>NC_045803.1:33119291-34319291 GCF_009873245.2 Balaenoptera musculus
TTGGTGAGGGAGAAGGTGGGTGTGTGGGCGAAGGTGTCTATGGGAGGATAAGGTGTGTGTGGGAGAGAAGGTGTCTATGGGGGGAGAAGGTGTGTGTGCCGGGGGAGGTGTGTGTGCAGAGAAGGTGTGTATGGGTGGAGAAAGTGTGTGTGGGGGAGAAGGTGTCTATGGGGGGAGACGGTATGTGTAGGGGAGCAGGTGTGTGTGGGGGGAAGGTGTGTATGGGGGAGCAGGTGTGTGTGGGGGGAAGGTGTGTGTGGGGGGAGAAGGTTTGTGTGGGGGGAAGGTGTTTGGGGGAGAAAGTGTGTATGGGGGGAGAAGGTGTGTGTGTGGCGAGAAGGTGTGTATGTGGGGCGAAGTTGTCTATGTGGGGCGAAGTTGTCTATGGGGGGAGAAGGTGTCTATGGGTGGAGAAGTTATGTGTAGGGGAGAAGGTTTGTGGGGGGAAAAGGTTGTCTATGGGAGGAGATGTGTGTGGGGGAGAAGGTGTGTGTGGGGAAGAAGGTGTCTATGGGGGGAGAAAGTGTGTCTTGGGGAGAAGGTGTCTATGGGGGGAGAAGGTGTCTATGGGGGGAGAGGGTGTGTGTGAGGGAGAAGGTGTCTATGGGGGGAGAAGGTGTCTATGGGAAGAAGGTGTCTATGCGGGAGAAGGTGTCTGTTGGGGAGAAGGTGTGTGTGGGGGAAAAGGTGTGCGTGGGGAGAGAAGTTGTCTGTAGGGTGAGAAGGTATCTATCGGGGAGAAGGTGTGTGGGGGCAAGAAGGTGTCTATGGCGGGAGAAGGTGTGTGTGGTGGAGAAGGTGTCTATAGGGCGAGAAGGTGTGTGTGGAGGAGAAGGTGTGTGTGGAGGAGAAGGTGTCTCTGGGGGGAGAAGGTATGTGTAGGGGAGACGGTGTGTGGGGGGGAGAAGGTGTGTGTGAGAGGAGAAGGTGTCTATGGGGGGAGAAGGTGTGTGTGGGGGAGAAGTTGTCTATGGGGGGAGAAGGTGTGTGTGCGGGAGAAGGTGTTTATCGGGGGAGAAGGTGTGTGTTGGGGAGAAGGTGTGGGGGGGGTAGAAGGCGTCTTTTGGGGAGAAGGTGGGGGGGAGACAGGTGTGTGGTGAGAGGAGAAGAAGGTGTCTATGGGGGGAGAAGGTGTGTGTGAGGGAGAACTTGTCTATGGGGGGAGAAAGTGTGTGTGCAGGAGAAGGTGTTTATCGGGCGAGAAGGAGTGTGTAGGGGAGAAGGTGTGGGGGGGGAGAAGGCGTCTTTTGGGGGAGAAGGTGGCGGGGGGTAGAAGGTGTCTATGGGGGGAGAAGGTGTCTGTGGGCGAGAAGATTTGTGTGGGTCAGAATGTGTGTGTGGGCGAGAAGGTGTGTGTGAGGGAGAATGTGTCTATGGGAGGAGAAGGTGTGTGTAGGGGGAGAAGGTGTCTGTGGGGGAGAAGGTGTCTATGGAGGGAGAAGGTGTCTATGTTGGGAGTAGGTGTGTGTGGGGTGAAGGTGTGTGTGGGGGAGAAGGTGTCTATGGGGGGAGAAGTGTGTGGGGTGAAGGTGTGTGTGGGGGAGCCGTGAAGATGCGGGTCCGTGAGGCTCTGAGGAGGTGGCACGTCAGGCAGGCCTGGGGGCCAGGTGAGGAGGAAGGAGGAAAGAGCCTCAGGTGGGATGGAGCCGCCAGGACAGTGGGGGCTTGGGGTCCGGGAGCAGGAGACCAAGCCCTGCAGGCCCTGGGTCGGGGGTTTGGGGTTTTGCTGTTGGAGGGTTTAAGAAGGAAGAAAACCTGATCTGTTCCCTTAGGATTGGAGCAGAAGGCAGGGCGGGGCACCCTCATCCTCCAGCCCATCCCTCCCTCCCCTGCTTTCTCCTCAAGGGGCCATCGTCTCACGCCCCTCAGGCTGGGTTCCTGAAAGGCCTCTCTCTCCTGGGCTCCCACTCACCATCCACTATCCACTCCCCCCCCCCGCCAAAACACACTCCTTTCCTAGTGAGGTGACAGGAGCGCCACTCCCTGGAGCTCCCTGGGTCCTGTCCACACACAATGCTTGGCGCCTGCTTTCTGCCAGACCTGTGGCTGAGTGGGTGGTAAGGGAGGGGACAGGCCCATCCCCGTCCCCCAGGCCTCCCGTTAGAGGTGCCGCCCACAGTCCCAGCCCAAGCCCTGCCTTCTGCCCGCCCCCGTCCCTTCTCCTGGCCTGACCTGACCCAGTGATCTTTTCCTTCTGCCTCCAGACATGGCCACAGCCAAGGAGGCAGCAAAGCCCAGCCCAGCCACGGATGTGCAGTTCCCGGTGCCAAAAGTATGTCCAGGTGGAGTGGGAAGGGTGTGGGGCTTGGAGGGGGCCTGGAGTCCTGAATCGGCGCTGGGGCGGCCCTTGCCGGGGAAGGGGGGCTGAGAGGGAGGGAGGCCTTGGGCTGGCCACCTGCTGAGCCCCGGACCCCTCCAGCTCGAGGTCCTGTCCCGGCCCCCAGTCGTCACTTCCACCCCTGCACCCAAGGCTGAGTCTCCCATCATCCCTGCCACCCGGAACGAGCCCATCGGACTGAAGGCCTCCGACTTCCTGCCTGTGAGTGGGGGGCCCAGGCTGAGGGCGGGTGGAGGCCCGTGGGGTGAGGGCAGAACTTGGCTGCCAGCATCAGGGCACCCGTCCCACGCAGGCCGTGAAGATCCCCCAGCAGGCGGAGCTGGTCGACGAGGATGCCATGTCACAGATCCGCAAAGGCCATGACACCATGTGTGTCGTGCTCACCAGCCGCCACAAGAACCTGGACACTGTGCGGGCCGTGTGGACCACGGGTGACATCAAGGCAAGTGCCACCTCTGCCCGGGTTTGGGGTTGAGAAGAGGGCCACCCGAGGGGCACAGGGGGAGCTAGGCGGCCCCTGTCACCACACCGAGCAGTCTGATGAACAGCCCGCAATAAACCCCATCATCACACCACACCCAGGCAGGGCCACTCAGTCCCTGGTCCCCTCTGACGGGTGCTCTGTTTGCACAGACATCGGTGGACTCGGCCGTGGCCATCAATGACCTCTCCGTGGTAGTGGACCTCCTTAACATCGTCAACCAGAAAGCGTAAGTGGCTATGGCGGGCGGTGGGGGGAGTGGGCAGGGCCGGGCACTGAGGGCACATGTCCCTGGCCCTCTCCCCAGCTCCCTGTGGAAGCTGGACCTATGCACCACCGTCCTGCCACAGATCGAGAAGCTTCTGCAGAGCAAGTATGAGAGGTACGGGTGGGGAAGCCGCACCTGCCTCCCAGCAGGGAGGGACCATGGGAAAGACCCCCAGGGCCGGCGCCCTTGTGAGGTGGCTGTGCAACATTGCTGTGCCCTCCAAATTTGAGAGGCCAGAGCGAAAACAAGCCCATGCTGCCTCTCTGATCCTGTCTCTGCCCCCTTTGGCTCTGTGTACCTTGCTCTCTGTCTATTTGTGACGCCATCCATCCCCCTGCCTCTGAAGCTATGTCCAGACAGGCTGCACCTCTCTGAAGCTGATCCTGCAGCGGTTTCTGCCCCTGATCACAGACATCCTGGCAGCCCCGCCCACCGTGGGTGTGGACATCAGCCGGGAGGAGAGGTGAGGAGCCAGCGGCGTGTGTGGCAGGGGTGCCACGTCAAGCGAGAGCACAGGCCTGGGGGCCCAGCCTGCTTGTTGGTGGCCCTGCTGAAACAGCTTATAGAGGTCATTGTGCCTGGGACGGTGGCTCAGGGCACGGGGTAGGGTTGCCAGAGCCTTGGTTCCCCCATGGCCTGGCTCTGCCCTGCGCCCTGGCCCAGCCTCAGTGGGTCCTGCACTCTGGGCCTCAGCCTTCCTCCGGGAGGAGGGCCGGAGCGATTTGTACAGGAAAGGCTCCGGGGCTGGGTGGGGGTAATGGTGACCGTGCCGGCCAGCCACCTCAGGCGTGGCCCCTCTGCCCGCAGGCTGCACAAGTGCCGGGTCTGCTACAAGCAGCTCAGGAGCATCAGTGGCCTCGTCAAGAGCAAGTCGGGCTTGAGCGGCCGCCACGGCAGTGCCTTCCGCGAGCTGCACCTGCTCATGGCCAGTTTGGACTGAGGAGCCCAGAGGGTGGTGGCACCCTCAGGCCTGGCCTCGGCCCCCCACTCCTGTTCCCTGTGCGCCCACCTCCACAGCCCTAAACTCTGACAACTTCTCTCCAGCAACAGCTGCCCAGCTTTGTCCGACTCCTGCTTCCTGGGGCAGCGAACCAAGCCCTGGGGCTGCTGCTGTAATTTATAAGGTGAATTTTATTAAATTTGTAACTATTCCCTGCTTTCCTTGCTGGGAGGTGCAGCCTCTGGCCACAAGGCTCTCCTGGGCCCCATATTGCCTGCCTGGCTCTTCAGAGATGAGACCACTCCTTCTCCAAGACCCAGAGGCGGTGCACCAGGCAGCGTGGCCAGCAGGGGGCAGCAGAGCGATGGGCCGGCGGGAAGGGGTAAGTTCAGACTTGTTCTGGGGAGAAGAGGGACCCAGCAACTCCCCCTTTCACGGCTAGGAGAAACAGGTGAGGATTGGGCTCATTCCCTCTGTCTCAGCCACACTCCCAGCTGTCCTGTGGATGCCTCCAAGGCCAGCAGGTGTACACTGCAGGGGGCCAGGACCCCAGCCTTGCAGGCATGGCCACCA
The DNA here is from genome assembly GCF_009873245.2 of Balaenoptera musculus. Taxonomy (NCBI): domain Eukaryota; kingdom Metazoa; phylum Chordata; class Mammalia; order Artiodactyla; family Balaenopteridae; genus Balaenoptera; species Balaenoptera musculus. The sequence goes on from NC_045803.1 coordinate 33,123,892, forward strand.
CCAGGCTGACCCAGGGCCCACCACCCTCCCCCATCCCCCCAGGAGGCCTCCAGGGATAGGACCAGACGAGCAGCTGCCCCATCCTCCAAACAAACAGCTTTCACTCCCTGCAGGAGCCCCCAGTGCTGGCTGGCCAGAACATCTCCCCTGACCCAGTGGTCGTCCCTTATGCTCCTGAGGCAGGTTCCGCCCCAGTTTGGTGGGAGGGCCTCACTGAGCCCTGCCCATGTTTCCCCAAGGCTGGGACGGGGTGCAGGCCAGCACAACCCCCGTGGTGGGGAGCAGCGGGGGTGGGGCACTCACCTGTGGCCAGTTCACTTAAGGGGGCAAGGCCAGGGCAGAGGGCAGGCGGTGGAGCAGGGCCCACTCCAGCTGGGTTTTTGGCAAGCCTTTGGAGAGCCTGAGTTTCCCATCTATAAGATGGAGGTGACAGCACTGTAGTATGGGCAGTCAGGATAGGATGGGGGGGGGGAGGTGGCCCCTCCTAGTCAGGAATGTTCAGAAAAACATGATCCTGACTTGGTGACCAGCCAGCAGTGGGGAGCCAATGGCACGTGCCAATGCCCTGCTTGCTCCCTGCGATCTGACCAGGGGTTCACGAGACCAGCTCTTCCAGACAATGCTTGTGTAAAAAGGTTATTTTAATAAGTAAAAATGGCTAAGCTTCCAAAAGTTCTTAAATAGGATTTCAGAGGGAGGAAAATGTCAAGAGGCCAGTGGACAAGGAGATAGCCTGGTGCCAGGCAGATGAGGGGGAGCAGCAAGATCCCCACCCCCTGGCCTCCTGCCGGCCATAAATACAGCCCGGCCCGCGCTCCTGTGTACACCCAGGAACACTGCATACACGCCCAGTGAGACGCTCTACCCCCTGGGAGCCAGAGAAGAGTGGGGCAGGGCCGCCCACCAACCGCCCAGTTCCCACTGTTCCTGTGCCCTCTGGGGGCTCCTCAGCCCACCCACTAGGGAGGGGCCCTGCAGGCTGGGGAGGGTTGGGCCAGCCCGTGCCACCTGTGCCCAGAGCCACAGCCGAGACACCATTTCTTTCTGAACGTGTTTCTTATCTCTGAGGGGAGACGGGTGAACGAGGAGCCTCCACTCTGGCCTCTGCCTTGCGGGCTCCAGGCGCTGCAGCAGGAACAGGCGTCAGGACCCAGTCCCTGGTCCGGCAGAGCGGGCATGTCCATCACACAGGCAACGGCCTCGACTTCCCTGCGGGAGGGGGAGGGTTCGTCAGCACCAGGATTGTCAACCTCTGTCCCAGAGCAGGAGGGAGCTGCAGAAGCACACAGGCAGCAGGCAGTGAACCCCAGACCCCGCCCTGAGCAGCCAGCTTCCCGGCACAGCCCTGCAACCCGAGGAGGCCAGGCGGCTGGGCGGGCAGCCCTGGGCTGCGGGCCCGACACTCACCTGGAGACTTTGCAGCCCCAGCCGTCAGGCTGAAATCAAAGCAACAGGTGTCTCACCGGTGGGCCCGCCTTGGGCCAGGACCCCCCAGGACCCTGCTGACCCCTCTCCCTTTAGATTCAAACACTCGCCAGGCCCTTCTGTGAGTGGGCCAAGCTGGGGGCTGGAGCCCCATATTCTAGTCCTGTGGCCTGGCTCACTCCTCACCTGGGACAGGTGAGCCTCGTCCTTTCTACCCCCCGGGAGCCAAGGCCTGCCTTGGACGGTGTGTCTTACATGAGCCCAGCCAGCCCAGCCTCAGAGGATCAGAGGATTGTGTCCTGGGCCTCATGTCAGCAGCCCTGCTAGGAGCCCAGAGGGCTGGACCCAGCACTATCTGCCCTGGCTACTTCCCAGGGCCAGGGAAGGTTGTGAAAGAGGTTCTGGAGAAGTTTTATAAACTTAAAAAAAGGAAAGAAAAGAAAAAGCCCATTCAGATAAGGGCAGCCTGGCCCACTCCCTAAAGACTCACCCGAGGGCTGCAGCTTCCTCCTGATGGACCCTGGGCGGCTAGTGGTCCCAGAGCCAGGGGCCGAGTGGGCTCGTGCTGAGGGCTGTGGCGTCTGGCAAGCTGGTTCCCACTGTGGGCAGAGAAGGGCAGGTGGGTGGGGCCTGCTGCCCTGGGTCTGCCCTCTACCCCACACGTTTCCCCTCCCCAGCCACCTGAAACCGTTTCCTCCTCTGCAAGATGAACATCATGATGATAGAATGAATAACCATGGTGGAGAGGGTTGAGATAGCGTATGTAAAGAAGTGAACTAGTTACTACTGAGCACCTGTGTGCCCGCCTGCACCCGCCCCCGCCCCACCTCTGACCAGCTGATGACCCCCACAGGTACCTCTGAGGCTGAGAAAGAACACCTGGACGAAAGAGGCTACTGGGTTTGGGTTCAAGTTCTGGCTCCACCCCCTCTGGCATCTTTCCCTCCTCCACCACTCCACACTGTCCTCCCCTCCAAACCCTCCCTCCTGCCCATGACCAGGACGTCTATGACCCAGTACTGGCCTGAGGCAGAGCCTGTGGTGGTCCCCGTACCTCTAGATGCTCCTGGCTGGACCAGGACCCGAGCTCTGCCCTGCGGGACCCGGGCCCCAGCTCCACGGAGCGCACCCTCTCAGCAAACTTGAGGGAATAAAGCGTCTCACTGGTGTTCTTCTCCACGGGGGACACCTAGGGGACACGAGAGCTCACTCCCCACCCAGCTGGCCGGCTGCCCTCGCAGCACTGGAAGGGGCACCAAAGGGAGCCCACAACCAGGGGACTCTAGAAGGCTCCCTGGACAAGACTGAGAGGGAGGGGAGCAGGAGGGCAACCAAGGTGGCAGAAATGGAGGAACTTGCCAGGCACACGGTGCACGTAGCCAGGTCTGTGGGGAGGCTGCGGGGGGAGAGGGCCACATGTCACTGACTTCGGAGCAGCTGATGACAGGAGGCTCTTCCCTGCACAGCCTGGGAGGGTACCTGGGCCGCAGGGGAAGGTGGGGGGGGGTCCCTGTTCTTGGAGCTGGTTAAGCCCCTACACGCTAATGGTCACGCCATCCGGCCCGCCTGGGGCCCTCACCTGCACCACCATGAGGGTCTTGCTGTCCCCGCTGAGCGAGTCCTGCAGCAGGTAGGTGAGCTTGGAGTTGCGGAAGGGCACGTGGCCCTGGCGGGAACGCAGGGCAGCAATGACGTCCCCCAGGGCCGACAGCGACTTGTTGATGTGCTGTGCCTCCCGCAAGCGGCTGCCCTCGGCCCCCGACTTGCCCACGCGCTCCGAGCCAGCCAAGTCCACCAGGTTCAGCTTCCCTGCGGGGAGGGTGCTGGGCAGGTCAAGGCTGCCCCGGGAGAGGCGGGGGTGGGGGAACGGGGGTGGCTCAGGCCAGGCGGCTGGGGCCCTCACTCACCCGTGGTGCGGAGACCGGTGCTGCCGTCCACGCCGTGCACCGTCACGATGAGCAGGGCATGCGAGCGTGAGCTGTGCTCGTTCAGGTTGGTGAACTCCGTGGTGCGGTTGGTGTGGCCGAACTCGAACACCTGGGGCCCGGGGAGGGCAGAGAGAGGCACAGGGTTTGGAGTGGGGTCTTCAGAATCAACCGTCCCTGAGTACCCCTGTGAGGGGGCGGCACCCTCTGCCTCGTCCAGGGGAGGAAACAGGCTCAGAGAGGCCTGGGGACCTGGCAGAGCCTCCATCTGACCCCCATTCTGTCCTCCGGGGCAGCTCTGCTGTGGGCAGGGTCTCCCCAGCCTTTCCCCACCCCCAGCCCCCGCAGCCCCACACCTTGTTGATGTCCTCCACGCTCTGCACCTGGAACTCCGTCAGCCCTGGCACGTACAGCTGCCCGCTGCCGTCAGGACACAGCCGGATCTCCAGTTTCTCCTGGGGCTCCTGCCCCAGCAGGTCCCTGAGAGCAGGAAGGACGGTCACTCCCTCCTCGCAGTCTGCCCTCTGCTTGCACTGCACCCACCCCCAGCCTGGAACGTTCCCCCAACCATCACACTTCTGGAAGCCTTCCTGGACCATGGGGCTAAGCCCCTCCCCCTCCCCCTGCTTCCCCTCTGCGCTCAGTCTGCTGAAGGGCAGAGATGGAATGTTCCCCCAAAGTCCTGGGGTGCTGCTACTCCTGCCCCCACGATGCACTGAGCCCCTGTGGGCAGGTCCTCCCAAGACCCCACTCTCACTCCTCACCACCTGGTGCAGCCTGCAGGTAGGGTGAGGACACTTCAAGGGGAAAAGGAGTGCCTTTGTCTGGGTATCCCAGGTGGGCTCAGACAGCCCTCCTCCTCCTGCCTGCTAGCGCGGGGGAGGGGCCTGGGACCAGTGAATCCCCTGGGCTGAGTCAGGACATTCAGCTCCCACCTAAGGGCTCCCACCTGAGGGGCTCCCACTCGAGGGCCTTCCGCCTGAGGGCCCCTCACCTGAGGACCTCGTTGTAGATCTCGGCCGCGCTGACGGTGATGGTGTACTCCCAGTCAGACGCCTTCTCCTGCACCTCGGAGAAGAGCAGCTGCAGGGCCCGCTGGTTGATGCCTGGGTTCTCAAGGGTCCCCTGCGGGCAGAATCAAGGCTCTGGTGAGCCAGGCCTCCCCCACCACATGGGCTGGCCCGTGCAGATGCGCACATGGTATCTGTGGTCCCCACCTGCTCTGGCTACCCCTCACAGGGCAGCCTCCCTGACTGAAGCTCCCCACCTACATGCCTGTCTGCCCCCCAAAATGCCCTCCACCAGCTACAAGCAACTTCACCTCCTTGGGCCTCAGTTTCCCTGCCTTTAAAACGGTGCCACCCTGCCAGGATTGGGCCTGAGACTTAAAGCGGAGTACCAGGTGAAGCGCTGGCCCAGGCCTGCACACACGGGCTGCTGATGGATACCTGGCCCTGGTGGGCCACCTGGGAGGGGGCACCGGCAATGTATGACATGTATGAATGTATGACAATGAGGGGCTTATTGTCAGGTAGGCCATGAGCCAGGCTCTGTGGGTAATGCAGGGGAGGCACAGGCAGAGCTGGCAAGTGAACTGGGGCCGGATGGGCTGGCTGGCCTTTCTAGAAAGAAATCTGGAGTCCTCACCTGGGCCTCCCTTATGGCACCTCCCACCCTCACTTCACTTCTGCCACTGGGGCCTCCTTGCCAGGCCTCAGTATCCTCCCCAGCACGCTCCAGATTCGTGGTCTCAGCCCTGCTGTTCCCTCTGCCTGGAGTGCTCTTCCCCATTCTCTCCGTGACTGGCTTAGGTGTCTGCACCAAAGTCACCTCCTCAGGGAGGCTTCCTCTCCCTCCAAATGCCCGATCCCTCCCTCACTGTTGGTTCCTCATACCTGGCCGAATTTTTCTCCCTAGCACCTGACAGGACACATCCTGATTTGCCGTGTGCACTGCTGTCTCCCCACTGGTGGGCTGGCTCTGTGGGGTCAGGCACCCTGGCCACGGCTGTGCCCCAGGCCCCAGGCACGGTGCCTGATGCACAGTGGGGCTCAGCAGGGATGTATTGCAGGATGGAGGCCCCTGGTGGTCAACTCTAAGCACCCAAGACAGAGCTGGGAGCCTAGAAGGTGCTGCACACACCCCACGCCCTTCACCTCCCATCTCGCTTGGCCTGCCCCCTACTAACCCGTCTTGCCAATCCCAGAACTGAGAGAAAAGAAGGTCTAGATTGGGGGAGAAAGGACCACCATGACAGCCTTCCCAAAGGGTGCCTAACAGCCTGGGCCAGCAGGGCCCTCTCGCGCCCCTATTTGGGACAGCAGGAGACCCGCCCCCCTCCCCTACCTGGAGAATCCCACAATAACCCCCTCAAGAGCCAGGGAAATGGCTCCATTTTTATCTACAGTCAAGTTTCTTCCTCCTCTCAACCCCCCCCCCAACTCCCAGCCACATCCCATAGAGGGGGGCATGGCACAGGCAGGGAGATGAGGCCCTGGGAGCTGCAGGTAAGAGCTGGGCACCTGGGACTTCCCTGGTGGCGCAGTGGTTTAAGACTCCATGCTCCCAGTGCAGGGGGCCCGGGTTCGATCCCTGGTCAGGGAAATAGATCCCACAGGCACGTCACAACTTTTTTCGCATGCCACAATTAAGGAGTTGGCGAGCCGCAACAAAGCACACTTGCCATGACTAAGGAGCCCGCCTGCTGCAACTAAGACCTGACACGGCCAAATAAATAAATAAATAAAATATTAAAAGAAGAGCTAGGCGCCCCACAACAACCTTCACTGGCCAGTCTCTCCCACTGCCCGGGTATCTCCTTGAGGGCTGAGATCACCCCTCATTCATCCTGACACTCCCAGGGCCCAGCATGGCAGCCATACAACAGGAGCCCAATAAATGTGTGTGGGTGAAATGAAAGCCAATCCTGAGAGACGTCACAGCGATCTGCCCTGGACTCTGAGCCCAGGCCGAGACCCCTCTGAGGCCAGAGGTGGTTGTCAGCACACCCTCCCCTCCCCCATACCTACTGGCACCATGCAGGTGTGCTTGGGCAAGGCGCCCCCTCTGCAGGCCTGGTGCCTCAGGGCTAACACGGATAACTATGGGCTCTGCTCCAAGGTGGTTATGAAGACCAAGTGAGGCAAAACACACCCCACGCAGAACCTCGAGACCAATGAGGGGAGCCCCCATCAATGGCAGCAAGGGGTTGGTCTTCACTCTGGATCCCTGCCCCACCCAGCGGGTACCCACCTCCATCGTGTATGTCTTGCCAGCACCCGTCTGGCCATAGGCGAAGATGCAGACGTTGAAGCCATCGATGCAGGAGGTGATCAGGGCCTGCACCTCCTGGAACACCTGCAGAGGGGACGTGGGATGGAGGATGAAGGGCTGCCAAGGCTGCTGGGTCCAGGGCCCCCCACCAGCCACCTCCCCCTGACTGCTCCCCTCCCCTAATACGGCACCTGTTATCGTGGGCAACCAGCTCACTGTGGAGGAATTTGTGACTAATAAGTCACTTACACTAGGTGTTAGTGGGCAACCTCATTGCCGAAAGACTGAAGGGAAGTCAGGGCAGTAATTACTGCCCACCAGCACCTGAGGAAGGGGCCGCCCAGCCCAGGAACTCAGGAGCTCTCCCCCAGCTTCTCCCCCTCTCAAGGTGGGTCAGCAAATGAAGGCTGAGGAAGCATGTGCCTGGCACCTCCACGGGCCGGCTGGCCTGCCTGCCTGCCAGCCAGCAACAAAGGACAGGGGCAAAGATAAAACCCAGCATGGGGACAGGAGGGCACAGGCAAAACAGGCCTCCCGGGTTGGCCCTGGCAGAGATGAGGGAAGACTGGATGCTGAGAACACATGGCTCGCACAGGCTGAGGGCTCCTCCCTGAGGCCTGGGGGGCAGCATGGGAGTCCCTAGGAAGACCCATGGGACTGATAGAGGAGGTGCTCCTGGCTGGAGGGGCCTGCCTCCATGCAAGCCAGGGTCCTGTGGATGGGCGGGGCCACATGACTGGGAGGGGCTGTGAGAGTGGGTGTGGCTGAGTATGGGAGGGGAACCACGTGAGTGGGAGAGGCCATGTTAGTGGGGGTGGCTATGAGGGTAGGAGGGGTCACACGGGTGGGATGGGCCTGAGTGGGTGTGGCTGTGAGGATGGGTGGGGCCATGTGGGTGCCATAGGCTGTGTATGGATCTGCCCTTCCTAGCAGAGGCTTCCAAAGCCCTCAGTTTACCTTCCCACCCTCTTCTCTCCTCCAGAGGTGAAGAGAGAGGGACCGTGGAGCACTGAGCTTCTCCATCCTGTCTGCCCTCCCTTATACTTATTTTTGTCCAGCTCCCAACATCTCTCTCTTTGCAGGTGAGGTGAGTCTGTCTCCCCCTCCCTCCACTGTTCTCTGTCCCTCTCCCCGCAGGGCCACACTCACATCCTGCTGTGAGGCTTTCGGGGAGAAGACCTTGTCCAGCTCAAAGGAGACGGGCTTTCCTCTGTGCAGCAAGTGAATGATGGAGTCGTCGTCGGGATCAAAGGTCACAGCATTGGTCGCCTCAGGTCCTTCCCCATCCTCTCTGGTGACTGGCCGGACACGGGCAATCACCCGGATGTTCCCTGGATTGGGTGGGGGAAGAGAGAAGGGTACAGACCAGTTCAAGACCAGACTGCCTCCACACTGGTGTCCATTGGCGTCCGGAGCAGGCTAGTGGCTCAAGAGCCCCCTGCCTTCTAAGTAAGGCCCCCAAAGGCAAGGTGGCCCACAAAGATTTTATCAGTCACTCACGCTATAGTATAAATTAACGTATCAATACATTTTCTTGCTGAGCAAACCAGTTGACGGTAGGAGCCTCACCTTGGGGACATGGAGGAAAGGTCAGTTGTGGGGCTCAGACACTGCACCCAGTTTGGGTGGGATACCAAAATGGACAACTCTTTACACACCTGGACTTCAACCGTTTCCTCACGTACACAACGAGGGCCTTGGATCCCAGCAAGCCAAGGGGCTTATTCTATCACTCTAGAAGGGCACAGTGAATGCCAGGACAGGGCTTGGGAATCAGATGGGCAGAAAGGACCAGGCAGGAGATGGGCACAGGCAACAGGGCAGCCCCAGGGGTGTCTGACGCACAGATCTGATCACGCCACCCCCTTGCTTCAAGCCTTTGGGTGGGATCCCAGAGTTCCTGGAATGAAGAGAAAACTCCCCATCACGTCTAGCATGGCCCCACCTTCCCTTCACCTGCCCACTCCACCTCATAGTCCAGGCCTCAGCCCTGGTTTTACCTCCTACGGGAAGCCCCCTCGACACCCTCCACTGTCAGATACCCAGGGGCTCTCAGAGCCCCTCCCCAGCCTGGGTAAAGGGTAGTGATGGGGTTCTCTGAGTGATTAATGATCACTGTGTGCTCGCCCCCTGCTGAAGTAAGCACCATGAAGGCAGGGACAGGTTCTGTGGCACCCAAAGCCATATCCTCAGTGTCTGGAACGGCACTTGGCACAGAGCAGGTGCTCCCTAGACCTCTGTGCCGTGAATGGGTGGTGTCTCAAGCTTGACCAGACCCTAGATCAGAATAAGTGGCATTCTAGCCACCCACCACCCAATGCTTCAATACCCTACCCCTCCGCCACCTGGTAGCCTGCCATAGGCATTGGGCAAAGGTTCCAGAGTTGAACAGATCCAAGGTGGACCATTCACTAGCCATGCAGTTTTGAGCAAATTCCCTGTGACGTCTCTGTGCCTCGGTTTCCTTATCTACAAAGAGGGAATTACAATAGCTCCTCGATGACAGGGCACAGCTCCAAGGAGTGGTGCTGGGGGCCATGGGGAAGGACAGGATCACCTCCGAGGCAGGTCAGGGCCCCCTCCGCCAGGCACCCCCCAGCCCGCCCAGCGGTCACCTTTCAGCCGCACGAGCTCATTGTGGCACTTCTTGCGCAGCTGCAGCTCCCGGCGGTACTTGCGCAGCAGCTCCTGGTTGTTGCTGTTGACCTCGTCGATGGCCTGGCCGATCTAGTGGGGGATGAACAGCACCGTCAGGGGGCCAGCTCCACCTGCCTTGCTTGCTCGGCTGCTTGCCCCCTCCCCGTCCCCCCAACAGTCTGCTCACTGCCTCCTGCCCTGGACTAAGTACCTGACATGCGCTGTCACACGTCACATCTTCCCAATAACCCCTCTGGGTAGGTACTGCGAACAGGCCCATTTTACAGAGGAAGAAACTGAGCCCTAGAGAGGCTAAGCCAATCTCAAGGTTGTCCTGCTGATGAGTAAAGAGCCAGGACTCAGCCCTCACTCCACAGCACCAGCACTTGACTACATGATTCAGCTGGACCCAAATCCCAGCTCTACCCTGAGGACCTGGGGGACCAGAAGCAACTGGCTCAATGTATTCAAGCCTCAATTTTCTCATCTGTAAAATGGGGATAACAACATCTAACTCGTGGATTTGTAGGAGCTGGTAGGTAAAGATCTCCAAGTTACATTTCATAAGGAAAAGAAACAAGATGCAAGCCACACGTACACCTGCTCCCCTTTATTGGGTGAAAGGGAAGTGCATGTCCATGTACATATATGTCAACAGTTTTCATCATGCTCAGAACACCCTTCGGGGGAAATGCTGGGAGACAGGCCTCCTTTGGGGACCAGGCTGGGTGGCAGAGAGAGGCCTTTCCTTTTTATCTGAATGCCCTTCTGTGAGGTGTGTACTTTCAACATGTCCGTGTATTATTGACATAATTTTTTAAAGGAGAAGAACTATTTTCGATTCCCAAAATACATGTCTCTCTACCCTGCAGAGCTGTCATACAGATTCAAGGAGCCGACGGCTATAAAAGGCTCAGCACGTAGGAGGCACTTAAGAGACATTGGCTATTCTCATACTGCACAAGTACAGCTTAAAAAAATTAAACCTAACAGATCTAAGGATATGTGTAGCATGTTTGAGATACAAAGATATGCATAGCACGTATGGGATATAAAGATATATGTGACGTGTTTGGTTTATACCCAAATACCTGTCTTGACCAGACTGGTTTTCAAATGTTTTTTGAAACATTTGAAAAACATTTTTTGAAATGTTTTTTGAAACATTTTTCAAACTGTTTTTCAGGTGGAGGGCCCCCTGCCTCTTGGGAGGGGTGGCTTGTGAAGGGGTGTATGTGGAGGGTTTCTTGGGAAATAGTCCAAGGAGTCTTCTCAGCAAAGGGGCCTGGCCTGAGGTGTCATAAGCATCAAATACATCCAGTCCTTGGCCTTAAGTTGGGGTCCCCCATAGGGGGTCTGTGGAGAGTCTCACTTTTTTTCCAGCTCCTTCGCTGGAATCCACACACAGCTGCCACCTGGGGGCTTTGTCTGAGTTTGGGAAGGGCGCGCTGGGTGGCTGCTGTGTCTGCCCAGGGGCTCCAAGGCCTCTCCCAGCCCCGCCCCCCCATGGGCTGCACTCACCTCGGCCTTGACGCTCTTGAGGGCCTCCTGCAGCAGCAGCGGGAAGCCGCGCACCTGACGCTTGAGCCCATTGTAGTCGTTGGTCAGGGTCCGCAGCGCTGGCTGCAGCGTCAGCAGGTTGGTCCGGACACCTATGGAGACACAAGGGGTGAGAGGCAGACGGGGTGAAGGGCGGTGGCGTGGGGCAGGCTAGAGCCCGGCTGGACGGCTCACCTGCCAGGTTCTCGTGCACAGCCTTCATCTCCACCTGGGCTCTGGCAAAGGCCTCCTCGATGGCCCGGTTCTTGTCCTCCTCCAGGGACTGCATCTCCTCCAGCATCTGCCCATGCGCCCGCTCCAGCTCCGACTCGTACATGGCGATCTGAGGCCAGGGCCAGAAGCTTAGTGCCGTGCGCCACGCAGAGAAAGAAGCCCCGCCCCTCACGCCTTGCACATGTGAACACACACACAGGTGGGGTAGGACGGCCGTCTCTCTCCCTGAAAGGGCTGGGAGCTCCGTGCAGCTACTTCCCGGCATCAGCCCAGCACCAACCTGGGTCCCAGCACATAACACAGGTCCCAAGCCACAGGCCCCAGGAGAGCAGGGGAAAGCATTTGTTATGATACTGACTAGAGCACCCTTCCAAGAGCGTGTGTGCCGGGCCCTGAGCGAATCTTGTGATTAGGTCAAGCCCCACTGGGAGGTGGGTTCTGCGATCAGATCATTTTACAGATGAGGAAACAGAAACCTGCCCTTGGTCACACGGCCAGCGGGGAGAGGAGGGACTGAAACCCAGGTCTGTCGAACCCCAAGTGCGCAGCCGCTGCACCGTGCCAGAGGCCGGCGGTCTCCGGTGCTGGGGCCCGGCGTGCACACGCTGCCCCGACAGACATGCACACCTGCGCCCGGAGCTGCGCGGTCAGCTGATGTGAGCTCTGCAGCTGTTGCTCCATCTCCTTCAGCACCTGCCTCTGCATGGCCACCTGCTCCTGCAGGTGCTGGTTCCGGGCCTGGGTCTCACTGAGGGCCTGCCTGGTCTTGGACGACTCCACCTCCACCGTCTTCATGACATACTGTGAGGGGAGGGAGGGGTGGGTGCATGGAGGTGCGTGGGTGCCTTGACCTTACCCTGGGACCCTGGGGGGACCCTCAGGAACATCCCACCAACGGCCTGCAAAATAAACTAGAGGAGCCCCGAGATCTGGGCTTTCCAGAAAGCTGCAAGGGCCTCCTGGAATCTTCTCTCTCATCTTAATGAGCCCACTAGGAGCCTGGCTGTGGCCCAAGACTGGGCCCAGAGCAGATAAGAAGGGCAAAGACGAGGGCAGAATCTAGCGATGCATCACGTCCATGCCTGGCACACAGCGGGCACCTCAAGCATCAGTTGCTGGATGCCTACATGGCCTGGCCCTGGACAGCAAGAAGGGGAAGGGGCCAGGCTGAGAGCAGATCTGGAAGCATTCCTTCAACCCCCCGCACCTACTTATTCACCAAGACAAGCCCCTCCTACGTCCAGCCCATCCTGGGCTCCAGGGACCAGAGTTGAGGCGTGGTCCAGGTGCGCACGGGGCACCGCATGCGGTGCATGCGGTCAAGGCTCACCTTGACGGGCGGCGACTGGGCCCGCAGGCTGGCGATGGTCTCGTGGCTGTCACGCAGGCGCCGGCTGAGCCGCTCCTCCTCCTGCGCCTTCTCGGCCAGGCAGTCCTTGAGGCGCAGCTCCACCTCGGCCAGCCGGTCGGTCTTCTGCTGCACCTCCAGGTTCAGCTCTGACAGCAAGCCTTTGTTCTCCGCCACCTCCAGCTGTAGCTGGGACAGCTTGTCGCGGAGCTGGGCGCTCTCCTGCAGACAGACGGCCGCGGAGGCGCGGGGGCCGGGACAGGTGTGAGACCAGTGGGCAGGAGTCAGCGTGAGGAAGTGGGGTGACCGTTGGGAATCGAGCGCCCCGGGACCACCCTGGCCCTGGGCCCACCTGGCTGTGCTCGCAGCCTGTGCAGGGCGCCGCCGGCTTGGCCCGCAGCTCCTGCAGCTCGGCCTCGCAGCGCCGCATCTCCTGCCTCAGTCGCTCATTCTCCACCATCAGCAGGTCCCGGTGCTTCTCCAAGTCGGTGCCTCCCTGCAGAGAGCCAGAGCCGGGGGGGCGGGGGCATGTGGCGAGGGCAGATCAGGGGGAAGGACGGAGCGGGGAGGCAGAGACAGTGCAGGGGCAGGGGAGAGGGGAGAGGTGGGGAGACAGAGAGAAGGAGAAAAGAGAAAGAAAGGCCAGTGATGGATGGAGAGAAGAGAGGAGGGGCTCCAGAGACGATAAAGACAAAGGCAGAGGAGAGGAAGAGATGGAGGAGGGTGGTGAGACAGGAACTGCTCCCAGCTGCACCCCACCCCTTTCATTGCATTTTCCTGAGTGTGAAAGTAACAAGGAAAGTCATATTTATACACAGAGTTCACACTCCTACTTTACATCAGCAAATAAGAATTAACCTCCCTCCTGTTACGGGTCACACCACCTCATGAGCACAGTGAGTGGTGAATAAGTACATGGGGAGCATCCCCCCCCAGCCCCGTCCCGTTAGGATGGCATGGTCGGGCTCACCAGCTCCGATCGAAGGCGGCTCACTTCCTGGGCCTGGCTTATGAGCTTCTGCTTCAGGTGTTCCACCTGCCAGCACAAAGCCGGGGCATGCTGAGCCTGGATTCTCTCCTCCAGCCCACACCCAGGCCTCTCGCTCAAACCCAGAGCCCCAGTCCTCCCTGTGCTCAAGCATCAGGCCACACCTGGGACTCTAGGTGCAAGGCACCTGGCCTGGTCCTGACAGCTCTCAGCACCCTCTCCCGTCACAGGGCCAGCCAGTCTGGGCTTACAGGAGAGTCCGGGGAGCGAGTGCAGCCGAGGTGACCCCTGTGCCAGCCTGGGCCCACGCCAGGGGCAGCTCGCCGGGGGACTCAGGAGGCTGACCCTCAGGACGCCTGCCTTGCACAGGCCCCTACCCAGGCCTGAACCTACTTCTGCATTTGTCATTTAACATTCTTTTTTCTCTAAAGGGCCTCCAAAGTGTATAAACTCCAGGCACTACAAAACCTGGATCGGTCCTTGACCAGCCCCTAGAATTTTCTACTTTGAGTGGTTCTTGGTGAGTCTGTCTGTGGAGATGGGCCTGCCAGTGACCAGGGCACATCTGGGACCTGCCTCCACCCCAGCTCCCAGTCTGCCTTGCCGGAGAGCTATGGCCAGTGGAGGCTGTTAGAAAGAGAAGGGGTGTGCACCCCATCAGGAGGCAAGGGTGACCTGGTTCAACCAGAGCCCAGGGAGGGGAAACCAGCCCCAAGAGACCAGGATCCCAGGATGGCTGGCTGCCCTCCCCGCAGGCCTAGACCCTGGTTCCACATCAGCCCACCTCCAGGAAACTCTCCCCCGGGGAAATAACCCAAAATGCAGACAAAGACTTTGGCACCAGTGTTCGTCAGAGCCTGTTTGAGCTTTTTCTTGCAGAACATTCTGTGCTGATCGCACGGAACCTTGGAAAAGGTACAATGGGAGTCAGACTCCCTCTCTGGGGGATAAGGAGGTGTGGTTTGCACAAGCATTGGGCTCTTGTTACTAAACATCAGGAGACAAAGCCCACCGCCTACAGGGGCCACCAGCCAAGTAAGACAGGTGAGGGGCAGGGCAGGACTAGATGCCCAAGATCCACCTGAAGGAGACAGAGGACTGCAACTGGGGTGGTGGGGGGGACACAGGCCCAGTGTCACCAAACTTCTGACCTTTCAAGAGAGGCCAGACATTGGGATTTTCGGGGTGTGTAAAATCTCCCCACTACCTATGGCTGAGATGTCATCAACAGTCTGTGCGCAGCACGAGCTCAGAGCCAACCGTCTTCTGGCGCTGGAGAAGGCGGCTGGACCACAAGTCAGCCTCTGCTTTTCTGAGCAAGTTGGGGGAGGAAGCGGGCCATGGGCGCGACCCCACCTCCAAGGAAAAGGCCTGTGACACCAGCGCTGCTCACTCGTAGTTAGGGAGGCGGATTCCAAGAACACAAGACCCAGAGAGGGGTTGGGAGACCCAAGGAGACCAAGGCCTCCTGGTGGACAAGCAGGTGACTTAAGGGCTGAACCCGAGAAGGTCACCTCTGTCACCTCCACCAGCACATTCCTTCCTAGCAATGTGCTGGGCATGGACCAGGCTAGGCAGCAAAGCCCATGCCACTTCCCTGCCCGCTCCAATACACCCTTCTGTTAAAAGCCTGGTACACAGAGCCTCAGTTCCTTCGCCCTGGAGGGGAGTGAGGGACAGTTTGAATAAGGCAGCCTTTCATTCCTTAGTCATGAAATTGGGAATAACCTGAATGCCCAACATTAGGGGAATGGTTAGGTGGATTACAGTATATGCACTCATAGACTACTGTGTAGTCGTTACACTCATGTTTATCAGGAGTTTTAAATGATGTGGGGAAAAGCTCCTTAACATATTAAGTCAAAGAAAAAATCCAAAAACAAAATCACATATGCAATACAAAAATGTAGAGGCCTCTGGACTACGGAATGATGTTTGACAAATTCTTTTCGATTTGCAGTAATTTTTAAGTCTCAAAGAATATATAGGGCTTCCCTGGTGGCGCAGTGGTTGAGAGTCTGCCTGCCAATGCAGGGGACACGGGTTCGAGCCCTGGTCTGGGAAGATCCCACGTGCCGCGGAGCAGCTGGGCCCGTGGGCCACAATTACTGAGCCTGCGCGTCTGGAGCCTGTGCTCCGTGACAAGAGAGGCCGCGATAGTGAGAGGCCCGCGCACTGCGATGAAGAGTGGCCCCCGCTTGCCGCAACTAGAGAAAGCCCTCGCACAGAAACGAAGACCCAACACAGCCATAAATAAATAAATAAGTATTTAAAAAAAAAAAAAAAAAAAAGAATATATATTCCTCCTGCACTCCCCCAACCCTGAAATAGGTGGAATCTACCTCCTTTTGAAAGGTTGGGGTCCCCCTCCTGCCTCCCCTCCCTCAGAAATCACCCCAGGAAGATCCACTTGCACGGAGCTGGTGCCCCAGACAGGCTGCTTCCTCGGCACCAGGCTGGGTGGGCTCGGACCTCGCTTGTCCCCAACGCCACTGGCACTCAGACCCGATGCAGTGAAAGTGGGGTTTCCCAGTGTTTACCTGGGAGTCAGGATGCCTGCCTGACACCTGCCTGCAGCCCAGTTCCTGTTCTCTTCTTACGTCACAATCGGAACGCTGGGTGCTCCTGGCCTCTGTCTGGAATCTCTGAGGGGTGCCCCAAAAGGAGGCGGCTGCCCCATGAGGCAGGCTGGGGGCGGGGTGGAGGGATGAGGAAGAGGCTGTAAAAGACCCCTTTTGTCAGACATGTCAGGCACTCATCATCTCCTGGCTAGTCTCGGGGCAGCGAAGGAGCACGGCCCACTGACACCGCAGGGTGTCCGGTCAGGCACAAACCGCCCCGTGGTGCGCGGTGCCTGCGCCCCGGCCGGCCAGCTCCCCTGGGGGCTGGGAACTAAGGAGGCGTGCTGCCCAGGAGTGGGACCCTTGCCCTCCACCCCCGGGGGGTCGGCTTCGGGAGGGTCTGCAGGGGAGACAGCAGACTTCTCCCAGCCTGGGAGGGAGAACAGGCGAGTCTCTCAGGGTCAGGGAAAACAGTGAGCGCAGGAGACGGAGACAAAACCAAGTACGGGAGGAGGGCTCGGAGCAGAGACGGGGAACTGAGGGTGAACCTGACCAGAGAGCGGGGCCTTCTGCGGAGGGGGCCCCTGCAGGCGCGCCCTCCACCCACCCAGTACAGCTCTGAGTCAGCGACGGTGCCTGCATCTGTACGCAAGGGGTCGGGGTGGGGGGGGACCTTCTCCATCAGCTCTTCGGGAGGTGCCCAGCACACCGGAGACACTCAGTGAGCACGGAAGTGACGGCGAGGGGGCAGCGCACTCACTCCTGAGTGCAAAGAGCCAGGCCAGAGGGGCAGGCAGGCTCTGACCGGCTGCTGTGATGGCCCCCCGGACAGCACAAGGTCGACCCCAGGGCTGAGAAGGGACCAGGCTGGGTTTGTGCCACAGCCCTCCCCGGGCTCGGGCTCCTAGTCATCCTGAGAAACTGAGCCACAAGCCTGGTGCAGGGGGGCCCTTGAGGGAGAGGGAGCTGGGGCCTTCTGCTGACTCGACGCAAACCCACAGTTACATCTCCCAGCAGAAGCGGGCTCAGCGGAGGGTGCGGCTGCCCTGTGCCACTCTGTGTTTTCCCAGCTGTCTGCTCCTCTCGACACAGACAACCTGCCGATTAGCCCCCAACCTCCCACCAAGCCTGGCCCTCCATCATCGGCTGTCTTCTGAGGAACGGAGGGCTCTCCCAGTGGCAAGACCAAGGCATTGCTGAGCTGGGAAGATGAGAGGGCCTGGGATCCAGACGGCCCCAAAGAAATGCAGCCCAGAGGCCTGAGGGGCAGCCCCGGGAAGCACCCCATCCTGTCCCCAACCCACTCCCCCTCCCGGGAGACCTGACTCCGGGTTACCTACCTGCATGACCACTGACCAGGCCCGACGGGCTACATCCATCCCACCCTGCCTCCACTGCTGAGTTTTCACATTTGAGTCCTTCTGCCACCAAGGGGCTTTGGGAACATGGACTCTCAGGCCAGACTGCCAGGGTTTCTAATACAGACATCACCCTACCTTGCCAGACAACCTTGGACATGTCTCAACTCCACCGTGCCTCTCCATTTCCTTAGCAGTAGAATGAGCCTACCTCACTGAGGAGGTCTGGAGGATTAAGTGAGATTACATGAGTAACATATGTAAAGTGCTTAGGACAAGGCCCAGCATGTAATAAGTCTATTACTAGAATGAAAGTCCGTGAAGACAGGGATATTTGTTGTATCAGTGCTGGACCCCCAGTGCCTAGAACGATACCTGCCATATAGTAGGCGCTCAGTAAACACATGTAGAAAGAGTGCTGAATGCATGAGGGGCCAGGAGAAGCAGGGTCTGTGAGAGAGCGGTCAGGCAGGGGGTGGGGGAGCAGAGGTGGTGGAGGCTGGGGTGTGCTGAAGGATGCTCACTTCTGCCAAAGGCAGGAGCTGCTAATGGGCTCCAGGCAGCGCATGCCATGTGGGAATGTCAGCCCAGAGGTGCCACAACTTCCAGTATTTTATGACAAAAAAAAGGAAGTTGAGATTTTTATATGAACTTAACTAAGATTTAAATGGTGGCAACTAATTTGATCATACAATCAGGACAGTTGGAACTAATAAATTCAGCAAAGTTGTGGGATATAATATATAAAAATCAGTTGCGTTTCTACGCACTAATGCTGAACAGTCCAAAAAGGAAATTAAGACAGTAATTCCGCTTAAAATAGCATCAGAAAGAATAAAACATGTAGGAATAAACTTAACCAAGGAGACAAAAGACTTGTACACTGAAAACTACAAAATGTTGCTGTAAGAAGTTAAAGATGATACCAGTAAATGGAAACACAGCCTGCATTCATAGTCTGGAAACAGTATTGTTAAGATGTCAATACTGCCCAAAGCAATCTACAGATTCAATCCAATCTCTATCTAAATCCCAATGACATTTTTTGCAGAAATATTAGCATCCATCCTAAAATTCATATGAAATCTCAAAAGCCAAACAGCCAAAACAATCTTGAAAAAGAAGAACAAAGTTGTAGGACTCGTACTTCCTGATATCAAAACTTACTACAAAGCTACAGTAATCAAAACAGTGTGGTACTGGCATAAAGACGGACATATGGACCAATGGAATAGGAGAGAGAGCCCAGTTATAAACCCTCATGTATATGGTCAATTGATTTTTGACAGTGGTGCCAAGATTTTCAATGAGGAAAGGACAGTCTTTTCAACAAATGGTGCTGGGAAAACTGGATATCCACAAGCAAAAGAATGGATCAAAATGGATCAAAGACTGAAACATATAAGCTAAAACTATAAACCTCTTAGAAGAAAACATAAGGGAAAAGCTTCATAACATTAGATTTGGCAATGATTTCTTGATGTCAAAAGTAAAGGCAATAGAAGGAAAAATAGGTAAGTTGGACTTCATCAAAAAAATTTTTGTGCATCAAAAGACTGTCAACGGAGTGTAAAGGCAACCCACAGAGTGGGAGAAACTATCTGTAAATCACATATCTGATAAGGGGCTAATATCCAGAATATATAAAGAACTCCTACAACTCAACAACAACATAAGAACCCAATTCAAAATGGGCAAAGGACTTGAACAGACATTTCTCCAAAGATTATATACACACGGCCAATTAGCACTCCCAGATGCGCAATATCACTAATCATTAGGGAAATGCTAATCAAAGCCATAATGAGATACCACTCCATACCCATTAGGATGGCTATTATTTAAAAAAACAAAAAAGGCAACTCAGAAAATAACAAGTATTGGTAAGGATATGGAGAAACTGGAACCTTTGTGCCCTACTAGTGAGAATATAAAATGGTGCACCCAGTGTAGAAAACAATGTGGTAGATTCCTCAAAAAATTTTAAATAGAACTTCCATATGATCCAGGAATTCCACTTCTGGGCATATACCCAAAGTTATTGAAAGCAGGGTCTCAAAGAGATATCTGCACACCCATGTTCATAGCAGTATTATTCATAACAGCTAAAATGTGGGAGCAACCCAAGTGTCCATTTATGGATGAATGGATAAGCTAAGTGTGGTCTAGCCATACAATGGAATGTTAGTCTGCCTTAAAAAAGGAAATCCTGCCATTTGCAACAACATGAATGAACTTGGAGAGCATTATGCTAAGTGAAATAAGCCAGACACAGAAAGACAAATACTGTGATTCCACTTATGTGTAATACCTAGAATAGCTAAATTCATAGAGACAGTAGAATGGTGGTTGCTAGCAGCTGAGGTGATGAAGAGTTAGTGTTCAATGGGGACAGAGTTTCAGTTTTGCAGGATGAAAAGAGTTCTGGAGACGGACGGTGGTGACGGTTGTACAATTACGTGATACATTAATACCCTGAACTATACACTTAAAAATGCTTAAGGTGGTAAATTTTATGTTATGTGAATTCTACCACAATTTTTAAAGTGGTTAAAAAAAAAAAAAAAGAAAAAAGCAGGTCAAACAAACAAGGCGCATTTGAGGGCTACATGTAGTCTTCCAGCCTGTGGTTTCTGCTCACAATGTAAGGTTCTATGTTGAGGTGTGGGGGCAACAGGAGGAGGGGTGCAGTCTGGGTGTGTGTAACGATGGTAGGAGCCTTGGAAGCGTGAAGGCCACTGCTCCAGGGACATCCACAGAGGACAGGGGAGCTCAAGGCCACCAGCACGTGGCCTGGGGCTGCTGGGTGCCCCAGGACTGAGGACCTTTGACCCGAGTGCTCCCCACAAGGCACACAGTGAGCTCCCAGAAAATATAAACATCTCCATCTGACACATCCAAGGGGAGGCCTGAAAAGACTCCTGAAGCTCTCACAAGTCCAGGTTCCAACAGGGACAATGGCAGCCCCAGTTGCTGAGTCAGCTTTGCCAGTGGGGCAGGGGGGCTTCATAAGATCATCACTTTGAACCCCCCAATCCTGTTAGGTACATACAATTATTATCGCCATTTTACAGCAAGAAAAACTGAGGTTCCAAGAGATTAAGTCATGGTTAGGCAACTTGTTCAAGGTCACCTGACCACTAAGTGGTGACCCTAGGATTGGACCTAGGATTGGAACCCCTGCAGAGCAACGTATAGAAGACCGGAAAGATCAATCTGTGTCAAACCACAGTGAGGCTGACAGGAGACCAGAGCACACAGAAGTGACACCTCACAAGGCACAGCACTTTACAGTTTACCATCCATTTTCCTGTCCAGTCCCATAATTGAGCTGCCCAATAACCATGAAGCAACATCTATTTGACCCAGTGTAGAGACTGGTAAATGAAGGCTCAGAGAGGAAGTGACTTGCTACAGCTGCACAGCCAGGGCTAGAACCCTACTCACATGATTTCAAATCCAACACCATTCCTGGTAACGATGATTGGCGGTGGTGGCAGTGGCGACACCAATAATACTGGGTCATCTCACCAGGTACTGTTATTATGTCCATTTTACAGATGAGGAAACTGAGCTGCAGAGCAGTAATTAACCAGTCCAAGGTCACACAGCTAATGAGTAGTGCCAAAGTCAGGATTTGAACCCAGCTCTAGGCCCAAGTGGTTGGCCACAGCTCTACAGAGTCAGACTCTCCAAAGAGTGGCTCAGAGACCTGGAGCTTCAGGTACATCTCCTGAGACATTTTTCAGAAAAGACCTGGCAGTCAGAAAGTTCAGGAATAAAATATGAGCAAAGACCAGGAACCATTCTGAATTCTCCAAATCATCCAGAGGCGTGGGGGTTGGGGGGCGGGGAGGGGTCAGGCATATCTGGAGAGCTGGCACTCAAGGACACCAAAAAGGCTGAGATGCTTGACCTGCAACTTCCCCTCTAAAAAGTAAGTCAATTTTGCTAATTAAAGGAAAAAATGTTTCTTAAAAATTTGTTTAAAGTCACAAAAGACCATATATTGTTATTTAATTTATATGCAACGTTCAGAAAAGATAAATCTATACAAACGAACAAAAAAAAAGCAGAGCAGTGGTTGCCAAGGGTTGGGGGGGAGGGGCATATGGGGAGTGACAACAGGTCTTTGTAGGGTGATAAAAATGTTCTAAAATTAGATAGTGGTGATGGCTTCATCACCAATATACTTAAGACCGTAAATTCTACACTTTAAAGGGGTGAGTTTTATGGTATGTGAATTATATCTCAGTCAAGTTCTTTAAAAAACAAAACTTGTTTCAAAAGTGAAGTGCCCGGACAAACTAAACCAAGGAAAGTCAGGGAAGGAAGACCTCTTGCCACAGGTCAGACATGTGTCCTGCAGGGAGGGCCCTAGACCAGCCCCACAGCCCCATGGGGCAGCACCTCATGCCACGTTCCAGCTACACAAGCCTTGGTTCGCCCTGATACTCATCCTGCTCCCCCTGCCACGGTCCCTTTGCACTGACTGTTCCCTCAGCTCAGAATGAATGCACTTCCCCTGCTCTGTGCCAGACCTCAGCTCCAGAGCCGCTTTCTCAGGGAGGCTGCCCCCGACCTCCCCTACAGGTCCTGATCTCCCCGACAAAGGCGCGTGGTAGAAACCCTCATTCCCTGTGTGTGTACCCGCCTGCAGAGCCCTTGTTACTCTTCCAACTTTCATAAGTGCATGTAACAAACGTCTGTCCTCCCCTAGACTGCAGCCTCCACAGGCCAGGGCGTGCCTGTCCACCTGGGCATCCCCACTGCTCAGCCGGGTGCCTATACATACCAGGCACTCAGCAGACATCTGAGGCAGAAAGACAGGCGGGCACCGCAGGAGGCAACAGTGATACAAAGCTGGTGCGTCACACCTGCCATGAGGAGCTCCCATTAGTGGGGCAGACAGGCCCAGAGGCAGCAAACAGTAGGGTCACTGTACAAGAGGGAGACACAGGGCACTAGGGATGCCCCAAGGAGGCCCACCCAACTCAGCCAAGGACAGGTGGTCAGGACAGAGTTCTGGAGGACACACTTGTAAGCTGGAGAAATGCTGCATTTTAAAAGTGCATGAAAATAATAATCTGCTGCCCCTGGAACTGAGAACAAGGCACGGTATTCAGTGATGTTCCCTCGAGTAGAAGGTCCACATGCTGGGCAATCACAGAGAAAGAAACTGACCCAACCGAAGGCAGGGCTTTCCAGAGAGAGCTCAGGCCCAGGAGCTCAGGCACGGGCTCCAATGTGGGGATGGTTTGGAGGCAGGGCTGGGGACCTTGGGGAAGTGGGGAGGGTCAGACACAGGCACGAGAGACAGACACGGACAATTAAGAGTGGGGAGCTGAGCCCCAGGAAAGGGGCCTCGGGGCCTAGGTGGTAATGGGAAGGAGGGTGAATCAGCCAGGCATGTGGAGGAGGGCTAGGGGTTAGCCCACAGGGACTGTGGAGTCCCCAGCGTCCTCCTGGCTAGCCAACAAAGGAGAAGCCCTAGAACCTTCACTTTCTAGGGCTTCCAGAGATTTGAGAGCTCCCTTCTCTCACTTGCACACACGCCAGCCTCTCATTTCCTGCCAGTTTTCCGTGGGGTGACCTCTGCAATGAGTTTGGTCCACCTGGGCTGCCCAAGCCAGGGCACCTTGGAAGATGGAGTGGACTCAGCACTGGCCTCGGGACGGGAACGTCCCTGTGCTTTCCTGCTCCGCTCATGCCTACACATGCTGCCTGTCACTTCTGGAGAGGTAGGTCCTGGCCCCTGGTAACCACAAGGAATGGGGCACATGGATGGCCAGGATGGGAGGCCCAGGCCTCTGATTCTCGCCACCTCGCCCTCTTGTGCACTCCCAAGCCAGGAGAGGAGACCCCATCTGTCCATTATGCTGGTGGTCTGGTGGGTTCCGGGTGCCCTGGGCGATGTCCTCCGACCTGCTCCACGGTGGGCAGCGGCCTCAGCCCGTCCCATCCTCCCCAGGTACCTGATTGTGCAGCTGGGTGGGTGTGGCTTGCTGATCACTGTCGCAGACAGCCAGCCTCTCCCGTAGGGCCACCAGCTCCTCCTGTAGCTGGGCTTTCTCCTCCTGCAGCTGGGACATGGCCTCCACCATCCTATGTACCACGGGGGCCGCACCTGGCGGCCCCGACAGGCTCGAGCACCTCCCGCTGCCAAAGAGCCGCCCACCTATGAGCAAAGTAGCCGCCGATCAGCAGGGCAGCAGAGGCCCCAGCCTGGCCGAGGAGAGGGGGCCCGTCATGGCAGGGGAGGGGAGGGGAGGGGATGCAAGCAGAGGGGACGAGGGAGCCGGGCAAGGGCTGGGGGCAGCAGCATGGGTTAGCCGGGGGCCTCCGGGGCCTGCCTCGGAGGAAGCCACTTCAGCAGGCAGCTTCTGCGGGATGGAACTGCCTAGACCAGGACTTAGGAAAGCAGCTTCCACTGATTATTCCCCCAAAGCCTGTGTTCTAGGTCTGATGAGCAATACCCTCTCCATGGCCAGCCTGCATGGACTTGCAGCTGAGAAAGACATAGCTCTAGCAACAGCTGTTCTCTCCCCAGAAAACACTATCCTTGGTGGAACATGATTTCTTTAAACCCCAAACCCTCTCTAGAGTACGGAAGAGAGGCGGGGGCTCCCCAGCCTGCCCCCTGCCTTCCGCAGGGAGTGGTTACCCGCACACGGAGAGGGAGCAAGTGGAGGTGTGCGTGTGCAAGGGACAGACAGACCGGGACACGGGGACAGACACAGCACGTGGGCAGGAACACAGCCAGGCGCGCTCCCAGGCGGACCCCTGCGGGATTGAGCACAGGGACCTCACAGGCAGGAGGAAGGGACAAACACAGGGGTGGGTGGCGCCTCAGCCTTCCACCGTCCTGTCACCGAGAGCAGAAGAGACACAGACAGACAGATGGAAGGACAGAGACACACAGTCAAGGCCTGTGACCTGCTAATGGGGCCTGGCATGCTTGTCACAGCTTGCTTTGATGGCCCCAAGAATGGCCACAGTCTCTGCAGGTGGCGAACGGGCAAGGAGGTGGGGCAGTGGGGCAGAGGAGAGGCTGGAAGGGCACGGATCTTCAGGCAGCCCAGTCCGGGTCCTGGCCAAAGCCTGAGAGGCAGGGCCAAGTGTCCAAGGGTGAAGCATGAAGAGTGGCATCTGCTGGCCGCGAGCCTCCACCCTAACTCAGAGCACCAGGGTGTCCGGGCTCCGCCACACTGTGTGGGCAGGACTGGGTGGCGGGGGGATCCCAGACTCTGGAAACAAAGCCACCTGCACCTGAAGTCACACAGCCCAGCTTCAACCCACAGGGAGCTGGCAAGTTGAGACAGCACAGAAGCCAAAACTGCAGCTTGGCTTTTGGACTGGGCTGGAGCGGGGAGCGCAGATGGAGCTGATTCCAGGCTGGGCAGGACATCTCAGCACTGGGCCCAGGAGAGGTAGACAGTGAGAAGCCGCTCTCACTCTAAAGGGAGCAGGCCACGCACACACAGACTGCCTTTTCCCTTCCTCCCAACCCTGAGGGACGGCTCCGACTCGAGGCCCTCTGGAAAGCTGGAACAGGGGCCATCGCTGGCTGGCTAGGAGCCCTGGCCGTGCGGCCTGCACGTGACACAGCATGCATGTCACACACAGTTGGCCAAGCTTCTGCTATCTGTTCTAGAGAGAGCGAGCTCAGACGGATGCTTCCAGGCCTGCACACGGGGCTGCCATGGGCAGCATGTGACCAGCACAACCCTCTGCCCTCTGCAGACTGCCGTGGTGTGGCAGGAAGTGCTCTTGACTCCAGGTCCAAGAGCTGGTTCTGCCACTTCAGAGACGTGTGGGAGGGCCCCTCAGGGGCTTCCTTTGTAAAATGGGGACAATGGTCCTTATCCAGAGGCAACCTTGGGCAAGAGCCTGGAACCCACGAGGGATGCGCAGGTGTGAGTGAGTGTCACCCAGCAGGACGTGGAAGAGCCCTTCTTGCCCGGGACACTGCTCATCTCACCCTCAGAGCCCACAGCCAGGGGAGTTCACCCTGACCTGGGCACAGTGCCCGTGTGTCAAGGGAGCCAAGAGGGGCCCGGAGAGCGCTTGCTGGGCGAGAAAAGACCTAGAGGAAGCTAAGGGACAACAGCAGAGGAGGAAGAGGTGAGATCAAAGGGGCACCTAAGGGCGGGGACTGAGGGACCTCTGCACCCTCAGAGTAGGTCAGCTGTCAGTCCGAGTTTTCAGAAGACAGTGTTTTTCTCCGAGATCCTGCCTGGACACAGCCCCTCAAGGACACTCAGGCTTGGGGGTCCCAGTCCCGGACCCGCTGAAAAGAGTCAGCCCCCCAGACTGGAGGGATGATGCCCCCCCCTTCCACACCCCAGCCAGACCCCGACACCTGCCCCCGAATCAGTGCCGGGCCCACGGGTGAAGGCGGCTCTGGATCAACCTCAGAGAAGGGAGTGGTTCCTTCCACCTCGCAAGTTCAGACACGCAAATCAACCTCTGACAGGAAGAGGCAAACGAGAGAAAGGCCAGCTCCTTTCCCCCCCTCGCTCTTGGCCCTCCCCTCGGGCTCCTTGAGGATGCACTTTCCCGGTAACGGCTGGGCTCTGGGTTCTTGCTGGGGAGCCCCACAAAGGGGGCACACAGCCTCTTCCAGAACCTTGCCAGCCTTGCCGGAGAAGAGTGGAGCCACCAGCTCCTCCTTCCCAGCCTCAACGCAGCAGAGCGAAGCCCTGTCCTAGGGACCTCTGAGTCCCTGATGGACCCACGGAGACAAAAGGAGGGGGTCAGGCCTCTCTCTGCAGGAGGTGGCGTCTTTGAGGCTGCCACCTTCACCCTGCTTTTGACAGGTGCTGGGGAAAAGACAAAAAGCGGGGAAATTCAACCCCAGCCCATGCCGGCCAAAGCTGCTTATCATCGGTGGCGCACAGCGGCACCGGGAGGAGGGTGCCCCTGGAGTGGGGATGGGCAGGCTGCAGTCTCTGAGTTCCACGTCCAGGCGGCCACCTCCAGGGGAGGAGGACGGTGTCTGGGACAAGAGCCTCCCTTCCGACACCGGCTTTAGCCCGGGCTCTGCCGGGTCAGCGGGCAGACTTCCTTTACCTGTTTTCTCTACATTCATGGTGCCACCAGCTTCTTGGGCCTCCCGGCCCCGCCTGGGGGCCGGCGCCTGCCTCTTCAGGAGTTTCTCTTCTTTCGCCCCCTGACTCTTGCTCTCGCACCCCTTGTCCCGCAGGGCCTGCTGCCAAGACACAACCAGAATCCTCACGTGAAGGGGGGAGGACTGCAGCGGGGAGGGGACCCACCTCGAGCCTGAGGACGGTGCGCTCCCGGAGCTGGTGAGGACCTCAGACCCGGCCAGCCCATCCCTCACAGTGTGGGTGGGGACTACGAGGCCCGGAGTCTGGAAGAAAGCATGCCCAGATCTCACAGCGAGAGGGGGCAATGCGTTCTCCTGGCCCCCATCAGCAGCCAGCCCTCTGTACCAGCAAACAAGTCTCCTGGGCACTTAGGAACCCTCAGGTGAAGCTCACTCGGCTGACCTGTGAGCCCCGAGTCACCACTGCAGTGGTCTGATCGCTCAGGTGCACCGGCCCAACATTCACAGGCTTGTCCAGCCCCACCAGGCACACGGCAGTCTCAGGGCGATGCCCGCGGCCCCCCCCCCCCCCCACCATGATGTCAGCTGCCCTCACCTTCAGACGGCACCAGCCTGGGACTGCCAAGGAGGGGGCACACGGGTCCATATGAGCAGGGGAAGGCCATGGCCCACCCCCCGGCATGGCTATCCAGGACCGCAGGACCCTGTCTCTAGGTCAAGGAGGAGCCAAGGCAAAGAAGGCTGAGGTAGAACAGACCAGTGAACTGGTGGGGAGATGGAGGGGAGAGGCAGAAAGAGTCTTTCACGCAGAGAAAACCACCTGCAACTCACACAGAAAGACGTCCAAGGCAAGCAGCAGAACCACATGTAAAGTGCGATTCCATTTAAGGATAATGGAAATAAAAGAGGCCTCCAAAATAAAAATCTGGGGAAATATACACTGGTTTTCTCTGAGAGGTCGGGTGATGGTGCAGGGGCTAAGAGGAGAAATATGCATCATTTAAACTTTGGGGGAGAGCAAAAGAAACTTAACCGAGAGAGAGTGGGAAGAAAAGAAAGCCTTTACCTTCCATTTTGAATCTTTTTGGCATTTGCATTTTTAACCTTGTAAGCATCTATGGTGTTCTGTTTTGTTATCTTTGATAACAGAAGTTATCTGGCAAGGCAGATTACAGACACTTTTGTGTATGTCTTTGTGCCCACCTTATTCAAAACAAAAAGACAAATGTTATGTTTAAAAAATGTTCAGAGCCTGGGTCCGGAAAGGCCTGGGTGTGAAGCCTGGCTCAGGTGAGCTGTGTGACTGTGGGCAAGTTACTTACCTTCCCTGGAGTTTCATTTCCTCATTCTTAAAACAGCAACTCCACTTTCTACTTGAGAAGGGAGGGTGGTGAGCAGTCTCTCGTATTTAGGAAAATTCCCGCGACTTAATTTTGTCCCCACCCTGTGACCAACTGCCACACCAGCACGAGCAGCTTTGTCATTGGTGGCGGCAACGGGGGCAGCTGGAAGTTTCCATTTGCCGCCCAGAGCAAAGGTTACACTATTTCTGGCCTGTTGGCCAAGCCACAGGATGGGCAGACAGGCCCCCAGGGGGGTTGGGAATTTCTGCAGCCTCGAAAGGGAGCGACTCAGGTTGTAACTGCTTGAGAAGCTGGCAGGGGACCCTCTGGGTCCCCTCACTGTGTCTGGATCCCTACTTGGGCCCCACATCCGCCGCCCACCTTGAAGCCCCTATAAACAGAATGAAGCTTCAACGGCCCAGGACACAACTGTGGAGACTGGTTGCTGGCGGGAGCTTCTTAGATCCTCAGCAGACCTGCTGACCCCAGCACTCAGCGGCAACCACAGCCCAACACCCCATAATCAAAATGCAAGAACAGAGCCTCCGCCCAACTCAAGGCTGCTGGTTTCTGACCACCTCCTGATTTAACTACCAATGGCTCAAGTCATAAAAAATGGTTTCTTTAACATAAAAACAGTTTCTTTAACTGTCCCTGCAACAGGCTTTTCTCGCAGACCTTATAGATAAAAGAAGGACCATTCGGTTCCATTTTCAGATGAACCACATAAGAAGGGCTGACAAAAACCCAGAAGCCCAAGATTGTCCCTGAAGCAACAAACAAGGGGTCCATGTTCAGACCCGGCTTGGGGCCACACGAGGGAGGACAAACACAAAGGGCACATATTTCCCACAGCCCCTCCTGCCCTCCATCTGCATGTGTCCCTTCAAGGTGGCCCTCTCATGCACAATCTTTCTTGGGGGGAGGGGCCTTGGCAACACCCCCAGATAACTCTGGTCCTTCATCCTCGGCCACTATGTCAATGTTTGCGCATACATTTGTGATCATTTGATTACTCCTGGCCTCTCTGCTAGACTGCTGGGTCTATTTCTCTTCTTTGCTGTGTGCTGGCACCTAACAGAGTAGGCACTTCATAAACATCTGTTAACAAATGCATCCATTTAAAAATTGCAGAGCCTGTGTTATCCTGAAATTGCTCAAGCTATAGCTGCATGAATGCATTGGTATTTGTTTAAGGATCTCTTTGCAGTCAGAAACAATACAGAGAATCGGTTAGAGAAACCCTGAAGTAGAATATTATGCAGCAGTTTAAAAGAATGAGGTAGTTCTCTATATATTGACAGGCATGAAGAAATAACCAAGACTTACTGTTGAGGGAAAGAGCTAGTCACAGAACAGAAGGTAAAAGTAAAGAATAAAAATTGTATAAATCCAATCAAGTGGTTGTACAGGAAAGATAAACACCAAACTCTTAATAGTGGATTTCTCAAAGATACAGGACCACAGGAGACATTCAATTTCTAGATATTATATTCCTGCCACGTGTGAATTCTTTACACCATGTGTTATAAAGCTCATCATGTTCAGATCCCAACTTGCTGTGTGACCAGTAGCAAGTTACTTAACCTCTCTGAGCCTCCCTTACTTCATCCATAAAACTCACATAAAACAGTAACTGTGTGACTGATGTGAGACATACAATACATGCCACAAAGCCCGGTACAAAGTCAGTGTTCAATGAAGAGTAGCTATTATTATTGCTATCATGATGTATTAATTCTACAACCAAATACTACACATATATATATGTAAACTTTGTCTTTTGAAAGTCACATGATAACTGACTTGCAGTGATAACTGCAAGAGAAAAGAACCCAAGTTTTGGCAAAGTCCTCTGTCTAGCTTTAGGTTCTCACTTTAAACGAGGAAATGTAAATACGTATTGCCCCATGGACTCATATGCCCCAGTGGGAATAAACAGCTCCCCTAAAAACCTGCCCATCTTCCTAATAGCTCCTCACTGAAGGCCCCACAGTTCCCACTTTAACACTTCAGCCGGGGCGTGGCTGAAAAGCTGCTGTCATCGCCTGTGAGATTTCCCCCGAGCTAACCTAATAAGCAAATTGCCCCATTCAGGCAGGCTCAGGGTGGATGTGCCATGAGGAGCTTGGCAAGAGGCAGAAGGCAGGTCCCCAGCTCTCCCTCCCTGCTTCCCTCCCCGGAGAAGGAAGCTGCTGGAGCTCAGAGGGCCACGGCACACTGGCCCAGCTCGAGCCCTGGCATTTCTGACCGCCCCAGGGCTCACCTGCAGGGTCAGGTAGAGCCTGTGAGGGCTCCCGGGGCTCGCCCAGTCCACGCTGAGGGCTCGGCACTGAGCCAGGGCCGGGCGAGCTGCACTTCGGGTGCTGGAGTCCTCGTCGCCGCCAGCTGGGCTGTCTCTTCCACGCCCTGTCCCAGGACAGAGGAGACAGGTGAGATGCTTGACGCTGGCCGGAGACTGCTGGCCGGGGACCACTGGCCAGGGCCGTGGCTGAGCTCCCCTTTCACACACTCCAGGCAGCCCAGGTGCTGCCAGGAGGGACTCACACGCCCTCACGTGCCTGCCCTACACAGAGGGAAAGCCTGGCACTCGGCGGGGGCTGCGCTCCTTCCTAATCACAAGCCGCCCTGGGATCCTCTGCAAGAAGTCGCCCAAGACCCCGCGGGAGGTGGCGGGCTCCCCTCCCTCCACGGTGGCGTTAGGGCTGGCACCTGCCCACGAACACCCTCTACAGACAGCAGCAGAAGGAAGCCGATGCCACCCTGGCTGCGCTAATCTTCACAGGAGGTGCACCCTGGGGCCGCGGCCTCATTACCGAGGCTGCCTCTAGGTGGCAATTTCTCCCCTGCCTTCATAAAGACCAACCCCACGCTGGGTGGCGTGGTCCCTGTAGCCTCCAAAAACACACTCAGGACCAGTTAAAGCACATCCTCTCAAGCCTCTGACACACTGCCTCCCTCACCGGATGGGGGGAGAGGGCTGCAGCAGCGACACCCCATCCACCCCTCCCTTGACCCACCACCACCACAGCCTGTGGGACCAGACGGGACGGGAGAGGGGATTCGCCTCACAGGGCAAGCTGCAGAGCTCCCACCCTGGGGGGCAATCACATCCTGAATGCCAGCACTGGGCCAAGTGCTTTCCAGGCCTTATTGCCCTTCTTGATCCTCAGTTTCCTCGTCACTACAATGGGCATAAGGAACCAAGCTCAGTCCTGTGATGAGGATTAAACAGGGCGACACATGTAAAGTGCTCACACTGAAGGTAGCCAGCAATGCAGGCCATCAGCTCCTCACAACAACCCTGAGAGGTAGGAACCGGAGACCCAGAAGGGTTAATAATGTGCCCAGGGTCACACAGAGCCAGTATTCCAATCCCATGTGCTAACCCACCCTCTGCTTGCCTACCCTTCTCAAGGCAACAATAAGAGGGGGGTGGGGGTAGAGGGGCCCAGGGACGTCCACACTGGCTGAGGCTCTACCCAGTGGCAGGCACCACGCTTAGCATTTCACGCATACGATTTCACTGGACCTTTGTCTTAAATTTTAAAAGTAGATAAAAGTCTGTATGGTCATATAATCCTCATAATACTAATTTAAGAGACCAATACACACACACATAAGACTAGAAGGAACTATATAAAATGTTTAGTGACAAGGCTTATAGGTGATTCTCATTTTCCTTCTTATACTTTTCTGTGTTTTTGGTTTTTAGTTTTCCAAGAGAACATGTTTTTGTTTTTTTCAATCCTTGCTTTCTTTCTTTTTTTTTTTTTTTTAACCATAAAAGCAATACTGTTCATTCATCTTTAATCCTTTGGACAACCTTGTTGGGTAGAGACCATCTTCAGCCCCTTCCAGACAACTGGGGCTACCTGATCCAAAAGCCCAAGCTTTCCCCGGCGGCCTCCAGGGTCACCCCCAGCCTCACTGTCCCCTGCAGAAAGACTTTGGAGGGCAGCGCTCTGGCACAAGTGTGATGAGAGAGAGGGAACTGGAGTCTGCTATGTGCCCTCTCTGGGCCTCAGTTTTCCCTTCTGTACATAGAGGGGCTTGGACCCGATGTCCTGGAAGGACTCTGCCAGCTCAGACAGGCTGGCAATCTTCAGCCATCTCCCCGTAGGTCAGGAGCAGTCAGACAGCAAACCCTTAAGGCACCTTGTCTGAAGATCCCCCCCTGTCCCCACATTTACAGGACAACCTACCCAAGCCAAGGCTGGCAGACAGTCATGGGGCAGCTCCCCGGTCCTGACGATCTAGCTCCCACCGGGAATCAGAGGAGCTGCCCACTTCTTGACGCTGGAGGCACCAGGGGACGTGACCCAGAAAGGAGAGCTGGTGTTGACAGCTCCCCCAGGGGCACAGCGGGGGCCCCGACTCGGGGACTCCCTCACTGCCCACCTGCTGTCGGGGCCGCCTTGGATGGCACCTAAAAGGAGGGCATGGCAACCACTCCCTGCCAGGCCACGCTCCGGAGCAGCCTCCGTCCACTCCTCGCCATCCGCGGGCGAGCCCTGGCGGAATCAAGTGTCAGCTCCGCGCAGGGCACCGGGCAGCAGTTCACCTACCTTGTTTACCGGCCGCGGGCAGAAACCGGAGCAAGACCACGAGCGCTCCGCCGCCAAGGACAGGCGGATCACAGAGCCACAGCCACCTGGCCGGGCCAGGGAGCGCGTGGCTGTCCGCGGCGTTCTCCCCCTGCGCTACAGACTGCGTTAACGTTTAACTCGCGTCCCCGGCTTCTCTTTACAGACGGGCGCGGGGCAGGAGCGCCCAGCGAAATTGACGCCCTGACTCCACGCCCGGCTCGCGGGCTGCCGGTACCCTGTAATTACCTGACAGCTCTGACTGAGCCTAGGAACTTGCCAGAAACCCCGATCTCATCGCTGGTATCTGGAGGAAGGAAAGGAAATAAAGAGGCATTTTAAAAATGCGGACTCACCAGTTCTCAACCTCCCCGGGCCGGTGTGTGGGAAAGGGCGGGCGGCCGGGCTGGCTGGGGCGGGGCGAGCCATCCCCGGCTCGGGCTCCCCGGCCCGGCCCACTCGCCACAGGCCGCGCAGCGAGGGCGTGGCTCCCAGGTTCCACGTCCTGCGAGACGGGACCATGGCCCGGCGGGGCTCAGCAGCCTCCTCCGGGCGTCGGGCAGCCTGCGGAGAGAGCAAGAAAGTGAGATTGAAGCCCGCTAGCCGGCACCCTCCGCCCCCATCCCAAGCTGATCGGAGCCCACCATCTGGAAGGGTCCGCTGAACTGGGTCACCTGTTACCCAGAGCCCCAACTCGAATGTCCCCCAAGGAGCCCCCGGGCTCACGGGCTGAAACAGAGCCTATCACCATTTCAGGGTACTAGTTAAGGAGAAGGGAGGCTCAGAACTGGGCAGGGAGCCCGTCAGGTGTGTCTGCAGCACAATGTGGAGACCCCACATCTCAGCCCCTCCACTCTGAGCCTGGCAGCATAAAGACAGGTCACAGCCCCACATTGAGGAAGCACCAGTCAACAGCGTCTCCATGAATCTATTCAGAAGGGGCCTTGACTGTGGCCGTGACGTCAGGCTTACATATATCAAATTCTCTTAAAATCAGCTCATTCCTGTATTCAACTAGCCTTCACACTGTACCTACAACTGGCAGACACCGAGCTGGGATTTGAAATACAAAGATTCATTCATTCCTCATTTAATAATTATTTACCCAGTACCTGCTGTGTGCCAGGCACCTGCCAGGGGTCCTCTTTGATCAGGAGAGACATGGCCTCAAAGCTCCCTGTCAGGAGGGAGGTAAACACTTCAACAAACCTCCACAATCAAAACAGGATGCAGGGAGGCACCAGGTGGTATGGAGAATGGGGGTGGATATGGGGAACACTGGTCTGGGTAGAAAGCCCCATGGGGCCCTTATGAACAGAGCAAATGAACAGAACAGACTTCATTTACTGCACAAGTCTTTATTGAGTACCTATTGTGTGCAAAGCAGCTCTGAGGGCATTTAAGGTGACACCAAGCTGTGGTCCCAGACTCAGACAACAAGTGATGCCATTTACAGAAGAAGCCAAGTCAGCTCAGAGGGGCAATGTGGAGTTTGCTTTTGGTTTTAAAATGGAGTTGGAGGCACCCAAGGACTTCCTAATGGCGCCACCTGGGCTGTAGGCCACTTTCCCCAACCCTCACTGCACTGACCACTCTCTACCAGGCAGTAAAGATATCTGTTTGAACAGTGTCCATCTCCCCTGACCCTCTATGGCTCCCCAGGGTGGGTCCCACAGCACCCAGCCTGGAGCAAAGCTACATCCACACCAAACACCTGGTGATGGCTTTTGGGTGAATGCCCGGAAATGAATGCACACAAAAGCTCGAACTTAAGCTTGGAAGAGAGCAGGGCTGGAGATGGAGACACAGAACTGGGTGGCTGATGGGGGTCACTGTGGCACAGGTGAGAATGCAATCACCAAAGGTGGTGCAAGATGAGAGGCAACCAAGAAGGATGGAGCTCACTCCAAGTGGGAAGAAAAGCTGGAGAAGGAAGGTCAGAGGTGGCAGGAGCACCAGGCAGGTGCAGAGTCCTCAGAGGTGACCGGAGAGTGAGTGGGAAGGAGAGGATGGTCAGTTCCCAGGGAACCATGCCACGGAGAGGTCAAACTGGAAGAAAGGTCAGTGGAGCAGGGCAGAGGGCAGATGTGGGAAGGCCCAAGGGGGATGGGGGCTAGAGGAAGCTGCCACTTCCTTCACTTTGGAGAAGCTGGCTAGGATGGGAAGGAGAGGATGTGGTATTTAGAATAGGAGAGATTTGCACATGCTGGGTCGACAGAGGGACAGGAATGACTGAAGCATCGAGAGGCAAGAGAAGAGTGCAAGGATGGGTGGCCTGAACATCTGGCGACCGATGTTCGCAGAGCTGAGCCCTGGAAGAATGCCAGGCTCCTGACTAGGGAGTCACGGTCTCTGCCTTCCTGGACTAAGGAAGACAACTTGGAGGAGGAGGCTCCTGGGTGCAGTCTCCCTGGGAGGGGGCAGGACTGCTAGCCAAAGGGCGGGGTGGAGGCTAATCCAATATGTGGGCAGCTCCGCTGAGGAAATGGAGGTGGACCAGTGTGGAATGGAAGGAACCAGGAGGAGCAGCCAGCTGTCCCCTTCTCCAGGCTGCTTGGCACGGAGCTGGGCGCACAGCAACCCTGAGGCTCAGCTGCCCAAGGGATGAGGAGGGAGTGAGACAGGCTCCACCTGCATGCCAAGCCGCTGGGAAGGTAAGATGGCGGAGGACACTGAAGGTCAATGTCACAGTTGAGGGAGAAGACTTTTAAAGGGGATCAGCTAAGTCTGAGGGGGCAGGGACAGAAGGAGACAATATTTCATTGGTTTCAGGAAGGGAAGTTAGGAGGCAGTCAGGAAGATATCAGGAAGAAAGGGGAAGGGTGTGTGCAAGATCCTGAAGAGGAAAAAGCAGCTGAATTTAGCAGCCTGAGGGGTGTGAAGGTCAAAAGTATCAAGGACTTTCAAACAGCCCAAGGCTGGAGACTCAAAAACCTAGGTCATGGGGCGAGGTGATGGGGGCATACGAGTAGAGTGGTTATGACCGAAAGCTGGTTCAGAACCCGGCTGTGCCACTTACTAGATGTGTGACCCTGGGAGAATTACTTTGTCTCTGTGCCTCAGTATCTCCATCTGTGAAATGGAGAGAACTCTACCTTATAGGGTTGGTGTAAAGTTTAGACAATACATATATACAATGTTCAGAACAATACTGGCATATACAAAGAATACCCAAATTTTATTTTTTCAGTGACCTCTATCCAGTGGTGGGTGGATGCAGAGGGCTGGCT
Organism: Balaenoptera musculus; assembly: GCF_009873245.2. Classification (NCBI taxonomy): domain Eukaryota; kingdom Metazoa; phylum Chordata; class Mammalia; order Artiodactyla; family Balaenopteridae; genus Balaenoptera; species Balaenoptera musculus. The sequence goes on from NC_045803.1 coordinate 33,159,409, forward strand.
GCAGGAGAGCCAGCACCTGCCTCTCTGGGTTTAGGCCAGGGTGGTGGAGCTACAGCCCCCTTGCCCCAGACCAGGGATATTGCAATGATTGGGGGACACACTTGACAACTGCCCAGAGACTGCTGCCCAGGAGGCTTGGTCTCCCTGGGAGAGCGGGCAGAATGTCAAGGAGGTTGGACAGGGGCTGGACCTCCCCTCCGCACAGTCACACATCCTGGGTTTTGCAGGTCAACCCAGATTTCAAAATCTCTGCTCCCTGGTGCCCATAAGGACAGCAGAACTCACGACCCTATGTCCCTAAAATCCAGTCACTGCAAATACAGGGCCCCATTCTGAGACTGCATTCCTTGCAAATGACTCTCTGGCCAAGGAGAGGGTTACTTTTATCAAGGGCATGGGCAACAGCCTGGGCCAGTGTATGTGCTCACTCAGCCTCAGGCAGACAGAAAGCCAGAGAAGATGAAAGGCCAGGGGTGGCCACGACCCCAAACCTTGAGACAGATGTGTGTATTGGGGGGGCTGGGGGGTCGGAGGTACAAATGGTACCAATTTATATGCAGCTTCCTCTTTAAAATCTGCCAGGACCAGGCCCTTCACTGCGCCAGAGTTCTGCTCTAACTCACAACAGGGGGTTGAAGGAGGTGGCTTCTGGCTCGCCCTTCCTGCTGGGCCCGCTCCCCACCCCCGCCCCCCCCCCCCCCCCCCCCCCCCCGGCTACCGCTGTCAAAGGCTCAATTTCGCCCACTGCCCAGGACGGCACCGGCCCAGGCCCTCCTTCCTAACCTGGGGCTGGCCCACCCCATCCCGGCCCTGCGAAGGGGAAAGTGAACTGCCCAGGGGACCTACGGGGTGGGAGGGCCCGAAACTGCAGCCTTCAGGGGCGCCCTGCGGATGCAGGGACCTCTGCCAGGGGAGGGGGCGGCGCTGACGGGCACGCGGTTCCTCGGCAGTGTCCGGCTTTCCCGGGCCATTGAAATCGGAAAGGGGGTCCCGAGGCTGCTTGGATTCCAGGGGACACGCCGCTCCCATGCCCTGCTCGGTTCAGGCTGGACGGCGCAGGGGGGGTGCGGGATAGCGCAGGGCCGGGTCTCCGGGGCCCGGCCCTCCCTGCGCCCCCCAACGGGCCCGGGCAGGGGGATCCAGGACGCGGCACCCCGAACGACAGGCCGGGCGGAACCCGAGCGCCCAGCCCGTCCTCAGCCCGCCCGAGCCCCGGACTCACCGGCCTGGTGGAGGCAGGATCCCTGCGTCGCCGCAGCGCCCGGGGCTCGGCCCGGCCCTCCAGTGGGAGGCAGCTCCACGCCGCCGCCTCCTCCTCGGCCCGCCCCGCTCCCGCCCCGCTCCCGCCCCGCTCCCGCCCCTCTCTGGCCCCTCCCTCACACTTTCCACAGGAAATGATTAACTCCGGCCCGCGGCGCGTTCCCATGGCAACCGGCTCAGACCCAGGTGGGGGGTGGTGGCGCGCGCGCACACGCACAGACTCACACTCGCACGTGGGGCCGCCCACTCTGTTCACACCTTCCCGTTGAGTGTCCCCACGCTCCACAGACGCCCATGCACACGTGCGCGCTCACCCCTGGCGCACACGCACCTTCTACGTGCTCACATACAGTACACAGTATACATGGCTCTCACGTATGTTTGCACACTTGCTCTAGTGAGTCCACATGAACACAGTTCTCACACACATCCCCACGCTTTTGCACTTAAACTTACACTTTCGTTCTCACTCCCTCAAAGCCTAGTACTACAAAACTTTCGCACACAGTAGTTACTACTCACAGGCATACTTACAAGTGCTCCCTGGCTACCCTTCACACACTCTCACAACCTCTAGTACACGTCTTCTTGACCTTCTAGCATGCACACTACACACACACTCTTACACAATCTAGCTAGTACATGTGCACACTTACACATTCTCACACACTTTCCACGTGCACTCACATTCCTGTACGGTGCTCAGACTTAACCCCATGCTTTCCCACAAATGCTGCACATGCGCCTGAGTACACACATCCACTTGCACACGCTCACACACGTTCTCACACGCTCTCTGACTCTGTCACACTACAGCCTATACATGCTTTAAAACCCCAGTACACGCTTCCACACACGCTCTAGTTAGTGCACACAGGCATGCACTGTCACACATTAGCACACGTGTTTTCACACACATTTCTCACTAGCTCTATTAGGAATACACAGGCCAGGTTGCCTGCCCAGCCAGGGCACCACCTGCTGCCCCCAGCTCCTCAGCCACCCTATTCCCCTCTCGCTCGCACCCCCCTCAATAGATAAACGTCTTGCAGAGCAGGGAAGCTGTTTGGGATTTTTTAAGGTAAAATATTCCTTTGCATTCCAGTGAAAACACGTTCAGAACGCAGCCGCTCCAGAGCAGGCAGCAGCTCCTGGCGTAGCCGCAGACGGCCCTCCTCATAGGATGCCCCAGAAGAAGCCTGGGAGGCCAGGGAGCCGGCCGGCCAAGGAGACCCAGCTGACCCGGAGGAGCCACTCTGTTCTTTGTCTCCCAAACAGAGGCGGCATTTCACTCCGGTGTCAGCAGCAACATTCCCCTTCCAGGGTGCGGAAGGAGGACAGAGAAAAGAAACTCAGAAGCCAGCCCAGTGCAAGCTGATGGTCCCGAAGACAATCCCGGGGCAGGGGGTGGCGCTCTGCCTCTTCCTGTTTAACAGGGGACGATGGCCCGATGGCCTGGGAGGAGCAAGGAGGGGACTGGAGGGGGGCGTGCAGCTCCAGGTGGGTTCTGTCTCTTGCTGCTGAGCAGGCGCTGGGCTGGCCGTCAAGAATCTCAACCAGAGACAGAGCCAAGGTTCTGGGCCTCAGATTGTTCTGGATGCCAGATCAGGACACTCACAATCCCCCTACTGAAAGTGGGTTCGTGTATGTTTTATTTTCTCACTGAGATGTCCCAGTGCAGGCCCAATAGAGGGTGCCTTTCACGCTTCTGGAATGGTTCCCTGGAGAGATAGATTTCTAGCTAAGAACCCCAGATAATCCTCCCAATGGGAGAGCAGGCCATAATTTGAGAGGTACCTTCTCTGAATCCCCCTGCCTGCCCTCCAGACAGCACTGGTCAGGAGGACGGCAAGGTTGGATGAGGGCAAATTTTCTCTAGGTTCCTGACCAAGTATCTCCTTTTGTTACAGATCCTAGCATTTGATTGAGGAGGGCAGTGGGGTAGGGGTGTCTGTCTTTAAAGTCCTGATATAGAACCAGAGGCCATGTCTTACTTGTGGTCGGTTCGTTGACATTAACTGCAGGTTCCTTCCAAAGCCAAAGCCAGATTTTAAAATTAATAATAACATTTATTGTTCTTTTTCTCTGATTACCAAAGTAATAGATGTTCATTGTAACCATAATCCCACCCACTAGAGATAAATGCTGCCAACATTTTAGTACAGTATTTTTTTTCCTCTGTGCACATAATAGCGACCATTTATCCACAGCTATCACTGTGCCAGGCACTGCACTGAGCTCTTTAAAAACAAGATCTCATGTAACCCCGAACACCCTTTGAGGTGGGTACCGTCATATCCTCCATTTTCAGGAGGGAAAACTGAGCCTCCTAAAGTTCATTCACAAACTCAGTGTGTGGTAGCGCTGAGATATGAACCCAATAGGTGTGTGTATATATACATATACACAAACATATAGCACTACTATACATATATAGGTGCCGGAGTTTAAGTTCAAAGCACCTTGGGACTTCCCTGGTGGCGCAGTGGTTAAGAATCTGCCTGCCAATGCAGGGGACACGGGTTCAATCCCTGGTCCAGGAAGATCCCACATGCCACCCAGCAACTAAGCCCGTGCGCCACAACTACTGGGCCTGCGTGCTGCAACTACTAAAACCGGCGCGCCAGAGCCCGTGCTCCGCAACAAGAGAAGCTACTGCAATGAGAAGCCTGCACACCGCAACGAAGAGTAGCCCCCGCTCGCCACAACTAGAGAAAGGCTGCGCTTAGCAACGAAGACCCGACACAGCCAAAAATAAACAAATTAAATAAATAAATTTTTTTTTAAAAGTTCAAAGCACCAGTGAAGGAGAAAGAAAATTGAGACATGTGAGGAAGCATTTTCCGAATTCCAGCAAAACTGCCTTGAAATGCAAAACCGATTTGCTTCATGATCGTTGGAATTTAAGATTACACAATGTCAGGAACTACATACCAATGACTTCAAGGTCATTTCTATCCCAGAAACTTCACTGATGGTTTGTAATGGAGGCTGCCAATTCTCCCTGGTCATACGGAAAGTGAAGGATTTGCCAGAAACTCGGCCACCCCAACACTGAGGTCCTGAACTCATGAGTGAGGACTCTTGGGTTCAGCCTTTGGCCTTGACCTCGACCTCCTGCCTACCTCCTGGCAGAGGCATAAGTGTCCCCGGGAGGGCCACAAGAATGCAGTAGCCAGAACACTGCAGACCCATATCTACGTCTACCCCATCCCTCGAGGGGGGCGTGAGGGACAACATCACTGCTGTTCAAAGGGCTTGAAACCCCTTAACTCTCAGGCATCCATCTGAGAGGGAGCCAAGGGCCTGAGGGTTCTTCTGCACAGAGGGCAGCAAAGAGGGGGCAATAACAAGCTAGACTGTGTTTAATCTGATTCTCGTAGCACCCCCGAGTAAAGCACACCTAAGACTTACATGATTTTCCAGTTTAAATGACTTGAGATTCGATCACCTCCAGGCCTTTGCAGTGCTATTCTCTCTGCCCAGAAGGCCTCTCTCCTCACCCGACTCCCACCTGCCTCTACCCACCTTCACCTGGCCGGCTCCTGCTGTCCTTCAAGTCCTTCAAGCTTAGAGGTCACCTTCCTTGACCCTCCCAGACACCACAGTCCCCTGCCTGCTCACCCCACCGCAGCACCTCCCACGCTGGATTGTAAAGGCCTCTCCTGTCTACAACATCATCTCCTTGAGGGCAGGGTCCTTTCCTGACTTGATCACAGGTAAAGCCTCTGCTACAGATTCAGCTCCTACAGGCACTAGGTGCCTGGCATCACATCAGTTTTCGCTGAATAAATAGCTAGATCACTTATAATTTAGAGGGAGAGAACAGGGTGCATTAAGCGTACCCAAACAGACTTTCTTCCCATGTAAATTAACGATAAGTCTTATCAAAAGGAAGTAAGTGAACGGATCCTTAAGGAATGATTTCAATGTGGTCAGTAAGGAGCACCCCGCAGCTGTGAATAGGGTATCTGTGCACGATCCTGGGTAACAGTTTCTGGAAGTCAGAGAATACCTTCTGGAGTTGAGTCACATAGTAAGTAATCCTGACTCAATTAGCCACTGTTTTGAAGCCACATTTTCCAATAGCCCTGAAACAGCCCCGTCATGGACAGCACAGAGAGAGCTGGGAAGATCCCGGAGGGACGGGCGGGGCTCTGCACCCAGCCCTGCAAGCATGCATCTTACTCCTCACCAGCAGCAGGACACGGGCCCTCGACCTCTGAGCATATCGGGGGGCTGGCCCTTGGTTCACACCTGCCAGCTCTGAGGAAGCCACGCTCCTCAGTGGATGTGAAGGGGTTGGGTCTTGGACGACCCTGGGAGGCACTGTAAATCCTGTCTCTCTCCTCTGCTACGGACTCAGCTCCTACAGGCACTCCGTACCCAATAGATATTTGAACAAATGGTACCTTTCTCTCCCTTCTCCATTTCCTACTCCCTCTGTGCCCTCCCTGTGCAAGGGTGCCTTCCTTCTAAAAGCTGTATTAACTGGGGAAACAGTTCTCCCATTTCCAAACCAAGGCAACCCTCCCCTCAATAAAACCACCTTGCTCTAAAATCTCTAGACAGTGACTGCCTCTCTGCATTTGGCAGGGAGATTGGACTCAGCAGCACTTCCCAGCTCTTAGGTGAGGGGCACCTGAAACCTCTTGATGACGAACTTGGCAGACAGACCCTGCCCGCAGCATTCCAGGGTAGAAAGCAAACGGGGGTTTGTTTCCGTTATCATTTCCCATCGTCTAAACAATGAGAGGAATGCAAACATCGAGGAGATATGTAATTAAGCATCAGGTAATAAAAAGATTTAGGAAGGATGGCTATGGGAGATGAGCCCTGCCGCCACTGCCCTCCCTCTGAGTCAGCCCTTCCCTGGGATCATCCAGAAGTCTGGGCTCCCTCTCTCAAAAGCTCCCTCCCTGGCTTCTCTTCTTGCTCCTAAATCATTCTCTCTCCTAGTTCTAAGCCAAGACATGCATTATTAACATCATTTCCACTTTTTTCCAACTTCCCCATTCATTTTTCCCCTCTGCTGCAAATTCTAGGTAGTTGAGGTTTTTTTTAAAACTTTAATTTTTATTTTTCCTGCACAAGGGCAGGAGAAATCAAGAGAGGAAAAAGCACAGCCCTCTCCGCCAAATCCCACCACCCTTAACTTATTCTCATTGGCTCAGATGTTCTTTCTGGTAGTTGACTTTGAACAGACATTATTTCTGTATTAAGGGGAGACTGTATAGAGCAGTGGTTAAAAGTAGGTTTGGGGTCAGATGATTGTGGGTTTGAACCTTGGCTCTGTCACTTCCTCCATGCCTCAGTTTCCTCCTGTGACAATGGGGGTAGCAATAGTGCCTAACTCACTGGGCTGTCTTGAGAAGTAAATAAGAGCAAACATGTGACACCCAGAGCCTGGCGCACCAGCTGTGGTTATAGTGGAAGGCAGACCATGGATACCATTTTCTACTCTGCCTTTTTCTCACTTTAAATCACAGGCCAAGCATTTTCCAAGTTACTTTTTCCTACTGGGGCCCGCTCTTTTCTGAACTGCAGGTTCCAGACTAAGGATGAGGCCCAGGTCCCGTCCGACCCTGGGGTCACACTGTGTGGGGCACACCCAGCACCCTGTAAAAATGACTGAAAAGAATAAACATTTTAAATGGCTGCATGATATTCCTCTGAACAGCTCTGCCCCAACTGAACTGGCCATTCCACGGAATCAGATATGTGAGTAGCTCCCATTTTTCACACTTATAAATAGCATTGCTACAACATCTCCCCACATGCAGCCTGTTCGTTCCCTGGGGAGAGGGTGGGAGATGGGGGGAGAGTGGGGTTGTTAATTTCATAAAAATCTGGATAGTCTGAGTTTTTTTTTTTTTTTTTTTTACACTTTCTAAACATGTTGCCAGATTGCCATCAGAAGGACTGTACCAAATTTACACTTTACACTGTCGCTGGCAGCATTTTTGACGAGAACTACTTTTCGTACTAATTTACAGTTTTTCTCTCGGATCTGGAACTCTCGCCCAGGCTGGTTCCCCTGTGAGGCATGAGGCATATAAAAAGTCTGAGTGATGGCTGTCAGGGAGGGAAGTGTCTGGTTCCTTTGCTGGGTTTCTGTCTGCTGGGTTGGGCTGGGCTGAGAGCACTGAGTCAGTGCCCCCCCTCCTTGCCTGCTCTTCGAGCCCCCAGACTCTTTCCCAGGTGGGTTCTGGAACATCCCACAACCCTGGAAGATTCTGCTCAGGCGGCCACCAGCATTACTAAGGTTATCTCTGCTCTGACACCAGCCTGCAACTGCATTCTGGCTTCTTGCAAGAAGTCAATCAACCATTTCTAGAAAGAAAATCCCTCAAGAGACCCTGGCATCTGCAATCAGCTTTCCATTCCTGGGGGGCAGCAGGGGGGGGCGCACAGAGGCAGCAGCCGGGTGAGGGCAGCCGTGTTTTCCCAAGAACTGCAGCCACGGCCCCTGACCACCCTGCCAGCCTCCTGGCACTGCAAGCACATCTCACCCAGGTTCTGCGGCAGCCCCGCGGCCTCCTGCCCAGCCTCTGGGGGTGGCCCGTGTTTGCAAACAGCCATGGGAAGTTTTGACGCTGCTGATTAACCAGAATCCCACAGTTCTGGGTTGTTAGTCATCACGACAAGTCTCAACCTTCCGCCCGCCCTGACGACATCGCCAGCTTCCAGGTGACAGGGAAGAAGTGACTAGGACCTTGGTAGTTTCAGTGGCATCCATCGTCATCTTCACAGGGGAAGGGGAGGACTGCCACCCATCCCAAACAACCAGCATGTGCAGGGCCTGGAATGCCAGGGTGGGAATTTAATCTAATTCGATTTAGCTTGCTTCTGCTGAGGGAATGGGCGAAACTCTACGTATAGGATTGCTTTGGATTTCATTTAATCCTCACAACAGTATGTGCGGTGGGTATTATAATTCCTATTTTACAGATGGAAAAACTGGGGTACTATGTTCTAAGAGTGGCTAGGCCCAGGAATGAGTAAGGGGGCAGCCAGGGGAAGGCAGCTTGGAGTGCTGGGAAAGGTGGGTACTCCAGGCCAGGAGCTGTGTTCCCAACCACTGCGCGACCAGATTTCTTCCCCTCTCTGGGTCTCACGTCCTTCCCTGGGTAAATGAGGAGGATGAGCGGGTCAGCTTTCCAGCACTAAAGCCATGAGGGAGGCGGTGGGCAAGTTGGAAGGGATGACAGTGTGATTCTGAGGTTCTGCTCCGGAAGTCCTGGTCCCAGGAAGGGGTAATTCCAGCTGCGAACCTGGGGCTCTGGCCTCACTGTTTACAGTTGCTTCACAAATGAATGCCAGCAGAAGAAAGGAGATGAGTGGTTGCCAGGGGCTGGGAGGTGGGGAAAATGGGGAGTGACTGCTAATGGGGTTTCTTTTGGGGGTGATGAAATGTTCTCAAATTAGATTATGGGGATGGTTGCACAATTCTGCAACTATACTAAAAACCATTGAATTGTCCACTTCAAGTGAGTGAATTGTATGGTTTGTTAAAGCTGTTTAAGAGGAAGGAAGGGAGGGAGGGAGGGAGGGAAGGAAAGAAGGTAGGAAGGAAGTAAAGGGAAGGGGGAGGGACGGAGGAAGGAGGGAGGGAGACCGCACAGAGGTTGGGCCAGAGCTGCCTTTGAGATTTGCCTCCTGGGAGTGGGGCCCTCACACCCAGCCCCTCCCCAGTCACCCCTCCTCCAAGTACCCCGAGCCTCAGAAAGGTATGTATGAAGACACCTAAGTGGCAGGTGACGGCTCCAGGTTCCAACCAGAAGTAATGGGAGCCTCTGACCTCGGAGGCGGAAGGAGTCAAGAATCAAAGAGCAGGTGTGGGCCTGGAGGGCTGGGGGATGGCAAGGAGATGGATGGAGGCCAAAGGAGGGCGAGCGCCAAGGAGGAGACCCTGAGAGTCAGGGCGAGGCGTGGCTCCATCGAGGAAGCCCAGGAGACAGAGAGCCTGGGCTGGCCATGGCCTCTGTCAGTGGCACCCCAGAAAGTGTGCGTAGGAAGCACCTGTGGCTCCTGGGGGCCCCTCAAACTGGTACAGTTGTATTCTGCCTGGCACCAATGGAGTCGCAGACAGATGCAGCCGTCCCAGGGGCAACGTCGACCCAGACTTGACCCCGAACCCAGTGCACAGGCACAGGGCACCCAAAATGAGGGCAAAATTGGCCAGTAAGAGTAAAGAGCTCATTCCACTTCTGCTGTTAGGGCAACTTATTGCTGAAAGAGGAGACTCTCAGAGGGTCTTAGAGGCACAGCTTCCTGTCTAAATCTCCAAAGGCAGACAACCCAGAAAGCACGTCCCCCCAGACGAACCTCCCCCGTCCACGCAGGCACATCCCCTTAGGCCCACCTCTTTGGGCAAATGGCAGTGGATGGCCCAGCCATAAGGGAACAAAGGAAGTTACATCTTGGAGACTGCCTCTGAGAGTCCTAGCCCTGGGGTCAAACCCACGTGCCTGGCAGCCAAGCTGGCAGAGGCTGAGGGGATATATCCCGAGGCTGAGGGCTCCTGCCTTATTCCTCCGGCCCTGGGGTACACATGCTGCTCTTGGACCCGCTCTGTGGATATGACCCCAGGCAGGCTGGCTCCAGAGGCCAGGTCTTGAACCACTGTACCATACAGCCTCTCCAGGGTACAGTCGGTGGGGTCCTTGTCACCCCGTGTCAATCCTCAGCATGCATTCAAGGCTCTTTGCCATCTGCCTGCAGCTGACCTGCCCAGCCCTCTCTCCCACTGCTCCGACCAAGGCATCCTCCTTCTGTTTCCTGAGTTTACCATGTGTCCGTGCCTCCCTGCCCTTGCACATGCTGTTACCTCCATGATGACAGCCCATTCACCTAGTGAGGCCCAGTAGAAATATCACCTCCTCCATGGGACCTTCCTGGTGCCCCCAGGACCATCTGCTCTTCCCTTAGTACACTAGATTGGAGCTTGTGGGGGACTTATCAGTCTCCTCCATTACCCTGGAGCTCCCTGATTCAGGCCCCCATGCTGTGTGACCTTGGTTAAGGTACTCAACCTCTCTGAGCCTCTGTATCCTCATAAATGGCTGCCCTAATTATAATAGTTATTATTATTCTGGGTAATATTTACTGTGCACTTACTATGTGCCAGGCACTATGTGCTAAGTACTTTATATGCAAGATCTCATTCAATCCTTATAGCACCTTAGGAGGTGGGTATTATTATTATCCTTTGTTACAGAGAGAGATTACTGTTAGGATTACTACCATTATCATGATTGCTATTCCTTCTTCTGCCACAAAGCCTAGCATGCAGCAGATACTCAAATCCTGTTTGTTTAAGTCAAGTGTGGATAAAAATAGAAGGGGACTTAGATAGGAAAAGAGTTCCAGAAACATGGCCGTGCACACGCTCCAGAACGTTCAGGCCTAGCCTTGTCCTGGCTGGGATGATACCATCTCTGGAGCCCGATGCTGGCAGACAGTTGAGGCCAGGGACCTGGGGTGGCCTGCTTTTGCTTCTCCCATCAGCCCTATCTTTACCCACAGAAACAGAATCTGCCCAAACCAGACCTGCAATGCTCAGAGCCCCACAGCGAACAGGCCTCCTGGGTAAATGGTGACCGAGGCTCTGGAAGTCCTGGGTGTCTGGCTGGTGGCAGAATTTGTGCATATTTGTAACCGGAATAGCTTCAGGGTTGGCTTTGCCGGCTCAAGGCCAAAGGTGCAGAGCGCCCTGTGTCTCCATGTTCCAAGCTCCAACTGCCCCAGTGTCTTCTAGGAACCCTCGCTCCAAATTTTTCCTGGAAGCCCCAGGGGCTGCTTGCAAGGTTCTTTGCCCATCACTCCCACCAGCTGATCTGGGACCACATCAGCCTCTGGCCTGACTGTTTGACCAGGATTCCCTCCAAGACCAATGCAGATACCTGAGCCCCCATCACCAGAGAGGCTGGGGGATGCCCTAAAAAGGTGCTGCATGTGATGTTGGAAACATAGGCTCTGACAGTGAAAGTGAGGGGCACACACCTGAGAAAAACTCCATTCAGGGCATGGGGAGAAGGGGAGAAATATCTACTGTCTCAATTATGCCCAGCCATGCTTGTCCCATGGCAAAGTTGCCTGGGTTCATGGCATCACAGTGTCCTTCTGACATACCACCAATACCTCCAAGACCCCAGATTCCTTTCCTTGCCTCCGCCTAACCTGGGCACACATGCAGTGCTTGGTGCCTGGATTAAGTCTGTGCCCTGTGGTGAGATCTGCCCCAGAGGACCCAGCGTCCATTCATACAATGGACTAAGCTGGGCTGCCCCTGCCCAGCAGACGGGCTTTCACAGCCTTGAACTTCAGCCTGGTTAGTCCCTATTCCCCTTGCGGCCTCCTCGGCCCTGATGTAAATTAGTGGACATAAACAGGAAAGGATGTGGTCAAACCCCCCAGCATTCGACCTGCTACTCACAGTCATTCACGGTGGGGCACATTTGAGGGAGGGCACCTCCACTTCTGATGGCTCCTCAAATCCTCAAAACACCCCCATCTATAGGTGAGAAAACCGAGGCCCTGAAAGATCAAGTGGTCAGTCCAAGGAAAGTGCCAGACCAGGTATTCTGAGGCTACTTCTCTCCACTGCCCACTCTGACCTGAAACCCCGACATTAACGCTGCTTGCCCCAAACCCAGAAGTTGTGACGGGCCCCCGAGGAAGGTGGGAAATGAAGTCAGATCTGTCCTCGAGAGTCTGAAGGACCCCAGGGGCCTGTGTGTCCCTGCCTTCCTGCCGGGAAGGGCCTCAGAAGAGCCGCCTCCAGTGGCTGAACAGAAGCCGGCAGAGGGTGAGGGATCTGACTGACACAGCGGAAACTCTGGGCTCAGAACTGCCAAAGTGAGTCGCAACTGACGTTCCTCGCCTACAAGTTACAAAACCACAACGAGCTGTGGAGTGACAGCCGGCTTCCCGAGGGTCAGAGGAATGTTGTTGCCAGACAGGTTGATGAGGCATCTGCTGAGGCAGGCTTCAGAAACCCGGCCTGGGCTGTCGCCACACCAGGCAGCTCCCAGGAGGCCAGCCACCTGACCTCACCCCCAGCAAGGTCTAAGGTGGGAAGACTGCAGGGCTTTCCCCCAACCAAGTCTGTAGCCATGACAACCTACTTTAAACCATTAATAAAGGTAATTATGGGGACTTCCCTGGTGGCTCAGGGGTTAAGAATCCGCCTGTCAGTGCAGGGGACATGGGTTCGATTCCTGGTCTGGGAAGATCCCACATGCCGCGGAGCAACTAAGTTCGCGCGCCACAACTGCTGAAGCCCTAGAGCCCGCGTGCCGCAAATACTGAAGCCCTAGAGCCCCTGCTCTGCAACAAGAGAAGCCACCACAGTGAGAAACCCGCGCACCGCAACGAAGAGTAGCCCCTGCTCGCCGCAACTAGAGAAAGCCTGCGTGCAGCAACGAAGACCCAGCGCAGCCAAAAAAAAAAAGAAAGATAATTATAGGCACGATAACAACAATAATAATGTCTAACCTTTCTACAGCACTTACTACATGCCAGGGACCACACTGGACACTTTTTCTGGATCTTCACGTGTATTAGTTTCCTGTGGCTGCTATAATAAATTACCACAAACTGGGAGGTTTAAACAAAAGAATTTTATCCTCTCCCAGTTCTGGAAGCTAAAGGTCAGAATTCAAGGTGGCGGCAGAGCCACATTCCCTCTGAAGGCTCTAGGGAAGAATCTTTTGCCTCTTCCAGCTTTTGGTGGTTGCTGGCAATCCTTGGTGTTCCTTGGCTTGTAGATGGATTATTCCAATCTTTGTCTCTGTCTCCACATCGTGTTCTCCTCTCTGTGTGTCTGTTCAAATTTTCCTCTTCTTATAAGGACAAGAGTTGTATGGAATTAGGGCCCACTCTAATCCAGTATGACCTCATCTTAACTCGATTACCTCTGCAAAGACCCTATTTCCAAACAAGGTCACGTTCACAGGTCCCAAATAGACATGAGTCTGTAGGAGACACTATTCAACCTACTGTATCACAAGTAATCCTCCCAACAACCCTGGTGCCACTCTTATCTCCATCTTACAGATAACAAAACTGAGGTTCAGAGAGGTTAAGCAACTTGCCTGAAGTCACACAGCCGGGACCAGAACCCTGTCTGTCTGATTCTAGAACCCACACTATATTGTCCCAAGCATCATCCTCATTACCGCCTCCTCACAGGGCCCAGTAGTTCAATGTTCACAAAGCTTCTCCTGGCCATTGTCACATCTTGCCACCACCACCTCGAGGGGGCTGGTTTGCAGTTTACAAAAGAAACAGAGACTCCATTAATTAACCTGACCAAGGTCACACAGCTAAAGAGTGGCAGTCTTTCAAACATGGGTCCAGCACTCTCCAAGATGTAGGCTCCAAATGGGGATCTAACGGGAACATTCCAGGGCTTTGCCAAGTCAGTGGAGGCTATTTCCCCAGCATGATCAATGGCTGCGCTGTGTTTACTGATAACACCCACTTAAGCTACACCTGCCAAGCTCATAAAAGGTATTGTAAATCTGTGGTTTAAATTCACCTCCTCAGGTTTCAACCCCTTGTCCAGAGCTATTCTCTGCCAGCAGCAAGGCCAGCTGTTTGAGTGGTTACATAGCAGAGAAAAAGCAGGTCAAGAATCCATGAGGCCCTCACAGCTCACATCTGAGCCTCAGGGCCTGGGCCGTGGCAAGAGATGAGATGGGCACCGTTCACCCCTCATCCCGTTGCTCCCGGCTGAGAAGGGGTGAGACACAGATACAGCCTCGTTAGCCAGGTGCCGGTCATGGCTCCAGGCACCATCCGGCTTTTTCCATTAATCCACACAGGTACCCATGAAGTCAGTGCTACTGGTAGCCCCGCTTTTCCAGAGGAGGAAGCTGAGGCTCAGAGGAAGGCCACGCTCCGCTGGTGAGTGGCCACACCAGCACTCGGTCCCAGATCTGCTCGAGTCCAGAGCCCCATTCTTGGTCTCTGCAGGAGGGACATCCAGCGAGGCCTGGAGCCTGCGAGTGGCCACTGTGATGGAAGCACCTTAGAGCTTGCAAGGGACAGAGTGGGGCTGGAAGGGATTTGAGAGAGGGAGGCCAGGCCTGAGGCCCAGGATGCCCAGTGAGTCAGTGTGTTCTGGAGCCAAGCAGGGCAAGGGAGGGATGTTAATGGGCACAGGCAGGACCCTGGAGGACCTCCCTCTGACCCACTGCAAGAGCCAGAGAGGTTTAACACGAAAAGGAGACCACGTCACCTTCTGACTCTAAAAGCACCAGTGGCTTCCCGTGAAGCTTACAACAGAATCCAAACTCCTTACTGTGTCCGACAAGGCCCTGCACTGCTGGCCTGATGACCTCCCTCAGCTCAGTGCTGCTCCAGCCACACAGGCTTCCTTCTTGTTCCCTAAACATGCCACGGGGCCTTTGCACTTGCTATTCTCTCTGCTTAGAATGCTGTTCCCCTCTAGAAAAATGGTACAGATGAACCGGTTTGCAGGGCAGAAATTGAGACACAGATGTAGAGAACAAACGTATGGACACCAAGGGGGGAAAGCGGCGCGGGGCGGGTGGTGGTGTGTGATGAATTGGGCGATTGGGACTGACATGTATACACTGATGTGTATAAAATGGATGACTAATAAGAACCCGCTGTATAAAAAAATAAATAAAATTAATTTAAAAAAAAAAAGAATGCTGTTCCCTGAACTCTGTGCATGCTGCCTCCTCGTCCTTAGACTCTCAGCTCAGCTGTGCCCTCCTCAGAGTGGCTTCCCCTGGCCACCAGTCCAGAGTCAGTAACCCCCAGTTATTCTCTATGCAATCCCCTTGTTTTCTTTTCTTCTTAGCACGTATTGCATGTTGCAGTTGCTGTTTGTTTATTGTTTGCCCCTTAATCATCTTTCTGCCATGAAGCCAAGGACTTTATCTTGTTCCCTGCTGGTCCCAGTACCTAGCACAGTGCCTTAGCCATAGTAGATGCCCAGTGGATATTTGTTGAATGAGTAAATGAATAAATTCTCTAGAAATGTGGAATCATAGACGGATCACCCAGAGAAAGACCCGGGGACTGAGCCGACAGTTGTGATGGGATGAGAAGAGCAGCCCAAGATCAAGGCCTGAGTGGAAGCTGCTGGGGAAATCCTGGGAGAAGAGAGAAGTGTGTGAGCCACAAGGGGCCAGCCTGACTGCAAACAAGGGCAGAAATGCATGGAAAGGAGGTAGTTTTCTCAAGAGCAGTGCAGACAGAACTCATGGCCAACCAGCTGGCATATGAGACGAGGGAGAGGCTGGTAAGAGTTTAAGGGTGATTTGTCAGGGTGACAAGCAAAAGGTAGGCCCCCAAGGCCCATTCATTTATTCATTCATTCATAGGTATCAAATACCTACCATGTGCAGTGAGTGAGGAGGGCTGTTCTGGAGGGGGCAGAGGCAGGGACAGGGTCAGAGTAAAGGAGGTAGGGGCTACCTGGGGCTGCTGGGCCTTAAGCCAGGAGGACTTCCTGGAAGAGGGTGACCAGCCCCTGTGAGAGGATGCTCTACCTCAGGCTGCAGCTCTGGGCAGAGGCAGGAAGGGGAGCCAGGTGACTCTCTGCTGCTTCAGCTCCAGCCACAGCCACAGCAACCAGACCAGAGAGGGTTCATCAGTTCATATCCTGCTCCAACCCATAACAGGGACTCAGATCAGAAGTTCACCCTTAGCCTCAAAGGTGAACTTTCACCCCATAAGCCTCGGCACCCATTTGCTCACAATCTCAAGGTTCTGAAGGCTAATTGCCCCCTCCTTTCTTATAGGCCTGGGGAAAGTCCAAGGGTCAGTCATCTTATCTTGATAGGTGTATGGGGGACAGTTCCGGGTAGGGGATGGCTGGGGACCTTGACAACGATTTGCTGACCTCAGAGTTCCAGAAGTTAAAAGAAACAACACCAGCAAGTAAAATACCAAGAAAACTCCCCAGGCCACGATGGTCCAGCGGTTAGGAGCTTGGGGCCTGGGGTTAGAATCCAGGCCCACCTCTCTCTTGCTGAACCATCTCAGGCAAGCCCCTTAACCTCTCTGATCCTGTTTTCCTCGTCTGCAAAATGAGCATAATCATATCACTTATCCTTCAAAGGGTAGTTGAAGAGATGAAAAAGATAATGTATGGGAAGAGCCTAGTACACGGTGGGCACTCAATACATGGTAACACTTATTAGGGGGCCAGTAACATGGCAGGCACTGCTGGAGGGTCCTTCATTCTACAAAATACCTGGCCTGTCCTCTTCAAAAACGTCAACATCATGAAATACAAAGAAAAAACTCAGGCACTGTTGCAGGTGGAAGGGACCTAAGTAGACGTGACAACTCAAGGCAACACCTGGGCTTGCGTTTCCTTTCACCATAAAGGGCATTATTGCGAAAGCTGATGAAATCCCAATATGGTCTGACAATTAGATAGCAGTGTTGTTTCAAAATTAAGTTGCTGATTGGGATCATTGTACAGAAGTTATAATTTCTTATTTTTAGGAAATTTACAGTGAAGTGTAAAGTAAAAAGTCATCACGTCTGCAACTTCAGGGAGAGAGAAAAGGATAAAGCAAATGTAAAATGTTTATACTTGGGGCATGTAGGTGGAGAGTATCTGGGAATTCTTTGTATTATTCTTGCAACTTTTCTGTAAAGTCTATAATTATGGAAGAAAAGGAAAGGAAAGGAAAGGAAAGGAAAGGAAAGGAAAGGAAAGGAAAGGAAGAAAAGAAAAGAGAAAAGAAAAGAAAAAAGAAAGAAAGGAAGGAAGGAAGAAAGGAAGAAAGGAAGAAAGGAGGGACGAAAGAAAGAGAGCAAAAGGAAGGAAGGAAGGACGGAAAGAAAGAAAGAAACAAAGAAAGAAACAAAGAAGGGAGGAAGGGAGGGAGGGAGGGAAGAAAGAAAGAGAGAGAGAAAGGAAGAAGGATGGAAGGAAAGAAAGAAAGGAAGGAAGGGAAGAAAGGAAGGAAGGAAGGAAGGAAGGAGGGAAGGGAAGAAAGGAAGGAAGGAAGGGGGGAAGGGAAGATGGAAAGAAGAAAAGAAAAAGAAAGAAAAGGATGCAGAGTCCCGCCATGTCCCTCTGGCGGCAGGCTTCCGGGGAGGGTGATCAGCCCATCCAGGTCTGCCTGGGACTGTTCTGGTTTTAGCACTGAAAGTCATGCATCCTGGGAAATCCCTCAGTCCTGTGTGAACTGGGATGGTGGGTCGCCTTCTTCCAGGTGAGCCTTGTGGATGAATACTGTGGGCCTCTGTGGGTCCAGTGGGCCTTCCTGCCATGGCGGGGGCCCCAAGGTTGCCTCTTTGGTGGGGGGCAGGTTTGCGACGAGTGGGCAGAGTGCAGGCTGGACGCCTCATGCCAGGCAACAAGAGCCAGGCCAGTGACTTCCTGGCAATTAAGGTGTTCTCCTCAGAGGACAAGATTTCAAAGTGGCCAAGCAGCTCTGTGCCTTGAGGCCCCAAGAGTGGAATGAAGCAGATGGTGAGGCCAGCCCCACCCCACTGACACCTCTTGACCAGTTGCTCGCTTGGCCTCAGGCAAATAGTTAACCCGCAGCTGAAGCCTACTCAGCTATCACTGTGACCGGAACTCAACGTGTGAAGGATGGATGGACACCAGGCCTCTGGAGCTGTCAGCAAGGCACCTCATGGGTGAGGAATGTGGCCTACAGCACAGCTCACCCAGCCTAGCCCGCCTGGCAGGTTGACCGCTGCCTGGGGCGGGCCTGTAGGCAATCCGGGCTGCTCAGCTACACGATGACCTGACCTCCTGGTGGACTTCCCTCCTGGGTCAGGCAGGGCAAAGGCACCTCTGTCGGTCCTCACGAGTCACTGCCCGGTCCTCTCCCTCCTCAGCAGACGCCGAGGGTCTATGCTATAGCTCCCCCAGCCTTGAAGGGCTCTGAGGTGGGGTTTGCACACACGCTTTGAGCTCCATCCATGAAAGCCCTAGGTACCACGATTACGACGAGGATACCAGCTTGCGGGCGGCAGGCTGTCAAACACCCTGCAAGGAGGGCACCCGTCCACTGAACTCCCCCAGCCACTGCGGGGCCAGCTGTGAGTCAGCCTTTGACCTCGGCCCCCTTCTTAATTTAGAAGAGCAGCAGCTGCCCACCCAAATTAGCCCCTTGTTCAGTCTCCGTTCCTCCATTCACATGCCTCTCTGCTCAGGTTCTTTAGAAAATCAAGTCGGCGTGTTGAACGACCCTGGGGGGTTGTCCTCTTGTTGGACTGTTTTTGCACCAGACGATTTCAAACAGTACAAACTCTAGTGAAAGTCTCCCTTTCACCCCTGACCTCTATCCCCAAATTCACTTCCTCTGAGACGGTCATTGTGACCAGTGGCTGGTGGATCCTTCCAAGAGATAGTCCTCACATACAAGCTCACGCTAAGAAATGCCAGGTTCCCCCA
Source organism: Balaenoptera musculus (assembly GCF_009873245.2). NCBI lineage: Eukaryota > Metazoa > Chordata > Mammalia > Artiodactyla > Balaenopteridae > Balaenoptera > Balaenoptera musculus. The sequence goes on from NC_045803.1 coordinate 33,178,076, forward strand.
ACAAATGTCAGCACAGCACACATACTGTTCGGCACTTTGCTTTTCTTACTTCACCCTCCTGGAGAGCCCTCCAGCTCATACACAGAGACTTGCCACTTACCGTTGCATAAAAGGTGAACACACCCAAATGATTTAACCAGTCTCTGTTGACGAATAATCAAGTTATTTCTAGTCTTTTGCAACCACAAACAATGCTTCCAGAAACGTTCTTATCCCTGGATCTTTGCTGTCACTTACAAGTAGTCATAGATATTTCTAAAAGTAGAATGGCTAGCATTATCATTTTTAATTTTGGGGTAGGGACCACCGACTCCTTTGAGAATCTAATGACAAATTAAAAATCCTCTCTCCAGAAAAAAACCTTTGCAATGATTTTGCATGCGATTTCTGGAGGGAGGCTCGCAGATGCCACATTAAGTCATCGTATGGGGGAAAGAACACATGTAAGAAAATTGTATCCGACCATCGCTTCTGTGTATGTGTATAGATTTGGTCATGATACAGGAAGCAACCAGTTTGTTCCACTGACAGCCACAGAAACAGCCAGCGGAGTTCAGTTCAAATTCCAGAAGTCAGATTCCTTATCATGCTTTGTCCTCCAGGGCACATACCCCTTGCGCGTGTCATGTTCCTTGACCTCAGCTCCCCAGAACGTGGCTGTGGGATGGGCGTGCTGGGCCGGGGCTGCTCCTCCCAGCAGCCGCAGGGGCTCTGGACCCCACAGACCCTTCCTGCAGCTGCCTTCTCGCCTCGGCGTGTGAAACCAGACCCCGCGTCTGGAAGGCTCCGGAGCTCACACGCTCAGTTAGGTATTAATATTTTATGCCGGCAGCCAGTGAGGACTTGGGTTAACAACAGTCTCTCCAGGAAAGCACCGTCCAAAGAGCACAAACTCCATCACCTCTCAGTGAGGATTCACATCGGACTAAAGGGAATCCACTAGAGAAAAGCTAAAAGGAAACAGAGCTGGGAGCAGCTTGTGGCTGGTCAGAGTCTGGGGTCAACGGGCTCAGGGTCTGAGCTTGGGGCCCTCGGGAGGCAGGAGCTCCCCTTGGGCCGTGGCCATGCGCTGGTGTCCAGCTGGCTTTAAGGCTGAGGGCACTGCCCACAGTGAGGACACGACAAAAGCTGAAGCCAGAGAGCCAAGCGCCCTGGCTGACTGTCTCCCAGGCCACTCCCCTGACAGAGCTTCACACAAGGCCGTTTCCACAAATCCGGAGCAGAGCCAAAGGGCCGCCTGGCCAGTGCCTGGCTCAGAGGAGGCATTCAACACCTGTTATCCCTCCCGTCCTTCCCTCTTTCCTTCAAAGTTCCTGGAGCTCTTTGCACAGCAAAGGAAACCATAAACAAGACCAAAAGACAACCCTCAGAATGGGAGAAAATATTTGCAAATGAAGCAACTGACAAAGGATTAATCTCCAAGATTTACAAGCAGCTCATGCAGCTCAATAACAAAAAAACAAACAATCCAATCCAAAAATGGGCAGAAGACCTAAATAGACATTTCTCCAAAGAAGATATACAGATGGCCAACAGACACATGAAAGAATGCTCAACATCATTAATCATTAGAGAAATGCAAATCAAAACTGCAATGAGGTATCATCTCACACCGGTCAGAATGGCCATCATCAAAAAATCTAGAAACAATAAATGCTGGAGAGGGTGTGGAGAAAAGGGCACACTCTTGCACTGTTGGTGGGAATGTAAATTGATACAGCCACTATGGAGAACAGTATGGAGGTTCCTTAAAAAACTAAAAATAGAACTACCATACGACCCAGCAATCCCACTACTGGGCATATACCCTGAGAAAACCATAATTCAAAAAGAGTCATGTACCAAAATGTTCATTGCAGCTCTATTTACAATAGCCAGGACATGGAAGCAAACTAAGTGTCCATCATCGGATGAATGGATAAAGAAGATGTGGCACATATATACAATGGAATATTACTCAGCCATAAAAAGAAATGAAATGGAGGTATTTGTAATGAGGTGGATGGAGTTAGAGTCTGTCATACAGAGTGAAGTAAGTCAGAAAGAGAAAAACAAATACAGTATGCTAACACATATATATGGAATCTAAGGGGGAAAAAAAGGTCATGAAGAACTTAGTGGCAAGATGGGAATAAAGACACAGACCTACTAAAGAATGGACTTGAGGATATGGGGAGGGGGAGGGGTGAGATGTGACAGGGTGAGAGAGTGTCATGGACATATATACACTACCAAATGTAAAATAGATAGCTAGTGGGAAGCAGCCGCATAGCACAGGGAGATCAGCTTGGTGCTTTGTGACCGCCTGGGGGGGTGGGATGGGGAGGGTGGGAGGGAGGGAGATGCGGGAGGGAGGAGATATGGGAACGTGTGTATATGTGTAGCTGATTCATTTTGTTATAAAGCAGAAACTAACACACCATTGTGAAGCAATTATACTTCAATAAAGATGTTTAAAAAAAAAAAAATTAATGCCCTTGAACACTAAAAAAAAAAAAAGTTCCTGGAGCTCAAACTCGCTGCAGAGCCTCATGCTGCCCGTACAACCCGTCCTGGGGATTTTCAGGATGACAGCCTCCCGGTACAAGCCTGAGGAGAAGTCATCAACAACCAGGAGGCCATGGATGGTCCGGAACTCCCCTATGCTCCCTGTGCTACAAACCTTCCAATGGGCAGTTTGGAGAGGAAGGAACTGAGAACTCCCATTTCTGGAAGCCCATGTAAGTTCTAGAAGGTTCTGTCCTGGAGGCTAAAGCCATTTTGCCATCCGTGGCTTAGGCACTGAGAAAAAATTACCTAACGTCTACAGGGGACTCACTGCATACCAGGTAGCAACATAAGCGTTTCCAGGTGTGTTCATTTTTATCCCTCCAACAGCCCCTTGACGTGAATTCTAGGGTTATCCCGCTTGGATCTGTAGCTCAGGCAGCTCTGCCCGGGACCCCCGGGGGCTTTCCCCTGAGTGGCTTCCTGAAGGAGAAGGGAGGAGAGAGCAGCTCCACGCCCTTCCTCCTGCTCAGGATGGAGCCCCGGGTGTGCTGTCACTGCTTTACCTGTGTCATCGTGCCACCTTTGCAATTGCCCCGTGAGGTAAGAAGTGTGTTTATGTCCCTTTTGCAAGTGAGGAAGCCGACCTGAAGTCAACCTGCCCAGCAGCTCGGTGGCAGAGCTGGGATTCGGCCCCAGGCTGGCGGTCAAAGGCCAGGCCCTCGCTGGGCACTGCACGCTGCAGCCCATGTGGGGACGTGGCCTTGAGGAAACAGAGCAAGGAGGGGGAAAGCCTTTGCAACGTGGACGGCGGGAGCTACGTTTGCAGTAAAGTCTGGTCCGCGTCTTTGCCAAGATCTGCTTGTAACTGTCTCCCCGAAGAGAAAGCCTGGGGTGAGGCTTAATGGCTCTGGGCTGGGGTCCGAGCCTGGGTTTCTCGTCCCAGCTCTGCCCTGACAGAATCAGTCTCTCCACAGGCCTGGGCGGAGGGCAGGCTCTGCTGACCCTTCTGGCCGTGATGCTTTGTGAAGCAGGAGTGGGAAGCAGGGCTGAAGGCAGAAACCCTCACCCATACTGACCTCTGAATATGTGCCTGAGGAGCAGCCCACCCCCAGGGAAGCTACTCAGCCCGCCTTGACAGCAAGCCCATCACCCCCGCCCCCCAGCAGAGGGCAGGGACAGCAGCACCTCTGATTGAGCACTAACTAGATGCCAGGCGCTGAGGCTACTTCTACGCAAGCCGCTTGCTATGGATCAAAGCAGACGCTGTCACTACACCCATCTTACAGATGAGGAAACCAAGGCTCAGCAAAGTCAAACAACTAGCTCAAGTTCACCACAAATCCAGTAAAGCAACAAGGCCAACGTATCCAGTAGGTGCAGGAGACACAGTGCCCAAGACCTACAGTACTTTTAGGGGCCCACGAAAATATTATAATTTCACTTAAAAGCAGACGGAAAAAAATAAACATTCAGGATGAAGAAAATGGTTTAACATATAACAAAATATTTACCTTTACGCCAACATCGTGGTAAATATATTTTTAGATTTTTCTTTTTAAAGAAAAAGAGAAAGGGGTCCACAAAGGCAAAAGTGCCTCGGGCTTGTGAAAGTTATCGTGCTGAACCTTGAACCTAGATCCATCCTCTCTTAAGGCCAGAGCTACCAAAGAACCGTCCAGCCTCTCCCCTGGTGTCAAAGGAACAGCGCCCAGGAATCCCCTGGCAGTTCAGTGGTTAGGACTCGGCACTTTTGCTGTCGGGGCCTGGGTTCAATCCCTGGTCGGGGAACTAAGATCCTGCAGGCTGAGCAGCGCAGCCAAAAAAAAAAAAAGGAATAGCAACCAGGGCCATCCCGGGAGCTGCAGTGCGCACCGGTCCCTGAGAAGGCCACAGCCAGAAGAGCCACTCAGCCACGGACACTCACCCTACTCGCCACTACCCCTGGTGGGCAGGCCGCCCAAGCTTAATTCTTGGCCTCCAAGAAGCTATTGGAACAGAGCAGCCACGTTTCAGGGGCCGAGTCATTCATGGGGAGAACGTGAGCCCCTGGAGGTGCCTGCCTGGGAGAAGCAGAAGAATGACAAAGATCATCCGGAAAAACATTCTAGCTTTTCTTCCTCACCTGAAGAAAACAACAGGTAAATAGCCTGGACTGTGGGAATTCTGTGTTTGAAAGACCTGGTATAGCCCAGGTGGACAGAGAGTCACACATACCTGGGTTTGGGTCCCCATCTGTCCTTTAGTTTGCTGTGTGACCTTGAGAAAGTTACTTTACCTCTCTGACTCTGCTTTCCCTTCTGGAAAGTGGAATAACAACTCCCCTTCCTCCATATACACACCCCAATAAGGTTGTAGTGAGAATTGGTGGAAATAAAATGCTTTCTGTATAGAAAAGCATTGCAACTAGTAAAAGCCAGAAGAATATTCATTTGTTTGGGAAAGAAAAAAAAAAAATTGATCCCAACATCCCTAGGGTCTTGAGTAATTGCTCTGCTGTGCGCTTGCCGGAGACATTGATAAATTTGGAGAAGTCACCAAAGCCCCCGTAACCTAGACCACACCGTGAGGTCAGCCTCCTTTTCCTCCAGGTCTTTGAGGGGACAGTTTAGACAGGAAGCGGGAACCTTACCAATGAAAGGGGAGTGCCACCTCCGATGAAGGCATCAGCGGAGTCAGAAATTCCTCAGCCCTGGTGACTATCGCCACACTTGAGCTTCGCGAGTCCAGGATTACACAACCGCAGGCAGAAACCATGAAGTTAGACCACTGGCCTGAGTAATGAGCAGACCCAGGGTTCCCTCCAGGTGAGCAGCGTGGCTGCCTATCAGGTGAGCATGTCTTACACCAAAGTTCAGCGCAGTAGTCGGAACCACAGCTGCTCACGGCAGGGAGGCTGAACTCTGCTAATACAACGTGAGTTTCTCAAGGTGTTCCAAAAGCCCTTGGCAGGAGGCAGCCTCCTCTGATGACAGCACCACCAGCGCCCTCCGCCAGAGTAGCGCTTCTCAAGCAGCATCACGCACACGAATCACCTGGGACGTTGTTAAAATGCAGCTTAAGATTCAGTGGGGCTTCAGATTGTGCATCTCTGACAAGCTCCTGGGCTGATGCTGATGCAGTTGGCGAGGATGAGGACCTAGAATTTCCTCTGGTCCCATCGACACCTGGGGTTGCCCTTCGCCGGGTAGACCAGGGGCCCTGAACAGTTTGCACTCCACAACTTGGGATTCAAGGAACCAGTAGCATTACTATAAATTAGATCCCTCACGATTTCTTTTTTTTTTGGGGGGGGGCGAATGGGGTACAAAATGAATTAAATGTAAACATCTGTGGCAAGATAATTTGTGAAAGGTTAATTATTTTTTCTCCCAACATATGCACTCCCTTTTCAGGCAGGTAGCAAGACCCTTCGGTGCTCTCTTGCCCCAGAGATTTTAAATGACAACTAATTGCAGTCATCTGTTGCTTTCCTTTTAGAAACAGAAGGCTCTAATAAAGCCGAATCTGCTCCCATGACCCCTTCTCCTAACCCCTCACCGCTTAGGACTCCCCTGCTTATGTTTATGGAAAAGTATTTTTAAAGAGGGATTTTTGCAGAATCATCTTGGAGTGGCTCTTCTTTTCTTTCATAAAAATATCAGCCCAGGGCTTCCCTGGTGGCACAGTGGTTGAGAATCTGCCTGCCAATGCAGGGGACACGGGTTCGAGCCCTGGTCTGGGAAGATCCCACGTGCCGCGGAGCGGCTGGGCCCGTGAGCCACAATTGCTGAGCCTGCGCGTCTGGAGCCTGTGCTCTGCAACAAGAGAGGCCGCGATAGTGAGAGGCCCACGCACCGCGATGAAGAGTGGCCCCCGCTTGCCGCAACTAGAGAAAGCCCTCACACAGAAACGAAGACCTAACACAGCCATAAATAAATAAATAAATAAATAAAATTTAAAAAATATATATATATATATCAGCCCAGGGACCCAGGATGGGGGAGGGGACAGCAAATCCCTCTTCCCATCTTGTGTGAGATGTGGTAGCAGGAATAGTGAAGCTTGGGGGTCGTCAGCCTCCCCATCAACTCCACCAGGACCCCCCCCCTTAACTCTTGAACATAGACAGTTTAGCCATAGCACTCTGGGGATGCAGGTCCAAGCACCCTAGGTCATTCTCACCAATGGGGACAAGCCTGGCGCTGGGGAGCAGGGCTGTGCACCCACTGAGGCAGACAGGCAGGGCCAACCTCAAGGAGGAGCTTCCAGCCACGTCCTGAGCTCCTTGTCCCAAGCATGCTCCACCTGGAAGCGGCCCGCAGGGACCCGCCACCCCACAAGAGGACCCAAAGGCCGGGACACCCATGGTGTCAGCATCAGAGACCAGAACATCAACCAGCAGAGCCCCTGCCCCCGCCTCTGGGTGAATTCCCCTCTCTGATGATACCTGGGAGGAGGGGAGGCCCCAAAATGATTGAAAAGGAACTTAAGGCCACCCTTCTGCTCCCCGAGGGAGCTTGGGGACAGAACTGGAGTGTATCACTGGCAAGTTTTAAAGCGGTGTCATACCCACTGCATACACTTAGTTTAATAATATTCAATATTTAGGAGAGCATTTACCATTTTACTTTTAAAGTAATACACGTATGGTGGTTTAGGCACACATGATTAAATAAATTGTTTGATAAAAAAAAATTGCTAAAGGTTACCATCTGCTAAAGTAATCTTATTGCTGTTTCTTAGTGGAGCTCTCCTCATTTCAACTATTCGAGGCCTAGGAAACATCAGGTTGCCCCTGAGCAAACTGTGCTCCCTTACATTTTTTAAACATTAAAAAAATATATACTGCAAAGTTTATACACATTATACAGTTCATTCATTATTCAGTAAAATATTCACCTTGAACCTTTTTTTTTTTTCAGTGTTCAAATTCTGAAATTTCTGTAAAATAAAAATACCTGCAGATGGCATCTAGAATAGGGGTTAGTTACCTTTTGGTGTCTCTACTACCCTCTGCTCTGCAGAAGCAGCAATTAATTAGCGATGCTTGGACCTTCCCTCCCTGCAGACTCGTGCTCTTCCCCAAGGAAACAGATCTAGGAAACGGTGGGAGACACCTGCCTCTTATAGTGAAGTTCAGGAGGATAAAAAAAAGCAACAAAAAAGCTTCCATCTTTGGCTTTCCTCTTTGCCAAGACTGGATCCCTGGCAAGGTCCCTCCCTCCCTGTAAGACCAGAGGAAGAGTCATTCCCTCTTTTTTTCTAGGCACACATCATGGGAGAAATGCTGCCTCTTCCCTGAAAGGCACTTCAGCACTTGAGATATCTGAGTCTGTGATAGGGGACTTCATCATCAGAAAGTTTCGGCAACAGGAAAAAGAAAAAACACTTTCTTTTAAAAACAAAATTTAAAAATTACTAAATCAAATCAACTCATTTATCAACAGGGAGAAAAAAATGAATGTTTTTCTATTGCATCCCAACCAGCTCTGAACGAAGAAGCTGCAATGAATTCCAAAAAGCAGCAAAGACACACAAATGGAAAGTTAAAGCACAGATCTTCCAGTGATGACAATTGGATGGTACACTTTTCCTTTGTGGATTTCCGGAAGTGACCAGCATGAATAGAATAAGAGAGATCATCTATTGGGTCCTTACTCCATGCCAACGATTTCTATGGCATTTCATTTAATTATCAGAACAGCCCGATGAGGTAGCACTCCTCTTGTCAGCCCCGTTTCATAGACTAACAGAGGGATTAAGAGACTAACTCAGAGTTTCGTAGCTAATAAAACTCAATTCCAACCCAGGCACCTGTCTCCAGGCCCTTGCTCCTCACCCAGGCCAAACTGGACTCCAGGGTGAAACCAAGCCACGACCAGCGTGTGGGTCACTCCTCAGGGGAGCGAAAAGGTTGCAGGCATTTTCTTGTCAATCTTTATTAGACTTCCCTCCCCTCCCCCTGTAGGGCTAAGAGCATTACGTTCTCTTGAGAAAGAGCTAAACAACCCGCTCAAGAAGTTGAAGAACTCATGCAAGGTCAAAAAGGGAATTTTCATAGTAGAGTCTTTCTGGGTGTCAGGCTGAAAAGTCTATCTCATTGAACTACCCCAAAAAGTCACAAAAAGAACGCAAAAACGTGCCCGCTTGCTCCAAGATCATTTTCCTGGCTTTCATCTCAGCCCTTTAAAGGTGCATCATCTGCTCTGTTACAAACCAGTGTGTACAGTGTGTTGAGTACTTGTGAGTGTGTGAGTGTGTGTGTTGAAAGGGTGACAGAGATGGGGAAGGAGGCAACAACTGAGGAAATCAATCAACCCAATGGGAGAAAAATAATCACAACACTGCAAATGTAGCAGCAAACATGAGATTGGGTTGCCATAGCAACCATTTAATTGACATTTTCATTTTCCCAGCATTTGTTCTGGGTAGGTGTGGGCAGATACGTATCCTCGGGGTTGTGTGAGGATGAGGTGCGCCCATTTGCCACTGTGAGCCCGCAACTGGGGAGTGGTACTGCCCCCAGGTAAGGCCCTTGGAATTGGGGTCTTAGTCAGTGCACAGAGGCCCCTGTGTCTCTGAGCATCCATGCTACACATAGCGTCATTACTGTGTAACAGAGGTGGAGGTGATGATATTCCTGTACTTCATCACTGCACTGATGAGACGATGAGGCCCAGGCTAAGGGTCATGCAGAGTGGCCATGGCAGAGCCCGGCTCAGACCCAGGTCCACGCTGGCTTGCTGAACCAGGGTGAAGTAGCGGGGGGCTGGGGAAGAAAAGGAGGTGAGGAGGCAGCATAGCACAGTTTAAATCCATCCACAGAGTGGGGTCATCTTTTTTCTTCTGAAAGAGTGGCAGTTTTCTGCACCAAACCATGCCCTGCCAGCAAATCTGCCTTCAGAGCACAAAGAACAGAGAAGTGGGGGGTAGGGGAAGGCAGCATCCCCACGCTCAGCGATCGAGGATGGAATTAAACTCGGATTTACCTGTAAGAACAGCTTATGTTTTAGCTACAGACCTCCTCCAAGCAGCCTCAAGATTCAAAATTCATGTACCTTGCAAGCTGCACAGCAATCCTAGAGGCAGCCCTGGCTGGGTCCTCGAAGCCTCGACGCAAGCGGAATACTAAACACACCCTGAGTTCCCGACGTGGCCACCTGATTACAGCCCTGCCCGAGCTTGTCTGCAGCAATTTCTCTCAAAGGCGAGGCTACATGCGTATTTGTTACCAAGCATCCGTAGACAAGACAGTGTTCAGAAAGCACAGCTCCACATGGGAAAATATGAGCTGTCAGCACATCATTTTCGTGGGGGCAGGAAAATCTTTAGGTGGAAAATATTGCTTTTATGATTTCGCCGTGAGGAAAGAACGGGCTGAAATTGCTATGGTTCTGTAGCTTCCGTTTTCCAAAAAGCTAAATGCTTTCAAGAAGCCCATCAAGGTCGGACTATAGCATAGCTTTGCTTAATCCATTTCTTCCCAGGTTTTGCACTGTCATCCTTGCTTCCTGAACTATCACTGCCTCTTATAGTCAGCACAGACTTGCATCTCTATGTGTGAAAACCAAACAACAAAAAGGCACCACTGCATGAGATGCATGAAACTCTAGGTGGAATGCTGACTCGGCTGAAATGGCCCCTGGGAAATATGCGGGAGTCCTGAAGGGTCCCAGGCAGAGGACAAACTCACTGGCCTCTTCCTAAAACCTGAGAAGAGCATTCTGGGAAGTAACCCTTATTTTGGGTGGTATTGCTCCCCAAAATATTAAAGATTACTTTTAATTGTCTCTGTAACTGAAAGGCTAAAAAAAAAAAAATCCTATAAATTGGAGACCTCCCCCACAGTCATTCTCTTCATTTTATTTTAAATTCCATTGATATTTATTTTAAAGCACTTCCTGTGACTTAAAAATATAGGCATTTTTGGCTAATATTATTATTTGATGCTTTATACTTGAATGTAATCAAAGCATCAGGTTTATTTACCCAAACTTACTCAGCTGTAGGTTTGGGATTTTTTTTTTCTGGATCTAAAACTCCAAAATACTTGAGCAACACATATTTGTCAATTTGACAAATTGACACTATTTTCAGCACTTTGTTTTTCATCACCATCTTTTTGCCATTGACAATGCCACTGCGCTAACAGACTTCTCAAGTTGACTATTCTAAGTTGTCCCCTCCCTACTCCCTGCTTTCCTCCACCCATCTCAGTAATCAGCCACAGTTGCTCAAGTCAAAATCCTAAAGCGAGTCCTTTCATTTTTCAAACCCTCGCGCCAGCCGTTAGCAAGCCCAGCGGGCCCTACATGCAAGACAGTGTCAAGCCACCTCCCACACCCTCGTCCTGGGGGCTGAGGAAGCCACCTCACCAGGCTCCCCGTGTCCCCCCGTCCCCCCTCCACGAGGCAGCCAGAGGGACTTGTAATAGCAGAATCTACAACGTGTCACCTCATTCAGTCTTGGGTTCAACAAATATCTGCACGCTTACTCTGGGCCAGCACTGTTCTACCACTTCCTAGACCTTGCTAGACGTTGCATTCTTATCAGAAAGAGGACAACGGACAAAATTAAAGAGGGAAATGTGGAGTGCGTTAGAGGATAAGGAGAGCTGGAGAAAAATGACACAGGCAGGGAGGACATGGAGTGTGGTGAGTGGGTGAATTTATTACGGCCCTTTAAACAGGGGGCTGCAATTTTAGGTAGGGTGGTCGGGGGCAGCCTCGCTGAAAGGGGCGTATGAGACCAGAAGGAGGTGGGGAGCGAGCCACACAAGACGTGGGGGAAGAGTTACACCCTCCAAGGGCTCCCTATTCCACTAAAACCCCAGGCCCTCACTCTCACCCATGGGGTCCTATAGGACGTGCCCCGCTGGCCGCTTAAGGCACTTGGTGCTCTGTTCTTCAGTCACCGCCTCTCTCGGGTCTGTCACCATGCCATCCAGGTGCTTTCCCATTTCAGGGTCTTTGCTCTGGGCGTTCCCCTGTCTGGAACACCCCATGCAGACCTCCACACACACCCCATTCCCCTTTCTCCTTCTCTCAAGGCTGGCGTCTGTCCATCCTCAGGTCTTAAGGATGTCACTTCCTCAAAGAGACCTTCCCTGACCACCCCCCAGCCTCCCGTCACCCGCCTTCTTTCTGTGTTTTATTCTCATCGTGGTTCTTATCACCATCTGAAATCATCTTGTTTCCTGTTTGCCTCCCCTACCAGGAATGCCAGCTCCAAGTTAGAGAATCACATCGGCCTGTTTACGGCCTGGAACAGGCTCCGGTACAGAGCAAACATTCAATACATATTTATCGAGTGAAGACATCAATCAGTCAAGTCAAGCTAGATATAACGAGCTTGTAAATAATTAAAGTGATCCAGGGCAGCAAATTGAGAATCACCCCAGGCTAATCGACCCTCATCTCAGGCTCCACCATTTTATCAACAATGAGAACAACAACAATAGCAATAAACAATAAAACAATTCAACAATAATTCAACAATTCCATTTCACAATTCAATTCAATAAAACAGTTCAACAATACTAAAAACTTGAGCAGTTATTGAATTCCTTCACCTTTACTATCATGTTTTATCCTCATGACTACCCAGCGAGAGACAGCCCATTATTCCCATCTTAGTAAGTCCAAAAACTAAGGTTTAGGGGATGTTCTGTGACTTGTCCAAGGTCACTCAGCCAGTATGGGCAGAACCAGCATCCTAAAACCAGGCCACACAGTGGTACTCAAATTCCTCTAAATAAATATCATGGAGCACCTACTGTGTGCAAGGAACTGTGAGAATTTCAAAGACTGATTATCTCACAGGCAAATTGAGATGTTATAAAAGAATTTTCAGCTAATTCTGAACTATGTGAAAGGCATCCAATGATAGTATGGTCAAAACGTGACTATTACCCATCACAGCGCTTACTGTCCACAAGGCCCTGGGCAACGCCCTTTGCATGCATTACTTTGTTACTATGTATTATTACCCCACTTTACACATGAGGAAACTGAGGCCCAGAGCAATTAAGTGATTTGCTCAAGGTCCCACAGCCAGGAAGTGATGGAGCTGGGCTACTGAACTCAGACAGGAAAAACCTAGTACTCTCTGGGTTAGATCCGGTCTGTTGGCAGAACTTTTGAGAGTATAGAAGATACTAGAAATACCTAAATCTGGCCACCTTCAGACATGTTTGCAAGACTTGAAGAAAAACATCCACATATTCCATCCTGGAGAAGTTTCTTTCCTTTATCTAAAAGCAATATGAGGGACTTCCCTGGTGGTGCAGTGGTTAAGACTCCGTGCTCCCAATGCAGGGGGTCTGGGTTCAATCCCTGGTCAGGGAACTAGATCCCACATGCATGCCACAACTAAGGAGCCCACCTGCCACAACTAAAGACCCAGCACAACCAACCAAATAAATAAATAAATATTTTTTAAAATAAAAAATACAAGCAGGGGCTTCCCTGGTGGTGCAGGTTAAGAATCCGCCTGCCAATGCAGGCGACACGGGTTCGAGCCCTGGCCCAGGAAGATCCCACATGCCACGGAGCAACTAAGCCCGTGAGCCACAACTCCTGAGCCTGCACTCTAGAGCCCGCGAGCCACAACTACTGAGGCCCGCGCGCCTAGAGCACATGCTCCGCAACAAGAGAAGCCACCACAGTGAGAAGCCTGCGCATCGCAACGAAGAACAGGCCCCTCTTGCTGCAACTAGAGAAAGCCCGTGGGCAGCAATGAAGACCCAACACAGCCAAAAAATTAAATAAATAAATAAATCTATTTTTAAAAAAAAAATACAAGCAATATGAGCCCCTGGGCAAGGTCTGGTCCCCTCAGCTCCTTACCTGTGAGCCATGGTCCATTATCGCCGAGACCAGGTTGCCTTCTGGGGAGGAGGCTTGGAGTTTGGCAAGAACAGCTCCGCCAGAGGTGCAGGGGCCAGGCCAGTGCCAGCCATGACAGCCAGGGGCCTCCTTCTGGCCTGTGCTGGGGTCTCTCTCCCACCGTCCCCTCTGCAGGGCCCAGCTATTGGAGCTCAGCCTCACCAGGGCCAGAACCATGAACATGATGGCCCCGGCCCAGCTCACCCTGTCAGGCTGTGGGAGCAGAATCTTCCAAACTGGAGAATGCAGTAGCCTATATCCTGGAGTTTTCTGCTTGGTTCACCAGTTTCTAGGGGGACCAGCAGTGGCTTCGGTGTGGAACAAGGTGGGCATTCAGTCTTTAGTCCAGTAATTAAAAGGCTTTGAGGACAGGATCTTCAGCTTCCAGCGGGAGGACCCAGTTCGCAAGCAGGGGTTTTAAAATATCACCTGTTGAGTTTTCTACCCAACATGTCTCCTCTTTGGTCCATTCAGTCTTGAAAAGAATTAGAATTCTAGAGCAGGAGGGCAAAATAAAGTAAATTAGGCTCTCAACATTCAAGTGGGAACTCAAGATGTCCAAAACTGAACCTTAATTTTCATCCCTCTGAAATCCTGCTTCATTCCCCAGCCTTCCCATCCCAGCTAATAACAACCGCATCCTTCCCGAGACTCAGGTGGAAACTGCAGGCGTCTTGGACCCTGGCTCTCTTTCACACCCCACAGCCTCTCGGTTACAACTCCTGGTAGTTCCTCCTTCAAAGGTCATCCAGAATCTGACCACTTCTCCCCACCTCTACTGCGCCCACCAGCTCTGTCTGGGCTCCTGCAATAAGCTCTGACTGGTCTCCCACCTCCAGCCCTTAACCCACTATTGTCACTCCTCAACTCAACACCAGACCGATTGACCCTGTTAAAATTAAAGTTGAATCGTGTTACCTCCTGCTCAGAGCCTTTGGTGGCTGCCATATCCCTCCGAGGAAAAGCCAGCTCTTCCAGGGACGCTTGGGACCTCTCTGCTCCAAGTCCTCACTATTCCCCAGCCCTCCAATCTGCTCCTGAAATATGCCAGGCACACTCAGGGCCTTTGCAGGAGTTGTTTCCTCTGCCTGATACTCTTTCGCCATGGAAATAATCCACCTGGCTTCCTCCCTCCCCGCCTTCACACATGCTCAGATGTCTTTGCCTTAAAGAGGCTTACCCTGATCTTATTGAAGATGAAAACTCGACCCTCACCTTCCACCTCCACCCCCCAGCTCTCCTGCCATCCCTTACCTGCTCTGGTGTTTCTTTTCTTCCTTCGTAGCACTTAACACCCCTGACCTGCCGAATAATGCACTCATTTGTTGTGCCTGTTGCTCATTATCTGCTTTCCTCCGTGAGACAGAGTAAGTCCCACCACAGGTGAAGCTTTTTCTCTATTTTGTTTCCTAGTATATCTCAGGCAGCTGGACCGAGCCTGGCGCAAGGAAAGGTTTCAGTAAATATTTGTGAAATGAAGGGGAGGCCCTGCAAAACACAGAATTTCTGCTAAACAAAGATGAGAAAGAGAGAAGAGATGTTTTGGACTTTCCCGCCCCTCGGGGAGATGAGATGGGAAGAGGGAATCGGGGAGGGGATGGAGAGAGCACGCAGGCACCCCCCGTAGCCACTCATAAACTTATGCCCACCCCCACCCAAACAGAGAGGGGAGGACCTTGACCCCTAAGGGCTGGTGGCTGGGTGGAGGGAGACCTCCACCCCTGTCCCCGGGTGGAGCTGGGCGGTGGGGACCCCCCCCCCATCCTGGGTCCTCAGCTACCCTGAGAGCACTGTGACCCTGAAATCAGGCAGAGAGGAGCAGAGCTGTAGGATGCCTCTTTCCCTACCTGTGGCCTCCCAGCTGCCTCCAATCTGGTGGTGGGCTCTTCCAGGCACTCAGCTTTCTAAATAGAAATATCAACTGCTGAAGAAAGCAAAGGGTTGAGAGTGATGCCAAGAGAAGCAGCTTCTCTGCAAATGCTGGAGTGTCAAGTTCTGCTGGGACACCTCGCCACCAGGCCTAGAGAGGACAGCACTGCTCACCCCACCCAAGTGCAAATTCAGTCTATCCTGGCCCCGACTCTTTAATGAATCTGGTCACAGCCTGTCCTCCCTCCTCTCTCTCCCTCTCCATCTGGGTGTTAACAAGAAAAGCAGATTAGAAATGTCGCTTCCATGGCTGGTTCAAAGCTCCACGACCGGTCCACGTGCGTTCCATGCCAGCAGGTCTAATTTCCTTCCCCCAAAAAACACTCAGGTACTGGGTTTTGAGAAACCTTCTACTTATATAAATTTTGTGAGCTCGACTATGACCCGGGGTAACTCTTTTATGAGCAAAACCAAGAAATGACCAATAAAAAGGAGCTTGTTTTCCTTTGTGTTTGCAAATGGAGTCCGTGCATGTCAAACACACACAGGGCTGCCCAATTTTCTATTATAACTGGGGGAGGTGAGTCCTGTAAGGGGATTTGCAGATGGTATGGGTGAATGAGAGAAGATTAAGACTTCTTTTTCGCCATCTTATTGTTCAAGAGTAAATACTTTTAGGTTAAGTCCTGATGCTAGAAGAGTCTTTTGCTAAACAGTTTTTAAATACTCTGAAAAATTATTATTGGGGCATCTTTGTTGTTAATTATAAAATAAATCAGAAGCCAAAGTTTTATTATCAGTCCATTATTTTATATCGAATGCCCTGAAATTGCTATGCGTTTTGAGGCATCCACTAAAGCCATAAGCTCATGTTATCCACATGGGTGTTCATTTGTTATTATGATGCCCTTGGGAAGTAAGAAGTGTCCCGGAATGATTGTTATGTAGTCATTGTTTTCTTTAGCATGAAGCTGGAGGTGAACAGGAGTGATTTAACTACAGAAGGAGGACCACACAGAGAGCTGAAATTCAGGACCAGCGTTAAGATGCCTCATGAATCTCATTTTCAGTCCTGTGTACTGACCACTAACGTGTCTCTAAACAGAAGCCCAAGGAATGACCACATCATGTGTTTAACAAAAACATTTACCACAACTTAGGACTTCCTGCTTGTGATAACTTTAGCCGGCCTTAAAGAAAAACTGTAGAGGTTTATATACTTTTCAAGGTATTTCTGTTAGAAGAAAAAAAAATCTCAAGAATTTAGATTCCCTGGAGGCAGTGGCCTTAAACTTTGTTTTGTTTTCAACGTGGAAAATAATCACATAAAATTAAGCTTTGCAAGAACATTTCTACCATGATTTAATTTCAACTTTTTCTCCCCTCTGTGAAACATTAACCCTAGAATCCTAACAATATTCTCTCTTTAGATGTCATGACAAGTAACCCACTTTTTAAGGGCTTTTTAATAGGCAGTCAGCAATAGTGCTGAGTGATCAGATGGTACGAGGAATTAGCAGAGGTTAGCAAGAAGCTTTAGAGGTTTACACCTGGAGCGCCATTAGTCAGAAATTGGGCCGCACTGTTGGAAGCAAAAACCCATTAACCAATTAAAGACACTTAACCATAGAAGTTTCTGGTCACTGGTGATCTCAGAAGAAAGGGTAAGTTGTGAATAAGCACAGCAATGAAACCCAGTTTTCACACATCAATTTATTCCCTACAGACCAGTTTAATCGAGATGAATTACCTTGTAGATAATGACAATAGAAGTTACACACAACAGATCAATTGAGATCAACTGCTCTGTGTGTGTATCTGTGAAGGCACTTATTTTGTCATTCCGGGTGGAATTATCTTAAAGCACTTAGTCAAGCGCTCGGTGGGCGCGCAGTGGAACTTCCTGAAGAATCTGAAAGTCAGTACAGTCTATTAAACTACAGAGTTATCGCCCTGTTTTTTAGGAATGAAAGACATAAACTCACTGCTTCTAGAGCAGATGTTGAGTAGAGGCGTTTAGGATGAGTGTTTAATGTTCTTCACAGCACGATGCTAAGACTCAAAGGATTTCCAGTGGTTCACTCTTGTTTGTAATGTGAAATTTTTGAAGAAACTACTTTTCCTCTGCCACTTAGTAGTGGTAATTTCTGAGTAACAAGCAGACTGTGAAAATACCTGGACAAACCTAAGATATATGATTCCTTAAAGAATGTCATCCTCTGTGCTAGACACTCAGCAGGATACTTTCAATGGAGAAATTCATGTGCTTCAGTTGTGGGAAATTTCCTGTGTTATTTCTTTGCTACTTTCCTCCCCTCCATTTTTCCTAGTTCTCTCTGGAATTCCTTTGGGTCTGTTTTTTTTAATTTCTGATTTGATTCTACCTTTCTATTTTTCATCTCTCTTTTTGTTCTAGCTCGAGAAATGTCCTCAAGTTTATCTTCCAACCCACCTACTGATTTCCCCCTCACGTTATATTTTTAATTCCCCAGAGGTTTTTGTTTCTTGAATATTCAGTTTTAAAAGAACATTTCAAGACTGTATTTGCATCTCATCACTCTGGGACTATTAATTATAGGGTGTGTTTTTTTCTCTCTCTCTCCCTTTTCTGCTGCCTGGATTGTCTGTTTTTTCTCTCTTTTCTCCTGTTTGTTTTATTGCGGTATCTGCGTTTCAGATACAGACTTCCTGTTAGATTATTCTTGACTTTCTGTTTATATTTCAGGATGGAGCCCTACAAAGTCAATTGGAAATTGCTGTATGGGAAGAGCTTGTGACTGGAGGACTTCCTGCAGGGGGATGGAGTGGGGATCGGGACCTTTCACTGGAGGGCCTCCATTGTCAGTTTCATTAGGGCCTTTCTCTTGAGCTGGTCAACTTTCCCGGAAGTGAATAGTCCTGTCTCCTGCCTAGGTTGGGTAATAATCCTGGCTACTGATATTCTGAGACCTAAGAGAGGAAGCAAGGCCAAATGTCTCATTGTTCAGAGTCAGAGTCTCACTTGATCCCTGTTTTGGGTTCAGTGCCTCAACAACCCACCCCTCTGTGCCAGGTGTTTCCAAGTCCAGATTCCTTGACATCTTTTGTCTGCTGTTGTTTCCTCTTCTATTATCTTCATCCTTATGTGTTTTTACTTTTCAAATCCTTTATAGTCATTTCATTTGGGTTCAGGACAGAATGAAAATAAATGCACATGCTCCAGCCTCCAGGCTTAACTAGCAGTCCTACTCATTCATATTTTACTTCAAGAGGTTTAATGCAAAGCACATTCATAGTAGGATCAATAGTTGTTCTGTGAGCTCCAATGAGCTCAACTGGGGGAGAGTAAATAAAACCATATGGTGGGGACTTCCCCGGTGGTCCAGTGGTTAAGAATCCACCTTCCAATGCAGGGGACGCATGTTCGATCCTTGGTCGGGGAACTAAGATCCCACATGCTGCAGGGCAACTAAGCCCAGTGCCGCAACTACTGAGCCCACGCACTCTGGAGCCCGCGCGCCACAACTAGAGACAAGCCTGTGCACCTCAACAAAGAGCGCATGCCAAAACAAAAGATCCCGTGTGCCGCAATTAAGACCCGATGCAGCCAAATAAATAAATAAATATTAAAAAAAAAGAAAGAAAACCATATGGTGAAAAGATTTCTACATTCCACTGAAGCTGTGGAACATCACATTGCAGGTGGCAAGAACTGTGGTCCAAGCAGCTGGCACTTCTCAGCAGACACACATGACAACGTTCACGGCAGTGTGGAGGGGCAGGAGGGCAGAAGGGTGCCATGTGATCAAACAAACCCTCTCCTACAGGTAAAATATTTTCAAGCTCAGGGAGTAGGAAGACTGGTCACTAATGTGTTTAGACAATCAAAAAGTGAGGATGAGCTTCTGGGTACAAATCCCGGCAGAGTGGGCTTCCTCACAGCAGCCCAGGCCTGAGAGCTCTTCCGTTCCACATATGGCGGCTCCTTCCCACCCTTCAGCTCAGGCATCACCTTCTCAGAGAAGCTTCCCCTAACTGCTCTGTCTAAACTAAGTACTTGTTCAACGTATACGTGAATGATGAAGCGGAGCCCATAGCCCGAGTTGCAGTTTCCTCATTTGTAATAGGGAGAGTCAACACTCTCTTTAGACCTGCACGGAGCCCCATCATGTGCCGGCACAGAGTGAGGTCTGGGGGCGCAGTGGGGAGCCAAAGAGGAGAGCCGAGCGGAGATTTCTTGGCAGGGGAGGATCCCGGAGCATTAGAGACAAAATAAAAACATACCTACTAGAGAATGGACTTGAGGATATGGGGAGGGGGTGGGGTGAGATGTGACAGGGTAAGAGAGTGTCATGGACATATATACACTACCAAATGTAAAATAGATAACTAGTGGGAAGCAGCCGCATAGCACAGGGAGATCAGCTCGGTGCTTTGTGACCACCTAGAGGGGTGGGATGGGGAGGGTGGGAGGGAGGGAGATGCAAGAGGGAAGAGAAATGGGAACATATTGTATATGTATAACTGATTCACTTTGTTATAAAGCGGAAGCTAACACACCATTGTAAGGCAATTATACTTCAATAAAGATGTTTAAAAAAAAAAAAAAACATACCTGACACGTGGTAAGCCCTCAATAAATGGGAGCTTTTATTACCTCTTAAAGAAAACCCCAGACTTGGAAACCTATGTAAACAAAACAAAGAAATTATCATATGCTTCAAACTTTGAAAGGATCCTCATTCTACCCAGGACATTGCTGTACCTCTCTCTACTCACAGCACCCCCAGGCATGTTTGAAGTAGGATTCAGTCCACAGGACTTTTAATTTGGGATGCCAAGAGACCTTAATAGTAATAATAAAGTTATTACTGCTTGAGTAGGACAAGAGGAAAATAGGATGGTTCTGGGCTTGGAAATTCTTTAAAAGGCCCTCCAGGGAAAAGCAACAGCTCAGGGCCGACCCAGAGCAGCCCCCCAAACTCTGCCATTCCACCTACAAAGAAAGACACAGCTCCCCAGCAAGCAGGCCACTTCGGGCTGGTCTTAGTAACGATGGGTCAGGAGAGAAAGACAATGCCCTCAGCCATCATCAATGGTGGCAGCCCGAAGAAAAGTGCTCTGGTGGAAACAGAATTTGGACAAATAAAAGGAAAACATCAGTGGCATGATCCAGAAGGGGTGGAGGATGGAGATGGTGGCAAGGAGAGGTCTGTTTCGTCCTAATTCTAATCAGTCGGCGCTGAGGGAGGGGGATGGGGAGGTGTATTCATAATCCTTTTAAGTCAGGTGGGAGGGTTGCTCTCCAGGAGGATTTTCTGTACTTCAACTTGGAATGCCACTGAATTGCATTTTAAAAATAATTTCCAAAATGTTATCCAAGTAATATATGCATTTAATTAAAATAATTTCTTCAATGCTTTATAAGTAATTCAAGCACCAGAGTTGTAACAACCCTCTAAGGATATGGATTACAGGCCCAATCACTGTTTTTCAAAGAGAAGACGGTCACTTCCGGTCCTGAAATCTCCCTCACACGACACCTTCCCCGGCCAGCCCTACTGCCACCCCGACCTCACGCTGCTCTGTGACACCAGCCTCCAACTCTGAGGCTTCCTTGCCTCTGGGCTTCCAAGCAGCTGCCAGGGTGCTCTTTCTGGAAAGCAAATCTGTCCATGCCATTCTCTGAGCTCTACTCTTTCCTGGGCCGTCCCTACCAGATAAAGCAAACCCCTGAGTGTAACACCTCAGGCGAGGCCTTCGGAGGCCGGTCCCCTCCTTCCAGGATTGCCAGCTGTCCCTTTGCCCTGTGCCCTCTGGGCATCGGCCGCAGCAGCTGCTCTCCAGCAGCCTCTCCTCCTTCGCTCTTGCTGTTCTCTGCCTGCAAGGCCCTTCCTTCCATTTCTCAGCCTCCATGACCCTATGTGTCCTTCAGTCTCTAATGTTCCCTCACTGAAATCTTCCCTTTAAATTCCTCATGCAGCTGGTTGCAAATTCCTCTAAGTGACAAGACTGTACTCTCATCACCTCTGTTAAAGCATCTTTGATTTAAGGTGTGATTTTTTTTTTTCTTCATTTCTATATTCCCTAAGAGAATGTGAGTTCCCAGGATCCTTGTCTGATTTGTCTGTTTTTAATTATTGCCAGTGCCTGGCACTGTGCAAAGCAAAAAGAAAGCATTCGATAGCTGTTTCTTGGATGAACGAATGAATGAATGAATGAATGGTACCTGGTAAATGATACCTTGCAGCTGCCAGAATGCTCTTTCTGCGCAGCAAATCTGACCGACTCACTCTCTGAGCTTTATTCCTTCCTGGGCTCCCTTCTCAGGTGATGAGGTTACAGTGGGAGCTATTAACAAACAGGAGGAGGGGGGCCAGGGGAGGAGAATAAGAAAAAGGGGCAGAAGAGGGAGGGGGAGGAGGAGGAGAAGACGAAGAAGAGAAGTCTAGGGGACTCTGACAAATTGCTTATTTTCACTGAGTTTCAGTTTCCTCATTTGTAAAACGGAAGTGCTGCCCGATTACCTTTGCAGGGATCTTCCTGTTCTCAGGTTCAGCCCTCTTGACTCCTCCAGTAACTATTTTCCTGAGTCTCTGGCAGCTATAACCAACTAGACGGTCTTAGCACCATCTAGTGATAAACAGGCACAGCAGCGGTGAGGAGAAAGGCGGAGGGGTAGAGGATAGATGGGAGAAGGGAACCTCAAGCATAGTTATTTCATGAGACAGCAAGAAATGAGGCCAAATGTGAAGTTAAATCAAGAGGCCTAACTTCAGTGACTTTAAGTCCTTCAACCTGGTGATGGACTAACTAACCTCAGAACACATATGAAGCAGCCAGTTAGGAGGTCTGAAACATGAAGACGACAACAAAATTCCTGAGTCCTCCTGTTCTTTTATCAATTTGCTGCTTGTTATCCTAATTAAATCCTTACCTTGGGAGGAAATGTACTTTTGAAGCACCTATGGCGTAGAACTCTAATAACTCAGTAAAACCACACACTAAGTATTTGATTTAAAATGTACACATTTTTTCAAATTTCGTTTTTTACCTTCATCGGAGTGTGCTAAGAAACGTTAAAAATCCAAATATTGCCAGTTAACATTGTAGAAAATATTAGGGACAATTCTGAGAGAAGCAGCAAAACAATAGCAAAACTCCAGTGTCTAAATAATGCTCATGTGTAAGTTCCATTAAAACGTACTGACCTAAAAATTTTATTAACCTGATATTCGATTTCTAAATTAATTTCTAGTTGCCAAAAACAAGAATCAACCAACCAGCTGAACAAACACATAAAACATTTTTAAAAAATTGAACATATACTGAGGAGAATGACACTGAAACAACCCTCTGGGCAAAGCAAACATTTCAAAGGATAGGTATTTTATAGACACTTAAGAACATTTTAAAGGGTAGGTATTTTATAGACACTTAAGTATATAAGAGCCCTTGAATGGGGAGGAGAGAAATCAGTCCTACATTTAAACCATCTCTTTAGAGATGGGAGATCCCATTGTAGTGCGTAATTATACTTGCAAATAATAATAACCTATATCTGCAGAGCACACTACTTTATAAACCTGTTCTTATTCATCTTACCTCATTGCGGTCTGATAGCATCTTGCTAACTATTGATGAATACATTACACGGGCAGAAATTATTATTGCATGCATATAGTACGACATTGAAACTGGACCACTGCACTGCGGTGACCATATTTTGCAAACCAAAAATAAGGCCACTCGTAATGACAAGAATGTATGTGCCCATAGAGACAGAGGGGAAACTGGAACTGCCAATACACATCACCTGCAGATTACTGCTTTCTTGGGAAATTCATAATCTAGAAGTGTTAAAAGGCAGAAGCTACAGAAGGAAAACCAGTCAGTCTCTTTATGACTGGAATCAGAATCCAGTGGGTAGGTCTGGGAGACAGCTTTGAAGGAAGGGCATTAACAACATAAAAGAATGTAGCAAGTTATGGATGATGGACTTATGAGACAGGTCTGTGCCTGATTTCTATATTTCACCTGACATTAAATGCACGCCTTAACCTGTAAGCTTACCAGATGTACCTCGTTTATGCCTGACACAGTTACATAAAGGATGATATGTTTTCTTTGGATCAGCTCAATTTTATCTGACAAATTCAAAGAGAGTTTCAAACATACAGAGCTGAAAAACAAACTTGCCATAAACAAAATATTTAAATTCTAATAATGCTTAAATATGTAACCAACACCGTTGAGAAGGCCCATTTGCCCAGTGCAAAGCGTCAAAGCCAAACAAGGAAAACACCTGCGATTAATTTCATGGTGATTTAAAATATGTTAGGTTATTGTGAACAACTACCTTCTGAACTGGCACCCATTGAAATGTAAATATTTCTTATTCTCCACCCCCCATCTTTTTCCATCCTGAAATTTCATTTGGAAATTGTATATCCATAGATGTCACAGTCATTACCTCTTCTTTGTTGATAAGGGTGCTCTGCTTAGAGGTTTTTATAAGAGTTATTTTTCCTGTAATGAAGACTCAGCAATTCAAGCCTGTCTTTTCAGCTTGCTGCATGTAAGTGTCCCTTGATTAATGGACATGTCAACTCCATGAGCTGATCTCCGACAACAAAGGCTCAGCTGAAAAATGTCACTTCTTATCCTGGTTGCCCGAGCACTTCTGGTTTCCAAGCTTTGTGCATATACCAGATGTACCTAGTATTTCATTCTGGGTTTTTTTTAATAATAAGGAAAGTTACATTCAAGTAGATAATTGAATTATTTAATTCAATCGAAATAATTTCTTTTGTTCAAATTGAGCGCTTCATATGATGGAGGGTTTTTTTTCCCTCTTTCCGTGTTTTCACTACTATCAGCTGAACTGCTACCTAGCCATTTAAATCAATGTATAGATCAATATAAACAACATTAATTTTTTTGCTGGATTCCTTCTGGAGGTAAAGCCTTGCAAGAATAGAATTGTTGGAGAGGGGGAAAAAAATAAGTCCTTAAATAAAAATATTTTGCTTTAGTAAGTCAAAGGCATAGAATCAGTTAAAAGCTAAGGCTGTGTGCTTAGTTTTGCTTGTGCTTTCGTGTTGCCAGATTCCATTTCAGTGGAAGAATCAGAACTCTCAGATTATAAACGAGCAGAATTATGGGCTACTCCAAGCTTCTAGACAGACAATCTTCTTGAAAAATTACATAATCTGGGGGGATAGAAACATACCAAGGGAATTATGAAGACAAGTAGTCCCAAAGTTATATAAACCACTGGACTACCTCAAAAAATGTATTCCACCATGTGAATAAAGGAAAGTACCAAATGCCATGCTGGGGCTCAAAGAAAAGAAGGAAAGCAAAAAACTCTTCTTTCAATGCCTGCAGGGGATACATATAAAATGCAGACCTCAAAGGAAACAAGGACTGGAGCATGGGTCCATGCGTACATCATTTCCATAGCCATAAAACTCTAAAAGGTTATAAAATAAGAAGAAAGGGAATGTAAACCTAGAGCCCAGATGGCTGGACACAGCATCCAGTGGAAAGGAAGCGGAGGGTGGCACTCCAGGGCTTGCACAGGAGGATGAGAGGGCTAAGGTGAAGCAGGGATATCCAAGTCACACAAACACCAAATCTAAGCAACATCGAGCCTAAAGATCAAACACCCAATAAAGAACCAATGACAGGGACTTCCCTGGTGGCGCAGTGGTTAAGAATCCGCCTGCCAATGCAGGGGACACGGGTTCGAGCCCTGGTCTGGGAAGATCCTACATGCCGCGGAGCAACTAGGCCCGTGTGCCACAACTACTGAAGCCGCGCGTCTAGAGTCCGTGCTCCGCAACAAGAGAAGCCACCGCAGTGAGAAGCCCGGGCAACGCAAGGAAGAGTAGCCCCCGCTCGCCGCAACTAGAGAAAGCCCCCGTGCAGCAACGAAGACCCAACGCAGCCATAAATAAATAAATAAATAAATAAGTTAAAAAAAAAGAACCAATGACAACGCACGGGGCACTAGCATTCTAATGGCACTGAGATCAGCAGTTCTGTGCTAAGTATGAGTAATAAAACACTCAACTGAATACAATATAAGAAAGCCCACTGAAGATCCCACAAATATGCAGCTTACTAATACATAGGATTAAAAGAGAATTAAGCAAGCTTTCAGCCGAAACCAAAGTTTGTGATGAAACAAAACATTAAAGAAACACATAAATTTTCTATAGCTGACCAGTTCTTTATTTTGTTATATTTTTTTCTAAAAGAGTAATCGCCTCTTCTCTTAGATATTCTGCAAACATCAACAAGGAGTTGCTGAACAACTCCAAATCCCCAAGCATACATAGCTTTGAGTGCTGTTTGTTAGTTGTGTCATTCAACATCATATCATTGGCTGACAAATTAAGAGAAGTATTCTTTTCTTTCATGCTAGCAATCTCATGCAGATATTGTTAGGGTTCCGCTATTAAACATGGGTGGGTGCCCATTGATTTCCTTCTAAACAAGTCTGAGAGATGCTGATTCAACAAGCGTTATTCTTTTTTCCGTTTATTGTTTTCAGGGGTATTACTCATATCTGGAAGAATTATCCCAGATTGCAATGGATAATTCAAATCTGAATCATACAAAGTTTCTAATCTCCTTTTTTAGTCTTCAAAAATTTCTTTTCCATAGACATCGTGTAGTGATCCAAAGGAGTAATTTTAAAAAGGATCTACCTACATCCTCAGGTCTATCCTTTGAAGTAAATTTAGATTCTGATAGAATGCAAAGTATTGTTTTTTGGTACAAACTTTTGTGGCTCTTCTTCCTGGTAGCTTTCTTTCCTGGTGGGTGTTATTAATTACAAATTTGCCCAAAGTCATCCAATATAGTATCCTCCATGGAATTCAGGTCAATCTGACTTTAAAATGTTTTAAACATGGAAGTTTTCAGTATTATCTGAATTATTCATTTGGACCTGTCTGGGAATACTTCAAGTTCTTTTTTCCCTTTCTTTAAGGAGGAAAACACTTTGGGTTTCAGAAATCTGGAAATGTGAAAGGTGGGGTTGACCACCCGCAGTCTGTATGCATGTTTTTATAGAGACTATGGGGAAATAAAACTTCCCTGAATTTCTCAGGGAAAAAGCCCTGGCCTCCTGAGACTCTTCACATACCACGATAATTAGATCTGTAGTCATTTGTCAAGTTAATTGCTCACCTCTGAAAGGATGATAAAGTTCCTCTTATCTCAGGGAGAGGCCAAAGGGCTCCAGCTGGGCCCAGGTCCCTAGGTTAAGCCCCAGGGTGCCAGAAGACTCCAGGGTCATCTCCCCAGGTATTTACTTCAAAAGAGAAGTTCCAGAACTTGGAGACTGTATTAGACAGTAAAAGCAGAGACACTGATGGCTGTCTAGCTCCTGGAAAGACTATTTACATACCAAAGGGTTGGAGTTAGGTTTCAAGCCCATTTAAGTTTTCCAAGGAGAGTTTCAGAAAGGGAGGGGGATAGATAGTAACCTCCTTCCTTTTTTTAAAGCAAGGAAACATTATTTTTCCTTGTGCCTCACCTGTGGAGTGTCCAGCTACTTGCATAGGACAACTGATTCCTGGCCAGAGGTGAGGCCTGGTGTAAGTGAAGATGATGCACTTATTATTTAGTTTAAAGTAATTGATAAGAAATCTGGCTCTGAACCAGAACACCTCATGTGTGCATTCCGAAGAAAATTAATAACAATCAATATTAAAAACCAAGCAAGCACTGACAAATGGTTACCCAACTGGGACAGGTTCTTTCCCTCCTCCTCCACCTGCTCTGGAAAAGGGAGGGAGTGGGACATCCAAACAAAAGCCGAGGCCTGCCTTTCCAAGCTGGGAGGTGCCAGGTGCCTAAGGGCCAAGGTCAGCCAGCAGTGGAGGCCATGGCCCTTGTTTACAGT
The DNA here is from genome assembly GCF_009873245.2 of Balaenoptera musculus. Lineage (NCBI taxonomy): Eukaryota > Metazoa > Chordata > Mammalia > Artiodactyla > Balaenopteridae > Balaenoptera > Balaenoptera musculus. The sequence goes on from NC_045803.1 coordinate 33,205,199, forward strand.
GCAGCAGATGTAGGTCTCTGCCAACTGGAGTCCCCAGATAAAATTCAGGACACACAGTTAAATGTGAACTTTGGATAAGTAAATAATCTTCTAGCATAAGTATATCCCAAATATTGCATGGCCCATACTTACGCTAAAAAAACAAAACAAACAAACAAACAAAAAAACAAAAACCTCCTCTACTCATTATTTATCTGAAATTAAGATTTGACTGGACACCCTGTTTTGTTTTTTTGTTGTTGTTGTTGTTGTTTTTGGCCGCGCCCTTCAGCTTGCAGGATCTTAGCTCCCCAACCAGGGATTGAACCCAGGCCATGGCAGTGAAAGCACTGAGTCCTAACCACTGGGCCACCAGGGAGTTCCCAGACACCCTGAATTTTTATTTGCTTGATCTGGCGCTCTATTTTGTGACCCCTTGTGAAACCGCACACCTCAGATTGGGACTTGAACCCAAGGTCTGGGACTTGACCCCATTGTCTTTTAATTAAAATCACTCACCTGATGTCAGGACTTACTGAAGTTCAGATTCTTTATGTCTCAGTGCAGAAGGAATTCGGCAAAGGCAAAGGGATAGGCAAGATGTAGATTTATTAATATAGGACACTTGTGAGGGATACAAGTGAGCAGGCAAGGGGGGCTCTGCCCTGGGTACTAAGTGGGAAAGCAGGTTTATTTAGGGAGATACACACTCCATAGACAGAGTGTGGGCCATCTCAGAAGGCGAGAGGCCCTGGGAGACAGAATATGGTCCATCTCAAAAGGTGAGAGCAGTCCCGAAATATGGGATGGTTAGTTTTTATGGGCTGGGTAATTTCATAGGCTAACAAGTGGGAGGATTATCCAACTATTTTGGAGAAACGTTGGGATTTCCAGGAAGTGGGCCACTGCCCACTTTTTGACCTTTTCCGGTTAACCTCGGAACTGTCATGGCACCTGTGGGTGTGTTATTTAGCATATGCTACTGCATTACAATGAGTGTATAATAAGGCTCAAGTTCTACTGGAAGTTGAATCTTCCGCTATCTTGGGCCTAGTAGGCTCTAACCAGTTTTTGTCATATCCTCAACGGCTATGTCATTCTTTTAAAGGTTGTGTCCTTTCCCTCTTCCCTCCTGTCTCACTTGGAAATAGCAACACCTCATGCCCATTGAAAGAATGAAATAAAAAGGGCACTCAAACCTTCTTTCTGAAGGAATGGTAGAGGAGCTTGTGCTCAGGTACTGAATCTAGGAAATGTTGACATCTGTAATTTATGTGTTATGGACTGAATGTATTCCTCCCCCTACCCACGCCCCACCCCACCCCGTCAAATTCATATGTTGAAGCCCTAACCTCCAGAGTGGTTGTATTGGGAGATGAATTTCTCTAAGGAAATAATTAAGGTTAAATGAGGTCATGAGGGTGGGGCCCTGATCCAATAAGACTAGTGATCTTGTAAGAAGAGACACCAGAGAATGTGCTCTCTCTCCACATACACGGAAGAAAGGCCTTGTGAGGACGTAGTGAGAAGGCAGCCTTCTGCAAGCCAGGAAGACAGCCCTCGCCAGAAACCAAACCTTGATTTTGGACCTCCAAACTCCAGAACTGTGAGAAAATAAGTTTCTGCTGTTTCAGCCACCAGATGGTGGTATTTTGTTATGGCAGTCCTAGCAGACTAAGATAATAGGGTCACAATGAGCTTATTAAGCATCCATTGACTCTTCTTACAACCCTGGGAGGATTGTTTTATTCTTCCAGCTTAGAGATGGAACTCCTGAGGCCTGGAAAGTGACTAGAACAGTGCTTGGCACATAGAATTTTTAAAAATGTTTTCTGAATGAACAAAAGTTACCCTGCGGAAGTCACACTGCAGTTCTGTGGCAGAGGCTGGACGGTGGCTTCAGGGGTCCTTTCTCTTAGCTCTTTCTGTCTCTGCCAAGGTGCTGATTCCCTGAGGGTAAATCCCTTGCCTAAGGTTTGGATTTCCTCATCTCTAATTTGGCTATAATAATTCCCCTCCTAGAAATTCCCTGGCGGTCCAGTGATTAGGACTCAGCAATTACACTGCCGAGGGCATGGGTTCAATTCCTGGTTGGGGAACTAAGATCCCACAAGCCGTACGGCCAAAAAATAAACAAATAAAATTTTAAAAAAAATAATTCCCCTCCTGATCTGTGCACAGCAGCATGGTGGACAAGACCACCTGAATGGAAAAGCTCTCTGGAACCCATGAAGCACAATCACCTGAGTTCTTAGCGCTTCATTGTAAAAGAAAACAATGAGAGTCAGATCAGTCTAAAGGATCATTAATGAGGAGGGGTCTGTCCCAGGGGTCTTAGCTGTTGTGTTCCTCTTCAGGACAGGGAGGGAGCTGGGAAAAGCCTGTGGGGAATAAGCCTTGATGCTCTGTTTTGGGCTGCACCCCACAGGCCTATGCTTGCCCACCTTCAAAACCAAAGAAAGAGCCCAGAGTCAGCAGCAGAGACATCAATGGTTTAACGGATGGGAGAGCTTACGTGTCTGAAGCAAGGTCCTGGAGCAACATCCCACTGTGTGCAGCCGCAAGGCAGGACATGGTGGCCATCTTCCCTCCCGGAGGAGCGGGAGAGGGGAGATTACCAGTTATAGGGGAATTGATGTCAGGTGGGCTCATTAGTTACCAGAGAAACCAGCAGAGGGGCATGCCCCTCACAGCTCCTTTGATAAGAACAATCATTAGCTAGGGCCTGGGGCAAGTGGGCAGGAAGGTCAGTCCTGTGAGTGGGGTGTAGGTGACAGGCACTGGTCGGGCAGGGGATGTACAGAGAGCAAGAGAGCAGGGCTTCCCTGGTGGCACAGTGGTTGAGTATCCGCCTGCCAATGCAGGGGACACGGGTTCGAGCCCTGATCGGGGATGATCCCACATGCCGCAGAGCAACTAGGCCTGTGTGCCACAACTACTGAGCCTGTGCTCTAGAGCCCACAAACCACAACTACTGAGCCTGTGTGCCACAACTACTGAAGCCCGTGCGCCCTAGAGCCCGTGCTCTACAACAACAGAAGCCACCACAATGAGAAGCCTGCGTACCACAACAAAGAGTAGCCCCACTCGCCGCAACTAGAGAAAGCCTGGGCACAGCAGTGAAGACCCAACACAGCCAAAAAGAAATCAATAAAAATAAACAAATAAATTTATTTTAAAATAAATAAACAAAGATGGTGACTAGCATGGGGCCATGTGTGACTGCACGGGTCACACACCCATGAAGGCCCTGGGCCTGGCTCAGAATGGAGTGACCGTTTCAGGAGAGTCAGCCTTGGGTGGGTGTTTCAAGGTCTGTTTTTGTATGAAATTGGATTAAAGACATTCATGAATGGTGGGGAAGGTTGTGATTTATATTGTTATAATTCACATATGTCCAGGCTTTTATACAAACTATTAGTTAAAGAGCAGCGAAAGAGGTGATCACACCCCATCTCTGTGTATAACCCCAGGCAGAGGCAGAATTCAGAGAAGACAGAGCTCTGAGGGGGCTTCTACTCTATCCCAGGCAGACTAAGCGGGATGGCACATTGGCTTTATTTCTTGTGCCCATTCAGACTTGGCCGTGCCAGTCTATTATTTGATCATCTCAGTGGCCCTGTACGGTGCAATGTATTATCTCCATGAGGTCACTGAGGCTCAGAGAGGTCATGGTTATCCGTGGTACACGGTCAAGCTGGGATTGGAAGCTGGGCAGTCTGAATCCAGAGTTCGTATATGTCAGCACTCTGAACTGGCAGCATTAGAACAAGTCTAATGAGATTGAGGAAACTGTAAGCTGTGGGCTTGGTAAGACCAGACATAAAAGGGCTGTTTTTGAGGGACTTAGACTCCTAGGGGTGGTTTGATAAGGGATATCACTCCAGCAACAGAAATGCAGGATGGATTATAGCCCCAAGGATGTCAATAGGAGATCAGCTAGGGAGGCTGAGCCAGAAAATAAACCTAATTTTTCTCACAAAAGTGTCTGTCATACTTGGTCAGTTTCTGAAATTAATCCACTAGCCAGGAACATTTGTCTAAATACTTTTAATTAAAAGGCATTATAATAGGATGAAAGCCAGAGTACAAGTACAGTATTCATGTTTACTAAGAAAACGGATGAAAATATTCCCGATCACTGAATACATTTGGATAATGAAATTGTAAACAGCTTCTTGGTTTTAATTTTATTTAAAATACTTATATAGTTAAAAAAATAACTTGCTGTTCATTTTCTACCAAAATGCAGGAAATGTTGAGACATTTTAAATTAGTAGAGATTCAACACACATAAATAAAAGTCTTGTTTCAACTGCAGAATGATAATATTCCTGACCTGTACCACCCATATCTTGGCGATCAACCAGTCCCATTACATTTGGGGAATAATGTCAGCCTCAAATTCAATTTATCTAATGTCCAAAGTTTGTGAAAGTGTCAAGTTTTATGAGATTTCTCAGTGAAATTAAGACACTGCTAAGCTCATTTCAAAATCAATTTTCTTTCCAGGACAATTCTTAGGAACCTCAAGAATCTCTCACTTTATATAATAAACAGTATACATTCAAGGGTTGATATCTAAAAGAATAAGTACATTTACATAAAAAAGATTCCTTATTAAGTAGGAGCTCACAGTGAAGGTGTCCTTGAAATATTTTGCCATCTACTAAAGGGCAATAAGTTTACTTTATTGATATATCTGAACTACTTGCTAAAGATGCAAGCATTCTCTATGCTTGGGTCATAGAACATATAGTACAAATATGAAAATGAGGAATGGGGATGGTAAAGAAAAAAATTAGCCAAAACCTCCATACTTCTCTTATTTAAAAAGTGTTTACCAGTGAAATTATGTCTGTACAATATTTTTTAATTACAGCATTATTTTTAACAGCATAAGATTGGAAACAATGCAAATGGCCATCGATGGGACAGCGGTTAAATGTTATGGTACATGCATACAATGGACTAGATTGCAGTCCTGAAAAAATAAGCACACCCTTTATGTTCTGATAGGAAACAATCTCCAAAATAAATCAAGTGAAAAATAACAGCAGCTCTAGTATGTTACCATTTGTGGGGGGAAAACAAGGAAGGAAACAAGAATGAATTTACATATTTCCTTGTGCAAGCTTAAAAATATCTCTGAAACAATAAACAAGAAACTGATAATAGTGGTTGCTTCCAGGAAGGGGACCAGGGAGGTTGGGCGTCTGTAGTAGGAGGGAGAGTTTTTACTGGATATCCTTTTGTACACATGTAAACACGTTATTACATTTAAAAATAAATAAAAGCTTTTTAAAAGGTCAAATAATAACATCGCTCATCACTATATTCAATATAATGATTACTCCCATCACATGATATGTCATGGACTAGCTGAATCTGCTTGTTACCCTGGGATTTGAAAATGCTTAGACCAGTCTGGGAATTCCCATATTGTTTACTTCTTTTCACAGGGGAAATGAAAGTTCTGCTTTAGTTGAATGGATAAAAACACAACTTTGCCAGCCTTCAAAGGCCCCTTCAGTAGTTCACAAGGTTCCTGTGATTTTATATGAAATGGGCAGGACTGGAATGCCAGGTCTTTTGTATTCATCATTGCTGATGGAAACAAATGGCCTAATACTAGTTTTTGTTTTTAATCACTGAAGAGCCATTCAGTATGCAAATATAATCCTCTCAATAAATATTCATTTCACCGAATGACTCTTTTTCCTTTTTTTTTTTTTTAAATTATAAAAGCAACACGACTTGATCTGAAGAAACCTCAGAAACTTCAGTGATGTCGGCCATGAGACTCCACCTTCTAGGCTTAAAGGAAGTTACTACCATCCTCTCTAGAGCAAGGGTGTAAAAAGCAAGTAATAGATTAATCCCTGCTGAGGAGGCTTGGGTAACTGGCAGAGCAGGTGCTCAGAAGCGCTCAAACCCCTTGCCAGTAAGCCGTTTCCACTGTATCTGTTCTAAGATAACAGCATCACTGAGAACGGAATATAGTCTGGGGAAGACAAGTACTAACTGCCCTAAGGAGCACCGCGTTCCTTATGTGACTGCCCAGCAAACAAAAACAGCATCGGACCATGGGTCAGATGTGCCGGAATTCCCACTTTGTCAAAAAAACAGCGTAGCTGCCCTCCCTTCTGCCAGAAAGGTTTTCCATTCTTGAAATGTGGGAGACAAATTCCTGAGGGGAAAACCCAAACATTCAACAACCGTTTGCTTCTCCAACAAGGCTTCCCATGTGTTGAAGCCCCACAGAAAAGTATTTTGTTCTTAAAAATAATAACAGGCGGTGGGGGGGGGGGGGAGGTAGGGTTCTCTAGTGACGGTGGGAACTTCGGGGCACAAACACTATGAAGTTTGTTAATTTCAAGACCAGCCCTGGGAGACAGAGAAGCTGACATCAGGGCAGGATCGCTGGCTGAGCCGCTGACTGAGGGCAACTGAGGCCACTACTGCAGACCAGCGTCTTGGCCTTCTTGTGGTGCAGGGACTCAGGGCTCACGGGGAGCAGGAGAGCAGGGGAGCGAGGGGGCGGGCGGGGCGGGGCGGGGCGCACACCTGCCGGGTTGTGGCGCACTAGCTGCCGCCTCTCTATTCCTCCTCCTCCTTCTCCTCCTTCTTCTCCTTTTTCTCCTCCTCTTTCTTCTCCTTCTCCTCCTCCCCCTCCTCCGTCTCCTCTTCCTTCTTCTCCTCCTCCCCCTCCTCCTCCTCCTCCGTCTCCTCCTCCTCCCCCTCCTCCCTCTCCTCCTCCCCCTCCTCCTCCTTCCCCTCCTCCCTCTCCTCCTCCCCCTCCTCCTCCTTCCCCTCCTCCCTCTCCTCCTCCCCCTCCTCCTCCCCCTCCTCCTCCTCCTCTGTCTCCTCCTCCTCCTCCCTCTCCTCCTTCCCCTCCTCCCTCTCCTCCTCCCCCTCCTTCTCCTCCTTCTCGGGGATCTCCACCAACAGGATCTGTTCGCCGGGATCCGCGCCTGGGCTCATGTGGATCCGCACCGAGCCCTCCTCGGGCCAGGCCGCGCCCCCCTCTTCTCCCTCGGACCTCCCCTGGGATGCAGGTGGCAGAGAGCCTGGGGCTGGGGTCTCCGGGGCCGCGGACTGTTTTGGGGTAGCTGATCCCGTCTCTCCCGCTGCATCTTCCGAGCTCCTGGCCTGGAATCCAGAAAAAGTGACTCGTGAGGCAGAGGGGTCTTGGACACTTCCCAGTTCCCTCCTTCTCGGACCCCTGGGACCCCTGAGGAGGAAGACAGCGCTCCGAAATCTAATAGCTGGAAGGTTGGGCGGAGCTGCATCAGGGTTATGTGGTAGAAACAATATATTACGGGGAAGTTTAAGGATTAAAAGTCCCGGTAGGATGTGGTGAAGCTCTTTGGGATATTTTAGGTCTCTGTGGAGTTGCAGGGCTGGAAGCCGGAGTGAAGTTGCGAGTTCAAGGGCAGAGCCCCATCAACGGTCACTGAGCTGTTGAGGGAAGAGAGGCTGTGACCAGGAGGGAGCGCCACCAAAGCCTCTGCAGAGCTCAGCCAGCCTGCCCTGCCCGGTTACCTGGGATGTGAGCTCCCTGGTGAATGAGAAAAAGCTCTAAGCAAATACTAAGGTAAAGGCTGATGAGGGCAGGAGCAGCTGCGGCCTGGCCCGTTTCCTGGAAGGTCTCAAAGGTTGAGACACCGCCCCCCTCCCCACCGGCGGAAGAATGGGCTGGGTACCACTGGCATTAGGCTGAGCTGAGCCCCTGTGTCTGGAGACTTGGTGGGTACCTCCAACCTCCAGCCTGCGGGTTTCCCATGGATGGGGTTCCTGTGGGTAGAATTAGGGAATTGGGTGAAAACCCAAGCCTTTGTGGATACCCACGGCCCCTCCTGCTCTCTCTGATGCCATCTCTGCATGAGAGGAAACTGGGGAGGGAGCAGCCCCCAGAGCAGGAGGCCCAGTGGTCTGTAGGGAGTTTAAAGTGAGAGCAGTCAGCGTGCTTATGAGGAATAGAGAAGTCAGAGGGCGCTGAAGGAGGGGAGTTGGGTGGGGTGGGGGAGCCAAGACACTCCTAGATCCCACGGCAGCACTGTCAACTCTGACAACACGCTTCCGGGGCAGGATGCCCAGATGGTGCCCATTATGGGGTCTTCTTGAAGCATCCTGCTGTGAATGGAGCCAGAAGGATCATGGGAAGTTTGATCAAGTGCTTCACTGTGTTTAAGATGCTTTTATAAAAGTATCCAAGGTATCCTGCTTCATCTCTGCTACCCCATGTGACAGCCAGGAGTAATCTGGGTCCCAGAAGGTCCTGGAGGAGATTCCCCAGGACACAGGGCTGGCAGTGACAGTCAGGATTTGGACCTGTGTCTATAGGCTGCTATTTAAGAGCTCCATGCACTCTGCCTTTCTGCCCTGGTTGTTCTAAAATTGCCTTTTATGAGAACACACATGCAAATTTAATTCACATCTCCAAGTTGCCTGGGTGAAGAGCTAACACTTAGAAGCAACAAATCCCATTTCAGATAAAACCTTTCACTGTACTGAGGACATTCTCGGAGGTCATGTCCGCTCAGCCCCACACACCAGCCAGCACTAAAGACCCCAGCTTGCCAGCTCGACCCTGCCCTTGACAGTTTGTGAGCCAGACAATCACATCTGTCCTCAATTTGGGGCCATCGGTGGATGCATCTGGAGAATGTCTTGGAACCCTGGGTGACTTTGGTGTTATTCCCCAACTCCTGCTGTCAAATGACCTCTGGATGGGTCTCCTGGACCAGCCTGCATTGAGACTGAGTTCACCAGGCTCCTTTGATTTCTGTCATGTAGACTGCTGTCCCCTCCCTCCCTGAGCTTCTGCCTAACCCCACCCACCCTTTCCCAGCAGCCTCCCTAAAGGACAGTCATGAACAACCATAATTAGTGCAATCATTCTAATTGGCATTCTTGGCATTAGTCACAGAAAAAAGTCCCAGAACTAAGTTAAAAATTCCCTTTAGATTTAGGGGGTGGGGACAGTTGGCACCATGCCTGTCACCTTGGATTCTCCTTTCAGATCTTTTAAATTGTCACAGACACAACATTAAATATGAGAACATCACTGTGGTCTGGGGAGGGACATTCCCTGGCCACACCCACTGCTCCTACCTCTGCAGCAGCAGCCGGCTGTCCATTTGGGGGAATGCGCCCACCCCAATCCCCACCCTCAGTCCAGGGATGGGCATATGAGCTGGTCCTCCCCAGAGCACCACGCTGAATGGCTCAGGAACTGACATGTGACCCAATTCTGTCCAGTGACTATAAGCCCTGGGACTTTTTGCTGGAGCTACTGAGAAAGAGGTACTTTCTTTCTGTGGGAGTTCCTCAACCAGGAGGATGTGATCTTGGGGGATGTCCTCTTAAGCTCTTGGGGGCCTGCCTGGGAATGGAGCCATCCCCAAGGGAAGCAAAGGTGATAGAATGGCAGAACTCATCCTACTGGCATCATTTGAACTTTTAGATCCAGCCTTGCCTGAACTTTTCAATGACTTGCTCCTATAAATTCCCTGTTTTTTCAAGCTAATTTGAGCTTGCACTGTCACTTGCATTTCTGTCACTCGCAACCAAATGAATCCTGACTGATAGGAAGAAGGAAAAATAGTCCCTAAAATGGAATGCGTGGGTCCCTAGGCCTTTTTCCTGGCACGTGGTTGAAATGGACCAGGTGGCTGTGTCTCCAACTGCATTACCTGTTCCAGCACCTGCTGCTGTCTTGCAGCCACCTCCAGCGCAGCCAGCTCCTTGAGTCGCGCCCTGAGGTGGGCGAGCTTGCCACCTTTGGCCCCCTTGGCACTCATCTTTCCTGCTGCAGCCAGGGCGGCACTGAAGAGCTTGGGGGTGCCTGCCCGTGGAGGAAGGATGGGTACACTCTGCTCCTTGGGCTTGTTGTTATTTCTCAGCATTCTCCTGAAAGAAAGCAGCGTCCGCTAACATCACCAGCAAGCTCTGGGAGAGAATGAAGCCTCATTGGTTCGGGCAGAGTCCTTTAGTTGAGTTGTGTGATGGCGTTTGTTTTGACTAACAGTTTTTGAGCTCCTTTTCTGAGCCCAGCACAGTGCTGTTTGAGGCATCACATCTCACTGAACAATCAGAACAACCATAATGATGTGGGTCTTATTGCCTGTACCTTATAGATGAGGCTCAGAGGGGTTAAGTGGCTTTTCTGAGGTCACACAGGAAATGATGCAGGATACTTTAGTATATGGAATCAGAAATAGGATGCCCAGATGAAAAAGAGCCCGAGCTTTCTGCTTCTCCTTCTTTTGCTTCATTGTCATTTCACCATCATCACCATCACCAACGTGGACATGAGTGTCTGTATGTGTCAGGCTCTGTGCTCAGACCTTTACAGGCAGGCATTCTTTGGTGACCCCTGCGATCCCCCTTCCTGGTGTTGACACCTGTGTGTGACCCCCTCCCCTTGGGGGTAGTGGGACATGTGACATGCTTTCAACCAGTGGAATACAGCAAGGGAGATCAAATGTCATTTTTGTGACTGTGTCACATAGGATTGTGGTCTCTGTCTTACAAGGAGACTCTCCCTTGCTGGTTGTGATAAAGCAAGTGGCCATGTTGGGAAAGGCCTACATGGCAAGAACCTGAGGGCAGCCACTGGCCAATGACTAGCTAGGAACCGAAGCCCCCAGTCCCACAACCACAAGGAACTGAATTCAGTCAACAACCATGGGACCTTGGAAGCAGATCCTTCCCCAGTCGAGACTTGAGACGAGACCCAGCTCTGGCCCACATCCTGATTACTGCCTTGTAATGGATGCACCTAAGCTGTCCCCAGACTTCTGACACGTAGAACCTCTGAGATAATAAATATGTGTGGTTTTAAGCCACTCAATTTGTGGTAACATTGTTATGCAGCAATAGGTAACTGATACATACTTTAAGTCTCACAGTAATCCTTAGAGGTAGGTCCTATTATTCTCCCGCATTTCAAATGAGGATGTGGCCGTCTAGAGGGGGTGAGTAACTTTTCCAAGGCCACACAGCTAGGAAGTGGCAGAGCTGGAATTCAAACCCATGCCTTTGACCCCAGCACCCCAGGTCTTAAGGATTACAAAGCAGTATCATGGTCATTATCTTCTTGGACGCTGACAATACTCCATGACCTGGAAAGGGCTGGGATTACTGTACCTAGAAGGGTTGGGGAAACTGAGGCTCAGAATGGGAGGAGTGACACGCCCAAGGTTACAGGAAGTGGCAGAGACAGAATTACAACCCAGATCCAATGCAATATACCACCCTGCTTCTCCAAATAAGGAGAGAATTTTCCATCAAAGGGAGCCCCAGCCTTTTATAAGGAATTCTTCATACTACAAATACGTGATGAGTGGTTTGGCTCACGAACAAATGAGTTTCCCTGCAGTCTAGCAGGTCTAGACGACTAATTGGCAAATTCATTCATCAGGGTTCCGGCCAAACTTGTTTGTTTAAAAATGAGGCCATTACTGGCTGCTTATCTAATCAGAGGCAGTGGATTTAAATTGTGCATATTGATATTAATTGCCCAAGACTTACATTTTCGAGCTGGGGCTCCCCCAGGAGACCACAAACATGATAATTATCAGAGGCCTCTTCCAAACCCGGCACTGTCACCTGTGTTATTTGAGTCCATAATTCACAGCACGGCAGTCCGTGGGAAGGCTCAGCGTGGTACTCAAATGACATGAAAGAACCATCTACAGGGCCTTTGCTGATCGCTAATGGCTATCTCTGTTTTGAAACACTGAGCTGACTTCTGGGACATTTCCAGATTAAGGAAATTTATCCTCATTTTCAGATGACATGAGTTTCACTATAATTACTATATAATTCACCCCCGGAGAGAGTGGCATGCATGAGATCTTTTTGCCCCATTTCTCGGAGTGGCCAAGTCAGAGAGCGAAGCATCTCACTTCTTTGGGGCCTCAGGTCCCCCATCTGTAAAGTGGGGCGCTTGGACAGAATCTCAGCAACTCAGACATCCCCAGGCCCTGTGGTTCTCAGACCCATATCTCCTTGGATGGGCAGAGCTCATCTGTGATCCCCTGCCTCTCTCCTCAAGCTTGCCTGTCCAGAGAAGCAGCCTCTGATGAACCGTGCCACGGCCCACCAGCCCCTCCTCCTCCCTCTGGCTGCCTCACCCCAGCACACCGCAGGCGCGGCCAGGAGGCAAGGCCTCTTCGGGATCCCGGCTGACTTGCTAAACCCACACCTAACCCAGCCGGAGGAATGGGGTGACAGCTATGAGCGTGGCTTTTCTGAGCCATGTTCCTCTTGCAGGGGGCAGGAAGGCAGGGGGAGGGGAACCCGGTGCCTATTCTCAGACATAAGCAGTCAGTTCTCATTATCTGCGGTAGTTAAGTTCTGTAAAGTATCTGCAGACACGGAATTACTGACTACTGAGCCATGGCTTCTGGGAGAAATACAGGATTCGGTTATGGTGAGCCTCTCGACACAACATTTTCATCAACTGTTCATTACATAATCTTGCCTTGTGTGTGTTTCTGTTTAAAGACATCTTATTTAATATACATCATTGATTTGTTTACAATGAATGCATGGCTCTCTAACTCAGAGAGCCCCTGCGTGGGGCGACACGAGATAGCACTTCAGCACTACACCTGGGGCCATTTCAACAGCAAAATCACCAACAAAAATCACAAAAATGTGAAAAATATGCTACATAATGGACCACACAAAGACACTTGTTTACAATATGAGCTGAAACAAGAAGGCAGACCGTCACCTTCTTCAGCTTTAGCTGGGAACGTGCACTTTAGGTGACTCAAATTTTCGCCTCTGGGCACACGTCTGTGAATGTCTGCGTAAGCCTTTGAGTATTGATTTGGGATTACAAATAAATTTAGTGAGTAGGCGAATTGCAAGTATGGAATCTGTGAATAATGAGGATTGACTGGGCATCCCTGTCCCTCGGGACAGTAGGGGGAAGTGGACAGACTTGGGGGAAAGATCAGGTAGACCAGCCATTGGAAGGGCCCCATGGCTTCTCTGAGAACAGCCAGGTAAGAAGAATTACAGGGCAGCTTCCTTCCCTGGGAGACCCCAACGCCTTATCTATATTATGCTCTAAGGCCAACACTGCATCCACTCACCTGGAAGCTGCCAGAGGGATTCTGTAAAAACTTAAGTCACAGTAAGTCACTCCTCAGTGTAAAACCCTGCATAGCTCCCATCTCCCTCAGAGTAAAAGCTAAAGCCATTGTGAGGCTTCCCCTACAAGGCCCTACCCAATCTCACCCCCTACACTGCTCCCATCCCATATCAAGCTACACTCATTTTCTTGTTGGTCTCCATGTAACACTCAGTCTGTGCCTCCTTGAGACCTTTGCACATGCTGTTCCCTCTGCCTGGAATGCTTTTCCCTGCAGGCAGCTCCCCAGATCACTCCTTCACTCTGGCAGGTCTCAGTTGAAGTGCCACATCCTGAGAATAACTTTTCCTGACCAACTTATCTCACATAGCTCCCTCCATCACCTCTATCTCTTCGTGTGGCTTTATGTTTCCTTATGGCCTTTATCCCCAGCTGACACATCACATAGTCATTCCTTTCTCCATTGTTGGCTTCCCCGACTAGAATGTAAGCTTTGTTTGCTCCCTCCTGTGTCCCCAGGGCCTCGAACTATCAGCTCAATAAATTATTGTGCTGTATGAATGGACGTGGTGAGTTTGTTCCCTTTATCATGACCACTCTCTGTACAGCTTATTTACGGTGACTGAAGTGGAAAATATGAATATGTGATAAAAGGCAAGGGACGAAATACCAGATAGGTGGATTAAAAAGGCTTTATCCCATGGGAAAATTATAGAGAGAATTTAATGGATAAAGAGGAACAATTATTATTATTACCATGTATTGAGCTCTCCTGTGTGCCAGGCCCCCTGCTAGAGACATTCACATACACTATTTTATTTAATCATCTCCACAACAAAGTGATTACCCTTATTTTACAGTGGAGAAACTGAGACCAGAAAAGTAAAGTAACTTTTCCAGGGTCACACAGCCAGTACTGCACATGGACAGGACTTGACCCCTATCAGCCTCCCAAGCCTATTGTGCATTTTCTACCACATCATGCTGCTTCCATCACTCAATTTAAAACCTGATCTTAAGTGTTTGAAAGCAAAAAACTGCTTTTCTTAAAAATTACCCATTCCAGGGAATTCCCTAGCAGTCCAGTGGTTAGGATTCCAGGCTTTCACTGCTGGGGGCCCGAGTTCAATCCCTGGTTGGGGAACTAAGAGCCCACAAACTGCACGGCATGGCCCAAAAAAAAAAAAAAATTACCTATTCTCCAACAATACAAAATACAGATGCACAAGGTTATTCGTTACAAAACTATTTATAATTGCAAAATATTGGAAATAGCCTAAATGCCCATTCAAAGGAATGCTTTGCAGTTGTCAAAAGGAATGAGGAAGCTGTCTGTGGACTCAGTGAATGCTTTCTGGGATTTCTTGTCACGTGAAAAAAAGTCAAGTGCAAAAGAGAATCTGCAGTGTGCTATCCTTTGTGTAAGACAGAAAGGGAAATAAGCAAATATTCACAGATCTGCCTATTTTTGCAAAAGGAAACACAAGAAGAAAAAAGCAGAAACTAAGGAGATTAGATTCCTGTAAGGGGTGGGTGGCAACAGGTGCGGGGAGTTGGGACTCTGAGTGCGCTGTTTTGTAGCCTCTGCCATGTTCATGTTCTACGTATTCAAACCACAAGAAATCAACAAGGGTCAGTGTGGGGGAACCCTGAAATGGAATGCAAACTGAAACACGTGAGCCTAGCTGTATTTCAAATGAACCGAACAACCACAGTAAAGGGAGGAAGACAGAGAACCAATCCAGATAACCTTGAACACAACACCTACATCATGGGTCCTCAGGCTAAAGACAGAAAGAACTGCTCTCTGTTTAGAAGGCTTTCTTCTTTCCAGTAGTATGAAATAGGAATTCTGGTGCTACTTTCTCTATATTGTAGGACTGAACAAATGAATCAATGTAATGAGGATAAAGGGAGTCAAATTTCTCAGTGTTGGAGAAGGAATTTACAAATATGGAAAAGGAGATTAGAATGAACTCTGTGATGTTGGATCGAAATTGTTAGATAGTGGAAATAGAGACAGAGATATACAGAGATATAGATAGACACAGACAAAAAAATAGATGTTGATATATATGTATATGTATGTGCATATACATATATGTATGTGTGTGTGTGTGTATATATATATATATTTGCATTTATACGTACAGGTGTATATGTGGATGTATTTGCCAGCTCTGTCCACTGTGGAGGCCTAGTAAGACCCCAGTAGCAATGAGAGCACTTAGTACTCATATCTTGGTTTCTAAAAACCATTCCCCTCTAAAAGGAATCAAGCCTCCTTGGAGAAATGGCCATTTCCAGGGATGCAGCAGGGAAAGTATAAGATGAATCTACGGCATCTTATTGTGCCTATAAGCAAAAAAGTGCTAAAATATAACAGGGATGTAACAAAAGTTCACTATACCCAGCCTAAAGAGGTGTCCAGTGGCCAATGTGGAACAATTTGAGCATGAAAATGATGATTGTAACAGGATATTCATGGAATAAAGCAAATCCATACCATTATAAATAGATAAATGAATAATCAAATAAATGGGAAAGAAAAGAAAGTTCTTCCTTACAGTACATTGCTAGCTAATAAATGTAGAAAGCATGACAGAGTTAGAAAATCACCACTTTGCAACCATCATGGCAATCATTGCAAGGAACCTTCAATGGAGGTTGAAAGTAGTGAGGTAAAGTGAGATAAGGAACAGGAAATCTACATCATCTCAAGGTGACTCGCCACTCATTACTTATTAATTTCAAAGGGAAAAATAGTAACTTGAGAGTGTGGAAACTTTAACCAAGTGATCAGAGTAAAAAATCATCAGAATAGGGAGAAAGCAGCCTCTCAATACACTGTACTGAGAAGGACACAACATCACTGCCGAGTAATTCCTGCCCAAAATGCAGAACCTGAAGGTAATGATGAGAAAACATATAAACTTAAATGGAGGGACATTCTACAGAATAACTGGCCTGTCCTCTTCAGAGAAGTCAAACTCATTGAAGATAGGAAAAGGTGAGGAACTTTGATCCCAGATCAAAGGAGACTAAAATGGCAACACCGTGCAGTGGGGGATCCAGGAACGGAAAAGAGGAAAAGAAAAGCTATAAAAGACACTATGGGGACGATTAACAAAATTTGACTATGGATTAGGGATGAGATAACAGTATTGTTTCAATATTGAATTTCGTGATTTTGAGAAAGGTACTACAGTTATGTAAAAGAAAGTCTGAGTCCTTAAGAAATGCACACTAAAGTATATATGGATTTCTTTTATTAAAAAAAAAAAATGTACCTGGCCTTCTTCCGGAGCAACTTCTCAGACTCGGGATAATGCACCAAAATTTCATTCAGGTCCTTCTTATCCAGAATGAAGAGGTTGGTAAACCCGTGGGCTATCACGTTAGCCGTGCGCCGGTTCCCGCCCCCAACGGCCAGCAAGCTGGGGCAGAGAAGGGAGGGAGGTGAGACCCTTAGGAGGCTGCAGTTTTGATCACACTAGCATCTTCATTTTCCCCCCCTGCCTGGAGCATCACGATGGCCTCACACGGGTGCGAGCTGGGCCCACCTTGTGTATGTCAGCAGGTGCGAGTGCTGCATGCATAGCGGTTTCCTCAGACCCACCGAAGGGCCCTTGAGGACGTGGTCCCACCCACTGGCCATCCCCCCCTTCCCCAGCCTTTGCCGAGGTCCCCTTGTTTCACCCCGTTCTGACCTTATTTCTCCAAACACAGATCCGGCTTTCAGCGTCACCAGTACGGACTTCCCATCCGGGCCACCCAAGACCTGCACCTGCCCTGCCTGGATGATGTACATCTCCCGGCCTATCTCCCCCTGAAACAGAGAAGGGGGCGAGTCCCTCTGTCATCACCAAAAGCAACCACAGAAGCAGCAGGGCTGGGCCCAGGCGCTGGTGGCACAGTGCAGAGGAACCTGGGCTGGGATCGAGCCCTCCTACCGATTTGGTATGTGGTGTAGAGATAGTCACTTCCGCTCCGGGGTCTCAGTCTCCCCACCTGTAGATTGCAGGATTACGGTGGGGAGTTAGTGGTGTGATGGAAAATGCTAGATAACGAGGCCCAGGTGTAGTGGTATTCAGTAAATTTCCAATTATACGCACCCATGGAGGACCCAGAGGCATGGAAAAGCTCACAGTGGTTCATACAATCAGCTGATACCTGTGCCTCCCCCATATCCTATCAGGAGCTTGGGAGGCATTTGCTAACTGAAATAGGAATGATAACAGCTTTAATATGAATGTCCAGCATTACCTAACGCTTTTCTGTGCCAGGCGCTGCTCTAAGTGCTTTACGTGACTGAGCCTGCTTAGCCCTCAACAGCCCTCTGCAGTAGGAACTCTGCCCAAGGTCACAAAGTTAAGCAAAGCCGAGCCGGGATTTGAAATCAGGCAGTCTGGTTTCATGAACCCAGAGTTCATGGTTGTTATGAACCCCCATTCATATGTTGAAATCCTAACCCCCGGCTCCTCAGAATGTAACTTTATTTGGAAATAGGGTCATTACAGATGTAATTAGTTAAAAGAAGATGAGATCATACTGCAGTTGGGTGAGCCCCTAATCCAATAGGACTGGTGTCCTTATAAAGGGACATTTGGGCACAGAGACAGGCACAGAGGGAAGACAATGTGAGGAGGCACAGGGAGAAGGCAGTCATCTACAAGCCAGGAGAGAGGCCTGGAGCAGACCCTTTGCTCACGGTCCTCAGAAGGAACCTACCCCACTGACACTTGGATCTCGGACTTCTAGCCTCCAGAATTGTGAGACAATACAGTTCTGTCATTTAAGCCATTCCATTTGTGGTACTTTGTTATGGCAGCCCTAGCAGACTGATACAATGGTCTTAATCACAAATTAAACCAAATGAATGAATGAATGAATGAATAGTTTGCTTCGGACTAGAATCAGAAATACCCAGTCTGCCAGCACCTTCCAATCCTCATGCCTTCACAGACCGGTGCCCTGGCCTGATACCTATCGGCCACACCTGGTGTGTTTAAAGGGAGAGAGACCAAAGACTGGTAAGTGGCTTATGCTTTTGATTTGGCTTATGCTTTTGATTCATTTGACAAATATTTCCTGGGCATCTCACACATGCATGGCCTTCTTAACAAAAAGGAAGAAAGTCTCGTTTCCCTGTTTCAGTGTCCAATTTGACATGGGGCTGAAGTGTGAGGGGGCTATAGAGCTCACCCTCATCTCACTAACCAGCCCAGGGGTGGTCCTGGGGTGGCCTCGGGTTGTCTCAGCGAGGTTGTCACAGAGCCTAACCTGTCAGCAGAGGGCGCCATTTACACATGTTCACCAAGTGTTCACTTCAGCTTCCACGGCAAACTTCCCAACAATCTGATTCATTCTCCCTCATCAGAGGTAAAGTCTACATCACCCACAAGGATATTAGCAACAGCAATGGCACCGACTCTGTGCCAGCCATGGTGCCAAACTCCGTATGCATATCTTCTTCAATTCTCACAATCACCCCATGAGGGAGATACTATCAATATCCCTACTTACCCATGAAAAGAGCCAGGCTCAGAGAGGGCAAGCCACTTCCCCAAGGTTGCACAGCTAGGAAGTGGCTCCAATGTCAGACAAATCATTCTACTGTTCCCAAACTTCCCTTGGCCACTAAGGTTGCAGCTTTAAATTCTCAGCCATACCCTTGTCCCCATTCCCCCAGCTCTTTGATTCCAGAAACTTCACTGTTATGCATCATACAACTTGGAGATGGGGCCCTTCTGGGGCTGGGGGTTCCTGAGTCTCACATGGGGTTCTTGGGCAATATTTTCACCCCTGTAGACACACTAAGCCTTATTAACAGCTCTGAAATCTGCTTCCTGCTCCTCCACCCTGACCACTCACTCACCAAGTGACCTCGGTCTCACCTAAAATCCCAAAAAATGGGAGCAGAAGGGGCCTTAGACACTGTGTAGCCCTGGCATTCAAACCCAAATGTGTCCCAGGATCAGGGGGATGATGTAAAGGAGAGAAGGGAGCCTGTGGGGCAGTGGAGAGTGGTGGGACCTGTGGCATCAGGAGAGGACGACATCCCCTTCAGGGCCAGCCCCTTCTCCACTCCACATGATTCTGGCTATTTGGGAAAGTGGGGCTCAATGCTAGCCGATTTTCTGTTTTCAGCTGGAAATCTGGATTTTTATGTGAAATCTTCCAGGTTTTTTTGGCAATGCTGCGCAGTTTGCAGGATCCTAGTTCCCTAACCAAGGACTGAACCCAGGTCACGGCAGTGAAAGCACCAAGTCCTAACCACTGGACCTCCAGGGAATTCCCGAAACCTTCCAATTTTTTTTTTTTTTTTTTTTTTAAATTTTTTATTTATTTATTTATTTTTGGCTGTGTTGGGTCTTTGTTTCTGTGCGAGGGCTTTCTCTAGTTGTGGCAAGCGGGGACCACTCTTCATCGCGGTGCGCGGGCCTCTCACTATCGCGGCCTCTCTTGTTGCAGAGCACAGGCTCCAGACGCGCAGGCTCAGTAATTGTGGCTCACGGGCCTAGTTGCTCCGCGGCATGTGGGATCTTCCCAGACCAGGGCTCGAACCCGTGTCTCCTGCACTGGCAGGCAGATTCTCAACCACTGCGCCACCAGGGAAGCCCACCTTCCAATTTTTAAAGGATGGAGACTAATTCAAAATTTTATTTTTAGATTAGGCCAAAAAAAAGAAAAAAAAAAACCCATGAAACATCTGTGGGCTGGCTCCTATGCAAGGACCATCAGTTTGCAACCTCTGACCTAGCCTACCCCTCCTCCAGCCCCATTTTCCTGACAGGAAGACCAAGACCCTGGAAGCATGTCCATCTACACAGTCAAGACCCTGCCCCTCTTTACGCTCCTCACTTTCCTCTTCTATAAAGTGGGGCTCCTCGTCCTGGCCCCCATGGTCCCATGAAGAGGGAGCAAGGCCTGAGGCACATCTGAGTTCAGTGCCTAGAGCTGGACAGAGCCTCCTTGCGCCAAAGAAGCCAGGAGCCCTGGGGTCAGCTCACCACACTCCTACCCTCC
This sequence comes from Balaenoptera musculus, assembly GCF_009873245.2. Taxonomy (NCBI): domain Eukaryota; kingdom Metazoa; phylum Chordata; class Mammalia; order Artiodactyla; family Balaenopteridae; genus Balaenoptera; species Balaenoptera musculus. Next base: position 33,225,321 of record NC_045803.1, read on the forward strand.
TGGCAATTCCACTCTCCCCGCTATGCCTTCATAGGCCCCCACTCCAGCCCAGCTGCGACAGGCGGTGGCTGTGAATCCCAGACCGCCTTGAGGCTGCCCTGGGCCACTCACCTTCTTGCACACATAGTCGTTGGGCAGGTAGACAACAGAGCGAAGCCTCTTCAGCATGTCGAAGATCATCTGCCGGTCACAGCCCTGGCCCCGAGAGGAGGGGAAAGGAGCCGTTTAGAGGAAGGTGTGGGCTCTGGACCTTCCAGAGTCCTGAGGGTGGGGACACTGGGCGGGCCATACCTGGAAGAGTGCCACTTTGCTGACGATGTCATAGTTCACATCGATGGCGAGGTCCATCCGCATCTTATCTGGAAGCTGCACCATCAGCTCTGACTCGTCTGCAAATGAGACCCTGCAAGGTTCAGAGGCACAGCGGGAACCCTCCTTCACACACACAGGGCCCGTTTACACCACACTGGCGGGGACCCCAGGCACACCATTCCTCTACCGCCTGGAACCACTCTAGATGGGGAGGGTATCCTCTCTGCCTCCAGGCCTTTGCCAATGCCGTTCCCTCTGCTGGGAACAACCCCCTTCACCTGCCTGGCTAACCCTACTCATTCTGCAGAACCCAGCACTCATGTCACCTCCTCCAGGAAGCCTTCCCTTGACATCCTCCCACCTAGCTATTATGTTATCAGTCCCTGTGCCATAGCACATATCACACCCTTTACTGCAATTGCCAACGATCTGTCTTCTCCACTCACATTATAAGAACAACATTAGCAAGAAATAAAGTATATGGAGCACTTACTATGTGCCAGGCAGTTTTACAGAGTGCTTTACCAAGATGATTTCATTAAATCCTCCTGGCAGCTCAAGAGGTGCCCACTATAACCCACTTTACAGACAAGGACAGGGAGACTCCAGAGGGCAGTGACTTGCCCATGTCCATGCAGCCCAGGGGAATGGAATCAGGACCACACCCCGGCCCTGTGACTTCAGAACCTATCCTGGGAGAGCAGTATGTCTGCCCACCATGGGGTCCATGGTGCGCAGCTGAGAGCCTGGCACAGAGTGAAGGTCGGTAACTGGAGACAGAAATGTACCACAGGGGCCCCAGCCCCGTGCTCTGTCCGCTGCACCACAATTAGCTTAGGGCTCAAGTGCTGGGTCTGTGCAACCCTGGGCAGGTCAGAGCCCTCTCTGGTCCTTAACATGTGCCCCTGTGAAAAGTCACAAGGCTGTCACTAGAACAGAATGAGGCAGTGGAAATGAACATGCCTTGGAAACTGTAGTCATGTGCTTTGTCCACAGACTTGGCCAACACTCCCAACTCAGGAGACCGTGGGCCTCAAGTGTGGCTTCTTTGAGACCAGAGTGAACCCCACAGAAGCAGTGGGGGGCCCTTTCATTTTGCTGAGGGCCTTGGGAGACTCTAGGCACAGTGCCAGTGGTCCATAAGCTTTTCAGAGCCCTCCAAAACGATGTCTAGGCTCTGAAAACAAAATTACTAGCTCCCCAAAATAAAAAGGAAACAGGAAAAAATTAAAGTCAATTAACATGTAATTAACCTATTCAAATTTCACTAAGGATTCCATTTAGAATCTGTGAAAACTTCACTACATTTGGAAACAGTTTACAGGTAAGATTCTCCTACTTTGCAAGAATGACTGAGCACACCTCATCATTGACAAGAAAGCAGAAAGAGCAGTGAATGAAAATGCATTGTTTTAGCCAATTTCAGAAGCAAAGTATAACATCAAAAAATTTTAAAAATATATTGTAATAAACTCTAATGGAAAATAATCTGAAAAAGAATTTTTAAAAATTTACAAAATATGTATTATATGTATGGATGTGTATGAAGAGGAAGAGAGGAGAGAGAAACAGAGACAGAGTCTTCCTTCCCTCCTGGTTCCAACTGTACTTCCATCTTCAAATGGAGATGCATTTCAAGGTGGGGGACGGCATTCGGAAGACAAGCCCTTCAAGTCTTCAGGGGTCTCCTGATGGCTTAACTTGGGCACCGCCCAAGGCCTCCCCAGGCCACTCTCACTTAAATGTCGGGGCCAAGAGAGGCCCCCATGCTCGGGCCCTCAGGGACACGGGATGAGGCCACGGTCCAGGAAGGCAGGGCACCGGGTCGGGCGGGGGGGGGGGGGGGGGAGCTGGTGACAGCTGGGTTGGGGCGGGGAGGGGCGTGGGGAGGGGGCGTGGTCTTACCCAGCATGCCTTGGGAGTGCCAGGTGTACTCATACCAGGTCTTGACCCGGTTCTGCACGGACCTGGGGATCTTGTAGAAGTTCATGTACTTCACGGTGCTGTCCATACAGTTGCGGTAGTAGGTCTTTCCCGCCGTAGCGGCCCCCACCACGTCTCTCATCTGGGGGTAAGGAGGGTGGTCAGGGGAGCCGCTGGGTCAGAGCGGGGCCGGGCTCTGGGGACGTGTGTTGTGGGCACATGTACTTAACACAGGCCAGGGGTACGTGCCTGCGGGGCTGGGGGGAGATCAGGAGGGAGGGAATCCCATGTCCACACACAGGTTTTCCGACGATGCTGGACGTGGAGGAGCGAGGCTGCGGGCCCGCTCCCTGGCCTCAGGTCTCTGGGGCCACACAAGGAGGGAAGGCCTCCCTGGGCTGGGCTGGTTCTGGTACAACGTGGCCCCTTGGTGCCAGAGGTCACTTTGACACCATGTGCCAGCCTCCCGCCCCCTGAGGAAATATGAACCAGGGGTGCTGCTGCTTGGAGCAGAGCCCCTCAAAGGTAACTCTGAGGGTCCCTGGTGGTTGCCTCAGGCACTGACTACAGTTATGAGCCGCACCCCCAGCACATTAGAATCCTCCGGGGGCTTCTCTCCAAGGGAACAGCCCGAATCCTCAGCCCCTGCAGAAAGCCACTCAGCCCAGCTCCCCAGCTCTCCCAAAGGACTGACATTTCAAATGGGAAGCAACCTCAGAGAGGAACTGGGGCCTACACCTCCATCACCACCCCTTCACTCAGCGGGTCCCAGAGCTCCAGGCTCCTAACTCTCGGCCCAGTGCTGTTTCCTGGGCTTAGTCTGAAAGGAACGGGCACAGATGGTGATGCTTCTGGCAGCAGCAAGAGGGCAAAGGGCCCTGCAGGCAGGTGGTTTGGAACAGACTAGTGACCCAGCTACCTGTCCGATCATCACGGAGAAAGCGAAGACACCTGTGAAATAGTTCAGACCCTGGAAGGCAATTTCAAAGAGCGTCTTGGGGTCGGGCAGGCCGCCGATGGTGATGAGGGTCTTCACAGCCCAGTAGTAACAGCGAATGTAACTAGGGAGAGAAGAGGAAGGGAACCTCGGTCATCACAGGCCCCGCCCTGTCGATCCTGGGCAGCCTGGCTTGGATACGTGTACACTGTACAAAAGAGAAAAAGCTTTACAGCTCATAAGTGCAAACAAACAAAACAAAATCGAAAAAAAAAAGGAAAAAGAAAAAACCCTCTCCCAACTTCAGAGCCCTCTGCCGCTTGTAGAGCATGTTCACAGGTGCTGTGTGGTTTTGTTGTGGCTCTGACCCGACCCTGCAGAGACATGTTGTCATCCCCATTTACAGATGTGGAAACTGAGGCTTCCGGAGATTGCTTAGAAGACTTGGCAGGAGGATAAACCAGGGTTTTCCGGCTCCTGATGCCTCGGATCCCTCAGTTTCCCTCAATATGTTTTCAATGTCCACAGTCTTTCCTTTGCTATCCCATCATGAGGTTCAAGCACAAGCTCAAAAGTGGAAGATATCTGGAGGATCCCCTTTTCTGACCCTCCCCCTTGCCTGTCCACTAACCAGATAGTGAAATTGAGGGCCGCAGAGGGAAAGGGAACACCCATGGTCACCAGCTGGCAAGTTCCAGAGCTCAGACTGGAAACCAGATGTCATCTGCTTCTCTGAGCTAGCACCCACCATCAGTAAGCCTTGACACAAGCTCATGGGTCATCGGAAAGGGAGGTATGGGTGATGGGGCCCTACTGTGTGGTAAAAGGCATAGGAAATGCCCTCACTTGTCTAATTATCACAAAGCAGTGAGAGTCCCTCCCTTTTTTTTCTTTTTTTGAGTTTTAAAGTTCTTCATGTTTGTTTATAATTACAAGTGTACATTACTCCAACAGAGCAGCCCCATTGCTATGTTCTAATTCTTAGCCATTAAGTCCTACAAAAATAAACCCAAGCTTTTACAATATCTTAAACAATACAGAACTAAAATCTTTATAGCTATTTAAAGGGATTTAGTTACCAAGGTGCTTATGTTCATACCTTCAGACCGTGCCCTCCCAGGGGTCAGCAAGGCTGAGGTCAGCAGGGCCTAAACCCAGGGCAGGCTTTCCCGTGCTTCCTGTCCTCCCACCAGGGCACAGGAATTGCCCAGGGCCTGCCCTGGCTCCAGTGTCCTTATACACCCATGTTTCCAGGGTCCCTGCTCTACTGGGAAATGGAGAACATCATCCAGCTGGCCAATCATCTGGTCCAGGAATGACCCCACATTTGTCCTCCCCTGGGCTCTGTTCACCAGCTATATATGCAGCACCATGCTTAGAGCATGGGCTCTGGAGCTGGACCGCCTGGGCTCAAACCCAGCTCTGCCACTTTCTAGCTGCATAACCTGGACAAGTTACTCATCTAGCCAAGCCTCAGTGTCCTTCCCCTGAAAGGGACATGGCAATAGAGCATCCTTCACAGGGCGATCATGAAGGTGACATGAGGTGCAAAAGAGCACCTGGCACACGGTGGGCTCTCAGTAAATGTCAGCTATCAGAGCCTTCACTGTCACTGGTGCCGGCAGTGGGGAACAATAGACTCACCTATGTCCTCAAGAAGTTCACTGTCTAGTGGGGACAGGCAAGTCAATGTGCAATGAGCACTGGGCGGTGGGGAAGCAGAGGTTGCTGGGGAGTTGGGGCAGTGGGGGGCTCTACCTCTGAATAGCTGCGAGGCCTGGGGCAGGGCTCTGGGCCTCCTGACCCCCTCATTACCACCTGGTGCAAGAAAAATCTCAGAATCATGAGACAGGCCTGCCCTGTCAATCCCCATCATACCAGTCCTGGCCACCAGAGGGCGTGCTAAGCAGCCTTTAGGAGGACTGAGCTGGGCGCTGCCTGGGCACTGCCTGCGCTCTGGGTGCCACTGGGCCACCAATAGAAGATGAGTGATATCCACACAGCTCCTGCTTTCCCCTAAACCCTTACTGGCTGGAGAGGTCAGCCACTGGCATGGATGGCACATCTTAGGGGCTTCCCAAGTCTTCCATGCCACTGGGTCTGTGGGGACCCCTGCATGCTGCCCCAGACCCGGCCAAAGCACAGCAGGATGAAGAAACCAAATATTAATATATAGGAACTTAGGTCCTTATGCTCCCTGGCCTATAGCAGGTACTCAAGAAATGGTCACTATTTTGAAAGTTATTATTATGGATGATGTTGGATTTCTAGAGGAATTCTCCTTCACTACTTGTGCTTTTGCATATCCTGGGGTTCCCTACAGGATTCCATTCGGAAAAGGGTAATGCCGCCAGAAAAGTGTGCCCCTCCACTGCGGAGCAGCGAGAACTCCCCAGGGCCCTGCAGAGGGACGTCCCAGATGGTTGGCCCTGTCCTCCCCTGCCCTGCCTGCCATTCCTCCCAGGCCTACCCGTGATGGGTGCCAGGCCCAGCTCCAGGACGTGGGTTCTTAGCCTGTTAGGACACAAACCCCTTTGAAAAGCTAACAAAAGTTATTAGGAAGCTTCTCCTTAGAAAAGCCAGCATGCTCCCAAAATTTAGTTCCAATTTCAAGGGGTGGTTGTGACCCCCTTAAATCTCTGGACCCCAGGTTAGGAGCCCTTTCCTGGTGTGCCGGCTTCCCCATAAGAATGGCCATAGCTAGGAAGTGAGGTCACTGACTCCTGTCCAGGCACAGGCTGGACATGTTACATACTTTAGTTTATTTATTCCTCACGAGAAATCTGAGTGTAATCCTACCCCCATTTTATAGATGAGAAAATTGAGTCTCAGAAAGGGTAAGGGCCTTACCCAAGGCCACAGAGCAAGATTTAATGAATAGCTTCTGTTCTTCCCTTTGCACAGAATGTCTTCGAGTCCTCCCTCTGCCCCCTTGTGAGGGGATGAATGAATGAATGAATGAATGAGTGAATGAATGGTCTAGTCATGGGCTCAGGAGCAGGGCTGTGGGTGGGTTCAGCCGCGGGGAAGAGGGAGCGGGGCCAGTGGTGATGTAGGCATGCTGGGCCCTTAGCCCCATCCCCGACCCACTCCACCCCAGAACAGATGGCAGGATTCCCCCCCCACCCGCCTGCCTGGTTGCCCTGGACCCTGTGACTCTCTAGGTGAGCTCCCCTCAGGCCACAGGCCCGTCGCAGAGGGCGACAGCTGTGGCCACTGGGGCCAAGGTTGGGGCATCTGTACTGAGAAGGGACTTTCTGGACCAACAATCACTCTACAGAGAAGCCACCTTGGACACAAGTGGCCTGTTCTAGCGCCAACTGGAAACAAGCACGTGGAGGAGGTGAAAGTGTTGACAGCTGGACTGAGAGCATTTTGTGTCACTAGTGGGCACAGCCCAGGGCGAGGCAGGGCCTGCCTGAGGGGACTCACTGACCCCCTGGGCCTGAACTCCTCCTCCGCCTCTTTGTCACCACAGCTGACCGAGTGCCGGCTACGGCCTGGCACGGGACCAGTGACTCAGATGCACCTAATCCTCACAGTTACCTCTTCAAGGTGTGGAGCTCCTATTATCAGCCCCATTGGGCAGATCAGGAAACTGAGGCTCAGAGAAACGAAGTGACCTGCCCATTGCTAGCAGGTGGCAGCGCCAGGAGTGACCTCCGGATTCCTGTTGCTAAAGCCTGTGCTCTGAATCTCCAGGCTCATCCCTGACCTTGACCCTAAGTGCTTCTGTCTCCTTCCCACTCTGCCTTCCATCCTCCTTATCACACAAACCCTCTCTTGACCTTTTTTTTGCCCTCACGGACAGGTCCCTAACCGCTAACCAGTTCATCTGTCTGCTTCCTGCCTGTCCTCCCCATCCATCCTCCCATCAGCCACCATTGGCAAAATCATCTTTCTGGGATCCCCCCGGGTCCTGTCATTCTCCTGCTTAAAAGGCTTTGAAAGGCAAGTGGTGAGAGTGTAAATGCAGCTTTCAATAACCAACCAAGCCTCAGAAATGAGGTGGCATACGGGAACTCTCTGTACTTTCCAATCCACTTTTCTGTAAACCTAAAACTGCTCTAAAAAAATAGTCTATTAATAAAAATAAGAATAATTTTTTTAAACACTTCATAAAATGTTCATACCCTTGGCCCTGCCATCCCTCTGTAGGAATTTATTATGAGGAAACTGTCAGACCAGAAGACAAAGATTCCTAAACACAGACACTCTCTGCAGCATCACATGTCATCATGAAAAAACTCGAGATAACTTAAGTAGCCAATGACAAGGAAATGGCTAAATAATTGGTGGTATCTCTGTGTGGTGGGGCATTGGTATCATGGTTTTAAAAAATTTACTGATGGGAAAATATGCACAATATTATGTTATTCTATTTCTTTGTTGGTGACAATTCTTTTCACATTTTCACATTTCTAAAATAAGGATTATCTTATTATCCATGTATACGTTTAGTGTAATATTTCCTTTTTTTCCCAAAAAGCTATATTGACTCAATAATGTATCATAATTAACTGCATCTTAGACTCAAAGAAATGGAGTATGTTCCTGATCTTTCTTTTATAATCAGAGTATATATATGTATATGAGCAGTAAAAAAGAGACTTTTGCTGGTTTTGCCTAGGGCAGCTCTATCCAATAAAAATATGATGTGATCCACATATGTAATTTAAAATTTTGAGCAACCACATTTTTGAAAAGTAAAAAAATTAATTTCAATAATGTATTTCAGTTAACCCAAAATATCAAAATTAATATCATATGCACATGTAACCAATATTTTAAAAATTAGTAATAAGAGACTAATCCAAAACCTGTGTGTTCTCTACAGCTGCAGCGTATCTCAGTGGCCCTTGCACTTCAAGTACTGAACTCCGCAGCCCCTGGCAGCCAGTGGCTTCGGGATTGGCTCAGGTGGGAGGCTGCTCGGCAACCCGGCCCCGCCTCCCTCTCTGGATCCTTCCACACACCCTGCCCCCACCAGCGACAGAGGACCGCTGGCTCCTTGACTCCACTATTTCGCAACGCCACACCTTTCTTCCTGCTGTTCCCTCCCCCCGGGATTCTCTGCCCCTTCCCTGCACCTACCCAGGCCGAGCTCAAACTTAACCTTTCAGAACTGACCGTCCCACGCCCCCCTCCCCCCACCCAGGGCACCGGGCAGATGGTACCACAGTTAAGACTCTGTCGTCATGCTGTCTGGGTTCAAATCCCAGCTCTCTGTGTGACCTGGGGAAGTCACTTCACGTCTGTTACCTCATCTGTAAAATGGGGATGCTGATGGTTCCTGCCTTGTGTGATTGTTGGGAGGATTAAGTGAGATACTATGTGAAGTGCTTAGAACAGGGCTGGTCTGTATAAGCCTTCTCCAATGCTTGCTATTATTATTATTACTATCAGTGTCGCCATCATCAACATTTGAGCATGGACCTCTATGTGTGGCAGCTCTCTGGACTGGCAAGTAGACTTCCCCTTGTTCGCCAGCTCCTCCACGGCTAGCAATGCCCAGGGAGCATGTTAAGCTGTATTCCCTGGCCTTCTTCCCGTACAGCCGTGCCCGCAGGGTGGAGGAGTGGACACGCACGTGCTGTGAATTGGCCAACTCAGTAGACTTTGGGATGCTGAAAGGATCTTTCTAGCAGGTCTTGTTCATGTCTGCCCCCTTTTGCCTGGCACGTGGCAGGTGCTCAGAAAATGTTAGATTAGTGAGGACGTGGAGACTTGGCCCTTGAACCTTATCATGACAATGATTCTTTGGGAGCAAGGTGGCCTCGGCAACATGGCGGCAGTGGGACTCCTTTCTGGGAGTCTTGGTACCGTGAATTATTAAGACACAGGAGGAAGACTGCGGCTCACCTGTTTCCCACGCCATCGTAAACCCAGTGAGTGGAGCCAAGGCCCTCATGGGCTGAAGCCCAGTAATACAGACATGAGTTCACATGTAAAGTGTAGAGCAGGTAGGCTGTGGTCCTGATAACCCTGCAAAAGAAGGAAAGGCATGAACACAGTAGCAGAAAGGGCGGCAATGACATATCACCCCAGGGGTCAGAACTGCAGGGAACAAGCTAGTCTTCACCTTTCCCAGAGCCCACCTCAGAGACCTCCCTGTCGGAGCTGCACAGCCCTGCCCAGCTGTCTGGTGCGATGGACACTTGACCGATGGGAACCAGTGGCTGGACTGGGCCAACTGGCTGCTCTATTGAGACTGTGCTGGTTACGAATGGTGATACTTGAACAGAAAGTTCTCAAGACCGGGGGCTGGAATAGGCACAGAGCTACATGTGCAGACAATTCCAGGGAAGTGGAGGAGCTGAGTGGGGGATGCATCGGGGCGGGGGGCAAAGAAGGGACAGATGCATACAGAGAAGCGCTGCCCCATGAGAGATGGGGAGAGGAGCCCTGTCCCCGAGCGTGGCCTGGCGGGTCCTGGGTCCCAAGCTTGGACATCTGCAAGATGGCCCACTGTGTCCATACAGCCACTACCCCCGTGTTTGAGCGGTTAGGGGGGTCAGTTTCCTGAGCTGAGACTAAATTGAGGCCCAGCTCCCTGGAAATGCAGGGGAGCCGTGCACGTCAACCTACATGAGCCCTCCTCACAATTGGGGGAAACGGGACATTCCTGGTTCTCTAAAAAACAAACATCCCTTCGCAGAAGGGCCAGGAAGAGGCCTGGCTTCCGGTGAGTGGCAGTGGCGAGGGGGCCTGGGGGCCAGGGGAGCCCGAAAGGGGAAGTGATGGGGGTAGAGAATGCCTTGCTCCGTTCTTGCTGCAAATGTCCTGGGGCATGTGTGTGCGTGCATGTGTGTGTGTGTGTATAGGGGTCTCACCTGTAAATGTAGGCTTTGCTGAGGACGGATTCCAGGCGGTCGTTAAACTCGAAGAAGGCCACGTACTGGGAGAAAGAGCAAGGCATCAGGGGCGGCCCGCTGCCCTCACCTCCCGGACCATTCCCCACAGCTGCCAAGACTGAGGGTTCTTTCTGCAGACCCCCGGTGGGAGGGGGTTGGAGAGTGAACATTCAAAATCAGTGGTCCTTAGCCCTTTGAGGCCCCTCTTCCTTGGAAATTACATATAATCATGTTGTCACAGTTTGTATATAACTTCAGGGGACTCCTAGACCTTCCAAATCCTATCATGAAACTTTTAAGGTACATGCATCCCAGGTTAAGGACCCTGTTTTCAAGGTTTACTTATAAAGACAACAATTATATAAAGAAACAGCCGCTCGCTGATCTCCTCGAAAAGCTTATTTATAATAATAAAGTGTAAGATAACTGCCCATTACTGAGCCCCTTGTATGACCGCACTTTATACACTTTACCTTAGCACTTATTTACATATATTATCCTTCTCCTTTTACGGAGAGGAAACTGGCACTCAGGGGAGTTCAGGAACTTGCCCAAAACACACAGCTGGTAAGTGACAGAGCCAGGGTTCAAAGCCAGATCACACTCAAAACTGCAAGCTCTTTCCACAGTGTTACACTTGCCTCTAGATCTCTGCACACATGTTGTTTGACCTTTGAAAATAACACTGATGAAGATTCCCTGTGGGCCATGCTAGCTATCACCCAGGTGTTCATTCTAATTCCCATCTGGAGTTTGCATTGGATGAAGGACCACGGACTTGGATCCTCACCGTGGACCCAAAGAGTTGCATCCTCTGAGTCCTGCTAGATGTTAGGTGCTTGAGTTATGTTCACTACTACCACGGGGACCAAGATATGGATCCAGCCTCTGTATTTGGGGTAAAACTTGGGCTGTGGATCTAACCCTCCTCACTCTGATGTATGGCTGTAAAGCAACCTCTGCCGCCCCTGGAAGGCTGGCATGTGTCAAATAAGACTGGTGCCACTTCCAGTTTCCCTCTTCCTCTGGGCAGCCAGGAAGCTCAGAAGCAGCTTTCATGCTCAATTCCAGATATGTTTGCTTTTCATCGAGGTACTTGCATTCTTCCAGCTTTTCTCTGCCCTATTTCTCCAAGTTATTAAGGTTATTGCGTTTGCCTCTTTTGTAAATTCCCTCATTACCATTTTGGGGAAGAAGCATCAGGTATTATGTAAGGAGAAAGATGAATTTACTTGGTCTGCCAGAAAAATCCATTTGTGGGATACTGAGTGCTCTGACTAGCTGTCCACTCTGGTCATATTAAAGGATGTTGCCAGGTCTCCACTCTACACTGTGTCACCCTCACTGAGATATTGGCTCTGCCCCGGTGACAGGAGGAATGGTTGTAGTGACACTGTAATGACAACAACTAATGATGAAACAGGTGTCGGGCTGCATGTTCAAATCCATCCTGGGCACTTCCTGGCTCCTGTGACCTTGGGCAAGTCACCCAAGCTTTCCAAGCCTCTGTTTCTCCATCTTTTAGATGAAGACTATCATAAAGCACAAGTCTCTCTGTTGAATCTCTATAGTAACTGAAAGCATAGACAGTGGAAACAGGCTGCCTGGGTTCAAATCCAGACTCTACTCCTTCCTACCTGTGTGACCTTGGGCAAGTTACTTAACCTCTCTGTGCCTCAGGTATCTCATTTGTGAAATTCTGTTACTAACAACACTCATCTCATGCTGTTGAGGAGTAGGCACTTGTAAAGCCTCCAGAACAATATCTAACACACAGCACAACTAAGAAGCACTAACAATTGTAAGGAATTTCCCATCTCCCCTCGGGGCCACCCTTCCCAGATGCCTCCTGCTCCCCAGTGCTGCTCAGGCCAGACATTAAGATGCCACTGCAGGTGCAGAGCACGGAGGAGCTGAAGGCCTTGGATGGTCTTACCTTCAAACAGCGGGGCAAGCGCAGGAGGGGATTCACACCGAATTTCAAGTAGAGAAAGTCCAAGGGCAAGAGGCAGAGCATGTCCATCTGAAATCCCAGCAGGACACCACAGTGCATAAAACAGTATATAACTCCCAGGGTTGTGGGATGGGGTGAGGGGCAGGGGTCTCCACCTTCAATGGAAAGGTGAGGTCAGAATGCCCCTGGAGGGGCTACAATTAGGGCAGGAGGCATCCTACCAACGAGCTCCAGCCCGTGCTGGTCCTGGCGGGAACCACGTCACATTGGCCCCAAAGCGCCCAGAGACCCCAGAGACCACCTCCCAAGATCCCTGGCACACACCTTAAAGCGCTGAGATTTCAGATAATTGTTGCGCATCTCCTTTTTGTCTGTCTGGAATAAAATGGAATACTGACTGTGAAATGGTCTGAGAGCTTAATCCCTGACCCCATGGGAGCAGCAATGGAAATCCCCGTACAACCTCCACCTTCCTATTGAAGTAACAGCCCCATGGATGTGTAGCAGAATGGACCAGCAGAGCTTCGATGAAAGCCTCACAGTCTACAGATAGGGAGGTCGAGCTCCCGGGGGTGGCATGGTGGGTGAGGGGGGAGGCTGTCCAAGGTCACTCAGCTCAATTCCGACTTCTTGGATGGAAAGCAGGGACATTGAGCTTATTCTCTCTTACCTGGACCATTTGCAACCTTATTCACTGAGGAGCTGGCCACTGCTCTGATCAGACCAGGAAAGAGGTTGCTCAGGGAATTCTTTTTCCTCTGAATTGTTTTAGAGGCTCAAACTCAACTTGCCTGCACACAGTGGAGCAGGCTCTGCCAGCATGGGATTTTGAAAAGTGACATGCACAGGGAGATGGGAACTCTGCCAAGTCACAATCAGGACTTAGGTTTTCTCCCTAATAAGTGCACCAGAGCACAGGGTCCCAAACTGGTCTGAGTAGTGTTGCAGGAAATGTTGATTGTCAGCAGATACCTGTGCTGAGCATTCTGCATACATCACCTCCATAGATCCTCACAGCAATGGTATGAGGTGGGAGCGATTACTATCCCCATTTTACAGATGAGGAAACTGAGGCTCCAAGAGGTGATACAGTTGTCCTGGTTGAGCCAAGATTTGAACCAGGTCTGCCTGTTCTAAAGGCCATTCTCTAGGCCACTTCTTCATCTCTCATTCCATCAGGTGGTCCAGGAACCATTTCACCCATGAGCGAGACTTGATGTATGTAATTTGAATGTACCAAAGATGTGTGAAACAAGCAATGGTGCTGTTGAATAAGCATGGGTGGATGTCCTGAGATTTCCTTGTTCATTTAGCTTCTGGTCCATCCCAGCATCAGGGGTCAGCCCCACGAATGCTCTGGCTGCAGGGTCTGCTCCCAGCCATCACCCCCCACCTGTCTGTGACTCACAATGACGTCCCCGCCTCTGACAAACTGCAGACGCAGCTGGAACACGGTGATGTCCAGGAGGTAGATGAGGTCACACAGGTAATCCATCAGCAGCCAGAGGTGGATGTTGTCCGGCATCTGGTAGGGGAAGGCCCAGCGCACGGGAATCAGCCAGCAGTTCCAGTTCCAGGCCAGCACCACGAAGGACAGCCACAGGATGTACATCAGGCCTGCGGGGGTGGGAGGGGCAGGAATATGCTAGAACGTCAGCCAGAGAAGGGCTCCTCGCCATGGGATGAGGGTGGGGCTTTCTTTTTCCCACTTGTCTGTCTGCACTTTCCTACAAGCACTATATGCGGCCCTTCCGTAATTTGGGGGCGGGGCATGTAAAACTATCTTTGATATAAAAATAAACCACGGCAAGGCCCTAACAAATTGAGTACTCTGAGTAGGGGATATGGGATATGGAGTCACTATTAGTTAATAGACAGCTAACCAGGAAACACTTTTGCTCTCATTCCTGTTGAAATTTTTCCAAAAATGTATTTCCTGCCTTTGTAAATACACAATAGTAAATAATGCATAGAAGATGGACAGATGGATACACAGAAGGACAAGTGCATGGATGGATGGATACTGTAGGTCACCTGGGCATTTTATCATTTATTTATTTATTTACTTATTTTTGTTTTTAATTTTTTTGGCCACGCTGGGCAGCTTGCGGGATCTTAGTTCCCCGACCAGGGATCAAACCCATGCCCCCTGTGGTAGAAGCGCAGAGTCCTAACCACTGGACCACCAGGGAATTCCCCCCACCTGGGCATTTTAAAGGACCAATGGACACCAGGGTTGAAGTCCTGCCCCCCAAATGACTTCTTGTGTGTCCTTAGGAAAGTCCCTCTCTGGCACCTGTTCTGTCCTCCTCAGAGAAGTCATAAGGAGAAGTCAGATAAAAGAGGCAGGGAGATCCTTTGTAAACTGTAAAGTGCTGTGCACATATGAAGCGTTGTTACTCCTGAAGAATACAAAATGGGCTAAAAGGCAAGTGAGAGGGACTTCACTTTAGATGTTGGAAGAACTTTTCCCCTTTTCTGCTCAGAGCAGCAGCTCTGGGAAGGAGCCAGGAAAAGCAGAGTAGAAAAAAGACTTGGCCAAGAGTCAGGAGTCCTGAGTCTGCCACGGACTAGTTGTGTCTTTAGGCCAGTTAACTTCTCTGTACCTTAGTTTGCTTGTCTGTTAAGATAGGTATGATCTTATGTTCCTAGTTCAGGGACTTTGTTAGTTTGGGGCCCACGCTTGCACTGCCCCCACCCCCTCCCATTCTCCTGCCCTCTCATGTGACATGTGGCAACACCCACCGCCTTCCCAGGACTCACTGGTCAGCGGGTCGATGCTCTGGGGAAACTGGTACTTCTTCCAGGGGCGGCGTTTGAACTTGCAGCAGAGCATTTCACAATAGTGTTCCTCCTCCACCTGCCCCGCTTCAGCTGGCTTCACATCCAGGGCCGGCTCTGGGGCTTTCTTGGCTGGGGCTATGGGATGACACTGTGACCCTCTGAACCAGCCCTGAGGCTCGGGTAGAGGATGCAAAGAGAAGGCTCGCAGGACTTCCCTGGTGGCGCAGTGGTTAAGAATCCACCTGCCAGTGCAGGGGACACGGGTTCAAGCCCTGATCTGGGAAGATCCCACACACCTACTGAAGCCCGTGCGCCACAACTACTGGAACCCATGCACCTGGAGCCCGTGCTTCACAACAAGAGAAGTCACCGTAGTGAGAAGCCTGCGCACCGCAACGGAGGGTAGCCCCCGCTTGCCACAACTAGAGAAAGCCCGCACGCAGCAACAAAGACCCAACGCAACCAAACATTCATTAATTAATTAACTAATTAATTATTTTTTTAAAAAAGAGAGAAGGCTCCCAACTGCAGACTCTGGAACTGAAGCTGAGGGGACCCTGGCACCATCCCACAACCTGCTACAAGCTCTGTGTGCTCTCCTGCAGCAAACCACACAGATCCTCTTTAACAGCAACCTGGGCACCTGCTCTGAAGCTCTTACAGCTACCAGTCTGGGACTGCTTCTCCGGAACTGCCTAAAATGAGGTGTTTCTGGGCAAGTTGGATGTTTCAGTTGAGTGTGTGCTTGTGTGTCTGTGCTTGGACCCCTTGGTTTCTCTGGAGGGCTAGGGGCATTGGTACCCAGAACTTCCACCACCCAGGGCCAGAAATCAGGAAAACATTGTTCTAGGTTTTTCAGAGCAGAAATCTCAGCTGTCTCACCTCTAAAACAAGACACCAAATGGGATCACAGTTTTCCTGTGCATCTATGGTGATGTTGTTGGTGACCTAGAGATTGGCTCTTACAGGTTTAATATGGCTATGTTTCCAGCTTTAGGAGTGTGAAGTCAGGCTCTGCTAGGTCCGCTGTTGGCACCATGAGTTCTAAGGCACAACCCTCCTTTTGAAAAGACCTAGAAAACCTCCCTGGCGAGAGAGCATGGTTCTTATCTCCTCCTGGCACTTTGAAAGCAGGAAACTTTCAGGTAACCCCATAAGAATATTGCAATGGAGGCCTCTGAAAAATAAGACTGTGTAGTTCCAGAGTGGGTTATGGACACCATCTAAGTGCAAGACCATGAGATACATCCCAGGGTGGACCACCTGCCCTCCAGTGGGAAAGGGGCAGAGGGTCAACAAGGCAACTTGCCCTGTGGGAGGGAGAGCCAAGTACAACTGGATCACTGGTCAGAACTTTGACATTCTTTCCTCCCCTGGACATGTAGCTAAACCTGTACATAAAGGACCTCAAGTTCCAGAGAATGGAGATCTGGGCTTCTCTCAAGCACCCCAACCGTTTCCTTGGGTTCACCCTCCCCAAGAATTGACAGGGGCCTTAAGGGGCCCCACCCCACCCCTGGTCAGGTGGCCCAGCCCCAGCTCTGGACTCACAGGGCTTGGGGCTCTCTTCATCAGAGGTGACATCAGGGTCGATGAGCTTCTCCTTCACCTTCTCCGTCCGCTCCTTGAAAAGCTTCACCAGCTCCTGGAGCCGGTCGTTGATGAGGGTGCCCGTCTGGCTGGCTGTGGAGGCTGCGCGGTCCTGGTCACTGAGGGAACACCACCCAGAGCTGAGCGGGCTGCGTGGGGAGGGACCCCTGCGCCCCCGGGCAAGAGCTGAATCTGTATCCCACCTGGCCTCAGGGGGTAAATCCTGCCCCAGTATCCTTCTGACATCAAAACATCAAACCCACCTTGATATCTCCTGGGAGGAAATTCAGTCTGGGAGTAACACCCGGGTGCCCAGCTTTCAGAAAATGTACCACGTATGCTCTGATTCAGATGGGCAATTCCAAAAAAACTTGGATTATACTTGTGATTTAGGGGGAAACTCTGGAACTCAGTTCAGGGCTGTTAGTCTCAGCTTGGGGTTCACATGAGATACAGGACAGATCAGAGAGGGGACAGGGGCTACTTTTTTAGGCTTAGGAAATAGATGATGGAAAAAACAGTGCAGGGAATTCCCTGGCGGTCTGGTGGTTAGGATTCTGCGCTCTCACTGCCGAGGGCCCAGGTTCGATCCCTGGTTGGGGAACTAAGATCCTAGAAGCTGCACAGCGCAGCCAAAATAAATAAATAAATAAATAAATAAATAAATAAATAAATAAATAAATAAATAAATAAATAAATAAATATTAAAAACAGTGCAGATACATTACATATTCTTTTAATTTATAGGAATTTAAACTGCATGAACTTGCAGCAAGGGAGACACAGACACAGACAGACAGAGAGAATGAATGAGAGTCTTCCACTCAGTGTGGGTCAAGAGCCCCGGGTGAGTTGAGACGGGCGGCCGTGTGAACCAGCCTATGTTCTTTTTTTTTTTTTTTTTTTTTTAATTTATTTTTGGCTGCGTTGGGTCTTCCTTGCTGCGTGCGTGCTTTCTCTAGTTGCGGCGAGCGGGGGCTACTCTTCCTTGTGGTGCGCAGGCTTCTCGTTGTGGTGGCTTCTCTTGTTGCGGAGCACGGGCTCTAGGCACACGGGCTTCAGTAGTTGTGGCTTGCAGGCTCTAGAGCGCAGGCTCAGTAGTTGTGGCGCACGGGCTTCGTTGCTCCGCGGCATGTGGGATCTTCCCGGACCAGGGCTTGAACCCGTGTCCCCTGCACTGGCAGGCGGATTCTTAACCACTGAGCCACCAGGGAAGCCCCAGCCTGTGTTCTATGTTCTCCTCTGAGTGGCCTGTGATCCTCTTGCTGAGCTGAGGGTAACACTAATGTTTACAGATCTACTGGTTTTTTTCATACATTGAGGCACTGAAACTCAAGCCAGCTACTCTTCTTGTGCTCAGCTGAGGGAGCTAGCTGGAGAAAAGCAGCGGGGGGGTCATAATGAGAGATGGCACTGGGGGGCGGAGGAGACACGAGCTGCTCACCCACACCCACTCCCTCCTGCAGGGAGTAGTCACCACGCAGCCAGGGACTACGTTGCCCAGGTGTGGCCGTGCGAGCTCTCACGGGTGGACATGCTAGTGCAATTCCGGGCCTCCCTGTGGAAGAGCGGCCTGGCACTCTCCCTTTCCAGTGGTGACCAGCAGGATCTTGAAAGCCACACAAAGGTGGCAGAGCCACCGTTGGCTGGGGCCCTAAATGACTGCAAGGAGCAGAGCCTTCCACTGACCTGAAACACACCACTGGTGACACAACTATGACATATGAGACGTCTTGTTCCTTAAGCCACTGAATCATTGAGGTCTATTTGTTATAGCATCTTAACCTACTGAGGTAATACATGGGGTTCCGTGCTGACCACCTTAAGAGTTTTCAAAGGTAATTTTTATTATTATACCTGATTTCTGGCTTATTTTCTGATATTAAACCCTACCCCTACCCCTACCCTACTGCATGAGATGTGACTCCACTGTATGCTAAAATGGATCACTGGACAATACGTGAGGTTTGGGTTTCTTCCTGATTCTTTTGCTTTTCTGAACTTTCCACAATACTGTTAAGCATAAACTCCATAAAATTATGCACAGAAAAAAAGACTGGAATGAAAGTATATTGTCTCCTAAGGTCACTCCAGAAGCTGTGGCTGGAGAGGAGGTGAGGATCCCAGGCCAGAGCCCAGGGCTGGGGTATTCACTGTCACCAGCCTACGTAGACCCTTCAGGAAAACACCTCCCACTGGCCCAGCCCTTGTGACACTTCGATGTCAGAGACACAGGTCCCGATGCCCTTGTAGTGGCCTCTAAACATTGTTCCACAGACCAGTTGCATCAGAATCACCTGGGGAGCTTATAAAGCTGTGGATTCCCCAGGGCCCACTCTCTGTAGTTCTGGGCACAGCTGGGCCCAGAGCTTGAGCCCATTCTGCAGACCAGATTTTTCAGAATCTCTGGGCTGGTCGGAAGCAGCCTGGGCAGGAGACCCGGCCCTCTCTTACTGCTGGGAAGCCACTGGCACAGTCTGCCTTGGGGTGGAAGGTTCTAAAAACATCCATTCTCCCCCCAACTCACCTCCCTTTGCTTGCCCATCCCCACCCAGACTTCTGATTCCCTGAGACCCCAGAGGTGGCCCCCACTTACTCAGTGCCCTGCAGGCTGGTGGGGTCCGACCAAGCGACCACGGGGGATACGGCCGGTGACAGCATCTTGAGCTCTTCAGCCTCATCATCTTGGGAGCACAGCCTCTTCCTGCAAGAGCACAGACATGGAAGGGAGGGGCCTTCAGGGAGGCAGGGGCCGCGAGGGGATGAACCAACTTTGAGCCCTGCAGATCACCCAGAGTGAGTCCTGGCGGGGAGGTGGGGACAGAGGATGGTGCTGCCAAAGGGTCCTCGCTTGCCTGCAGGGAAACAAAAAAGGAGAAGAGGGGACACATCCAACCTCTGGATCTCAGTCTCTGCATCCATTCAATGGCCTAGCATAAAAGTAACAGCACTGACTTGGGATCGGGCAAACCCGAATTTGCACCCCAGCCCTGCTTCTTCCCAGTGTGTGACCTTGGCAAGTTACTCAAACCCTCTGAGCTGCCTCAGTTTTCCCCCTCTATAAAATGGGACTAAATCTATCCAATTCAATGAGGTGCTTATCACTCAGTTGGGTCTCAGTTTAAACATCCTTCTCCCTTCCACCTCCCAGTCTGAGGGCACTGCCCTCCCCAGTCCACCCCGTCCCCTTCTCCATCACACCACCCTTCCAGCTACTGAGAAGGTGTGAGGGCTCACATTCCATCTTATTAACTCTCCTGGAAGCTCAGCTTCTCTCCCTTTGCAGATGTGCCCCTGGCTGGAAAAGTTGACACCCATGGGCCATGAAGTCTGTTTTCCAGCTCATGGTGTGACCTGGGGAAAGCCCATCCCCTCCTGGAGTTCCCGCTTCCCTGTCTGAAGAATGAAGACTAAATTATGCCCAGGTCCCCATCATTCAGTTCAAGTCTGCCACAGAGTGCTGCATTTGGAATCACTGGTGTCTCAGCTGCTGGTGTCTAGATTTGAATCCACTTGGTACTCTTCCCATACTCAACCACCGTGACTCAGGATTCCACCATTAGGGCTTGTAAAAGGATACAGTCAGAGGGATGTGCAGCATTTGCTTTATTCCAGAAGGCTCTGAAACCACCCTATTACCTTCTGCCAACTCACCTAGAATGGCAAACCTCATGGGTTCACCTCTTTTACACTCTAATTAAGAGGATGCCTGCAAACAAGAAGACTGGGGCAAAAATCTCACAACTGGGAGTTAAACTCAGGCCTCCTGCTCCCAGCTCAGTGCCCTCTCCGGGCCTGGAGAGAATCCAGAGTGTGGAACTAAATCAGCAGCTATGCTCCTCCAGCACCGCCCGGTGCCTGGCCCTGTGCTGAGCGCCTCACATACAGTAGCTTGCAGAATTTTCATAATCCTAGTAGACAGGGGTTGTTTGGGATTCACTCCAAACCACAGCCTTGCACTGTGAGAAGGGCCTTGCCCGTGTGCCCCTCTGTTTTTGTGGCTTTTCTGTTCCCATCAGTTGCCCCCAGTGCTCATTCCATCCCGGACCACAGGCAGCCGCACTGGCCTCTCATGTCAGGCATCAGAATTCCTTCTTGGCGCCAAGCTCAGGCGGAGGCTTCCCAGTTTCTCACAGTCACATTCTCCTTAGCACTCTCTGGAAAAATCTTGTGTGATTACTTGTTCATTGTCTATCTCGGCCCCACTAGAATGTCAGCTCCATGAGGGCAGGCCCCTCTCAGGCTTCTCCCTGATGCATCCACAGCACCTAGAGCAGAGCCTGGCACATAAAGACGTTCAGTAAATGTTTGCAAATGAATGAATGAATGATAATAAGAGGAGCCTCACAGACCCAGCTCATAAGCAAAAGGCAGGAGGCTTTGATTCTTGTCTCACATGATCTTAGTCCCCTCCCTCCTCCCAAATATCCACCTCTAACCCAGCCTGTACAGTTTCCCTACCCTTATAAAGGGAACAGAGGGAGGTAGACCAGATGTCTACAATTATGGTGGTGCCCTGTCTTCTGTTCTCTGTACTCTGTGCATGATTCAGTGAATTAAGCGTGAGGACTGATGTGTCTGTGAGCTGTGTTCCAAGGCTGGGTGAGATTATGACTCTTTTCTCCACATCAAAATCTGAGAGCCTTCTGTTTGCTACATCCAACCATCTCTGTTTTGGCAGTCTTCTGACCTCAGCTGAGAAATTACTCAAGGGTTCATGGATAAAAGCAAGAATTAATCAAGAAAAAAGAACCATCCCTCAATCTAGCCAGCAAAGGAGATGCACTGGCAGCTCCCCTTTAGCTTAATTAACCATTCACAAAGCACTGTACTGCACTTCACAGACTGCCTACAGCTCTAGGCAGGCCCTCTCTCAGTTACCTGGCTCAGGTTGTCCAAAACCAACTCTAACCATGCAGCAACTAACTTATCTCGAGAGGCACAAAAATGCATGCAACCCTGACCAGGAAACCCACTCTCAAGAAAGGAGCCCAAGGACAGAGGGCAGAAGACCAAAGAGATATTTGTAGCACCACTGTGGACAGTATTCAACAAGAGAGGATTGTTATGTCTATCCTGGCACATGGAGCTGGAGGATGTCAACACAGCATCACGATGAGTGTTAAGGAGACAGACTGGCAATACGGAAAAGGGCTCAATAAATAAGATGTGGTCTCAAATGAGATATGATCCAATCACTCCTTCAACTAAAACCACTCAAAAGCATGGGCCCACAAACAAGGTATGGAAGAGAAGGCAGAAAAATAAAACTACCACCTAGAGTGGTGGGATTAGGGTTGGTTATTGTATCTAGTGCTCTTTGGTATGTCCACTGTATTATTTAACAATAAAATTAGCCCTGTCACATTTATTACCCCCTTCAAACGTACAATTGAAGGTATTCTGGACAGGGTTTCCTCAGAGAGCTCTTTCTAGAGCCTGAAGCCAGAAATTAGGAGAACTGAAAATGGTGGGGCCATAGTCCCAGCGCTGACAGCAACTCGCTGAGTGACTTGGGCCAGCTTCTTCCCCTCTCTGGCCCCAGTGTCCTCAAATGCCAAATGCACACGTGGCACAGTGCTATGAAAAGCCCAAGAGAAGCATAAAAGGTGACCTGAGGCTCCCTGTGGCTGATCCTGGGGCCCCAGGTGTGTCGGATTCGGCAGGAGACGGGGGCAGCGGCACGGGAGAGGGTGGATTCTCCTCCTCGGATTCGGCAGGAGACGGGGGCAGTGGCACAGGAGAGGGTGGATTCTCCTCCTCGTAGAGGGGCTGGCTGTCAGCATCAGCGTCTTCCACCTGCACTTTCGGGTGCTCTTCCGTGGCAGGTACTGGGGAGAGGAAGGAGAGCACAGCGTCAGAGAGAAGCCAGGTCCCAGGGCCTTGCTGTATTCTACAGGGAAGCCACAGAAAGCCTGTGTGGAGGGGCCTCTGGAAGCCTTGCCTCCCAACAGGGCCCACAGGAGAGATCCATGCAGGGGGCAAAACGATGCAGAGCCCAGGGCCCTCCGACCGCCACGCCCATGCCAGCCACTAACCCAGGAGCCACAGAAGCCACAGGAGCTCCTGGACACAGCCTGGAGCCCAGCTCTCCAAAACCCAGCCTGGTTTCCCTGGGCCTAGAGAAGCATCAAGGCCCTGGGGTGGGTGATGGGGGTGCATCACTCAGATAGGGCATGGGGAGCCTGGGGGTGCCACGTCCGAGGGCCTGGCCTGGTGCGGCCTGGCTCAGCTGCTTCCCCTCTCTGGGCCTCAGTTTCCCCATCCCAAGGTAGGGGTGACAAGGCTCTCCCAGGCCTGTGGGGGCATGAGACATGGGGCTAAAAGGCCTCACACTCTTTTTATAGTTGATTTACCATGTTGTGTCAATCTCTGCTGTACAGCAAAGTGACTCAGTTATACACATATCAACATTCCTTTTTTTAATATTCTTTTCTATTATGGTTTGTCACAGGATATTGAATATAGTTCCCTGTGCTATACAGTAGGACCTTGTTGTTTATCCATCCTATGTATAATAGTTTACCTCTGCTAATCCCAAACTCCCAGTCCTTCCCTCCCCACCCTTCTCCCCTTTGGCAACCACCAGTCTGCTCTCTATGTCTGTGAGTCTGTTTCTGTCTTGTAGATAGGTTCATTTGTGCCATATTTAGATTCCACATGTAAGTGGTATCATACGGTATTTCTCTTTCTGACTTACTTCACTTAGTGTGATAATCTCTAGTTGCATCCATGTTGCTGCAAATGGCCTTATTTCATTCTTTTTTATGGCTGAGTAGTATTCCATTATATATATGCACCACATCTTCTTTATCCATTCTTCTGTCAGTGGACATGTAGGTTATTTTCACATCTTGGCTGTTGTGAATAGTGCTGCTATGAATGTAGGGGTGCATGCATCTTTTTGAATTATAGTTTTGTCTGGGTATATGCCCAGGAGTGGGATTGCTGGAGCATATGGCAACTCTAGTTTTAGTTTTCTGAGGAACCTCCATACTGTTCTCCATAGTGGCTGCACCAATTTACATTCCCACCAACAGTATAGGAGGGTTCCCTTTTCTCCACACCCTCTCCAGCATTTGTTGTTTGTAGACTTTTTAAAGATAGCCATTCTGACTAGTGTGAGGTGGTACCTCACTGTAGTTTTGATTTGCATTTCTCTAATAATTAGTGATGTTGAGCAACTTTTCATGTGTCTATTGGCCATCTCTATGTCTTCTTTGGAGAAATGTCTATTAACGTCTTCTGCCCATTTTTCAATTGGGTTGTTTTGTTGTTGTTGTTGTTGAGTTGTATGAGCTGTTTGTATATTTTGGAGATTAAGCCCTTGTCTGTCACATCATTTGCAAATATTTTCTCCCATTCCATAGGTTGTCTTTTTTGTTTTTGGTTTTTGTTTTTAATGGTTTCCTTTGTTGTGCAAAAGCTTGTAAGTTTGATTAGGTCCCATTTGTTTATTTTTGTTTTTATTTCTATTGCCTTGGGAGACTGACCTAAGAAAACATTGGTACTATTTATGTCAGAGAATGTTTTGCCTATGCTCTCTTCTTGGAGTTTTATGGTGTCATGTCTTATGTTTGAGTCTTTAAGCCATTTTGAGTTTATTGTCGTGTATGCTGTGAGGGTGTGTTCTACTTCGTTGATTTACATGCAGCTGTCCAACTTTCCCAGCACCACTTTCTGAAGACACTGTCTTTCCCCCATTTTATATTCTTGCCTCCTTTGTCAAAGATTGACTGTAGGTGTGTGGGTTTATTTCTGGGCTCTCTATTCTGTTCCATTGATCTGTATGTATGTTTTTGTACCAATACCATGCTGTTTTGATTACTGTAGCTTTGTAGTATTGTCTGAAGTCTGGGAGAGTTATGCTACTCTTCATTGCATTGCGCGGGCTTCTCATTGCGGTGGCTTCTCTTGTTTCGGAGCACGGGCTCTAGGCGTGTGGGCTTCAGTAGTTGTGGCTCGTGGGCTCAGTAGTTGTGGCTCGTGGGCTCTAGAGTACAGGCTCAGTAGTTGTGGCACACGGGCTTAGTTGCTCTGTGGCATGTGGGATCTTCCCAGACTAGGGCTTGAACCCGTGTCCCCTGCACTGGCAGGTGGACTCCCAACCACTGCGCCACCAGAGAGTTGTTTTTTTTCCTCAGCATTGCTTTGGAAATTCTGGGTCTTTTATGGTTCCATATAAATTTTTTGATTATTTGTTCTAGTTCTGTGAAAAATGTCTTGGGTATTTTGATAGGGATCATATTAAATCTGTAGATTGCTTTGGGTAGTATTGTCATTTTAACAATATTAATTCTTCCAATCCAAGAGCATGGGATATCTTTCCATTTCTTTGAATCCTCTTTAATTCCGTTTATTAATGTTTCATAGTTTTCAGTGTATAAGTCTTTCACCTCCTTAGTCAGGTTTATTCCTAGGTATTTTATTTTATTTTTTCTGGTGCTGTTTTAAAAGGTATTCTTTTTTTACATTCCCTTTCTGATATATCATTGTTAGTGTAAAGAAATGCAACCGATTTTTGAATGTTTATCCTGTATCCTGCTACTTTGCTGAACTCATTTATTAGATCTAGTAGTTTTTGTGTGGAGTCCTTAGGATTTTCTATATATAGTATCACGTTTTTGCATATAGTGACAATTTTACCTCTTCAGGGCCTCACACTCTTGAAGGGCCTCCAATGGAGACATTTGGAAGTTTCCTGCAATCAAGGGTAACAGGTTGTTTTTGTATTGTGTGTTATCCCTGTTTGGGTACACGTTTGGTATTTCCTTATTTTTGTACATGCCAAGAGCCCCCGAAATTCATCAACCCAACCCCTCTCCTGACCTCTGAGAGACCTCGCATCCTGAGAATTGGGTCCTCCCTGGGGAGCCTGGGTGTGGCCCTACCTCAGTCTTCGTTACCCACCCCAGTGACTGTGGGGACAGGTCTGCCCCAAGGCAGAGCTCAGAGGATGCTGAGGGGCTGGAATGGTGTCCCCACTCCCCACCATGCCTGGGCGGGACCACCCAATAGCAGCCAGGCATAGACCTGGGCGCCAGCAAGGCAGGGGCACACCCCCAAAATGGGGAGGGGAGCATTTTGAAACACTTGGATACGTGAGCTTTTTCTAATGGCCACCATGGGAAAAGCCAGCACTTTATGAAGTTTGGCGGAGGGAACGTAAGCAGACCTCAAGACTTTGGGGCGTTTGTTTTACTAACCCTAAGCTCTCAGGGGAAGAGGATGAACAGGACTCAAGAAGCTTAAGAAGCTTTGCTAGACTCACCAGAGATGCCCCAGGCTGTGGAAAACAGGAGACAGCCACGGGGCGGCAGGGACGTCCCCCTGCTTCCCTGCAGACCTCGGGAGAGGTGAGCTGGAGGTGGGCCAGGGGCGTGGAGGCAGCCAGGACAAGGGCAGCTTCTCAAAAATGCTCAGGGCCCTGGGGTGCCCCCAGCATGGCCCCCAGGCAGCAAAAAAACACCCTGGTCTCAGCATCCATGAGGCTGTCTCACGGAACCTGGGAGGGAGAAGGTGGTCCCCTTACCCCCTGCCTCGTCCTGCACCAGACCCTGTGAACTCAATCACTCCCAGGGGAGGGCGGGGAACTCCTAAGCCTGATGTTTCATTTCCTGCCAGCTTGGGAGAGTAGAAACTCAAAGCAGAAATTATATTCGTTTATATTATACTGATTTATAGAATAAGAATACTATAATTCAAAAAAAAAAGAATACTATAATTCAGAATATAAAGAATATTTTATGCTTAAATTGGTTTAGAGAATAATAATATTTACTGTTAAGCACTTCCTATATGCCTGCTAGGCATTAGTTTCACTAAACTCTAAGTGCGTTATATATATAAACCCTTTCATCATTCCCGGCCGCTCTGTGAGGTCTCTGTCATCATTGTCCCCATTTTGCAGAGAAGGAAACCCGAAGCACAGAGAGGTTAAGAAGCTTTCAGCAGAGCCCAGATCTGGACCCAGGCAGCCTGGGTCCAGACCTGAAACTCTTATCCCATCCGGAGGCTGGTGACCAGCATATGTAGAGGCCTCTGTCAAAATGAAACCTCGGCTGAGAGGGGCCAAGCAGCACCACTGAAATGGGAATAATGTTCTCACTACATGCTGTCACCGCCTTGTCTGCAGCATCTAAAATCATCGTGCATCCTACTGTTTAGATTGGGCGTAGGTAGAAACCATATATAAGACCCGCAAACTATCACCAAAGGACCTGGCTCTTGATCCTAGACAGTAAAGGTTTTAGAACCAAGTCTGGGCAAGAAGGCCTTGATTTACATCTCTCTATTAATCTGTGTTGTAAATTCGACCACTACCGTGACCAATACCAAGCCTTATATAAATCCCTGTTTTTTAAATCTTTTAATTATTTGAAAGATTTTTTTGACTGACAATATTTTCTATTTCTCTACTTGTTTTACTTTTAATGGCTAATATAGGCATTTTATAAATAGCTTGTACTGGGCTTCCCTGGTGGCGCAGTGGTTGAGAATCTGCCTGCCAATGCAGGCGACACGGGTTCGAGTCCTGGTCTGGGAAGATCCCACATGCCGCGGAGCAACTGAGCCCGTGAGCCACAATTACTGAGCCTGCGCGTCTGGAGCCTGTGCTCTGCAACAAGAGAGGCCGCGATAGTGAGAGGCCCGCGCACAGCGATGAAGAGTGGCCCCCGCTTGCCACAACTAGAGAAAGCCCTCACACAGAAACAAAGACCCAACACAGCCATAAATAAATTAATTAATTTTAAAAAAATAGCCTGTATTAATGAATATTTAAACAGTGCTGCAGTAAACATCCTTGCCTATTCATCAGTAAATAAAATAAAATCATCATGTGTCAATGACAGCCGGTTCAACCCACTGTGCCAATGTGTCACTGGGACTATTTCTCAAAGTGTGGGGCTCCCAGGGACCAGAGAAGGCACACAATGATTTTAGATGGCACAGCCAAGGCAAAGGATGACAGAACGGAACCATTCCTCCCTGTCCGGTTCTGTCTGGATCCTGAGAAGGCAGAGAGAAAGCCTCAGGTTAGTGCTGCTATGGCCTTAACACCTCTCTGACACGTCTGAATCCCCCTTTGCAGCTGGGAGAGCAGACTCAGCTATGAGCCTTCAGCAGGCCACGTACCTCACTGGAAACTACCAACTCTACATTGTTCTCCATACCTTTGTGGTTATTTCTATTTATGCCTTCTCTATATTTATGGCAGGCCATGCTGGTTTTCCATTTGAATTATAATGTAAAGCTTCCTGTTTAAATACACTCAATTAAATGAAAAAGTGAATCCACTGAAAGAAAGATAGTAAGCAAATAAATGCAGAGCTGGTACAGAATGCACAAAAATCGAGCCGCGATATAAGGGTAGAGGACATGGAGGACCCTTTGGAGTGAGGAGATTTAGGCCTTGCCCGGAACACTGAGCCTGGCGTGTCATCCCCTGTCACGGGGTTGATCACGTGCCACCTTGCCCCAACTCTGTGCCCACCCCAAGCCAGGAGGAGGGAGAGGACGAGAGTGGATCTCTTCTTGTGAAATGTTCAGCTCGACCTGCCTGTGAATCTCAGAGGCAACCTTGCCCAGTGTAATCCAAAAACAAACAAATTAAAGGGAAAATGGCAGGTCTGGTTTGAGTCAAGGCAGAAAGTGACAGGGGTTAGCCCAGAGGCACCAGTATGTCCCCCAGCACTTTGTCATCAGGCAGCAAACAGCAGGAGCCCGAAGGCCACTGCGGGGATCTTGTCACAATTAAATGGATCCAGACTGGCTCTCTCTCTGCACTGGCCCCTGAGGACGCCTCCTCTGGGTCTGCCTGTCAGCACCTGGGGGCCTCCCCTTTCCTGAAAGGGAATTTGCTGAGCAGATAACAGCAGTCCTCAGAAAGTCTAGCTCCCAGCCAACTCTCAAGGTCAGTAGATTCTGT
Source organism: Balaenoptera musculus (assembly GCF_009873245.2). Classification (NCBI taxonomy): domain Eukaryota; kingdom Metazoa; phylum Chordata; class Mammalia; order Artiodactyla; family Balaenopteridae; genus Balaenoptera; species Balaenoptera musculus. Next base: position 33,253,604 of record NC_045803.1, read on the forward strand.
CTGCAACGGACCTCCACATTCCTCTTCTGTTCCATTCCCCTGATTATTCTCTTCCCCCACCCAGCTCCCTGCCCCAAGCCTCTTGGCCTGGAGATCTGAGGGACTTGTTTAAACTCAGGTATGAGTGACTACCTGTATAAAAATTGATGATCTGCAAAAAGCCATGTTTAACCCAAAGAAATGAATTGCTAATTGTGGAATTTTAGGCACAGAGAGAAGGGGACTAATACCCTTCAAGTCACCACAAAGCAAGATGAAGGCACTGGTCAGCAGAGGAAGAAGGGGTGGTGTTCCATGAGCCCAAATAGTGGTCCCACGCCAAGACCATGGCACCCATGCAGGAAAGAGCCCAAGCCATGCAGAAGCACACCACAGACACCAGCGCGCTGGGTGGTCAATTTCACGCTACCTAGGCGACGGATGGAGCTCCTGGTCTCCTTGGCGAAGCTGGAGTTGGACAAGGCTGTCCTCCGGAAGATGAGGACAGGGATGCGGGTGATCGGGGGGTGGTAGCTGGGCACATTGGGGAGGTGCTCCACCAGGTTTGGGGGAGCAAGCCCGGGGGTCACTTGGCCAGGTGGCTTGTCCCGGACCAGGCGATTCAGCTCCATGTCCCGGCCTGGTTTAGCCATGGTGCTGGGGGCAGGGGATCTCAGGCAGAGGCGGGACCCTGGGGACTGCAATGAGGAGCACAGAGTTGGGAGAGGCAGGGCAGGTGGGGCTCTTCCCCACCAGCGCCAACACACACCAGCCCGGTGCCCGCCTGCGCTTGCAGCAGCTGCACGCAAAGTCTGGAGCATCACTCTCGTCCCCGGAGTTCAGTGTCAAGAGTGTCACCAGTCATGCGGCTCGTCGTCCGCCCAACAGCTCTGAGAGAGAGCCCTGCCCTGAGCGCCCCAGCTCTGGAGCTTTCTCTGCTAACCCACCATCGTAGCATTTCATACTTTAGACTCAAAGAAATTAGAGTCAGAGAACCCAGAACTCCTCAGGCTTAGGCTCACAGACTCAAACGTTCTTAGCCTGGTAGGATTTTCCATCCCAAAGAAATCCTGGAGCTCAATTAATTTCACTTCCAACCAGAAGCAATAACTTTTCCTAGGTCCCTGTTTCCCCAAATGGGCTGCATATTGGAATCGCCTGGGCAGGTCTGGAAATGCCTGATGCGTGGGCCCATCCCCAGAGATTCTGATTTAATGGTCTGGGGTGAGGACTGGCACCCGGATTTTTAAATCTCCCCAAATGATTCCAATGTGCAGTCACGATTGAGAACAAGGGCTCAAGGCCATTGCCTCTCAAACACAAATGCACAGAGAAATCACCAGGGATCTTGTTAACAATGCAGATTCTGGTTCAGCAGGTCTGGGATGGGGCCTGGGATTCTGCATTTCTAACCAGCTCCCAGGCGACACCAAAGCTGCTGGTTCAAGATCCACACTTTCGAGTAGAAGCAGACAAAGGGCTGTGCTTCACTGTTTCTCAAAGTGTGGTTCCCAGGCCACCTGCTTCCAAAGAACCTGAGGAAGGGGGTGGAACCAGCCCCACGGAACCTGAGTCTGCAACCGGGTGATCCTGGTCTTGTTCATCCATGTGGGGTGCAGACTTAGTAGGTTTCCGGCAGATTTGGGTTAAAGTTAACAGAGGATGTTTTTCAAAGATCAGGTGGGGGGCAGGCTCAGGACACCTGGGGTTGAGACACCCGGGTTCAGTCCAATTTGCGTCAGTGGCTGCCTGGGACACAAACATCATTGTCATGGTCCCTATTATGGTCTCTTCTTTCAGTTCCAGTGATGCACTGTCACCCCCACTCTGCCCGGCAACCCAGTGAGGTAGGTACTGTTATAGCCCCCTCTTTCTTGATTTGGGAGCCACAGTTAAGAGAGGTCACAGAACTGGCTCCAGGTCACAGAGCGAGGAAGAGGGAGGAGCCAATAGTGAAACGTAGGTCTGTGTCCTTGACCACTGAGCCAAATGCTGCCCACATGGAGCCTCAGTTTTCTCATCTGTAAAATGGTCTGTCTGCCTCAAAGGGCAGATGGAGCACCACCAGTGTCTTGAGGCCTGTGGAAGTTTGCAAGGCCAGAGCTCAGTGTCCAGACACCCTCACTCCCCTAGAGTCTGTCCCCATCATCCCTGAAGTTCTCAGGATTAGGGGTGGGAGTGATAAATAATCAAATTGTGCTGGGGATCTTAGCAGTAAGGAAAAGCTCAAAAGACAGAGTCTAGGACACGCCCTTAGCGAGCTCTGGCCCCAATTTTCACTCAGGTACTTTACATTTGAACCAAATCCTCACTGGGCAGTAACCTAGAGAGCTGCGTTCCCAGTGAGGGGGTTGGCAGGAGGGGTTGGCTGGGAGTACGGTTTCCCCAGGCCTCCTGGGGTCCTGGGGGGCCTCAGTGCAATTCCCCTGGGGCCTTTGAAATACATCATCAGGCTCTGACAACATGGCCCTAAGATGCACAGAATGGGTTTTGCCTGAGGATAGGATGGGGTTGGGGGACGAGTTGAGAGGGAGAGGAGGAGGGTTTGCCCCTGTACCCTGGCTGCCCCCAGCCTGAAAGCATCCTGGACATTCTTATGCAACCCCACCACACACCTACCTCCTGAGCTGGCGGCCGCGGCCTCCTCCTGCAGCTCCTGCAAAAGATAAAGAGGAAACCGAAGCTGTGACCATCAAGCCCTGTCCTAGCCCTAGTCCAGCCCAGCCCCTGTGGGGGGATCTACCCTCAGGATGGGCCCCAAGACTAGTCCTGGCCCTGCCTTTTTGGTCATACCCTCCAGCTCACCTTCTGGGGCATCCAGTGCACACAGGAGCCCCAGGCCCCAACACCTGGACCTGTCACATGTAATGAGGGGAAATTCTCGGGCAGCCCTCTGCGTGTGGGGACAAAGCACCTAAAGCAGCCACCACGGCACTCTCCATCCGGCACCACACACTTCACAGCGTAGAACTGTATACAATACTCCAGGGAAAGGTTTTTAGCCCCATTTTACAGAGGTGGCCACTGAGGCCCAGAGTGGGGAGGTGACTTGCCCAGGGTCACACAGCCACGTGAGGACTGGAGTCTAAGCCCACTGCTCCCACCCATGGCCATACCACCCGGGGCCCTTCCTGACACCATCTGACCCCTGCTACAAGCAGGGCCTCACAGCACGCACCACCCTGCTCACCTCTGTCCTGTGGGCATCTCATCAGCCAAACCCCGCCCCTGTAAGCAAAGGGGACAAGGCCCAGCCCCTTCCGCCGACTCCAGTCCAGGCCTCCGAGGTAGCTCGGGCGCCAGGCCTGGTGCTGCTCCATACCTGGTGTGAGGCGCTCTGGTGCTCAGTTCCGCCTACTCCACTCTGGTCCTCGCCGCCCTGCGCCACCAGGCAGCTATCCAGCAGGACACTGTGACTGCGAGGGGGCAGGAGGGAAGGGCCGGGGTTAGGGGTGTTAAATGTTTCCTGAACTGTGCTGAGTGCCAGGCTCTGTGCCAGGAGCTGGGGCACAAAGACGCCTAAGGATAGGTCCTCGCCCTCTTGAAGCTCCCAGCACAGGGCAGGTGGCAGATCTCACATCCTGCTAACAAGTTCCCAGTCTGAGTCACACTCTGGAGCAAGTAGCTATGAAGGGCACAGCACAATTCTGCCTAGGAAGGAGGGCTTCCCAGAGGAGGTGGCCTGTGAGCTGGGAATAGGTAGGGAATAGTGTCCAGGAAAGGGGAACAGCAAGTGCAAAGAAAATCACGGAGGACGGTTTTGAGGAACTGTCCTTTGGGGGCTGACCAAAGGGCACTGTAGAGTGTTCAAAATCTATGCCCAGCATTTCCCCTCTGAGAGTCTCCAGGCAACCTTGGGGATATAGGCAGAGCAGAGAGTATGAGAAAAGTGAGGCACAGAGAGGTCAATTGGCCTGGCCAAAATCACACAGCAAATTGTCCCACATCACACAAACCTCGGACACAGACCCTGGTTTTTTCCATGCCATGAGATCAGAGCCACACTGCAACTGCTGAAGGTTTCAGGGGTCCCTGGACCAGGCAGAGGCATACATGAGTGACGGGGGCCAGGGTGAGACTATAGGGAGGAGAGAACCTGTGCCCATCTGAGTCAGCAACCCCACTCTGCTTGGAATGGGAGTCCCGTGGCCAGATCTGCTGATTTTCAAGAGGAGCCTGAACTACACGTTTTAAAGGTGGGACCTCCGCATCTCTAGATGCTGATAATTAATCCAAATTAATAGATCTATATTAACATCTGTATTATCTATATTAATATCTATATTAATATGTCAATATACAAAAGAGCCTGTTTCCAGACTAAATTGGGCCCTGAGATGCCTGTGTGCAATCTCTGGGTTAAAATGATGACTTGGGACCAAGGGCTAATGTGATTTTTGTGTTTAGAATTAGATTCTGCTTCCTAACGGCCTCACCCCATGCCATGGACCACTGTCGCCAAGGGGCTCCTGGAGGATGTTCTTTGGCATCTGCTGCCCAGAAAACCTGAATTCCCCATCCTTTACCCAGAGGGCCAAGTCTCAGCCCTCCTGAGGTGGGTGACGAGATGGGGACGGAATTACAGCCCAGTCAGTTTGGAGCCAGCAGCCTGGGAGCAGGAATCAGCCAGTAATCATACTGTCACAGCAGCTCCCAAGGGCTGTGTGCCAGGCACTAGCCCAAGCACATGGCACACACAGTGTCTCACCAAATCCTCACCCAAATAAACCCGAGAGCCCAGCTATGACTGATCCTATTTGAGCTTAGAAATCGGAGGCTCAGAGAGGTCAGATGGCCTGTCCAAGGTCACACAGCCTGCACCAGGTGAACCTGGATAAAAGATGGGTGTCTCTGACCCCAGCACCAAGTCTTTAATACTCCACTGCCTGCCTCTGAGTGTCTGCACAGCCCCAGGTGACGTGGAGGAGTGAGGCGAGTGTTTGGAGGATCCAAGCACCTAACTCACTTTATTTCTCTTCATTGCATACGCATTTCCATTGTGAGGGGCCTGAATGGTCAGAGTCACACTCTCTACCCTGCCCAGGAAGAAACAGCTTTTCTTGAAGAAAAGGGCATATTATGACTTTCATAGGGCCTGGGCACTTCAGCCTTCACGGGCTCCTTCCTCCATAAATATATTTTTCAAATTCCATTTTGTGACTGCATTCATACGAAGATTAATATGTTAATATTATATATTAAAATATTCTCTTCCATCTAAAAGTGCATTTCTTGGTCTGATTTTAAAAGAAATTAAAATGTTTTTGGGGGGCCTCTAAAAGTATTATGGGAACCGTGCCTTCCACACCTGACAGAGAAGTCGGCCCTGCCCGGAAGGGTGGGATGGGCTTGTGCTGCGAGGGGCAGACTGGATTCTCCTTCCCTGGAACAGATGCAGGGGCCTCCTCGGTTCTCAGAGCACAAAGGCCCAGGAAATGAACTTCCCACAGTCCCAGTCAGAGGCTTCCTGGGGTCTTGCTCATTCTAGAATCTGGCCTGGAAAGCAAGTCCCCGGGAAGCCTGCGTTTGCTTATCTGTCAAATGGGTAGGACTCATCCAGCCTGTACTGTACAGACTGGCTTATTTGAATGAGGTCAGAAGGGCCAGTGAGAAGCTCACGGAAAACTCAAAAAACCTCCCCACGTCCGGCATCATCTGGATTCTCCATCTGTAAACACTGGTAAGCAGCTTTCCTCGTCTGTAGTACCAGGTGTCCGCTTAGCAGCCCAGCCTGACCTGGGACGGAATCCCAGCTCTGCGCTCGCTGGCAGGCCACCCGTGGATGTGTGGGCTGCTATCTCTGAGCCCCAGTTCTCTCATCTGTGAAATGGGATTAGCAGTAGGAGCCTTAGCACAACGTCTGGCACGGAAAACAAGTGCTAATCAGGTGACAGCTGTTATTATGACTGTTCTTGTCATTATTATCATAAATCCCAGAGGAGGCGGCCTTCTGCAGGTCTGTGACTCACCCACACAGATTGCGGAACATTTTGCACAAACATCTCCAGCTACCGAGACACGTAACAAGCCTTACAGTGGCCCTGTCAGCTCCACCAGGGGCTGTTTGGGGACCCATGTACCCCCAAATCATGTTGCCCCTGGTTGGCAGTATGCCTGGTGCCTGCTAAGGCCCCCTCTTGACCAGCCCAGATGCAGTGGGCCATCAACTTCTGGAAAGTTCCCAAGTCCCAGGGATTTCCAAGTAGAGGATCAGACAGACTGGCTGAGGTGGGCATCCCAGAGGTCCTGGCTCTCCGAGTTAAAGGTGTGGGGAGTAGCAGCAACAGCCAGCTGGCAAGAGTTTACCAGCCCACTGTCCTCCCCCAAGTCACGAAACAGGCTGAGCCCCCAAGTTAAGGTCCTCACTGTTGCCTTCGGCAGACTCTTCACCCGGTACCCCAGCCCCGGAAGAAGGAAGGAGGGGAGCCCTTAGGGAGAAGCAGCCACCTACTTGGGTCTCGCTGTCTTTGCCGACAAGGACGCCCGTGGTGCAGGAGTTCAGCTGGGGGCGATGACATTCATTCCAAGCCCCAGGTCGGTGCATGCCAGTGGAGAATTGGGGGAGCCCGAGCCCAGCCCCGAGCCTGTGAGGCCAGCTCTGGAGCCAATGTGGCTCGGGTGGCAGATGAGCCACCAATCCTTCCTGCTTCTAATCAGATTGAGGGGATGTGCGGGGAACTCTGCGGAAATGCCCCCAGGGAGGCCAGGTGGGGACCAAAAGGCTTCCGTTGCTATGAAAAGCTGAGTTGTTGCCAGCAGAGACCAGGTCGCTAGGCGACCATCTGCCCGTTACCAGGGCTCGCGCGTCATCAGTAACCCCTGTGCCTCCGCAAAACTGGCAAAAGCATCCTTCCCCAGCCAGTGACAGCCCAGCCCACCTGTCCCACGCCTGACACCCTCTGGCCTTGGCCCTGGGATCACTGGCTCTGTCACCACAGGGCCCTCGTCCCTACCTGGGGCCCCAGACCCCAAAGTGCCCTGAGTTTGAAGCTCTGGGTGAACATCTGTATGAGCCTGTGTGTGCCTGCACTGTTTGTAGGTAACTGAATGTATGCGCTTGTGTCTAGTGTGGATATGTGCAAGTGTGTACACGTGTGCCCGTGTGTGTGTTGCTGTGCATGTATGCAGGCTGTGTGTGTAAGTGCCCTGCCTACACATAAGTGTGCACATAACCCAGCATGTGTGGCTGTGTCTGTGTGCAGGTGTGTATGTGCGGTGCAGATATGTGTGTGTGTGTCTGTGTGTACTGTGCAGAGAACACGTATGTAGTTAGTGCGTGTGCCTGTGTGTGTGCACATTGGCTCACTGGCTTTCAAGTGGTGTTTTAGCTCAGGAGCTGTGACATATAAAGAGATTTGCAGGCCTATGTGTTGGGCATACGGGTTTGGTGGCGGAACAGCTCAGGTCTCTGCACTCTACACAGAGGCAGGTGAAAGCAGGGGGCAAACAGAACTGCACTAATGCAGCCAGGCAGCATCTAAGGTCTTCGTTTAGGGGAGGGGCAGTTACCTGTTAATGAGAGCATCCTGGCTCTGGAGAAGCCTGGAGGGTAGAATTAGGACTGGGTTACAGAAGCCATAGTTTTGGCAGAATAAATAATTTCCTAAGTCAGAGGTGCATATGGATGGAATGGACAGCCTTTGAAAGGTTGTGAGCTCCCTGTTATTGGAGGCAATCAAGTAGCTGTGTGGCCTCTTGCTGAGGATGGAAAGATTATAGGTGAACTGGGCAAGCGTAGACCCAAAGTAGATGACACTAAGCAGGCTTCTAGCCCCCAAATCCTGTGTGGCCTCATGGTTTAACTCTTTCCTGACTGGGACTAAAAGTGACCCTCAGTAGGGATGAGAAGATGGGTGACTTTTGATGGAGCACTTACTCCACACCAGGTCCTACCGCATCTGTTCTCACAGCCAGCCCTCTGACCACTCAGGAGGGGCTGTTATCAACCTCTCCCCCCATTTTAGAGATGTGGAGGCAGAAGCTCTGTGCCCATCAGCCACTTGCCCAGGTCACTCTGCTGAGAGAAGAAAAGCTTGTGCTCCTAACATTTGTGATGCTACCTCGCCTCAGGCCATGGCCAAAGGGACAGGGAGGAAGTGTACGGGCCGGGGGTACCACAGAGGGCAGAGTGACAGGGACAGGGAATAATACAAGGGGATAGAGCCAGGGGACAGGTTAAACCATCTGGCCTGATCTGCGGTACAACAGCCACCTCGCTGCTCCTCCTGCCTCAGTCTCTGCACAATGCAGCTGCCAGCCTGTGTCACTTCCCTGCTCACAAACCTTCCATGGCTCCCCATTGCTCCCGGGAAATCAAGTTCAAGGCCTTCACAATCTGGCCCCACCACCTCTGAAGGATCATCTCCCACCACTTCCACGAGCTACACTGTCACTCTTCCCGGGACATGCGGGCTGCTCGCAAGGCAGCAGTTCCCTCCCTCCTCCTTGAGACACTTTCCAACTGGGCCTCCAGGCCTCACACTCTTCTCATTTCCCTCACCCCCCATGGGCGCCTCCCCCTCCTTGGTCCTTTCTGGTTCCTCCTCGTCTCCCTGACCTCTGATCTGGCATTTTGGCCTCTCCTCCATCTACACTCACTCCCCGGGCAACTCCTCCAACCCCACTTTCATTCCGTCTATGAGATCAGACGCCCATCTTTACATCTCTGGTCCAGCCTCTCATCCCCTAACTCCACTCAGGCATCCAGCCATCTGCCCTTCTGTGCAGCCCACATTGCTCAGAATCATCTCCCTCTTAGTGGTTTCTTTTCTTATTATTCAAATATATTTGACATATAACATTTTATAAGGTATACAACATGCTGACTGATACATTTGTATATTATGATATGGTTGCCATTGTAGCGATAATGGGCACTCTATCACATCACCTAATTATCATTTCTTTTCAGTGGTGGGAATAATTAAGATCTAGTCTCTTGGCAAGTTTGAATTATAACTTTTAGCGGTTTCTGAGTTCCATTTTTAAGCTCTTACTGTAACTGAATTCTTTTGTGTGTTCTGATGTTGAAATTTTTATGGATGTGGATACAGAATCAACCATTATGGACGATAGAGCAGAATCCAGGGCAGCCTTAAGAGGGATCAAAGGCAACCATTGGGGACCGACTGTTGGGGAGGGTGTGAGGGACAGAGACAGCTCTGCGCCTTGGCTTTGTTAATTACACAGGAGGGCTGGGCGCCCACTGCATGGGTCTGTGCATCCTTCCATGCATTCAACCAACACTGATTTGGTGCCTACTGTGCTAGGCACTGTTCTAGGCTCTGGAGACATGGCAGTGAAGGCAACAGACAAAAATACCCACCCCGTGGAGGTGCATTCTACATCTGTATGTGTGAGTGTGGGTGGCGTGGAGGTGGTCGCTGAGTATTAGGTACTGTGAATCCCAAGGTCATTATGAGCACAGTGGGGTCCCCCAGCACTGCCTCAGCCTTTCTGGTCAGTGCCCAGCGGCACAGCACACAGCACGGAACAAAGGGAGGAGCTCCCATGAGCGGCAGAAAGCACCCTCACCCCAGAAGCCCTGGCAGCCCCTCCCTGGGCCATCCCTCAGCCAGGGGCATGGGTCCTTACTCAGGCTCCTCCGTCTCTTCGTCCTCCTCCTCCTCAGCATCCTCCTCCTCCTTTCGGTCCTCCTCCTCCTCCTCTGCGTCCTCCTCTTCCTTTCGGTCCTCCTCCTCCTTCTCTTGGTCGTCCTCTTCCTTTCGGTCCTCCTTCTCCTCCTCTGTGACCTCTTCCTCCTTTCCGTCCTCCTCCTCCTTTCCGTCCTCCTCCTCTTTCTCTTCGTCCTCCTCCTCTGCGACCTCCTCCTCCTCTGCGACCTCCTCCTCTGCGTCCTCCTCCTCCTCTGCGATCTCCTCCTCTGCATCCTCCTCTTCCTTTCCGTCCTCCTCCTCCTCTGCAACCTCCTCCTCCTTTCCGTCCTCCTCCTCCTCTGCGACCTCCTCCTCTGCATCCTCCTCTTCCTTTCCGTCCTCCTCCTCCTCTGCAACCTCCTCCTCCTTTCCGTCCTCCTCCTCCTTTCCGTCCTCCTCCTCTTTCTCTTCGTCCTCCTCCTTTCCGTCCTCCTCCTCCTCTGCGACCTCCTCCTCCTCTGCGTCCTCCTCCTCCTCTGCGTCCTCCTCCTCCTTTCCGTCCTCCTCCTCCTTTCCGTCCTCCTCCTCCTCTGCGTCCTCCTCCTCCTCTGCAACCTCCTCCTCCTTTCCATCCTCCTCCTCCTTTCCGTCCTCCTCCTCCTCTGCGACCTCCTTCTCCTCTGCGTCCTCCTCCTCCTCTGCGACCTCCTCCTCCTCTGCGTCCTCCTCCTCCTCCTCTCCATCCTCCTCCTCCTCTGCGTCCTCCTCCTCCTCGTCTTCTTTCTCCTCTTGAATCTGAGGCAGCTCCCTGAGTTGAGGTCAAAGGCAGGAGGTGAGGTCGCCTGTAGCTGTACCCCGAATCCACCTCCTGACCCCCATTTTCAGTACGATGGACTGTGACCCCCCCCCCCCAGAGACCAGACCTTAACTTCCCACCCAAGACTTTACCTGGGGAGCCCTGCCTGAGCAGCCCCGGCTTCTCTCTAGTAACAGGGCTCCCTCAGTGCATCAGGGGCTGGTCCTGGCCCCCAACTGTCCTGGTGCTGACCCTAGGTCAGCCCCTGATCCTCCCTGGACCTCAGTTTCCCCATCTTTGCAATGTAGCTCATGGGCCTGAGGACCTGAGGCCTCCTGGCTTGAGCAGCTATCACCCAGCTCACAGGTGGGAACTAAGATGGTTCAGCCCCTGCGGAGGGTGACCCAGACATCACTGCCACGGCTACACATTCCCTTCCCCGAGGACCTTGCAACTCCCTTCTGGAAATGTGTCCTGCAGGGGGTACACACATGCACATGCAAGGACATGTGGACAAGAGTGCTTGTCGCAGAATTGTTTATAATAATAAAATTTTGGAATCAACCTAAATGGTCATCAATAGCGGACAGGTTAAATACATTCTGGCATATTCATATGATGGAATACTATGCAGTTGTAAAAAAAAATGAGGATGATCTCCACGTACTAAATGTGGAAAGATCTTAAGGTACATTGTTGAATGAATGTAGCAAGGTGCAGATAGGTCGGTGCATGTGATATGCTATCTTTTGTACAGAAAATGAAGGGAATCCATGCTCATATATGCTCAGATGGGCCCTGGAAAGGTACAGAAGATGCTGGCAGCCACTGTGCCCGTGGGGAGAGGGATGGGCGTCTGGTGGGAGGGAAAGGGAGGAAGAGGCAGACTTGGTCCCCGCTCTATGCCCTTTTATACCTTTGGGATTCTGTACCATGTGCCTGTTATCTTCCCAAGCACTGTTTTTTTCAGGGCTTTCTCTGGCTCCCACCTGGGCATCTGCTCCACCACCTCGCTCTCCTCTTCATCAGCTGGAGCTGCCTCTGCGCCCTGTGGGCTGCTGCTGACCTCCCGATGCTCATCTTCTTCCCAGGGAGGGTCAACATCTTCTAGGATGAGATTGGGCTCCTCTTGCTCTCCCGGGAGGATGGTGACTACAGGGGACACAGGGTGTGGGGGAGAGTGGGCCTGGGCCTCTGAGTCCCAGGGACCACACAGGGAGCCTTGGTCACCACCAGCTACATGCCAGCTCTCAGCCAAGCAGCAGAAAGGGCACCGCTATCAGTGGGACCACTGACAACCAGGTCAGTGCTAAAGCGATGGGCTGAAGCCCACAATCACTCATCCTGTCTCCCTCCATTAGTTTTCCCTCTCTTTTTCCCCTTGAGACAGAGCTTCAGTTACAGTTAGTCTTGTTTCTCACCGGAGCCTCCTTCTTGGAGGTTTGTGCAGAAGCAGAAACTATGCTTCCGCCACAGCACTGCAGGTGATGCCAAGAGACCCAGGCTCGAAGTCCACCCTGCCACATCCAGGTGCAGTGGCCTGGAATGTCCCGAGGGATGCAGACAAAGCTTGCCCACCACCTGTTCTCTAGACGCCACCCCCTGGTGACAGCGTACTACATGCCCATAATCTCAGAACCTCCTTCTGGGGGTCTAGGAAGACTTCCTCCTGGACTAGAGGCTCCAACCTCCAAGGGAACTTGACTTTCTCGTGGAGGTGGTCTCACTTTCAACACTTCTCCACGTACCCTGGTCCCTGGCAATGAAAACACTGTGGGGCTGTGACCTTGGCAGAAGTGGGTGCAGGGGAGTCTCATCAGGAGCCTAAGCCCACCCCAAGACAGGAGAAAGGTGGAGATTGCCTGGTAGCAGGTGTTCCCAAAAAGCTCCAGCGGTCTTGGTGGCCTTCAGGCCAGGCATGAATTACTAATGGCGACTTTAAATGGAAGCTAGCCTCAAGTCTTAGCCTTTGACTTTGGAAGTTATTGTTCATGGTGTACACTAATAATATTAATAATAGTAATGGTAATAATAACAGCACCAGCTACATTTGTTGAGCATTTACTATATGCCAGGCCCTGTGCTAAGTGATTTACATGGACTAACTCCATCAGTCCTCACATCAACCTTTTGAAGTGGGAATAACTATTACTCCCATTTTATTTTCCCTCTTTTATATCTTATTCCCCATTTTACAGGTGAGCACGCTGAGATGCAGGTTAATACCTTCTTTTACGGGGTGCTCCCCACGTGCCAGGCACGGGGCTGTCTGCCTTCCAAGAGTCACCTCACTCCCCACTCCTGCCTCCTGGCTTCCAGGTACCGATGGCCTCACAGAGGAGGTTACTGCCTGCCCTCCAGGGAAGCCTCCCACATGCTTCCTGAACTACGGTCCTGGCTCCCCCATCTCTACAAGCAGCCCTGGGGGTTGACCAGGGGGCATCCTCCAACTGTAGCCCTGAATCCATTGGCGGGACATACATGTCACAGGTATGTGTCGTTCTATGTTGCCACCCAGTAATGTTGCAGTGTCTTCATCCTGATCAGCCCCTGAGGGTTCAAGTTCCTGCCTGACATCCAGGTGACATCCAGGGGAGAGAATATCCCCTGGCCTGTGAGCTCATGAGCTTTCAACCCTGCAACCCTGCAGGGTAAGAACACTACTCTCCTCCATCTTATCGACCAGAGAGGATGAGCGACTTGTCCAAGGCCACACAGGATGCTGGAAGCAGCGCCAGGTCCCCTGACTCATTTCCCTGGTGCTATCCCAAGTGACAAACATGCCCCAGGAGCGCCTCCCTGCCATTGGCGGCCACTCCATAATGGGCGCTGGAGGCCGTCCTTGCTTGCATCCTTGCTTTCCCTTGCATTAACCCTTTCTTTTTAGGTACTAATTAGTGAGTAGGCATTTTATAAACACTTCCTCCTTTCATCTTTGTGCCAGGCCTGTCCCCATTTTACAGCCAAGGAAGAGGATGGTGCCGGAGGGTACCAGCCAGGAAGGGCAGGCAGGGGATACCAATCCCTGGGCAGGGCCCTCCCTCCCGTGGAGTTCCCAGCCCTCTCTGCAGGCATCTGATGCACAGCTCTCCCGGCTTTTCCAGGGTCCACCCGGGTCACAGATGGGGCTACGATGCACCACAGGTGCTCAAACTCACATGGAAACTGCTGCTCCATCCAGGGCTTAAACTTCACCCTGGAGTCCCTCACGGGCACACCAGCTCCCACGCGGCATCCTCTCTGCCAGCCTACGATGGCCCTCAGGGCGGCTGAATAGGGTTCTGACCCCGGCAGTGCAGATCAATAGCCCCATATGCGGAGGGAGCTGCTGTTTCTAGGAGCAGCAGGCAGGAAACCCAGGAGCATGGATTCTAGGCCAAGGCCCCCGCCCGGTCCCTGGGTTGCTGGCAAAGCCCAGGCCTTGACTCGAAACCCCCATCCTCCCTGGCAGGCCTGGGTCATGATACCCACTCCCTCTGCCTCTCCCCGGTCCAGACCCACATCTTCTCCCATCTGACCCTCCAAGCACTAACTTCTCACTAACTGGGTATTTCTCAAAGCACGGTCCTTGCCACTACCCCATCATCAGAATCATCTGGGGAGGTGGGTGCTTCTTGAAAATGCAGAGTATCAGGCTCCCACGCTCTTCAGATGGAAAGGTCTGGGCATGGGACATCCTTCATAGCTCCCCCCAGATGTGGCCGGAAGTTCAAGAACCCTTGTGTTGATTGCTTTCTCTGCCTCCAATGCTTGCTGAGCCTCAGAGTAATCTTTGTGAAGTCACTGCCCTGCTCAACCACCTTCAATGGCTCCCCATTGCCTACAGCCTCGTCCCCTAACATCAGGCCCCAACTCTTCTAGTTTTACCTTCTGCCTCAAGGACTCTGGGCTCCAGATTAGCTGAAGTGCCCACCTCTCTCCCTGTACACTCTCACCTCCAGGCGTATGTTCATTTTATTACGTCTACCAGCTTGCCCTCCCCTCGCTGCCAGTTTGAGATCTCAGGGGTCTCAAACTCCAAGGCCTATGTAGCCAGGGAGATGGTGCATATGGGTAAAGCGGAGGGTGCCACCTGCCCTCAGGTGGCAGCTGCCACTCAGACTGTCCTCACAAGCACAGCGCGGGACCACTACAGCTCGATCTTCCCAGTTTTCAAGAGAAGCCAGATTTTTCTATGCAAAGCCGCCTGATTTTTAAATGTTGACAACTAATTCTAATTTTTAAAACCACTCCTTGCCCCAGATGAAGACATCTGTGGAGCCAGCTGGGACCCAGGGCAACTGGCTCAGGACCCCCGGCTAACTCCTTCCAGCAACCCCAATACCACAGGCCATATTAATCCACCCACTTCTCAAACCTAGGTACTCACTTTAGCCTCATCTGAAGCAATAATATCATGCGATCACAGGTTTGATGTGCTACCGTATGCTTTTTAATGTCAATTAAAGCACGTGCTGCCGTCCACTGGTAGTCCCCAACTCTTTGAGGCAGAGAACATGGCCAAGCCTAAGGAGATCCTCTTCGGGGAAAAGCTGTGTCCCGGGGGGGCGCTGAGTGTGCCAGGCACCATGCTGAGGGCTGTGCCGGCGTCTTCTCAAAGACAGTCCCCGCGGGCTTTCCCGCACGCAGCCTCTGGTGGGAAGTCCTCCTGCTGTCTAGCCTAAATCCCACAGGCTGCCCTTGGTTGGCCTTCCCCTTGCTCTGGTGGAAAGGGGCCAACCTTGGTCTCCGAGAGGCAGTTCTGGGACTGGCTCCCCCTCACCCTGCCTGGGACTGGGGGCGGGAAGCAGGGGGTTCAAGGAGGGTAGGGGGGTCGACGGCCACCTCCTCCCCCTCCCCTGCAGGTCTTCTCTTCAGGGGACCCTTCTTTCCTTCCATCCGTCTGTCCATTTGTCCATCTGCACTCTCCCAGGCTCCCCTCCCTTTTGTTTCAGAGGCCTCCAGCTGCCGCCACCCCTGAAACAAAGGAGAAGAGAGAAGGGTAGGTGTCGGGGTGGACAGGCGGAGGGAATGAATGAGCGAAAGGATGGGGAAGCTGGGGGACGGAGTGGGGGAGGGATACTCACCCCTCACCCCTCAGGGTCACCCTTGTAGTGGGTTGAATAGTGTCCCCCCAAAAACGTATATCCCAGTCCTATCCTCTGTTACCTGTGTGACCTTATTTGGAAGTAGGGTCTTTGCAGATGTCACTAGTTAAAGATCTCAAGATGAGATCATGCTGGATTTAGGTTGGGCCCTAATCCAATGACTGGTGTCCTTATAGAAGACAGGAGAGGGAGATTTGGCAGACACAGAGGAAAAGGCAGAGATTGGAGGGCAGCTAGATGCCACGGGGCACCAAGGATCGCCAGCAGCCACCAGAGCCAGGAGAGAGGCCTGGCACGTTTTCCCACTCAGAGCCCCAGAAAGAAACAACCCTGCCAACACTTTGATTTTGGGGTCCTGGCCTCCCGAACCACGAGAGAATACACTTCTGCTATTTGAAGGCACCGTTCGTGGTCCTTTGTTACGGCAGCCCCAGGAAACTGACACACCTCGGTTACTGGCCCCGGGGCTGAGTCCGCCCCATGGCTGCCCCAGGCCCACCCATGACCGGCACGCTCCAGGCACACAGGCAGGCCCTGCTACAGCTGGCTGAGACCTGCCTCCTTCCAGAGGAGCAGGGAGGAGGGTAAGAGGGCTGGGGACTCCATCCTCAGAGCTCTCAGCGGCCCCTGGTAGGAGGGGGCGTGTGGGTGGCTCTCTGTTCCAGGGAAGGTTTTCCATTCCTCTAACCTTGGCCTGGCTGAGCAGCTGCTTAGCCCAGGGGACTCTAGTCACTGCTCCATGACAACTTGCTTTGTGACCTTGGACACGTCTCTGCCCCTCTGCCTTCCCCAACAGCCATAGGCGGCCCGCGCTGGGCCCTCCAGGGTGGCCACGAGCTCGAGACTGAGCGAGCCCTGCTCTGAGCCTCCCCTTCACGACGCTGTCACGATTATACAAACCCCATCACACCCACACCCGAGCTCCACAGCTGGCCAGCCTGTGGTGGCCGCCCATGTCAGAGTGCTCATAAAGGCCACCATTGGCCCAGCGGGCCTGGGGCTGGCAGCCCTGGGACGCCCCGGGCCCACGGTCCAAGGGCCTGTGTCCAGGGTGGAATAGGGCCACTGTTCCCAGGCCTTAACTCCGCTCTGCTCACCTCCAGCGCTCATCACTGGCCTGGCACATCGCAGCCCTCCATGAGCATTTGTGAATGGATGAATGGATGGATGGATGAATGAATGAATGCCCCATATACCACATGCCTTTCCAGAGGCCATGAAATGAAGGAAGAGCAGATTTTGGACCCTAGCCCTCCCCTCCTGGCCTCAGTCTGGGCCCCAGTCCTGGTGCAGAGCTGGGATAAAAGGCAGCACACATACCCCACAGGGGAGGGAATGCCCTCTCAGCTCAAGGGGTCCAGTTCCCCCAGGAGAGAAAGCCCATCTCCCTCCTTTCACCCCACAACCAGGGACTCTGCTTAGCCAAACCCACTGGCCCAGGGGGCTGTGGGGAGTTCTCACCAGGGGCTCCTAGCAGGAAAGGGGGGCCCATCCAACTTGACCTCAGAATTATTTTTTCTGGATAGAAGCTGGAAGGCAAGCCAGGCTCCTGCCTACGTGTGCATCCACCCACCCCCGGCTCCCAGGAGGGGCCGCCGGCCACCATCGGGCTCTGGGCCGGGCTCTGGCGACCTGGCCAGGCTGACCTGAGGCGGGGCCTACAGAACATGGGGCTCTCCCAGCCCCAGGTCCGGAGGCTCTGCCTGCCCCACGACCCGTGCACGCTCAGACCAAGCAACCCCCATGGAGACACACACGAGGACCCACTAACGTGTCACTTACTGCTCTGCACATCACATGTCACAGGGGCGTCAGGCTCCTGTATGGGGAGAAAAGGAGAAAAAAACTGCTGTGGACTCCTCACCGGCCTCCCTGCTTCCATCAGCCCTCCCGGCACACGCAGGTGCAAGGGGGTTTCCTCACGGCTCCCGGGACACTGCAGAAGATACCTGTCCTGCTTCTTCCCTCCCGCCTCAGAGGTCGTCCGCTCCTCCAGTCACTCCCCCACCAGGGTCACCACTTGCCTCGTCCCACCTCAGCTCCTTTGCCCAGGCTGGGCCCCTGCCTGGAATGCCCTCTCTCTGGTTCTCTATGTATGAAAAACCTCTCCCATCCTTCCCTGGAGTGTTGTCTCAAAGTTCCGTCTGCACGAAGGCCTCTCCCCGCCAGCACCACACAATCCCCCTGCAGCCCCATCCTCAGGGATCCCCCCCTCAGTGAGCACATCTTCACCCACTGATCGCTCCTGCCACTGGACACCCCGCTTTCCTCCTGTTGGGGAGCTCCAAATCTGAGCTTCCTTTGCCACCCACAGAGGTCATGAACGTGGAGGCTGAAGGCTCAGCCCACGGGGAAGGGACCCTGAAGCTTCCTGTCTACCTCCTACTGCAGGGGGACTGCGATCCAGGCCTCCTGCCCCCCAGTTCCAGGTGCTTCTATGGAGATGGCCAATTGTCCCCAGGAGAGAAGGGCCAGGTGGGAGGTTCTGGGAGAGGGAGAGATGGGGGAGGCCCTGCTCCCCCCGCCCACCCATGTGGGAGCCCTAGGTCGTCAGAAATGCAAACAGGGCCCACTGGCTTCCTGAGAGCCCCACTTCTTCCCAGAACATTCCAGGCCTCTCTTGCCTCTGGGCCTTTGCACATACTGATCCTCTGCCTGCAGGGCCCTTCCTACACCACCCCCTTCACTTTCACCCACCCTCTTCCTCCTCCTCCTCCCCCTTCAGTTCTCAGCTTGCAGGCCGCTTCCACTAGGAAGTCTTCCTTGATGCTCCTGGGAGGCTCCTCCTCTGCACCCCACGTCCTCTCTGCCCCGCCCCGGGGGAGCACCTCCCCCACTGACTGTGCCCACCTGGCAGGAGGGGCTGGGCCAGCACTTCTCAGCCCTGTGGCCACAGTGACCAGAGAGTGTGTGTGGAATGAGTGTGAGCCATGCAGACAGGCGGGCTGGGTGGGCTGAGCTCCAGCTGCAGGCTCCCTTCTTCCTTCTGTGCCCTCCCCACCACCCAGGGACCATCCCACCCTTGCCTGAGCTCCCAAGACGCCTCCAACCACCACTCAAGGCCCCCACTCCCCCCAGCCCAGCACCGACCTGCTCCCCAGCCTTCCCACGGATCACTGGCTGTGGCAGGGCCATCTCCAGCCTGTGCAGGAGCCATGCCATCAACCTGCAAGGGGGAGAGAGAGAGTCAGAGCCCTCCCAAGGCAGGTAGCAAGCCCGCCCAAAGGTGGACTGAAGCCCCCGGCCCTGAAAACCACTGCCCCATCCCTGGCCTCCCCAGGAAAGCCTCTGGCTACTGTTCGGACCCCAGCAGGTAACTCAGTCCCCCCCACCCTCCCTGCCACCCCCAAGGTGCATTTCAGGTCCCTCACACACTGCCAGGGCAGGAGCACCTAGCAGTACCCACCCTGATTTTATTTTATTTTTTTCATTTTAAAAAAAAAAATAAATTTATTTATTTATTTTTGGCTGCGTTGGGTCTTTGTTGCTGCGCACGGGTTTTCTCTAGTTGCGGCGAGCGGGGGCTACTCTTCGTTGCGGTGCGTGGGCTTCTCATTGCGGTGGCTTCTCTTGTTGTGGAACCCGGGCTCTAGGCGCCAAGAGCTTCAGTAGTTGTGGCTTGCAGGCTCTAGAGCGCAGGCTCAGTAGTTGTAGCACACGGACTTAGTTGCTCCGCGGCATGTGCGATCCTCCCGGACCAGGGCTTGAACCCATGTCCCCTGCATTGGCAGGCAGATTCTTAACCACTGCACCATGAGGGAAGTCCCTATCCTGATTTCAAATGCATGTATCACTTGGACCAACAACTCCATTTCCTCCGATTTACTTGCACATGAACGCAATGATGCCTGTACAAGGCTATTAACTGCAGCAAAAGTGGAAACAAACCTAAATGTCCACTGAATGCTTAAATAAAAGCTGGTACATCCGTATAACATACTATGCAGCCGTTGAAAGAATGGAGCAGACCTCTATGCATAAAACCACCTCTGAGTTACGTTTTTAGGTGAAAAAAGTGAGATGAGGAACAGTATCTAGAGTTTGCTGCTGCCAGGTACGTGAGTTTAAAGGAGAAATGTGCTCAGAGCTTGTCTACGTGTAGGAAATGCGCGGAAGCAGGAGAAGCTGCTGATGCGAATGCCCGGGGAGGGGGCGCTGCAAACCCCTTTGAATTTTCTCTCAGGTGCATGTGTTACTTTTCTAATTTAAAAGACTCATTTGGTGGATGTTGGGCTGGGGCCGCGCACTGAGCCTGCTGCTTGTGGGAGGAGAGGCATTTGGGAGGCTCACCTGGCAGAGTCCTGTGGGGGCGGCAGGGAGGAGGCCTGGATGCCGGACTGGGGCTCTGGAGTCGGCTCCTCCTCGGGCTTCGGGGGGGCAGGAGCAGGCAGGGAGGTGCTCTCCTGGGCCTGCGGCACGGGCTCCATTTCCAAAGGGGGTCCTGGGGGCTCTATGCAGCAGGGAGGGCAGGAGACTAAGGATGACATGGTGGGGCTCCATGAAACCCCTAGGGCACGGAGTCCAGATTCAAGGTGCCAACGTGACTGAGTGGGGAGCCCCTTGGGACCACCCCAACTCCCCTCATCATCAGACAGACACAGAGCTGAGGTGCAGGGAGGGGAAGGGACTTGTTCAGGACCTCACAAGGCTGTCCCAGGCCACTGGCTTCCCAGCCTGGACTAGGGAGGGGGGTTTAGGACTCCCACAACAACCTGCTCCCTGCAAGCCCTGAACCCCGCCCCGAGCGTCCTTCAGGCCCCAGTTGTACCCCCAGCCCAGTCTGTGACCATCCCAGGCAGCCCCTTCCCAGGTCCCCTCCCTGTACCTGGACCCAAGGCGGCATCTGCAGGCTCATCTCTCCAGCCCTGGGTCGTAAACAGGAAGTGACGTCACGAAAGAAGGTCAGGTGCATTCCCTGCCCCGGCCAGCCCCGCCCACCCTTCCCCTGAATGCCCTGCCCCTCTTGCAGCCACTCCGTGGGTCCCAGGGGTGAGGACAGCCTGCTGGAGCAGGTAGGCACTTCCTGGGTGGTCAGCTGCCTGCTCCCCCTTTTCCTCGACTTACCTCGGAGGTTTTCGGAGGCTGAGGCAGCATTTTCTCCAGATTCTGCTCAAGCCACCTGAGCAGCCAGGGCCTGGGCCTGCAGAGGGGCCAGAGGTCAGCCAAGCAGCCTCAAGGAGTGCCCAGCCACGCTGTCCTGACCACCTGCTGGGGTCCCAGGCCTCAACCAGCCCTTCCTCAGCTCCCATTCTGCACACTGGGGACCTTGGACTGGATACTCTTAAAGGGCCTCCGGGGTGGGGGACTTCCACCAACCAAAAATTCTGACCCAGGGCTGGACCAGGCTCTGGAACAACAGGCCCAGCCTTGGCCTCCTGGGCACAGATGAGAACGGAGGCTGCCTGGGGACCCGAATGCAGCCTAGGGCCCTCCCTGTGACTGGGACAGAGAGGTCTGTCTTCATGGGTATGTGAGCACTGTGGTCACATAGGGCCCCATACTTAAAGGGCCCATTTTTGGTTTAATGCTCTATCATCACTGTCTTAAACTCTTAATAATTTTTTTAAAGGAGTCCTACATTTTCATTTTGCGCCGGGCCCCACCAATTATGTAGCTGGCCCTGGGACAAACGTTGGGTCCCCCAATCCATCTGACCTCCAGGCAGCCCTGTCCTCTTCAGGGAAGCTCCATGCTCCCAGGGGAACCCATCCCCCAGATACGGCCCCCAAAAAAGCTGGCAAGTCCTTTGGGTGCCTTCATCCTAAATCGTTTTACTGGTCTCACAAGTCAGCGGAGTGGCCCTGGGGACCCATGACCAGGGCAGCCTCCAGGGGACAAAAGAAATAGACAGCAAACTGGAGCAATGGATGAATGAATGGAGTGTGTGATTGTACATGTTCATTCATTCATTCATTCATATATTCATTCATCCCTTCTGTGCTGAGTCCCCTTTGTATGGCAGGCACTGTGCTGGGCACCAGGGCGTTCAGCAGTGACTAAGACAAAAGCCCCTGTGCTCAAGGACCCAACAGTCTAATGAACGAATGAGGGAAGGAATGAATGGGTGGGGTGAATGGAGATGAAGGCATGACTCTGAATTTCCAGCAGAGACAGCAAACTGGAGGCTTCAGGTTTACTGGGGGAGGTCATAGCGTTTTTGAAAACTTTTCAATTAGTTGGCAACATCTAAAAATTAAGGATGATGTAAAACCTAAATTTCTAGCTTCTCTTGAAAAACTGGAGGATCTGGCCACACCGGGTCAGCACTCCTGCAGGGCAGAGGGAAGTGGAGTTCAGTGGGGCCCCTCCCTGGAGAGAGACATGGGCTCCCCCGTTTGCCACAGTTCCCATCCAGCCTGTCACCCACCTCGCTCAGCTCTGAGAAGTCTGAAGCTGTTCCCAACCGTGAGACCAACCTGGGCACCCCAACGTCCCCCACGGTAGCCCAGGCCCTGCTTCCGGGCTTCACGCGGCACCCACCTACTCGAGGCCCATCTCTGAGGAGCTCATCCATGCCTTCTCCCCATCCTCAGAAGGTGGCCCCCACCCGGGGATCTCTCAGTAATCAGCACAAAAAACCATGAGCAGCACCGGACCCATCGTTCCGGTTTTGTGGATGAGAAAAGTGAGGTCCAGAAGAGATGAGAGGCATGTCCAAGGTCACACACAAGTGGTGGTGGACCCTGGGCTCTGGGCACGCTGAGCCCACCACACACACTACAGATGGGGCTCAAGGATGGGGACTCACCCATTGTCTTGGGCCCTGGGGGCCTCACTGTGTCCATCTGCAGAAGAAAGGAAGCCGGTCAGCAGCAAGAGGACTGCCCGGAGCTCCCCGGTTAGCCCAACTCAAACCCAGGTTCGAACCCGGGCCGAGTCAGATGAGAAGCTCTGGCCCCGTGGACTCACCCCAGGGAGCAGGGCCCAACGCGACAGTCCCTGAGCCCACCCCTAAGCCATCCTGCTTCCTGGCCTTACCTGAGCCCCCAGTGCTGCGGTGCCCAAGGTTCTGTCCTCCTGCCTGCTGGGACAGACAGACAGACGTGGGCAGAGAGTCCAGGGCCATCAGCCTTCCTCCCGCCCCTTCCCCACCCGGTTTGCCTCAGCTCCCGGCCCCGGTAGTACCTGAGCTGGACCCTCCAAGCCAGCAGCGGTGCTCTGGGCAGCCCTGCCACTGTGGACGGGCTGCGGGACGACCTTCTCCACACCCTTTCTGAGCCAGGTCAGCACCTGGCTGCTGGGACCACTGAGAGACAGAGATACCGGCCTGCCCTCAATGTCCCCAGCCCCTCTCTGGTCGGCATGGCAGTGCACAGCATCCTAAAGAACTTGGTTTGAACCCCAAACCTCTATCTCCCCACTGTGACACTGCAGACACATCACCTCCCTCCTGGAACCTCGTGTCCCTCTCTGGAAAATGGGGGATGCCAACCCTTGGTGCCATTCCAAGCCCACCGCCATCAGATACTCAGTAAAACATCACCGTATCACCCTGCTGCCCCATTAGCCTGGCTCCAGGGGGCCCCTCCTGCACTCGGCACATGTCTTGTGCTCTGAAAGGGTTGAGAGTTTCCTGTGAGGTGTTTCCTTGTGATGGAGGCTAGTCAGCCTAAACATGAGGGTCACAGACTCACCATCTGAAGCCAGCCCTCCCCCCCCCTGCAGACATGCTTACCTGGATAAGTACCAAGGGTCTAAAATGTCTGAGCTATCTGGGAGATTTCACGGAAAAGTCTGGATTTCTGTCTTCATTGGGAAAATCAGAAGCTCTGGCCGCACTAAACCTGCGTTTCACCCAAGCACTGAGAAACCTCTGGTCCCCCCCCCCCCACCCCCGCTCCATTTCTCTTGGTCACATGGTCCATTTGGCCCAGGAGACCCCCACCTCTGCCTGAGGCTCCCTGCAGCCAATTCCTAAGATGTTCTGGGCCTTTGCTTGGGCGTGACTGTAGACCTGAGAGCAGTGCCCATCCCCACCCCCTCAATGGCTCCCTAGCTTGGCTGGGGGGCTGGCCCTGAGGAGAGGGGAGGGTGGTGCAGTACCTGTTCGCTTCCGGAACCACAGCGACCTGAGCCTGGAGGGATGTGGGTGGAGAAGGGGCAGCCTCCTGGGTTTCTGGAAAGGAGTCCCTCATACTTTAGAACTGGAGCCTCAGAGAGACCTGTTTCTACCCTGCTGGGGAGGTCAAGTCAGAGGCAGAGGAGAGGGGAGAACGCTGAGGGAGTCAAAAGCCCAGGGTTCCAGCTCAGCTCAGCTAAAAGGTCCCCAGGAGCCCACCCTTAGCTTCTCTGAGCCTCAGTTTCTTCATCTGTGAAATGGGTCTGCCCACCTCGTGGGCTGCTGCAAGGCTCCGAGCAGTGGAGAACACAGCCCTTCCCCCGCCTCCAGCCACCCTGCCAGCCTGGGCTTCCAGCACTCACCCTGAGGGCCCGGATCAGCCTCAGCCACTTCCTTCCCCACGCAGGCCTCCTCAGGTGGCTGGAGGGTTCAAACAGGACCATGTAAACCCTCAGAGAGACTAGCCTAAGGCAGGGGCAGCCCCTGATCCCCCTCACAACCGACCCCCACAGGATCAAACAGCTCTATTCTCACAGTGGTCTCTGTAAATCCTGGTGGCCTCATCTTCCACCTGGGACACTCCCTTCTTCCCAGCCCCAGGGGCCCCTCATCCAGGGCTGGGCCCTCACCATGCCCACCCCCCCACACCCCGCCCCCCGCCAAGGTCCCCCCCCAGGCCTATCACATCCCCCAGGAAGCTGCCCCACTCAAGTGGCCTGAAAAGAAAGAGGAAGAGAGTTACAAGGCCTTGGGGCAACTGAGGGGAGGAGGAGGCGGGAAGAGCCCACCCCTCGGCCAGCCCCCAGCCAGCCGCTCCCTCTCATTCTGCGCCAAACCTTCCATTTCCCCCCTAGTAGCTGGGCGGCCTTCAGCTTCTGCCCTCTGCCTCTCATCTGCCTCTGCAGCTGCACCTCTGCTGCTGTGTGCGCATGTGTGCAGGTACAGACAAGCATGCACGTGCGTACAGACACACTAACATGTGTGCACACAGACACTAATACACTCACTCTCATATACTTTACACACAGACACAGACACACACAAGCACATGTGTAACAGAAAGTGACACACAGACACGTGTGTATACACACATGCATACACACACGAGCTGACACAAAAATAAGTCCATCTGCTCACACATAGATGTGCACATGCAAGACACAAAGCACACGTGCACATACATTTGCATGTGCGTGCATGTCCCAACACACACACATGTGCATACAGGCACATGCCCACTTGTGCATATACACATGTACATGCATGCAGATGCACACACGTGCAAATATCTGCAAGTGTACAGACACAGACATACAAACATGCATATGCACACAATACATTTGCATATATACACAGACACAGATATCTGTGTGTACACACATGTACATATATATGTTCAGTCACATAAACAGGCATATACACACATACACACGCGTACCTGCACTGACACACAAACATGCACTCATGAACACATTATTTCATACGTGTATTAACACACAAATACACACATAGATGTGCATACATGCACAGGTGCACAAAATATGTGTATATACAAACATGCAGGCACATACCAATATGTCCATCCATACAAACATACAAGCACAGATACGCAAACGAGCATACATGCACACACACATGAATAGATTCACACACTTATACACACTAGCATGCTTCACATGCACATGGAACTACAGGCACACGAATGCATGTGCACATACACATATATGTGCATACATGTATGTGTGCACACACACCTGTGAATCAGCATGCATGTGTTTGTGGGCACACAGTTTGCTAATACACATGCATACACAAACATACCACTAAGAACACGAGGCACACATGTATGTACATACACCTGTGTGCACATGCAAACACATATGCACAGCAACCCTATACCTGGATAGCTCACTGTTTCCTAAACACACCCTGCATTACCCAGTAATAGCCTTTCCTCTGCCAGGAAGGCCCCACCTCTTCATCTCCTCCAGTTACGATTTGGCCCAGCCCACTGTGGCTAGGAAGCACTCCTCCACCAGCTTCCAATCTCCAAAATTAAGATGACTCTCTCCTCTGAGCTCCCAGAGTTTCCAGTCTGATACACTTCTTTGGTCCTCCCAGAAGGGTAAGCTGAGGATGCTGTTGAAGCTCCCCACCTTCCCTCATCACCTCTGTCTCCTAGAAGAATAACCTGGTTGGGTTCTCGTCTGCTGACCCCCAGGAGCAATGCTTTATTCATCACTGTGCTCCAGGCACCGCATACAGGCCTGGCATCAATTAGAAGCAAAATCAAATCTGTCTGAGTTTCTGAATTGGTTGTCATCAGGTTCCCGAATGAATGGGATACAGAACTGGCAAGTTTGATGTGCTTGACTGAAAGTTCTAGAGCAGTGCTGCTCAAAATGTGGTCCAGGAACCAGTGTCAGTCTGCAAACTGTTACTGGTCCACAGTGATTAAGCAGTTTGCAGCAGATTTTATAGCAACACACGGCTTCCCTCATGGAGAAAGTCTTACTGCAAAACAAATACAACTGAACTAAGCAGTGTGCTTACTTATATAGTAAATTTACATCTGGCAAGCTTCTGATCGCCTCCTGGACTGGTAACAAACAGTTCATGGATTGGCTACTTTGAGTAGCTCTAGAGGTTGGTAAACAATGGGCCAAATCCAGCCTATTGTTTGTTTTTGTAAATAAAGTTTTATTGGAACACAACCAGCTACGCTCATTCATTTACGTATTGTCTATGGCTGTTTTCACACTACAGTGGCAGAGTTGAGTAATTAACAGAGATGGCATGACCTACAAAGCCTGAAATATTTACTATCTGGCTGTTTACAGAACCAGGTGACCGCCACGTTTCCTTCTGGCTCCAATTTTCTCTGTTGTGGAAGGTCGCTGGGGGCAGCTGACCTGAGCTGGGGATTTTCCGAGCAGTGAGGCCAATGTGCCCTTCCTCACCATGCAGTTCTTACCAGGGACTCTTCCTCTAGCTCAGTCTCCTCAGGGGCTGTTTCAGGCTCCGGCTCCAACTCTGGCTCTGGTTCTGCCCCCTCCTCCTCCTCTCTCTTGGTCTTCACTGGTGTCCCTGGGGGCTGAGGCAGCACCCTCTGGACCCAGCCCAGCATCCTGACACCTGTAGGGGACCGAGTCCTTAGGCCTCTCCAGAATGCTCACAGTTGCTCCCACCATTCATGGGCTCCTTTTGTGAGTTATATATTTCCCTTTTCCTTCATCATCTTTAAAAATATTTTTGCAGTTATACCTCCAGGTATTTTCCTGATAGAAATACTCAAGCCCACAAACATATGTGTGTAAAGAGGTCGGTCACAACAGTGTTAGAGCAAAAGATGAAAAACATCCAAATATCCATCAGTAGGAGACTGGTTACTGGGAAGTACCTAATCGGTCTTCTGTAAGAGGGGCACAGATTAAATAAATTATAATATATCCAATAATGGAATATTATGGAGCCATTTTTTTAAGTAGGTCAATTTGAACTAACATGGAAAGATCTACACGCTTTGGACTCCAGTCATGAGCAAATCAGTTAAATGCTCAGTTTGCTTGTCTGTAAAATGGGGATGTTAATAGTAGCTATCTTGTGGAGGTTATTGTGAGGATAAAATAAACTGATAAGAACAGTGACTGGCACACACTGAGAGCTTAATAAATGTTGGCTGTGACTATTATTGGATGTTAAGCCAAAATGCTAATGATAGACTATCATGTTCAGCATAATCCCATTATAAATTTTTAAAAATACATTATGAGCAGCATATGAATGGAAAATATTTTTTGTTTAATATAAGATAAAAATCAACCTATTTTCATGATTTAGACATTTTTAAGATAAAATAACAAGCCCCTTTTTTCATGGTTTACTGCAATAGTTCAGCCCTACCTTACACGGGCTCAGTTTCTGGCATCATTTACTTTCAGGGAATGGGCAGCCCTGCCCTTATGACTAAATCCCTGCAGGATGGCCTGGCCCAGCGGGCGCCACACAGGTCAATATATGCAAACTCCCAGCCTTGAAGGGCCCTTCCGAGGCCGTGCCCGGCATGGTGTATCCTCCCTCCCCCCAGCCATGGGCAGCCAAGGTATTCTCTGTCCCTCGTCTGCCAGCGACCCTGGCCACAGGCTGCAAAGGGCAGGCACAGGGCCCAGGACCCCTGCCCCAGTGCCCATCTCCCCGCAGCCCCGGCCATGCTGCCTGCCCTACTACTCACAGCCCCGACTTCTGTCCCTGCTCTGGCCTCAGCAGCCCAGCTTCTCCTAAGTGAAGCTGTGCTGAAGGACACAGCTCTGAGTGGGGGGTCAGATCCCTGGCTCAGCCGCCAAAAATGTGACTTGGGCCAGACATGACACCCCTGGTCTTCCACTTCCTTGTTGGGTATGGGGGTAAAAACACTGATTTCCAAGGTTGGTAGAGCCCAAGATTGCATGTTTAGGATGGCAGATTCCACCGACCCCAGCCAGCCCAGGCAGCCCCATAAGCCATGATCACCTCACCCTCACCTCCTCCCACTCAGCCTCAGTAAATAAGCGTTTTCATCACCACTTTATAGCCAAGGAAATGGAGGTACAGAGAGGTCAGCAGACTTGCCCAAAGTGACACAGCCAGTAAGTGGCCCAGCTGAGTTTACGCTCAGGTCTGCCTGGCTCCAGGTGTCCCACATCTACCCCGGAGGTACTGACGTTTGCCCAGGATCGGCTGCTTCTGCAGGCCAGTCCTGCAAGCCATTTCCCAGCAGGCAGCAATGCTGGCTTGTGCTTCTGAACCTTCTGGAAATGACTAGGGAAGCCTTCCCCACTCCCAGTTTCCCTTCTTCCCCCAGACCCAGCCATTTCCTCCTGCATAGAAACACGTGCAGGCCCCTCCCATCTTTTTGCCCTGTTGCTGCTGATTCCACGTTGATGAGGGAGGTGCAGGCAGGAAGGGGGGCCTGGGAGTGGTACCCGGAAAAACAGCAGTGCTTGGACCACCAGCCTTTCAGAGTCTTCCGGGGAGCTGTGGAAGATACAGATTCCTAGGCCCCTCTAAACCCTCTGCAGGATCTGGAATCCGTATTTCACAAGCTGCCTTGGATATTCTCTAAGGTTTGAGCCTCACAGGGGAAGACAGAAGCCTCAGGTTTCCAGCCTTGCCGGGTTCTCCATGTCTAAATGGCTTGATGGGAGGAGAGCATGGAGGGAGTCTCATCAGGGGTCCCACCGAGCCGCCACCTCACCCTGAGTTACCTGCTCAGATGCCGTCCACCAGCCAGGAATTGCCTTCTTCCTGCCTCTCTCAGCTGGCCTCTCAGACACAGAGGGGATTAATTGGCAGCAGCCGGCCCGGCCCGTATGCAAAGGATTAGGAGGTGCTAAAGAGGGTGGGGAGGTGGCAGCGGAAGAGAAGAGATTGATGCGGAGGGAGCCGGCAGCAAACCCCAGGGGCCACCAGGAGTCGGCCCCGGGGAAGGAGCCCTACATGGCCCTGGTCTGGGGCACCAGGAGCTGCCAGAGGACCTGGTTCCCTGCATACCCTGGCCAACCCACAGAGCGGCTGGTGGGAGGATAAGAGCTTGGAGTCCCCAGGTGATTCTGGGAGACTCCTCAAGGTAGCAGGGGCCTGTCAACTCTCAGTCAGCAGTGGCAGGAGGCACATTCCAGCTCTCCAGCCCCAATGCAGGGACTCAAGCAGAGTCCCTCTGTCTCAGAATCTTCTGCAGCTTGGGCAGGGCCTCAGCACCCACTGCCTTGGGATCCACCAGAAGGGCTGGGCCTTTAGGGAGGATCCAAGGACGGATAGATGACTGCATCCAAGCCGGCCTCCTGAACTGAGGTCGAACCCTAGAGGGGGATGGCGATCTCAGGGGAGAGGGGGAGAGCGACAGAGGCCCAGCACAAAGGGGTCAGTGAGGTGACAGGACCTGGTGGGGGGCAGGGCAGTGGGCTCTTTAGCAAAGGGGCAGGGAACTTGACTTGATCACCTACAACATTTCTCGACCTTGCCTACGTGCCAGGCAGCTTGCCAGCCTTGGCACATTGAGAAAGACAGAAATAGGACCTGCCCTCACGGACCTTACATTCCAATGGAAGACTCAGAAGTAAAAAAGATTAACGATGACCTTAAAAATATTGCAGATATGTTGAGTACCATGAAAGAAACACACAGGGCAGACATGTGTGAGGTGGTGGGGAGTGGGAGTGGGCATAGGTGCCTCTATGAAGAGGGACATATTTGAGCTGAGACATTAGATCTGAGTGAATGGTGTTCCAGGCAAGGGTGAATAAAGGTCCTGAGGCTGGAATGAGCTTGAATGCACCTGAGGAACAGAGAGGGCGCCAGGGGCTTAGTGGGTGTAAGGGAGAGTGGTGGGAGATGAGGTCCAGGACAGATCAGGTAGGGCCTGTAAGTCATGGTCGGAAGATTGGGTTTTAGCTGATGGCCCATGGAAGCCCATGATGGTCTAGAACAGGGGCCGGACGCCATCTGTGCAGCTGTTTCGTAGTGGGCAGGTGTGGAAGCAAGGCACTAGTCAGGAGGTAGCGGTGGAACAAACCAGTTTGTGACTGGACGACCCCTGTCCTCTCCTTCCTGTGCAGAACCTCTGATATGCACCCACCCCCAAGGCAACTGGTGTGAGAGAATGTTCTTTCTGCCGTGCTCTGTCAATACGCCAGGCTGCTGGGGATCAGCGCTCCTCCCCATGGCACCTCCAGCCAGAGAGCACAGTGAGCTCTACTGCTCTGCCAGGGTGTGCAAGTGATGGCCAGCGTCATCGGTGATGCTCTCCCTTGCCTCTAGCTCCACGGAGGCCAGTGCAGAGATGACGAGGCTTGGACCCAGCAGGTGGCAGGAGAGAGAAAAGGGGAGGGGAGGGAAAAGGGAGCTGTTGAGGGTGCTCAGCTTAGGCGACTGGCAGGTGGTGCCATTTACTGAAAAGAGGGAGCCTGGGGCTGTGATGTGGAAGAGTTTTGGGGGGAAACCACGAGCTCTACTTCGTTAAGATGTCTGAGAGACATCTGAGTGGAAATGTGCAGCAGGTGTTGAGAGGTGTGTTTTGGGGGGTGGAGGGTGTCTGGAGTCTGGGAGAGGTGGACGACTGGAGATGGAAATTTTGGAGGCACCAGCTCAGCTTGTAGATGATGCTTAAAGCCACAGGACTGATTGAATCAAAAGTAAAGAAGAGAAGGACCAGAGATGGTGCCTGGAGCACACTGGCACATTTCGAAGTTGGGAAAAGAAGGAGGAGCTAGGAAAGGAGACTGAAAGAGCTGCTGGTGGGGTAGGGGAAGAGCCAGGAAGCCGAGTTTGCTGCAGCCAAGACGGCTGAGTGTGTTGGGGGAGGACTGGCCACATGGGACCACCGTGTGAGCGGAGGCTGACCTGTGCCCCAAGGCTCGGCAACCTGGGGGCATGCAGCCCGGCCAGTGGGCAGAGTCAGGTGGGCCTGGCTGAAGAGTAACGAGCTCTAGGGTGAGGCAAATGAACGAACCTCAGCTACACCCCAGTTGGATGACTCTCGTGTGCATATATACGGAGGGAAAGAAGCCAGACTCAAAAGACACCAATGGCCCACGCATACAAAGCTCAAATAGGGCACAATTAGCCTATCTTGTCTATGGCTGCAAACATAGGTAGTAAAATTATAAAGAAAAGCAGTGGTTATACTACTCGGCCAGGAGAGTGGTTACCTCTTGCAGGAGGTGGGACTGGGAAGGGGTAAGCGGAAGCTTCTAGGGGCTGGCGGGGCCCTAACTTGCTTTCTTTAGCTGATATCAATTTTTTAAAACAACGTTATTGTCGTATAATTTGTATGCCGTAAAATTCACCAGTTTTAAGGGTACAACTCAATGATTTTTAGTAAATTTACTGAGCTATGCAACATCTAGTTTTAGAACATTTCCATCAGCCCAGTAAGATCCCTCATGCTCGTTAGAATCACTCCGCATTCCCCCCCGCCAGCCTCAGGCAACCACTAATCTGCTTTCTGTCTCTAAACATGTGCCTTTTCTAGACATTCTATATAAATGGAGCATATAATATGTGGAGTGTTTCTGTGTCTGGTTTCTTTCATTTAGCATAATGTTTTGATGATCATCTACATTGTAGCACGTATCCATAATTCATTTCTTTTTAATTCCCAAGAGTATTCCATGGCATACAGTCTGTTTCCATGGCAGAGATATATTAGAGTCTGTTTACCTATCTGCTAGTCAATGGACACTTAAGTTGTTTCCACCTTTTGGCTATTATAAATAATGCTGCTATGAACATCTGTATGCAAGTCTTTGTGTGGACATATATCTTAATTTCTCTTGGGAAGATTCCTAGGGGTAGAATTGCTGGGTCATATGGTAAATTTATGTTTCACTATTTAAGAAACTGCTACACTGTTTTGCAAAGTAGTACCCATGTCTTGACCTGACTGGTAGTTACACAGGGTCTCACTTTATAAATTATGAGTTACATTATATATTTACGCACTTTCTGGATTTTGTTATATTTTTAACTTTAAAAGAGTTTTAAAAAAAATAAATTATGATGGGGTGGTGAATGAAGTCCAGGGAAAGTTTTCTTTAAGGGGTGGGACTTGGGGATGCTGCTCTGGGGCTGGATGGAGCACTGGAGGAGGAGCAACTAGGGAGGCAAATCCTACTTGAACCTCACAGTAGGGGTGCCAGGGCCCATCAGGCTCAGCACTTGGGCAGGTGTATGCAAAAGCACGTGCCAAGATATGCAAATAAGTTGAGTCTCCCCAGGGTTTCCTCACGGGGTGGGGGGAGCAGGGTCCACCTCCAGCGGTTCTTTTTTTTTTTTTTTGGCCTCGCTGCAAGCCTTGTGGGATCTCAGTCCCCTGACCAGGGATTGAACCCAGGACCGCGGCAGTGAAAGCACTTAGTCCTAACCACTGGACCGCCAGGGAACTCCCCCAGTGGTTCTGACCTTGGTGGTGGTCAGGCCCCAGGGCTTCAGTGCTGGGCTTAGGACCTCATGACCTTGCTTTTTTGGGAAGGCGGGAGGGAGGCTGCAGGCCTGCAGGGGGAGTATCACCTGCTAATCCCTGTCCTGCTGAGGCCACCACTCTCCCTGATCCCCTTATGCTGACCCTGGATCCTGGCAGCCACTAATCTCCACCTCTGGAGACTCAAGGACTGGCAGGCAGGGCAGTGCCCTCTTCCCTGAGGCTTGTAAGGAGGGCAGTAAGTGTCCGTGAGCCCTGCCAGCTCACAGACACTCCTCCTGGCAGGGCCCGGGGCCCTTGCCTAACACAGATGGGAGATTTGAGGCCCAGAGAGAGACAATAAGTAGTCTAGGGTCACACAGCCTGCCCTGGCCAGCCCTGGCCAGCCCTGGCATGGCCACCCCCAGGGAGACCCAGCTCCTTGTCTGATTTCCCCAACATGCCCAGCCTGTGTGAGGCCTGGGAGACAGCATCCTTCAGGAAGGCTGAAAGAGGGGGCCAGGGCAAGGACCCCTGGCAGCAGGCTCTTCTCCTCGGAGCCTCCGGTTGTCATGGTTGCCGAGGAGACGGTGCCCTCACAATCAGGCTGCAATGGGCATTGTCTCCGCAGAATGTCCCTTTATTCTCCTACTGCCTCATAAGGCACTGGGGCTCAGCCCATCTCCCTGCCTCTTTTCCCCATTGAGCAGTCGGAAGAGCAGAAAATCCCCGTAAGCCTGTGCACCTGGGGCCCGTGGCCTGCAGGTGAGGTACCACTGTGGTGGATCAGGAGCAGGGAGTCCTCCCTCCCCTCTACCCTCACTTCCCCACTTCCCTGTCCCTTCCCCACGAAGGCCCAGCCTTCGAGGCGGCTTCCCCATCTGGTCGTCATGCCCTCTCCGTGCTCCTCCATGGCCCAAGGTCCTCTCTCCTCCTGCCCACCTCCCTACCGCCCACCTCCATCTCTCACCTCCAACTGGGGTCAGGAAGAAAGCAACGGGACTCAACAAATTCTCACTAAAGTTTAAATGACTCAAAGGCTCTGGGAATATCCACTTTTTAAAACGAAGCACTGGGGAACCAGCCATACTTTTTCTAGTTCACGTCTATCACGTCTCTCCCCTTATTTAAAACCTTTCTATGTCTCCCTGTAGAATGTTGAGTAAATGCCAGACACCTTAGCTAAGGCCAGAAGTCCATAATTAACTACCCAGAGGCAGACTGAGCTCAATTGTGAGTCCACTTGCTGCTGCTGCCGCTTCCTGCTCATTATTGAAGAACAGACACAAATGGCATCTCTTTTAGACCATTCGCTGAATGCCTCAGCCTCCCCAGACACACACCCCCTGTACTGTCCTCTGCCAGGGCCCTTAGCACACCCTCTGTGTGTGTGTGTATTTGAGCGTCCCTGACCCCACCATAGCTCCTGGCACACAGTAGGTGGTCAGTACCTGTTGGACGAGTAGACAAACCGGCACTGGCCAAGGTTGTGTTCCCGCACAGAAGGGTGTCTGGTTGGGGTGTCTCTGCCCCCCCAAGCCATGGCCCGCATCATCAACCTGGTGCCCTGGGAGGACGGCTCCACCCACGTGTACGCACCCCCGGCCGTCCTGCTGCCCGTGGCGCGGCGGCGCAACAAGCTGGCCGGCGTGAAGCAGCAGCTCTACCACCCAGCCCTGCCCAGCCTGCGCCGCATGGACATGGACTCCGTCAGGGCCTGCCTTTCCGACGAGCACTGCCAGACCACCACCTACTGCCGCAAAGGTCAGGCCACCTGGCCACCACCGGCCCCTCTGGGCCTTCGGGGAAGGCGTGGGTGGTTTGGAGGAGAGAGATCTCGGAGGGAGAAACCATGAGTGGCAGGTGAAAGGGTTAAAGGGAGTCGTCCCCGCTCTGCTCCTCCCTGCCTGGGTATCTTCCAGGTCTGAGCCTCTGTTTCCTTATCAGTAAAATGGGGACGCTAACAGTGCCGGCCTGTCAGGGCTATTTTGAGATTAAAATGAGATAAGGCATGAAGAGCACTTGGAGTAGTGCCTGGCACATAATATGTGCTCAACAATAATGTTGTTATTATTATTAATGGAGAGGGAACTGTGCAGAGGTCAGCAGTTGCAGGAGGAGGAGGAATAATAATAGCAATAATAACAACTTCTGCCCAATCATCTCTCCCTTTGAAAAAGGAAGAGAAAGACACCTGTCATGAAAGAGAGGTGGACATGGGAGCCTTTGGGGTAAAGGGCCACACGGGGCTAAGGAAGAACTCTTCATCGATTGAGAAGCTTGGGTATGGAGATAGGGGTGCCACACAGACACCCACACTCATTCATTCCAGCACATTTATTCATTGCCTGCTTTGTGCCTGACACTGTGCCTGGAACAAAGGCGCTCCAGCTAGCGGGGACAGCACATGCAGAGGCCTGGAGGGGAAAAGCTGCATGAGGTGTTGGTGAACTTGAGGGGTGTGGTTGGGTGGGAGGATAAGGAGTGCGGGGGCAGCAGGAGCTGTGGCTGGGGATGAGGACACAGCTCAGGGAGGGCTAAGCTCAGGGGTCTGGACTTCCTGGGGAGGTAGATAAGAACCTCTGAAGACTTTAAGAAGGAAAGAGGTCCGAGCATTGGGGCCGTGGGGAGTGGGTGACCCAGAGAGACTAGAAGTGGATGATGGGGGGGAGGGTGAGTGATTAGGACACTGGGAGGGACCACAGTCTTCAGGAAGTAGTGATAGTGTCTGGCCACAGGGGAGGGATTTGGAAGGTATTTAGGAGATAAAGTAACACGATTTGGTACCAGTGTGGGTAGAGGGGCAAGAGTGAGGAGTCCAGGGTGATACCCAGGTTCAGACCCAGGTGACAGGTGGAGTGAGGGTGTCAGAGACTATAGGGAGATCTCCAGAGGTCCCACAGAGACCCCTACAGGGCCACGATGGGAAACACAAATACGGGAAGTGGGTGGGAACGCAGTGGGGGGAAGGGGTGAAAGGTGAGGTGGAGTCCCCACACCCCCCCCTCCGAAGGGGAGCAGCTATGGGGTCCTGCTGATACTGTGTGGGAAAGGTCAGCACAGTTCTACCAATTTCCTGGCTTCCAGGAGAGGCCAGGGATCTAGATTTTTAGGGCGAGCTCTTGAGTATTGCAAGTATGTTTTTAATAAAAGCAATGGAGTCACAGTTTCAAAATTCAAAATGCTGTAACAATGTACATTTTAAAAATTCTCACTCCTCCCCCTGCCATCCCCACTTACAGGTAACCACTCTGAGCTCCTGCTGAATCCTTCCATTGTTTGCTACTGTAAATACAAACCTATTATTTTCCTCCCCAACTTTTTTTGTTAGGAACATATTCAAACATAGAGGAAGGTTGAAAGACTAATACTATGAACATTCATTACCTTCCACCTGCTTCAATTAATGTTTTGACATATTGTTTTCATTCTCTCTCTCTCTCACAAACATACACACACACACACACACACACACACACACACACACACACTTTAGCAAGCAGTTCCCAATGATAGAAACAAACTCAATACCATTATCACGTCTAGGAAAGTTAAAAATAATTCCCTAACATCTAATATTCAGTCCGTATTAAAATGTCCCCAATTATCCCCAAAGATGTCCTTTATAGCTGTCAAAAAAATTTTGGAACCAGGGTTCAATCTAGGATTGTGCCTTGTAATTTGTTGTCATGTCTCTTGTGTCTTAGTCTAAAACAGTCTACCCACTTTCCATTTTTCCCTCATAATATTGACTTTTTAAAGAGTCCAAAACAGTTTTATTGTAGACGAGTCCTACATTGTGAATTTGAGTGATTGTTTCCTTATGGTGCTGTTTACCTTGATAGTCTATTTTCTGTAAACTAGAAGATAGGTGTAGAAGCTTGATTGTAGAAGCTTTCACAGGTGTTGGATGCCATATTTGCCATGATGGCTCAGCAGGAGGCACATAATGTCATTATCCCACTATGCATGATGCTAAGTTTGATGACTTGGTTAGGTGATGACCTGAATGTATATTCTTCTCTGCCTCCAATCATCTCAATTTTAGGCTTTAAAGCCATATAAAGGCATATACTCTTCTGCACCTTGGAAGGTTTTGAATCAAGAACTTCCTCTACTGATTTTTAATCAAGGCATAGTGAGGATGTATCATAGTTTATTTAACCAGTCATTTAATGACAGACACTTGAGTTATTTCCAATCATTTTCTATTACAAACTATGCTGAAATGGGTAAACTTTCTACCCACATCATTTCCCAGTTGTGCAACTGTAAAGTAGGATAAATTCCCAGAAGTGGGACTATAGGGTCAAAAGGTATGTGTATTTATAATTCTGATAGATAATGCCAATTTCTTTCCATAGGCTCAAATCAGTTTATAACCCCTGCTGGCAATATATGGCAATGGCCCTGTTTCTGATAACTGCACTCATTTTTGGATTGTTTCCAATCTGATATGAAAAATTGGTATCAATGTAGTTTGAATATGCATGCATCTTATTATGAATGAAGCTGAGTGTCTTTTCATAGTTTAGGGACCATTTGCATTTCTTGTGTTTGTGTGTGAACTACCTATGCAGACTGTTGACCCATTTTTCTTTTTTTCTCTTTTTCTTCTATTTTGTTTTATTTTATTTTATTTTGTCTTGATTTATAGGAATTCTTTCAATATTACGGAAATTTCACCTCATCTACAAAATAAGTGGAAATATTCTTTTCCCATTTGTCTTTTGACTTTCCTTGTGTTTCCTTATGTTGCCATGCAGAAGTTTATTTCTATGTAGTCCAAGTTATCAACATTTTCTTTAGGCTACCTGATTTTGAATTAGAGTTGGTAAGGCCTCCCCCACCCCAAGGTTATAAAGAAATTTATCCATGTTTTCTTCTAGTACGTCTATGGTTTACATTGAAATTTTTTATCTATTTGGAGTTTGTTCTGTTGAATGGGGTGTGTTAAGTAAGAATCCACTTGATCTTAGATTTTTTTAAAGTTGTCAAGTATTTCAAAAACCTTTTAAAGCAGTGTGGACCAAACCTCTCCTGTGTGGGCCTGTGACCACTGGTGGACTCCTCCCTTTCTCTTTCTCCTTCAGATGACTTTGACAATGCCTACTTCACACTCCTCGGTGTCCCCAACAAACGCCTGCAGTGTTTGGTGAGTGTCCTTTGCCCCTGGCCCTGGGTTTGCTCTGGGGACCTGAAGGTCCCGCGTGCACCTAGCCCCAAGCACCTCGAGTGCTGGGCTCTACTCCGTGCACTTCCTCAGCTACCAGCTTGGGACCCTAGCCCCTTTGCATCTCCTTCAGGGGCTTCAGAGCCCCCTGGGTCAGATGGTTCAAGTGCCCCCCGCGCCCTGACTCCCTTCATCCTGGCAGGACATCACGGCGACCGGCCAGAGGCTCCAAAATAGGTGCCGCGAGAGAAAGCTGGAGCCCATCGCACCGGGCATCAACAGGGTCGACTGGCCCAACTTCACGCGCGCCATCGAGGACTGGTCCCGCTTCGTGTCCTCTGCCGGCGAATTCAAGCTGCCCTGCCCGAGCAGGAAGGGTCAGTCTACCGGCGGGGAGGATGCCTTACTGTGGGAGAGACAACTGGGCCGCTGGGTCCCTGGAGCCGGGACCCCGAGCGCTGACCGCGGGCGGGGGCTTCGGGGGTGGGCTCTGACAAAGACAGGTCTAGGAGATAGGAGCAGCTGGGGCACTCAGAGCGGGCTGGACCCAGACAGACTGAGGTTCACGGAGACAGGGCTTGTCCTGGGGAGGGGGCGGGGCCAGGCCCGAGCCAGTGGGAGCCAGTGGGGCGGAGGTGGAGG
Organism: Balaenoptera musculus; assembly: GCF_009873245.2. Taxonomy (NCBI): domain Eukaryota; kingdom Metazoa; phylum Chordata; class Mammalia; order Artiodactyla; family Balaenopteridae; genus Balaenoptera; species Balaenoptera musculus. The sequence goes on from NC_045803.1 coordinate 33,291,871, forward strand.
GCAGGGTTGGTTCTGGGACTGCCGGAGCTTAGTCCGGAGGGGGGACTGGTTCTAGGAGCAGGCGTGGGCGTGGCTTGATCTAGGGGCGGGGCTCAGTTAAGAGTAGGGGCGGGGCTTGCTCTGGGCTGGCGGGGGGCCAGAGATGGGCGCTCTCTCCGCAGTCGAGAGTTTCAGCGGCTACGCGGTGCGGTACTTGAAGCCGCAGGTGACCCAGAACTGGCGGGTAGGTAGGCGCGCTGCTCCGTCCCTGGCGGGGCGGGGGTGGGAGAGAAGCGGCTAACACGGGGGTCGGGGAGGGGGAGAAGAGACCGAGAGTAAGGTCTCCCAGTGCCCAGGGCCAATATCCCCGGCAGAGAGTGCTGTGCGGGGCCTCGGCGGGGGAGTCCGTGTCCCCTCTACTCAGTGGACATCCCCCCCCCTAATTCCTCTGGCCCGCCCCAGTTCTGTCTTAACCAGAATCCCAGCCTGGATCGCTATGGACAGAAACCCCTGCCTTTCGACTCCCTGTAAGTGACCCCACAGACCCCGGGACCCCATACCTGGCGGAAGGAGAGTGCGGTCTTGGCTGCTTTCACCACCGCATACCTAGTGGCCCTTGAAAATGTGAGACCTAGGAAGAATTGATTGGCTCCGAAACACCACAAGAAAATTGCAACTTTAAAACGACTAAATGTTTAATTCCTACCAAACGGAGCATCCTGTCATCCAGTCCCTAGCAACTCCACCTTTCAGAGTGGAGGAGTTAAGGTGGGGCGAAGGTGCAGTGTAATCTTGGTGGGATGGCGCCTGCTGACGAGTTTGTTCCCAGAGAGGGTCACCCTTCCTCACCTCGGCCTCACCCTCTTCTCTCTTTTGCAGGAATGCTTTCCGACGCTTCGGCTCTATCTACAGGTAGGGCTCCAACTGCAGTGGTGGGGGGGGAATGACCCCGCCCCCGCCCCACATTTGGCCACGCCCCCCAGTCGGGCAGCGCGCGGGCCCTCATGAAGGAGGCGCCAGAGGATTGGTACCCTCCTGGATGATGTCAGGGGGGCGCGAAGGTCTTCCCCCTGGAGAGATCTTCGCCAGGCAAAAGTGCAGCCCACTGGGAGGTGGAGGCAGTAGAGTGCCTTTCCCTCTCGATTTGGCCCAGAGGAGACCAAAAGGCAAAGACGGGGGTTAGGGGGATTAGGGGGGGCGGGGTTACCTAGGAGAAGAGCAGGGACTGGAAGAGTAAACAGACATATAAGAAATATAATGGAAGGAGCCAAGAATCTGCCTTCCAGGAAGCAGGTGAAGTGGTAAGGGCTGGGACAAGTGCTCCCAGGAGAAGAATGCAAGATATTCAAGCACCTTCATAATTTGGCCATCTCCCACCTCTCCAGCCCCATTCCCTACACTTTAGCAGTACCAGACTCCTGGGTGCAACCCAAACCAAGCAACCAAGCACTCCATATCTTTGCTTGTGCTGTTTCAGCACCTAGATGATCTTTCTACCTCTGCCTGGAAAACTCTTCCTTACACTTTAAAACCCAGCCCAGATGTCCCATCCTCCTTGAAGTCTTCTCTGACCTTCTGCCTTTCCCCTCCAGCTCAAACCCCCCTCCAGTTGGTCTCCGTATGTGTATCTCTTTCCATCTTAGAGCACACAGGCTATTGCATTATAATTATTGATGAAAGTTTGCCTTCTTTCACCTGCCCTGTGCACACACAAGGGAAAGCTTTTTTTTTTTACTACCATATAATGCCTGCCAGAGTAGGCTCACTAAATGATTGAAAAGTGAGTAAAGCTCACGGGAGATAAAGATGAGGCAAACCGGGAGTGGGGCTTGAAAGTCAAACAGACCAGTCAAAAATATATTAAAGGAAATAGGGAGCCATTGAAGGCTCTTGAGCCATAGAGAGACAGGACAGAAGCTGTGTTTTCAGAGCCTTGAGGGCAGGAAGGTGGGTTTGGTGGGGAAGGCCTAGAGAAGGACAGCCTGATTTTTCCCCAGGACATCCTAGAGGCCCCCACCTCACCTGTTTCTTTCCACAGTCGTGTTAACTACCTGACACCCTGGCGTTAATCTGTGAAAAGGAGGCCGATCCCCAGGCTGCCGAACCATGCCACCTCAGGTTCCCCAGCAGGACAGAGGGTGTATGGCGGCAGCACCCATCTCCCTAAGAGTTTAGCCTGACTGGAAATAAACCTTATGCTCCATAAGCAGGCACCACACCCGTGTGTGTGTGTGTGTGTGTGTGTGTGTGTGGTGCAGGGGCTGGGGGAGGATCAGGACCTCAGGACCTCAGGATGTCTTACCCTTACCTGCCTCCTGCCAACTCCTGGAGGACTGGTGGCGGTGGGGGGAGTTGGGAAAGATGTCTGGTGACCCCAGGTAGAGAATCAGGGTCTAGGCCCCAGGGCCCAGCCAGGGATGAAGTACAGAGGCAGGCCCGCCTGAGAATTAGGTTTTCTTTGTGCCCCCGTTCCCCTGCTCATAAGCCTACAACCAAGCCCCTTCCACCTCAGACTCTGAACTTGAGCCCTAAAGAGAAAAGAGGGGGCTCAAAAGGGATTTTAGACCCCTCTCTCAGAAGCCCTTGCCATCCCAGCGTGTGCTGGGGGCCTCCCTGGGCCCAGGGTTCCCCTGAAGAAGTGGAATCAGGCCCTGGAGGGTTGGCCTATGGTCTCTATTCCCTGTGAAGCAGCTGAGTGTGGAAGTAAGATGAGGTGCCCAAGCCCACTCAGAGAAGAAAGTTTCCTCTCCCCAAAGCACCGCCAATGAACATACCATGTAAGCAAAAAGTTATCTGCTCTATCCACATAGCTTCAGGACTAGCCCTCATCTGCCTACCAACCTACAGAAAGGAGGCCTGATGTGCTGGGGACAGCCGTGGGGCTCCTGGGCCAGGTCCAGAATAACCCTGCTCAAAGTTTTGGGCTAAAGAAGAGTGTCTCGGCGTGGCTGGGTGTTAGAGAAGCCAGCATCAGCACTTAGCTCCAGGACCTTCCAAATACCATCCCACCTGTGGCCAGTCTGCAAGGACAGACCCAGATCAGGGTAAATAGCCGCCAAGCTCAAGAACTGTTTGAACAGGACTTCTGGTGCTAGGATCTGAGGCCTCAGGGATCCATGAACCTTCTGAAATCATGTCCAAAACCATGGGTCCACCCACATGTGCATTTTCCATGGAAAGTCTCCTTGTTTTCATCTGATTCTCAGGAGAGTCAGTGCCCACAAAGGTTAGGAAACCCTGACTTACATCCTCCTCATCCCCTTCCACTAATATTTACTGAGCACCTAGTGGATGCAAGCCTGGTCTCAGGTGGAAGGAGTTTAAAACAATAATACCAGCCCCTCACCTCTGGACCCTGTGTTATACTGTTTAGAACACATCATCTCCTCCAGGCCTCATACTCCATAAGTACCCAGGAGAGTGAGCAGAACCAAAGCTACTCTATTTCACAGATTGGAAAACTGAGGCCCAGATCAGGGAAAGGCTCCAGCCAAAACCAGAACCCAGGACTCGAAGTCAGTCCCAGCACTTGTCACAGTACTCACATACAGTTTGTGCTCAATATTCGTAGAATAAGTTATTTCCCAGAATGGGGGTCTTTTGTTCAACCTTGGGTAATAAACAAGGAAATGAGTTGTTTTGTTGTCTGATATGCAGGCAGAGCCTGCCTTACAAATTCGAGGCTGATTTTAATTTCTTTTGGGGGTGGTGTTGGAGATCATCACCCTTATACCGAGGTGAGGGAGGGAGTCTGTCCTCTGTCCTGAAGTATGGAGCTCTGCTGACAACCGGGCAGGAGACAGGAGCATGGGGAGGAGGGGATGGGAAGTGGTAAGTAGATCAGAGCCCTTTCCTCCTTGGGGGCCTGTCAAGGAGGTATCCAGCTTCCTGCCATTTCATGCAGGAAGAAGCACTTTCCTCCAAGCCCAGGGGCAGTCCACCTGGATTGAACCTTGGGAAGCCATTGGCGAAGGCCCCTGAGGTATGAGAGCCACATTCTTCAGCCCTGAGTGTCCCCTCCAACATGACAGCTCAGAGAGAAATAGATTTGCCCGAGGCTCATAGCGGAGATGCTGGAGTCCTGGCCTGTGTGAGACTGTGGGCAGTCAGGGAGCTCCAGAGAGCGTGCTGAGATACCAGAGGGAATCAAGTGCCTGTGTGTCTTCTCGTGGCCCTGCTTCCTTGGCACTGAATGACTGGACAAGTCCCTCTGGGAATTTGGCCCAGCAGACATTCAAGGCCTTGCCAGACCCCATGCTAGGTGCTGGGACACAGACCAGAAGACTTGCCTGCCTTAGAGGTACTTCTAGTCCAGTAGGAGAGAGGTAAACCCAGCTGATTCAAACCTGAAAGCAGAAGGTGAGAATGTGAGCACACCTAGACCATGTTCCTCAAGCCTAGGAATTTGATTAGGTCCTTCCTCACCAGTTGTACATGGAATCCTAATTTCATAGATATAAAAATATGTGCCCAAGAATAAAGGAAATACAGAGTAGATGCACATTAACAAGTCTGATTTAGTATGCACTTGCTATTTTTTACGTGCAAGGCAATGTATCAATATTAAGCACTTTGCAGTGCCCAGGAGGTGGGCAGTTTTAGACCCATTTTACAGATGATGAAATGAACTCAGAAAGGCTAAGTGACTGGCCCATGGTCACACAGCTGGTGGTTGGCAGAGCTGGGAATTGAAGCCAGCCTGCCTGACCCCCTGAGCCTGTGGCCACCATACTCTACTGCCTTCCTGCTATGAGAGAGATGCACGCCAAGAGTCGGGGGGAAACCAGTGGGGACATTCGACCTGAGCTTAGAGAGAGGAGAAGATGTTCCACCAGAAAGTTCTCTTGGAGTTACTGCCAGTGGCAGAATCTGCAGGTTGAAAATCCCAAGAGATGGAGAGAAGCCACCCAGCCTGTGCCACTGTCTCCCCGCCTGGAAGTTCCCTCAGCCTCAGGGGGCTCTTTGCTCCTCATAGAGAGATCACAGTAGAAATCCTCCCTGTGGCCATTGCCTTGGGGACAGCCCAGCCCCCATGGCCTCACCTCCAGGCTTTTCTGGCCTGATCCCAATCCAGTACCCAGGCCCTGGGCCTCCATGTGCTACCCCTACCCCCGACGGCATCACCAGTCTCCTTGCTGTTCCAAACACCCAGGCTCCTGTCTGCCTCCTAACCTTTAGTCAACGCCTTCCTCCCACCTGAAATGCTTTCCCCATCTCTTCCTATCCAAACCTCACCCTTTCTTCCAGGCAGACCTCTCTCAAATCCTCCCTTCTCCCCAATTCTTCCCCAAGACTATGAGGACAGGAACCGTAGCTGTTTCAGGGGGACTAACTCATAGCCTCTGGCCCACAGTAGGATCTTGGGAAATACTGCACTCGCCGGCCCCTCTTATCTCTCTAACAGGATCTGGGACTCAGGAATGGGGCCTGGGGCCTCCCAGAACCAACACACGGATGTGGACTAAATGAAACAACTACTACAAAGTAATAGTTGTGTTTATTACAAAGCAACACGCAAAACACATACCCTCACCCTGGGGCTGGCAACGGGGAGGGTCAGGGATGGAGTAAGGGTCCTAGCTCAGGGAGAACGGGGTGAGGGCTGGGGAGGACTCTCACAGGTAATATTTTGTACTAAGTACCAGCAGCTTTGACATTTTTGACCCTACCTTTTGATACATGAAAACCTCAAAACTCTCTCATCTGAAGTTCTACCTTCATGCCCTGCCACGCCAGCTCAGTGTCTGGCAAACAGCCGGTGCTCAGTGATGCTTATGGATGAACAAAGGCAGGAATGCAGACCCAGAGTGGGGATGGAGACACACGCATGGTGAGGAGGGAGACCCCACGGGCCCCAGCCCACCTCCGCCCCTCCCCTCAACCTCCTTTTCAGGGCCCTGAAGGAGGACTGGGCATTCCTGCCAGAATCTGCAAAAATCAATAGCGGCCAAGGCTTTTCCTGGAGGCATGACCTTCAAGGAACAAAGAAAGCACCGTCTTGAGGATGGGATGCGGAGCTTATCACAGGCGAGCCTGGCCCAGGCGCAGAGGCCTTGGGCAAATTTCCAAGGCCTGAGCAGTCCATGGTCCTGTCTGGGGCCTGCTCTGGAGGAGGGATGAGGTTGGGGACTGGGAAGTCAGGTGGAGGCTCTCCATGGAGCTGCCTCTGCACAGATGGCAGGACAGAAAACGGAGGCTCCAGTCCCTCAAGGAGCTGAGAGTAGGCCCGAGGGCTGGCTGTCCCCTCTGCCTGCTGGTGAAGAGCTTTCCTGCCCCCATCAGCCCTGGTGCCAGCACCAGTCCCGGCCATTGTTCCCGGCTTCCTGGCCCGCAAAGAGTGGGTTGGAGCCAGAGCCCCAGGCTTCAGTGGCTGCAGCTGGAGGTCTGTGGGTTCAGAGCCCAGGCGGTCCCACCCCGCCGCCTATCCCCCCACCTAGCCAGACCCCACAACGCCAGGCCTCTCTCATCACTAAGCGTACGGCTTTGGGAAGCCCCTGGACTTCTCAAGGATCAGCACAAAACACATCCTCAGGTCTGCCCTGCCCATCTCATGGAGGTGGTATGAGGCTCAGACCAGCTGGTGGATGGGAAAGGTCTTGTGTAGCAGGGTGGGCGTGGGAGAGCCCTGACGCTCAGGTAGGAGAGCTAGGCTGGCTCCCTTCTGCCTCTGACCTCCCAGTGCTCTGCTTTCCTGAGTGGCCACTACGTGGCAAACACTCCACACAGGTCATTTCATGGGACCCTCACCCTAAGCCCAGAAGAGAGCATTAATGGCTCCATTTCACAGATGAGGAAAATGAGGCCCAGAGAGATCCAAAAACCTTCCCAAAGCTTTGGTGCTGATGAGTGGCAGAGGCAGGACTCCAGCCAGGCCTGACTGTGGTGCTCTTAACTACGACAGCACAGCACTGCCACGGTGGTTCACGAGCGCAGGCTCCACCCCTGGAGAGCAGGGTCCTCTCCCACTGCCCCCCTGGGGGGCCGAGCACAGAGCCAGCCACACAGTGGGAGTCTGACAGAGCCGTCAAGATGATGGGCTCCCTAGGAAAGTTGTCTTTGGTGGCCCAGCTTGCCCTGGCAATGACTTCAAGGACCCAGGAGAAGGGACCCCCACCCCACCCAGCAGTGCCTCTTTCCCCAGGAAGGGGAAATTATTAAGTCCAGAGTGTGAATTTATGTCAGCCTCTCGCTCTCGCTCCTCTGGCCCTCATCCACATGTCACCCCTCACCCCAAGGTACCACCCTCTTCCCATCCTGTCAGTGGTTGGGGCAAAGGGGATGACTACCCGGAGATTAAAGATGATAGTGCTAGTTTGTACCCCAGCCATAGAACCTGAAGTTCCCCCATGAAAATTCCATGCTCTAAGAGATGGAGCCTCACATCAGCTATGGGACACAGGAAGCGGTGGGGTTCCTGGGCAGGTAGGTGGGAGAGGTACCTGTGTGTGTGGCCGGGTACAGTGTGTAGCTGCTTAAGCCAGTTTGTGCTGTTTCTGTCACTTACAATCAAGAGAGACCAGAATGAGACAGGTGGGGAGCAGACTGGAGGCTGAGAGAGGCAGGAAGGGGAATAGGGCCCACGGGTTGATCCAGTTACCTTCCCAGAATCAGAGCGACAGGTCTCTAAGGACCCTTAGAGATCAGAGGTCAAGAACTCTGCTTCAGATGGAATCAAGGCCCCAAGAGGAACAGAGCCTGCCTGGGATCACTTATCAAAGGTCTAAGACCTGAGCCTGAACACACAGGCCCCCAGGCCAGGGCTCCATTCACGGCCCTGGTTTTAGTCCAGGTGGGAGCCCCACTGCTTTGTGAGGGGAGGCAAGGTGGGGACAAAGGAAGAACACCAGGGCACACGCAGAACACCACCTGTTCAGGAAGAGCAACCTGAAGCTATAAGGCACCCAACACATGCCAGTGCTTTCCAGGAGTCTCTGCGAGGTGGGTGGGTTTTGCCTAAGGTCACTGAACTAGAAAGGAAGCCAGGATTCAAGCCGGGCACAGGGACAAGGGGCCCTGGGCGTCCTTGCTGAGAGGTGGACGCTTGCACACGGCTTCTCAAGGGCAGAGTCCTCCTGTGGCCACACGCCGAGGGAGTAAGAGGACCATGGGGTCCTGGTCACATCCGGGGTCCCCCCTGGCCTCTCCACTAAGACTTCTGCAGCCAGTTTTGAGCTCCCTGCGGCGTGGGTAGCTCCTTGTCCTCTTTCTACCCTCACCTCCACCCCTACCTTCAGGGCAGGGGTCCCTCCTGACCACCCTCCACTGGCTCTCAGACCTGGGGGGAGTTGCTTCTACCTTCCTCTCCCCACCTCCACCCTTGCCTTTGAGAAACAGGAGGAGCTTGAGTTGCAGTTGGCCCACTGGGGGACAGGATAGGGGACAGAAGAGGGGTGCAGGAAGGCTGAGGTGGAGGCGGCTGGGTTGGACATGCAGAGGGATCACCGTGCGACAGGGTGAGCAGGAGTGGGGTGAGAGCATGTGATCCTCGGGGGCGGCGCCTGTAGGCTGCTCCAGGCAGACCCTGATTTTCCACTGGGGCTAAGCAAGCTCTCCTGCTTACCAGGCCCAGTGCCCAGCTTCTGACCATCCATGAGCTGCCGGTCCCTCACAGATCAGCTCCCTTTACAGGGGCTGCAGTTAAACCCCAAGGATGTCAAGAGGTCACAGCCCAAGGATCCCAAGTGTCCTGCAGTTGGTACCGTCAGCATCGTCACAGCTTCCCCACCAGGGCCGCCATATGCGACTCCACTTAACTCTCACAAGAACCAAGCAAGGCAAGGGTTAACCTCCCCATTTTATAGATGAGGTAACTGAGTCCCAAAGAGGTTAAGTGACTTGCCCAAAGTCACACAACCAGAATGTTCAAAACATTCGAACCCAGCCTTATGTCCCAATCCCAAGCCTGCCACCCTGGCCTGCACACCTCACTCCCTCTCCACGACCCAACATTCCCCTCTAAAGAATGACCAGAACAAACTGTGCTTTGGTCTGTGAAGGTCAATGTCTTTACTTCTAAAGCATACATTGGACTCACTATATATTAACATCAAAAGGGCTATCTAAAATGGAATCATTCTTTTTAAAAATCCAAATTCTCACATTTTTATATAAGATCCAAAATGACATGAAATTAAACTATACAATGTTATGAACAGTATAACAACTGCTTTTAGAAAGCAAAATGAAAGAAAAACATTAGCAGTTGGGACTGTTTTCAGCCTGGGTTCCATGTCTTTTGAGGCATTGTGACTAAAGCCAGCACCGAGGGGAAGGACCAGCCCCTCTCTGCGGGCACAGGAAAGGAACCTAGGCAGAGGAGGGGGATGAGGGCTTTTCAGACTTCTGAAGGTGAGAGTGGGACAAGACGGGTCTCCCTGCTCCTCTGGGATCTTGGGGTGGGCACTGATTAAAGTCTCCTTTTAAGACCCAGGGAAGGGGTCTGGGAGAGGGTGGGGCAGAGCTGGGTTCAAAAGAATCATTTTGATAGTAAAGATCTTCTGGCCTTCCCGAGAAGAGTCCCAGCCAGCAAGCAATACCAATCGACTCCATCTCCCTACCGGTTTCCTTAACAACCCTCTTCCCCTGCCCACTCCTTATCCTGGACACCCTCAGCTCCATGAGCCCAGTGGGCAGCCAGAGACCTAGGGGGACCCTAGGAGGACCCGAAGGAGAACACTCTGGCCTTGGAAGTAGCTGGATGTTGTCTAGAGCATCTTGGTAGAGCAAGACCCCTGGAGTACAGGCCAGCAGCCAGACTGATGGGGGAGGGTGCCCATGGGCTGGGAGGGCACTGTGGGGTCAGAGGCGTTCCCATGGTCCTTTCACCTCCCCTACCCTGGGTACCCAGGCATGGTCTTGGCCCTGAAGCAGGGCTGGGGCGAGCTGATTAGGGCCACGCCCTTGAGGCTTTGGTTCACACAATTCAAAGGGGTGACACTTGTTCCCATCCACTGGGAAGATCACGGGCTTAGCCCTGCTTCCTCCCAGGCACCAGGTGATCTAACAGTCCCCTCTTTCACATCAGTAGTTCTGTCGGGCTGAGAGCGCATTCCCCACCAGTGCTTGGAACCATGCCACAAAGGTGGGAGGGGCACTTCCAAAACAGTGGGATTAGCCCTGGGTGCAAAGGCTGCCTTTCCTCCTTTCCCTGCGGACAGCACTGTCCCTGGCTGAGTGAGTCACAGGAGAACTTCTCTGCCTCCTCCCTCTGGCTGGGCCAATTGTCCTCCAAGCAGACTGAGCCCACAGGTGTGCAGCACCCCTGTATGTCTCGCCTGCCAGAAACCTGGAGGATGCATCGCCCCCGGCTGAAGCTGACAGAGAGGCCGGTGGCTCACAGTTTGCCCTCCTGGTTCCAGGACTACATCACGGAGCTGGCCTTCTCCCTCAAACAGCAACCTGAAGGGGGATGCCCTACACCCAGCCTACCTCTGGAGTCCAGCCCTTCTCCCAGGCGCTACCGTGACCCTCCTCTTTCCTAACCTATCCGATTTCTAATTAGGCTGAAAGGTCTGGGAAGGTTGGGCTAGCACCACCCCCTCGTTGGGGTGGAGAGAGGCCATTGGACTTCCAGCCTGGTTCCAGGCCCCCAGAGACAAGGGACGCTGAGGTCTCTCAAGAGAGCGAATCCTGTAATGGGAAAGAGGTCTGTGGGGTCAGGACCAGCCACAGCAATCTGCCGTCCCCGCCCCCACCCAGGCCTGTACCGGGAGTGCCAGGCACCCACACCCTCCACCTGCCCAGTGCCCTTCTGTCCTCACGCCCAGGGCCTCCCTCACAACACCGAGCCGGTGCAGGGATGGGTGCGAGGAGGCCGGGCCGGGCCTGGTGGGGGCCGCGGCGGGGACTCAGGGCAGGCAGGCGGCTACCTGGTAGGCGCCCTCGGCCGCAGCTGCGGCGGCGCTGTGCTGCGCGCTGTGCTCCTGCAGCAGGGCCACGTCCAGGAAGCGCTCGCCGCACCACACGCACTTGAACTGCTGCTCCCGGGCGTGCACGCCCTGGTGCTTGTTGAGGTGCTCACGCTGCTTGAAGGCCTTGTCGCAGTTGGGGCACTTGTAGGGTTTCTCGCCCGTGTGCACCCTCCGGTGCCGCTGCAGGTCGGAGGCGTACTTGAAGCGCTTCTCGCAGTCCGGGCACTTGAGCGGCTTCTCGCGGGCCGGGTCGCAGCGGTGCTGCACGAACTCGGAGGACGAGAAGAAGCGGCGCTCACACAGGGTGCAGCGCAGAGGCTTCTCGGCGGCCGAGCAGTGGGCCAGCTGGTGCTTCTGCAGAGCCGACGCCCGCTTGTAGGCCTTGTTGCACACCGGGCACTTGAAGGGCCGCTCGGCCGCGCCCGGCAGGCACTTGTGCCGCAGCAGCTCGGCCGACTGGTCGAAGCCCTTCTGGCACACGGGGCACTTGAAGAGGGTCTCGAGGGTGTGCACGTGCTGGTGGTAAAGCAGGTGGCTGGGTTGCCCGAAGCCCTTCTCGCACAGGCCGCACTTGAAGGGCTCCTCGGTCTTGTGCGTGCGCCGGTGCCGCATCAGCGCGTACTGCTGCTTGAAGCCCATGGGGCACAGGTCGCACTTGAAGGGCCGCTCGGCGCTGTGCGTGCGCTCGTGCTGCCGCAGGTCCGACGGCCGCTTGAAGGCCTTCTGGCACTCGCCGCAGCGGAAGGGCCGCTCCCCGCTGGGCGTGCACGGGTGCTGCAGCAGCTCGGATGACTCCTTGAAGTGCAGCTCGCACACGTTGCAGCGGAACAGGTGGTGCTCGCCCGAGTGCGCGTACATGTGGCGCACCAGGTGCGAGCGGTGCTTGAAGGTCTTCTCGCAAACCGCGCACTTGTACGGCCGCTCCGAGCTGTGCGTGCGCTTGTGGTGCACCAGGTGGGAAGACTGGCTGAAGCTCTTGTCGCACAGCGTGCACTTGTAGGGCTTCTCGCCCGTGTGGATGCGCTCGTGTCGCGAGAGCTCCGACAGGTGCTTGAAGGGCTTCTGGCAGATGGGGCAGCTGTAGGGCTTGTCGGCCTGTTCTGCAGGGGCTACGGCGGGCGGAGGGGGTGCAGGGGGCAGCGAAGGGGCGGCAGTGGCCGCGGGCTCAGCCGCCTCGGCGGGCTTGTATGTCTTCTCGCAGATGGAACATTTCACGAGGCCCCCAGTGCCGCTGTGCGCGCTGTGGTGCTGCGCCAGCGACGTGAGCAGCGAGAAGCCCATCTTGCAGACGCCACAGACAAAAGGCTTCTGTTCGGCCTGCACGCACTGGTGCTCCAGCAGGTCGGTAGCCTGGTGGAAGATCTTGAGACACTGCGTGCACTGGAACGAGCGGTCGTGGCCCGCCAGGCACTGGTGCTCATGCGGGCTGGACAGGTGCGCCAGGTCGTGACCGCACACGCCGCACTTGGGGCCCGGCTCGCCTGCTGGCTGCAGGGGCGCGTGCTGCGGGGGCTGCAGGCCCGGGTCAGGCTGCAGAAGGATGCCATAGACGGCACAGCCCAGGGGGTTCTCAGCTGTGCCTGGGGTCAGTGTGTGCTCGGCCAGGGCCGGCGGGGGTTCTGCGTGGTGTTGAGGCTGCGGCGGCTGCGGCTGCTGCGGCTGCGTCTGCGGCGGCTGCTGCCAGCTTTCCGACATGCTTGGGAAGATGAAACAGGGTTTGGAGAGTAATGGCTTCAGTTTCCCTGCTTAAGGTGACCCACACCAGAGAGAGAAGCTGCCCAGGATCAGGTATGGATGAGGACCTCAGACAAGGCACAGAGAGGGGCTAGTCAGGCGGCCCAAGTCATTAACCAAGACAGACTACAAGGCTCTGCCTACAGGACGGGGGTCTTCGAGGCAGGGTGCCAGCAATGGCAGGGAAGCTCTGCCTTCCCTGATGATTGGTTCTGTAGAGAAGAAAGAAATCGTGAGCTTGAGGCAGGGACATGCAGCTGTTCCCGGGGCCTCTCCCTGATCTGCCTGCACTCGCCACATTGACATAAACCACATCAGGGAAGCGAGAGGGGCTCAGGGCTGGGAGATCTGCTCCCTTCACATGCTACCAAAGACGTCTGCTGGCGGCTCAGCTCCTCCAGCAAAGGGGACAGTGGCTGTCTCCATGCCCAACCCACCTTCAGTTCCCCATCCCTGGGCCAGGCATCCCAACCTCCCAGCTTACTGTCAACCCTCTTCAATTAGCTGTCTCACGGGTGACAGTCTGGGGTGATCTGTCCACAATACAAAGAAGTCACAAGTTCTGCTCTTGCTCCAAAGAAAGAAGGAGGTGACCAGATAGGGCCCTGGCATCCAAAACAAGAATTTTAGTAACATAACTTTTTTTTTTGCAAAACACTTCTTACTTGGAAGCCCAGTACATAAGATAGATAAAAGCAGAAAGGCTCTGGTTGAGGCCTCCCTGTAGGCCTGCCAGCTTCTCTCCTGTTGCTGAATCTCAACCCAGGACACAACTGCTCATAAGAACAGACTGTGGGTCTAAGAGGCCAGGCCTCCCAGACCTGAGGGCCCCACAGCAAACGGCCTCAGTCAGTCAATATCTAAAACAACTGCATGAAACTGAGGACCATCTCAGAAACCTTCTCCCATCAGGGGCTGGCCCATACCCCTCTCAACTACCCCCCAGGCCCTCCCCCCTGACCATGTGCCTGTTCTCTCTTCACATAAGTGGGATGGCTTTGCAGGGACCTGAGCCAGTGCATGATGGGGGTTAGATGACGGGTCCACAGACCCATGCAGCCTAGATATCCACATAGCAGAAGTTCCCTAGTCTAGTCATCTCCCAGAGCACCAAAACAAGTCCTAAATCCTCTTCATCTGACAGTGTCAAGGCCTGTAGGAAAATGTAAGCAATTTCGAGTTTGCCTCTGCAATGTGGGAAGTAGCATGCTAACCACAGAGTGTTCGTCCCTATCACCTTTCCGGAGAGAACCCTTTTCCCTTGCTCCAAGTCTGTAACATTTTGGATAATCAATGGAAGGTAAAGACCACCCAGCTCAGGCAAATCTCTAACTCACCACTTTGTGGCAGCATAAGGTAATGACAGCGAGAGGGAACAACTTTTAGAATCAGATGCAACCCACTTTCAGGTTCCCAGCTCTTCTGCCTCTAACATTGAAAACTTTCTAAGTTTTCTCCCGATGAAAAGAGAAGGAAGGGATGCCTTTACAGGCCAGCCTGGCCTCTAACTGTTCTGCCAAAGAAACATAAGAGTCAGGCTAAAAGCTGTCAACCTCAGCATCTTTCTGGGAAGGGAAGAAGTAAAGAAGCCGCTGCTCTGGGTGGAGGCAGCAGGTTGCATGAGTGAGCAGGTACTGAAGCCTCCCCAGGAAAGAGGGAAGCAGAACTACTCTGAGCGAGGTCTAGGTCAGGCTGCGCCAACCCAACTGTTTTTTTTTTTTTCCGGCATGAATGGCTGCCAGACACAGGGTCCACGGTCCCAGGCCCCCAGCTCAGCTGCCCACCCTGGCCCCCCTCCAGGAAGGTGCGGCCAGAGGCCTCTCTGACCACTCAGGAAAGAGGATGAGAGACTAGGGTGAGGGAAGCAAGCGGAGGCCCCCACCTGCGCCCCACCCCAGCCCTTCCTCTTCCCTGGGAAACCGAATGAAAGCCGATCACCTCCCTGCCGGCACTGCCCGCCGGCCCAGCTGGGCTGCCTCCTGTCAGCCCTCGCCGGGAATGGACAGGCCGCTGCGGCCCGAGGGCCGGCCCCGCGGGCGATTGGGCCCGAGAAAGGCCCCAGGGCTGCAGGCTTGGCCCGGGAGACAGCTGCGCGTCGAGGTCGGCCTGGGCCGCCCAGGAGCTCAGGAGGCCGCCGGGTCGGGCTGGAGGGAGTGGAGGGGCGGCCGGGCCGGCTGGGGAAGGGGTGCGGCGGGCGCGGGAGTGGCGCCCAGCCGCGGCCCCGGGCGCCCAGCCGCTCACCTGCTCCAGGCCGCCCGCGGGGTCAGGCGCAGGGCGAGTGGCGACCGGCTGCTCTCTCAGCCGCCCCTTTATTCCGACTCCATCCGCGGCAGCGCGGCCTACGCGCTCTGCCAATCCCCGGCCTCGCGTAGCGGCGGCGTCCGGCTCGGGGGCGGGAACGGGCTAGCGGCGGCCGGAACCGAGGAAGCGACGTGCGCGGCCGGGATAGCGGGGCCGGGGCGGAGGAGCGCTGGGAGGGCGGGCGGACGGACCGATGGCCTTGCAGAGACCGGCGGACAGGCGGGCGGCGCGGGGGCCAGGGAGGCGGGGCCGGGGGGAGGAGCGGCAGCCTGGGTGGCGGCGGCCGCGGGAGGAGCGGGCGGCGCGGAGCGAGGCCGCCCCCTGCCGGGGACCCCGCGGCCGGGCCGGGTCGGACAGCTGGGCGCGTCGGGCCGGCTCTCCAGTCGCCCGGCCGGCACGCCTCAGCTGACCCAGGGAGGGCGCTGTTTCCGACCACCCTACTCGGCCTTAAGGGAGGGGGCTCCCAGGACCCGGCCCCTGGTCCGACCCCTGAACCTGAGAGGAGGAGCCTCCTAGACTCTGAACTTCTGGAACTGACCCGCCTCTGACTGTTCAGCTCGCTCTTAGCGGAGGGGACCCCGGAGCTCGGACTTTGGGCCGGCTTGAGTAAGAGGCCCCGGGACCTCTGACCCCGTCCAGACGGCGAGGGAAAGGGCGAGGGCACTAGACTCCGATGAGTCTAGTGCGCTGACCTCTGACCCAGGGACCATCTGCTGCTGGGAGGTCCCGAGCTGCTGCAGACCGAGCAGCGGACAGAGAGGTCAGGGCCGAGAGCGATCTGTTTAATGGGCACGCGGAGGATGGCGGTTCCGGGAGGCTCCAGGTAGCGGTCAAAGCGCGGCGAGCCAGCAAGCAGCGTGCTCTGGGTGGGTAGCCTCTTTGCTCGAGTCCTGCCGGGCCCCGCCCCAGTCCCCGCCCCGAGGCGGTGCTAATCCGGGCCCCGCCCCCGGGAGAACACTTCCGGCGCAGAGGAATTCCGGGTGTGGTTCGACTGCTGGCGGGCCGGCTGTGCGGTAGCGGAGGGGGTCCCCCATGAGTGCGGCGCCCCTGGTGGGATACAGCAGCAGCGGCTCCGAGGATGAGGCTGAGGCCGGGGCCCGGGTCCGGCCGGGGACTGGAGGCTGCAGTCGGTGAGGAGCGAGGAAGACTTTCTGGGGAGGGTGCGGGTTGGCACCCGGACCGGACCCGAGCTTTGGGGTGGTTGGGGGGGGTGCCGGGCTGCTCGCGAGGGAAGGAAAAGGGGCACCGGGGGAAAGGAGGATCCGGAGGACAGCCTTGGCAAAGCCCCGGAGTGCCCCCACCCGGCTAGGCCAAGGTTAGGAGGCAGGAAACGTGGGTACGGGTCCAGCCTCCGCCGCTGGCCCACTTGTCTCCCGGAGCGCACCGCTGTACCACCCTAGGTCTGCTTCCTCATTTGGAGAGTGTTTTCCTTTATCCAGTAAATATTCATTGAGCACCTTCTCTGCGCCAGGCTCGGGACTGGGGACTCAGCAGTGAGCAAAACCATCCAAGCCTCCTACTTTGTGCAGCTTCAGTTCTTAATTGCCAAGCCTGGTGCATCCTGAGTGCTTTTCAAGCAGTCTCCCGGTTCATCTCACAATAGCCCTATCAGGTTGCAGTGCACTGTACAGATGAGGAAACTGAGGCCCACAGAGGGCACATGACTTGCCCAAGACCACGGAGCTAGCAAGTGTCACTCCAGCTGAGGCCTGGCCAGTTAGGGCATGTGACCTCTGAACCACATATTGCCACTTGCCCCGTTGTTTTCCATGGGGACCACGTTCTCTGCTAAAGTCGGCCTCCGCGAGCCGTTGGGAGACCCCAATGAGACAGTGTTGGGGAAAGAGCTTTGTGGTTATCTAGAAGCTGCTTACAGCACCTGGTGAGAAATAGACACGCAGACTCACCTGGTACAAGGGGTTACAACTTTCATTGTGTGTACAGAGGTAGAGAATGCTAAGAGGCTAAATGTGCTTGATTTCTTCTTTTCTCTTGCAGGGGCCAGAGCCCCCTTCCCAGCCAGAAATTGCCAGTACCCGACAGTGTGCTGGACATGTTCCCAGGCGCCGAGGAGAGGCTTGCAGATGATAGCGCAAAACATGGGGGCCGGGTGCGCACCTTTCCCCACGAGCGGGGCAACTGGGCCACCCACGTCTATGTACCATGTGAGTAATGCGTGAGAGGCACGTGGCTGACACTGACAGGTGCCCCTTATGGGAGGAAGCTGGCCCCAACCAGGAGGAAGAAGCCAGAAACCTCTGACACTGGTGGTGGGAAAGAGATTAACTCAACAGAGAACAAGTTTCAAGAACTAGGGAATTTTTCTGTTAACTTGGTTTCAGGTTTTCTGGTCTTTGTTTTTATATTGGGATGTAGTTGATTAACAATGTTGTGATAGTTTCAGGTGTACAGCAAAGTGACTCAGTTATACATATACATGTATCTATTCTTTTTCAAATTCTTTTCCTATTTAGGTTGTTACATAATATTGAGCAGAGTTCCCTGTGCTGTACAGTTCAGATTTGAATTCGTTGCCTGAAATATCTTTTACTAACCCTGTGTATACTGTTCTCCCTGCTCATGAGGATGTGACCAAGGGAGGGTCTAGGGCAGAGTGTCAAGGCCATCCCAGACTGCAGCTGTAGCTGGTACTTTATTTCAAAGAGGGCTGTAGGTGTGCTGGTCTCCAGTCCCACCCCACCCTAGCCCTAATGAGTGAGTGGCAGGCAGAAAATGCCCAGGCTTCAGAGTCTGACCTCACTCCACTACCCACTACTCTGTGTGCCCTTTAGTAAGTTGCTAACTTCTCAGAGCCTCGGTTTCCTCATCTCTAAAATGGGGATAGTAGTAATACCTATCCTCTAGGACTTTTGTGAAGATTAAATCAGATAATCTCTGTCAAGTTCTTAGCACGATACACAGAGAACGTGGTGGCTCTTATTACATTGTGTTAGATCAGGTAAACTCTTGGAACCTCCATTTTCCCATCCACAGAATGAGAATGATTCTCTATACTGCCTACTCCACAGGGCACTTGAGCAAATCGAGTAACTTATTAGTTGTGAGCAGACTATTAACCATGCAGCTCTAGTCACATGTTTGGTTAAAAAAATGAATAATCTGTGGAAATACAGTGGTGGTCCTTGTTGCGTTCTTTGTCTTTATGAACAATTAGGAGCATTCTAAATGTCTATCAGGAGATTCTAAATGTCCAATAAATGTCTGATTAAAGAAATGAACTGTTTCTGATTATGGGTTACTGTGGAGCTGTAATCATGAGCTTGATTTAAGTAATGAGAGGAAGGCTGGCCAACATGTAGTGTTATATGGAGAAAGCCAATGGAATAACTGGTATGCCCTCATCTTTTTTAACAAATAAGATATATACGTTAGTACATGCACTGAGAAGAGGCTGGGGAAATAGGCATCACATTTGACAGCCTTTATCTCTAGGGCAGTATCTTGAAAGTGGGCTGTATGTGCCTGGGGAAGGGATCAAGATGATCCATTAGAGAGAAAAGTATTAAAACCTTCTTATGTATTTCTCTTTATCTCATCTTTTAAAATTTCTGTTGTTCCAAGTGTACATTTTATAACACACATAATTTTGCAGTGTAGCACATGTTTGTAATTTATAAATAAATACACATTTATTGCGGGTATGTGTGCGAGCTTGTTTGACTAATGGCCTGTGCAATCACAGTAGTTTGGAGACCACTGCTGTAGGTCATAGGATATCAGGGGCCCCTACTTTCTCTGTCACATATTTCTTTTCTCACTTGAATTCTTTTCAAAGAGCGTGTATGTGTTACTTCTATAGCCATAAATGCATATTAAAGTATTATTCAAAATACATAGACATAGGCTGCTCTCAAAAACCTTTCTCCGCCTTCTGGGCTTCATCCAGCCATGCCGCCCTGGCTAAGAGAATGGCCCACCCTCTCCACTCCTCCCCTCCAGATGAAACCAGGGAGGAGTTCCTGGACCTGCTTGACGTGCTGCTGCCCCACGCACAGACATACGTCCCCCGGCTGGTAAGGATGGAGGCCTTCCACCTCAGCCTGTCCCAGAGCGTGGTTCTGCGCCATCACTGGATCCTCCCCTTCGTGCAGGCTCTGAAAGACCGCGTGGCCTCCTTCCAGAGGTGAGTGCCCAGTGCTTCCCTCTGCCCCTCATCTCCCTCCCCTTCAAGGCTCCTCTTCCTGTCCTGAGCTCTTGCGGGGATGGACCTGTGGGATGCATCACCCCTTCAAGCAGGCAAACCTAAAGGTTAGCACACCGAACATCTCCCAGAGCCGCCTGCTGTGCACTTCCTCCCATGTGCCCTTGGGCGTGCCGCGTAAGCTCTGGAAGCCTCCGAGCCTTGCCTGTGTGCGGGTCAGGGGAGTGGTGGTGGCTGCCTCAGAGGGGACTTGTGAGAGTGAATGAGATCCGGGTGCCCTCAATGTGGCACTTGGCGAACGATCAGAGCTCACCCCCACTCTGGTTTTATCTGCCAGCCTAGGCTTTTTTTCCCTTGACTATTTCATACCTCTTCTTTCTACTAGAAATGCCTCTCCTTCTAGACTTGGCCAGATCAAAGCACTGCTCCTTCACTGAGGCTGTCCCAGTTGATATCTCCTCCAGAATTCCTCAGTCCCAGGGACCCTGCTGTCCTGTGCTCGTCTACACCCCAGTGCTCGTTCCACTCATCCTCATGTCCATATTCAGTCATCCCCATGTCCCATCTCCCGCTTGGAGCCCAAGTTCCTGCAGGCCAGGAATGCGGCTGCTCTCTGAATTACCCCACGGCTTTTTTCCAGGTGCTTTGCTTACTATAGGCATCAAATGGATGTTTGTTGGATGACTGAGGAGAGAGAGAGCCCAGAAATCCTCCTCTGGATCCTCTGAGTGTTGGTTCTAGTAGGAGCCTAAGAAGCCATCCAGGTGGTGGTTTTCTCCTCCTGGTCTTATCTGCAGAGTCCTTTCTTCTAATGAGGTGTCACGCAGATCCCTGATGTGTAGCTGCGTAAGAGAGAGAAAAACAGAAGTCTTTTAGCCAAAGTCCCACCCTCGCAGTTCAGGAGGCCCGAGGCCCAGGAATTCCATAGAACTACTCTGCACCATTGGAGGACTGCCCATTTCGTGTAGCCCCTACTCAGGGCCAGAGGAGGAAGGGATTTGCTCCAATTCAGTCAGTTAGCCAGAGACTCAGGACTAAAACTCATCTCTCCACCTAATCCAGCCCCCATCCCTCTTTTTATTGAGTCATATGTATGTTAGTCAGGACCCTCTTGATCGCAGGTGCCAGAAATCCAACCAAAAGTGGCTTAAACAGGGGGAATTTATAGGCTGGTGTAACTAAAATGTTTAGAGGTAGCACTGGCTTCATACATGGGACCAGGAGATGTCAGATGGCACCAAGTCCTTTCCCCTTCTACGTGAGAATGCTTCAGTTATCCTGCTTCTAGCTGTGTCCCTGGATAAAGGTGGAATGCCAGCTGTGTTCTCGGGCCACGTCACTTATGGTAAAAATGACTTATTAGCACGTC
Organism: Balaenoptera musculus; assembly: GCF_009873245.2. Classification (NCBI taxonomy): domain Eukaryota; kingdom Metazoa; phylum Chordata; class Mammalia; order Artiodactyla; family Balaenopteridae; genus Balaenoptera; species Balaenoptera musculus. Next base: position 33,312,326 of record NC_045803.1, read on the forward strand.
GTGTCTGGGCTGGGAAGATTGTGAGTGAACTAAGCCCCTCCTGGGAAACCATGGCTTGGGCCTCCCTGCATGCGGTGGTTCTCTACCCGGGCAAGTCCCTTGCTGGAACCTCTGGAAACTTTGCGCAAGGGCTATTACAAGAGATATTGCTCCCCGGGGTGGGTGGGGTGGGTGGATATAGCTTGTTCTCTTGCTCATTTAGGGAACAGCCCCTGGACCACTGGGTTGGCCCTCCCTGGTGCTGCCCTGCTGGTGCAGTGTTTCCTAGCCTGTGTCCTGAAGGAAGCTGGGCCGGGTGGCCTCTTCAGGTTTGACTGGTTGAGCCTAAGACGACCAAGAGTGGGTAGTGCACCTTTGATTCTATGGCTGTGACTGAGGGAATGCTATGCTCTGATTGTCCAGGCCTGTCAACTACACACCCCTGGGTGGGGGCACGTTGACCACTCTACCAGCACAAAATGGGAGAGCAGTCCTCCTATATAATATCACCAGGAGAAAGGGTGTTGGTTGATGTATTAGTCAGGGTTCTCCAGAAAAACAGAATCAATAAGATGTATACAGATATACATAAGAGGAGATATGTTATAGGTATTGGCTTATGTGGTTATGGAGGCCAAGAAGTCCACTATCTGCCATCTGCAAGGAGAGAACCAGGAAAGCCGGTGGTGTAATTCAATTTGATTCCAAAGTCCTAAAAATCAGGGGGCTGATGGTGTAAGTCCTGGTGTGAGCCTGAAAGCCTGAGTACCAGCAGCGCCAGTGTTGGAGGGCAGGAGAAGGTGGACGTCTCAGCTCAAGCAGAGAGGGGGAGTTTGTCCTTCCTCTGCCTTTTTGTTCTATTCATGCCCTCAACAGATTGGATGATGCCCACCCGCCCACATTGGGGAGGGCCGTTTGCTTTACTCAGTTCACCAATTCAAATGCTAATCTTTCCAGAAACACCCTCACAGACAAACCCAAAGATGTTTTACCAACTATCTGGGCATCCCTTAGCCCAGTCAAGTTGACACATAAAATTAACCATCTCAAGTCCACCCCTTATCAACTTGACACTTATATGCATCTTCTTAAATCATACTTAATCTCTAAATTAAGACCACAACAAGGTCATAATTCTGCCTAACATGATACAACATCCAGTGTACATCTGAAAATGCATTAATCCCTTCCCCAGAAGAGGAGGTAATCTTCTTGAGCGATACTTTTTACTCTTCTAAAAGCCCATAACTTGAATACTATGATGTAAAATTAACAATACTTGAATACTAGAATAAAGTCACTACATCTTATGTTACATGATAAGGGAATAAGAGAAGAAAACAAAGATATTTGCTCAACATATGTACAGGCAAACCTTGTTTTATCGTGCTTCACATATACTGCATTTTTTACAAACTGAAGGTTTGTGGCAACTCTGCATTGAGCAAATCTGTCAGTGCCATTTTTCCAACAACAGTTGCTCACTTCTTGTCTGTCACATTTTGGTAATTCTTGCAATATTTCAAGCTTTTTCATTGTTACTTTTGTTGTAGTGATCTGTGATCAGTGATCTTTGATGTTACTATTGTAATTGTTTTGGGGTGCCAGGAGCCACGCCCATATAAGAGGGCAAACTTAATTGATAAATGTGTGTGTTCTGACTGCTCCACCAACCTACCATTCCCCCACATCTCTCTCCCTCCCCTTGGGCCTCCCTATTCCTTGAGATACAACAATGTTGAAATTAATAACCCTACCGCGGCCACTAAGTGTTCAGGTGAAAGAAAGAGTCACACATCTCTCACTTTAAGTCAAAAGCCAAAAATGATTAAGCCTAGTGAGGAAAGGCATGTCAAAAGCAGAGGTAGGCTGAAAGCTGCTAGGTCTCTTGTCCCATTTAGCCAGGTTGTGAATGCAAAGGAAAAGTTCTTGAACAAAATTGAAAGTGCTACTCCAGTAAACACAAGGATGATAAGAAAGTGTTTTGCTGGTTTGGGGAAAGTTTTAGTGGTCTGGATAGATGATCAAACCAGCCACAACATTCCCTTAGGGCAAAGCCTAATTCAGAGCAAGGCCCTAACTCTCTTCAATTCTCTGAGAGAAGTGAGGAAGCTACAGAAGAAAAGTTTGAAGCTAGCAGAGGTTGGTTCATGAAGTATAAGGAAAGAAGCCATTTCTGTAACATAAAAGTGTGAGGCGAAGCAGCAAGTGCTGATGTAGATGCTGCAGCAACTTATCCAGAAGATCTGGCTGAGATAATTCATGAAGGTGGCTACACTAAACAATTGATTTTCAATATATGAAACAGCCTTCTATTGGAAGAAGATGCCATCTAGGACTTTCATAGCCAGAGAGGAGTCAGTGTCTGGCTTCACAGCTTCAAAGGACAGGCTGACTCTCTCCTCAGGGGCTAATACAGCTGGTGACTTTAAATTGAAGCCAATGGTCATTAGCTATTTCAAAAATCCTAGGGCCCTTAAGAATTATGTTAGGTCTACTCTGTCTGTGCTCTATAAATGGAACAACAAAGCCTGGATGACAGCACATCTGTTGACAGCATGGTTTACTGACTATTTTAAGCCCACTGTTGAGACCTACTGCTTAGAAAAAAAAAGATTCTTTTCAAAATATTACTGCTCATTGACAATGCACCTGGTAACCCAAGAGCTCTGATGGAGATGTACAATGGGATCAATGTTGTTTTCATGCTGCTAACACAACATCAGTTCTGCAGCCCATGGATCAAGGAGTAATTTCAACTTTCAAGTCTTATTATTTATAAGTCTTATTATTTAAGAAATACATTTCATCAGGCTGTAGCTGCCATAGATAGTGATTCCTCTGATGGATCTGGGCAAAGTCATTTGAAAACCTTCTGGAAAGGATTCACCATTCTAGATGCCATTAAGAACATTTGTGATTCATGGGAAGAGGTCAAAATATCAACATACACAGGAGTTTGGAAGAAGTTGATTCCAACCCTCGTGGATGACTTTGAAGGGCTCAAGACTTCAGTGGAGGAAGTAACTGCAGATGTGATGGAAACAGCAAGAGAGCTAGAATTAGAAGTGAAGACTGAAGATGTGACTGAATTGCTGCCATCTCATGATAGAAGTTTAACAGATGAGGAGTTGCTTCTTATGGATGAGCAAAAGAGTGACTTCTTGAGATGCAATCTACTCCTGGTAAAGATGTTGTGAAGATTGTTGAAATGACAACAAAAGATTTAGAATGTTCCATAAACTTAGTTGATAAACCAGTGGCAGGGTTTGAGACGATTGACTCCAATTTTGAAAGAAGTTCTGTGGGTAAAATGCTATCAAACAGCATTGCATTGCATGCTACAGAGAAATTATTCATAAAAGGAAGAATTGATCGATGCGGCAAACTTCATCATTGGCCTTATTGTCGTCTCATTTTAAGAAATTGCCATCACCACCCAGTCTTCAGCAACCACCACCTTGATCAGTCAGCAGCCACCTACATCGAGGCAAGACCCTCCACCGGCAAAGAGATTATGACTCACCAATGATGGTTAGCATTTTTTAGCAATAAAGTATTTTAAAAATAAGGTATGTACATTGTTTCTTTAGACACAATGCCTTTAATAGACTACAGTGTAGTATAAACGTAACTTTTATATGCACTGGGAAGCCAGAAAATTGTGTGACTCTCTTTATTGTGGGGTTCTGGATCCAAACCCGCAATGTCCCTGAGGTATCCTGTATATATACTCGCAGACGTATTCATAACAAAATAAGGAGGAAATACTCATGACGATTATAGTCCTCATTTTTGTAACTGGTCACATGGTCATAGCTGATATTTACAACTACCTTCCACTACCTAGCTCTCTGTTCCCTTTGCCTTCAGCAAGCACCTCAGATGGTTGTGGTTCTTTACCTGGGGTAGTGACCCAAACCTTCATTCCCGAAGGGTCTGGGCCATTACTAATCCTGCCTGGATTAGGTTGTTGTAGTTTTCCATTGGCCTGAAATCAGTAGGCATGGTAATACTGAAAGATGCCCTAACAGATCTCCTGTATTCCAGATATCCTCTTCCATATCTCCATTGTGGAATAGTAGTCCAGTTTCCCCCCGGTAGTCAGGATCAATGACCCCAGCCAACACTGCAACTCTTTTGTCTGTTGATTCAAAGGTACAGGAGCCCAGAGTGGCAAGGTGGCAAGTCTCAACTTCCAGTTCAGTGGAAGCACTATGTCTCCTGGTGGAAGCATTCCTCCCTCGGAACTAAGACCTCTGGGCTAGCAGAGCATGAAGTTGTGGGAACAGGAAGCAAACATTTTGCTAATGCATCACTAGGGCAATGGTGAGTGGTACCACTCCCATTTCTACCCCTTGATTCCTGGCCCCGTGAATCCTGGCTACAAGAGAAACAGCACCATATGTGGCTGCTGATTCAGAGCAGATATAGATATTGTGGGTTCTGTTCCAGAATAAAATAGAGTGAATGACACGAAGTTTTTGGTTTCCCAATGCATATAAAAGTTATGTCTATAAAGTGTGCAATAGCATTATGTTTAAAAAAAAAAGGTACATACCTTATTTCAAAAATACTTTATCTTTCATCTCAAAGGGGATATCTCGATATGCCCCACACCATTGGACCTCTAGACATTTCACTGAGGTAGAGGGCCCTGAATTTTAGTTGGATTTATTTCCCACCCTCTGACACACAAATGTCTTAGCAATAAGTCTAGAGTAGTTGCCACTTCCTGCTCATTAGGTCCAGTCAACATAATGTCATCAGTGTACTGGAGCAGTGTGATATCTAGTGGAAGGGAAAGATGAGCAAACCCTCTACAGTAAATTAGGACGTAGGGCTGGAGGATGCTGTAGCCCTGAGGTAGGACCGCGAAGGTGCATTGCTGGCCTGAAAGTAAACTGCTTCTGGTCCTTATGGACAGGGATGGAGGGAAATGTATTTGCCAAATCAATAGCTGCAAACCAGGAACCAGGGGATGTGTTAATTTGCTCAAGTAATGAAACCACATCTGGAAGAGCAGCTGCAATTGGAGCCACCACCTCCAATCGTCAGTTTATGATCATCCACTGTCATCCTCCACGATCCATCTGTCTTCTGCACAGACAGGATGGGAGTTGAATGGAGATGTGGGAGTCACCACCCCTGCATCTCTCAAGTCCTTGATGGTGGCACTGATCTCTGCAGTCCCTCCAGGGATGCGGTATTGCTTTTCATTTACCATTTTTCTAGGTAGAGGCAGCCCTAATAGCTTGCACTTGGCCTTTCCCACCGTAATAGCCCTCACTCCACAGGTGAGAGAATCAGTGTGGGGATGGATTCTGCCCATTGCTGAGTATGTCTCTTCCAATTATACATTCTGGAACTGCAGAAATAACCACAGGATGGGTTTGGGGACCCACTGGGCCCACTGTGAGATGGACTTGAGCTACAACTCCATTGATCACCTGACCTCCATTAACCCCTACTCCGAGTGATGAGCCACAGTGACATTTTTGGTCTCCAGGAATTCGTGTCATTTCAGAGCCAATGTCCAGTAGTTCCCGAAAGGCTGGTTATTTCCTTTTCCCCAGTGCACAGTTACCCTGGTAAAATGGCATAGGTCCCTTTGGGGAAGGCTGGGAGAAAGATCAACGGTATAAATTTGTAGTAGTGTACCAGGGTCCTTCCTCAAGGGGACCCGACCTGCCCTTCATTCAAGCGGCTCTGGGTCTGTGAACTGGCTCCATTCTGGGAATTGAGGGGCCATGACTCTGCCTTTATGATTCAAGTTAGACTTTGGCTCACTTGGCCTAGAACTTTTCTGCTTATACAGATGAAGGAAGAATTTAGTAGGCTTCCTATCTATGTCACTTCTAGAAACAGCCAACGCCCTATGTCTGCACAAGTCAGACTATTCTGATTGCTGCTTCAACTCCGCTGTCCTTTACGGTAACTACGCCCACCTTGCGGGCCAGGTATTTCCAGTTCACTCACTGTGGGCCACTTTTTGGTCCGTGTTTCAGCCTCCTAACCAAACAGACCCCTTTCCAACTCCCGGAGCTGCAGCATTACATGCTGAATCTCTGCTTAGCAAGCCCATATCCATAAATTCAGCCTGATCCCACTTTTGATCCTTCCGTCATTACCCCCACACCTTTTTTTTTTTTTTTAAATATTCACTTATTTTTATTTTTGGCTGTGTCGGGTCTTAGTCGCGGCATGCAGGATCTTTCATTGTGGCGCACGGGCTTCTCTCTAGTTGTGGCGTGCAGGTTCAGTAGCCCCGCAGCATGTGGGATCCTAGTTTCCCGACCAGGGATTGAACCCGCGTCCCCTGCATTGGAAGGCGGATTCTTAACCACTGGACCACCAGGCAAGTCCCACCCCACACCTTTAATATCCATTCCCACACACGTTCCTTGGATTTCTGCTTGTATATATTAGGAAACTCAAATAGTTCTGGAGTGTAGCACATCTCCTCGTGGGCCACACATCGTACCTCACCTTTAGGGGGTCTGCTGGGACTTGAGTCTAGTTATAGGTCTAGAAGCAAAGAGGGGTGTTGGAGGTGGGTCCTGAGGGGACTCAGCATTTTCTTGGCATCTGCCTCAGGGGAGGCCATTACCATTTCCTCAGGCAATGCAGGGTTAATCCCCTCAGATAGAGGTGGGAAGGTCCATAACACCAGTGGGGGCAGGACCCTTCCACTGCGTCCAAGAAGACTCATCAGAATTTAAGGGCCCGGGCTTCCCTGGTGGTGCAGTGGTTAAGAATCCGCCTGCCAATGCAGGGGACACGGGTTCGAGCCCTGGTCCAGGAAGATGCCACATGCCGCGGAGCAACTAAGCCTGTGTGCCACAACTACTGAGCCTGTGCTCTAGAGCCCGCGAGCCACAACTACTGAGCCCGCGAGCCACAACTACTGAAGCCCACGCACCTAGAGCCCATGCTCCGCAACAGGAGAGGCCACCGCAATGAGAAGCCCGTGCACCGCAAGGAAGAGTAGCCCCCGCTTGCCGCAACTAGAGAAAGCCTGCACGCAGCAACGAAGACCCGACACAGCCAAAAATTAAATAAATAAATTAAAAAAAAAAAAAGAATTTAAGGGCTCAATACGCCCAGCTTCATCAGAGTTTCCCACAAGTCCCCATACTTTCCCAATCAGTGCCCTCACTTTAACTGTAAAATCCTGCTTGTTCGAGGAGTTCAACTTGTGTTATAATTCAGCAAATGGCAGGATAAGGTTCCGGGTTTGATTTTCAGCAATTTCAGCCCTGCAGCTACAGGGAATCAAGGTCTCCTTTAGGGCACACCGAGAAGCTCTTAGGTCCTTTATGCTAGAGTTGGGAATTCAATACCCTGAGCTCATCTTTTTATTTCACTACTTTGTCCAGCAACATTAGGAGCAACCAACCAACATCATTATATTCCTTAGTTTTCCAAAAATGTTCGCAAGTATCATATAGGGTCACTTAGCTCCTTGCTTCTAATAAATGGCTGATGAGGGGTATCAAGGAAGACATTTTCACATCTCTATAAACAGTTCGTGCATGGACTATCAGTGCTCTCTTTACTACTGGAGATAGAGTCATTAGCATCTTTGAATCTAATCAGATTAGAGAGCGAATTCCAGGAACCCCAGAACCAATTCAGAAAACTCATCCTTAAAATTCTGTTCCTCTAGAACCATTCTCAGTGCCAAAATCTGTATTAGGGTTCCCCAGAAAAACAGAACCAATAGGATAGAGAGAGAAATAGAGATATGAGGAAATGCATTGTAGGAATTGGTTCACGCAGTTATGAAGGTCAGGTCCCAAATCTGCCAACAGCAAGCTGGGGAACCAGGAAAGCCAGTGGTGTCATTCAGCATGAGTCCAAAGGCCTGAGCACCAGGGAGGGGTGGGGGCACTGGTGGCATAATGACTGATATGAGCCTGAAAGCCTAAGAACCAAGGACCCCAATGTCCAAGGGCGGGAGAAGCTGGAAGTCTCCGTTCCAGCAGAGAGAGCATGCATTTGCCCTTCCTCTGCCTTTTTGTTCTATTCTGAAAAGTTGGATGATGCCCACCCACACTGGAGAGGGCAGTTTGCTCTACTCAGTTCACCAATTCAAATGCTAATCTTTCTGGAAACACCCTCACAGACACCCCAGAAATAATGTTTTACCAGCTATCTGGGCAACCCTTAGTCCAGTCAAGTCAATGCATAAAATTACCCTTTATAGTTGGGTGCAAACACCCCATGTCCACTCCAGGACATTCGGCAGGTGCTCTACACTTAACCAAGCTCCTGCTGGTTCTATCACCCCTTACATTTTCCCCAGAAGGGATGCACTAGGAGGCTGAAGGCTGACAGGAAAGCCAAAAGTGAACTGACTTCGTGCCCTTGGACAGGTTGTGAGATTCTAACCGGCAAGCTGGGTTGTTGTGTTCCCTCAGATGAGGGTGAGAGCTTGGCCTGGAGCCTGTAAAATGAGTGTTTCCTATAATGGGATTTGCCAAGTTGGTCCAGGAAGGGCAGGAAGCCAGTTTGTCCCTCTGAGATCACCTAGTGTCCCAGAGAACACAGGCGGAACCAGCCAGAGTCAGAGCACTTACCTGGCTGAACTTGATGGTCCCTGTGTAACTGATCTGAGAGGTGGGTGACTGGGTATTTCTGCCCCGATCTCACACCAACAGAGACCCCTCACTAAAGCATCAGGTGACAGCAAGGGCTCTGGAATCAGGCAGATTGAAGTTCAAACTGTGACTCACCAAATTCAGCCTCACCAAGCTTCAGTTTCTGTGTCTGTAAAATGGGTGCCATTATAGCACCTGCCTCACAGAGTTGTATGAGGATCCCCAAGCTCAGCCCAGGCACACGGAAATGTTCTTGTTGTTGCTTAGACTGGATCAGAATTGTCTTTTGTTAACCTGGAAAGAAAAAAACTGGCTCTTAAGTGACCTACTATCACCGACCTGATGACTTTCTCAGTTCCCATCAGTAAAGCTGAGGTAGTCTCAAATCGCTTATTGGAATCAACTGCTCTTAATAAAGTAAAATTTTTGCTAGCATCTGCGTGAAGCTATGTGTTACCTGGACTGGGTGATTATTTAAGGTCTTGCCCAGCTCTAATATTTTAGGGTTCAGCTTACCACCTGTATAATAGGGTGACAATACTAAATGTGAAATGAGTTAACTGTATTTTCAAAGTGATGTTTTTTAATATACACTATTTTCTCTGATTTTTTTCCTTATTATTCTTCCTGAAATGTGGTCCTTCTCCTAAATTTCAGATTCTGCTTTACTGCCGACCGGGTAAAGATTTACACCAATCAAGAGAAGACCAGGTGGGTCTCCCCACTCTGCCCCCAGTTGTTTCCAGAAGAGGATTCTTTGGAGTAAAGACTTGAGGGGGCCTTGTCTCTCTCAGTTTTTTGTGTGTTTGTGTTTTAACCGGCCCTATGACTACAAAGGCAGCTGTTCCCAAATCTGAACCTTTCATTAAGAAAAATAACTCAGGGAGCATGGGAGGAGGAGCAGAGGTAGAGAACAGCACCTTGGTTTAGTGGGAAAAGCCTGAGACTCAAAGAAAACCTGGGTGCCTGCCCAGCTCTGTCTGCAATTTAACGTTGAGCTCATACCTTCAACCTCTGTGACCTGCCATTTCCAAGCTGTCACATCATCCATCACATCCTGTCACATTTCCAAGCATCCATCATTGGGCAGTTGTGAAACTCAGATGAACAAAACAAGTTTTATAAAAGCATTCAAGGATGAGATGAACATAAGAAGAAACTGTTGTTATCAAGGCTTCAAAGCAAGCCTCCCTGTCAGATCCACTTACTGGATCTGAGCTGCCTTCTGCTCTCAGCACCTCTAAGAAGAGGACTCATTCGCTCATTCATTCGCTCATTCGTTCTATGCTGCACAAATTTGTTAAACACCGCCTGGTGCCAGGCACTTGCTGTACACTACAGATCAGCAGTGAAAAGGTCGGCATAGTCCCTGCTCTGTGGGATCTCACATTCTGCAGGGGAGACAGACAATAAACAAGGAAATGAGATCGTTAATAACTATCGCGTGAAACGATAGTCTGGAGCAAGTGGCCAAGGAGGGCGCTAGCAAGGTGGCATTTGCTGGTGACATGAGGACAAGAAGGAATCAACCTTGGGAAGAGCTGCCCCAAGAGCCTCCAAGCAGAGGACACAGCCAAGGAGGTGACTCTGAGGAGGAAAGAGCCTGGCATGTTGGAGGAGGCCAGTGAAGTAGAACTTGGGGAGCACATGGGAGAGTGTGAGGAGATGAGTCAGGCAGGATTAACTCCTGCAGGGCCTTCAAGGTCAAGGTCAGGAGTTTGGATTTTCAGTGTCACAGAAGCCATTGGAGGGATCTAAGCAGAGATGTGATCCAGTTTACGTTTGTAAACATCAGTCCGGCCCTATCGTGTCTGTGTCTGTGGCTCCTGAGTGGAGAAAAGATACAAAAGAGCGAGGTTGGATGCAGGGAGAGCAGACAGGAGACAGGTGAGGCGCCAGTGGTGGCCTGGCTTAGGGCGATGGCAGTGGAAGAGCCAAGAAGCAGACACATTCCCGATATACTGGAGGTAGAATCACCTGGAATTACCAGTGGGTTGGGTCTGTGCACAGTAAGGGGAAGAATCAAAGTAGATTCCTGGGTTTGAGGTTTGAACAGCTAGGTAAATATAGATAAATGGCCCCATTGTCCGTGATGGGAAACACCTGTGGGAGGAAGATCAGAAGTTCTGCTCTGTACCTGGTGGATTTTGCCGCCTATGAGACCCCCGGGTGGAAGAGTCGCATACACAATTGGGTATACAGGAGAGGTGCCAGCCGGAGATAGAAATGTGGGAGCCATCGGGCTGTGTGATACTGAAAGCAGGGCTGGGTGAGATCAGCCTGCTGGGGAGGGCAGGCGGAGCCGGCTCTGCAGCCCCTGACCATTTAGAGGCTGGAAAGAAGAGAGGGCGGCAGAGGAGACTGAACAGGAGGCCAGAGGTGGGGTCACACCAGGACGGTGTGATGGGTGGTCTCTTGGAAGCCAAGAGAAAAAAGGGCTTCAGGGAGGGAGGAGTCAGCTGTGTCAGATCCTGCGGAGCGGCCAAGGTGAGGGCAGAGAAGTATCTGAGTTCAGGAACACAGAGGTGGTTGGCAGCTTTGACGGGAGCGGTTCCTGGCCGAGTGGACTGAAGATGGGCGGGGAGGCGTGAGAGACAGCCGAGGGAGACAAATCATCGGAACGCAAGTTTTACCGGGAATGGGATGGGGGCTGGCTGAGGGTGTGGGTTCAAGAGAGGGGTTTTAGAGATGAGAGGGTGCGGACGGGAGGGAGCCGGTGCCAGAGAGGCAAGCCCTGGAGAAAGAGTCCGACATGGGAGCGATGCCGGCGAGCCTGGGCGCCACAGCCTGGGGGTCCGTAGACTTGGCAGCGGCGGATGAAGACGGCCCTGCTAGGGTTCTTAGACCCTGGGGAAGGAGGGGAGATGTGCGATTAGAGCCGGGGAAGGATGGAGAGCCAGCTCGGAGAGCGGGGAAGCGAACTGAACTCACGGCCCAGACCTCCCTCCCGGCCTTCCTCTGTCGCATCCTCTGCCCCCTCGCGGATGGTTTCTGTTCTCAGAGGCTGCGTCTCATGCCCGTGTGGTCTCCACCTCTGTCTCCCCCCAGGACCTTTGTTGGACTCGAGGTCACCTCGGGGCACACCCAGTTCCTGGACCTGGTTTCCGAGGTGGACAGGGTCATGGAGGAGTTTGACCTCACCACTTTCTACCAGGTAATCAGCAGCGTCTTTTTCTCTCCACTGACCCATCTCTAATAGGAATAAAATCAGCCTTAAAGAAACCCTTGTTAGAGGCAAACCGAAGAGCCCTCCAGAACTTGCCCGTGGGAAGTGTCCATTCGGCCAGCCCTCAGAGGACACACAACCCTGGGGAGTTGAGGGTCTGAGGTGTAGTCGGATGCAGCCCAGCGGAAGTCCAACATTTCTTACAAATCTTCTGTTATCTCTTCAATATGCATGAGATCTATGTCTTCTACTCTATAATGTATCCATGTTTATTTTTATATTTTTTAGGAAGTAGTTTTCCCCAATACTTTTTAGTCACGTTGACACTCCAGGTAGAGTTGCAGCTTCGCATACCTTCCTGTGCCTTGCCCCGTGCCCTCCAGGGGAACTTGAACTCCAAGTCGAATATCAAGGCTTCAAAGGGCCAGTAATTTTGCTTGATATATTCTTTTAAAATCATGCTGAGAGATATAAGGATGAATTTGATTGGAGATAATTTATAGTTTTATAATTTTAGACATTTTGGTTTTTGTTCATCTTAAAAAGCATGTCATCTCTTGAAATGTTTTTGATCAGAAAACATTAAATCTGGGACATGTGTTCTCTTCCACATCCCAGAGGTAATGATTCTCTATGATATGTAAAGGAGAGCCTCTGAGAACAGGACTGTCTTAGCTCAGGCTGCCATAACCAGATACCATAGACTGGATGACTTACACAATAGAAATTTACTTTCTCGGGCTTCCCTGGTGGTGCAGTGGTTAAGAACCCACCTGCCAATGCAGGGGACACGGGTTCAAGCCCTGGTCTGGTAAGATCCCACATGCCACGGAGCAACAAAGCCCGAGCACCACAACCATTGAAGCCCACGCACTTAGAGCCTGTGCTCCGCAACAAGAGAAGCCACCGTGATGAGAAGCCCGCGCACTGCAACGAAGAGTAGCCCCCGCTTGCTGCAACTAGAGAAAGCCCACGCACAGCAACAAAGACCCAATGCAACCAAAAATAATTAATTAATTAATTTTAAAAAGAGAAAAGAAAAAAAAAGAAATTTACTTTCTCACAGTTCTGGAGGCTAGACGTCCAAAACCAAGGTGCCATCATGGTCAGTTTCTGTTGAGGCCTCTCTTCCTGGCTTGTAGATGGCCATCTTCTCACTGTGTCCTCACGTGATGGAAAGAGAGAGGAAGCAGCTCTCTGCCATCTCTTATATGGGCACTAATCCCATCATGAGGGCCCCACCTTTAGGACCTCATCTAAACCTAATTACCTCCCAAAGGCCCCTTCTCCAAATACCATCACACTGGGGGTTAAGGCTTCAATATATGAATTTGGGGGACACAGTTCAGTCCATAGCAGGGACCAACCCACGGCTATTTTATCTGTCTGTGGAGGGTGCTTGGGATCAACACTGAGGATCTAGTGTCCCATGAATCAGGTCAGGGATGCAGCAGGGATACCGTGACAACTCTGTCACAGAGCTGCTGTGATGTCTGAGCCTACCATGACATCCAGGTGACCGCCTGTCTCCCCGCCGTTCCTCTGCAGGACCCCTCATTCCACATCAGTCTGGCCTGGTGCGTGGGTGATGCACGTCTCCAGCTGGAAGGGCAGTGCCTGCGGGAACTACAGGTGAATTCCCAGGGCAGGAGCATGGAAGGTGCTGAACTCCAGAAGCTGGGGGGTGGAGGGGAGCTGACAGGCGCTGAGGATTAGGCGTGCAAACCTGAATCCTGGCATAGGAAATACCTGGTATAGCCGGAGACCCCAGCACCTTACCCTGCTCCTCACAGTGCGGTCCCAGGCCACCTGGGAACTTATTAGCAACACTCACTCCCAAGCCCCAATCCAGATCTAAGAAATCAGAATTTAACAAGATCTCTAGGGATTTGTGTGCACGTTAAAATTTGAGAAGCCCTGCCCTAGAACACTAATCTGAGAGGATGCTGCGGGCCTCCCCTGAAGTCCTAGACCCTCACCCAGAGGTCAAAGGCTCAGGTGCTCCCAGGGGCCTGGCAGGTGCTGGAAATGAGTGAAACGCACCAGGTCTAAAGAACGTCCACCCTCACAGCCTTTCTCGTATTGTGATAAGTAGGGGATATCGTTCACTTTCCCGTCAGTGCCCTCAGAGGAGCCGGTACTCACCCCTGGTGCAGGCAGTTGCCATGCAGGAATGTGGACCTCGTGTTGCAAGCACTTCTGTTTTTCAAGAGAAGCGAGAAATCTTAATTTTTGTGGGTAATCCCTCTATTTTCAAATGTTGGCAACCAATGTATTTTTTAAGAAAACATTTTGCGAGCCAAACAACACATGTGCAGACGGGACACAGCCTGTGGGCCATCATCAAGTAGCCACATCTGCTCTTGGTCTAATCATTCTGGAGGCAGCAAGGAGCTCCGGTCTCGGGCTCCAGTAGACCCAGGTCCCAAGCCTGGTTTTATTGGATTCTGTGGTCCAGGGCTCTGAGCATCCATTTCCTCATCTGCAAAGTTGGGATGATAGGACTAACCTCACAAGACTGCAGAGCTGATTAGACAAGGTAACCTGGAGAGCCTGGCGCCTGCGTGGCCCTCAGCCTGCCCTGAGCAGGCCTAACCTCTGAAGGATTTCAGTAGGCTGGCTTTGTTTGCAGTGCCCTCTGGGTCCCTGATTCCCCTTCATGTGACGGTGCTCTCCTGGTTTAAGGAAATCGTGGGTGAGTTTGAAGACTCCGAGATGGTGCTGCGTGCGCACGCTGAGCAGATCCGCTGCAAGTCTGGGAACAAATTCTTCTCGATGCCTCTGAAGTGAGCACCAGAGGCCCTTGTTGTCTTGGGCCCCTCCCTCTGCAGCCAGGCAGAGATGGAGGAACCCATTCGGACTGATGGGGATGCTGCCAGCCCCGCCACTGGGAGGCCCGGCCAAAGGTGCAGCCGCTCCTGGTCCTCCCCGGGAGCTGGTTCTCTTTTGGCCCTTTTGGGTTGCAGGTTGGGTGCTGCTGCGTCACGATCATTCCCAGAAATCACCAGTAGAGGGCAGCCAGGGCTTCCTAGTTCTAGGTCTGTGGTGGTTATGCCAAAAACAAGACACAACAAAAGATGGGGGGTCACCTGGTGAGCCCACCCAGACTCAGCCTGAATCCCCACTGTAGTCCCTCCAACAAATGGCCGCTTCCCACAGCCCCGTGAGCTGTCTGTATTTTGATGCCATTGGCCCCAGACGAGGAGTTTTGTAAGCCATCGTGCCCTGGCTCATCTCTGCTCAAGCCTGACATAGCGTGCTTCCACGGGCCTGTCATCCTCCCTCCTTGACACGGTGTCGCTTTTATTTATTTGTTTTTAGTCTCACCCCCCTCCTATGCCAGCGGAGGCCATTTCAGGGCCAAGGCCCAGGGTGCTAATGTGTGGTTTAGCATCAGTTTTCTCCATTCCTTCCTCCCACTCACCCCCAGCCAGGTGCCTGGGGAGACTTGAGCAGATGTTTCATCTTGGCCTGACTGGTGGCTTTAAGCCAGGCCTCCAACGCTCTGTGACCTCTGGCTTCCCATCAGCTTCCCGAAGAAGCAGAGAGGAGCCTTCACCAGGCAGAGTTCTCCTTCTGCTGCCTCCAGCTGCCCTGCTGTGGCCTGCAGGCATCCCCAGGGGACGCCGAGGAAAGGCCAGGGGCTGCACAGGGGTCTTTGTTTTTCTTCGAGCCCTCACGGGAGCAAAGGACCAGTCCTCTCCAGTTGTCATCTGATTTCTAGTGATGGAGGAAGAGACACTTTGATGTTTTAGTTTTAAATTAGGTTCAGCAAATAAAAATTGCAATTCTTATTTTGGATTCTGTTTTGGACCACTTCTCTTCAACTAGGTGCAAAGATGACTTTCCTCTGCCCCCACCTTCCCCAGCCTGCTTCACAGTTTGGCGGTACTCTCGGCAGTCTCTGTTACAACGTCTAAGGTGGCCGGGAGAGGCCTTAACGATGCCTCAGTACAGGGTGGGGTCACCCGGCCTGCCAGGCCTGCTGGCCAGAGGGTCGCACACACCACACCTAGACCAGGGCGTAAGCACAGACATTTAGACGCAATCCTGCTATGACACTTCTGAGTCCTTTCTAGGACCCTCTCAGCTGTTCCTCCCAAGAACCCCCTGAAAAGTAAACTGGGTTGGAATGATTATTCTGCTTTTCCAGAAAAGCTGGTTCCATGACTTGCCTTGGGTCACATGAGAAATCAGGTAAGGCCCTAACCTCAATGCTGCCCTTTGCAGCCTGCCAGGCCTGCTCTCCCGTACTCCACCCTGGGCCCCCAAGGGAAAGATGTGGGGAAAGGGGGCCTGTGGCTCTGGCCCCCACTCTGCCTCCCGAACGTCTGTGCTTCCTGAGGCCAGCTCCCAATCGCCATGCTGAAAGACCCAGGAAATCACATTCTGTGCCTTCTTCCCCAAGCCCTGTGCATTGAGCTGCCGACTCAACTAGGACTGGCCAGTCAGTTCTTCTGGCTTTTGAGGTCACACGGGCTGGAGAGGGAGAAGCCGGCCATCCTTCCTGGCAAATCTCCTGTGCAGCCAGCACTTACTGACACCTGCCCTGTGCCAGTCCCTGACCTGGGCAGTTGGGTCAATCAGACTCCTCCGGCCCTCTGGATACTCGCAATGATGCGGGGGGATGGTGGCAGCAGACAGGGTGCAGAGAAGAATCCCCATCCCCAAACTTCGCACTTCTCAGACTGGGAGATACAAGCAAAGCCACCCAATTTCCTACAGGTTCCAACCTCAGGATGGAGGCAAGCCTCCAACAAGGCAGGTTCTGTGGGCACAGACCACCTGATCTTCCTCAGCAGGGACATGGAGCCTCCATCTCGGGCACTCGCTCTTCTGGGAGGGGGGCCCCATGTCGTGTAGCATCACCATTAACAAACCCAGGAGGACAGACTGACCGGCCGGTCCCCTGGGGGAAGATGTGGCACGGATGGAATTAGAGTGCAGCGACTGTGAGAAATGGGCCAAGATCAATAACCGGCTCTTCAAGAGAGAATGGAAGGTGGTGATAGAGGAAGGAAGCAGGAGATCCACCAAGCGGGGAGGGGCAGCAGGCGGCAGGGCTTGGCGGGCGCCCAGACACTGAGAGTGCAGCTGGAGGGGGTGCGTTCATGGGCGCCGCGCTGACAGTGCAAGAGCAGCTGGGGCTCTTCCATAAGAGGAGATGTGCTCCGGAGACAGGAGGCAAGACCAGAGCAGGCTGGGGTCCACCCCTCGGCAGGCTGGCTCAGAATAAAGACACGCTCTCGAGGGGGATTTTATCACACCAGGGAGGGTGCAAAATCAACACATCTGGCCTCGGTGTCCTCAGATGTTCCCCGCAGGGCAGAGAAATCATCATCTCTCGGCCTGTTTGGCCCTTTTCCACCTGGCACTCTCCCTTCTCTCCACACGCCTCTCCAGACCACCCCAGCTTTGTTTCCAAGGAAGCGGGAAATTACCTCGGCTTGTTTGTTTATTCCCTGTCTTGGTACCAGAAGCCCAGGGGGCCCGCAGGGGGCGCCAGGGGTGGGGGTGGGGTCTCTGGGCCTGGCTCCAGCCCACAGTGCCTTTCCTTTCCTGAGCGAGGGATCTCAGTCTCTACCTGAGCCAGAATCTGCCTTTAACAGATGAGGAGGCGAACCCAAAGAAGGGAGACAACTTGCTCGAGATTGCCCAGTAAGTAAATTTGTGCTGGGCAGGAACCCCTGGCCTGGCTTCGGATCCAGAGCTGTTTGTATAACCTCTCACACCACAGCAGGGTCTCAGAATGAAACTGTGCTGTGAAATGAGGTGTCTGGGCTTTAATTCAAAAGACTCCAGGAAAAAAAGTGGGGAGGTTAGGGGCTAGATGAAAAGATAGAGGGGAGATGGGGGTGGTGTTTTAAAGCTGGGTGACTGAGAATAGATACATTCAGTTAGAGATACGTATATATAACTGAATCACTCTCCCCCTATTGCAATAGTCTTTCTGAATAAAATTTATCTTTACTACTTTAACCTCTGTCCAGCTCTAGTTCTCTTTAACAGTTTTTGGTGCCATGATTCAGATCTGGATCAGAACCACCACTGAATCCTCAGATGCGACAGCCAGGCCTCACAGGGCACACCTACCTACACTTTGTGTCTCCGGTCTGCTTGCTGGTTTGGGGATCCAGTGGTGAGGCCGATTCCAAAACCCAGTGCTCTGGATAAATGTCCATTGATGCGGAATGAGGACAGATCTTGATTCTTAGGACTCAGAGTATACTCTAGAAGCTGGGTTAGAGCCCTAGACAAGCCAAGGCCAGGTGAGAGTCCTGGGTTTCTCTGTAACAAGCTAGGTTAGAGTCCTAGGCTTTTCTGTTGGTACGAGGCTGGTCCCTGTAAGGAACAGAGGCTGGGTTAGAATCCCACGTTTTTCTGTTCATACGTGTAAAGGCACTATTAGTCAAGAACATGGGGGCTTCTTAATCAACTGGAACTCTCCTCATACTCCTGCTGACCACATGCTTCTACGGCCCTAGTACTGTCTGCTTTTGTTGGCAAAACTTGACCACAAACTCTCTTAAGCTAACACAGCCCCTCTGGGGGTCCTGGGATCTGCTCAAATTAGTCTACCGAAGGGGAAGCCCTAGGGCAAAAGGGAGCTAAAACTTCTGATGCACAATGGTCTACTTTTTTCACTTGGTATGAAGAAGCCGAAAACAGCTAAATGATTCAAACCTCATTCAAACTATTGAAGTTCTTAAATAATGTCTTCAGAAAATGTTTTCTGGGACTTCCCTGGTGGCATGGTGGTTAAGACTCTGCACTCCCAATGCAGGGGGCCCAGGTTCGATCCCTGGTCGGGGAACTAGATCCCACATGCATGCCGCAACTAAAAGTTTACATGCCACAACTAAGGAGCCCGCCTGCCTGCCACAACTAAGGAGCCTGCAAGCCGCAACTAAAGAAGCCGGCCTGCCGCAACTAAGACCCAGCGCAACCAAATAAATAAATATTAAAAAAAAAAAAAAGAAAAGAAAATGTTTTCTGACCCAGGAAACCCCCTAGACACATTCACAGTGCCCCGGAGTTCCCCTCCCAGCTCTCCATGATATCTGTCCCTCTCTCCCAGAACGTCCTTCACCAGCGGCACCCCAGCCCCTCAACTCCCTGAAACTGTAAGGTTCTCCAGATCCCCACCTCTTGTAGATGAAGCTCAGGGTGTGGCTGTTACCCATTCTCAAGGGAGGCAAACAGAAAAGAGAACATTTAAACCTTGGTCTCTGTCAGAATTACATGCCATCATCAAGAAATTTCCTGGACTTCCCTGGTGGTCCAGTGGTTAAGAATCCACCTTCCATTGTAGGGAACATGGGTTCGATCCCTGGTTGGGGAACTAAGATCCCACATGCCGCGGGACAACTAAGCCCATGTGCTCTAGAGCCCGCGTGCCACAACTAGAGAGCCTGTGTGCCGCAACTACCGAACCCATGAGTTCTGGAGCCCGCACACTGCAACTACTGAACCTGTAGAGAGAAGCCCACAACTAGAGAGAAGCCCGGGCGCCACCACGAAAAACCCACGTACCTCAAGGAATGATCCTGCGTGCCGCAACTAAGACCCGATGCAGCCAAATTAATTAATTAATTAGTTAATTTTTTTAAAAAAAGAATTTTCCTGACTCCCAAATGAAAAAGGAAAGATTTATTGAAGATTTATTCAGTCTTCAATTGAAGACTGTTCTGGGAGCATACTCTCCAGATTCCCCAATTTATGTCAACTTATCCACCTATTGGTTGGCCCTGGGGATACCTCCCTTTGGCTTGGAAAGGCCAAATGGAGCACCATCCCTGAAGACCCTCAAGGGTCTCAGATGACCCTGATTCTCATTGGAGAACGAGGGAAGTAAGAGGAAAGTTACCAGGAGCCATTCCACGGGTCCCTTTTACCAAAACTGGTCGCTTGTGTATTCAAAATTGTAAACAGCAAAGAGATGAACTGTGGCTGACCATCACCATCAATTAGAAACAACACGGAAAGAGCATCTGGGGCTGGACCTGACCTCCCTAACAGCCTCTGCTCTGGCCACAAGCTTTGTACATGGCCTCAGACCAGAGCTTCGTGACACATTACAGAGAAATTATATTAACTGGCAAAATGCAAACATGTCTGAGCTCCAGACATTAGCCCAGCATTATGAAGATGTTATTTCCAGAAAATTGGAAAATACACAACACAAGCTTATGGCATTGCAGTTAAAACAGCTAGAACGACCTGAAAATTTTAATCTATGGCAAGCTCCAAAATCACGGTCTCCTATGGATCAAGACCCTTGCTGAAATTGTAAGAAAAAAAGACATGGGTCTAGGAGTGGTCAGACCTCGAGAGGAGGGGGAAGCCTACCCCTTAAGATAGAAGTCGATCTTTCCATGCCCCTCCGCAGGATTCCCCAATAGCACTGAAGGCCAGAAGGCCTTGAGAGGCTCTGCCCGATAATCCAAGATTAATCAGACAGGAAACGTCAAGCTCCCACTTGTAGTCCATGCACAACTCCCATTTGGACCATCAAAGCCCCCAATGGGCAAGGATGTTCGTCAGTCCAGATCTGAGATTTATCAAAATCGTGAAACTCAGATTTGCCCTGGTGTCCAGTCCTAGCACTATCCTGTCTGCTATTCCTCTCAACACCCAATATTTCCCAGCCCTCAGTTTGTGTTGCGCGTTGTTTAGGATTCCCCTTTATAAGGAATCCAGTACTTGTTTGCCTTCTCCTGGGATAACCAGTAATATACCTGGACTGTTATGCCCCAGGGATTTACTGAGGCTCCTACTTCCTTCTCACACACCCTGAATGCCAGTTCGAGGGACTTAAATTCCCAGGAGACTCCACTTTAATCCCATATGCAGATGACCTCCTTCTATGTTCTGGCAGTTAGGACAACTCCTTTTGGACACTGAATACCTTTTTAAGGCATTCGCAAGAAAGAGCCATGAGGTGGCTAGAGACGAAATTCAGATATGCTCTCTGTGTGTCGGATATCTGGGTCATGATATTTCAGCTTCAGGGAAAATGATCACAGACTGAGCCTCTGCTATTCAACATTTTCCTGTCCCTGAAAGAGAAGGGCAACGGACAGGGTTTTGGGGTCTTGTGGTATATTGTAGGCCGTGGATACCTAATTCTCTATGATTGCCTCACCCCTCTATGCCGTGACTGGGGAGGCACCCCCCAGACCCAGTAGTCCGGGACCCCCTATCCAAAGATGCTTTCAAGAACCTTAAGGGCTCTCTGCTTTCACCTCCCACCCTTGAACTTTCCAACGACTCCCTGTCTTTTTCCTTGTTTGTGCACGAATGAGAGGGTCATGCCCTCAGTGTTATCCTAGAAGCATAATGGACACCAAAGACCTCTGGGATATTATAGTTTGGCCTTTGACCCAGCAGCTAAGGCACATCCCCCTTGCCTGTGAGCCATGGCTACAACCACCAAACTTGTCCAAGCTACCTCTGACTGAGTATTAGGTCATCTGCTTAACATACACGTCCCTCATGCTGCACAGACCCTATTGCCTAATGAAAACACACAGTACTTTTCTGCATCTCGACTCACCTCTTATGAAATCTTACTACTCTTTCCCTCTCACATCACAATACGTCACTGTCAAAACCTTAACCCTGCTATCTTGCTTCCTTTACCCACTGATGGGACATCCCATGACTGTGTCATTAACACTAGATCATTATCCTGTCCTAGGCTAGATTTAGCAGAAAAACCCCTCCCCCAAGTTGACCTCACTCTTCATGTTAAAAGCTCCTACCTCCGGAAGGAAGATGGGGCCTTCCAGGCTGCATGTGCCATCACTGATCAATATAAACCTCTAGAATATCAAGCCTTGCCAAATGTCAGATCAGCCCACGTAGCCGAGTTAATTGCTCTTACTTGGGCTTGCCTAAGAGCATAAGGAATGAAGGTGAACATCTATGCTGATAGCTGCTACACCTTTGGGTTAGTGCATGATTTTTGGTACATGATAGAAACAGAGAGGATTCATGACAGCAGCTGGTACCCCAGTCAAAAATGGGCCCCAATAGCAGAACCTCTAGAGGCATTGTTATTGTCCTAGCAGATCATGACAGCTAAAACTGAAGGACATAGCACAAAAACATTCAGATGAGGCCCGATAAATATGATACATTAGCAGCGTCTTCCCCAACCACCCAAGAAATCCAAGTGGTTTCTAAGCCTTGGGACCATGCCCCCTGCATCCTGCTTCAAGGCCCTAGACCCCAATGGGATTATTCACCTTTTCTTGAGGGAGAGCACTCATTTAGGATGACTCCTAAGGAAGTCTTAAAAGGGGTCCACATGGCCTAAATAACAGCTTCAGACTCAGAAAGAACTGGATGGGGAAAAGCTGGCTGTTCAAGCCATTCAGATGGACTTTGCAAGCACCGAGACAGCTGCTTGGTAGCTCTTAAGTATCTCTCTTGAGTCACTGTGTGTGGTTTATATGACATGACTCACATGCAAAGGACAAGATGCAGGATGCGTTACACAAACAGTAGTTTGGACCCTTTGGCTTTTATTTGGATCAAGCAGTTCACTTGCCTTGATTGCCAGTAACATGACCCTGGAAAACCTGTAAAGGTGGGGCAAGAAGGGAGGCACCTCCCCCTCAGATCTTCCTTCACTAGCAAATAGATTTTATCCAGTTACCAAAAGCACAAGGCTACCAACATGTTCTCACTGTCGTCTGCCTGTTTTCTAAATGGTTAGAGGCTTTCCCCTGCCCAAATGCCTCAGCAGCATCAGAGGCCAAAGTGTTCCTGCAACAAATCTTCCCCACTTGGGGCATCCCCTCTGCCATCTCTAGTGACAGAAGATCACATTTCATTGGTAAAATTATACAGGAAATTGAAAAGGCAACACATTTAGTCAAAGACTCCACCATCCTTACCATCCTCAGCCATCAGGTGCCATAGAAAGAACACAGAAACAGCATCCTCAAGACCAAACTGGCTCCACTGTCTGAAGGACTGGACTTACATGGCCACAAGCACTGCCCCTTTCTCTTAAGACTCTCAGATCATCACCCCTATCTCCAGGCAAGCTATCCCCTTTTGAAATGATCACAGGAAGGCCCACAAAGACGCCTTATTCATCTTGTCTAGTGGAAGATTCTAACTTAATTCAATGCAATATCCTTAGATACTGTCAAGGATTAACAAAATATACTCGATCCTATAATCAAGTCAAGACTTCCCTTGATTGCCTTCCCTTTAGAACTTCCTGATCCCTCATGTGCTTTACAAGTAGGCCATCTGGTATTCTAGAAATGCCACCATTAGAAAACCAATCTTGAGCCCAAAAGGGACCTTATACTGTTTTACTGGTTGCTAACACTGCTGTCAAATCACAGGGTGTTAAACCTTGGGCTCATGTTTCACAACTAAAGAAACACAAGAGTCATACAAATAATTCATACAACTCAATGTCAAAAAAAACAAACAACCCAGTTTAAAAAAATGAGTAGAACTGAATAGACATTTTTCCAAAGAGGAAATACAGATGGCCAATAGGCACATGTAAAGATGCTCAACATCACTAATCATTAGGGAAATGCAAATCAAAACCACAATGAGATATCACCTTACGCCTGTCAGAATGGCTATCATCAAAAAGAACACAAATAAAAAATGCTGGAGAGGATGTGGAGAAAAGGGAACCCTTGCACATTGTTGAGGGAGATGTAAATTGGTGCAGCCACTGTGAAAAATGGTATGGAAGTTTCTCAAAAAACTAAAAATAGAACTATCATATGACCCAGCAATTCCACTCCTGGGTATATAGCTGAAAAAAACCAAAACACTAATTTGAAAAGATATGTGCACCCCAGTGTTCATAGCAGCACTATTTACAATAGCCAAGATATGGAAGCAACCTAAGTGTCCATCAACAGAAGAGTGGATAAAGAAGACGTGGTATATATATATATATATATAATGGAATACTACTCAGCCATAAGAAAGAATGAAATTTTCTCATCTGCAGCAACATGGATGGACTTGGAGAACATTATGCTAAGTGAAATAAATCAGACAGAGAAAGACAAATACTGTATGCTCATATGTGGAATCTAAAAAATACAACAAACTAGTGAATATAACAAAAAAGAAGCCGAGGGCTTCCCTGTGGCGCAGTGGTTGAGAATCTGCCTGCCAATGCAGGGGACACGGGTTCGAGCCCTGGTCCGGGAATATCCCACATGCCGTGGAGCAGCTGGGCCCGTGAGCCACAACTACTGAGCCTGCGCAACTGGAGCCTGTGCTCTGCAACGAGAGAGGCCGTGATGGTGAGAGGCCCGCGCACCGCGATGAAGAGTGGCCCCCGCTTGCCACAACTGGAGAAAGCCCTCGCACAGAAACGAAGACCCAACACAGCCCAAAAAATAAATAAATAAATAAATAATAAAAGTGTTTTCTTAAAAAAAAAAAAAAGAAGCTGACACACAAGTATAGAATACAAATTAGTGGTTACCAGTGGGGAGAGGGGAGGGGGAGAGGTAATATACAGGTAGGGGATTAAGAGGTATAAACTATTAGGTATAAAATAAGCTACAAGGATATATTGTACAACATGGGGAATATAGCCAATATTTTATAATAATCAGAAATGGAGTGTAACCTTTAAACATTGTGAATCACTATACTATACACCCGTAACTTATATAATATTACTGTACATCGACTAAACTTCAATAAAAATAAAATAAAATTAAAATTTTTAAAAAAGAAATACAAGAGCTATTCAGACCGTGGAAGTATTCCAAGTGGGACTTCAAACTGGGTCTCTATTGAGAGCCTCCATAAGCAGATAACAGCCAGAGCAGAGAGTTGCCCCAAGAACCTTGGAACAGTAAATG
This sequence comes from Balaenoptera musculus, assembly GCF_009873245.2. Lineage (NCBI taxonomy): Eukaryota > Metazoa > Chordata > Mammalia > Artiodactyla > Balaenopteridae > Balaenoptera > Balaenoptera musculus. The sequence goes on from NC_045803.1 coordinate 33,336,943, forward strand.
AGGTCAGGAGGGAGTCAATTTCCACTCAAGACCACAGAACAAGACCCACCTGGGTCCCTCCCCTTTCTCCTCTGCTTCTTATCCTTACCATTTGCATGGAGACCCTCCTGCTCTTCCCACAATAACCTTCTGCCTTAACTATGACTTTTCCTCACCTGAGATGAGTCTCCACCTTCACTTCTAAATTTATGAGTTCCTGCTCCTCTTCCACGCCCTGCTTTTCCCTCTCTCAGCAAGACTATTTTGCCCACAGAACCTGTAAGCTTGGGTAAACTAGTTGCCACTTCCATTAACACCACAGACTATTGGTACTGTCCTCCCTTTCCTGTGCGCACATCTGATCTGGCATTTCCCAGATCCCTTGATCAATCAGGATATCTATTTTGCTAAAACCCTCCCTCGCTTTCCCTCCACCATTTTTTTTTTTTTTTTTTTTTTGGCTGCTCCTTGTGGCACGCGGGATCTTAGTTCTCCACCCGACCAGGGATGGAACCCGTGTCCCTTGTAATGGAAGTGCGGAGTCTTAACCCCTGGGCCGCCAGGGAAGTCACCCCTCCACCATTTTATACTGTAAGAAACCCCTGCACCTATTCCAGTCTATCCTCACAAGGGTCAAGTCTGTTGCCATCGTCATTTTACGACAGGCTCTCTTCTGAGAATGAGCATTCACCATTACACTTACTTAGCTGCCACTAGATCAAACATAAAACCCCCAAGCCACTATAGGAACCCTGGATATCCCTCACATGAGTGGAAATGATCCCACTGCCCCTCCCAGCCTAATTTCTGGGACCCAGACCAACCACACAGGGACCACCTTCAAACAAATCCTTTCCCCACCCTAAATTTAGCATCCTTTGGTTACCCTCAGCCATCAGATAACTATCTCTATGGCCCCTCGCTAACTCCAGATGATTCTTATTTTGTCCATGGAACCCAAGTTTATTGGCTGTTACTTGCCAACTGGGCCAGATCTTCCTACCTTGCCAATCTTACCAATCCCGTCATCTTACTCTATTCCCCACAACCTCCTTCCTCTCTTAAACTGTCTCTAAAACAATCACCCACTCCCTCAGGTTCATCTCCTCTCACTGTAGGAGCAAAAGGTATCCAGGATCATCGTAGATGATCTTGGTTCCCGGGGAGACAATTTAGAAAAAAACAGCTACAGAACTGGGCCTACATTCCATCCACGACCTCACTACTTTTGGGGGAACGGTTTGCCACCTTTTGGGTACCATTCCCAGGAATCTATAGCCTGGCTCAAGAAGTTAGACTCGGGACTTCCCTGGTGGCACAGTGGTTAAGAATCCGCCTGCCAATGCAGGGGACACGGGTTCGAGCCCTGGTCCGGGAAGATCCCACATGCCGCGGAGCAACTAAGCCTGTGTGCCACAGCTACTGAGCCTGTGCTCTAGAGCCTGTGCTCTAGAGCCCACGAGCCACAACTACTGAGCCCGTGTGCTACAACTACTGAAGCCCACATGCCACAACTACTGAAGCCCACATGCCACAACTACTGAAGCCCACACACCTAGAGCCCATGCTCTGCAACAAGAGAAGCCACCGCAATGAGAAGCCCGCGCACCACAATGAAGAGTAGCCCCCACTCACTACAACTAGAGAAAGCCTGTGTGCAGCCAAAAATAATTAATTAATTAATTAATTTTTTTAAAAGATGAATAAAAACAAAAGAAGCTAGACTCAACGACAGAGTCATCTACTCATTGCTGAAGCAATTCACCCTGTCCCCAGATAACATCACCACTGGCCTGAAATCAGTGACTCACCAACAGTGAGAAACCCAGTGTGCTATTCTCCATAACTGCATTGCCCTTGATACGACCCAAAAAGGGGGCACGTGTACAGTGGTTGGAAACAACTGCTGCACCTTTGTCCTCAGCAACCTACCTGACATCTCTGCCGTAACCAGGAAGGTTCGAGCTGTGAACGAAGAAGTGTGTGCATCACTGCCATCGCGCTGACACCACCCACTGAGGAAGGACAACAGGTCCTGGGACTTCTGGTAGATCCCTGAAGGTCTACAAAGTTGGGCACAAGGACCAATTCAGCCTCTAACCTTCATCTTTCCATTTATCTTCAAGGTATTCCTCTCATCAAATGTCTGTGGATCCTACAGTACAGCAATTAGCAACCATCAAGTCTCAACAGATGATTCAGCTGGTTCTAAATGAATAAAAAGCAATAAAATGAGAAATGAACGTATATTGATCAGAGGAAAGAATGCCTCTCCTTCCCTTGAACAAAAGGGGGAAGTGACAAAGACCCTTTGCTTAACCAAACTTTAGTCAGGCTCCCTTGAACCTTCTCCCTAACAAGACTCATCCCTGTACTTCCTTCCAGAATCCAGTTTTAGCAAGAATCTTGCTAAGTCAGTTTAGCTGAATGCCCCACCCTTGATATCTGATCAAACGCAGCATCCCCACTATGCCCCAGGGGATATCTGATCACCCTCACCTACCTTCAGCCAGAATCCCCCAGACTTGATGTCTCCCCTTAGTAATTTTCCATCCACCAATGCCACCCCGCCCCCCACTTGCTCCTTGGCAGTAAATCCCCACTTGTTCCAGTTGTATTTTGAATCAGGCCCAGTTCTATATCGGAGTCTCTATTGCAATAGCTTTTTTTTTAAAATAAAATCTATCTTCGTCACTTTACTGCCTGTTCTCTTTAACAGTGCTCTTTTTCTTCACCTGGCAGGTCGGTGAACAGGCCATTTCTGAAGCTCTGCCAGATCTCTGTGGATTTCCAGGACGTGAGGCCTGCCGGGCAACCTGAGGGCTTACATTAGGGAAACCCTCCCTCAGGTAAGGAAAGCTCCCATTTCCGGGGCTGGGAGGTGGCGTTGGAGAGGGACGGTCTCCGCCCTCCTGCCCTCCCGCGGGGGCCTTCACCTCACGACTCTGCCCCTCCCGGACTTCCCTTGGTCTGGATGCGCAGCCTCTGTGGACCTTAGACACAGGCCTCCCACCTCAGGCCTTCAGCATCCAAACCGACCGGATCTCAAGCCGCTCTTGGAAAAGAATTAAACTAGCACTTTAAGCTCCGCTCTGCGGGGAGTTTTGCCCACCCGCCCAGCACCCTGTGGGGCTGCATTGTCACATTTCATTTGCACAAAATAGTGTTCTTTGCTCGGACACCTAATGTGTGCTAGGCCAGCAGCCAGAAGTATATCTAACCCCCCACCCCAGCCCTTTGCCCTGCGTTCCAGATAAGGACTTGGAGGTGCAGAAAAGTTAAGTAACTTGCCCACCTCCATACAGCAAGTATGTGGCAACCCAGGACTGCAACCGCGTCTCTGTCGCTTGGCACTGCCCATCCAAGGTACCCAACGCTTCACTTGGCAACTGAGAAAAGTCCTGAAGGGCCAAAGACACCCTGAGGCTCTTGAAAAGAGACCTCAGGCCAACAAATCTCTAGATTTTTGTTTATCTTTTTTTTTTTTTTTTTTTTTTTTTTTAGCCTAAGACCAGACACTTGGGTCTCTCTTTCTCGGCTCTCCCTGCTCACCGCTGCCTCAGTGTCCCCACCAACCCACTAGGCGGGAGAAAGAGGCGTCTTCATTCCTTTTTGCCCCTCCCTCTGTGGGGCGGGCCTCTTGGGGGTCAACCCAGCTCCCCAAAAACAAGAAGGCGAGTGACGGGGGCGAACTGGGGAGGATTCCCGCCGTCTGGGAAGAGTTAAAGGGTCGCCTGTCCGGCTCCACCGCCGGCACCTGCTACCAGAAAGCCTCTGGCTGAGGTACCGCCCCCGGCCCCCGCCCGGGTCCGCCCGCCACGAGAGCACTGGCCCTTTAAGAGCGGCGGTAGTGCATCGCGGGGAGGAGGGCCGGGAGCGCTCGGGGCTGCGCGGAATTCGCCGGGAACCTCTGGCGCCGGCTCTCTGGCTCGCTCACTCGCTCCGACCGGCTCCCTGCGCCTCATCCCTGGGCTGCGCGGGGACCCGGGCCCGGTCGGGCGCGGGGCGAGCAGGATCCACGGGCGGGAGGCGCGCGCTCTGGGCAGCGCCTGGCCCCGGACATGGACAGAAGGAGCTGGGCGCGCAGGGGGCGCCGCGGGACCGGGCGGCCGGAGCGCTGAGCCAGACAAAGGCTCAGGAGTTGCGCTTGCTCTCGAGAGCCGGGCCCCGGGCGCCGAGGCTGCAGGACCCCGCGGCGGGCGGCTCCGGCCCGCCCTCTCCCCTGTGGGCAGGCTCCGCGCGCCCGGCCCTGCCCGGCCCGCTTTTCCTCGGGCGTGGGAATTTGCCGAGGAGACCTAAGCGGCTCCGCGGTGGCCGGGACCGGGAGGTCTGCCTCGCGCCTGCCGGGCGGGGAGCCAGGGAGCGTCGCAAGTTTCCGAGCCGCGTGCGGGGACCCGGCGAGCGGGCGAGCCGCGCGTGCAGCAGCGCCCCGGGCCAGGCCGGTCGCCGGAAGCATGGGCAGCGACCGGAGCGCGCCCGGACGGCCGGGCTGGGCGGGCAGTCTCCTTAGCGGCCGGGAGGCGGCTGCGCGGCCGCGACTGCTGCCGCTGCTGCTGGTGCTTCTGGGCTGCCTGGGCCGCGGCGCAGCGGCGGAGGACGCAGAAGTCAATGCCGAGGTAAGGACCCTCGCCCAGTCCCTTTGCCACGGGTTGGAGGACTTGGGGCTGGGGGACTTGGGGTGGGAAGGAAGCCACGCCCGCAGCCTGAAGCGTGGAGAGGAAGGGCGCGGAGATGAACCCCAGTCCCGGAGTTGGGGGCGGGGAAGAAAGGGGACCCGGCAAGCTGCCCCTCCCCAGCTGGCCCTTGGCGGTGCACCTCTTCCCAAACCCTGGAGGGCGTAGGGCTTGCGCCCACTCTCTACCCCTATAGCCCCGTCCTGGGCACTGATCCTTCCCAGCCCGCGTCCCGGGAGCCGCTTCTGCCGCCCCCAGCCCTTGCTCTTCTCCTTCCCTCCCTACCAGACTCCTGATTCCTCGAGAGCTCTGCGGACGCACGGTGACGTTCTTTGCGAATGGGAAGGGGGCTGCTCTGTGTGTGTGTGTTGGGGGGGGGTCTTGGGCACAGCAGGCAGCGCTCCCGCCTAGATAGACTCTAGTTTGGGTGACACTGAGCCTCGCGCGGCAGGCTGGGGTAGGGGTAGGGGGTGCGAACCTCCGAGGCAGCCCATTCGGGTTGAGGGGGCGCTTTGGCGACTTTCTCAGACTCTTGCGCGCAAGCCGCACCAGGGCCAGATGGCATCTAAGAGGGAAGCCCGGTCTCAGCCGGCGCTTCCTCCACCAGCGCCTCTACGCCAAGGCCCGGGCCCAAGAGGGTGGACCCCGAACATTTTTTCACCAGGAGCCCGGCAGACGTCCCTACCGGGGCCCATCTCTGGAGCGGTCCCGTGGGTGATTAGGCGCCGCCTCCTGGCGCAGAGCTGCGTCCAGCCAGCGTCCCCGGCTCCATGGGGTCGCTGAGCGCCGTCCTCCGGATTAGGGACAGTGAGGGCACTAGCTCCGTTGACCCAGAGCAAAAGCGTAGACGTTCCTTCACGACTTCTAAGACCCTGCTCCCCGCCCAGGAGAAGGGGAGAGGTTTGGCATGGTGGGGAGACACCCCCCTCAGCGCGTCCCCGGTAGGCTCGGCCCTCGGTGCCCTTGCGCCGGCCTGGAGCCTCCTGCCGCCCGGGCTGCTGCCCTGAGTGCCGTTTCTATTTGCAGCCAGGCCGGTGCTCCCTCCCAGCTCTCAGCGGCTTCCCCACCTCCCCGGCTGCCTGGGAGATTTTTCCGATGGAAGCCTGCCCTTCCCCGCCCTACTTTAATAAAAGCACTGAGGAAGGGCAGGGAATTCCTCCCAGCTCAAGTTACACCTCCCAGCCAGTTCCCCACCTGCTCTGCCCCCTCCCTCTTCGGCCCGGCCAGGGAAAGCTACGGGGAGCCAGGCCCAGGCAGGAGGCAGAGTGGGACCCCAGGCCATGCCCAGTCCAGCTCCACCACCCCACCCCTGATTCACACAGGCAGGCAGGCAGGGGCTTACTGGGGACTCCTGCTGGTGGGGATTGCCCCTCAGCCTGCATCCAGGTACTGGGCGGAGAGTGCTGTTTGGGCCCACCTGCCACTCTCTGGAGTTGAATACCAAAGAATTGCAAGTCATAGACCCACCCCCGAGGAGTTTATAATCTATACTTAGAAACGGCATCTCCACACAGAAAGCAATTGCAGACCAAACTGGAATTTGGTAGCCAGGCATTGTGATTTGGCATTTTAGATGGCCAGGAGCTGGGGCACTGGGACCTGTGGTCTGAGGGCCTTCGTTCTCTCTTTCCTTTGCTTCTGCTCCTCCATCACCTCCTCCTCTCCCAGCTGCGGGAGTACCCATAGCCCAGGGCCTGCACTGGGGCCACAGACCATGACCCTATGCCTGTGTGGCACTGACTAGGGATTCTGTGACTGACCTGCAGCCCCTCCCCTCGGGAGAAACTTGGGTTGGGCTATTTCGGGAAGAAACTCTGGAAAGTACAGGGCACCCTTGAATGCTGGAAGCCAAGGTAGATGCAGGACTAGAGACCGGTGGGCTATCCCAGATCCTAGAGTTGGCTTTGGAGTACAGGCTGTTCCATGGAGTCCCATCAAGTCTGGCCCGATCTGGGCCCAAAGAGTCAAATGGCTTCAGCAGCCAGCCCATTTGCCCGGAGGCTGTGAAAACTGTCCCCAGGTCCGTGCTAACCAAGAACCAGCATCAGAGATTCCTGGGCCTGGCTGTACCCTGTGTCCAGAGCTTCCGTCCCTTGGAGCAGGGCTTTGGTCCTTGACCACAGCTCCAGACCTCCAGTCAGGTCATGGCTGGGACTGTCTCTGAGCAGCTTAGAAACTGAGGCAAGGCCAGCCCCTCTCCCTCTCTCTCCCTCCCAGGGCAGAAACCAGAGGCATCTCATCAGACTAGGAATCAGACGTGTGCTAGGAGCCAGTAGACACTGGCCACCTGCCAGGCCTCAGCCTGGAGAAGGCTGTCTTCCTTGGGGAAGCCACCACTGAGCTACTCTGCCCTGTCCCACTCCCTCCCTTGGCTGTCAGGTCCCAGTCTCCAGCCATTCTGGCCCACATAGACCCAGGCCCCGCCTGACTGAGGTGCCAGCTGTAGCTCCTGGCCTCCCTGACCTGAGAGTCCAGGCCCTCCTTCAGATTTCTGTCTTGCTCTTTCTGGCTATAGCGCATACTCTGCTTAAGTGCCTTTGATTTTTCACCAGAGAAGCTTTGGCTCTCCCCACCTTCCCCTCCCCACCAGACACACATCTAGGCCCTCAGCCCACCCACCCCTCCGCATGGAGGTGACTCAGGCCGCTAGAGTTCAAAGGTGTGGTGCCACTGCCACTGAAACATGGACACACCCACCTCCTTGCCCCTACCTGGCAGCTTAGCAGGAGAGCAAAAAAAGGGGTAGGAGTCAGCTGGAATTCTGCTTTTGACCTTCAGGTCTAACTTGAGCCGCAGCCCCAGGCTTCCTGGGTTCCAGTCTCTGTCCACACCTCCATGCTGGCCCCTGGGGCCCCACTGTGTGCTCCTGTCAGTGCCCTTTCCTAACTGCGGAGCAGAAGCGGCAGGGGCCCCCGTGCCCACCCTCGAGGAGAAGGGGTTAATGTGAGGGCTTGTCTTTGGGAACCTACAGAAGCTGAATCTTCTCGCCTTCTTTCTCCCTCTCTGCTTTTTAATCTGTTCTCCTCTTATCACTAACAAGCTACTGCTCTCTATACTTTATTTCAAAACCCAGAGAGAACTGGGCTGACTGGTGCTGCCAGGCACTCGGGATCCGACTGGGCTGTGCCCTTCATGCCCAGCCCTTTGCCAGGGCCCTGTGTTAGGTCTGCCCTGGCGTGCAGTCAGTCAGCTTCCTCCTTGCAGAGAACAGCCCAGTGTGCGCTCCATGTGTGTGCATCACCTGGCCTGCCCATTCTGACCCCTGGACTCAGACGCCTTCCTTTGCCCCAGCCCAAGGAGGGTGGAGAGGAAGCAACCTAGAAACACACCCAGACCCCCCCTTAGAAGACTTCCTGCAAATCCCTCCAAATACTACCCATGTTCTCTGATGCCAACTCAGAATAGCAATGCTGCCCAGCAAGGAAAATCCTCTCCCTGCCAAGCACTTGGTTCTGGTCACCCCTCCATGCCCCCTTTGTTGCTTGGTCCAGATGTCCCCTGCCATCGAAGCCTCTGCCCAGCTGGAGGTTTGACTTCTGCCTGAGGCCAGCTTGAGGTGGTCGTAGTGGTGGCCACTGCTTCCCACCTCCAATTAAAGTTGGTGCTGTAGGCCTTTGGGAGGTGATTAGGTCATGAGGGCAGAGCCCTCGTGAGTGGGATTAGTGCTCTTATAAGAACTGCCTGAGAGGGCTTCCCTGGTGGCGCAGTGGTTAAGAATCTGCCTACCAATGCAGGGGACACGGGTTCGAGCCCTGGTCTGGGAGGATCCCACGTGCCGCGGAGCAACTAGGCCTGTGTGCCACAACTACTGAGCCTGCGCTCTAGAGCCCGCGAGCCACAACTACTGAAGCCCGTGCACTTGGAGCCCGTGCTCCGCAGTGCATGGGGTCACCGCGGTGAGACGCCCGCGCACCGCAACAAAGAGGGGCCCCTGCTCACTGCAACTAGGGAGAGCCCGCGCGCAGCAATGTGGAACCCAACGCAACCAAAAATAAATTAAATAAATAAATTTTTTTTAAAAAAGATAATTAAAACTGCCTGAGAAAGCTCCCTTGCCCCTTCCACCATGTGGGGACACAGCAAAAAGTTAGCAGCCAGGAAGAGAGCCCTCACCAAACCTGACCGTGTTGTCTCTCCGATCTTGAACTTCTTACCTCCAGAACTGTGAGAAATACTGTTATGAGCCACCCAGCTCATGGTATTTTCGTTATAGCAGCCAGGGTGGACTAAGGCAGTTGGCATCTTCAATATCGTCCCAACATTTATGTAGTTCACACAGCTGACCACTCGGGCAGGGGTCGAGCCCCATGGCCAGCTCTGCCCTGGGCGTGGAGATGTGTTCTCTGAGTCAGCAGAAGCAGAGAGGGCTTGGGAGCTCTCTGCTTAGATCCTTCTCCAGCTCAAAGAGGGCCCAGGGAGGAGTCCACAGATGAATGTGAGGACCTGGGACCCTGCAGGTGGCTGAACACTCCAGGCCTGAGGCACACAGTAGGTGCCTTCTGAGTGGACAAGCCCCCGCTGAGTTAGAGCTCATATGAGGCCGTTCCCCAGAAGAACAGTGGTTCTGGGGATGCCTGAGCCCTTTAGGGGAGGTAGTACAGATTTTGCAGCCCCGGGCAGGAACAGCAGAGATGTATGAGATGGTCCTGGATCAGAGAGACAAAGAGGGATGCCTCTTAACCAGATCCCATTTCCCTTGTGGGAATAGCAGGAAATGAGCAAGAAGACCCAACTCAACCTCCAGTATCTGGACAGACAGATGGGGACCTGAGTCCCAGCCATCAGCCACCCCTCAAAGATGCCCCACAGCCACGGAGCCTGGAGGTCAGGGTCTAGAACTGCTCTCTAGGATTCGCCCTTAGCCCTGGACACCACCTGGTCCTTCTCCCAGAAGCAGCTGCCCCCCCCGAGGGGTGAGAGCCCAGCTTCGTGTCCACCACACATGGGCCTGGTGCCTGGTACATAGGAAGCGCTTACAAAATGGTGGCAAAATACAGTGACAGTGAGAAGCACATGGCATTTGCTGTTGTGAGCAAGTCATTGACCCCATCTGAGCCTCAGTTTCCTTGTCTACAAAATGAGACTAGTAATAGTATCTACTGGATGGAGTTACTGGGGAAATTCAGTGCGTTTATGTGTAAAATGCCGAATGCGATGTACGGTGTCCTTCACGCTCACGCGGGGCCCATGGAGGATCAAGTGTTATTTTTGAGCACCTTCAACATACTTGGTGCTATCCTGGGCAGGGCCTAGGTGTGTTTTGTAAGCATTTTCACATTTAATCCTGTATTAACTCTGTAAGCTTAGGTGCAATCATGACCCCATTGTACAGAAGAGGAAGCTGAGACCTTGAGGTGAGAGACATTACCCCTGATTCCCCAGCCTGGGTGGTGGCAGAGGAGCCTGAGCTCCCAGCCCCCAGGCTGGGTTAAAGGCTACAGGTCAGAGCCCAGGGTGTCATCCTTTGGAAGTGCCGCCAGGCAGGAGCCTACTGGGCCTGAGCCAGGTGGGAAGGAGGGTGTGGAGGTGGAGCCAGGGCCCGCCCTCAAGCACGTGAGCCTGGAGCCCTACCCCTGCCTGTCCAGCCACCCAGGCTCTGCCTGGAAGGCAGCCCCATGTAAGAGGCAACACCTACAGGGGGTTTCCAGGTGAGGCCCCAGGCCTGACCCTCAGCCAGCCCAAAACCACTAGCAAACAGGGCCCTTTTCCCCACCCCTGCCCGCCCACTGGCCGAAGGACCCGGCTGCTTTTCCCTCCGGGTTAAGGAGTGCGGGGCAGGCTGGGAGGCCACAGGGTAAAGAAGTGGCGTCCACTTCCTTCCTGCTTCCCTGGCTGGACGTCCCCCACCCCGCCTGCTCTCCCCACCACCCAGAGCCCCTTCCCCACCTGCAACTTTCCCATCTTGGGGGGTTAGATTTGAGCCCCAAATGAGCAAGTTTGTTCTTCTAGAACTGCTTAAATATGGACTGTGCTGCCTCTAAAGGGAGTAAATGATCCACTAAGGACAGGGTGGTCTGGCTTGGCGCCCCCCTTCTTGCCCGGCCTTGGACTAGTTATGCCATCTGCGGGCACAGCGAGGACCTCAGGACACCATGAAAGGTCTGCGTCCGTCCGTCGCTGGCGGGCCTGACAAGACGCCTTTTGTGCCTGTCTGGGCAGCCCCGCTAGGGTCTGCTTGGCCTGCAGAGAGAGCTGTGGGTGAGTGAAGCAAAGCAGAGCCAGGAGAGGTTTTTCTTATCGCACAGGGTCTGATAAGGCCGGGTGGGAGGCGGCTCGGCCGTCTGAGCCCCAGGAGCTGGATGCGGTGGCAGCAGCAGCGCGCTCACCCTGCCCCCACTGCTGCTTCATGCACAGTATTGATCGGGCAGCTCCTTGCCAGACACGCCCGCCCTGTGGGGAGGGCCTGCCTCGCCGCTGTCTCGGCAGTCCTGGGGGGCAGCCCTGCTGACGTGGCCCAGCGCCCAGACCCAGCCGGAGATGTGGAGTGTGGGGAGGGCTGGGCGCTGTTCCCGAGAAGGGCCAGGGCCCAGTGTGCCCTGCCTCAGGCCCAGAGGAGCTGCTGCTGCTTCACAAACAGCCTGGTCCGGTAGCACTGCCCACAGGCTCCGGTGCTAGCCACAGAGCAGCTGCGTGACCCTGGCTGGGCCCCGCACCCTCTGTGAAACTCGTTGTCTGTGTAATGGGGATGGGGCACTTGTGAGCATTGAATGGGGTGATGAGAGTGGACAGTCTGGCCTCCAGCAGATTCTCGGCCCCTGGCTGCTGCATTTCTGGCCTCTCCTAGGGGCCAGGGGGCCAGGAATTCCCCCTCAGACTCTTGATGGCTCTACATCTCTTTGCCTGCGGCAACCACTCACCTGAAGCCTCTACACACACTTATTGGATGGGGTCTGGAGCTTGAGAAAGAAATGGCTGAAAGAACCAGGGTGGGTGGGGTCTCCTGCAGCAGCCTCCCTCCCTGGGCTGCAGGCAGGAGGAGGCCTCGTGGCCCAGAGCTCTCTCTGCAGAACCCTTACCTGCCTCCCACTGGACAGTGGTCCTCATGGAGGAGGGCCCACCACTCTGCTGCTTACTGACCTCCCTGAGCCTCAGTTTCCCCAGCTGAGCAACAAAGCTTCACTGCTTGGCTCACCCCACCTGTGAGAGTTGAGGTGACCGGACGGAAAAGGAGACACCTTATGGAAGGGACAGTCTTTACTGGTAGGAGCAGCAGGGGCTTGAGCACAGCCCTTCCCCGACTTTGAGACCAGGGGTCAGTCATGACCTTGGGAATTGCTTCCCGCTTTTGTCCCAGGGCCGCAGAGCCCCTCAGGAGGCTGGAGTTAGGGCAGCACCTGCCATGCACCTGTGCCCCCCATGGTCTTTCCCCTCCACCCCCAGGGCTTGTCGAACTTAGCAGAGCAGTAAGGTGATGAGAAACTTCTCCTGGACACTGGGGGAAGGAAAAGCCCCAGCCCCGCGGGCGGTGTAGACTGACTGGTGCATTGCCAGTCAGGCGGGCTCCGTCAGCTCCTTCACCTTGTCTTCCGGGGACTCAGCTGCTCTGGGCCAAGGCTGTATTTCAGCTTAGCCCACTCATGTCACCAGTCCTCAGCCTCAGCTTTTTACCCAGCAGTGGCCGAGAGACATTTGTCATCAGGAAGCCTTGGCTGATACCGAGATGGAAGTTCCTGGCTTCCCTGGGACTCAAAGGGTGTTTGCCTGTGTGAAGGAGGGTCCACAGGCACCCTTGGGCCTTTCCCGTCAGCCCCCCGAACTGTGCCCAGTATTGAAGGGGCCCCTCTGCCCCATCCCCCGCCGGGCTCTGGAGCTCTTCACTGCAGACAGGCCCAGCTCCCTCCCCTCCCCAGGGCCCCAGCCTGAGCCTCCCCTGCCCTGCCCTCCTCCTGTCACTCGCCAGACACCGCTAATCAGCCCCTTGGTGGCCTGTGATTGCGCTCGCTCCCCGGGATATTTTTACCTTATGCAAATAGGTGATATAGAGGTGCCCTCATCTGTCAGCAGCAGCCCCAGTTCTCCCCCCACCTCCAGCTGGATTCCTTTCACTGTCAGAGCTGGCCGAGCATCACAGCCTCGCCTTCTAGATCTTTCCAGGCTTCTTCAGGCAAACCGTGTCCATTAAGGGTGGTGGACATCCCCCTTTACAGACACACAGGAGCCTCAGGAAAGGTGTCCATGCTTGGGAAGAATGGGGAGGGCGCCCGTAACATTGCCAGTGGCTGGTGGACCTGAAGGAAGGGGGCCCCGGGCAGGAGGGGTGAGGGGGGTCCGTGGGGGATGCCACAGGGCGCTCCTGCCTCCCCCAGCTGCCCTGCCCCCACCCAAGGCTGCCGTGTCGGAGCCTGGATCCTTCAACCCTGTCGGCCGACGCAACGGGCTGCCACTCTAGGAACAACTGGGCAGCGCCCCTGCCCCCACCAGCCTCTGCCATTAATACCACGTTGACTGAGCACTTTCCCCTGCCCAGCACAGTGCCAAGGGCTCCTGTGGACTTGCCCATTTCATCCTCACAGAAATCCATGAGATGAGGCAGGTCTTGATTCAACCCCCTTTTACGGACTGAGGCACAGGGAGCAAAGTGGCTGGGCCAGGATCTGTCCCCAGAGCCGTGGTCGTTTCTCAGCTCGGTGTCTGCCACATTGTTCTGCGAGGCCTGGAAGCTGTGGCTGGGCATCCTCAGGCTCTGGCAGTCTCCCTGCGCCGCCCTTGTTGGCTCAGCCCCCGCTCCCTCCAGCGGCAGCCTGGGTGTTGCTGAGCCTGGCTGTGTGGGCACCCCATCCACACCAGGGGCCTGGGCAGGGCCCTGGGCAGGTGCCAGGGCTGGGCTGGCGAGTGGCACTGAGGGAAGCCAGTACCTGAGGAGCTGGATGTGACCCTGGTGGCAGACAGATGAGAGTGTGGCCCAGGCCAGCTGACACACGGCTGTCGGCCCAGAGCAACTACCATGTCCAGCTGCCATCCTGCCCTGTGGGCCCTTGATGTGCAGCCCTCACCTTCCAGAGCGTCTCAGAGAGCAGGCCTTTAGGTCCCCTCACTCTGGGGGTTCCCAGAGACCAAAGATAGACAAGGAAGGGTTCAAAGGACATGCTTCCATGTAGCCAAGGCCCACAGCAGTCCCTGGCCTCTGCTCACCAGCCTCCCACAGTGGTCACCATGTTCTCGTGGCCTTGGGGGCACCAGGTGGGCAGGGCAGAGTTCCCTTCCTTACCACCACTCAGCTTGGCTCACTGGGGATCCCGTCCACCAGTTTTGACTGCAATGGTCCTGTCTGCTCACAGACTAGCGGGCGTGAATTCCTCGCTCTGCGGGTGCACCAGGTCTCCCCAAGGAGATCATAAACCCCTGGAGGTCAGGACACCTCAGCCGCCTCCTCCACGGCCTCCAGCTGGCATGGTACCTGGCACAGAGAGGGTGCTCAGAAACACTTGGCAGGATGGCTGGCTGGGTGGGTGGACACACAGACAGACAGATGGGTAGATGGATGAGAAGACTTGCCCAGCAAGTCTTGAAGGGGACGGGCACCCCCACTGTGTCCCAGCTGCTTTTCCCAGGTCCATCTCTCTCACCCCACCCCCTGACAACCCCATGGCTCCCATTTTGCACACGAGGACACTCAGGCCCAGAGAGAACAGAGTTTGTGGCAGAGCAGAGACTGGACTTCAGGTCTCCTGTCCGACCCTCCTGGGCCTGGGTGGGCTGGGCTGCCTGAACCCACCTGCTTTCCCTCCGGAAGGTTCAGGGTCTGTTGGGGAGCAGCACCAAGGGGCTGGTTTTCCTACTTGGTGAGAACTCAAGAGGTTCTGAACCCTGCAGGGTCCCCAGTGGTCTACCTGGAATGGTAGAAGGCCCCACCCTGGAGGGGCCAGCACAGTAATAAGGACGGCAACTGTGGACTGTCCTCAGAGACACAGTTTCTGTCCTAATGGGGGAAGGCAAATGATAAACACCTAAGTGAAACATACAGTGTGTCAGATGGTGACAAGTGCAGGGAAGCAGGAGAGGGAGTACAGCGGATGGGTGTCTTTTTTACATTTGTCAGAGAACACCCCTCCAATAAGGTGATGAAGCAGAGACCTGAAGAAAATGAGGGCATGAGCCATGCAGATTTCTGTGGGGAGAACACTCCAGGCAGCAGGAACAGCAAGTACAAAGGCCCTGAGGCCTCACAGGTAGCTCCTGTGAGAATTGGCTTTTCCTCTGAGATGGGAAGTCTTTGGAGGGTTCTGGACAGAAGACTGACCAGACCTGACTTGTAAAGGCCTTTTGTTCCGGCTCTTGTGTGAGAACAGACCGTAGGAAGTGGAAGCACGGAGAGCGTACAGATGCTCACATGGTCGCCCGGCGGGAGGTGGTGGCGGGAGGTGATGGTGGTGGAGGTGAGAGGTGGTGGGATGCAGGCCATGCATGTTTGGAGGTAGCGGTGCCAGAACCTGCTGACCAGGTCATGGCCTCTCCTTTGCAGAACTGGCTGCGGCTCTATGGCTACCTGCCCCAGCCCAGCCGCCACATGTCCACCATGCGCTCCGCCCAGATCCTGGCCTCGGCCCTCGCCGAGATGCAGCGCTTCTACGGGATCCCCATCACGGGTGTGCTGGACGAAGAGACCAAGGCGTGAGTCCCTCGGTCGGGCCATTCCCAGACCCCACTGGCACCTGCCCTCCTTCTGGCCAGCTCTGATGAAGGCTTGGCATGTGGAGTTTCCAGAAAAGAGTGGCCTAGATAAGAGATGGCATATGGCTTGATCCTCTGTGCTAGCTCTGATTGGTTGGGAGTGGCTGCCTGCTGCCTAGTGTTGAAAAAGCTCCTGAGGCCAAAGCCCAGCTCAGCAGCAAGGAGCATAGGATTGATTAGTGATGTCTGCCACGGGCACGGGAATGGGGAGGTGCAGCACACATGCGCACATGTGGTTGCCTAGCTAGGCCTTGCTCTGAATCTGGCAGAGGTGATGTGACCCAAAGCCACATCCTTGATGAGCACGCACAGAGCATAAGGTATCAGGGATAAGAAGCCTCAGGGTAACTCTCCTCCCATTCCTGGGTGATACTGCTGAAAAGGGGCTCACCTTTGCAGAGCCACTGCTGGGCATCCAGTCTTCCAGTACAAGATCACTGTACCGTTTTCCTGATGAGGAGCTCGAAGCTGAGAGTCTCTCACCCCCTCCACACCCATATAAGGGGCAGCTGGAGGCCAGCGGGGGGAGGGTGGGAGATGGTGGACTGCCTGGAAGAGGCAGAGCCCAGCAGGCAGGCGTGTTGAGGGGAGGCTCTGTGCACCCAGGTGGATGAAGCGGCCCCGCTGTGGAGTGCCAGACCAGTTCGGGGTACGCGTGAAAGCCAATCTACGGCGGCGGCGGAAGCGCTACGCCCTCACCGGGAGGAAGTGGAACAACCACCACCTGACCTTCAGGTAGGGACCCTGGCTGCCCAGGGTGGCGTCCCCCCAGGGCACCCTCCAGAAGCAGCTGGCCCCTCTCTGCCTGGGCTGAGGCCTCAGGCTTCCCAGTGGGCTCCTCTGGAAGGCTTCCTTTCCCAGCAGCCCACCGCAGGGTGTCCGGCCTAGCCGTCCAATCCTGCCAATCCCGCTCCCATGCTGATTAGATCAGTCACCCCACTCACCCACCCACCCCAGGCAGTCTCCCTCCAGAGAAGGGCAGGAACTTTGAACTGCTTCTGCTCTGTCCTCCTTCCCTCCATCCCCTGACCCGCCAGCAACCTAGGGCTGGCCTCACCTGCCCAGATGGGCTCCTGCACCGGTGCAAACTGGGGGCTTCAGGTGTCTGAAGGGTAAGGGAGGACTGGGGTGCCTGAATCCAGGCAGATGCAGGCAGGCAAGCAGCAAGTCACCTGCACAGACCCTGGTTCAAGCACCCTCCTCCTTTCCACTGAGTCCTTTGGCAAGAAACCCCCCTGAGCCTTGAGCTCTGTGGCAGTCCCCAAGGGTTCCCCCTTCCTGTTCCAATCCAGCCATGACCCCACCCGCAGCTCCATCTCCTGAGGAAGAGCAGCCCACAAGATCACATAGACCCAGGCCGCCAGAGTGAATTCATGATCCATGAGTTGATTCATGATCTTTGATGGAGATCTGTCCAGCACATGGACTCTTAATCTGCTTTATGTGGGAGATAACAGGCTTCATCATGCTTTGTGTGTGCGTGTGTGTGTGTGTATGTGTGTGTGTGAGGCTTGTTAATGCTTAACATTTACATGTTCTCAGAATGAAATTATGTAAGAAAGAAAAAAATCAGAATATGTACCCTTTATAGGCATCACAGTTTTGTTTGGGTCAAGTGTGAGGCAGAGTTGCCTTTAGTCTGTACTCTTCAAGGCAATGGAAATCTAGAAGGACAGATATTTATTATTAGGGGCTGGTATATTTGTTTAATATTTATCTGCAATAATGATAGAATTGTTTTTAGGAGAATATGGATAGTAGAGTAAAATATAAAGAGAGAAAGAGCTCTTTTAGAATTAGACATAGATTTAACCTACTAAATTGCAGAACATTGGTAGTAGAGAAGCAGCATGGCATGTTGGAAAGAGGTATGTTCTGGAAGCCAGCAGTCCTGAGTTTGAACAGGCTTCATCATGCTTTTATCATGTGCAGGCTCATATGTGCCTATGTTCTACCTGAGTTATTAAGTCATTTAATCCTCCCAGGCACTCCATGATGAAAGCGCTGCCCTCCTTTTCCCATTTTACAGATGATGAAACTAAAATTCAGAGAGACTAAGTCAGTTGCCCAAGGTTCCACAGAAAATGTTAGAGCCGAGCCTTGAACTCAGGTCACCCTGACCCTGGAGCCCAACATTCAGAACCTCTTGGCCTGTGTTTCCCAAACCGCAGCCATTTGCATCCCACTTGCTAGGTCTTTCTCTTGGCTAGGTATCACCTATACTTTTAATTACTTAATGTTTTTCTTTCTTAAAATAAGCTTATTGGGCACAATGCAACCTTATTCAGTGATATCCTAATGAATTCCTTGGCTTCACGTTAGTTCCTTTTTTTTTTTCAAATTCACGTCAAAGTAAACTAACAGTTGATATTGATGAGCATTGTCCATGAACCAGCTCAGATCTTATGCCCTTTCCTTCAGACCATGTGTCCCCGCCCCCAACCCAGTGAGTGCTAGCAGTGGACAGCAGCCCCAGGCCCTGTGTTCACTCACACACCTCTCTGCCCACCTGCAGCATCCAGAACTACACGGAGAAGCTGGGCTGGTACCACTCGCTGGAGGCAGTGCGTCGGGCCTTCCGCGTGTGGGAGCAGGCCACGCCCTTGGTCTTCCAGGAGGTACCCTATGAGGACATCCGGTTGCGGCGGCAGAAGGAGGCCGACATCATGGTACTCTTTGCCTCTGGCTTCCACGGCGACAGCTCACCGTTTGACGGCACAGGTGGCTTTCTGGCCCACGCCTATTTCCCTGGCCCTGGACTGGGCGGGGACACCCATTTCGATGCAGATGAGCCCTGGACCTTCTCCAGCACTGACCTGCATGGTGAGAACAGCTGGTCAGGGTGGCAACAGGGGAGGCGAGCTGGAGCCTCAGGGCTCAGAGGAGAGAGCATCCCCCGTGCAGTCCTTGGGAGCAGTGACGCTTGGTCTCAGTCTCCTGCCCATCATTTCCAAAGGGGGGTGGTAGGGAAGGGAAGGGATCATCGTACCCATTTTCCAGATGGGGAAGCTAGAGGCCCAGAAGTCAGAGCAGTTTAGCTTCTTCTAAGAGTAAAGCATGGCCAGGCTCTCTGGCCCCCTCAGCCCACCCCAGCCCTGTCTGGGGTGTCCAGGACCTGGGCCAGGTCAGAGCTGACTGTGCTGCCTGCCCCCACTACAGGGAACAGCCTCTTCCTGGTAGCAGTGCATGAGCTGGGCCATGCGCTGGGGCTGGAGCACTCAAGCAACCCCAGTGCCATCATGGCACCATTCTACCAGTGGATGGACATTGACAACTTCCAGCTGCCCGAGGACGACCTCCGGGGCATCCAGCAGCTGTACGGTGAGCGGGCAGCACGGGTGTGGCCGTGTTCTCTGCACGCGGCTCTCAACTCCCAGCCCTACGAGGCGTAGGTACTACTGCTACCCCCATTTTGTAGACGAGGAAACTGAGGCCCAGAGAGGATTAGTGGTTGTCCACATCATTCAGTGAGTAAATGGTGGTGCTAGAAATCAAACCCAGGGCTGGCCGACTCCAGGACCTGGCCCTCCCTCAAGGTCCTCACCCAGAGCTTTCATGATGGCCCCAGGGCCCCTCACTGCCCCCCTTTCCTCCTCAGCCTGAGTGATACTCTTATTAGACCGAGGGTGTCCCTGGGGTCCCAGGACCCCATTCCTCCCACTGTCACTCCCAGCCCGTGCCTGTCCCAGGCTCTCCACTGAGTGTTGCTGGTTTATCACTTCCCAGTGCCTTTGAGGCAGGTGGCATCCCTGCCGCCCCACTGCAACTAGGCCCCACCAGAGAAGGCCTCCAGTGGGGAGGTGTCCTGGGGGCCAGTTCGGTGGGTCAGGGCCACACTCAGTGCCCACCCTGAGCCCTCAGTGTGTTCCTGGCCACCTGGGAACCAAGTTCTTCCCTCTGTTTGTGTCCACTGTTTCCTGGAGCCTCCACTGGAGCAGGCTGGCATCCTGAGGGGAACATCACCAAGGGGGGGTGGAGCCATTGGCAGCCTCAGGGGCGCAGTGACCCAAGCCCAGTGTGGGGAGGTCAAGGAAGGGGCTGTGTGGAGGAGGATGGAGGTCCTCCCAGGGCTGATGGCCGTTCGGGGGAGGGGTCTGCCGTGGCCAGATAGGACCTTTCGCCTGGGTGGGCTGCCCATGGAGCACAGGTCTCCCCAGGCTGGGGACCCCAGGCTCCCAGGGTTCTAAGTAGGAGACCCTGGCATCCTGGCTGAGTTCCAGGGCTACCCCCTCACTTCCCGCTGCCACCCTCCGCAGGCACCCCAGATGGCCAGCCACAGCCCACCCGGCCTCTTCCCACCGTGACCCCCCGGCGGCCAGGCCGGCCAGACCACCGGCCCCCCAGACCCCCTCAGCCACCTCCCCCAGGCGGGAAGCCGGAGCAGCCCCCAAAGCCAGGCCCCCCGGCCCAGCCTCGAGCCACGGAGCGGCCCGACCAGTATGGCCCCAACATCTGCGACGGGGACTTTGACACGGTGGCCGTGCTGCGCGGGGAGATGTTCGTGTTCAAGGTCTGGCCCTGCCTGTGCCTCCCCAGCCCCTGGGCCCAGGCTCAGAGCCGAGAGCGCCCTCCCACCTCTCCCCCGGACCCTTGCCCCGCCTCCACCCCCGCTTCACTGAGCAGCCCCTGTGGAGCCATCAGACCCTAGACCAAGAAGAAACCAGCCCGAGGGACAAGAGAATTGCCCGGGATCGTACAATAAGCCTAGGAGTCCGCACCCCACCCGGGCTCTCTCCCTGGTGCCGCCCTGGCTTCCTAAGCCACCTCCCCCTGGACCCTCCCTGACCCGGGAAGGGGTGGGTCGAGGGGGGCCTCCCCCAGGCCAAGGCAGCAAGCCTGCCATGCTCGCTCACACCCACGCCCTCCCCAGGGCCGCTGGTTCTGGCGGGTCCGGCACAACCGGGTCCTGGACAACTACCCCATGCCCATCGGGCACTTCTGGCGTGGTCTGCCCAGTGACATCAGTGCCGCCTACGAGCGCCAAGATGGGCGTTTTGTCTTTTTCAAAGGTGAGCTGGGGCAGGTAGGAGGGAGGGGACTGGGCGGCCTTCCTGCCCTTACCTCTGGCCTGACCTCTGACCCAGCCGGGACTGAGGGAGGAGGAGAGGGAAGGACCGTGCACATCTCGTCTTGTTGCCCACTGTGGGCTTACTCGGGGGAGACGAGTCCTCCTGGCAGCAAGGCAGGGGTTGGGGACGTAGACAGAGACCAGAGGACTGGGCGGCAGAGGCTGCTCTGATTGGAGGCAAGTGTCCATCTTCTGCAGCACAGGGGCTCCGCCCCATCGCCCTCCTTCCTTGCATCCTGTGCCCCTTCCTTGCCCCTTCCTCATAAGAATGGGTCCCCGAGCCCACTCTGGGGCAGGATTCCTGAGTCTGTCTATGGAAACAGTGGAGCTCTCTCCCCTCAGCCCTCCCTCTGGGGCCTGCCTTCCTGGGGAGGGCCTCAAGGGCAGCACCCCTGATGGACAAGCTGTGTCCCCAGCCCCGCTGGCCCGAGCCTCAACCAGGCAGGAACTCCCCGAGGACAGGGCTGGGTCCACACTAAAAGTAAGGAGCCCTGGGCCATGCACTGGGGTGCCCCAGGGATGCAGCCCCCAGACCCAGAGGCCAGGCAGGGCTCCCCCTCTTTCCTCTCTCTGTACAGGAACTGTGTGGGGGGGTGGATGTTCAAGTGGGAATGGAGGCCCGTATACGGTGCGACTGTGTGTGGTGTGTGTACAGGTGTGACCCGGCAATGTGTATGTGTGTAAATGGGTGTGTCGCAGGTGTCCATGAGTGTCCACTGTGTGTGATGCGAGGGTGAGTTGCGCTGTATGTTGTCATGGGTGTGTAGGTGTCAGTGCCTGCCCTGTGTATGAGGATGTGTGTGTGTGTGTGTGTGAGCGTGGTAATGGATGTGAACAGATTTGGGAGCCCAGAATATCCCTCCCGGTGCCCCCTTCCTGCACACCCACCACCGGCCCCAGGCCTGTCCTCACCCCCCGGCCCCTCCCACAGGTGACCGCTACTGGCTCTTCCGAGAAGCGAACCTGGAGCCTGGCTACCCACAGCCACTGACCAGCTACGGCCTGGGTATCCCCTACGACCGCATTGACACAGCCATCTGGTGGGAGCCCACGGGTCACACCTTCTTCTTCCAAGAGGACAGGTGAGCACCCCTCCTCGAAAGGGAAAAGGCCCGCACTGGGCCCCCACCCTCAGGCCTGACCAGAAAGAACCCATGGCCCATGCGGACCGGGCTCCAGGCCCCAGCTGGCCCGCAGCCCTGTGCTTTTGGTCACAGGTATTGGCGTTTCAATGAGGACACGCAGCGTGGAGACCCCGGCTATCCCAAGCCCATCAGCGTGTGGCAAGGGATCCCCGCCTCCCCTAAAGGGGCCTTCCTGAGCAACGATGCAGGTACCAGGGCCAGCCCCCTCCCAGTCTACCCAGCACTCACCATTCCCCCTCCTCCATACACAGGAACAGAGCTTGCCTGAGGTCACCAGCATCGAGATGGCATGCATGGGGGACACAGCTGTTACCCCAGGCTACCATTTACCCCATTTACAGAGGACAAAGGGAGCTTGCGTAAAGGGCCCCAAATCCCGCAGTGAGGAAGTTACGGAGTCAAGAGTCCAGCCAGACCTGCCTGTGTCCAGAGCTGGTGCTCAGAGCTGCCCCCATCCCCACAGAGCCTTGAGCCTGGCGGGGGTGGGCGGTGAGCTTGGCTCAGAGCGACGGGAGCAGGAGTCCTCCCGGGGTGCCCCCTTACCCGCTTGGCAGGGAAGCATGATCTCCATCGTTATAACTGAGCAACAGGGAGCTGTGGCTTTTATTTCTCCAGCAGGGTCTCTGGTGAGTTTAAGAAAACCCATCAGCCCTGGTTCTGAGCCTCCGGGTCTCAGGGGAGACCCGGCTGGCTTTGCTAATGCTCGGGTGGGTCACACAGCTGGTTCTGGCAGGTCCGGCACAACCGGGTCCTGGACAACTACCTCCCCCGTGCGTGTCACGCGGCTTCCATGCGTGATGGTTTCACTCTGCAGCTGCTCTGACCTCCTTGTGCTCAGCTGAGTATAGACGCACCTGGTGGTTCAAACCTGGCCCTTCCTGGAGTTAAAGGGATGTGGGTGGAGTGCCCAAGACCAGAGATCTGGTCTGAGGCGGCATCAGTCCCCTCTCCAGGTCTGATGCAGGCTGACTGTGTGGCCTTGAGCAAGACACTGGCCTCTCTGGTGCAGGGAGAAGCCAGGCCTGGGTCCCCTGACTGTAGCCCACAACCCAGCAGGCTACCAGACCCTTCTTTGCGCTGCCCTAGTCAACGTCAGCCCAGCCAGGAAGCACAGGATTCTAGTCGTGCCCCTGACCTAAACCCTGTTCTTCTCTGAGCATGGTCTGGCTCCTATAAGTTGGTAAGGGACAGATTTGAAAATGCCCAGGGAAGCCAGTGAGAAGGATGGTGTTTTAAAGCTGGGGCCCCTTCAGCTCGCCCTGGTCTTCTTTGAGGTCTCTGGCCAGTGGGTGGGCCCCGGCCTGACACCCCTCCGGTCTGCTTGCCCTCGCAGCCTACACCTACTTCTACAAGGGCACCAAATACTGGAAGTTTGACAACGAGCGCCTGCGAATGGAGCCCGGCTACCCCAAGTCCATCCTGCGGGACTTCATGGGCTGCCAAGAGCACGTGGAGCCGGGGCCCCGATGGCCTGACGTGGCCCGTCCGCCCTTCAACCCTGACGGGGGTGCAGAGCCCGGGGCGGGCGGTGACAGTGAGGAGGGCCACGAGGCAGGCCCCGGCGGCAAAGAGGGGGACTTCGGGGAGGGGACAGACGAGGACGGGGGCAGCCGCGTGGTGGTGCAGATGGAGGAGGTCACTCGGACAGTGAACATGGTGATGGTGCTGGTGCCCCCGATGCTGCTGCTGCTCTGCATCCTGGGCCTCACCTACGCCCTGGTGCAGATGCAGCGCAAGGGCGCGCCCCGCATGCTCCTCTACTGCAAGCGCTCCCTGCAGGAGTGGGTCTGACCCTCCGCACCAGCCCCTCCTGCTCCTCACGGTGCTACGGGGCCAGGCTGGCCGCACCTGTGGTTCTGAGACAGCTCCTGGGGCCTTTCATCCAGAGCCTTCAGTGGTTCCCTCAGCCCCTGGGTGGGGGCCCCTCCAGGCCCTCTAACATCCCTGCCAGGCCTGCCCCCTTGTTTATTTATGCCCAGGTATCTTTTTTTTTTTTTTTTTTTTTGCACACTAATTGAGCATTTCTTCCTACTTTCCTGACCAGGGCGGTCCCTCAGGGCAGGGGGTTAGAGTTTTCTAAATGTAGTTCTGCACCAGGCAGGGAATTAGGCTCCCACCCACTTCTGGCTTAGCCAGAGGAGCAGAGGGTCAGAAGGCCCGGCTGGAAGAGTGGCCAAAGGACTGTTGGGCTGTGCTTCAGCCTGAGC
This sequence comes from Balaenoptera musculus, assembly GCF_009873245.2. Classification (NCBI taxonomy): domain Eukaryota; kingdom Metazoa; phylum Chordata; class Mammalia; order Artiodactyla; family Balaenopteridae; genus Balaenoptera; species Balaenoptera musculus. Next base: position 33,360,686 of record NC_045803.1, read on the forward strand.
ACCAGGGCCAGAACCGAGGGCTCTGCTGGCTTTGGAGCCTGGTGGGGCCTAACTGGTCTCAGCCCTCTGAGTCTCTGTGGTCTTAGAAAGAGCTTTCACCCGGTGGCAGCCCCCGGCCAGAGGGGCCAGAGGGGGCAGAGGGGGAGGTGGCCTGCTGATAGAGTCCTGTTGAGGTCTGGTTCCCTCCCACCCACCTCTGACAACTCCAGCAGCCTGGTTCCTTGTGCCTAAGAACCTACCCTGCCCCTGGCCAGCACAGGGCCAACAGCCCCCAGCTGCCCTGTACCCCTTGAGCCCGCACCTCCTTCCCTCTCTGGAGGAGGGGCCCTGGGCCTGCCTTACCAAGGACCAAAGGGGGTCCGCCGAGGCCCCTCCCCCAAGGGTAGCACCAGCCTCGGCCCTGGGCTGGGTCTCCACCCCCGCCCACTTTCTCCTCTCTGAGTCATGACCCAACTGGGCTCTTTCCGTGAGCGTCCTCCCTCCCTCTCTCACCCACACCACCATCCTCAGAGGTCTCAGAACCCCAGCAGCCTCAGGCTCAGCTGCCAGCGTCCTGGCTGTCCCGGGGAGAGAGGGGCGGATGGGCGCCCAGGCTGGCACGGGAGGTGTCCACAGACGCGCGCCCACCAGCCTGGGGGTGTTCCTCCCTGCCATCTCCCTGTCCCCCAGGCGCACTGGTAGGGAGAGGCCAGCAGCTCATCCCCTCACACAGGCTGTGGGACAGGGCTGTGGAGCCCCCAGAAGAGCCCACTAGTGGTAGCCTGGAGATCCTCCCCGTCCTGGGCTCAGCCCTGAGCGTGGAGATGATTCCTCCCTCTTTTCCTTCCCAAAGTAAGCAGGAGGCGAGGCTGCTGTGGGAAATGGTACTGTACAGCCGGCTCTGTCCCCCTCTGCTTCCCTGCAGCCCTGAGCAAGCAGGTCTGCCGCCCAGAATCCCTGAGGCCCCTGCGGGGAGGGGCTCCTCATGGGCTGGCCCCAGTGCGGGTCCAGCAGCTTCCTCCCCCCTCCATCCTCAGAACCACCGGTGAGCCAGCCAAGGGGGGTGGGGAGGGAGGGGGTCAGTGTCCACCCCCATACGTTTCTTTCTGTAAATAATCTGCACTGATTAAATTGTACGGCCGGCGAGTGTGCCTCCTTTGTAAGAGGCCTTGGGCTGGAGCTTACAGCTGGAGGGGCTGCAGGTGACTAGGGTGGGGAGGGCGTGGTCCAGGCTGGGATTAGGGGACTTGCCCCCCACCACGCCAAAGAGACCTCGTTCCCAGTTCTGCGGGGGCTCCTTCCTGATGGCCCTGGAAGGGGCAGAGCTCTGGGGAAGAGTGGGAGGCGGCTGCCCTCAATAGACCAGAAGAGGGTGAGGCAGGGGACCAGGGGTGGCCCTGCTGGGGTCGGGCAGAGAAGGGGTGGGGAATTTACTGGCCATTCCTTCATGGTGAGAAAGGGCACCCAGCTTCCCGCACACCCTGCATGTCTACGAAGGGTGCGATAACCAGTCCAGGCCACCCAGCCTTCCCACCCATCCGGACTGGTTCTAGGCAGCCTGAAGACCCAGCTTGGACGAGAACACATGAGAAACGATGCCACTGTGGAATCCAAAAGTTCCCCTCATCCACATGCTCTGCCCAGAAGGTGAGGGGCCACCCAGGATCTGCCCTCTTTGAAGAAGCAGAAAACCTCGCCCCGGGCAGGGGGCAGCCGATGCCCAGGAGTGCAGGAGACGGGCGTCGCTGCCCTCGGGTCTGAGCTTGGCTGGTGAGCCTTGCGCTCCATGTCCGACCTCTGGGCCCAGCCTGTTGGGCGCCAGCCTGTGCACCCAGGACCGCGACGCTCAGCCACGGAGCAGGCCAGGCCCCCAGAGCTCCTTAGGCAAGGTCCTCCAGCCTGCTCCAGGCCCACCCTCCCCCGCAGCTGCGTGCCCCCTTCATCCCGCCCTTTCCTCTCTTTGTGTTGAAAACTGGCTGAGGAGAGTAGGAAACGCTGGCCCTCGGAAGCCCCAGAGGCCACTCAGGCTCAGCTAGGAAACGCCTGTGTGCTTCCCCCAGCCCAGGGGCCTTGGTGGGCGGCACGGGGGTGCGGGTAGACGCTGCCTCGTCAGCCTTCCTGTGGCAGCAGCCGCGGGGCCCCACCAGGTCTGCCTCCTGCCTGAAGCCTTAGGGTCACCCAGAAGCCCAGAGGTTACCAGGCAGGAGGAGGGCGGTGTGGGGCACGGGGACGAGACAGGACAGGATGAAAGGCCTTCTCGCCCAGCTATTCCGCAGCCGCCGGAGGGGAGACTTAGCAGAGGCCTCACCTCCTCAGGAAACTGCCCGAGGAGCCTTCCAGCCCCAGCTCCCGGCTGGAAGCTCAGGCTAGAAGCTCAAAGAAACCCGGCGGCTCAAGGAACAGCCCATCTCGCGAGCCCAGTTTATGCTTGCTCAGGGGCCCAGGTGTGTGGAAGTCTCTGAGGCACAAGGGGTGGGGGAGCACCTGGGCCCTTTCTCCCCAGCCCCAGACAGCCCGGCAGCCCCAGTGACCCCCTCCTCCCCAGGATTAAACAGAAGCCCACATCTTTAACGTGGCTTGTTTTTTTAAATCAAGCTGTAACCTAAGCTCACCTTGGGCTCCTCCCAGCCCTCCATTCCCTCAGCATCTTTTGTTTCTTTATATTTTGCTAATTCCCAAGTAAAACAGGCAAGACATTACAGATAAACAAAAAGAAGAAAAAGATAGTTGCCATCACTTCCCCAGCCAGTGTGGACAGCTTGGTGTATTTCCTTCTAGCCTCTTTTCCTCTGCTTTTGCACAGCTTGGGGTTTTAGAGTCCAAAACGTGCTGGGCTTCAGCCCTGGTGCTACCGGTACTTAAACCTCAGTGGAGGGGATCACATGACCTACCCCACTGGCTGCTGGGAGGATGATCGGAGGACGCTGACTGTCAAGTGCTGGCGAGTGCTCAGTGTGTGATCACGACTCCAGTCGTCTTGCATGCTCCCTTGCTCACGTTTCACTCCCGAGACGAGCAGGGCTCAGAGAGGTGAAGTGACTTGGCCAAGGTCACGCAGCCGGGAAGTGGACGATTAGAACCCAGACAGAATGACTTGCACAGCAGCCCAGCGCCCCCACCCCCACCCCCATGCTGCTGGAGAATCCAGCAGGGATGAGGAGGCCCCTGACCACCCTGGCCTTCCCTCCTCACACGTTCTAGACATCGAAGACCCCAGGGCCACCAACAGAGCCTCCTTTCAGGCTGGGGCAGGGCTGAGCTGGCTGCTTCCTCCCCTCCGACTTGGCAGAAAAGCCTTTTTGTTGTGGCTCACATAGAGGCCATTCTCCTCCGGCTCACGGGAAGAAATGGCCAGCTTCCTGTCCATCCACAGCCGCCCAGGCGGCAGTGGACTCCTCCGTGTACATTCAAGAGGAGCAGGGCTTCCTGCCCCTCCAGGTCCTCTAGTTCTGCCTCAGGGGCCCGAGGCTGCCGGACTTTGCCCCTCGATCCGTGAAACCACACAAGGGGGTTGGACACAGCCTCCTCTCAGCTTTCCTGGCGAATGCTGGGGATTCCAGGCCTCAAGGCACTCTCAGGACACAGCAGTACCACCCTCGGCCCACTGTTCAAGTGGTCTCATGACCCACAAAGCGCTGGCAGAGCCCCTGCCAGGCTGCTTGCTCTGTCCCAAATGTCCTGGCACTTGCTTGCCTCTATGCCTTTGCTTGTGTTGTTCCCTCCTGCTGGAAAACCTTTCCCTGCACATTTTATCCTATTCAAATTGCACAGATCCTTTAAGGCACAGGTTAAGGCTTGCCTTTTCCAGATTTCCACCCTCCCTCCTCAAGATGATTGTTTCCTTCCACCCCTGGCTCAACCAGCACTTGTATCCTAACCATTCCTTGCCTCTGACTCCAGTCTGCCCATCCTAACAGGCACCCAGATGCTGAGTGTGACTCCATCACTCACAGGCTGTGTGTCCTTGGGCAAGTCACTTCACCTTTCTGAGCCCATCTGTAGAATGCGGCTAATAGCCATGCCTATTTCATTCAGCTGTGAGGCTTGATTGAGCTGATCCATGTAAACACTTAGAACAGCCCACAGCAGGCTCTCAATAGTTTGTTACTCATATCTCTGTTTTAGGTGCAGGTACCTGATGGGCACTAAGGAGGCATCCCTCCTTGCCTTCCTCTCCAGGAGTATTTGTGGGATGGGGTCAAAGGTCAACAAGCCCAAGGACAGGTGCCAGGAAGAGGGACATTCCTCTCCCACCAGCTCCCCCCCTCAGCTGCTGTGGCCTCGCCCTGCCGACCCTGGCGGCCCGGCCCCTCCTCACCCACAGCGCCAGCACTTCTTTCCAGATCTTGAGCATGAGGCCCCGGCTCAGGTTTTCTCCCCAAGTGCTCCTGTCACCTCCCACCCCTACATTTTTCACCCACCTCACTCTTTGCCAGAAATAGCCTCCAAACTCCCCTTCTCTTGCAGCCAATCTAACAGGCCCCTCCTGGAAAAACTATATCATTCCCCTGCCAGCATGGATCACAGCAATAAACTGGATTCCGTTAAGAAATTGAGTCAGTGGAAAGGGAGGGGTGGCTATACCCCAGTAATTTCATCAGAAAATTACACAGCACCATCCTAAAACCTGTTGACTTCAGCCAGATTAAGGTTCCTTTACAGATGGGGACACTGAAGCCTGGACAGGGGGCTGATTTGACCACAGTCACTCACTGAGTCTTTAAACTGGTGCCCAGGCAGGACTCCTCCACCCACACCCTCTCTCACCATGCACCCCACGCCACCTCCCCACCCCTCATGGGGCCTCCCTCTTCTGCACTTTGGAAGAACTGAGGGCAGGGTGTTGTGGTTGATCCAGCTTTCCTGATAAAGGGCATTTCTGTGCTTCATGCGTACATGAAGCACAGCCTTCAACACAGCTAGTGGAGAGGAGATCTGCCCTCTGCAAATAGCCCCCCATTGTCCCGTGAGAAAAAGACCCTGCTTCCTCCCAGTCCGTGGATTCTGGTAGAGCTGGCCCTATTGCCTTGGTGGCCAGATGATCTTGTGACCCAGAATCCAGCCAATCAGAACCCCAGCGCATGATCCAAGGGTGGGTAGAAAACCCAAGCCTGGCCAATCAGGGACTCCCTGCGACTTTTTCTGGAGCCCCGAGGAGAGAGAAGCCCTGTGTCTGCTGGGATTGCTGAGCTCCTGGAGCGTGACTCTGGAGCTGCTGATGGGTCATCTCGCCACCACACAAAGAGAGCCTGCCTCAAAGCAGAGCCAGCAGAGGAATATAGAGCCTTGAAGGTTCTGGAAGGCACCACTTGAGCACCTGGATCCAGCTGTGCCTGAAGCTCTTTCAGTTACATGTACCAATAAACTCCTTTTATTTCTTAAGTCATTGTGTTATTATTTTGTTTGTTTGTTTGTCCTCACTGATGCCCAGGGTGCCCTGAGTTCCAAATTTGTGCTTAGCTTAACACATTCTTCTTGCAAATCTAGGACTCTTCTCAAGAAAGTGCCAAACCCCAGGACCACAAGCCACCCATCTCTTCAACACTTGAATGTTTACTGAGAATGTTTACTGGGGTCCCTGGCACAACTCCCAGCCTCAGTAATGCTGCCTAAGACAACATAGGACACCTGAGTCTTCACAAGAGGCCCTGGGAATCACGTAGCCAAATGGTAGCAGGTGAGGGTAGTGGGGAGGCTCACTTAACTGTTACATGGGCTTTTTCAGATTGCATAAGGTAACAGATAATGAGAAAACCACAGAAAAGCCAAAGCTGTCTATGAAAAATGTCATCAATATCTACTCTTTCACCAAACAACTTTAACAAAAATTTTTTGTTTTTTTGGCTGAGCCATGCGGCTTGCGGGATCTTAGTTCCCCCACCAGGGATCAAACCCGTGCTGGGTCTTAGCCACCGGACCACTAGGGAAGTCCCCAACCTTAACAATTTAAATGTAAACCCTACAGGCTTTCCCTTATGAATACATATTAATATATTTTATTTTCTAAAAGTAAGCTCATACCAGGCATGTTGGTTTTTTTAACCTGCCTTTTTCATTTAATATAGCATGAAATTTGGATGAGAAACTTGACCTGCAGGAGACTTTCACTTTATTTGTTGCTTGAATTTTTCTGAGGAGGCATTGTATGCCCATCATGATGAAATAAGTGAGTAAACAGTATATCTTTAACCCCTTTCATGTCCACAGGTTGATTTCTACAACATGCTTTTGGTGGATACATTCTGCGGACACCCCGGAGGAGATTCCTCAACCCACGTCTGGACAGTTACAGATAATATTTTGGAAACATCCATAATTATCACAAATAGTTTTTGAGGGCTCATAACTGCACCAGACTTTATATGCTTTACTGACATTAATCCTAATAAGAACCCCACAGGGCAGTTCTTCTATTTGTACTTCACACCAGAGGAGCCCAAGGCTCAGAGAGGTGAAGGAACTTGCTCAAGGTCACACAGCTAATCAGTGGCGGGGCCTGAACTGAAGCCGCACCTGCTCTCAATTGTTCATTTGTACAATGAACATCTACTGCTGTCAGGGGGCAGGCCAAGGATCCAGCAGGGAACTAACACAGAGACCCTCCCTCATGGGGCTCACTTTCGAGGGAGATGAGCATCCCAGGCAGAGGAAGTAGCCAGTGCAAAGATCCTGAGGGTGGACCAAGCCTGACAAATTTGAGGAACAGAAAGGAGATAAGGAGGGTGAAAAGGAGAGAGAAAGAGAGCAAGGCCAGGCCATGGGGTCAGGAGTTGGATTTATTCTAAGCTTGACAAGAAGACTTTGGAGTATTTTAAGGAATGGGGAGGGAGGAGGTGGGATCTATGATTTTAGAATATTCCTCTGCCTACTGTATGCTTTGCTAAACTACCTTTGCAAACATCCATGATTCTTGCCTTTAGAGAAAGTTCTAGATATGAAAACAAAGTGGAATCACCAGCCCACAATGTTCTAAGCTTTTATTACATACTGACAAATTACCCTCCAGAAGGAGAGTAGCACCTGTTTCTACTCCTCCCGCAAGTGGCTGAGTGCCCATCCCCCCCACCCCTCACACACCTGGAATGAGATCATCTTTATCAACATGATTGGTGGAAGCAACATTGTTTTGTTGGTTTTACCTGCAGTTCTTTGATTGCTGCTGAGTTTGAACATTTTTCTCATGTTAGTTGTTAACTGTTTAGAGGGGTTTTTTTAGGCGAGGGGAGGAAGGCCTGCTTATGCCCACTGCCCAGTTTTCTTTGGGGGCGTTTCTTCTCATTGATTTGTGGGAACCTTTTATAGTGTGACAAAATTGACCCTTTGTCAATCAGTGAGTTTTAGAGCCAGGAAGTTCCACAAACGGGTAAACTGAGGCCAGGACAAGCATGGGTACTGGTTCTAGTCCACGCTCTCAGCTCTCTGGGGCCCTGCTCGTTCTGGGAAGATGCCTCTGCCAGCTGTGCTCATTGCCTAGAGAGATCCCCTCCCCTCCCGCTGGCCCCTCCTGGTCTTTCCCTGCTTCATCCCCAACTCCCCACCAGAGCCTCTTAAGGGTTCCTGGTGGAGAGGAAGACATTCTGCAGACAATGGCTGTGTGCGCAGATGATGTCACCGATGGGGGAGTGGGTCCCAGAGAACAGAGCTTAGTTTCCTGGGCGGGGTGCCGGTGAGGATGAGGGAATGGTGCCCCTGTCCTCCCCTTGTCCCCAGTTACCAGGAGGGGCCAAGGAGTTTGATTGGGAGACAGGCTGCATACACACCCTGCCCCAGCAATCTTCCCTGGGCAGTGCGGGACTGCAGGAGCATGAAACATGAAAGGGGCATCAGAGAAGGGCAGTGGGGTGAACCAGAAAAAGTCCTAGATCATGGCTCAGAAATCCTGGGTCGGAGACCAGCTCTGTCTGGGCAACTCTTTGAGCTCTCAGCCTTTGCCATGAGATGGGGGTTGTTTCCAGAGTTGGTGCTAAGAATCGGTGAAATGATGGACTTTAAAATGTGCAAACATGAAGCTGTGCTTACTGTGGTGGCATCAGTGCTTTTGCCTGCCCAGCACCCATCTTCCCATCTCTTGGCTCCTCTAGGGAGCCACCCCTCTCCCACTCTGAGTTCATGAATTGCAGAAAGGCTGCTCCTCCCCCCACAACTTCAGGGACAGGTGAGACCCAGGTGGAGGCAGTCCCCTATCCCCTCCTCCATCCCTACCAGGGATGGGCTATGTCCAAGTCATCTCTGGCCTTTGTTCACACATAGAACCACCTGTGTGAAAATGAGCAGCACACAAGGAAACAGAGACGCAAGACAGAAAGATGGTATTGTTTGAACCCCTGGATACAGCCAGACCCGACAGCCATCCCCCTTACTCTTGTGAGCGCCAATAAATACTCTCTTTGGTCAATCCAGCTTGAGTTGGAATTTCTGTGATTTGTAACTCAAAAAAAATACAACCAAACACAATTGTCACTTAATTCAGTCCTTCGTCACCAAAGCCTGGGGCTCAATAAGAATAGATTTGTCCCAGGTCACATACCACTTAGCTGTAGAGTGAGAGCTCTGGAAGCCCAGATGCACTCCTCCTCAGCCACATTCCCCTGCTGGCCTGGTCAGGATGTACAGCCCCGTCACTCTCCCTCACTTCCTTGCGAATTCACAAGTTAACAAAAGGCTTTGTAAACAAGTGATCTTGTTTGTTTTCATAAACAAATCAAGCAGAGTTTGGGTCTGCGTCTAGGGTGGCAATAGCACCCCACTGGGCTAGTCTTGTGCCTCAACTTGCACGGTAGAGTCCAGTGGTCCTGACCACACCTCTGTAAGTCACTAAAACTACATTTTCTTGGTCCTGTGTGAAGTGAATTCTGTATCCTGCCTGGGCTTGAACTAATACAGCAGGAGAGAAGCTGAAATTCCCAGATCCCTGGACATGTGTGTTGTCTATTTTAATACTTGCTTCCACGTTGCCCTTCCAGGTCGCACGACAGCTTGCCTGACTGGGCCACTGGGTAACCTTGCGGAGAGATGCGGATGTGGGGCTCCCCCCATGGGTCCAGGCACCTGCCCCTGAGGTGCAACCTTGGGTTCTGGAGCGAGTGTCCTGGCTGATGAACAGTTGTACACTGGGGCACCCGCGGCCACCTCTGGCTGGACACGTGCCCAAGAGCACGTGAGGGGCCCAGGCCCTGCCAGCCACTAGCGGCCACTGCCAATTGAGACCAGCCTGGAGCGCCTTCCCCTCTCCTGTCCAGAGGCAGGACAGAAACCTGACAGGCGTGTTTTCACCAGCGTGAGAGTTTCGGCCCCTCTTTGGGGACTGTTTGTGTTTCGGGTCACGCTGTTGGCTGCCCCACCCCCTTCTTTCCTCTGCCAAAGTTACACTCCCTGGGCTGTCAGGCCTCCAGGAAGCTGGCAGTTCCTGCCCTGAGCTGCCCAGTGGGAATCTCCTTTTCCTATTCCAGGCACTTGCATATCCTCTGTTACATTTCGTTCTCTCATCACAGTTCAGCAAATGGGAGGTATAGCCTCCACCTTACAGACAGGGAGCTGAGGCCCAGCAAGGGAAGGCAGCTTGCCCAAGGTCACACAGCAAGTTAGGGGCTGAGAACGTGAAAACTGACCCCCAGCCCAGTATCCACTCCCCACCCCCAAACCCAAACTCAACCACCAGACAAGGATCAGGCCTGGTAGCAATCCCCACTCTCCAGTCTGTCCATTCATTTGACAAATACTGAAACTTCCCGGGCACCAACTGCAGAGGGTTGGCCCTGGACCAAACCCCGCCCACCTCCTGTTTTTGTAAATAAAATTTTGTTGGAACACAGCCACTCCCATCCATCTGTGTATGTCTACGGCTCCTTTCTGCTACAGGCAGAGTTCAGTCAAAACAGAGACCATCTGGCCCCCAAGCTTAATATATTTACTATGGGGCCCTTTACAGAAAAAATGTGCCCAGGGCCACATTATGACTTTCTAGGTACTTCTGCACCTTCATGAACCCTTCCTTATAAAAAACTATATATATGCTTATATATATATATATGAATCCGAGTCCCCCTAAAACCAAATTCCCTTACTGAGTTTATGATTAATCTCTCTATCCAAAACTTGATTTCCCTGCTGTCCCCCCTGATCTCAGTCCTATGCTAACTGAACCCTAATCAACCAGCGTCAGATGACTAAGATTGCTGTTGTCCAAAACATCGTTAATGTCCTAAAACTGCTGTTAGAGATTCATCATTAATGTACAAACTCGGGTTCTTTCTCCGGGGCAAGATGAGCTCACAGACCACCTCCTGCCACCCGCCTCAGCCATGGACCACCTGGCTAGAGAATGGTAAGCCAGAGACATCCTGACTCCCAAAAACACAATTAAGAAATGTCACAGAAACGTCATAAGATGATGACTAATTCCAGTTCCTTTGTCCTTAACCTTTAAAACATCCTTAACTCGAAGACCAAGATGGGGTGGATCTGAGACTTGTCTCCCACTCCCTTGCTTGCTGCCCTGCAAATAAACCCTTACTTTGCTGCAGACACCGGCTGTCAGAGTTTGGCTTTCTGCACCGTGGGTACATGAGTCCTTGCTCAGTTACATACACATAAAATTATAGATATAGCTATATATATATAATTATATTTTATGACTGCATTGGTATAAAGACAAATATAATCCAGGCATGACTGTATCCTTTTTCTACTGTTTTAAATCAATTCCAACATTTCTATGAGCCACTAGAACTCTTGTGGACCTCAGGCACTGCACCTGCTACGCCTCACAGAGAAGTCAGCCCTGAGGGTTGGCCACAGGTGGGTCCCATACTGCTGAGAGTAGAGCCCCAAAAGGAGACACCCCAATGTTTAGCGCTCACCTCGGTCCTTATCCCAACAGTAGAGGTTGCAGGGAGAAGTTTTGACAGCTTTGAAGGGAACCATTCAGGACTCAAAGTGATTGCATATATTTCTTAGGATGAAAAATTTTATTCCTTTTCAAATAAATGCACACGGGTTAAAAATATTTTGGGGCTTCCCTGGTGGCGCAGTGGTTGAGAATCTGCCTGCCAATGCAGGGGACACAGGTTCGAGCCCTGGTCTGGGAAAATCCCACATGCCGTGGAGCAGCTGGGCCCGTGAGCCACAATTGCTGAGCCTGCGCGTCTGGAGCCTGTGCTCCGCAACAAGAGAGGCCGTGGTAGTGAGAGGCCCGCGCACCGCGATGAAGAGTGGCCCCCGCTCGCCGCAACTAGAGAAAGCCCTCGCACAGAAACGAAGACCCAACACAGCCAAAAATAAATAAATAAATAAATAATAAAATTAAAAAAAAAAAAAAAAATATTTTGAATGCCCCAAATGATTTGCAAAAGAATATAACGCTCCCTTCCACTCCTGCACCCCCATCCCCTTCCTACCACTAGTGCAATTCCTAACATGCAGACTGCATATTCAAGAAGAGATGTGCGCACACAGTTTAATGCACATGCTGTTCCACTCCTGCCTTTTTTTTGCGCTTAAGTCTACATTCTTATGCATATATTCATCCTGTCTTTGTTGAATAGCTCTTTAGTATTCCACTGAATGAATATACCACAATTAGGATGTGCGGGTATTTCCAATATTTTTCTATTACAGCATTGGAACAGAGATTACTTCTATACAGACTGGCTATGCCTGGATATTAGGCAACTTTTTTTTGCCTCCAAACAAATCTCTCAGAAAAGAGGGGGTCCCCTTTACTGTATATACAAATTCCCATTACCTGATGCTTTCTGATTCCTTTATTTTAAACAAGGAAGTACTACTTGCAGAAGATACAATAGCCTGAAATGACCTCAGTGAATTCTAATTTGGGATGTTTATGGCGGACACCCAACAGAATTGGTTAGAGGGGGAAAAGGAGGCAAAGGCATTGAACACAAGTGCCATAATTTTTCCTGGGGATATGACTTCACAATTGCAAGTGTTAAAATAACACTGTAAACAAACCTTTTAAAGATCACTTTAGAAAGCAATGCTTTAAAATTAAGAATGTCCCTTCATCATACACCATTAAGAAAATGAAGAGGAAGCCACAGATCAGGAAAAGATACTTGCAATCTGTATGGCCAGCAGAAGACTTGTATGCAAACTATATAAAGAACTTCTGGGGGCTTCCCTGGTGGCGCAGTAGTTGAGAATCTGCCTGCCAATGCAGGGGACACAGGTTCGAGCCCTGGTCTGGGAAGATCCCACATGCCGCGGAGCAACTAGACCCGTGAGCCACAACTACTGAGCCTGCGCGTCTGGAGCCTGTGCTCCGCAACAAGAGAGGCCGCGATAGTGAGAGGCCCGCGCACCACGATGAAGAGTGGCCCCCGGGCTTCCCTGGTGGTGCAATGGTTGAGAATCTGCCTGCTAATGCAGCGGACACGGGTTCGAGCCCTGGTCTGGGAAGATCCCACATGCCGCGGAGCAACTAGGCCCGTGAGCCACAACTACTGAGCCTGCACGTCTGGAGCCTGTGCTCCGCAACAGGAGAGGCCGCGATAGTGAGAGGCCCGCACACCACGATGAAGAGTGGCCCCCGCTTGCCGCAACTAGAGAAAGCCCTCGCACAGAAACGAAGACCCAACACAGCCAAAAATAATAAATAAATAAATAAAATTAAAAAAAAAAAGAGTGGCCTCTGCTCGCCACAAATAGAGAAAGCCCTCGCACAGAAATGAAGACCCTTGGGCTTCCCTGGTGGCGCAGTGGTTGAGAGTCTGCCTGCCAATGCAGGGGACACGAGTTCGAGCCCTGGTCTGGGAAGGTCCCACATGCCGTGGAGCAGCTGGGCCCGTGAGCCACAGTTACTGAGCCTGCGCGTCTGGAGCCTGTGGTCCGCAACAAAGTGAGGCCGCGGTGGTGAGAGGCCCGTGCACCGCGATGAAGAGTGGCCCCCGCTTGCCACAACTAGAGAAAGCCCTCACACAGAAACGAGGACCCAACACAGCCATAAATAAATAAATAAAGTAAATTAAAAAAAAAAAAAAAAAGAAATGAAGACCCAACACAGCCAAAAATAAATAAATAAATAAATAAATAAATAAAATTAAAAAAAAAAAGAACTTCTACAAAACAATAAGGAAAAAAAAGCAGATGATACAAAAGAAAAACGGATAAAAGACTCGGTCAGCACTTTATTAAAAAAGGATATCCCAATGACCAATAAACATGAAAACACACTTAACTTCATTAGCCATCAGGGAAATGCAAATTAAAACAACAATGCAATACTACTATCTACCCACCAGAATGGCCAGAATGAAAACAGAAGACAATACCAAGTGTTGACAAGGATGTGGAGCAATCAGAACTCTCATACCCTGTTGGTAGGAATACAAATTGTACAACTTTGGAAGACTGTTTGGCATCATCTGTGAAAGCTGGACATACGTATATTCTCTGATCCAGCAGCTTCGCTCCTAGAAATATACTCAACAAAAATGCTCGCACATATTCATAAAAAGTCATGTATAAGAAAATTCAAAGCAGTAGTACGATATTGTGTGATCGATAATAAAAAACATACCTTTGGTCTTCCTCTGAGTTCCTGGCACATAGCTCCTAAATTCCTTGGAATTTCCTAAGTGATGAGAGCGATAAAGGTATGTTGTTATGCTATTGAAGTGACTTTTGGAAAGCCCCTAGGTAAGGTAAGATTGGGGACAGGTTGCTAAGGGAACCAACCACATGATTGGAGGCTTGGAGTTTTCAGTCCCACCCCAACTTCTGGGGAGGAAAGAGGAGCTAGTGATTAAGGTCAATCACCAATAGCCAATGATTTGATCTATCAAGCCTATGTAACGAAGCCTCCATAAAAACCCCAAAGGGTGGGGTTTGCAGAACTTCCAGGCTGGTGAACACATATAGATGCAGAGAGAGTGGTGTACTCAGAGAGGGCATAGACACTCCGAGTCCCTTCCCACATACCTTGCCCTATGCATCATTTCCATCTGGCTGTTCCTGAGTTATATCCTTTTATAATAAGCTGGTAATCTGGAAAGTAAACTGTTTCTCTGAGTTCTGTGAGCCACTCTAGCAAATTAATTGAACCCAAGTTGGGGGGACGTTAGAACCTCTGATCTATAGTTGGTCAGTCAAAAGCACAGGAGACAACCTGGACTTTTGATTGGCATCTGGAAGTTGGCCAGGGGAGTGGGGTGGGTTAGGGGAGGCATCTTGTAGGACGGGGTCCTTAACCTGTGGGATCTAATGATATCTCCAGGTAGTGTCAGAATTGAGTTGACTGCTTGGTAATGTTGAAAAACGCACATCAGAATTGGTGTCAGAATTTGTAATAGCCAAAGATTGTCATCAACAGTAGAATGGATAGATTGTGGTATATACATACAAATACCAGAGAGCATTGAAAATGAACAAATTATAATAGCATGTAACGGCTTGGAAGAATCTCAGAAACATGAGTGAAGGAAGGTATACATAAAGGAGTATAGGCTGTATGATTCCAGTTATATAAAATTCAAAAATAGGCAAGCTAGCCACGAGGTAGAAAAAAACCTAAGTGTCCATAGACAGATGAACAGATAAACAAAACTGGTGGTATATCCATACAATGCAATATGATTCGGCAACAACATGGATGAACCTTGAAAACACTACGCTAAGTGTAATAAGCCAGACACAAAAGTACAAAGATTGTATGATTGCATTTGTAAGAAATATCTAGAAGAGGCAAATTCATAGAAATAGGAAGTAGATTAGAGGTTACCAGGGGCTGGGGTAATGGAGAAATAAGGAGTTATTGCTTTGTGCTTAGAGTCTGGGGTGATGAAAAAGCTTTGGAAACAGATAGCAGTGATGGTCGCACAACAATGTGGAGGTAATTAATATTACTGAATTCACACCTAAAAATGGTTTAAATGGAAGCTTTCTTCCCTCCCAGTTTTATTGAGATATAGTTGACCTACAGCACTGTATAAGTTTAAGGTGTACAACATAATGATTTGACTTACATACATCATGAAGCAAGTACCACAGTAAGTTTAGTGAACATCCATCATATCATGTAGATACAAAATTAAAGAAATAGAAAAATGTTTTTTTCTTGTGATGAGAACTCAGGATTTACTCTCTTAATAATTTTCATCTATAACGTACAGCCGTGTTAATTATATTTATCATGTTGTACATCACATCCCTAGAACTTATTTATCTTATAATTGGAAGTTTGTACCTTTTGACCACCTTCATCCAATTCCCCTTCTCCCCACTCCCTGCTTCTGGTAACCACAAATCTGATCTCTTTTTCTATTGTTTGTTTTTGAAGTATAATTGACCTACAACACATTAGTTCCTATTATACAGCATAGTGATTCCATATTTCTATACATTTAAAAGTGATCACCATGATAAATCTAGAAACCATCTGTTACCATACAAAGATATTACATAATTACTGACTATATTCCCCACACCGTACATTTCATACCCATGACTAATTTATTTTGCAACAGGAAGTTTGTACCTTTTAATCTCCCTCACCTATTTTTCTCATTCCCCCCAACCTCTGGCAATCACTTATTTGTTATCTGAATCTATGACTCTGTTTCTGTTTTGTTATGTTTGTTCATTTGTTTTGTTTTTTAGATTCCACATATAAGTGAAATCATACCATATTTGTCTTTGTCTGACTTATTTCACTTAGCAAAATACCCTCTGGGTCCAGCCATGTTGTTGCAAAGGGCAAGGTTTCATTCTTTTTTATGGCTGAGTAATATTCCATTGTATATATACACCACACCTTCTTTATCCATTCATCTATTGATGGGCACTGAAGTTGCTTCCATATCTTGGCTATTGTAAATAATGTTGCAGTGAACATAGAGGTGCATATATCTTTTCTAATTAGTGTTTTCGTTTTCTTTGGATAAATACCCAGGAGTGGAATTGCTGGATCCTTCAGTAGTTCTATTTTTAACTTTTTGAAGAACCTTCATAATGTTTTCCATAGTGGCTGCACCAACTTAACATTCCTACTAACAATGCGTAAGTGTTCGCTTTTCTCCACATCCTCGTCAACACTTATTACTTGTTGTCTTTTTTTTTTTTTTTTTTTTAATTTATTTATTTATGGCTGTGTTGGGTCTCAGTTTCTGTGCGAGGGCTTTCTCTAGTTGCAGCAAGCGGGGGCCACTCTTCATTGCGGTGCGCGGGCTTCTCACTATCGCGGCCTCTCTTGTTGCAGAGCACAGGCTCCAGACGCGCAGGCTCAGTAATTGTGGCTCACGGGCCTAGTCGCTCCGTGGCATGTGGGATCTTCCCAGACCAGGGCTCGAACCCATGTCCCCTGCATTGGCAGGCAGATTCTCAACCACTGTGCTACCAGGGAAGGCCCACTCGTTGTCTTTTTGATAATAGCCATTCTGACAGCTGTGAGGTGATATCTCATTGTGGTTTTGATTTGCATTTCCCTGACGATTAGTGACGTTGAGCATCTTTTCATGTGACGATGACAAAAAGGTAACAGAGATGCATCAGCAGAAGTGTAATGCAAAAGTAGAACATAATTGTTTAATGTGATAGAGGGGACAAAGCTGTATTTCTAAAGTGATGTTTTATCTAATATGTGATTTTAAAAATATATGTATAGGGCTTCCCTGGTGGCGCAGTGGTTGAGAATCTGCCTGCCAATGCAGGGGACGTGGGTTCAAGCCCTGGTCTGGGAAGATCCCACATGCCGCGGAGCAACTAGGCCTGTGAGCCACAATTACTGAGCCTGCATGTCTGGAGCCTGTGCTCTGCAACAAGAGAGGCCGCGATAGTGAGAGCCCCGCGCACCGTGATGAAGAGTGGCCCCCGCTTGCCGCAATTGGAGAAAGCCCTCGCACAGAAACGAAGACCCAACGCAGCCATAAAAATTAATTAATTAATTAATTAATTTAAAAAAATATATGTATAAAAATTAATACACTAAATATTTTAAGTATTTGACTACTTAACCTACATACCTAAAAGTTATAAATACAAGCTGGTCCACGAATGTGTTGTTGGTTTTTTAAAAATTATTATTATTTTCAGTTGTGGTAAAAGACGCATAACATAAAATTTACTGTCTTAACCATTTTCAAGTTTACAGTTCAGTGATATTAAATACATTCACACTATTGTGCAAACATCACCACCATCCATCTCCATAACTTTTGATCTTGCAAAACTAAAATTCTGTCCCCCCAAAACAATAACTCCTCATTCTCTAGTTCCTCCCAATCACCATTTTACTCTCTGTCTCTATGATTTTGACTATTTCATGTAAAAGTGGATCATACAGTATTTGTCTTTTTGTGACTGGCTTATTTCACACAGTATAATGTCCTCAAGGTTCATCTACATTACAGCATATGTCAAATTTTCCTTCCTTTTTTCAGGCTGAATAATATTCCGTTGTATGTATAGACCACATTTCGTTCATATATCCATCCATCCATCAGTGGACACTTGGGTTTCTTCAACATTTTGGTTATTGTGAATAATGCTGCTATGAGCATGGGTGTACAAATACCTCTTTGAGACCCTGCTTTCAATTCTTTTGTGTATATAGCTAGAAGTGAAGTTGCTGGATTATATGGTAATTCTATTTTTAATATTTTGAGGAACCACCATACTGTTTTCCACAGTGGTGACACCACTTTCTATTCCCACCAACAGTGCACAAGGTTCCAATTTCTCCACATCCTTGTCAAAACTCATTGTTTTCTGGTTTTTGACAGTAGTCCTCCTAATAGGTGCGATGCTGTTTTTGGTTTTGATCTCTTTGGGAAGTAGAAAATTGTCATATATTTGAGCAATATGCTCCTTTCTAACATATATGCGCAAGTATGCATATGTGTGGAATAACTCCCTAGAAATGAAATTCCTGGCACAAAGGATGTGTGCATTTTATTTTATTTATTAATTTTTAAAAATAAATTTATTTATTGTATTTACATTTTTTATTTTTGGCTGCGTTGGGTCTTCATTGTGGTGTGCAGCCTTCTCATTGCGGTGGCTTCTCTTGTTGTGGAGCACGGGCTCTAGGCGCGAAGGCTTCAGTAGTTGTGGCACGCAGGCTCAGTAGTTGTGGTGCACAGGCTTAGTTGCTCCACAGCATGTGGGATCTTCCCAGGCCAGGGCTCGAACGCGTTTTCCCCTGCATTGGCAGGCAGATTCTTAACCACTGCGCCACCAGGGAAGTCCATGTGCATTTTAAAGTCATCAAATTGCCCCCACTGAGGTTGCCCCAATTCACAATGCCACCAACAGTGTGTCAGAGCGCCCGTTTCCCCACACCCGAGCCATCGCAACACATGATCAATACTTCCATTCGCTAATGCATCTCCTAGTGCCTCTGGTTCTACTGTGGAATGAGGTCCCTCCACCCTTCCTTCTGGGCCACAGCAGTCACCCACACACAGAGCCCTGTTGCATGTCCCAGATGAGACCCGCCTCCTCAGTCTCATTTCCTCCATACCACCCTCCACACAGGCAGCCAAAAAGATTTTTCTCAGGTCCTGTCCTGTCTGCCTCTGGGGAATCCCACACCTTCCCATTCCCACCTGGTCCAGATCAAATATACCCTTTTTGTGAATCCTGCTTGGATAAGACTCCAAACAGAATGATTTATTCCCTCCTCCTGTGCTCCTACTGTTTATAACTTTCTATTTAAAGCAGAGCTTGGTGCTCAATATGATCATTCATTCATTCATTTAACAGTTATTTACTGAGCATCTTCTGTGTTCCCAGCACTGTTTTGTGCATTAGGAATAGAGCAGAGAAAACTCTGTCTTCATGGAGCTTACATTCTAATAGGGGAACAGACAATAAAGATCTACATGTAAAGTAAACTACACATGGTATACCTGCAAGTAAGGACTAGAGAGAAAAATCAAGCAGAGAAGGAGGATTAGGAGAGCTGGAATGGTGTGTGTGTGTGTGTGTGTGTGTAACTTTAAATAATGTGTCCAGGGATGGGAATTTCCTGGCGGTTAGGACTCGGTGTTTTCACTGCCGGGGCCTGGGTTCGATCCCTGGTTGGGGAATTAAGATCCTGCAAGCCGCACGGTGTGGCAATAAATAAATTAATTAATTAATTAATTAAATGTCCAGGGAAAGTCTTTCGGAGAAAGTAAAATTTGAGCAAGGACCTGAAGAAGATTAGGAAGTGCAGTAGGTTGAATGGTAGCCCCAAAAAGATATGTCTATGTCCTAGTCTCCAGAACCTCTGAATGGAAGCTTAATGGGGAAAAAGGTTTTTGCAGAGCTGTTAGAGAATGAATTTATGTTAAGTAACCAAATTTGGGGTAATTTGTTATGGAAGCCCTAGGAAACTAATACAGGAAGCAAATCTTGTGGAAATCTGGGGTGGGGAAGAATGTTCCAGGGAGAGAGACTGTCAAGGACAAAAGCCCTGGGGTGGGGATTTGGTGGCTTATGGACCGCCAAGGAGCTGGAGCTGCTGAAGCAGACTGCACAGGGAAAGTGGTAGGAGTGAGGTCAGAGCCTAGGGAACCAGATCATGTGAGACCATGTAGGGTCTTGCTGGCTTTGACCCTGAGTGAAGTGGAGCCATGGCCGGGTTTTGAGCAGAGAAGTGGCATGATCAGACTTACAAAGACATAAATGAATGCATAGCAGCTACCATATCACATCCTAACTGTGTCCATGACTGCTAAACTCTGAGCAATTTGAGGGCAAGGGACTATAGTAAATTTTTTTGCATCCCTAGGGTCCATCACTAATAATTTAAGAGTTCCTACAAATCAATGAGAAAAAGACCAAAAAATAGGCAAAAGAAAAATTCAAGTGTTTCACAAACATGAAAAGCAACCGGATCAGTTGCATTCCTAGGAATTTATCCAACAGCAATGAAAGCATGTGTTCACAAAATATTTGCATATGAATGTTCATAGCAACTTTATTTATAATAAGGAAAAGTTTAAGCAGCCCAGGTATCCATCAACAAGAGAACTATCCATACAGTGTATCCTTATCCATGTATGAAATGTATCCATACAACTGGCTATCCATTTGTATATCCATACAATATACATTCAATGAATATTGTATGGGTATTTGCATGTCCATACAGTGGAACAGTATTCAACAATAAAAAGTAACTAACTATTGCAATGACATAGATGAATCTCACAAGACATAATGTTGAATGAAAGAAGCCAAACACAAACTAGTATGGGCTCTATGATCCCATTTATAGGAAGTTCCAGAACAGCCAAAATTAATCTCTGATGAAAACATAAGAATGGTGATTGCCTCTGAGGAGTCAGAGCAGAGATTGACTAGGTAGGGACAAGAGAGAGTTTTCTGGGGGTCACGTTCTACAATATATCATAATATAAGGTCTGGGTTACACAAGTGTATGCATTTGTCATAACCAATCAAACGATACACTTAAGAGTTTTGCATCACCATGTGTAAATTTTACATAGAGGTGAGAGGGGAGAGCGATAGACAAAGATTGAACTCTAGTTAATGATATACATGCTTGAGTGTTTAGGATGAAGTATAGTGACGCCTGTAACTTGCTCTGAAATGTATCAAAAAATAAAGACTGATGGATGGATGGGTAGATTGATATGTGCTAAAGCAAGTCCAGTAAAATGTAAATTGCAGAACCTACATGATGGGTAAATGGGTGTTCACTGTACAACTCTTTCTACTTTTCTGTATGTTGAAAATTTTCATAATAAAATGTTTTTTGGGGGAAAGAGGCTCAATAATCAGGGATGTGTAAATTATGAGACTCTATCTTCCACCCCTGGGATCAAATTACAAGACTCTATCTTCCACACTCTGGATTGCCAAAAATGTTAAAGACTAGGGATACACTGGGCACAAAAGTGTGGGGTTTCTCACACTGCAGGTGGGTGGACCCACGGTGGTGCCCCTGCAAAGCCATCGGCCCTGACACCCCGCGTGCTTCCTTCCTGTTCCCTTCCTGCCCTGAGCTTCTTGTCCTTTACATACGTTGTATACAATGTTGTATCCTGTTTTCCCCTCAGCTTGGATTATCAACATTTCCCCACTTCTCTAAAAACTCTTAGTAAACGTTTTACTTAAAAGAAAACAGGTATTGCAGGATTTGAGTGTTTTGTTTTGATTTTTTTTTTAGGGTTACAAAGTTCATAGTAGAAAAATTAGAATGTTCAGAAAAGAACAAGGAAGAAATAAAAATCCCCTGACACCCGTTGACATTCTGTTGGTCCTCTTTCCTGTCTCCTCTGTGCACATGCACGGGCGCGCAAACATACACACGCACACACACACAGATTTTTACGTTTGTGTGCATTTTAACAAAATAGGGATCCTATAGGACATCATGTTTTGTTATTTGCTTTTCTTAATAAAATTCTTCTGGGATGTGGTTTTATAGGCTGCCTGGTTCTCTAATGAGGGACTCATTTTCCTCCATTGTTGGGGTCCAGGTAGGGTCAGCCTGGTGCTTGCTATGCCCTTGCGGAGCCCAGGGCAGAGACAGGCCCACCGACACCGGCTTAGAGACGTGCCGGCTCCTTGGGTCAGAGCGCCTGGCAGAAGTACCTTCTGATCCTGAGGGAGTCCCCCTGGCCTGGCCTCTGGCCCCTGGTCTGGCTGCCCCAGCTGCTCCCATCACCACCACCTGGTTCCAAGCTCAGCTGGGAGCGAGCTGGTCACCCCTCTTCCCTCGGGGTTCCACTGCCAGTCCTGACATGTGCTGGCCTGTCCTGAGCTGCCCTTGGCTGGGCCGGGTCGGGGGAGGGTGGTTCCCAGAGTCCCCCTGAGGACTGTGGGAAAAGTCAGGCATTTGAGGCCAGTGGTCAGGGTGTCTTGCTTCAGCAAGGCCTTTGGCCTAAGAAGCATCCTCGGTCCAGCCCTCAGCCTGGAGGAAACCCCTGTGCCCCAGGCTTCATTGTATTGTCAGGATTTCCTGTTTCCTGGCCACCTAACCTATTTATGGGCCACAATGGCCGCTTCCCTGGGGAGGTCCCTACTGTACTCGGGCCATTCTCCACAGGCCTCTGGGCTTGGCCCACACATCCCATGACGGCCCAGCCTGGCCTCTCTCTGGGGTAGGGACAGTAAATGGGTGTCACCTCACGTGCTAATTCAGTAGATTGATAGAGCCTGCCAGGCACAGCGTGAGGCTTCTGAGGCTCTATCTGGGCTCAGCAAGAGTCTGACAGTCCATCAGCCGTGAGCGCTGTGTGGGGCTGGGTGACGTGAGCATGCAGCATGGTGACGGCAGCCCTCTGCCCAGGCCCTAACTTCCTTTCTTGTCTCATCTCCTACCTCGCTGCCACGCCCCACCCCTCCAGCCACAGGTCCACTCTCTCCTTTGAACATGACCTGACTTTTCCTGCCCCAGGGTCTTTGCTTTTGTTGTGCCTCTGGCCTCTCCTGTCCTGAGCAATTTAATCAGGCAAGGTTTATCAAATGAAGCAGACACTGTTCAGCTCAACAATTCTTACTCAACCTTCAAGGCCCTGATTCTAATGTCACCTCTTCAGGGAGGCTTTCCTGTGCCCCTAAGACTGGCCCCCCATATTCCCCTTCCCCAGCCCTGGTACCATTCTATAGGAGAGGCCACCAGGTCAATTTTGTGGGTATCTGAGATCAAGTTCTCTAGAAGCAGAGCCTGAGATGCAATTTTTATGCAAGTGGTTTACTGAGATCCTCAATCCATGTGAAAGTGAGGGAAGCAGAGAATAGGGCAGAGAAAGACGCCAAACAGGGTGTGGTTTCAGGAGAAATCTTGCCTCAGCCTGATCCCCGAGGACTCCAGATTGTGAACGGTACCAAAGACATTGTGGACTCCAGAGGCCAAGGGACCTGGCTGCTAACCGCCCATGTTGGTCAGTCACTGCTCATAACCTCCCGAGCATCTCCAGGTGATGCTGCTCCCGTCAGCCAAGGGCAGCCTCTGGAGGGGGTGAGCTGAGAGCAGCCAACAGCACAGCAGCTCAGGGATGGGAGCACCAGCCCGGGGATCTGGGCGGACATGAACAGCGCCTGCAGCAGGGAGTATCCCACCAAGTGGGAGCTGCCCACAGCAGGTGTGGCATCTGAGGCACCCCCGAGCCCAGAACTGGGCACCCAAAGACAGACGTGACACGTTGACATACGGCTGAACTCAGGGAGGGCAGCAGCTTCAGGGCTGGTACTGACTCTGTGGCCTGAGCCCGGGTATGTGGGGGTCACCCCCTGCCCCAGTGCCTTCCCAGCAGGCCTGGTGTCTGTGCCCCTGGGCCTCATCTCCTCTGGCTGCGTCCCACCTCCCTCCCCTGGGTCGTGTTGGTCGGCCCGGCTGTGCGTCCAGCAGGCTCTAGGAGGGCCGCAGGCCTCTGTGCCAAGGATGTTCTGGACCTCTCCCCAGCCCTGTCCACCTTCCACTCCTCTCTCTGCCTTGGGCACCATCCCTACACAAGTCACTTCTAGATGGGTAAGCAGCTCCCTAAATCCCTCCTCCTCTTGGAAGCCTCCCCAGACTTGGACTCAGGAAAAAGGTGATACTGGGGAAGGGGCACGGTTCTGGCTGCTTCCTGTCCCCTGATGGTGGTAGTGGCGGTGGTGAGGGTGGTCCCCAGGCTGACCAACCAAGGAGCTGGTCTCAGGGGCCTCAGTCATCCAACCAAAGGCCATGGTGTTTAGGCCATGACGAGGGGGTCAGGGTACAGAGCTGGGGTCTGGAGAAGAGCTGGCTCCCTTTGAGCAGCCTGCGTGAGGAGGAGTTCACGTGCTGGAAAGGGGTGGGACCAGGAAGGGTGTCCAGAAGCTTCACTCAGCATCCCTACCCTGCTGAGCCCTGTGTCTGGGGAGGGCAGGGAAATGTGGTGGGGTTTGGGCCAGGCAGAAGAGAGTGAGGAAGGGGAGTGCGCCTGTGTTGATAACCCCTCCAGGAACCGGTTCATGTTTAAAGGAAGGAAGAGAGAAAAACAGCCCACAGTGGGGACCACCAGGCAGGAAGCTGGAATCCCAGCTCTGTCCCCTGTGCTTTGCAACCTGAAGCTCTGGGCCCCTGGGCCTCAGGCTCCTCAAATTAATGACAACGAGTTGGACCAGGTGGCATGTGGGGATTCTTTGGGCTGGAACAACCTGCCGAAAGTCCCTAAGTCAGGAAGGGCCCCCGGTCCCTGGGGAGAGGCAGCTCTTCAAGGGGTGGGACAAGGAGCCTCAAAGCCCAGGATGGAGGAAGAGGCACCCAGGGACCTTGTCAATAGCTGCATCAGTCAGACCTGGGCTCCAGTCTCAGGGCAGCCACTTGCCCCCTGTGGGCCATTTACATCTCCGAGCCTCAGGCTCCTCACTGGGAAAGGGGGACAGTAATATCAGCACCTGCCTCAAGGGTCGGCATGAGGGCAACGGGTACCCAGGGACCTCAGGGACATGTTCCCGCTACCCCACCGTGGCCCTGTGATCCCTACATCAGCCCTATTAGGGAAGCAGGACAAGGCTAGTGCCCATACTTCAGATGACAAAACTGAGGCTCCAGGTGCTCAGTTCAGGCTGCCTCTCCCTTTGATGCACCCTGCCTCTCCCACCTCCATGGCTGCAGGCGATGCTGGCCAGGCCGTGCGTGTGTGCACACGTGCACACTCACACGCACACACACTCACATGCACCCCCGCCCCCTCTGCAAGGCCACCCTGGCCTCAGCACTGCTGAGGTGGGAGACGGGAGCAGAGCAGGGTGTTTCCCACTGCTGGGCTCCTCCTGCCAGGAGGGGAGGAAGGAAGGAATGGCGCTGGTGGCAGGAGGGGGATAGGATGGGGGTGGAGGGGTGAAGTGGCTGCCTGTTCCATGGAAGGATCCATTTTTCCCTGGAAACACTTCTGCCTTCCACCCCCTCCCCCAGCTGCCTTTTCCTGGAACAAAGGCTGGGGGTGGAAAGGAGACGGTCCCAAGACTCACCTGGACAGATGCATTGTGACTTCACCAGCCCAGCTTGGCCCCAGAGCCTGGCCCCAACCCCATCCGGGAGCCCAGACCCCTGACCACCTCTCTGCCTCATAGAGGGAAACCGAGGCAGACGGTCAGAAAACCACCTTCCTCCACATTGGGTCCTGTCAAGTCAGAATAAAACGGTGCAGCCCACACCCTTTGAGGGGTCATGACGGTCAGTCCTCTGCCTCAGAAAGGCCAGGGCTCCAGTGAGGGGGGCACTTCCCTTGGGGGCCTGTTCTGCTCTTCATCAAAAAGTTCCTGCTTATGTCCAGCCGGATCATCCCCGGTGGAGGACAGACTAGCAACTGCCATGCCCCTGCCTCCCTCCCTGGCCAGCAAGGCCTGGGGTGAGGGTGCAGGGTATGGGCCGGGCAGTGAGAAGGCGAGGCCGGTGAGCACTGGGGAGAAGTTCTCTGGCTTTTCACCTGCTCTGCTCTCTGCTCCGCGTGGCTCTGGCCTAGCTCTCCCTCATCCTTTCTTTCCTCCCTACTCTCCCCCTCCCCCACCCCCGCTTTCCCCCCTCCTGTGTGTCCTCCCTCTCTCTTCCTCTGAATCACTTCTTGTTCTCTCTTTTCTCTCTTGTGTGTGCGTGTCTCTCCCTCTCTGTCCTGGGCGCTCTCTCACTTTCACTTTCCTTGGCTTTCTCCTTTGCCGCTTCTTCCCCTCTCTCTTCTCCTCTCTCCCTCCTTTGCTCCCCCCTCCCCGTCCCTCTCTCCCCTTGACTTTCCAGCACTCCCCTGCCACAGATCCAGCTGTCCTGCAGGCACCTCCCCAAGCTGTTCCACCAGCTCCTCAGCCTGCCCCTCCTCCCCCAGTGCTCCCCCAGGCTCTCACCATACCTGTGCAGCCCCTGCACGCTCCCCACTTCCTGCCTGTCTCCCTCCAAAGGGAGGCCTCTGTCCAGCACAGAATGTCGGAGCTGCAGTGCGAGGGACCTGACATGGGTTAGGGCTGAGAAATCGAGGTAAAGACTAGCCAGGAGCTAACAGACCCAAGACGAGGCCAGTTGAGGCAGCACCCCAGAACAGCAGAGCTCGGGGGCTCTGAAATTACCAGCACAACCCCTGCACTTTACAGCTTGTAAGTCGGGGCTCCCACTGTGGGGTCCTAAGCGGGCAGGCCCAGACTCAGCAGGGCAGGGCTCCCTATGCCAGGCACTCCTGGCTGGTCAGTGCCACCCCAGCAGGCAGCCGTGCAGCCCAGCAGCCCAGCAGACTGTAAATCACCACCATTGTCTGGCCTGGCCCCAGTCTCGCCTGTACTTTAAAAGGAAGACAAGAATCTCCCTGCACGCGGCCCCCCTGCCTGCCAGCCGAGAGAGGGCTGACGCAGCAGAAGAGAAAGGGGGTCTTTATGCCCACGGGCAGGAGGGCACCGCATCCCCTCCCAGTCCCCCTACAATGCCCTCTGGTGAAAGGAGTCTTTGTGATGCTCCCTGAGACTGGCCAGAGCAGACACAGTGCCCTCCCCAAACAGGAGGCAGTAACAGGCAGCTGGGGGGCTCTCTGTCCTGCGGGGAGGAGGGTCACAGGCCATACTGGGGGAGGCCTCTGGGCCCAAGGACCTGAGGAAGAAGCCATGTGATGGCAGGAAAAGAGAGAGGGGACACTCAAACTGCAGCATGCGGAAGCGAGGTTAGAGTTGTCGTGTCCTGTGTCCACATAGGCCCTGACCTTTCGCAGCTGCGGAGGAGTGAATTCCTGTGGAATTGTTCACAGAGGAGGGGCAGCTCTCCTGCCACCCAGTCTCACTGACCACATTCTCACCTACTCTACCTCTCACCCACTCTGCTTTCACTGCTTCTTGAGTCACTTTGCACAGCCCAGGCAGGAACTTTGCAATGCTGTTCCTTCCACCTAGAACACCGTTCCCTGCGTCTGCACTGCTCATCACCTCAGAGACGCCCACTTTGACCTCTCCTCCTCTGCCCCTCTGGGCTAGCTCTACTTCCCCTTATCCCACCTCCTCACCTTCCAGCCTACCACGTCATTTGTTATGTCTGTATTTTTTTTTGTCAGTCTCCCCAGCTGGAATGTGAGTTTGGTGAGGAAACTTACATTCATTTTTCATTTATCTCTTGTCCCAGTGCCTGACACACAGTAAGTGCTCAATGAATATTTCTTTGAATGAAGGTATAGATCATTTCACTTCCTCTTTCTCCTACCCTGAGAGGGAGGCACAATGGTTCTCGATCCGGAACTGAGGGATACTTCTCAAGTTATGTAGTGAAAAAGAAGTGGAACTGAGGGACTTCCCTGGTGGTCCAGTGGGTAAGACTCCACGCTCCCAATGCAGGGGCCCCAGGTTCGATCCCTGGTCGGGGAACTAGATCCCGCATGCCACAACTAAGAGCCCACGTACGGCAACTAAGAAGTCCACATGACGCAGCTGAGTCCGCATGCTGCAACTAAGACACGGTGCAGCCAATACAAATAAATAAATAAATAATATTTTTTTAAAAAGTGGAACTGGGATTCAGATTCAAGGCTATCTGACCCCAAAAGCCACGCCTTTAACCCATAGTTCCCTATCTCCCTGTGACAGCCACCCTCACGCACTGGGACCCTGCCTGGAGGGACCCCAAGGAAAGAAGGGCAGAGAGAAGGGCTCAGCCCTCAGAGAATGTTCGGACGGCCCAATCCCTCCCTTACAGGTCCAACGGGGGCCCAACGCCAGGTCCTCAAGCAGAACTCTGTGCCTGTGAGAACAGGGGAGCAGCTCCACCACTCCCCTGCACCTCACCCCTGCAAGTCTGACCCTGCCCAGATGTGCATCATTAGGCAGGGCTCCTACTGCTTCTGGAAATTTAGTGCCCCCCCACCTCTCCCACCCTGTGTAAAGTGGGGCAGTAACACCTGCTCAGCAGGTGCGTCTGTGAGGACCACAGGTGAAAATGTGCAGAAAGGGCTCCTGGGACCGGACTGTAAAGCCACAGACCCCTCTGCAAAGGCCTGAAGCTGGCAGGAAGCTAGGGGTGGGAAGGACTCCAGAGAAAGGCTTGGTTCCCTCAGTCCCCGGCTGGAGGAAAAGGCTGAGCTCGGGGCTGCCAAAGCCATGAGTCAGCCATCCCTGAAAAGCCAGGCAGCCCAGGGCCCGGCAGGGAGTGGAGGGCCAGGGGGCCTGGGGCCTGGGGCCTGCTCTGTGGATGGGGACAGTCTCCCCAGGGAAGAGCAAAGCCATTGGAATCCATCTCTTTCAATTCTGATCCAAGGACCTGAGTGATGCTAACAGTGGTCCCTGAAAAAGGGACTTCCTTATAAAGGCCAAACGTGGGGCTGCCTGACCCCTCCAGACTGCCTTCATGCCCCCCTTCATCTTACCACTCCATCCCCATGAGCCCACAGTGTCCCCCAAGGCCCCTCCGAGCCAGAGACAGGGCCTTAGGGGACAGCAAGCTGGGTCCTTCACTGTGCAGATGGGGAAATCGTCCCAGGGAGGAGCAGTGAAGGCCTGGGGCAGAAAGAGATGGGGCCCAGCTCTTCCCGCCCCAGGCCTCGCACTTGGCTCTGCTTCGAGGACAAGCCGCTCAGGTGCAGCTGTCCGTCACAGTGCCGGGTCTGATGCTCTGGCACAGGCAGGCTCGGACCCTGGAGTGGAGACCCCATCCAGTGCGCCCTCTTGCCCCATCTCTCACCCCACCCCAGCCACGTGGAACTTCTCGCAGTTCCTCAAACCGGCCAGGCTCTATCCAGTCTTCGCCCATGCTGTCCCTTCTGCCTGGAAGGTCATCTCCCCTTTCTCTTTCCTGGCCAACCTGTGCCCATCCCTCAGCTCTCCGTACAAACAGTAGACACAGCTTCCTCCAAGAAGTGCTCCCTCTCCTTCTGCCCCCATGAAGCCGGGGCTATGAGGCCCTCTCTGTGTTTCTACCCGTCGTAGAAGCCACTCTGTAGGGCTGTGGTTCAGCCCCAGATCCCAGCACTATGGCCAGTACACAGCAGGAGCTCAGTGTTTGCTCAGTGAAGGGGACTGTGAATGAGGGGAATGAGCTCCTCATGATGGAGGGTCTCTAGGATAGGGGGTAGTCCCCAGGGAGCACTGCCTTCTTCTCTTTCGAACTTCCCCGCTCTGGCCACTTAAGGTGGCTGAGGAGATGGAGGAATACCTGGCAGAGGGAGGAGGTACCACTCTCTCCCCAAGGGTCGCCTCCCTCTTGGAAGGGCCGACTCCACCCCTGCTCTGTTGGGCCCACTTCTCACTTCCATTTCCCGAGCCCCTACTGCTAACAGGGGCTCTATTTCCCTGTTCAGATTCCAGACAGAGGGACCTGATGGCCATGTCCTGGGTCACTGACCAGCCCAAGAATTCATCATCCAGTTGCCTTCAGCCAGGGGCCCAGGGTCCACATCCCAGGCAGCCAATAATTCACTAAAAAATCTGTTCATTCCTTTATGCAAAAAATTTGCTCTGAGCACTAAACCTGTGCTCGGCACTATCCTAGGTGCTGAGGATACCGCAGGGAAGAAAACAGATGTGGGCTCTGGCCTCTCGGGCACACAGTCGAATGGGCTCCTCTCTCCTCCCCACATTTCTGGAAGCCTCCGTCTTCCTCCCTGATGAAGATGTTTTCGTTTCTCCTCTCCATGGAACCTCTCTAAGCAGGCAGACACACCTGGGCCAGAAGGAGGCCAGCCACAATGACACCCATGAGGCTGATGAACCGAGGACAAAGACCGTCACCCTGACAACTCCCGCCCGGAGTGCTGGGTCTTGCCCTAAGCACGGTCCCCTCATTCTCTCAGCGAATCCCAGCCACAGCACTATGAGGTGCACATCACTACTGTAATTCCTGTTGCTGTAAAATGGGAAGGCCCAGTGAGGTGAACTATAGCTGAGTTTGCAGGGCCGGTAAGCAATAGAGCCAGGATTCAAGCCCATGCTGGCACACGCTACAGGGGAGGGCTTAATCACTGGCCACTTGGCTTTTCCAGGCCCAGAGTGGGCACATCCATTCATCTCACTGCCCTACAATGACCCCGCAGGCGGGTAGGGCAGATGCCCCAGAGCATCTGGTCTCCACCAGACTTGCTTTCTGCTGGGAGGGCAGTGCTGGAGAGGGCCTGCCTGGAAGAGAGGGGACGGTGACCAGCCAGCCCAGTCCCTTACAGAAAGCTCATTCAGTGGGAGACCTCTCCCCCCACAGCCCCAGTCTCGGTCACAGGGACTCCTGTGGCACAGGGGCCTATTTTGGGGAGGCTGTGTCCACCTTCCCCATCCTCTCCAGCCAAATCCAGAGTACACTCAGGACATGGGCTCCGTTTTTGCATCCCCCGTCTGGGGCCTGCTTCCTCCCTGGTCCATCACTCTCCTCTACGGCCCCCATCTTGGTGGGGACCATGTCCTCCTCCCCAACACCCCCTGTAATTAATCATGGCTCTGGTCCTGCTCACCCACCCCACTGCCAGGGCCGGACAGGGCCATCTACCTCTCCTGGTCAGAAGCCAGTGACCAACTCAAAATAACTATTTCCCTTCCCTCCAGCACAACTGTCTTTCCTGGGGGGGACAACAGCTGCAAGGGATTAGGCGTGGGGAATGGAACCCCACCCACCGAGCTGGAGGCCGGGGCCAGGGGCGTGGTGTGAGGGGCCTGCCCCACCCCGGCATCCAGCATCCAGGGTCGCCTTCCCCCTGGAGTGAAGTCCTCTTCCCCAGGAGCAGGAGGTGAAAGAAGGGAGCTGAAGGACGGCTGCCTCCCCCAGCCCAGCCCACCTGTGGCCAGGACTGGGCCCCCGGCCCAGCCCACCTGTGGCCAGGACTGGGCCCCCAGCCTGAGGTTGCTGCTTGCAAGTCAGGCGTAAAGGAACTGCATGCTCTCATTGCAGCAGGAAGCTGGAGTTCCCACGTCTGGGCCTTTGCTCCCACTGTTCCCTCCGCCTGGACCGCCTTTCCTCCTTTGGCCTCCTGGCCACACAAAGTCCTCCTCCACAGAGCCTTCCTCGATCCCCCCCCCCGCGCCTCCAACAAAACGCAGAGACTGGAAGTTACACCTTTTACCTGCTCACACAACCACCTCTAATGGTACTTCTCCCAGGAACAGACCCCCTGGTGAGGGCGACTCAGTGAGAGGGCAGAGCCACCCTCAGCTGGAGGAGATGGGGGGCTCTCTTGGACCCCGGAGTTGAACTGTGCTGGATAGGCCTCACTCTGAGCAGTGACACCTCAGCCAAGCCCAGCTCAGCCAAAGGACAAGGGGAGGTGTGACTGGGCTGGGGAGGGCCCCGAGAGAGCTCTGAGTCCCCAAGGCAGGGCTGTGTCACATGAGCGCCAGCCTCAGCGCACATTTCCCCACTACTTTTGGGGCTGCTGCTTCTCTCTCTGGACGGCCCCTCTGTACCTGTGCCACTCTGCCCTGGGGCCACTCGAAGTTCACCTCGGCCCCCCACTCCCACCTGCGGCTCCTCCTCCCTCTGCAGACACCCCATTGTCCCTGCGTCCCTTTCCTGAGGCAGCCTGATGGATCGTTGCTTTCTCCCTGCAGGTCTTGGTCACAAGGGCTCTCAAAGCCACGCTTTCAGGCTAGCCCCTCCCTAAGCAAACTCGAGAGAGAGAGCTGGTGTGTCAATACACCGTCGTCTGGCAGGTGGCACTTCGCCCTCCCACGCCCTCCCACGCCCTCCCACCCTCAGCCTTTCATGTCTGAATGAGGTTACACAGTGGCTAAGGTCAGGGACCAAGGTCAGGAGTGAAATGATGCTCATCTCTCATATAATTTTGAACTTGCATCCCACTCCCGAGGCTCATCACCTAACACGCACCCTAAGTGTTTGTAACTAATCCTACAATCCCTTGCAGGTCAAAGGGTGGTCCATGGATCGGAAGCATTAGCACAACCTGTGACCTCATTAGAAATGCTGAACTTGGGGCCTCATACCAGATCTGCCGGATCAGAACCTGCATTTTAACAAAATCCCTAGATGACTCCTATGCACATTAATGTCTGAAAAGCCTGCTCAGATCCATTTTTAAGGAAGTGATTATATTACATTAAACATTTTTTGGTAGTGGTGATAAAATCTTATTTTGTTTAATGCAAGCATTTAAGACAGCACTGTCCAATCAAAACTTCCTGTATCTGCACTGCCCAACATGGTGGCCATTAGTCACATGTAGCTACAGAGCACTTGAAACGTGGCTAGTATGACAGAAGAACCGAATTTTAAATTTATTTAAAATTAATTAACATTTAATTTAAATAGACACAGGTGGCTAGTGGTTACCATATTAGCACGAATTTTCAATCCACTTCACTTTCTACAGGTCTGCCAACCTAGGAAACTGCAGCCTGGCTCCCTTCTCCGTCTCCACGAGGATTCGCACAGCCCTGAACTCCTTCCTTGTTACAGTGCGATACTGCGATATAGGAAGAAATACCTATTTTGGTCTTTATCCCCAGCTCCTGGCCAGAGCTCCTAAAACCTTTGTAATTTCCTAAGCAATAAGGGTGCCAGGAACACCTTTTGTTCTGATATTTGGTCTTTGACCTCAGTTCCTGACACAGAGGTCTAAACTCCTTGGAATTTTCTGGGTGATAGGAATGTCTTTTGTTCTAATGAAGTGACTCTTGGTGGGTTCCTGGATGGGAGCTGTTACCTGAAAGACCAAGCCATAATCAGAAGCTCGGAACTTTCAGCCCCCCTCCCCATCCGCTGGGGAGGAGAGAGGGGGTAGAGACTGAGTTAATCATGAATCACGCCTACACGATGAAGCCTCCATAAAAATCCCTCAAGTACAGGGTTTGGGGCGCTTTTAGACTGGTGAACACATCCAGTGTACTGGGAAGGTGGTGCGCCCCAACTCCACAGGGGTGAGCCATCACAGCAAATTATCAAACCTGAGGAGTGGGTCAGGAGAATTCCCAATTTGTAGCTCAGTCAGACAGAAGTGTGGGTAACCTGAGGACCCACTACTTGCAATTGCCCTCTGAGTTGCGGGGTGGGAAGTCTTGTGGAACTGAGCCCTTAACCTGTGGAATCCGATGCTAACGCCAGGTAGATAGTATCAGAACTGAATGGTAGGACACCCAACTGGTGTTGGAAAATTGGTTGGTGTCAGAAGTATTGTGTGAGTAGAGAAAGAAACAAATTTTTTCTTTTATATGGTTTCAAAATTAAGCAGGAAACTGGTGCCTCTGAGGCCCATGGAGCCACCAATGGGAGGGGAGGGTGGCAGCCACCATGGGTCCCCACACCAGCTGAGCTCAGCCTCCTGGGGAATGGGTGATGCCCTGAAGCACCCTTCAGGCCTCAACAGTTTCCTCGGGCAAGGGGAGTAGAATGGGACAAAGCTAATGTCCAAATCCCACAGGGAAGGCCAGTGGCCCCTCTGAGGCTCAGCTGCCTAAGGAAGCTCCAGCTTCTGCATTTCTCTTACTTGAGGTTGCTGGGATTTCCTGGGCGTGAGGACTGGTGTAGAGCTTTGGGTGTAGAGCATCTCCCCTCCCCCACTCAACTGCCAGCACACGGACCAAAGTGAGCACAACCCTTGGGAATGAATATTTACTCCCTACAAGTAGTGCAGGGATATCAGAAATACCATTCCATAAGAAATAAATAAGATCCACACATGGCCAAAAAAAAAAAAGAAATATCTTTCCACTGGAGAAATGAGTCAATTCCAAAATATGCGACTGAACATTTTACAGGTATCTCTGTCCCCATTAAAATGGGGCATAAGGGCTTCCCTGGTGGCGCAGTGGTTGAGAATCTGCCTGCCAATGCAGGGGACACGGGTTCAAGCCCTGGTTTGGGAAGATCCCATATGCCGCGGAGCAACTAGGCCCGTGAGCCACAACTACTGAGCCTGCGCGTCTGGAGCCTGTGCTCTGCAACGAGAGGCCGCGATAGTGAGAGGCCCGCGCACCGCGATGAAGAGTGGCCCCCACTTGCCGCAACTAGAGAAAGCCCTCGCACAGAAATGAAGACTCAACGCAACCAAAAATAAAAAAAAATTAAATAAATAAAAAAATAATAATAAAATAAAAAAATAAAATAAAATGGGGCATAAGAACTTGGCAAGCCCAGCCACCTAAGACCTTCAGAACGGTATAGTCTGGAACTCAGGACCGGCAGCTCATCCCTCCTCCTGCCCACACACTTAGCAGAGAATCCCCATGTGATCCTACTGTCCACATATCCTCACGTTCCCCACAGAAGTGCACCAAGAGAGAGCAAGCGGACACTTCACCGAGCTTTAGGAACGGGTGCCAGGAGTCTTTTTTGCATGCTCACTTGTCAGTTTTGTACTTGTGTCCTGAGACGTGCTTTCACAGCACACCACGGGGTAGCCAGCTTGGAGGGGAGAGAACTCAGCTTTCCACTACCTCTGATACAGGCTCCCGAGAGTCACCAGGACTGACATGTTGGCTTAGGTCAGTTTCCAACGCCAAGAAGAGAGGCCCCAGGCTTGCAAGGATGCTTTACGCTTCAAGTGAACATGAGGACAGCCCTGGAGGAGGGGAGGCGGCTTTGAGGGTGACTTGGAACCCAAAGGCTAGTGTGTTTGTGTGTATGTGTGTGTGTGTGTGTGTGTGTGTAGTGATTCTACTGTATTTCCTGATTTTACTGTATTTCCTCCCAAATACCAGGAGGATTCACAACTTAAGACTTTATGGAAAAAAGGGTTGGGGGAAACCCATGGGATGAGAGAATTTATGAAAGCCCTTATTAATATTTATTACCCTCATGCAATAAAACAGCAGAGGCTCTCAGTGACATTTTACACCCTTTGCTAAGGGGTTCTGTCCAATGTGTTTCCATATCCCACCCTTGCACACTGTTTTGCTTTGCTTCAGACACCATGGATACCAAGAAGCACAATTTTTCCAAGGCTCATGCTCCGTCCAGATGCTCAATGACTTATGGATTTACAATTTGGAGGGCCTCTATTGCAGCCCAGGGGTGCTCATGATTTGCATTACAGGACTCCATATTTTCAGGTTATGGAAAAGGTACAGAGATGTAAGTTACACACTAGAATTTTGTATAAAGGGAACTTAAGGATTTCAGAGGTAGTGGGGTTGCTATCTGCAAACGTGCCAGGGTGGGTTGCTTTACACTCTCCTTCCCTCCCGGCATCTGGCTTCTCAGCACTCAAGAGGTATCACATCAACTCTTGCTCGCTCCAACTTGGAGCAGCTTCAAGTGACAGAAACACCAAAAATCACCAGGGGACGACGTTAACATGCAGATTTCTGGGCCAGATTTAGATCTCCTGAAAGAGAATCTGCATTTTAATGAGCTGGGCCCCAAGAGCCTGCATTTTAATAGATCAGGGCTAAGTAATCTAAATTTGACTTTTTTTTAAATTGAGAAACATAATCGGAAGAATATATTCAACCGTGTATGCAATTCAAATAGTAATGAAGCAAACGTCCATGTGTAAACACTGCCCAGGTTAAGAAATAAAGCACTGATGGTCCTTGGACGCCCCCAAAGTGCCTCTCCCAACACTTGTATCCCCATCTCCAACCCCACCTCTAGGCAAAAGCGCACTCCTGAGTTTTCAGATACTCCGCCCTCCGCCTGTCACTAGAGTAGTCCCCAAAGGGATACGTTCCAAGACCCCCGGTGGATGCCTGAAACCGCAGATAGTACCAAACCCTATATATACTACTTTTTTCCGATATATACATGCCTATGATAAAGTGTAATTTATAAATTAGGCACAGTAAGAGATTAACAACAGTAACTAATAATAAAATAGAACAATTATAATGATACACTGTAATAAAATTTATGTGAATGTGGTCTCTCTCAAAATATCTTATTGTACTATACTCACCCTTCTTCTTGCAATGTGAGATGATAAAATGCCTACATGATGAGATGAAGTGAGGTGGGTGACATAGCATTAGGCTACTACTGAACTTCTGACAATGTCAGGTGGAGATCATCTGCATCAGGTGATCTTGCGTCATCGAGCCATGACAATGTCAATGGTGGGGTGTTAAGAGCAAACCATGTTGATGGTTGGGGATCCCAGGTAGGGCAGCACGAGATTTCATCATGCTACTCAGAATGCAGCACAATTTTAAACTTATGAATTATTTCTGGAATTTTCCATTTAAAATTATTGGACTGCAGCTGACTACAGGGAACTGAAACCAGGAAAAGCAAAACTGCAGATAAAGGGGGACTACTGTATAGACTGTCGTTTATAAATGCATCCTAAACAATATATTGTTTTGTCTATTTAAAAATTGTACAGAAGTGGAATCATCTCTACTATATTATGCCTTGCTGTTTTCACCGCATTATGGTTGTGTGGTTCCTCTTTTCTTGCACCTAGCTGTAATTTGCCCCTTTTTCATCACTGTACAGTATTCCACTGGGTGAAGATAATACAAATGATCTAATCTATCATTCACAGATGGACATTTCTTCCAGCCCAGCTCTGTGGTAAGTTTCTTGTGTTTTATCATGAGGCTAATTTTGTCGAGGAGGAAACAGCGGGTCAAAGAAGTCACGTGATTTAAGAGCCTAGCACAGGAGTTAAACAGCCTGAGTTTGAAACCTGCTTCTACCACCACTGTGTGAGCTTGGGCACATTAATCTCTGTGCCTTGGTTTTCTCATCAGTAAAATGACAATAATAGTTCTTGTTTCAGTGTTGTGGTAATTCAGTAAAACAAATACATGTAGTTAAAACCTGGCCTGGGGAAACTAAAAATAGAATTACCATATGACCCAGCAATCCCACTACTGGGCATATACCCTGAGAAAACCATAATTCAAGAAGAGTCATGTACCACAATGTTCATTGCAGCACTATTTACAATAGCCAGGTCATGGAAGCAACCTAAATGCCCATCAACAGACGAATGGATAAAGATGTGGTACATATATACAATGGAATATTATTCAGCCATAAAAAGGAACGAAATTGGGTTATCTGTAGAGATGTGGATGGACCGAGAGACTGTCATACAGAGTGCAGTAAGTCAGAAAGAGAAAAACAAATGTTGTATATTAACGCATATATGTGGAATCTAGAAAAATGGTACAGATGAACCGGTTTGCAAGGCAGAAATAGAGACACAGATGTAGAGAACAAACGTATGGACACCAAGGGGGGAAAGCGGGGGTGGTGGGGGGGTGGTGTGATGAATTGGGAGATTGGGATTGACATGTATACACTGATGTGTATAAAATGGATGACTAACAAGAACCTGCTATATAAAAATAAATTTAAAAACAAAACAAAACAAACTTGGCCTGGCCCATTCAAATACTTTCAGTTCAGGAATGGGAACACGGGCTTTATCTTACTTTACATTCTTTGTACAGTTTGAATTTCCCATGAGCCTATGTTACTTTTATGATCCATTAGTTAAACACAAATCTTTGCCCCACAGCTTTCTATCCTCAGCCTCAGGCCCTGAAGTTCAGCTAATGTGCAACCATGAAGGGACAAACCAGGCAAGCCCTCGCTGCAGAGGCAGAGCTGAGTCTAGTCCTCTTGAGCAGCCGCGTCTGGCCTGGCCCAGCCTCCCAGGCAGACATTATCTGCCCTGTCAATGCCTCTACAAAAAGGAAACAGCCACCACATAGGAAGCAGGGGGACGTCAGCACAAGGGAGGACAGGGATGGCATATGACTCCCATCAGGTGGTCCTCATCCTTGTTCTACTCCTGCCACTCTGACAGGGGCCGGCCCGAGTCTCTCTGGGCTATAGCGTCCTCATCAGTAAAATGGAAGAAGGGAGGGCTCAGACAAGAAGGGCTCCAAGATCTTTTCCAGTGAATTCCTGACACTTGAGGCTTTTGGCTAAAGCTGCCAAGGATCTAGGGAAATCAGCTTGGGGGTTGTTCTCTGGCATTCTTGCCTCCTTAAGAAATGCCCCGGGAGGGGGCTGGACTGGCACGGTCAGTCTTATTGGCTTGGTTGCAGGGGAAGCAATCAACGTGCTGGTTGCAAATAAGGGCCATAGTGGATCTGCTCTCCCCCAAGATGGGCCCTGCTGAGAATGACTGCATGCCATGTCCCCTCAAGTTCATGCCAATTAACTAACACTGTCATTTGGAAGACAACGCCTCCTAAAACACACCGTGACTTCTGAGGAGCTGGGTAACCAACTCTGCCTGCTGCAATTTCCTCAATCTAAGGTCACTCTGGCTCCAGCTCCATGAAGGAGGAGGCCTCCAGGCCCTGCAGCCTGACCTTTCCTTCCTCCTTCCCTTGGCCTCATAATTAGTCGTCGTCATCTTCCTGGTGAGCTGGAAAGCTGAGGGCAGGGGCCATGCAGTCGTTGGTACCACAATTCACATTGGCCTGGGTCCAGCTTAGATAATACATCCCACCACCCTCAACGCCCCCTCACTTCCTCTCGGATGGATATGTGAAGCATCTGGGAAGTCAACAGCTGCCGCCTTATACCCCAAAGAGGGTGGTGAGGTAATCCCCATACATAGCCTGACAAGTGCCGCGGGGTGAAAGGGGCTCTGTGTGGAGGAGAGTGCATTACTGTATTGCTCTGGACTTCCAGGAGCACTCCACTGATGTCCTGGCACCGGAGAGAGATGAAAAGTTAACCGGGTTTTCTCGCCTCCACAAAAGCATCTTTCATCCCACAACAGACTCCAGATTGGAGGGAAGATTTCACCACACAGTGGCCAGAGACAAGAAGCTCTGTTGAAGTCCCTGACCATCCACCCCCACCCATTTCTGAGGACCCCTCTGTAACCCAGAAAGCTCGGGAGACAGACACACGGAGTCTCACAACGGGAATGCTAATGTGTTTCAGGATGGAGAAGCGGGCCAATATTCAGATGTGACTGGCGTTGGCCCTGAGAGAGCAGGCTGTCACCTGGGCTGATGGGTGCTCTGCGATGCTGAACGATGGTGACTCTCCAAGGAGAGGGGCGGCACCCACGGCGAAGGCGGCTCCAGTCCAGCTGTTAGCAGGAAGAGAAAGGCAAAGTCGTCTTGACTGAACCCACCTAAGTGCCAGGTCCCGACGACTGTGAGGAGAAACGAGAACTCAGTGAGTGTCTAAGGCAGCAGTGGAGCGGCTTTCCCTCCAGCCCTCCGCCCACTGCAGCCCTGCCCTCCTCAGAGATTCCGTCATGCTTACCCAGAGCACACTCTGGAGGATAAGGATGCGGGAGAACAGTGCTCCTTGCCACTGAACTTCTCAGGAGGCAGCAACAGCAATGACGAATTCAGCACTGTGTTTTTACCTCTAGTCAAAGTCAAAACAGCCAGTGCCCACAATTCCAGCCTCATCCTGTGGGATGAAACCAAATCCAGAGGGAGTGTCGGGGAGAGCACAGTATCCAGGATGACCTTTTGTTCTTTTTTGACTTTGAAATTCTTATCACATAAATATTACCTTTCAAAGAAAACGTCTATAGTACAAAAAAAGTATGTAAATGATACACAACCATTCTCTCCAGAAGTAATCTTATGTGTCCTATGAGATCATCTAGGTGTATCTACATATGCTCTTATCCGCCCCCAAATTGTTTTCCCTCCAGAAATATTACATAGAATTGTATCATGTAAGTGTTTAACTTTTGTAAATTTAACTATTTGTGCCAGGGTCATTTCACTAACCAAGCACATGCCCCAGAATAAGCGTAAGCAGGGAGAGTGGTGCAAGATTTCAGTTCTCTCAAGTGAGTCCAGTGTTTAAAGAAACATTTTTCCTTCAAGTCCCTAAATTCAAGGCATGTACTTCATCTGGAGCTCAAATAGGGAGATGGTGATCTGTTCCAATGCTGAGGAACACTAGATGTGCTGATCGTTACAAAAGGGCAAGTGAGGCTCCAACAAGACACCTTCCTAAGGTGTCTATAAGGTGTCTTCCTAAGGTGTCTAAGAGCAATCTGGAATATATGCCATTTTATCTAACTCCACTTGGGACCCACCCCTCAGTAAGATGATTCTACTGGTGATACACTATTCCGTTTCTTTCCATTTAGTTTATCTTGGAAGTTGTTCTAAATCAGTATCTATAGATGTCTTGTTCTTCAAGTGCTTATTGTAAGCTATTTCACAGCATGAATGTATGGGATGTTCTTTGGAAAGAGTTCTATTTTCATACCATAAAGAAAGAGAAATGTCACCATTAAAAAAGACACAAACTAAGAACAAATTTACAAACCAAGAATATAACATTTTATTCATTTCCGGATTATGAGTATTACACAGCATATACATATATTTAGGTAATATATAAAACAAAGAACAAACCATAGGAAGAAATGTCGGTCTGAAATTGCCTTTACGGGACATCTTTAATTCTGTAAGTTCATGGTAAATGTGTCTCCCCACACACCGAGGCAGGCAGCAAGATAAACTCTGGCATTCATGTATCAAAGGACAGCTTATCCCCCACTGTACTTACAATGCACGGCACGGTCACTGGTAGCCACGACCAGGGACGCCAAGGTGTAGGTAAAAGAACCGCAGCACAGTGAACTAATATAAATATTTGTTTTTTGCATTGTCCTCCAGATAGTTTCCTTTTTAAACTAAGAGTCACATCCAGGGTCTATCCCTTGAGTTGCATTCGAGTTATTGCTGGAGGGGAAAGAAAAAAAAGTAGAATAAAGGCATCAGTTTAAGTTATGAGAAAACAGACGGTCAGTGCCATTGACCCCCTACCTCTAGTGACACTCAAGGGGATGCTGGACTGTGGGGAGATGCATATGTGTCACCAGTGGGCAGGCGTGTAAGCACCCATCGTCGTGTCAGAGGGGACAGATCAGCTGATAGTAATTTGGGGCTGATGAAGAGGTCCAGATGAAGATATTCTGCAAGGAAGGCCTGGGAGCAGGAAGCAGCAGGATGCCCCCCAGGAGGGACAGTATCACTTCATGGAGGTGAGACAGCAGTAACAGAACATTTCATGGGATCATTCCTGATTCAGTGCTGGTGGTGGAAGACCTAAGACCTTATGATGTAAAAGTCCTCCATACTCCATGTCAACAGAGAGAGGCTCTCTGTTCAGAGGCAGCTGAACTTGTAGAACAGAGCACTTTCCAGGGACACAGCTTCTCCAACTCACTGTCTGGCCTTCCTCTGAGGAAAGCTGGCTTACCTTTGCCTTATTCTGAACTGGGAGATACAGTTTGAACTCTGCTGGCAGTTCGTCTTCTGAGTAGAGTCTGTCTGAGAAGTAAACCCGTCGGATGCGACAGTTTGCATGGATCTGTGGATGCAAGACTTAAAATAAGTCTCTTAAAATAAGACACAAAATATGATTGTCCTTCCTCTTTTCCTGATTTTCCTCGAGCCCCCCGCATGGTGTTGTCAAAGCTTCACCTCTTTGGCATCTCCTCAGCGTGGCTTAGAGGTAGATTCTGACAAGAGGGAGATTTTACTTGCTGTATTCTCCCACTGTATCTGAGCAGATTCCTGAGTAGGTCCTGGGCCTCTCTGAGGTGAAAGCCCCCTGGACAGTGACTTGGGAACTTTAGCCTGAAACCCACACTGTTCTGTCACCTGGGTCACAAGCCAGTAACAAACAGAGCCTAGACCCCTCTCCCATTTGGGGCTCCATCTGGAAAAGGAGCCAGTACCTGCACCCTGAGGGTCTCAATGTAATTTGTGCCATATGCCCGCCGAGTGAAGTCTGACAGGTTGAACTGAATCTGGTTCCAGCCGTCATCCAGCCGCATGGGCATGGTACAGATGAAGGGTTTGACCCTGGTGGTGCTCTGGTAGTTACTTGCCCGAAACCGCCGACGCACATTCTTGTCATCTAGTACCTATGAAATATAGAGAAGAATCACATTAACTCCATCTTGGAAGAAGCAAACAACCCTGATAAGACAAGGACCTGAAACTCCCACAGCCTGGTTTCCCAAGGCTGAGACCCAAGGGAGAATAAACAAACCAGATACAGGTCACATTGGATGCAGACGGCCCGGAAGTAGCTAGTTTATCTTGTCTGTTGCCAAGACAACACCAGCTGCTTATGACATATGACACATGCATCAGGCCCCCAGACCATAGCCTGATTCCATAAACATTCTTCCCTTTGAAAAATTAAAAAAGCTAGACTTGAGACCAACAATAGCCCAGTGTTAAATAGTAACTTCCCAAATGGACACTACTCTAACCCTCAAGCTTTGAACTCCTGTAGCTACTGATTAGATTTTCTAGATGCTTACTGCTTCTTTTAAAACTTGGCATTAAACTTTGATTAATAATACCAAAATTATGCCATAATAATAATGGTTGCATCAAGTGTACAGCAGAGGCAGAAAAGAATACATACAAAAGGATAAAGATACTTTCCTGCGGCCACTTTTTTCCTATAAATTGACAGGACACCTCTTTGGTATAGCCAAGAGTGTAGA
The DNA here is from genome assembly GCF_009873245.2 of Balaenoptera musculus. Classification (NCBI taxonomy): domain Eukaryota; kingdom Metazoa; phylum Chordata; class Mammalia; order Artiodactyla; family Balaenopteridae; genus Balaenoptera; species Balaenoptera musculus. The sequence continues at coordinate 33,402,913 of NC_045803.1, forward strand.
GATTCATGTGCACATACTTACCTGTACTTCAAAGGTAAAATATTTCTTCAGGTTTTTGATAATCATGACAAGGAAGGGAAGTTTAATTCCCAATGTTTTCTTTGGGTCTGCAGGACATGTGATATATGTGGTGCTGTAGAAAGAGGAAACACCAATAAACACACTACTTGTCTTTTCCTTTGTGGTATGCACAGCAATAACACTCAGTCCAAGAGGATAAATTGGAAGGCAGATCTAAAAGATCCAGATATGTCATCCAATGATCCCTCAACCCTTAAGTTAAGCTAATGCGTTAAAAAAAAATGCTGGACTCTGAAACAAAAGCTTAACATAGCACTAGACATCAACAATAAAATATCTGAAAAACAAAGCCAGACCCGTGGATCTGGAAGTTCTTCCAGTGAAAAAAGATTTAATTCTGGTCTAAGAAACTATCAAATGATAGAAAACCAAAACTAAGACCATTGTAACACTGAAAACTACCCTGGCCACCCACTGGATGATTACTGTAAACCCATACCTCCACATAAACACATCTGAGTTAAAGTAATAACTAAGACTTATACAGCACTGACTAAGTGCTAAGCAGGTTTTAAGTGTTTTATACACATTCACTTATTTAATCTTCACAATAATTCTACAAGGAAGATGTACTGTTATTATCCCTATTTCACAGGTGAGGAAACTAAAGCCTGGGGGATTAAGTAACTTGCCCAAGGTGAGCTCTAAGTAGCAGAGCTGGATTCACACCAGGCAGTCTGACTCTGCAGTCCATGCCATTAACCTCTATGATGTACTACCTCCTGGCATTCCGTGTCTCTGGGAGAACATAGTGGCAACCTACCTGACATTTGTTCCTTCAATCTCTAGCACCAGGGACTGGATGTCATTATCAGTGATTCTTTTGATGTGGCCATTCCGTACCTACAAGGGAGGAAATTAAACTGGTTAGTACTGAAATATCGACAAATAACTCTGTTAAGATTTTGAAGGCTGAATAGGACTATTTAAAGCAGCAGTCCCCAACCTCTTTAGCACCAGGGACCGGTTGTGTGGAAGACAATTTTTCCACGGACCGGGGTTGGGGGTGGGGTGGGATATGACGGCTCAGGCGATAATGCGAGCTATGCAGAGTGGCAGATGAAGCTTCGCCGGCTCGCCCGCCACTTAACTCCTGCTGTGCGGCCCGGTTCCAAACAGGCAGCGGACCAGTACCGGTCTGTGGCCCGGGGGTTGGGGAGCCCTGCTTTAAAGAAAACCACAGTAGCCCAAGGGGCATAACACAGAAGTCTGTGACACCATATGTTAAAGCTTATGTGAAAGTAAGCCATGCTATTACCTCTATACAGGGCCCAATCAACCACCACAGGAATTGCAGGCAATTTGGCAATCTATAAATCAAGACAAATTTCTTCCCAAAGAAATCAACTCAATTTAGATTCAGCCAACGTTTACCAAGTGTCTACTATACACTAGGAACATTCCTAACAACAACGAGCTCAGTCCTAACAACAACAACAAAAATTGCAAGGTCGTTGGTGTTGTTTCCACTTTACAGACGTGGACACTGACACTCAGGGAGTGCAGATGACACACCCTAAGTAAGAGGGGCAGGATTAACGACCAGGCTTTCCACTGCCCTACACTGCCTCACATAGTTCTCTGGCCAGAAAGGCCAAATGCTGAGTGTCACTGAGAGGGAGGGTAGCAACCAAAAAACGAACGTATTACTACCCCAGGTTTACTCCTACTTCATGCTTCCTTATCTTCTTTTCCCCAAGTTTCTACTTTTTCAAGTATGAATTCAAGCCCCATCTGTGCCACACACAGAAGCCTTCTTTAGCATTTTCAGTCTACACTGACCTCTCTTCTCTCTGATTCATTTTTCTTGCTCATGTAGCCTAGACTATATAATTTAGCACTTCATCCTACATTGTTTTGCATTGTTTGCCGCAATATGTAGGAGGAATATGATGGAGAGGAATCAATATTCGATACGGATTCCTCCTCTCAAAACATATTTAGGAAAGCACAATTATCTTGAAGCATTACACCCAAGCACCTTATATGGACAGAGCAGAGACATGCAAAGGCACTTCTGAGACAGGGCTGGACTGTTAGGGCTGAATGTATTAACACGTGAAAAAGATCAACCAGGTTTAGAACCAGATGCATCAGAATGACAAGCATGTGGTCTTTTTCTAGGTATAGTGAAAAGGGCTGCCTGTGCTGTCATATTCAACAACTCATCATGTGGCTTTCCATGAGACTTGCATATGGGGAGAGAATACAGCGTTGAGTCTGATAGTTGTATTGTTCAACACAATTATTAATAATATGGCATTCTGTCTTTAGACATCAGCCTCTGTGTGCTCTGTTCCTGTTAATTTGATCCACTTGTGGTGTGCGTGGTATTCCCCAGGTAACACCTGATATCACTGCCCATCTTTTTCTGCCAGATGCAACTGAGTCTTGTCTCCTCAAAAAAGTATAAGCTGAAGGATAAGGACCAAGTATTAAACATCATTTATATGTTCTATAATGCTTAGTACTCTGCTAGGCATAAACTAAGCATTCAAATATTTGCTGACTTCTGGAATTTGTCACCCTAAGAGTTGGCACATATGAAGAGATTCAAGGATTTTTTTAAAATTCCTGGATAACATATCCACCATGGGCTATTATGGGAAGCCAGAGATCCTAGGGTATATCACAAAGCCAGTGAGGTTACCAGCATAAAGAATGCCTTCCCACAAATCATCCTTTGGTACCCATTGTCAGAGACAGAATGCTGGGTGGATGGGCCCCAGATCTCTGCCAGTGTAGCATTTCTGGATTCTCAAGTCACAAACATCACACTGAAGTGCTTCTCAAACAAAGCTGGCGACATCCAATGCCCTCCTGCTTTGAATTCTGGGCCTCTTTCCAAGGGAGATTAAAAGCACAAAGACTTGGATCACAAAGACTTGTAGCACATGCCAACACTGCCCACCTCATTCCCCATATAAATGCTCCCAAAGTGGCAATATTCCTCCTCTATTTGCTAGCCCACAGCTGCTGTGGAAAATCATGCAGACTTCTTGGTAAAGGAGGAATTCATCAAGAAATTTTTCCATGTAATATGTTGCAGGCACATTGATAAGAGCTGACAGTATCCCAACAAGATGCAAACACTAATTTTATAACATACCACTAATTATTCTCTATAACTTCATTCTTTCTTAAAAAGGTACCAAATGCAACAAACCAGATGGTTAAATTTAAAGGATTAAGTAATTAGGGTCCAAAGACGACTATTGCTAAAAGGCAACACGTTGCAATTTATCCAACATTGTAAGTGGGACCTCAGATCTTACATCCTGGAAGGTCTCTCTGACCACAGTCACAGGAAGCCTCCCTCAGCTCTAGAAAACCCAGCCAGATTTCACAGGGAGGAAATGTTAGGACATTTGCCTTCTGCCCATCTCAAAGTTTATAGCACTCCAGTAAATGTGACTACTCAGGTCTTTACAGAAGAAAACAATGCCTTACACTGCACACAGAAGCCAACAGACTAAAAGCCAAAACAGACTTTGTGTATTCTTACACTTCTGTCCCAGGGGCAAACTAACTTTCAGTTGGACTGTCAGTAACTTCTTAAGAGAAATTTCTTTCACAACAAACTACCACACTCACAAACTTAATTCTTACAAAATTAATTAACATAGCCCGTAAAACACGAGAACCCAGAGGGGGAAAAGGCAGCTTTTTCAAAGGAACGCCCAACAGTCTCTCTAGAGTTTTAACCTGCCTAGTGGCGAGAACAGTCTAAATAGAGCTTTGCCCATGGAGAAAGTTCAGTCCTCAAAGAAGAAAAGTATTCTCATATCACAAGCTGCCAGAGCTTTAAAATCAAATTAAGTTGATTTCTTAGTGAATTATGATTTTTCTTCTTTATTAAGTTCAAAGGGCTGTAAATACAAATTCACTGGAAGAAGAGTGGAGTGAGGCCGGGGGTGCAATTAACCAGAGATATGGGTGGGAAATGTCCCCAAACCTCTCTCTAGGCTCTAAAACTACGATCAAAGGAGAAAGACAGGTGGACAATTTGGGGCAAGGCCTCCCAACCACCCTGGCAATCTGGCTGTCACTGCCTTAAGTTGTAAAGGTCTTCCAGGAAGCAAGCCCCTCCCCAGTCCAGCTTCTGACAAACATGTATAACAAGACACATGGACTCAGAAAGCATCAACTTCCTTTCCTTAGCTTCTTCCAGTTCAGAGGCCACTAGGCAGGCCTGGCTTTGAAATGAAGATAAGATGAACTGGTCAGCATTTATTGCACATGGTGGAAGTAGGTTTTATTTTACTTCCCTCTCTAAATTAGAAAGTGCCTATTGTTTTTGACTTGCTAATTTTTTAAATTTCATGACACATTCCTGTAGTGTGGCCTATGAGTGTTTTATTCCTCCAAAATAATGATAATAAATAAAGCCAATCTTACAATTTTTAATTTCATGAACTCCTCCCCCCACCCCCCACCGGCCCCAACTATGAGGTGGAGTTAATTTAGAAGCTTCAGAACCCAGGCTACTGGCAATTAACAATCAGAATGGTTCTCAGCCCCTGCAGGCACCAAGAAGGGAATCTTCAAGCCCTTTTTTGCAATCACTCTCCCAGGCTTTCCATGGTTGCTGGGACAACTAATAAAGAACACTGATTTTTTTTTTCCCCCAATGGAAGTCCCAGGGAGGAGGGTCAAAGCTGAGGGGGGAAATACTACTGGGATAGGGAGGAAGCTGGCCAATGCTCTATATTTCATCAAGTGCTTTAAAAATAACACGAGTTGTATCCGTTCCCTACTCCCACCTTTCTTTTTTGTGGCTCCACCCACTTATCCTGGCAGACAGCTGAGCCCTCAGCCATCTGGCATCCTAGTCTTAATGACACATGTTCCAATTTACATTAAGCCTTTAGAGCTGTCCATTTCAGCAGGAAAGTTTCTGCCCTGAGCTAGGGGCTGGGCTCTAAGTCAGAAAACAGGCAGAGGGAGACCTCTGTGGGGAGAGCTGGGCATAGCTCTGTCTCAAGGCCTGGGCCTTATAGGCTCCAGTGGGTTAAAGGCTTCTCACCCTTTGCGGCACTTAACAGGGACTATCCAAACAGCAGACAGGCAACTTTGGACATTTACAAACAGCCCTTTAGTTAAAGTAAGGACAATAATATGTATTGCTAACCAGGCTCTTCCTAAGAATGCCTTGAAAGGGCAAGTGTAACTAAAACCCAGGCCTTTGCCCAATTATAGTAAAAGCTATTTTTTGGAAAAAATGAATAACATCCTCAGATTGACCCAGGGATAATCTGAAAAAAATAGTTTTAGTACTTTCATGTCCAAATGCTCTCAATTCTACTACTAGAAATTTAACATGTACCAACAAGGTTTGCTAATTAAAAGTTAGGGTGTGGGAACTTTTTTTCTGGAGAGAGACTTTGTTCATTTTTAAAATTAGGAACTGGGAATGGGAATCTAATATTTTCCAGCAACAACCACAAAAACTCTGGTTCTAATATTTCGTTTGGGAATGGGGAGGATCAGCAGCAGAAAGAAAGAGAAGCTTGTATGAATTAACAGTCTCATGTAGTAGACTTTTAGGGTATTACCAGTAAAGTCTGAAAGTCACATGTTTTACACAGGCATAAGTGGGAAAAGAACCTCCTGGTATTTTCTTTACAAACCAGAAGTAATGTTTACATTAAACATAAAAAGTCCTTTAATAATGTAGTATTTGCTGATCCCAGAAGTTAAGGGAGCATTAAGAAATCCCTAATTTCTGCTAAACTCTTGGTTTGAAAAATTACAAAGGTCTCTATCAGGAAGCTTACCGTCCAGCCAGGAATACAGATCTTGAGAAGCTAATTTCAAGTATGATGAGAAGGAAGTAGAGGTTCTATAAGTGGATATAAATTAACTTAACCTGAGGAAGTACCTTTGCGCTGAGACGTAGAGACTAACGAAGAGGGGTAGGAGTGGGTCCCAGCAGAGGGGCCGGCAAGTACAAAAGCCTAAAGCAGGGAGAGAACAGACTTCTTTCAGTTCAGTAGGAGGTCAATACTAGAAGGGGGATCCTGTGGGACGTCAGCCTGGAGAACTAGTTAAGCAGGTACCAGACCACAGTCTGTGTGGCCTTAGAGCCATGTTAAGGTTTTGGATTGGGAAAGCCATGGTACACTGACTAAATTATTCTCATTTCAGAAGTCTGGAGTTACTGTACTTCCTATTCCTAGGCATCTGAATATCGGGCTCAGTTATAAATTTTTCACTTACTCTTGAGCAAATGCCTCAGTTCCCTGCCCTACTTAATACTGTGTGCCATAACTGTTGCTAAGCATTTATATACATCTTCATTTAATCTCCATAACCATGAGAAGGAGGTGGATTACAAGATGAGAGAACTGAGTAGTTGAGTACTTGCCCAAGGTTACACAGCACAGGATATATGACAGAGCCAGGACGCAAATCCAAGGTGTCTGACCACACTCTGGCACTGGGGTTTCAAGGTAAGATACTATTCTTCCCCCTAAGGAACCTGTAGTCTAGTGGGAGATATACAATAAATAGGCAACTGCCATTCAGCGTGATATAGAGCGCCACAGGAGCACAAAGGAGACATAAACATTATTTCATTGGGAACTTAAGCTGAGATTTGAAGGATGAGATGGGGGGAGGTGCTGAGAACTTCAGAGTGTCAGATAAATGCAGGTATTGCAAATGTAGCCACACCCCCAAAATGAATTTGCAAATTAAATGTTATTATGAATATGGCATTCACTCCTCATATTCATAAGGAGACACAGAGCCTAAATGAAGCCAAACCTAAGTTTTCCAAGACTGCTCTTCACCGTAAACAAATAACAGAAATTCTCTCTCCATAAACTAAGGAAGGAGAATAGTAAAATTTTGTGAAATCAAAATATGTAACAACTAAAAACAGGCACTTATAGCCAGTATGTATCTACTAGCAGAGGGCAGGGTCATTTCTAGATAAATGTGGACAGTCCTTCCCTCCCTCCATCAAACTTTGCCCTTATTACAACTTCTCCTTATTTGGAATCATGGGAGTGGGGAAAATGTCTTCTCTTCCCTAACTTTGTATCTCCCCAAATCTACACAATGCCTGTCACTTAGCTGTTGCTCAATAAATCTTTGATAAGAATATCAGTTCCCAGTGTTTCCCCTTCTGGACTGGATTCCCAACACTTTCTGAGGACTTTATAATACAAATGAGTAAAGGAACACATACACCAAAGCCTATGGATCTGGCCCCAAACTTTCCCTTTTTTCCTCCCTTTCCTTCTCTTGCCTCAAGGGGGAAAAATTCACAGATAAACACTTTTCAATCTAGTCTAAACAAGAAGAGTAGAAACATATAATTCACTTTTACTATTATGAGAATTTTGCTTAAAATGAATGTTCCTCTAAAGGTTTTCTTTGCCAAAATGTCCACTTAATTTACTCCATGTAACCCCGCCAGTTGATCTAACAATGTTTTCACACAGGTTTATGTCATTAGGGTACCATCCGACCTCTAGTGGCGTTGTTAAGGGACACAGTGCACCATGGTTACTTTGCTTTTATATTCCGTGTGCAAACATGTTGACTACTCAAAAAGCTGCATTTGAAAAATAAAACACACTACAAAAGATCAAGCCCGGAAGGGTTAAAATGGGGCAACTCTGATAAAAGTTTCACCGGATAGAAATGCTGAGGCCTCTCTACCACTGGAATTCTTTGTGTTGGTAAGTTCTCTGACCTGCTCTGAAAAACCTCTCCTCCTAGATCAAGCCCCATTCTCTATATCAATTGCCTCATATCGACACTTTGGTTACAATCCCAAGTTCAACTGGCATACAATCCACTCTCTCCTTGCCTTTGGACAGTCCAAAATTAAGTCAAACCACAGCTGAGAAGCCATCATCTTTACAAAGTTCCCAGGTACACTCATTCCGGGTTCTCTTTGTAGAGGTACAATTTCGGAGTTTAAAGTGTTTTTTATTCCAATTTGAACAAAACCATGGAACTGAAAAACTCAGTAAAATGTAGGAAAACAGTTAAGGAGCTGCTCTCTTGGGTAATAAGTAACTCTTGGCATTAGCTCTAGTTTGTGGACAGAATCACTGTGAAAGAGGAGAGCTGGTCAGATTTCTCACACATGCGTAAGGCCAAACTCATTAAATTCAGATCTTTCAACTATCTTATAAAAATGACATTGTGAACACACCATCCCCAAAGCTGCTCTCAGAAAGCAGAATTCCCTAGTGGCAACAGGCAGAAGGCTGTCCATGTTCTCTCCTAATCTCTCTATGTGGCCCCAAACCTTCATCTGTGGATAAGGGAAGACAGGGAATTGTTCTGAGATGATATCCAAAATTCTTGGCCTCATTACCAATGAACTGCTTATTTAGATTATCCTACATTCTTCTCTATAAAAACAGCATTCAACATACCACCTCTCTCCATTTTCCCCGAAGGACTGAAGTACTAAGGTTATACCCTAAATCACCTGTCTTCTCAATGTAGAGTGCTTTATATTAACTTATATTCAAAAAAGGGTACAGATGACTGGGAATTTGCATGAGAAAGGAAATATCAAAGTAATTAAATGCAGACCAACTCATAGATTGCTAGGCACACATGCCCCCAATCAACATCTCCAAAAAGTGGACAGGGTCACCATCTCCCAGTCAGTGAAAGTTATCATCGAGTGGATGCCTGAATAAAGATGATGAGGCTTGTACTTGGCGTTCAGCTTGTTAACACAGACAACACTTTATCACCATTTTGCAATTTCCGTGATGGAGATCAGACACTGAAGGCAGAGTACAGACCCCAAGTCACAGTGAGTGTGGAGCAGGTGCCAAAGGCCACCGAATTCTGGCTTGGTTGGGATCAGTGGGAGGAAGGGAGCAAATGAATGAAACCCAAACATAACTGAGTTCTGGCTGTGCCTCTATAAGGGGGCCTGGAACAAAGGCTCTGTGTCTAGTGCCCAGCACAGTGCCTGGTACAACACAGGATATCAGTAAATATTTGTGAAATCAGTGAACAGCGGTTCCTTTCATCTGCGCGTTCCCGAAGCAACCTCACGTGAGTTTACGCTTTTCATGCCGTGAGACGGGCACTATCGACCCCACCATATAGATGCAGACACTGAGGCTGAAGAACCGACTGGCCCAGTCAAGTCTGCGGCGAGGGACTACTATCCTAACCACACTACTGCCGCAGGACACTTAAACCCCAGGCACGCCCACCCCACAATGCATCCCCCGCTGCTTACACGACGCCCCCACATGGCGCCTCAGTCACGCCAGGCTGGGGACAGGGGATAGCAGAGACCGCCCGGCCTCCCCCAGGCCCTAGTTCGACACAACTACCCGCTACCCCGGGCCCAGCCCCGGGCCCCCGCCCCGCCGCCGCCCCCAGCCCCTGACCTTTTTGTCCCAGATTTGCAGGGGCTTGCTGCCAATGCTGTAGAGGATAGAAAGGAAGCCGCTCTGGAACGTGTTCTTGAACATCTCGCCCGCGGCCTTCTCCTCAGCCGCGCCGAAGCCGACCTAAATATGGGCACCAAGTGGCGAAGGCAAAACAGGGGGCCGGCCCTGGTCCGAAGAAGGGACGCTGCGCTCCTGACCTCCCAATCGGTAGCCACAGACAGCTGGACTTGGACGCGGGACGCTGCGTCCGTGAACTTCAGCTCCTAGAAGAACTACGCCACCTAAACCCAGAAACCACAGCAACTGCCGCCCGCGCCGTTCTCCCCTCCTTAAATGGAGGCGGCGGCCTCCCGCCGCCTGCGATGGATCCCTCCGCCCACTTGAGCCCGCCCCCTGAGAGCGCTGAGCCCAATCCCGCCACAGGGCTCACAGACTTCCTGTTCCTTCCGCTCTTAAGCCCCGCCCTAGTTCCGCCTCCTCGTGAAAAGAACTCCTTTGCCAAGGGACTATTTTCCCATCGTTGTCCCATAGCTGCTTCTAGAAAGCGGAAGGAGACAGGATTATAGAATATGTTGTTAGCAGCTACGTGGTGTCATGGAAACCTGGCGGGGGTGGGGTCAAAGCGCGTGAAGACCAGGCCCCGCCCCCTAAGGGGCTAGGAGGAGTTACAAAGGCAAAAGAAAAGTGAGGAAGGGCACGGAAGGTGGCTTGGATAAGCTTACCTGGTGTCCTGCGAATGACAAATAAATACTTGTTGGCCGAGTACTGGATAAGGTTAAAGCAGCTAACCAGTATTGCGCAGTAACTGTGCTAAATGCCTTACAGGCATCATTGCTTTAATTATTGACAGGATCGTTATGAATACTCCACATAACTTGTGGGATGAAGTCAAAGCAATACTTGGAGGAAAATTTATCGCCTTAAATGCATGATTAGAAAACAAGGCCTGAACATCAGGATAAAAGCAGAAATTAATGCAATTAAAATAAAGTTGAGTTAGTTGAGTTGAATAAACAGCTGGTTTTTTTAAAAAATCAATTCTTAGAATTTTTTTTTTTATAAATTTATTTTTATTTTTGGCTGAGTTGGGTCTTCATTGCTGCTCACGGGCTTTCTCTAGTTGTGGCAAGCAGGGGCTAATCTTCTTCGTCCCGGTGCAGGGACTTATCCTTGTGGGTGGCTTCTCCTGTTGTGGAGCACGGGCTGTAGGCGCACAGGCTCACTAGCTGTGGCACGTGGGCTCAGTAGTTGTGGCTCATAGGCTCTAGAGCGCAGGCTCAGTAGTTGTGGCACACAGTCTTAGTTGCACCGTGGCATGTGGGATCTTCCCAGACCAGGGCTCGAACCCATGTCTCCGGCATTGGCAGGCCAATTCTTAACCACTGCGCCACCAGGGAAGCCCTAGAACATTTTTTAAAAGACATAAAATAAGCTATGGTATTTCAAGTGTGGAAGAAATCCCAAATGTTGGAAACCAGTCACTCACTGAGCATTTACCTGGATATTACTCTGTGTTCAGGCCTGTGTTGGGTATTGTGGCTGACAGAAAAGGAGTTTGCAGCTAACTTCACTGTAACAACTAATGTCATCATTGTAATAACTAATAATTCCTAACATCAACTGAGCATTTATTTTGTGTCAGGCATATAATAGAGTGCCTTAGCCTTTATTAAATCGTTTAATCCTCATGGCAATGCCGTGAACAGTCCAACCAGAATTTCCAGACAGAAGGAAAAATATGGATCTTATTACAGCAGAAAGTCAAAAATGTTTATACAAAGCTGTTATTTTTGGATGATTTCTGAGGACTCTGTATAATTCAGGTCAGTGAACAATTTATCCCTTAAGGTTATTAAATTTTTCAAAATATCCTAGGGGGAAACATAATTACTGTACATTAGATTTTCATGTGCACCTGAGTCTATTGCAGGATTTTAAAATTCTGCTCTCTTGAACGCAGACAACACCAAATGCTGGTTAGGATGTGGAACAACAGGAACAGGAATTCATTGCTGGTGGGAATGCAAATTGTACAGTCACTTTGGAAGACAGCTTGGAGATTTATTACAAAACTAAATATACTCTTAATAGGATTCAGCAACGCCACTCCTTGGTATTTACCCAAAGGAGTTGAAAACTTATGTCCATATCAACACCAGTACACAGATGTTTATAGCGGATTAGTCAAAATTGCCAAAACTTGTAAGTGACCAAGACATCCTTCAGTAGGTGAACAGCTAAATAAACTGGTACACCCAGACAGTGCAATATTATTCAGCACTATAAAAGAAATGAGCTATCGAGCCATGAAAAGACATGGAGGAAACTTAAATGCATGTTACTAAGTGAGAGAAGCCAATACGAAAAGGCTACATGCTGTATAATTTCTACTATATGACATTCTAGAAAAGGCATGGAGTCAATAAAAACATCAGTGCTTTCCAGGGGTAGGGGGGTGGGGAACGATGAATAGTCAGAGCACAGAGGATTTTTAGGGCAGTGAAAACATTCTGTATGATACCATAATGATGGATACATGTCACTATACATTTGTCCAAACCCATAGAACGTAAAACACAAAGAGTGAACTCTAATATAAACTATGGACTTTGGGTGATTATTATGTGTCAGTGTAGGCTCATTAATTGTGACAAATGTACCACTCTAGTGGGGGATGTTGATAATGGAGGCCATGCATGTGTGGGGGCAGGAAACATATAGAAAATGTGTACCTTCCCCTCAATTTTACTGTGAACCTAAAACTGCTCCAAAAATAAGGTCTTAATTTAAAAACAACAACCTTAGAACTATCTTCAAGACCTTGAGGTAGACAAAGATTTCTTAAATAGGACACAAAATGTACTAACATAAAAGAAAATATTAATAAGTTGAATGTCATTATAATTTTAAAAGTCTGTTAATTAAAAGACAAGATTAAGAAAGTGAAAAGGCATATCACGATCTGGGAGGACGTATGTGCAATACATACACCAGACAAAAAAAATCTTTTATCCAGAATATATAAAGAACTCCCACAAATTAATAAGAAAAAGACAGAAAACCCAATTTTGAAAAACAAAAGAAAATATTCAAATGACCAATAAGCATATGGAAAGATGCTCACCATATCTTGTCATCAGGAAAATGCAAATTTAAATCATGAGACACTGCTGCAGATCAACCAGAATGGCTAAAATTAAAAGGACTGACAATACCCACTGATAGGGAGGATGTGGAGCAACTGGAACATTCATACTTTTTTTTTTTAATATAAATTTATTTATTTCTGGCTGCGTTGTGTCTTTGTTGCTGCGCGCGGGCTTCCTCTGGTTGCAGCGAGCAGGGGTTACTCTTCGTTGCAGTGCGTGGGCTTCTCATTGCAGTGGCTTCTCTTGTTGTGGAGCACGGTCTCTAGGCGCGCGGACTTCAGTAGTTGCAGCACGCGGGCTCAGTAGTTGTGGTGTGCAGGCTCAGTAGTTGTGGTGCACGGGCTTATTCGCTCCGCGGCATGTGGGATCTTCCCAGACCAGGGATCGAACCCGTGTCCCCTGCATTGGCAGGCGGATTCTCAACCACTGCACCACCAGGGAAGCCCACATTCATACCTTCTTGATGGAAGTATAAATTGGTTCAGCCACTTTGGAAAACTGTTTGATAATGTCTACTGAATCTAGACATATATATACTCTGTGACTGAGAAATTCTAATGTTGGGTACCAAACAGAAATGCTTGTTTATGTCCATAAAAGACATGTACAGAAATGTTCTTAGCAATGTCATTTATAATAGCCCTAAACTAGAAACAACTCAAATGTCCATCAACAATAGATGGAGACTTTCCGGGTGGCGCAGCGGTTAAGAATCCACCTGCCAATTCAGGGGACACGGGTTCGAGCCCTGGTCTGGGAAGATCCCACATGCTGCAGAGCAACTAAGCCCGTGTGCCACAACTACTGAGCCTGCGCTCTACAGCCCGCGAGCCACAACTACTGAAGCCTGCGCATTCTAGGGCCCGCGTGCTGCAACTACTGAGCCTGCGTGCTGCAACTACAGAAGCCTGAGCGCCTAGAGCCCATGCTCCGCAATAAAAGAAGCCACCGCACCGCAACGAAGAATAGCCCCTGCGTGACACAACGAGAAAGCCCGCGCGCAAAGACCCAACGCAGCCAAGAAAAAAAAAAAGAAGGGGCTTAGTTTGTTAACCTGCAGTTTGGGTAGAACCATTGCAGAAGCAGCAAGCAATTCTGTGCCTGGCCCAGAATCTCTGACCATGAACAAATCACAGTCCTGCGTTTAGATAGAATATCTCACCTTGGTGGGATAAGTGTCAAAATACACACAGAGACTATGGGAAGTAAGTCAAATTCATAATATCAGTAATCCATGTCAAACAGAGGAATAAGTTTGATTATTGTGATATTTTGTTATTTAAGATATTTGAAATAGTTAACTCATTTAAAGGATTAGAGGATATGGTACTTTGAATTTAATTTGAAATGCTTAAAGGAATTTGAAATTAGGTCTGCAATTTTAGTTTTAAAGTGCTAAGAAAATTTAATTAAGTTTGTAAACAACGTTTGATTGATTAAATCTATGAGTTTAGACTTAGATATGTTAGTATATGAATGCTTAGGAAGATTTCAGCAGATTTTAGGTCTTTCATATTAGCTATTGGAAGTGTTTGAGCAAATCAAACAGACTAAAAATGTGGTTTACTTTGAAATTGTCTAAGGAAACTAGATTAAGTATGTGAGCAATGTTTATGGTTTAACCCATTAAGTTTTGAATTAAGTGAGCATCAAAGATTAACCAAAATAAATGTTCAAATTTACGTACAAAACCAACCAGTTTGTAGTTATAACAAGATTTGTAGACACAAGACAAATTAGATTTTTAAACGTACAGCTTCTTTCTTTTTTTAAAAATAAATTTATTTATTTATTTATGGCTGCTTTGGGTCTTCGTTGCTGCATGCAGGCTTTCTCTAGTTGCAGTAAGTGGGGGCTACTCTTCGTTGTGGTGCGTGGGTTTCTCATTGCGGTGGCTTCTCATTGCAGAGCATGGGCTCTAGGCACACGGGCTAAGTAGTTGTGGCTCAAGGGCTTAGTTGCTCCACGGCATGTGGGATCTTCCTGGACCAGTGCTCGAAGCCGTGTCCCCTGCATTGGCAGGCAGATTCTTAACCACTGTGCCACCAGGGAAATCCCAAAACGTACAGCTTTAATAACTAAGATATTATATAAAACACCCAGAACTCCAAGAATCCCTTTTAGAGCACAAAAGCCCTGGTTACTTGCTAAAATCCAGTGGACAGCATCTGTTTATGTCAGTCTGAGACCAGAAACTCCAAGCACCTGGCCACTAAAGGACACAAGGGACTTGCCACACACTGTAAGGCAGAGATTATTCTTCACCCCTCCCTGCTGATGGGAATGGGGAGATATAGGAATGAGGTGAGGGGTTGTGCCTAGAGAATCACCCTTAGCTGGGAACAAAGATGGAAGACTGCCCAAATGACTGGGGTGCTCAGCTAGCAGACGGAGGACCGCTGAATCCCAGCTCAGTGGTTATATCCAAAGACATCGTTAAAAGAGCCAGTGGCGGGCAGATGAAGCTCCTGCTAATCTGAGAGTGAAGTTCAAAGGGGACTGTGTTGGGACCCTGCATGTTATTGTTATTTTTAAAATTTATTTTTAAACTTAAATACAGTAAAATATACTCCTTTTGGTATAATTTTTTTTAAAATAAATTTATTTATTTTTAATTTTTGGCTGTGTTGGGTCTTCATTGCTGCACTCCGGCTTTCGATAGTTGCGGCGAGCAGGGGCTACTCTTTGCTGCGGTGTGCAGGCTTCTCATTGCGGTGGCTTCTCTTGTTGCAGAGCACGGGCTCTAGGCGCTTGGGCTTCAGTAGTTGTGGCACGCGGGCTCAGTAGTTGTGGCACTCAGGCTCAGTAGTTGTGGCTCGCAGGCTCTAGAGTGCAGCATCAGTAGTTGTGGCGCACAGGCTTAGTTGCTCCACGGCATGTGGGATCTTCCCAGACCAGGGCTCGAACCCGTGTTCCCTACATTGGCAGGCGGATTCTTAACCACTGCGCCACTAGGGAAGTTCCTTTGGTATAGTTTTGAGAAAGGTACGAAGTCATATAACCATTGCCACATTTAGGATGCAGAACAGCTCCATCACCCCCAAATTCCCTGATGCTATCCTTTGTAGTCAAACCCCCCAGCCCCCAACCTTAACCCTTGACAACTACGGGTCTGTTCTCCATCCCCACAGCTTTGCCTTTTCCTGAATGTTATATAAATAGAATCATCCAGCCTTTTGAGACTGGCTTCTTCACTTAGCACAATGCATTTGAGATGCACGTTATTTTAAAAGTTTGTAGAATATTCTGCAATGAGTTGCTCATCCATTCCACCACCCAGACCATTCAGGCCAGGGATATTTTAAAACATTTACCAGCCCTTTGCATGGTTACTTTTGAAGGCATCCCCATAGCATTTCAAACATTAAAAGGCAGCCATTTTTCATATTCAAGATAACTTTTTTTCCCTGTAATTTTTTTGGAATTCTCAGTTCACAGGATTGGAGAGACATTTACTTACATTTATTAAATTTTTATTTTGCAACTTTCTTATGTTAGAGCCAACACCCTTCTTTCAAGTCTCAAATATTCTGTAGGTCCCTGGAAAGCTCATAGACCTTGGACACCATGCCCCAAGTGCCTGACAGAGCCCCACAAGAATTCCATAGCTAAAGGCATCATGGTGCCAACCTACACCAGTGAGAGAAAGCAATGGAAGACTACTTTCTCTGAATTACAATGCCCTTCCTAAAAAAAGGAAAAAAGAAAAAAAGCATATGGCACAGTAATTCTTTTTTTGAAAAGATTTTATCTCACAAACATACAGACTGTGTAAGAATGTATGTGCAAATTTGTTCATTGCAATAATACTGGTAAGCGTCTATCCATAAGGGATTGCTTCAACTGTGGTACATTACACAATGGAATGCTATACAGCCATGAAAAGGGGTGAGGTAGATCTATACATGATAACAGTAAAATTTTCCCAACTAAGTGAAAGCACAAGTTGCAGAAAAAGAATGCAAAATCTGACTACCTTTCTGTCAAATAAAAATCATTATAATTTTAAAATGTTAGTAAATGCATAGAAAATAGTCGAAAAATACATGCCAAATTTAACTCTGGTTTCCTCCAAGGGAGGAAAGAGTTTTTGGATGTGTGGGTATGTGGTTAGGGTGAGGCTGTCATTATTTACTTTTATGTAACATTTGAATTTTTTGCCATGAACATATATATTACTTTGGTAATCAGGAAAAGTCAATAAATATTACTTTAAACAACCGCAATACAAGCAGGACTACTGAAAGATGTGAATTGATGTTCTGAATTTCCAAGCACATTGTGGATGAGCTTCAGACTGTTCTTGGGTTAGTGGGTTCCTTGTCTCCTCTCAAGGCCAAAACAACCTAAGCAAAAACTCCTCCTTCACCTTCTTCCTACAACTGAGCACTCTCCTACCCAACAATTATCATCCACAAAACCCAAGTTTATCTTGGTTGAGAGGTTTCTGGAAAATAAGACTTTCCCACTGGTTGAGAAGGGAAATTGGATAAAGCTAGCGTTTCAGTTCTGCATGGCATCTAAAGAACTCCCAAGCCAATCGACCGTGTATGTGCTCTGAAGAGACCCTCCCTGTCGGGGAAGGCCCTCGAACGCCAGCGGGTCAACATGGTGGTAACATGCTATGTAGAGTAACACACACATATGAAGTACCATGTTCATAAGAGTTTCAGGGACATGCTCATTAAAACAAGGTATTGAGATGCTGTCTCAGACACGTGGGAGACCAAAAGAAGTTTACAGAGCCTTGAGTCAAAAAGGGCCTCATGAGAGAGACCGCTTGAGAATACGAGGCCGGTGATGGAGCTGGAAAGGACCAAGTCCAGCGTTCGGTGTCCTGTCAGCTGGTTGGGGGCCTGCGGGCCCTCACTCACTGGTGTCTGGGGGCAGGCACAGTCTTGAGCTCCCACACCTGAGGAATGGCTTGGATACAACAGGAGCTGGTCCAAGGGACAATGACGCCATGGTGGCCCTGAGGGACCTCTTTGCTTTCCCCCTATAATTGCTTCAAAAACTGTGAGCGTCCACACCTGGGTTCCCATAGTCACCTGTTCAGGACAAGCAGCAGAGAAGACAGGAGAAGGGATGTTGGGCAGACCAGTGGCTTTTGTGGAGAACTAGCGGGCGCCCCGTCTAGCTGCCCAGGTGTCGGGTCTGCCCGCCGCTTCTGCTTTACAGGCGGTGGGAGGATGCAGGCCTCAGCCAGACACAAGGCTGGGCAGCCACCAGGTTGTTGTTTTCACCTCCCCGCGGCACAGCTGTCCTGGGAGAGGACTGAGGGCGCCAGGGAATCTCATTTGTAAAACAGGTTTCGTTTTCTCACTTGACAGACACACCTGGTGCTTCTATTCCACCTTCCTTCACCTGTGACTGGGCTGCTTCTCCTCCCATTCACGGGAGCTTCGGGATAATCTGAACCCCAGACCCAACCCCTTCCCCTGCCTCTGGGCAGCAGACTCAACCAGCCTCCAAGGTAAGATGTTTTTTGGAAGGGGGCGTGGCGCGGTGGTGGGCAGGATTGGGAAGTGGAATGGAACACGGTGATGCGCAAAGGGAAAGCAAAGAATGGGCTAAGGCAGCTTCCTGAGTTCGCTAGAGGTGACATTTACCTACCGCCTAAATGGTTGGTTGACTCACCTGCTTTGGAAGGAGGGGTCCACGGAGACGTACGCGTTCAAGGCGAGGCCGAGGCCTGGCTCTCCTGGCTCGCCAAGTCTGCTGGAATCACCTGCGGTCCCCCATTGCCAGGGCTGGTTCACATACCTCTTCAACTTCTCATCTCTGTCAAGAGCGTCCTGGAAACGGCCCTCCTCACCTCTGGGACTGGCCCTCTTCCCTCTGGCTAGAACCTGGCTCAAATGCTCTTCTCTCTGTCCTCTGTGGCCACAGGTCTCGTTTAATAGCCCCTTCCGCACTGAAAACTCTCCATACATTTCTTTTAAAACCTTTTATTCAATAATATATACTTTTAAAATTATAATATGTAACCGCCCATCATGCCATATACGCCCCGTGCCCCCACTGGAGTCTGTGGTCAGCTAGTTAACATGGTCTGCTGGAAAAAACAGGCGGCCACGGGGACGAGCCAGGGGCGCGGGGGAGCAACAGTAACCAACAACCATTTCGCATACCCTTCACATTTCCCATGCTTTCTGGGTCAGGAGGAAGTCAACAGGAAGCCAAAGGCGTGTGAACCTTTTACATTCAGAAGTGAGGTTTGATATACGGTGGTGGGCTGCCCTTCGGTTGGTCTAGTTCGTGCTCGCCAAACCTGCCACCGTTTTGTGTCTGCTCACGGAACGTGATCTCTCTACACACGTTAAGACGTTTGATTTGGTTCTTGTTCTGCTTATGGAAAAGTGGGAGGAACCGCAACAGACCTGGGGAGAGAGATGGGAGGAGGGGAAAGATGGCATTAATCATTCTGACCTGGAGTGAGGACAGGCCTCCACTGGCCTGTGGCTCCCTTCTCTTGGGGAGCACCGGGAATGGTATACAAGCCTGACTTTCCCATGGCACTTTGTGGAAAACCAGGTAAGAACTGACTGGTTTCAGGTTTCAAATAGTACCCTTTTTCTTCCTCTTCTTATCACCACTTACAGAGGCAGTCTTGGTCCCAGCCTTACTGGACCGAGTCCCTCCCCTTTTCTCGGGTCCAGGACGCTGATCTAGAAGCACCAAAGCCTCTTGTCTATTCTGTGTAAGCCAAGCTACAGGCTCAGCAGCCCAGCTCCAGATATCCATCAGACCTGACCAACTTACTTATGTCTTGGGACCAAGAATCAGATGACTGTATTTAGAGGGAAAGGGCCCAGTTCACTAATAAAGAGCAAAAACAGAGCTCAAATATTTTTAACTCCCCCCTGGAAGGAGCTGTCTGGCATGGCCTGAAAACCTCATTCCTCCTTCCATGTCCAGCACAGTGGAGTGGGTCGTGAGATGCCAGCAGAACTCTAGAAGCAGCAGCTCATAATGGTGCCACAGCAGGGTACCGACAGAAAAGACAATGTATCTGGGAAGCGGTCACACAGAAACATTTCATGACCCAAACTTTCTTTGGGTACAGGAAGGGTTCTACTGCTTAGTATCTGAGAAAGGCTGCATGGTGCGTAAGGTTAAGAAATGACTCTTCAGCAGATGATTTTCAAGCATCCCACTCCACAGAGGGATCAGTGAGAAGCAAGCTCACTGATGAAAGACTCCACCATCTGCCAAACAATGGCGTGTGCCCGCCTGTGTTGCAAGAAACGGGGCTGGGGAGAGGTTTTCCTAAATGCAGAACACTCTGCCACAAGGTAAAGTTGTGCAATGAAATGGTCAATCCCAAGCAGGATTGACAGGTTCTGAGTGATACAATTCAGAAACAAGTACCAAGAAACAACCCCCACACCACCCTAGTCCCACCACTTCTGCTCAAGTCAAGTCTTCACACCAAGGTGATTAACTGCAGCCACCCACCCACAAAACTTCACAGTTCAAGGTTTATTCTTCCTCTCCCCCAAGAGACAGGAAATACAAGTTTAAGGTCCTCATAGCAGTGGCTTGTCTCCCACTTGGGAAGGCTGGTGATTCTCAACATGCTGGTGATTATCAACATTTTTATTTATGAAAACAGGATTTAACATGGCATTTTTCTTTCCTCTAAAGGGCAGCAGCACATAAATCATACATCAGTCATCCAGTGATACAAAGAGGTGGTCAATTGTGTCTGAAGTAGTCATTAGTAAAGGATCACAACCCAGGCAGTGTTGCTTTTCTGCAAACAGAAGAAAATAGTCGGCTCCATGCTTCTTGAAGATTTATCCAAGCTTTCCACTGGGTGTCAAGATTTCTGTCCCAACCTCTTAGTCACCATTTACAGCAAGAAAAGCCAGCAAGTGAAAAACTGTTAATTTATTGATTCAATGAATTAAAAAAAAAAAAAAAAACAATCCCCAATACATGCAGTTCAGGATTAAGTATCACATTTGTAGCACATTGTTGATTCTCTACACAAAAGTATGCATCACCTGTATAATCCCATAACATCACTTCCCCCCGCCTCTACAATACCTGGTTGGGGTCATTTTCACTGACACATTCACGTAGCTCCAAAGCATATGTTATTACTGGTTTCCTTAAGCCAGATGTTTCCTCGCCACCTCCCCTCCCCTCATCCCTACCTCGGGGTTAGTTTTAATGGCAAGATGTCACTCAGTCTTAGATTTATTAAGCTCACTGACAAACTTTGGCTTCTTGTGTGCTCATATGGACCCTGCTTTTGCTTTCGGGTTTATATCTCAATGGCCTTGACTCTGATCAGTTACTATCCACTCCTGTTAATTTGTAGGAGGGAAGATTGCTTTTTCCTGTGAGTGCTCATGCAGTAACACAGATTCCTAAACGAATCATTAATCTGAACTGGCATTAAAGGAGACTGTCAACGGGGCTCTCTCAGATCCATTTCAATGCATATATAAAAATTCTTCTGATTGTTTGTGTCCCAAAATAATTTTGCTTCCATCCTCATCAAAGCAGCACCTGGGAGAGGCTAAGTCATTTCCCTGAGTAGACGCAGACTGAGACCCACAGCCATGGGCTGGCTCTCTCTGGGACTCAGCATCTGCCTCAAGAGCACCACCTTGCAGTCCCACTGGAACCAATCCTGGGGGCGTTCCAGAACTCAGGGCACGTTCCAGAACTTGAACTTTGTGCTCCCTTGCTTTCTTCCCTCAAGAAGTCATGCCCCGCCACCTCAAGATCTACCTTTCAACTGTTTTTACTGATTCCCTTTCTTCTTTTAACAGCCCCCTCTCCTGTCCTCTCTCCCTGCCCCCAAGGATTATAAGCTCTTCCGTCTCCTCTAATCAATCAGTTGGAGAGCACCTTCCTTCTCTGCACGGGAATACATATGCTTTGAGCCTCGTGAGTACCAACGTGCTGGAGAATGCCTGTGAGGAGACCCAGCAGAGTGACTGAGGTTCACGTGCCTCACAGAACTGGCTCTGGCACTCCTCTAAGTGGTAAGATGACCCGGGAATGCTTGGTCTGCATTATACACTCATTGGTTGCTCCCACCTGGTCACTTACCACGGGGCTAGGATAGGACAGGGGCAGGCCAGCTGATAGGATCACGGGGAGAGTGAACTGCAAGCAAACCTGATGAAAGTATTTGCACTTCATCAGTTCTGCTCTCGCCATGGGATTTCTCAGCTGAAGCAAAACCTTGCAGTTATGCTCACCTGTGGCCAACAACCTCTGATACACCGATCTGTATTTGGCACGGGAACCTTCCGTTCTCACCATACCGGGTCTATGTTCTTGAACACAGGCAGTACCTGAGATGACAGTGTAACACTACCCTGTTCCCCACATTTTTTTGCTTTTCTTTAGGAAATAATAGGTCCTTATCATAGGCACTTTTAACCTGTTACAAGGTAATGAAGCAAACAAAATGTCTAATGAAAATTACTGAGATGAATTTAAGAAATAATATGCTAACCGAAAAGGATATTGGGTGGGTAAATCTACCACAGCTTTGTCTAAATGTAAGATTAGACTCACTCACACACACGCACGCTCTCATCCCTCTTTTGGAACTCTCCAAGACTGCCTCCTAACCCAGGTAAATACTCTAAAATCTCAGGGGAGCTAGGTCCATCTGGACACAAAATGGTTCTGGAGATAGGTAAAAGAGGAAAGAAAGGTCTGGATGAGACTCAGTTCAGTTTGGCAAAGAACCACCCACAGTCAGTCAGCCAGAAGTTGGGTGTCAAGACCAGACTCAGAAAGGAGTGAGCATTTTAAACTCAGTTATGCTATATGTCTAAGGCATGAAGAGAGGTAAAAAGTATAGGTGGTGGAAAAGTAAACTGTACACATAAAATGGAAGAATTACTCCTTTGCCAAGCTGCAGTCACAAAACCCAAGGACAGGCAGGTGAGCTGTGTTTGCATCTACTACATCATGACCAGAGGAGAGACAGTAGTCAAGTCACCTGACTCTTCTCCGCTGCTTCTACTGCCTCTGTGGGGACCCAAGAGAAAGAAACGGGGTTACTACTTCACCAAGACCCTCCAGTAGGCTTCCTCTGCCTGGTCCAGACCGGCAATTTAAAAAAAAAAAAAAAAAAAAAACAAGGGTGGGGGGAGGGAATGGGTGACAAAGGAGGAGATGGGTGGGGCAGGAAAGACACACAGTGGCACATTTCCCTGATAAATAATAACCAACAGTTCGGTGTTGCCTAGAAGGGCACATTAGAAGGCTTTTGATATCCAAAACACTGAGTTTTGCTGCCTGACATATCAATATAGGTTCACCCAAGAGCTCCTGTCTTGTTTTTGATTTTCAGGTAGAACAAATGTATACATTAATATACAGAATGTGCAATGAAGGCAGGTAGCATTGGTATGAGAACCTTAACTGAATGCATTTCCTGGCTTTGGGATCTTGTTTTATTTGAAGTTCCCACTGACCAAACGACAAAAATAGCATCTACATTTAGAGATAGGACCTGCTACCAATACCAATACGATTTTATTGGGATATGGAATGTAAACAGATGTTTTCAAACAACCTAACCTTATAAAAATGTATGGCATTATTAAATAGTAATAAAGAAATCCTAAAGTGTGATGTGGTGGTAGACACCTTGAGCTCCAGCCTAGTGTGAGAGGTCCCCACAACTGCAGCATGGCCCTGCAGCTGGGGTCAGGGGACTGCTTGCAAACTATGTTGATGACAAGTCCCCAGAGTGACATCAGCTCTATTTTTTTTTAATTTTCTTAAACAAAATATAGCTTCCTTTGCTAACGTGAAGGCTAGCACAATGGATCCCAAGCTTTGATACTTGCCCCAGCAGCTCCACTCCTTTCCCCAAGTCGCTTGTATGCTACTCTCTCCGGTCACCTGGGTTATCGGTGGGTGGCCCTGCCCACACAACTCCAGTCCCTGCACGTGAGAAAGACTTATCTCTGCCAACACATTCATGTATTACCTATCAGAGCTTAAAAATGCAGATTACCCTGATTACAGAGGGAAACTGTTTCTCATGGGGATAAAAAGAGGTAAAGCATGGGAGGGGAGTACTTGTTTTTTTCCCACCCAATCCGTCTTTCCTGAATAAATTCTAATAAGGATGCTTTTTTTTCTCCCTCCCTGACCTCCCTGAAGACTGACTTTCCAGCTTTAGTTATGGTTGTGAACAAAAAGTCTTTGTTTCAGAGACGTGCGTTAAAATAGGTGCACACACAGGGATGTGCTGGGAAATGAAGTTTTCCTTAAGAGGCTGGAAAAAAAAAGCTACATGAAAAAAATAGCAACAAGATTTTATGGTTAGGCAAATCAACGAAGGTTACACTGAGCTCCAAGTTATGCACTTAGCATCCAACTTTTGATGAGACAGATGGACCTGTCCATGGCATCAGAAGGTTTAAAGTGATGCCTCCTGATATCAAAGGGGACTCCTGTGAGAGTGACTGCAGTTTGCTCCCAAATGAATACACTTAGAAGAAAACTGCAGGGATGAGGTACATTTCCCAGAGAGCTCATGTCATTAAAAAAAAAAAAAAAAAAAAAAAAAAAAACATAAAACATGAATTTGTAAAAGAGCTTAGAAAAAAATACTGTCACTGTTTTAGTATCTCCTTTTCGTGAATGAGGCTGGTGTGTCACTATAGACCGCTGACATTTTGCTAAAACTTGAGCCTGAATCTCACCAAAGGAAACCCAGACCACAGTGGAATAGATAGGAAGTCAGATATTCAGAGCTTGTTGACTTGAACAGGTTAATTCAACAGTGGTCTCCTGTTAAATAAAGGTAAATGTACAACAACTCCGAGTCTCTCATCTCCCATGCATTCCAAAGGGAAAGTCCCCTCAGATACCCAACTATGTGCATCGTCAGGCTGCCGAACAGCAGTTCCCTGTAGACTAGTGCTGGGGAGTTTCTTTCTTTTTGACAGACTTTTAGGTCTTTACTCTTCTTTGCGTTTAGAAGGAATGGCTAGAATTTCTTTTTATCACACTGTAGTTTTCCTTCAAGGTTTGTGTTTGGTTGGTTGGTTTTATTGGCAAGCATCAATGCCGCATTACCCGTCGCTTTCCAGTCTTCATCGGGCCGCCGTGAGACCACTGGAAAGTACAGCATTATCTGCACAAGGCTGGGACTGCTCCTTCACCACGGGGTCTGCAAGAAAACAGGAGGACAGTCAGCAGAGGCAGGGCTGGCCAGTGCCAGGGGAGAACACCATAACAGACCCAACCTTCTTCCACAGTGAGATAGAGACACAGGCTACCAGGAAGTCAGGGTCAGGAGGGCAACAGAAATTACAGACACTGAGAAATGATCAGGGGGAAATGCTCTCACAATCAACTCGTATATTTCTTCAGAGTACAAGTTCAACTGCTAAGACTAAGGGAAAAGACAGGCAGAGAAACACCCATTTCCCACTGTTCAAAATTTCTACTGATTTTCTTATGTGTTGTTTTTCCTTGAATACTAACATCATATCCAACTCCCATTTCTTCAAAGTATGTGCGATAGATAATAAACACTTCGGAGGAAAGGGTGAATAAAAGGAGCTATTAGAAGAACTATCGATTTTAAGCAACAGTATAAAAATTTTTTTATAGAAGTATAATATGTATTCGGAAAAGTAGACAGATCATGATTTGCATAATATAAACATCAGTGTTCTTAATTCAGTCAAACTCAGAGTGTAAAAATAGCCTTCTGTGACAGAAAGACATCCATTTACACTTGTCTGAGGTCTGGAAGAATGAAGGGTAACACCTTTTAAATCTGCTGTCTACTAATGCTTATGGGTTACCAGGCTCAAGACCACAGAGCAATGTATTCTTCAGGCAAGATTTAGTTAATCTCCAGAGAGGAAAAAAAGGAGAAGGAAAAAGCGTATTGGTCAAGCAAGAGATAGGCTGAAAGTTCTCATCTCACTTCAGACAGAAAATTGAGACAGATCACTTAACCTCCCTCACTCTCAGTCTCCTCTGTGACTGGACTAAATGACCTCACACTGCCTATAATGAGAGGAAAGTCTGGGACATACTTTATCAGTGGGGAGAACCATATGCATGCAGACCGATAAGCAACCACATGAACTGAATGAATATACACACATACTTTAAAGTGAGACCTAAGAAGTCTGTAATTCAGACAGGATTTTAGTGAGGTCCTTCCATACCTGCTTTCCTTTCCTCAAATTCCTTGTATTTATTTATCTTATTTCCTTCTTTAAAAATATGCTATGGTCACCTTACTACTTTCAACAAATCACTTTTTTTTTTGAGGGGGAAAAAAATCTTTGATTAGGTTTCCACACAAATGTATATATTTGAAAACAAAACTTTAGATACTTGTCATCTATCAACTCAGGGTCATGGGCAATGGTCAAACAGACCAGACTCAAGGGAAATACAGCAGTGAACAAGCAAACACCTTTGGGCATCTAGAAACAGATCTGCAGAGCTGTTTCAAGAGTCGAACTAATGAGGCCAAATCCCAAGCATGATTCATCCAAATACCCAGAATTCTCTTGTCTGGCCTCAAAGATAAAGAGTAGAAGAATTTCCCTTTGACAAATCAGGCCCCTGGAAACTCACAGAAGTATGGGTGCTCCATGGCCTCTTTGGCAGTCAGTCTCTGTTGATGGTCATATCGCAGAAGTTTGTCCAGAAGATCTAGGGCCTCAGGGCTGACGAGGTGTCTGTTCTCACTATGGATAAAATTTTCCCAGCGTTTCCGTGAATGTCTGAGAAGAAAAGGAAAGCATTGGTATTCTGAGATTAAATTCAACAAGAATCCTTACATATTAGGCTAAAAGCCAACAAAGTCTTAGAACATTGCGCTGATTACAAGCTCATTAAATCTCATTCTTATTGTTACTTGTCCCCCCCACCCCGGCCCCATAGTTATGATCACAGCATCCTCAAACAAAACAGTGCTCTGTGACTGATACGTAGAATTAATTAAAATGTCTGCATCTGATTTAAAATTTGTAGAACCTTTCTAGATAATTTTTTACGCCCCAGGCTTTTAGTCAATTCTGGGTGAGGCACGGAGGTAGCTAAGTAATCTTTATTGTTCAGCAGATATATTTAAAGAGCTAGCCTCAGAAACATGGAGGTTCCATAAAAATTACTGTCTGAAAATTGTCAACACAACATCTACTTTTCAACACTACTGTACTGTATCTGAGAATATGCTTTAAAATTTGCTCCCTTACAGAAAATCCATTACACAGAACAAGAAACTACAAATCTCTTATTCAAAGAAGAATCACAGCTTTCTAAGATTTTCCATTAAAATAAGCCATATGCTGTTCCAGAAAGCTTTTTTCTGTAGCATGATTTTGTCTTCCATTTTCTATTGATAAACAGGTTATCTCTTAGAGAAGTAAAATGATTAGAAGACACATGTAAACAATGCCCAAATTTCTCAAGTTAAAAAATATATATGGGGAAAAAAAAGAATATTTCGATTTTGATATAATTAGAAAGGAGAAAGAGCTTTAGAAAGTGATTTCAGCTAACCTTTTCACTTCTGAAATGGGGTAAATTAAGACCCTCTTTCTTTCTCTCTCTTACTTACTGTCCCAGGATATCGTTGAAGTGTGGATCTAGGTCTATGTGATACTTCTTCAGATACCCATACAGCTCATCTGTACCCAGAACCTTGGCAATGCGAACAAGCTGAAACACAAAACAAACTGACCAAATTACTGAGCACAGAACTCACTGCAAGCCCGTGGGGATGCTGGACCAAAGAATTAGGAGACTTCCACATCACTAAATTTCCAGGGAACAGATACAGATCTGAGCCCGGGGCGGGCAGGCAGCAGACTCACAGATATGAAGTTCACATGAATGCAAATTTCCAAAATGCCTTTAAAATGATAATAATATTATGACAATAATATTCTACAGGCTGATGATTATGGGGACAAAAAACCTAATGACTAGAATCTTTTTTTTTTTTTTTTAATAAATTTATTTATTTATTTATTATTTATTTTTTGATGCGTTGGGTCTTTGTTGCTGTGCTCGGGCTTTCTCTAGTTGCGGCGAGCGGGGGCTACTCTTCATTGCAGTGCATGAGCTTCTCATTGCGGTGGCTTCTCTTGTTGCGGAGCATGGGCTCTAGGCACATGGGCTTCAGTAGTTGTGGCTCTCGGGCTCTAGAGCGCAGGCTCAGTAGTTGTGGTGCACAGGCTTAGTTGCTCCACAGCATGTGGGATCTTCCCGGACCAGGGCTCAAACCCGTGTACCCTGTATTGGCAGGCGGATTCTTAACCCCTGCACCACCAGTGAAGTCCTTAATGACTAGAATCTTGTTTTATTAGACAAGGAGGTACCTGACTTCCTCATAGACACAATTTGGAAGTTGGGCATAACGCAGCACTATCTGTCTCTATCTTTGGGGAACCACAGACAAGATTTTGTGAAACTCTTTACCCTGAAGAAAAGCTTATATGCAGATACTGGATGATATTTAGTGGCTCAACAACAGCATCCCTATCAAGATGCTATTTTCTTGGCATCTGCCCCCAAATGGATAGGAGCCAGATGATGTTTGCTTACCTGGTCATAGTTATCCTGTCCATGAAAGAAGGGCTCCTTTCGAAAGATCATGCTCGCTAACATACAGCCCAAACTCCACATATCCAGGCTATAATCATACATCTGAGGAAATAAAGACAACCAGTCAGTCAAGGGTGTTACAAATGTCATTTTTCTGATCTGAGTTTCTAGGTTTCTAGTCTTCAGTTGACCTCTTCAGATATTTTAAAATTCAAAGCCAAAAAAAAAGTAGCTGAGAAAAGTCCATAATTATCATTTTGGGGCAGAATAAAGACTGGATTTTATTTTATTTTATTTATTTATTGGCTGCACTGGGTCTTCGTTGCTGTGCGCAGGCTTTCTCTAGTTGCAGCGAGTGGGGGCTACTCTTCGTTTTCGTACGCGGGCCTCACACTGTGGTGGCTTCTCTTGTTGCGGAGCACAGGCTCTAGGCACACGGGCTCAGTAGTTGTGGCACGTGGGCTCAGTAGCTGTGGCTCATGAGCTCTAGAGCGCAGGCTCAGTGGTTGTGGCACACGGGCTTAGTTGCTTCGTGGCATGTGGGATCTTCACGGACCAGGGATGGAACCCTTGTCCCCTGCATTGGCAGGTGGATTCTTAACCACTGCGCCACCAGGGAAGTCCAGAGTCTAACTTCTTGAGCCAGGCGACAGATTCCTGGGAATGGTACCCAAAAGGTGGCAAACCTTTTCCCAAAAAGTAGTGAGGTCGTGGATGGTATGTAGGCCCAGTTCTGTAGCTGTTTTTTTCTAAATTGTCTCCCCAGGAACCAAGATCATCTACAATGATCCTGGATACCTTTTGTATCAAAGGCTGGATTTTAAATGTATCCAAATTGACTAAACAAAAACCAGGAAAAAGAAAAAGCCAGGAAAAGCCCTAAGCAAAGGTAAAAAGAACCCAGAGGTGCTTCACTAACATTTTACCTGATAGTCCACAAGGAGCTCTGGTCCCTTGAAGTACCTGGAGGCTACGCGGACATTGTACTCCTGGGCAGGATGATAGAATTCCGCCAGACCCCAGTCTATCAGTCGCAGCTATAAGAACGACAGAAATAAAACATGTGAAAGGAGTGTCTCCAGATGCCTGTGTCTTACAACAAGGCCACATCTAATTAGATAACAATTATTCGGCCACATAAAAAATGTTAGCAAGTGCACTGGCTAAAAAGATACACTTTTCAGCAACTGCTAAGAGGTCATTTCTAGAGCAGAGCACTTGGAATCTTACTTACTTTTTCTTTTTTAAAATTTAAATTAGCCTGGCTTATCATTCTCTCTAGATCAATAAAGCTTAAGCTTGTCTTCTGCCTCCATACCAGCTGCATGTGTTAACATACCCCCTCATTACTGATAGCTTTCATTATAAGCTCTAGTCATAACAGAAAAGGTTGGGGACATGTGCCCCACTCCAGGATTCAAGCATTGCTCTAGCTTTTCATTAATCTAACACTAGCTGATTCATTTACTCACCAGTCAGGGACAATCAGAACTGAAAATAGAAAATTGGAGGGACCCAGGTATACTTTTAAGGCCAGGCAGATTGGTCTGAGGGTCATTAAGAAAGGAAGTAAAAATCACCAGCTGTAGTTTCTGTCTTGAGGCCCTCCAGAAAATCATGACCAAAGTATAAACAAGTGACTACAGTCAGGGTCAGCTGTCTACTCTTCTTGTGTACTATGCTTATGCGAAGTAGAAACCAACACTGGAGACTAGAGAAATAACAATATCACAAGTCTGCCAAAGAAAACAGCATGGGTCTTCAGAAACTACCTAGGTACTGGCCAGAGTTTTGACTGGCCCTAAGCCTTCCAATGAAAGGCTTTTCACTGCCTGGCTGTAATGGTACCTTTTTCTGTTGGTGATCTATCATGACATTGTGAGGTTTCACATCCCTGTGCATGATTCCCTTGCTGTGGCAGTAATCCAGAGCCTATTAGATAAGAAAGCACAGAGAAAAGTAAGCAAACCCTCTACCACCCCCCAATGCAAGCATATTCTTTTTATTTTTATTTTTTTGATTCTGAAAGCTTTTATTGAGCACTGTCAAATTTGTAAGCTTCATAGGGATGGACATCATATTTATAAATGCCCTTCTGTAAGTGCTACCATAGATGTGAAATTCTTGCCCTTAATATCATCTTTGAAACTGTTAAACTGAGAATTCTGTTAACATTTTAAGAATTGGCATATTGTATTACTGCAAGATTTGATTTTCAGCATCTGCAAGCATATTCTTATTTGTTTGTGACAGCTTGATCTGAATACAGCCTCTCAAGGGGCAGCCTTACTATCTGTAACAAAAGAGAAAAAACATGCTTCAGAAGGCACCCCTTGCTCTCTGAGCACACTATGCTGGCAGCTGGTAGAAAGGGGGCTGTGGAGAGGACACCAAGGGCTATGATGAAGGTTTCTTAAAAAGGGGGAATGATATACTTCTTTAGGCACTCCTCTCCTACTTGTAGCTGGTAGCAATACATCAGCCACCTGGATTTAGAAATCATACATTAATCTGTTGGTCTAATTTGATGTGTTTAAAACCAGATCTAGGAACCACACTGGAGTCACTTCTCATATGAGTTCAACGACATGAAAAGAGTACATGTGGACATGAAGAATGACATCCAAATATATCTGCAATATGACTTGTCTTTTAGGTAAGTGTCCTATGTGGGTTTTCTAGATTAACATATATTCTAATATTAGTATTTTCCTTAAAAATAATCCCCGAGCCAGTTGGTCTTTAAGAATTATGTTATGACTCTACAAGTCAATGATTTTTTAGTAAATTCCTCAAGCTGTGCCACCACTACCACAATTCATTTTTAGAACTTCTTCATCATCCCAAGAATTTCCTAAGCTTAAGCCTGCCTGCAGTCAGCCCCCAATCCCATCTACCTCCTACCTCCTTCCTTCCTTCCTTCCCCTCTCCTCCCAACCACTGCTCTACCACCTGTTGCTACAGATTTGCCTCTTCTGGACAGTCATCAAATGAAACAATACAATACACAGTATTTTATCTTCTTTCGCGCAGCATACTGTTTCTAAGATTCATCCATGTTGCTTTTTTCCTTGCTGAGTAGTATTCCATTGTATAAGTATACTAGTTGATAGACATTTGGTTTGTTTTAACTTTCTGGCTATTGTGACTCATGCTACTTATGAACATTCATGTACAAGTCTTTAAGAGGACACACATTTTCATTTCTCTTGGGTAGATTCCTACGGGTGAAGTGCTACGTTGTATGTACGTTTACATTAAGCTTTTAAAGAATCTGCCTAATTGTTTTCCAAACTGGCTGCACCATTTTACATTCCCATCAGCACCATGAGAGGGTTCCAGTTTCTCTATATTCTTGTTAACACTTGTTATTATCTTTCTGATTACAGCTGTTCTAGTGGGTTTGATGAGGAATATCATTGTGGTTTTGATCTGTATTTCCCTAATGAGTGATCAAGTTGCACATCTTTTCATATACTTTTGGGCCATCCCATATCTTCTTTGAACAAATGTTGATTCAGATCTTTCACCCATTTCTTATTTGGGTTAAGTTTGTTTTTTGTTTTAAACAATATAAAACTTTGCTCCTAAATCTCCCTTTTCTAACACAGTAACTATTTTCATAAATTTCAATGTTGGGCCCTTTGGCTTGTCTTAAAAAGCACTTGAAGCCTACATGAGGCCCATAATATACTCCTTGAATAATGACAGCAACCCATAATTGTATGGTACCTACTATGTGCTTGACACTGAGAGCTCTTGCAAGGTGGAGTTTTCCATGGGACAAGATTAGGGTTTCTCGATGTCAGCACTGTTGACATCTGGGACCAGATAATTCTTTGTTGTGGGGAGTGGTCCTGTGTATTATAGGATGTTTAGCAGAATCCCGGGCCTCCACCCATGAGATGCCAGTAGTGCCCCTCCAACTGTGACAACCAAAAATGGTTCCAGACATTGCCAAATGTCCTCTGAGGGACAAAGTTAGCCTGGTGGAGAATCACTGGACTAGACCAGCAAGGGCACTGTACCAGGCATCTTTAAGTGGGAGGGAATATATAAGCCAGAGAATGATCCATAGAACCAGCATTCCAAGAATAAGCAAATTTTGCTTTCCCCAGACACAAAAGAGTATACAGTGTACAATGCTTTTCATATGAAGGTCAAGAACAGGCAAAACTGAACTCTGGTGGCAGAGGTGAGAATATGCTCTATGCAAGGAGAGAAACAGTCTATATTTGCACTGTCCTACATGGCAGCCACCAGCCACACGAGGCCATCGAATGCTTGAAATGTGACTAGCGTGGCTAAGGAACTGAATTTTTTATTTTACTTAATTTAAATAGCTACCTCCGGAAAGTAGCTACTGTATTGGACAGCATAGTTCTGTGTCAATGTGGGTGAAGGTTTCACACTTAAGTAAAATCAAAAAACTATACCCTTAGGATTTATTCATTTCATCTGTGTAGGTTCTACTTCAATTTAATTCTTCTCTTTGTCTTGTTTTATACCAACAGTTGTAGCAAGATTCCACAGTGGCTCTGTGGCAGTGCTGCAGAGAACCATGGCTCCTGAG
Source organism: Balaenoptera musculus (assembly GCF_009873245.2). Classification (NCBI taxonomy): domain Eukaryota; kingdom Metazoa; phylum Chordata; class Mammalia; order Artiodactyla; family Balaenopteridae; genus Balaenoptera; species Balaenoptera musculus. Next base: position 33,435,678 of record NC_045803.1, read on the forward strand.
GACACACCTCCCTAAATCTGAATCAGGAGCTCAGACTTGGTGGGAAGCCTCAGCGAGTCACTGAGCAATCACGCTGCAGCCCTCAGCCTAGTTCCTTCTGCATTTTCTACATTCCACCTACATTTCCTCTCTCCCATCCCTGTTTTTTTTTTTTTTTCTTTTCTATGAGAATATTTAGCAAGTGTTGATTCTGTTATTTTGCCTGGTCTTTGTCCAAAGGAATAAACTAATTAGGACCACAGTACCTGAGGTGTGAAAAATACCTGACGAAAGCAGAGGCTGGACAAATACAGTAAGGGAATAAATTCTTTTGCCACTAGTCAGATTCCCTGTGGAGTTACTGACTGCTTTTAAATTCCTTGGGGGAATTATCTCAATTTAAAAATCTGATTGTTTCTGACCATTAAGCATGAAAGAGGTTTTTCAACTTTCATCTGGGGCTCTGCCTCATTAGCACAAAGTATGCCCCACCGCATAGCTGCTACCCCCAGAAGGCAGAGAGGACATCAGACACTGCCATCGGAATGACCAGCCTGTATCACTGCGATGCTGTTACCTGATCTAAGGACAACTGCCCTAGGTTATATATCTTACCTTTGGTGTGCTAGCTAACCACAAAATCTTAATACCTTACTTAAAAAAAAATAACCAACTGTGAGATTTGGATTGCTGCTCTCACGGAGTGAATGCCTGGGATTTTCTGAGAAGCCCTAGGAAAAAGACTAGCCTGACAGTTCAAAGCACTGCAAACCTCTGCCCACCAAGGCCTTCCATTCTAGCCCGGAGGGGATATGAAGAAAGGTAGAAAGGTGTGATAAACCAAGCTCTACTTTCTTCATCTTTCTGATCTTAATGACAAAGAAAGACCCATTCGCCATAAGAGTGAATCCACCACCTTGGCTCGAATGATAAGTAGTTTGTGTAAGTGCTTGTAAGAAAACACACTGACTTCACGTAAAGCTAGTCCTTCAAATTCCCATTCCTTAAAGCCTAAGCCTTGATTTAACTTGTATTTTCTTCGAGCAGCTGTTCATAATCCCATCAAAACTCCATCCTGACAATTTTCTTCAATGATACCAATACCTTAGACACATCTATATTCTTTTAGAAGTTCTTAAATTGAGACCCATCCATTCCACCCTATAACTTTATGTAATGCTGTATGTATATTTTTACATGCATTGGCAGCGTGGGGCGGGGGGTGGGGTTCATAGCTTTCATTAGATTCTTAGTGATCCATGACCCTAAAAAAACACCGTATTCCATTTTAAAAACCTTTTTAGAATTCTTTACTTAAGCGTTTATCTAACCAAATTAGAAAAGATCACTCCTCTGTCAATCAATAACACTTGAAAATTTCAGTCTCCTAGAAGGTCCACCCATCACCTCTCCTTGCATGTTAAGGTTAACCAGCCGGGGCTAAACGGGTGGGTTATCTCATACAAGAAGGGGACTATGAGAAATGGCAAGAAAAGGACGGCCGTAAAATGCCCACCATCCCTGTATGCATGTCCTTCCACGATGTGACTTCAATGCTCTGCCCATGAAAAGCGGAGTCTACTTCTCCACCCTTTGATTCTAGGTTTGGCCACGTGACTTGCTTTGGACAATAGGGCATCAGCAAACGTGACACAAGCAGAGGCTTGAAAAGTGCTTACATATATCGAGGTTTGCCCTCTATTGCTCTTAGGACCTGATGAGACCACCATGGGAAGCAGCCCAGACCATCCTTCTGGAGAATGAGACCTCAGCTATTCCAGCTGCCATCCCAGATATGTGAATGAGGCCATCCTGGACCATCTTGCCCTAGTCAAGTTGACCCAGACCAAAAGACTCACTCAGCCAACCCACTGAATTATGGGAAATAATAAATCATTTTTAAAAAGTCATTAAGTTTGGGGTGATTTGTTATGTAATGAAAACTAGTGGTAAGTATTAATTAAGCAGCAAAAACAAAACAAAACGAAAAACAGTAAACAAAAAAACAAGGACCAACCAGAGTTATGTTCTAATCTCTGGTATAATGTCCCCAGTACCACTAACTTAGCCATTTTTCTCAGTTCCACTGAAGTTTCTATGTAAAGATTCCACAATGGAGGCCTCAATGTAAGTTAACCCCCCACCCCAAACCAAAAAACACCACTAAATTCTCTGGGTATCAAGAAATATTCTTGAGGTCTCTGTGTCCTCTCGAAAACTTCTTTAATGAATAATCCTGAAAAATTTCACGGTTTATGACTGTCACTTACTTTAAGTAGTTCATACATATAAAACCGGATATCAAAGTCTGTCAGGATCTGGTAGAGTTGCTGAAACAGATTTCAGAAAACATTAAGTTAATTTAGTCTTATTGCATCTTGTTATCCAAAGTTGGTCATTATTCTCTGTAAACTTAGTCACTGAAGAATCCCAGAACTTTTTACTACCTGATCTGGAACAAATGAGGACAAAGACTAAAGACAAGGGTCTAACACTTCGGTCTTCAGAAGAAAAAACGAAAGGAATTCCAAGGGGAGAAGAAAAAAACCATTTACACCAACTTGGATCTTTTAAAAACCTGTGTAATGCTCCATGATTACAACACCCACAATTACATTATTATGAAGTCCAAATTGTCCTCATATTCTTACTGAACTTCAAACAAACTAACCCCACTGCAGCACCACAGTTTACTTTAGAGAACCAAGTTCTGAGCAGATAGCAGAATCTGAAAAACTTCATCAGCCCACATGGTAAGATGATGGCAAGACAGTCTGTTCATGAAACCCAAGGAAAATGAACTGCTATAGCATTTGGAGACGGCAAGAGACTTCAAAAAAAAATCTATAACCTCCACTCCCTCAAAACCAATTCCAGGCTGGAAAAAAGAACACTTCATTGGCAAAAACTGATGGAAGCTAAAGACGTAAAATGTTTAGGGGGGAAAAAAAGGAGTGGTGGAGTGAGATGTTTAAAAAAAAGGAAGGAAGGAAGGAAAAAAGGAAGGGAGGGAGGGAGGAATGGATGGATACCAGTTCTGAAAATGATTACAGGCCTAAATGACATACCAATGTAAGTTTTCATAATTGGTAATCCAAAGACCCACTCACCGGGAGTTTTGTTTGTTTGATTTCAATTTCTAAGAGACGGAGTAGAATTTACACAGCCAGGTTCATTTAAATCATCACAAACCCCCATCAGAAACTATATTATTATTTTAGACAATCAATTCCAAGTAAAGCTCTTTCCCCATCAGTCCAAGCAGCACCTTCTGTAAAATTAATCAGTACACCTTTATTTAACCTATTTTGTTTCTCTCTTTACTGGAAGACTCAAGCCATGCAGGGAATCTCTCCAAGGAGCACAGAACAGCGTATACAATGTGTTTGTGTAAAAAAGGAGGGGAAACTAAAACTACACATGCATATTTGTATCTGCAAGAATGACTTTTCACTGTGTACCGCTTTATATTTTAGATCCATGTAAACATACTACCTGTTCAAAAAATTTTTTTTACGAAAAACAACAGATTTACCAAGAATCGAATCCAACATTTTCGAACACCAGGACCCTTAGCCTCTTTCTCAAATTTCCCCTTTTCAGTAAGAGTAATTATCCCTCCAACTTAGTAAGAGTGTCTGATTTCACTCATGGCACTGCAGAAAATGAACACATACTTTCCAGTATACTGGTGGTGGCTTGGAGCTGCTCCACTACTGGAGGCTGACCCTGCTTGGGACTGAACCGCGTTTAGGCCCCATGGCATGAACGTGCCACCACTTCGGCTCCTGAGAGACTCAACTGCGTAACAGCTTAACACCCAAGTGTTTTGTTCTCCCCCAGCTCTGCATAGCAAGAAAGGCTTCTCAGCAGCACACTGACAGTCTGTATGTACAGACACAGGCCGAAGATAACACCTCTTCGGGTGCCAAATCAGCTCTTCCTCTGAGAGCTAAGGAGATGACTCCCAGAGACTGTGCCAAGTTGAACCTCAAGGCAATAAACAGACAATGAAAGTGAAAAGGGCATTTTCTAGTAACCCTCAGAGGGCTAGAATATTCTATTTCCAGAAAACAAACATGGGCTATTTTATTATTTGGACCTTTATCTGCGGAAGGCTTTCCTCTCATACCATGCAGTATCTATCCCAAGCATCCACGTGAGTATTAAGGCATAAAAACAAATGTCCTTGGACTGCCAACACAGTATTTACAGCTACTCTAACCAATATCAATTTTACGTAACACAAAAAACACTAGCTGACTATAGCGTTTAGGCCTAATACGTTACAAAGTCCTGAGTGACAGGATGATACTCACTTTCATTTTTCAGGAGCTCTGGGAAGGAGGAGACCAAACTACACTTGTAACATTTTACCACCCGGGCCTGAAATTCAGGACTCACCAGAGTCCAGGGAGTAGCTTCCTCCAACCTTTGTAGCTCTTTCTTCACTGCAGCCCCCAGGAGTTCCCCACTCTGACCAAAGAAACCTGTCTTTGCCACCTCTGTTCTTCCCTCCCCCAAATCTAGAATGCCTGCCCCTCCCCCTTAGCTGGTAAAGTCATAACCATCCCATCCGGGTGCCACAGAGCCCACAGTGGTCTCTTCCTTCTCTGAACCCCCAGGCTATTCACCGTTCTCTGGGGCGCTCACAGGACACCGACAGCAGCAGCGTCCCCAGAGTTAATGTTCTGCATTCGGGTACTGGTGGTGAAGTTGTTCTCAGGATACTTTCTCACTCTGCTGTGAACAACAAGAGGCTTCTTCACCTTGCCCACACGCCAAGAGCCCCAGGCCACCGCCCCTGCATATCGAGGCATATGCATGCTGGGGAGGAACGGATGCCACAGCTGCTGGCAGTCACCGATTTGGTGATTAAAGATCTCTGAACTTTCCTTCCCTCAGGCATGTCAAGGGTCCACCGTACAACTCTGTCTGTGGACAGCAACTCTGTATTTGCACAGCAGAATAACATGTTTTATATAGCCCATAACACGTGTGGCAATTCTGTGCTTGTACACAGAAGGCAGTCAATAAATGTCTTTGACGATGCTCACTAGTCAATGGGACAAAATTAAAACTGTCCTCAAGAAACAGAAGTACTAAGATTCCATGACAAATTAGGAAGGGAAATTTCACAAGAAGCACACTTCTCCTCCATTCTTCTTAGTCAGCTACGTGGAGAACATCCTTAACCGACCAACTGCAAAATGTTGTCAGGAAGTTAGTTTTATTTACGTTTTCATAAAGTAAGTGACTTACCAAAAACAAAACAAGCCTATACTTCCCGGAAGATTACAAAGGTGCTGAGAATGGAACCAAACTAGGATTGGTGAATAGTTTCTAAGTCTCAAACACACTGGCATTTCCCTAGAAGTCAGTTATACTCCAGGACTATTCAAAGGGCCCAAGGTAGAAATCTCCTGGGACTTTTTTTTTTTTTTTAACTTTGGGTTTGTTTGTTTGTTTGTTTATTCATTCATTCATTTATGGCTGTGTTGGGTCTTCGTTTCTGTGCGAGGGCTTTCTCTAGTTGCGGCGAGCGGGGGCCACTCTTCATCGCAGTGCACGGGCCTCTCACTATCATGGCCTCTCTTGTTGCGGAGCACAAGCTCCAGACGCGCAGGCTCAGTAGTTGTGGCTCACGGGCCTAGTTGCTCCGCAGCATGTGGGATCTTCCCAGACCAGGGCTCGAACCCGTGTCCCCTGCATTGGCAGGCAGATTCTCACCCACTGCGCCACCAGGGAAGCCCCTCTCCTGGGACTTTTAATTAACCTCAGAAGGTCCGAGAAGAAGAATGGGAAAAATGCAATTTGACCAAAAGAATCAGTGCCTTCTTGGTCTAAAACCAACATCCAGAAAGGAATGGCCACAAGTGGGCCTCACTCATGCTGTCTACACACAGATAGTTCTTTAGGCTCCAGTCGTGGTGCAGCTAGATTCCAAGGCCCCGTCCTAACGACTGTCATTCAGGAGGACTTCTCACTTTAAGAAGGTTCCCAGCCAGATGTGGGAATCACCAGCACAGCAAACTCTCACGCTGCACACATAGCTTGCATATTCCCTGCCATACACAGCTTGGTCTATGTCCAGAAACCAGTGGTCCCCACGTAGGGAGAAGAAAAACTGGGGCGAGTGCGAAATAAAGTAAAAGTGAAAGGTGCTGAATGCAGGAGGCACCCATTTTATAGCACTGTTCACACATAACCCCAAGATTCAGAATGAAACCAAGGGCAACATTTTTAGAAACTTAAGGAAGCAGAAAAAATCATTAATCAAGAACATCAAAGTTACTACAAATCACCCGAAAATGTCTTACAAAGAAATGACAAAATAATGTCAGTGATCTATAAATAAAAGTAAATTTTGTTCCCCCAATTAAGGAAACTTTATTTAGTCTGTGAATGCACCATCTCCACATCAGACCCTAACAGCATTAACAAGGCCTCAAGATAATCAGGTAGTCAAGGCCTAATTCTATGTGAATGATATGAAATTTTCCAAAGATTAATATGGGTCTACCATCTTCTCAAGATGGAGCCCATTTGGGATGTCTTAAACAATTTTTAAATGCCCAAATGATATATATTTTACTTAAAATGTATACTTATTTTTACTGATACTTTTCCAAAGGCATAGAAAACTGAGAAGCATGTCTCAACAAAAATCTCTTTCTACCTAAAAACAGTACCTTAGCTTCCTTGAGACAATTCTGAGTTTGGGAGTTTTCTATAACTATTCATTCCAACTTTTAGAAACTGGCTTTTCCTATTCATTTGCTTTCAAATTTTGTCTTTTGTTCCAAGTATCACCATGTATCTTTTATTATCGTTTTGACATATACGAAGCATAACTGATGATTTTAAGGAGAAACTGACCAAACCAGTACCACTACCACAAAATAAAATATCAAGGGAAAAAATTATCAAGGCCATAGAAGATCTGAAAAAGATTTAAATTAACAAGCTTGATATAAAAAAATGACTGTGTACCAAAGCCACAAAGCAACCATCAACAAATTCCAAATAATCAACATTATACAGATGTTTTCTGGACACAGTGCAATCAAATTAGGAACCAACTAAAAGAATCATTAAAAAAAAAATAGGGCTTCCCTGGTGGCGCAGTGGTTGAGAGTCTGCCTGCTAATGCAGGGGACACGGGTTCGAGCCCTGGTCTGGGAAGATCCCACATGCCGCGGAGCAGCTGGGCCCGTGAGCCACAATTACTGAGCCTGCGCGTCTGGAGCCTGTGCTCCGCAACAGGAGAGGCCGCGATAGTGAGAGGCCCGCGCACCGTGATGAAGAGTGGCCCCCGCTTGCCACAACTAGAGAAAGCCCTAGCACAGAAACGAAGACCCAACATAGCAATCAATCAATCAATCAATTAATCAATAAAAAAATAAATCTTTAAAAAAAAACAAAAACAAAAACAAAAACAAAAAAATACCAAGTGGATCAGGAATGGACATTCTCAGGACAATAATTACTGGGAAACTTTTGAATATAAACTCTATACTATATATTAGATGGCATTATAATATAAATATTAAATTTCTTAAGTGTACTAACAGTATTGTGGTTATACAGGAAAATGTCCTACCTAGTTCCAGTGATGGCATATTTAAAAGTGAAGTATCATGATGACTACAACTTACTTTAAGATGACTTCAACAAAAAGAAAGACAAAGAGGGCAGGGTTGGGAAGGGGTGAGAAATAACTACAAATGTGGCAAAATAATAACAGCTAGTAAATCTAGATAATGTAAGGGTATTAACTGTGCTACTCTTTCCAATTTTCAGTAGATTTTAAATTTTTCAAAGTAAAAGATTTGGGGAGAAAAACCCAAATCCACAAGTTTGGAATCTGTACTTGTAATCTGAAAACTATATAGAAGTGAGTTACATAACCATGGAATGTAGCTACAATGATGCTTGGGGTTGTATAGACTTAAAGCACACTTACTACCAATCAAGAAAGACAGAAACAAATCAAATGAGCTGATTTCAACTCAAGAAGTTAACAGGAAAAAACAGTGAAAACCCAAGAAAGAAAATAATTAAGGAAGAAAGAAGAAAAGTTGGAACAAAATAATTAAGACAGGCGCAGAAACAGAATGAAATCGAAAACCTAACATAAACTCTCTGAGCACAAAACCAAAAGGCAATTCTTTGAAAGCATTAATAAGAGATCTCTAGCAACACTGATTTCTTTAAAAAAAAAAAAAAAAAAGAGAGAGTAAAGGTACAAATAATATTACAAATGTAAAGGAAAGCATAATTAGAGACATATTAAGTTTTTAAGTCCTAAGAGAATTCTATTAACAGCTTTATGCAAGTATAATTTAAAGTAGACAACTTTAGGAATAATTATCCAAATAGACTCAGGAAGAGATAGAAAACCAGGATAAAACTTTAACCAACAGTATGTTTTAAAAAGGAAAGTGTAGTTCAAAGTCTCCCCTCCCCACCTCAGAAGATACCTACTACCTAGATCATCCCTATTTTATATAAACTTTCAGAGAATAGAAAGGAAAAGCTATCTAACTTATGTTATGAAGTCAGTATAACCTTGATACCAAAATCAGAAAGACTCTACAATAAAAAGAAATTACAGATAAAAATTTATTATCCATTGTATCAATAAAAAATACTGAAAAGAACAGGCTGTGTCACTGTCGATTCATCCCTGATATTTAAACCAGGGACAAACCTTCTCTGGATGATACCTTAAAACCAGTTATTAATACACTTAACAGTAAAATTTAAAAAATAAATAAAAACATCCTTTCCTAATAAGATGGACACAGGACAAAATAATAAGCCTGAAGGACACTGGACAATAAATCAACTGATTTCCCCACTTATGGCCTGTCATACTATCTGGAAAAAAAAGTAATTTTCCTGTTATGATTTGCTCTTCCTGATATTTAAGATATTTTAAGTTGACTAAAATGGCATCGTTTGAACATTCAAAGGGGACCTACAGTTTAATAACATGGCAGAACCAACCCATCCTACCTCTGTTTCTTCCCAAAGCTCCTCTAAAATAACTGTAAGACGGACTTCCCTGGTGGTCCAGTGGTTAAGAATCTGCCTTCCAATGCAGGGGAGGCAGGTTTGATCTCTGGTTGGGGAACTAAGATCCCACATGCCAAGGGCAACTAAGCCCACGTGCTGCAACTACTGAGCCCACACGCCACAACTAGAGAGAAGCCCAGGCGCTACAACGAAAGATCCCACATGCCACAACTAAGACCTGACGCAGCCAAATAAATAAATAAATATTTTTAAAAAACCGTTAAGAGGAACAGGGGGATTTACTCACAATGCTAAGAGAATGGAAGAGACAACAAACTTTGAAGCTATAAAACAGATGTCCAGTTGACTTAGCAGACCAAAAAAGCTGAGAATTCTCCCAACATTCTGCCAGTGGAGGGGGCCCAGTAGCAAACACTTCACAATGAAAAACTACAGAAAGGCTCAAGAATTGGTGACCCCAGGTATCACTGAAAAAGGGCAAAGAGATTGAGCTGAAAACAGGAAAATGAGTTTAAAAACACGACACTGAAAAGGGGGAATTAAGTGAAAGTCCACATGGCACTCCCTAGAGCTCTCCTCAACTTGAGGCTACTAGGGCTGCCGGCAGCCAGGCTTGCATTCTTGAGACAGGAGCTGACAATCAGTAATCAGTAATTTCATTACTCTACAGAGGGAGCAGACATTCAAAAACTGTGACATTTCAGACAACTGTAGCAGAGACAAAACCCAAAAACACCCCCCCCCAAAAGGAATTTGGAAGGAAAACAGAAAAAGAGATGAAGAAGAAAACATAATGGGAAAAAAACCCCACATATTCTCAGTGAGAAAATAGAAGATATTACATAAAACATAAAAGAACAGGATACTATTTTTAAAATTCAGAGAAGAAAATAGAGTGCCAATATATGAAGTCTAACATTCGAATGAGTTCTAGAAAGTGAGAACAAAGAAGAAAGGGAAAAAAATAAAAGAACATTAAAAATATTTTTTCAAAATGGAAGGACATGGGTTTCTAGACTGAAAAAGCCCAGTAAGTCCCCAGAACAAAGGATGAAAGCAACCTGTATGAAAGCACATCACTGTGAAATTTCAGAGACTGAGAATAAAGAGAAAATACTAAAAGCTTTCAGAAGAAAAAAACAAAAAACCCAGATTACATATAAGATGAAACCAGAATGGCTTCAGTGGTAATAGTGGTAACAATCTCTTCAAAATTCTGAGGAAATTATTAATTACAACCTAGAATTCTATATCATGGCAAATGTATTAATTGGGAGGATAAAATAAAGATGTTTTCAGATATGCAAGCCTCAAAAAACATCAATTTCCCATGACCCTTTTAAAGGAAGCTCCTAGAGAATATATGCCATCAAAACATCCTCTTTGTAAGAAGTAAGATTTCTCTAAGAATTAAAAACTGATCCTCTGTATGTTATTAAATCAACAGAACAGCTGTCAATTTAAGAAACACAAAAATACTGAAGTGAGGGACTTCCCTGGTGGCGCAGTGGTTAAGAATCCACCTGCTAATACAGGGGACACGGGTTCCAGCCCTGGTCCAGGAAGATCCCACATGCTGCGAAGCAACTAAGCCCATGCGCCACAACTACTGAGCCTGCACTCTAGAGCCCATAAGCCACAACTACTGAGCCCACATGCCACAACTACTGAAGCCCGTGCACCTAGAGACCGTGCTCCGCAACGAGAGGCCACCGCAATAAGAAGCCTGCGCGCCGCAATGAAGAGTAGCCCCCGTTTGCCACAACTGGAGAGAAAAGCCCATGCACAGCAACGAAGACCAAATGCAGCCAAAAACAAATAAATAAATAAAAATTAAAAAATAAAAAATACTGAAGTGAAATTTTTACATCTGTGGCTAGGTAACTGGTAAAAATTCATTAAGGAAGCAGAAGCACTGAAACCTGAGGGATTTCACTATGAAGTTCCATTAAGACCAGCTTTTAAACTTTTGCATTAGGAAAATGTTTGGTTTCACTAAAGCTTATTTCTTAAGAAACACATTTCCAATCATGGACATGTTGATAAACCTCAGTTGTTCATAGCAAAAGTGTGATCAGTTACGTATATCAGCACAGTACTCTACCAGCTAAGCACTGCTCTGCTAGTTAATGAAAAAATTTACATCCCACTTTTTAGAGTTCACCTTTAAGGAGTCACATCAACAAGGAAACTTGTTACAAGTGGGAAAAGCCATCCAATTGTCCCTCCATATTTGAGGATTCAACCAACTGCGGATTGAAAAAAAAAAAAATTCCATAAGGTTGAATTTGCTGTGCTCCACCAACTATTTACATACCATTTACATTGTATTAGGTATTACAAGTAGTGTAGAGATGATTTAAAGTATACAGGATGACGTGCATACGTTACATGCAAATACTATGCCATTTTTATTGATATACAAGGGACTTGAGTGTCCTCGGGTTTTGGTATTCCTGGGGCTCCTAGAACCAATCACCAATCACCAATCACCAATCACCAATCACCAATCACCAATCCCCTATGGATACCAAGGGATGACTGTACTGAATATAAAACTTGCTTATTGTTTTGTAAGTCATAATATCCATTTTTGCTTATTTTCACTAATTATTTTAGAGTGATTACCAAAGAAAAAGTAAATGTGAGGATAAGATTCTTTTATTTTCACCCAAAAGCATCACTCCCCATAGCATCAACTTTCAACTGCTGATTTGGTTTTGTCCTAACTTCCATCACAACAAAATCACAAGCCTTTCATACACTGACAGAGAATTATATTCACCTAAAAGTTCTCTAAATGCCCCTAAAAATCAACACCACTATTTGCTTTTATATTGGTTTTCATATTACGCTCTACCATGTCCAGTATGCCTGGCTCCTTATCAGAAGGTTGCAGTGTTTGAACAAAAATAAAAACAAATTCACGAAAAACCACGCTTTTGGAACACTTTAAAGTCTAAATTAACATGCATTATAAACATAAGAAATGTAAATAACCCAAAATAGGGCTTTTCTAAAGCACAGTGGCTCTGTGTCATCTGCTTTGTACACAGTGTGCATGAATACACATGCCATCTGATAGCTTGAATCCAAGGTACTATACTGACTTGTTTTCCACACAAGTCCTGTATCCATTTATCACTTCCTATCAGTAATATAAGATCTGTATGAAAATTAAAGTTAACACCTACCTAAAACTATGCTGTCTACAACAGGAGCATTATAAATGAGGCATTAACTTAGACCCAGCTCAGCAGCTCTCCCCAGAGTAAGCAAGGCAGAGAGTGATGAGAAATTTCACCTGTGCAAGAACCTAACCACTTTCTGCATTCTGTACTAATGCTTTAAGGAATCCAATGTTTCCTGCTCTCACCAATGACCTTTCCCGGCTCCCTTGTGTTCCAGAGTATCAAGAGTACTTATCGCCACCTCCCCACTCTCCATTAACCCCATGCCAGAAAGAAAAAGTATATACGCACCTTAAAATCTGTATTATTGATATATTCAAATACCAAAGCTGGTGTCTTTGACTGCAAGAGAGAATATTAATGCTTTGTAAGTTTCAAACAATAAATGTTAATTTGCTTCTGTTGTACTGGCCTACCCCCAAATCCCACTTAGATGAAAGAGATTCACTCATCAGGGAGAGCCTATTAAGAAAGAATCCTCTTGCAATTTTAAGTTTGGAATTTGCTTCAAAACAGCTGGGGATGGTGGTTGGTGGGAAGTGGGTGGGGTATAGATGAAACAAAGTTGGCCACAAGCTGATTAACGTGAGCTGAAGTTGGGTGATGTGTGCAGGGAGGTTCATTATACTATTCATTTTATTTTGCAAATGGTTGCAAAATTTCATAATAAAGGTTTTCTTTTTGTTTTTTAAGAAGAGTTGTATTCTCTGACCAACCTGTCAGTGGGCCTGGCACATTATGTGAAGATTTATACTCTTCAGTGTTCCAGGTTGCCAACTACAAAAGGAGTGTTAGTTTTCATCTTGGGTTAATGAGCCAGATGCATTTTACAGAATTATCATGGGTCTTGGGAATTTATTACTGGTCTTTTTAGGATCCAAAAAAGTCTATAATTATCAATAAGGTAGAATGTGAAATTATTGCCTTGGCTAGGGACAATAAGAGAATGTCTCACGTTACAAAGATGTGTTTCCCCCACAAATCATATAAAATCCAGTATTTTTGAGTACTATAATCTTTAATGCAATGAGTACAAAATGTTCAATATTTCCTTGTGTAACTACAGATATTCAAAAGTCAGGTTTACCTAAGTAAGGTAAAATAATGCTAACTGGCAGTAACAAGCTTTCAAAATTGAGAGAAAAGCAGGGGCTTAAAGGATTATAGGAAGAAATAAAATCATCTTGGAAATCTTTACGGCTGTGAAGTTTTGCTCAAGGAAGCAAGTAAAAGTTACCTAGGAAATAGGCCACAGTGCATGCATGCAAGTCTTTGAGCAAGCAGCAGACCTGGTGCAAGGATTCCTCACTAGCCCAATGCTGAAAGTTTCAATAAGACCACCAGATCTCTCTATAGGCTGGGAGCAAGCCTGTCCCCCTACAAGTTAGGGGATGAGGGTTCCCTATTGGTTTTCATTCACCTTGATTTACTTGCGTTACGTACCATGTAAAACACATACATGCTTTAAGTAACAAATTACAAAAATAGTAAGACAGGAATCATTAAGTTCTGTTAACTTAAAAAAAAAAAAAAAGCAAAATGAAGATGCTCTAGGTATAAAACTACATACTGGCCCACACTGCAGGCCATTTTCAAGGATTATGTAGTCCAGAGTTAGTCACTGTAAAATCAATCTGAGTTGATAAGGTTGGGATACATTTTTAATGCCTCAGATAGAATCCAGCATACAACCATCCTTCTCGATCTTTTCAGGGTCCAAAAGGAAAAACTTTTCTTTTTTTCAATTCAATGATACTGTGTAATCTTGGGCAAATTACTTAACCTCTGCAGACTTCAGTTTTCTTATCTATACAATGTGACAATGTGGACAATAATGTTACCCACCCCACTGAATTGTTGTGGGGATTAAACCACATGATACCGTTAAACACTCAGAACAGTGCCTGGCACACAGTAAGCATTCAATGCATGTTAGCTACATTATTATGAGGATGTCTTTAGCAGATAGAAACAAAGACCTACTTCTTAAAAAGCTATCATGGGAGAACAGGGAAATAGTTGAGGTAGAACAGGTAAAGAACAGAAATTGAATGGGAAGCTTGGCTAATCATAAACACTTAAGGTTAAGTTACTCCCGAGGAGGAGAGAAAACAAAATTAAACAGCACATTTAAAATGGCTAAAAATTAAGCATTTTAACAAAAATATTTAAATTGCATCTGCATATACAATGTGAGCCCCGATGGTGGATGCTGAATTAAGGACCAGTATGAGAAACAGCAAGATAGTGACCTCAACGGGTCTGTGGGGCTGTGATCTGTTCAGCTCTCTATGGCAAGTGTCCACATGGAGACACTTCCTATTTCCTTCTATAAACCCAGATTTTCAAATGTCAGGCTTACTTAAGTGACGTAAAATAATGTTAATTGGCAGTAACGAGCTTTCAAAGTTGGGAGAAAAGCAGGGCCATAAGGAAATATTCAGCAAATGTTTGTGGGCCAAATCAAAATAATGAGGTAATAAACCTGGGACAGGGATTTTTTTCTACATAAACTTTTAGGTTCCATAAAAGTGGCGGTGGCTATTTTATCATTGGGCCACCATGATTTTTTCTGGTTTTCAAAATCAGTTAGTAGTAAAGACAAACACAATCATTCCCACTATATTATAATGATGTTTCTCATTATTTTCAGGTTTTGTGACATTGGCAGACACACACACACAAACTCTCTCCCGCAACCACCAGGCACCTACCACAGGGTCCTTCACAGTGTCAATCAGCTTAATGATATTTGTTCCACCACGAAGGTTCTCCAGAATCTTAACCTCTCGTTTTATCTTCTTTTTCTTCACTGGCTTAAATACACAAGAGTAATCAGAAGTAAGACTCCTTTGAAGTTAATAAATAAAACTTTAAAACAATGTTTATATCAAATGGATATTGTACTATCTTGCACACTGTGTTATGCTAAAGGCCATGTCTAAATTAGAAGAAAATAAAAGAAAAAAAAGAGATAAAATGGGCCTGCTCATAAGAATCAAATAATTCATGGACTCATATAGCTTATGTGTCAAATCTTTAAGTAGTTACATTTAGGGCATATAAAACTTTGAATACCCATGTCATACTTTAAAAATAAAATGCTTACTAGATAACTAACTGCCAAATGGAAAATGTTACAGCTCTGAACAGCTGTCTATCATGCACTCACAAATGGAAAAACTGAAACAAAATGGTGAGACACCTGCTCTTCCAACGGGTTGCATGTAATTTTGTCTTCTAGGAGCGAAGACCAGTTCACTGACATCAAGTTACAAACTTGTTTCCCAGCTGCTGGCTCCCATGTCCTGTCTGCACTCCCATTTCCTTAATATCTAGAATCTGAAATCAGTTCAGAGCTAGTAAAACTTCCCAAGAGATCCCATTCCTAAAGAAAGAGATGATGGATCAGCAAAGGAGAAAACTGACCTCTGACACAGCAGTGACTGAAAACTCCCGCTACCTACTAACCTTTCAATCTGTTGGACAGAAAAATCAAAAACCTTAATCAGAAATACTAGCATTATACATGTTATTTCTTGTCTTAAATGGGCTAAAGAGTTTGAAGAAGAATAAAAGTAGTTCTGGAAAAATAAGCATTATCATAATCAATCATGCTTTATAAAGTACTTAAACAGTGACTGGCATATAGGAAGCAGTCAATAAATGTGAGCTTTATTATTTTCAAAATTTTAGTTAGTAATAAATCATATTTCATCCTCACAAAATTCCTATGCAGTAGACTCAGGCAAGTTGAGCTATTTGCCCAAGGTCGCACAGCTAATTCTAAAAAGTGGGGGCAGGATTCAAATCTAGACAGTCTGACTGTAGGCCTCACTCTTAGCCACTGCGCTTTCATTTCCCAAGTGTGGCTATGGAAGAAACATAACTGAGGAAAAGGAGTATTCCACCACTGAGACACTGTTATAAAAAGCACAGGCAAAGAGAGTCCAATGGATTAGCCACGAAACAAGACTGAAAAAGCCTTGTGTGTATGTGGTGGTGGTGGTGGTGGTGGGATGGGGGGAGATGTAATATACACACATGCCAGAGAAACCTCTTGTTGGTCACCAAGCTACAGCTTTGAACACACAACAAAACAGAGAGATTATGAAATACAGAACAACTGCATCACCTGTAAGAGGGTGCTCAATTGAGAGACTGGAATCTGGCTGCATTCTTCCAAGCCAGCTGCCACAATCATGGCCACTCCACTTGGTCAGGGTTTTCAGTAGAATAGATCTGGCTACTGTGGTTCTTCCCCACGTCCACTTAGGAATTTTACTCCTTACTTCCCTTTTTCATAATTACAGAGCTCAATATTTTGGGAAAATGAAGCACTTGAATATGAAGTACAACTTGGTCAGAAAACAGCCAGAGAAGGATATACTACAAAATAAGTAGCCTATAAGCTTCAAAAATGTCAATGTCACGAAACACACAGACTGAACAACTATTCCAGTTTAAAAAGATGACAACTGAATATAACACATGGTCTGGGATTTTCCTTTGCTATAAAGAACATTATAAGGACAACTGGCAAATGAGAATGAGAGCTGTAGATTAACAGCACTGCATCAGTGTTAATTTCTGATTTTTGATCATGGCATTGTGGGTTATGTAAGCAATTGTTCTTGTTTTTAGGAAACAGAGGAAATTAGGGATGACTGCAATTTCCTCTCAGGCACTTAAGACATGTAAAAGAAATATAATTATTTATATGCACACACATACACATCTATGTGTATATATATATGAGAGAGTGAGAGAGAAGAATAAAACAAATGTCAATATTTGAGAAATCTGGGTGAGAGATACGGGAATTTTTGCAATTTTTCTGTAAGTCTGAAATTTTGTTAGTAAGTTAAAAGAAAAATAAAAGCTGGCTATCATATCTAAAAATTTAGCCAACGATACCGGTATATTCAATGTAAGAAAATTCTAGAGTCAATAGTCTAGAATTCTAGAGTCACTACTGGAAAGCAGTTACACATCTGTGGGAGTGGCAACAGAGGGAGAAAAACACAACAGCCAGAAGAAGCCTGTGTTCACCAAAATCCCTCTTCTCCCTCTAACAGTAAATTAGTACAGGGGTAACCCATTAAATAAGTTGCTCCTATGACAATGCCCCATATAAAGCCTTGCTTTGTTCTCCCGTTATTCAGCAACAGATCAGGCAGGTACCCAGTTCCTGGACAACCCAGCTAAGATGAACATATTTTTCATTATGTCTAAGGTAACTTATAGAGCACGTGAAGCATATTTTTTTGCCCAATTGTCACCTGTCCAATAACTTCCCAAACTAGAGACTGGGGACAGCAGGACAATTCTGAAGTGGCACAATGGAGTCACACTGCAGCTGGAGTTCTCACATACTGACAAAAGACAAAGAGACTGTAAGAAAAAGGAGAGTGCTGTACAGCTCAGGACACTCCCCTCCAAAGCAAGGGCACCAAGTCTCTACAGGACCCAGGCTACGGGTAACTCCCTTTAGCCTCAAGCTCACTCCTCTGAACCTAAGAGATGCTCCAGAAGCTGAAAAACCAATGAGCTCCTAGGGAGTGAAAGCAAAGATTTAAAGTCTATAAAAAGAATTGAAGAGAAAAAGTTCGGATTTATATGGGAGGATCCTTGCATCCGAAGGAAAACAGACCATGAATTTTTATAGAAATAAGGATGCTCTGACCCTCTAGCCCACTGTCTGCATTCATTCACCGTCACTAAAGTGGAGAATACATTTCCATCACAATCACATCATTTCACATTTCATCCTGCATGCTAGAAAAAGTCCCTGTCTCACCTAAGGTTCATTTATTCCAATTCAGAGAATATCTGGTTCTAACTGAATCAGTTTAGCTGTTTAACAAAACAAAAAAATTTAAACTCAAAGTCTAGTAGATAAAATGGCAAAAAGCTAAAAAAGAAATTAAAGTATTAAATCAAGTTTCAATAATAAATTAATTTTGGCACACACCTAGAGAGAATATTTAAAGGGGAAAAACTCATTTAAAATGTTCTGTGCATGAGCTCTGAAAAGAAAGAAAAACAGATTTTTTTCAGAACGTTTCTGCTCACAGGCGAATTCAGGAGAATTCAGGAGAACCTTGTTCAATGTAATCCAAGAGTAAGGTCCTTTTTCTCTTTCCCTATTCACCAACATTAAACATTTTAAAACAAAAGACCAATTTAGTATTGGCTGCTTAGAAAGACAAAAGTTGATAAGGCCAGTAATCTGTCCTATTTATTCACAGCAGATTTTTAAAAAGCCAGATCTGAGAATGATTTCAATTACCAGCATTTAATTGTGACTGAATTTGCAAAGTAATGTCTACCAAAGGCGTAAGAATTATGACCTCAATAAATGCCAGCAAATGTTAATAGGCAAAGTCCTGTTTTAATTTCTTTCCAGGCATAACTGAACTGATAAATTCAAGGAAGGCAGGAATATAGCTCAGAACTTTCAAATCTGGGATTACTTTTATTCCACTACCAAAGCAACAACTGCCCCACTAAGATTAATTTCATCACCTGCAATAAACAATTACAATGTACAATGGTTGTCAGGAATGTAGGATAGAGTAGAAAGAAAGCTCAGTCTGGATGATGGCTTTTATTTTATTACCCTGATAGCATCTCTAAAATCCATTACGACTGACCTAAATATAAACATTATCTGAGCAGAGCAGTGTTTATTTCTTCACAGCAAATTTGCCCCTAATCTTTCAGCTCTCGTCTTCTCAATTACATTATCAACGTCTTGAACTGTTTATTCTAGATTAAAAAAACATTTTTTATTTAAAAATGTGAGGCACATAGCAGGCCTTCTGAATCTCATGGAGAAGATGGTACAGTCCTTTCTACTACTGGTTCTGCTCCCTGAGCAAGCGATCAGGATGAGACTTGGAAGAACTGTATGGGTTAAAAAAGTATAAAAACACTTGTTCTTGTGGTGTCAAACAAGAAAGGAAAGTAACATTTCACTTACGCATTAAACATGCTGCTGTGGATACAAACCAGAGAACCCAAGTCTGGGTCCCTATGGCTCTCTGGGCTTTCATCTATCCCACACTTCAACCAGCAACCCTCTGATGTCAAATATTTCCCTTCAGAAGAATAACTCCAAAAATCATTGGAAACAAATTAATTCCATTTGACTTCCAGTGAGTGTTTGGCCATCTTTCCAGTACAGTTCAGAACATCCAGCAAATGTCCTACTTGTGCCCCTCACATCTACCAAGACTCCATGGCAGGGACCAAAGGTCGTGAACCTAGTGCTTCTGCCCCCCACCAGCCATGGAACCCTGAGCAAACTGCAGGTTCCCCTGGGTTTGTAAAAAAGAGGCTGGGTTCTAATAATACCTGCACTCCCCTATCCTGTGACTCTGTTTCACAGGTTAACCACACTCTCAATGTCTGACCCCACAACCACAATATTAGAAACAGCACTGACTAGTTCACAATTTTTAATTTTTTTTTTTTAATATTTATTCATTTATTTATTTGGCTGTGCCGGGTCTTAGTTGCAGCACGCGGGATCTTTGTTGCTGTAGGCAGGATCTAGTTCCCTGACCAGGGATCGAACCCAGACCCCCTGCATTGGGATCGTGGAGTCTTAGCCACTGGACCACCAGGGAAGTCCCCAAATTTTTATTTTTAATACTTTAATAATACTCTTTTTAACACTTTTTATACCATGAGACGTGTGTAGAAACTAGAAATCACCAAAAAATTTAGATAAATTAGTATTAATGTCTTGTTTCAGGACAATGATGTCTTGGCACACTTGCCTAATAAAGTAAAAGGAGGGTAAAAAACCTAGCAGCTGATGAAGTAGAAATAAAGGAGAAAGCACAGAGCAAACATCATTTTGATATAACCTAAACAGCCACCCGCCCACTAGGAAGCCCACTATGAAGTAACTAAAAAAATCTGTAATCAACAGTCATCTCATCCTTCTTTTAACACTACCTCCTGCAAGTACAAAAATTTAAATATACCTACAAACAAGTAGGCTAAACATGCTGAAAAGATAAACTTGTATTACCATCATTCTTTGTTTGAAGCTTGATAATTATTTCTGGGGGGAAAAAATGGACAGCCAAGCTCTTTGTATAAAATAAGACTACCGGGCTTCCCTGGTGGCGCAGTGGTTGAGAATCTGCCTGCCAATGCAGGGGACACGGGTTCGAGCCCTGGTCTGGGAAGATCCCACATGCCGCGGAGCAACTAGGCCCGTGAGCCACAACTACTGAGCCTGCGCGTCTGGAGCCTGTGCTCCGCAACAAGAGAGGCCGCGATAGTGAGAGGCCTGCGCACCGCGATGAAGAGCGGCCCCCGCTTGCCGCAACTGGAGAAAGCCCTCACACAGAAACGAAGACCCAACACAGCCAAAAATAAATAAATAAATAAATAATTTTTAAAAATAAAAAATAAATAAAAAAATAAGACTACCAACAGGAAGCCTAATATGAGGATTTCCAGTCCTTGCAGCATGGGTCCAAAAGCCTGCACATTTGTTTTTTAAAAACTGGTATTGCTCTTAACTTCTACTTAGAAAATAGCAGTTGAATTTGAAGGATCCCAAGGACTCTAAGAAGAGATGAAATCCATACATAGGTGATACTCACAAAGTGCTATAAGTTGTCCAAAATGGCCAAATGTTTTTATTTCTGTCTATACCTTCCTAAGAGGTCTACAAAGGAACTGAAAAGTTGACTTTTCAAAATCAAGATGAAACCTCAGGCACAAAAGTGGTTTTCTACCCTGCTATATTAACCCTTACCACCCCCGCCCCCCATCCTCGGCCTTTTCTCCTCAAAACAATTTCTGTCAAAAAAGATATGACCTCCCTATTGATTGGAAAGTTTTCTTTGAAGATTTCAGACTCAGGATCTCACTTCAGCATAGACAGAAACATTTTGCTCACCAATTTCTAAATTCCTAAAACCTCTTAATAGCCCCAATATCTTCTCATCACAAAAATACTGAGAAATCTACTGATGTAAATTAAATGATATAAAATCCCTCTGTGGTCATTCATCATCCAACCATTGTCATATATTGAAAAGGACTGGATGGAATGTTCGCCAAAAAAGCAGGCAGCCCCTGTCCTCAAGGAATGTACCCTCTGTCTCAGTCACAATGTGCACATCAATATATAATTCCTTCTTGAAGTTGAAATACAGTACGCCTAGATGAAAAGGAAGCTTTTTCTGGATTCCTTCAAATTATGAGCAACCGGCACTCTGTTAAGGAACTAATTTCCTGTGGCCAAGCACCACAACAGTAGGTATTAGTCATAACTTTGACTTATCTGAATAGGGGCACTTTACTGAGTAAAGACCCTATTCTTTTTAAAAAACAATACTTTTAATCTACTTTAATTCAGCCTGTCAGAACGAGAAAACCCAACAATACCATTAATAGTTTCTTACTCCATCCATCAGACAGAACAAAATCTGGACAGAAATGTCACAGGGCTTTGAAAAACAGAAAGTGAGTGTAGTTTTCACCAGTGGAAACAAGGTGGTTCAGGCTGCACTCTGAGAAGAACTTGTGTGGAAAAGATACAAGAAACAACACTTCATTAGCTAGAGCATCAAGGGGGCCTCCCAAGTCTTATTCGAGAACACTGGAACTTACTCTGTGCTCAACGTTAAGATCTTATAACCCAGTGCTAAAATGAGCAGTAAGAAACAGGAAGAAATAGCAAACAGGAGTTCTGGCTAAGGGTTATTTCAACATGGTGATGTGAGATATGCTTCTTTGTGCCTACATTTATTGTCGGTTAAAAATAACCTTCAGCTTCCATATTGGGTTCCCTAAACATATCCTCCGAATCTTTAGAGCAGGGGAAAAGCTATCCAGCAACTGAGGCTATGAAGCTCTCTACAAGGATGACTAAAGGGCAACGTGATGCTTCCCTAAATGAATGTACTGTTATTTACATGTACACCTGAATGTTGTTCCTTTTCAAAAAAGACACTACAGGAAGTTGCACACTTACTCTAAAAATGCTACCGTCGCACGAATGTTTAGACATTTTTCTGGAATTGCTTTAGAGTCAGCAGTTCATTCTTCTGAATGTACAGCAATGGAATGTGGATATTCCTAATTTCAATTTATGCCTTGCTTAAAATTTCCTAAAGAAATTTTAAGCAGCTTATATTAAAAACATTTATTATAATGTATAAAGAAAAAAACTGTATGCCTTTGCCAGGTGATTTCTCTGAAGAGAACATTTCTTTCAATATTTATGCTTGTGAAGAAAAACAAACAAAAAAGATCACGTGACTCTGTAGGTGCAATTCATATTTAGGGAAGAGAAGAGTCAAAAACTCCACGTCTTTAAAATCAGTTCCTCACTTCTTACCCCCGTGTTTCTGACAGCACAAATAATTTGCCTATTTCTCTCAACTGCAATCCTGCCTCTTCATCACTAGGCCAGGATGGTACTGCGTAATAGAGATGATCACTTTTTGGAAAGGTGATTTTCAGACAGTCTAAGCCTGACCCCTCTTTCTAAATAGGGACACAGCTGCCCTAACTCTACTTAAGATACAAAAACATCTTTTCAATCCCACATTCTTATTCACAAAGCCTCTTCAAAATGGCCACAATGTAACTCTTGTATGTGTAAAAGTGCTTATATTAACTAACTCTTTGGTCATCTCAAGATTTCACTAAATGACATGCACACATATTAAATAATCTGGCAATGATGAATACCCTTCACAGATTCTAAGAATTACTTTTTAGTACACCCTATAAAACATTATCAAAGCTACACAGTTGACTGAAGATAATTTAGCCAACTCTTCATGCTCATTAAGATCATGCCTTCATTCAAGAGATGACAAAGGTGTATCTTTAACAAACTTAGGCTGCTAAACCAGATTCAGGCTGTTTTGTTCCCATTATTATTTTAGTGATTTTAAGTGTATTCTCCACTGCTCCCAACTTCACTTTTACTAGCTGATAAGCAACAATGAACCTTCCTGACACAATTGACTCACTATATCCACCCCACCTGAAACTTTTATCACCAAAGGAGAAAAAACAAGTGATTATCCACTGAGGTGTTTCCCACCACTCAGGCTTCAAGCTCATCTTTGAAGCTACTCTGTTTCCAACTTTCTCTCTGGAATAACAAACTCAGTACTCAAGGAGCTCCTGGATTGAGGGGATCTTCATGAAAAGGCTCTTCTTGCTCCTGAATACCTGTTTACTTTGTAACAAATGGAGCCCCTTTGGAATTTTCACTTTGGAACCCCGTAATTACATTTCAGAACAAGAACGTTCCTGAACTATCATGCTTAGATTTGGAACAGGTCTGCGTATTTTCTTGAAAGTTCACAGGAAAACGGAGTGGGAGGAGTAGCAGAGAGACATCAGGCAGAAGATATGCAAAATGAGAGCTTGTACTACTCATTCTAGAATGTGGCTGGCGTAGTTTATATCCTCCTGACCTGTGAAAAAGAAATTTTAATGCCACTCATAAGACACTCACCTTGAGAATTTTTACAACCACTCTCTCATTGTTGGTGATGTTAATGGCCTCAAATACTTCACTATACTTTCCCCGACCGAGTTTTCGAACCAGCTGGTAATCATCTTGATTACTGTGAAAGGCAAGAAAGAGGGACACATAAATGCCAGCATTTGGGATTAACTGAGCCTATGCCCACTACACACCCCCATCCAGCCGCTTCCATTAATCAAGCACTTGGAACTGTCTATATACATCATGCCACGACTCATTACCTAAATGAAAGCCACAACATAAACTTGGCTCCCTTCACTGGACGCAGATCCAAACCTAACTGGTCCCTCATTAACTTGGGGGAGATGAGGTAGGAAGGCACGGGTCTGAGCCAATCTAGAGAGGTGAGCAAAGAATCACCATCCTGGAGGCTCCGAAGTGCCCCTCTGCCCACAGCACCTGCCTTATACTTCACACGCCGAAGGTAGGCAGCTCCTCCTTTGAGAATCTGGACGTCTTTAAAAAATTTCCTCGCACCCAGCCTCATTTCAAAAAACTAAAAAGGCAGAAAATTTTAATAGCTCAAGAGTACAGCTGCTGACTTCCCACCCCAATAGAAACCCCAAAGCGTGAGAAGGGCCGCTCCCTCACTTGCACCAGGCTCTGGTCTCTGGACCCCTACACTTGTAAGAAAGCATTCCCTGGGGTGAGCGGGAGAGAGGGGTGCGCACGGCGGAGAGGAAGGAACGAGAAGGGGGAGAGGGAGACGAGAACATAGTGTGTGTGGGGGGGGTCTGCCGCCCACCCCAGACCCGAGGAAGCACGGGCCCAGCGGGGAGACAGATCGCTGGGGGACAGATCGCGGGGAGCGAGTGCGGTCTGCATCGGGGGGCGGCCGGGCGGGGGTGGGGGTGAGAAGGCCCGGCGGGGGACGGCGGCGGCTTTACCCCCAGCTCGGGACGTGAGCCTCATAGTCCCAGTACTCGCGGCTCCTCAGGCTGTTCACCTCGGCGTAGACCCGGGCCCTGCTGCCCGCGGCCGGGCCGGGCATGGCGGGCGGGACCGGGGGGCGCCGCGGGGCGCCGAAGGCGGCGGCGGCGCGGCGGGGGTCGCGGGGCGGCGGGCGGAGGAGGCGGCGGGCAGCGGGCCGCCGGAGGAGGAGGAGGAGCGCGGCTGCGGGCGTCCGCGCCAGGCCGGGCCCGCGGGGGCGGGCGGGCTGGGGGCGCGGGGGGCGCCGGCCGAGCCGGCCCGGCCCTGGAGCGGCCGGCGGGGCGGCGGGGCGGGAGGCTCTCGCGCTCCGCGGCGGCCTCCGCTTGGCTCGCGGCCCCGCGGCGGCGGCGGCGGCGTCGGCGGTGGCGATGGCTGCACCAGCAGCGGCAGCCGCCGGCCGGGAAAAGGGTAGCGGCGGCGGCGGTGGCGAAGAAGGAGGAGGAGGAGGAGGAGGATACCCGGAAAAGGGACCGCGCTCACTAGGAGCGGCCGTCGCCCGGCCCGAGGCCTCCCGGGCTCACAGCGCCCCCTGCTGCGCGGGGGGACCCGCCCAGCGGTCCGGCCCCGCCCCCGGCCCCGCCCTCCAAGGCTACCTTCCAAGTCTCCCCATCCTCGGTCTGGCCTAATGCACTCATCACGGAGCCTCGTCCACCCACAGGCTACTGCCCTAGAGGCTTACCCCTCGTATACCCTTTTAGGACTCTCCTACAGACCCTTACCCAAAGCTCTCTACCCTCTCGTCATCCAGAGTTTACCCAGCCCAACCTCCCAAACGGACCCTGTTGTGACCTTTTTGTCACCCAAAGTTCCCATCGAGTCCCTCCCTAATGACTCGCTCTTACCTCTCAGAACCTCTCCTACTCAAGAGAGTTCCCCATCCCTCCCAGAGACACCCCGTCTTCCCCCAATGGACCCTGCCCTGTCACCCAGAGACTCTTGAACCTCCAGACTTCCCCTTCTCTCCTCATCCAGAGCCTTTCTCACGAAACCCTTCTTTTACGCTTTCCCCCAAATTTCCTTCCAGAACCTTCCCTAAGAACCCTCTGTATGTTCACTTCTGTCACTTGGTTAAGTTGGAGTCAGCCGGGTTGCTCACTGTGAAGTTCCTATTTTTCCCTTTGTAATTAATAAGCAATTTGTGGGGAGATACTTTGAGACCATGTAAGTACCCTGGTTTTGTTTGGGACCACAGAGAGCAGGGGAAGAATTGTGAGAGTCCTGCCGGCAGGGACAGGCTAGGGGCATGGACTGAGGGTGGGGTAGCCAACCAAACTTTGGCCTATTTTATTATGTTGTCTTCTAGCCCTGAACGCTCTTCTCTCTTTGATCTTCTGGGCCTTTCTTTTGTCTTGCTTTCCCATCCCACATTTTTTTTTGTCAACAGAACTTCCTCACTCAGCCCAGGTTGCTCTGACTCCAGTCCTTTTTCATATTCTGTTTTCTAGGTGAGACCGTGTTTCCTCCTTTTTGATATAGATAAGGGCACAGACTGTGGAGTCAGATCCATCCCAGGTCTGAATCCCAGCCCTGCTACTTACAGGCTGTGTGACCTTGGGCTGATAACTTAATCTCTCTGTGCTGTAGATTTTACAGCATAAAAATAGTAATGGCACCTACTTCACAGGGCTATGGGGAAAATTAGACAAGGTAAGCCATGTAATACACTTAGATAGCAGATACTACATGCTCAATATTATTATTATCAGACCAGGGCCTTTCTCCTATCACTTTTCTCTCCTTGAGATCACCACATGCCCATCTTTCGGTTCTTTTCTACCCTCCAAGCTTGACCAGGGCCACCTCCACCCCCTCCACTCCCATCTTCCTATGCCTGACTCCTTTTTCCTCTTCAAGGCTCACCTTTAAGTTCACGTTAAATGTTAGAGTTGATACTGCTCTATCGCAGCACCCACCCACATTCTTCAGAAAACTGCATATTTTCTAATTATTTGTTTCCTAGGTTATTGTCTGTTTCCCCCACTGTAGAAACAGCATGAGAACAAAAACTGAGTCTGGATGCTCACCGCGGTCTCACCCAGCATCTGCCACAGCTCAAGGCTTTCAATGAATACAGTGTTACCCTACAGAGCATGTATTAATGACAAAGGGCAACCTGGAGGTCATCACGCTAATCATGGATCAAACTTAACATCATCAGTAAGGGACCAACTGACCCTCTGATGTCATGCGTCAAGAAGGGACACAACATTTGCCCCCAGATTTTAACTTTAATCAGACAAATCCAAACTGGGGAGCATTCTGCAAAACAACTAGCCTGGACTCTTCAAAAAGATGTGTCACAAGAGAAAACAAAACAAAAAACCAACACTCTGGAGTAGTGCTCTTGATTAAAGAGCCTGAGAGATATAACAAAATGAAGTGTATCATTCTGGATTCTATCCTGAATGAAAAGGTAGGAAGGAAAGGAAAGAAAGACGGAGGGAGGAAGGGAAGGAGAAAGAATACAGCTAAAAGGATACTATGTATTGGGACTACTGGGGAAATTTGAATATAGGATGTATACTACATAAAAGTATTGTATCAATGTTAAATTTTATGAGTGTGAGGATTATGTTGTGGTTAGGCAGGAGACTTGCTTGATCTTAGGAGTTATATGCCAAGTGTTTAGGGATGAAGTATCATAATATCTGCAACTTACTCTCAAATGCTTCTCCAGAAAAACATGGGTTTCTGAGAGCACAAGCATGCAAGGGAGAGGGGAGAGATTAGAGAGAAATGTTGACAGTTGGAGAATGTGATTGGACTACATGAGCTTGCAATTTTTTGGTACTTTGAAAATTTTCAAAATAAAAACTGGAAGAAAATAAATAAAGCATTTATGGAATAAGTGGGCTTTGGAATTTAATTCCCAAACCTGCAGACCTCCCTAAATCTCTGTTGCATGAGAAGACACAAACGTTCTCAAATTCTCTTTTTTTTTTTTTAATTTTAATTTTTTTATTTTTTTAAATTTATTTATTTATTTATTTATGGCTGTGTTGGGTCTTCGTTTCTGTGCGAGGGCTTTCTCTAGTTGCGGCAAGCGGGGGCCACTCTTCATTGCGGTGCGCGGGCCTCTCACTATCGTGGCCTCTCTTGTTGCGGAACACAGGCTCCAGACGCTCAGGCTCAGTAGTTGTGGCTCACGGGCCTAGTTGCTCCGCGGCATGTGGGATCCTCCCGGACCAGGGCTTGAACCCGTGTCCCCTGCATTGGCAGGCAGATTCTCAACCACTGCACCACCAGGGAAGCCCCGTTCTCAAATTCTTAATGCAGCCTTAGGATTTCTTTCTGACAAGTCCCTGTGAACTAGTCTAGACCAGAGGTTTTCAATTCTGAGCCCTTGGATGAGCTTCCTAGGTTCAAGGAAACCTTGACACTGTGCAAATTTGTGGGTCAGTGTGTGTGTGTATGTGTGTGTGTGTGTGTTTATGCATGTGGGTGTGTGTGCGTTCTGTCCTTAGCATCCATCAGATTCTCAAAGGAGGCCATGGCCCAAAAAGGGTTCCAAACTGCTGGTCTAACTACTAGGTCTAGTCCCAGCTGGGGTCCCATTCCTTACCTCCACCCCCACCCATCTCTGACCCCACCTACCCTCCCTTCACCTTTCTCTCATCCCTCACCACCTAACCCACACCCATCTCACATAACCTGCTCCCACACCTGCCGGGATGCCTGAGAATTTGCCCATACATCACTCTGGTGCAAAATACCCTTGGATTTGGCTGACACTTGGCTAACTCAGCCCTGAAACCTGCAGTCGGTCCTCCCACGGCCACATGGAGTATTCTTTTGCCGTTTCTTGGTAGATAGGTTAGGCACTCCATGGACTTGGTAGAGACCCACCTCCTCTCCTTCCTGCCAGTTTGCCATGCAGTGTGCTTGGTGTGAATTAAGATGGGCGACTGGAGATGGTACCAATGCAGCTTACACTGAAGGAGTAAGATTCACTTGGATATGGAGAAGGACAGGCCAGTGGCTCTGCAGGGATGGCAGACAGGGTAGGGACACATTCAGTGAACCAGAATCAACCTCCCCTAATTACTCTGTGTGTGTGGGTTTGGGGAGGAGCATAATTCAGGGTTACACAAGGGAGAATGAAAGAGGGCATCTTGAGTCAACTGGCCCAAGAATTTAATACCAGCTCCTCCTATGCCCCCAAATTCTATCCAGATACTAAAAAATAACCCCCAACCCCCCTCCCATAATTTAAAAACCCTCACAAGAACACCTTCTATCTTTCCAAGGCCTATGTCCAAAACATTTGAGAGGTTTACAGGCTTTTATGCTATATTGCTGATCCTTAGAACCTAGCCCAAGAAAATGATGGCAATTATGATCAAAGAGTTATTAATGGTAGTGACAATTTGTGTGTTCAATATCATTGAATCCTGCAAAAACCCAGAGGCTAAAAACCATTGAATTTACCCCTTAACTGGGTGGATTGTATAGTATGTGAATTATATCTCAAGAAAGCTGTTTAAAAATCCAGTGAGCTTGGAGCTGTTGTAAGGATCTCCTTTTTGCAGTTGTGGAAACCAAGACTCCAATGACATGGATAATTGAGGCAGAGCCTGGATTTGAACTCTGGTCTTTCTGACCACCAAGTCCATTTCCTTAACCCA
The DNA here is from genome assembly GCF_009873245.2 of Balaenoptera musculus. Taxonomy (NCBI): domain Eukaryota; kingdom Metazoa; phylum Chordata; class Mammalia; order Artiodactyla; family Balaenopteridae; genus Balaenoptera; species Balaenoptera musculus. The sequence continues at coordinate 33,464,987 of NC_045803.1, forward strand.
TTTCTGATTCAGTATATCCCCCCAAAGACCTAAAGATGTTCATCATGAAAATCATCATCTTTAAAATCATGAAAATGTTAAACAACCTAAATATCCCCAATTGGGGGACCAGTTAAATAAATCGTGTATCCCTACAGTGAAATATTAGGCATCATTAGAAATTATGATTATCAGGAATTTTTAGTGATGAGAAAAATTTTATTATATGAGGTTTTTTAATAGGTTTTTAAAAAATTACACAAGTCATTGTGGTAAGCAGAATAATGCCACAGTCTCCGCCTTGTTCCCCAGAGATCTCTACTTTCTAATCTCTGTGACCTGTGAATATGTGAATATATTACTTTACATGGAAAAAGAGGCTTTGCAGATGTGATTAAATTAAGGATTTTGAGATGGGGAGATTATCCAGGATTAGCCAAGTGGGCTTAATATAATCACAAGGGTCCTGATAAAGGAAAGAGAGGCAGGAGAGCCAATGAAGTAGATGTGAAGATGGAAGCAGAGGTCAGCGTGATGCAATTGCTGGCTCTACAGGTGGAAGGGGGCCATGAGCCAAGAACTGTAGTCAGCCTCCAGAAACTGGAAAAGGTAAGGAAACATTCTCACCTAGCAACTCCAGAAGGAATGCAGCCCTGCCAACACCTTGATTTTAGTCCAATGACACCCATTGCGAACTTCTGACCTCTTGAACTATAAGATAATAAACCTGTGTTGTTTTAAGCCACCAAGTTTGTGGTAATTTGTTATAACAGCAACAAGAAACTCATACAGTAGAATATAGTTACTAAACATTCTTCAAGAAACTCAGTCAGTGAGGTTAAAAGTGAAGAGTGTTCTTCTTTCCCTTCCATATTCCCAGTTTGGTGTGTATCCTTCCAGGCCTTTTCCTCTGCAATAAGAACATATAATACAATAACATATAATACAATGTATGTTCTTTTGCTTTTCTTTGCTTTGCACCAAAGTGTATATACATACTCAGTAGATAAGTTCTCAGGCTTGTAACAAATGCATAGAAAAAGAACTGCAAGGAGATACATTAAGTGCCTTTGAGTCTGTGAATCACTTGATTTTTCTTTTGTAGTCAGAAAAAATAACCAATGTTTAGATGCTGTTGACTATCTTGGCCCTTCTCCCAACAACCTGTGGGTTAGTGGGGGCTTTTCACCAGTTGGGAGGTTGTAGAGGGTTGGGGAGTAAGGTCTTAAATTCTCTCTGTAATCAGAGGAATCCAGAGGGAGTGCTGGGCTCTCATTTCTGTGTGTCTTTGAGGCTCCAGACAGGTGAATAAAGTGTGTTCATTAGGGCCGCACTGGCAGCACTCCACCTGGGTCCATTCCCACAACTTCCTTAGGGATAACACGCTTTCTTTTTTTCTTAATCATCCTTAAAGTGTGACCCACTCCACCCTCCACGCAGCAGGTGTCCCCATAGAGGGGCAGGAGCAGATTTAGCACAGCCTGCCCAGACTAGAAACAGAAATTTTCTGCTGGTGTTCCAGTGGGGTCCTCTTTTATTCAGCCTTGTTTGACTGGAAAAGGGGGCACACTTTTCACCCCTGTCCCCCATCACCCATCTTTTCTGAGAAGCTCAGTGAACTCAAACTCTCCTATTATTCTCAGGGAAAGAGATTAACTCATTCAGACTAAAATGTCAATAACAGCTCTCTAAAGGGGATTTGCATTTGAAGGAAGGCCTGGACTCAGAAGTCCTGCGGAATGGATCCTTCATCACGGAGTTGTGAGTGGTAGGTGGAGGGGTTATTTTGAAGGGCAGGCAGTATCTCCCTGAGAGCTGCACCCACCTCGAGAGACTGAGGTGGGCATTTGGAGGGGCGTGGGCTGAACTCTACAGTAACAGGCACCACAGCCCCTGGCAAGGCCATTGTACTTCGAAAACATTTATCCTCTTCTGGGCAGACCAATCGCTCTTCCAAATTGTCCACAATCACCATCAACTCCCACTTCCCATCCATCACCAAGTCCAGCTGGTTTTCTGTCCAGCTGGCAGCTCACTTCCACCCTCCTGTCTTGATGCCCATAGAGTTGGCCCTGACTTAAGCCTGAATCATTTCCTCCTTGGCTTTTCTGCGGGTCCTTTTCTGCAGCCATTTCTGGGCTCTCAGACTCACCACGTACTAACCCAAGGGTCCTTAACCTGGGTCAGTGGCTAGAACTCATTGGGTTCATAACCTTGGGTGAAAAAAAATTACATCTTTATTCACTAACCTCTAAATAAAATTGAGCATTTCCTTCCTTTATGGATGTAGTAAATAGATAAATAAATAAATAAAAATGAAAACAAACAAAGGCCAGTAGTATTAGCGGCCCCTGCAAGTATGTCACTAGTAGAAATCCAAGATATTTGCTTGTCACTTTACAGTTGGTGTTATTTTTTTTTTTTTAAGATTTTTTTTTGTTTTTTTGATGTGGACCATTTTTTTTTAAAGTCTTTACTGAATTTGTTACAATAGTGCTTCTGTTTTATGTTTTGGTTTTTGTGGCCCTGAGGCATGTGGGATCTTAGCTCCCTGACCAGGGATTGAACCTGCACCCCCTGCATTGGCAGGTGAAGTCTTAACCACTGGACTGCCAGGGAAGTCCCTGGTGTTGTGTTTTCTTTTTTTCAGATTCTCATGTTTTATTGCCATATCTTCATAAAATTTAAAAGGGAAAAATATCATCACTGCAGTCTTGACAAGTAAGATTTAATCCTTAACTAGATTGTAATGGATCCTCTCAAAATTGAAGAAAATGGTTGATAGAAGCATAAGGTGGCATTTGGTGCTGGTCATTCAGTTCATGAGGCTGTAGACTGGAGCATGTGGTCAAGTGTGAAAGCTTGGCAGCCGGATCTTTCTGCTTGGTCCATTTCCCAGCCAGGTTAAACCCTTGTTCAAACTTACTAGCTGTGTTTCTGATTATAAATTGCTTAATCTCACTTTGCCTCAATATATTCCTGGCACATGATAAATATTCAGTTAATGTTAGCTCTTATTGTTAGTGATCCTGAAGAATTTCAGCACACACCCAAATATTAAGATGTTGTTTTAGATCTGCTTCTTTGGGTCACTTCTGATGAGCTTTCTAGTTAGTTAGGCTCATGATAGATGATGGTTGACCAGCAAAGATCCAACTGATGCATCAGATAGTTCCAAACCTTGTCTGTAGATTTTCTTGGAGGTCTCAGTTTTCGTCAGAACTTTGGAGATCATCTCAATACATCAGAAGGATGCCAGTGCACAAAAGGAAAAATGTTCCGTACTATACTAAAAGCCATTGCTGTCCAGAAGGATCAGCTGCTCTGATTGCCGGAGGCAAACCGATACAGTGGGACTGTCCCTCCTCCGGACCTTGGGCTTTCCCCCTGGATTCCAGCCCCGCCCTCTTCCTCTCCGTAAGGCATCTGTTTAGAAGGCTGTGAGGCTGACATTTGATACTTTTTACTTCCCCGAACAGATACTAGGGGATATACCCGGAGGAATAACAAAAAAAAACATACAAAATAACAACAAAGAACCAACTAAACTAAAAGATGTTGCACTTGGAAGCTCTTTTTGTTTTAGGAAGTGCATAGTTTCTGGATGTTTGCAGAAGTCTTCCTGTGTGACTGGAAGATGACATGGAAAGCCCAAGTGCTAGTGATGGGCCGGCCCTATGACTGCAGGGGCCTGCCAGCTCCGCTGCTCACAAGAGCACAAAGTACAACAGAATTTCCTGTGGATGACCTGCCAGCCCCAGAAAGCACAATCATCTAAGCCCAAGAAGAAAATCAAAACTCCACAACCCTAAGTGGGGACCAATCCCTTCACTGAGAAAATGGAGGAGGAGACATAGACCACAGTGAGAGACATGGTTGGGAGAAGATAGCCCTGGTGGCAAGCACAGTAGACACCGGTGGCATTGCTGGACTTACCCTAATTAGCGCAAGAATCGTGTCATTCTGCTAACACCGTAATCCTTAGACCCTGTTCTAATTTTGCCATTTGCCCCAGTAATGTCCTTTAGAGCCAAAGGATCCCCTCCAGAACCACAAGTGGCATTTAGTTGTCATGTTTCATTTTTTTTTAAGTTGAGATATAATTGACATATGTTAGTTTCAGGCGTACAACATAATGATTCCATACATGTATATGTTGTGAAATGATCACCACACTGAGTCTCGGTAGCACCCATCGCCGCACAGAGCTAGTTGTGCCTCTTTACTCTCTCTCTCAGTTTAGAACAGTTCCTCAGTTTCTTTTAGAAAATTATAGGCCAGTACTTTTGTAGCCTGACCCTCAGTTTGAGGTTACCTCATGTCTCTTCATGATTTGATTCAGATTATGTATCCTTGGCAGAAATATTACAGAAATAATTCCATGTTCTCGTAGCGTCCTGTCAGGTGACATACAATTTCTATCATCCTGTTACCCGAGGTTTTGATATTAACTTCAATCACTTGATTATCAAGGTAGTGTCTGCCAGATTTCTCCACTGTAAAGTCACTCTTTTTACCTTTTTAAGGAATATGTATTTTATGGAGAAGTGTTCTGAAAACTGTGTACTTATCCCGGTCTTCATCAAATTTTCTGTTTATTTCTTTATGTTGGTATGAACTCATAGATTCCTATTTTATTCAATGAGTTATAATCAATTCTTGTCATTAGTTATTTTGATGTTCAAACTGTCCCTTATGTGGCTAGCGGGAGCTCCTTCAAGCTGGCTCCTGTATCCTCTCAATGTTCCATCATCCTTCGAGCACTTTATTTTTTGGCACAAAAAAAATGTTCCTAGTTCGTCTTGTACTTTCACTTCCGCAGGCCTGGAATCAACCATTTCTCCAAAGTGTCCTGATTCCTTTTAGTGGAGAAGAGTATTTAGAAACCAAGATCTGAACACAAGGTATGCTCACTCTTTCCGGACTATTGCTGTCCCCAAGCCTTCTCCAGTCGACTGAGCTAGAGAATATGTATATACGTATGTACAGACACACACACACACACACACACACACACACACACTTCATTTTCCTTCTATATTTATTTCTCTATCTGTGTTTATTGGAAACCCTGAGTTCACTGCATATCTCCAATTCCAATCTCACACCATAGAATTCATTCTAGTTTTCTCCCTCTCTCTATTTGTAACCCTCTTTTCTGACAGTGGGCAATCTGACACACGCAGGCTCTTTTACATGGCGGAGGGAATGGTAAGAAAGGCCTCTCTGAGGAGGTGACCTTTAAGCTGAGACTTGAAGCAAGTGAGGGCATGCGCCGTGCAGATTCTGGGAGAAGAGTGCTCTAGGCAGAACGCTGCAGTCCTTGCAGTGGCCCCAGCAGAGGCGCGCAGGTGTGTCTGAGGAACAGCAGGAGTCCCGTGGCTGAGCCAGGAGGCAGATGGCGTCAGCCAGGTAAGAGGGGCTAGTTCAGGTAGCGCCTTGCATTGTAAAGACTTCGGCTTTTATAGTGACCGAGATAGGAAGCCACTGGAGCATTTCGAATACAGGAGAGACATCGTTTTAAAAGGGTTGCTCTGACTGCAAGTATGGAAGCTGGGAGACCAGCGGGAGATACCTACAGTAAACCAGTGGGTGAGCACCCCGGCTAGGAAGGTGGTGAGAAAGGGTCAGATTCCAAAATCATTTTTCAGGGAAAGCCAATGGAATCTGTAATAAATTAGAGGTAGCGGGTGGAGTGTGAGAGATCCGTGGTGGCACACAGTGCTACATAAGTGTTTGTTAATAAATGAATAAATAAATAAAATAGAATACTTATGTCGTGCACGACATGGGGCATATAATACACTAATCATGATCACTGTTTATCAGTTGATGAATGGAGGTGAAACCTTTCCCAGCAGGCTCCTTATCCCAACTCTGGCCCTGTCCTAGCCTCCTGCAATGTTACCCCTTGAGCAGAGCTACCCCTTTTCTTCTTTATTTATTTATTTATTTATTTATTTATTTATTTATGGCCGTGTTGGGTCTTCCTTTCTGTGCGAGGGCTTTCTCTAGTTGCGGCAAGTGGGGGCCACTCTTCATCGCGGTGTGCGGGCTTCTCACTATCGCGGCCTCTCTTGTTGCAGAGCACAGGCTCCAGACGCGCAGGCTCAGTAAGAGCTACCCCTTTTCAATCCATCCCTCCCCCATCCTTCCCAGTGAGTCAAAACTCCCACTTCCTCTGTCTCTGCCCTGTCTCTGCAGGATGTGGGTGACCATCTGATAAGCTAATTCACAATAAGGTATTGACTTCTTGCAAGATGCCTACTCCTCCCAGAAGCATTCACATTTTTGAAAAGGCAGCAACTTATTTACTTAGCTCTGGGAAAGTGGTGGAATCTCTGATGGTGTGGCAGGGTGTTGAAGGAGGTCATTTTGTTCTGGCCAGTAGTCAAAAGGCAGCTTACAGAAGTCTGGGACCTCCTGGAAGGGGTCCAGCCCAGGGCCAGGCTGCATTCCTCCCCTCCCTTGCCTCACACAACCTGGGTATTTAAATGATCCACACTTGGCCAGAAAAGCACGCATTCTAGATGCTTTCCCCAAGATGGGCAGGGCTTGGTTTAGCTACCCTGCCCCTCTGGGAGCCCCCACCTGTGGGATGGCTCAGCTGGGCAGTCTTCACTCATCCATCAGGCTCAACTCACCAAGAGAGACTTAAACCTTGAGGCCACTGGGCTGAGGACCTTGACTGTGTGCAAAATTCGTTTCTGTGAAAGACTGGTTTAAGAAGCAAAGCCACAAAAGCACAATGAGATACCGTTTCACACCCACTGGTGAAACTGTGGGTAATCAGGAGTTAAATCCATTACACCTGTAACCTGCCTTCACTAATCAAGGTAGTTTTAACTGTTGCTGCAAAAAACCTTGCATATCCTACAAGTTGCACATAGCCTAAACAATAGGAAGTTTGCCAGAGCTGTTTCCCAGGAACTCGGACTCAGCTATGTCTAATTAGAGCTGAGCAGGTTAAGACTGGATAGGACCACTGACCCTCCAACTGGGCATGCGCGAGTGTCCGCTTGGTGACCTTTTGATATCAGACGGCCGAAAACTCCACCCTCAGGTCATGTTAAATGCCTCCATTTTTTCTTTTTCTTTTCTTTTTTTCTTTTCCATTATGGTTTATTACAGGATATCGAATATAGTTCCCTGTGCTATACAATAGGATCTTGTTGTTTATCCATCCTATATATAATAGTTTGCATCTGCTAATCCCAAACTCCCGATCCAATCCTCTTCCACCCCCTCTAAGCGCCTCCATTTTTGAACATGCCTCCCATGAGGAGGCATGTAACTCAGATATGCCTGAGCAGAATACCGATTACCTCACCTTTTCCCTACCTCCTTTCCCCATTCCTAAGACCAACCTACTTCCTTATCCTATAAATATCCCAAGCCCCTCGACTTCGAGGAGGCAGATTTGAGACTTGTTCTCCCATCTCCTCACTTGGCTGCCTCTTAAATAAACCCTTTCTTAGCTGCAAAACTCGGCGTCTCAGTGTTTTGCACGTCGGGCAAATGAACTTGGTTAGGTAATATTAGGATGGCTTTAAATGAACTTGGTTAGGTAATACTAGGATGGCTTTAATCAAAAAGACAGATAATAACAAGTGTTGACAAGGATGTGGAGAAATCAGAACCCTCCTACCCTGCTGGTGGGAATGTAAAATGGTGCAGCCACTTTAGAAAACAGCTTGGCAGCTCCTAAAAAGTCAGATATAAAGTTACCATATGCTCCAGAAATTCCACTTCCAGGCATATACCCAAGAGAAACCGAAACATATGTCCACACAAAACTTGTAACTAATGTTTATAGCAGCATTTTTCATAAGATCCAAAAAGTGGAAACAACTCATATGTTCATCAACTGATTAAAATGTGATATGTCTATCCAAGGGAATGCAATTTGGCAATAAAAAGGAATGAAGTTCTGATACATGGTACAACATGGATGGACCTTGAAAATATTATGCTAAATGAAAGAAACCAGACACAAAAGATTCACATGTTGTATGATTCCATTTATAGAAAATGTCAAGAATAGGCAAATACATAGAGATAGAATGTAGGTTACTGTTTGCCAGAAGCTGGGAGGTAATAGGGAGTGACTGCTAATGGGTATAGGGTTTCTTTTTGGGGTGATGAAAATGTTTTAAAACTTAGTTCACAAATCTGTGAATAAACCAAAAAACATGGAATTGTACACTTTAAATGAGTGTATGGTAAGTGAGTTACATCTCAGTAAAGCAGTTATATATTTTTTAAAATGAAAGTAAGTAAGAAAGGAAGAAGAGGGAATTCCTTGGTGGACCAGTGGTTAGGACTCCATGCTTTCACTGCCGGAGCCTGGGTTCGATCCCTGGTTGGGGAACTAAGATCCCACATGCCATGCAGCGCAGCCTAAAAAAAAAAAAAGCAGCATATTAAATCAAAGTATAGGATGATATGTTTTAAAAAACAGAAAGGAAGGGGAGAGAGAGAGAGAAAGGAAGGAGCAGGGCCATATTGAATAGGAGACCTTGCCAGATATAGCAGCTCATTGGAAATACCTAGGTCCCCGGGGACTGATCTCACCTTCCTAGAATGTGGGTAGAGGGAAGGAAGATGAGAAGATGAGAGATTCCAAGGGGACCACAGAAACCATGGCCACTTTCCCTTAGGGAAATACTGTGCAGAACGTGCTTGGGGAACCAGAGTAAAGAATAGGGATATTAAGAAAAATTATCCCAAACTTGGAAATAAAGCAAAAGGAGGACTGCATCTCCTTTCAGCTTATGCTGGAGCACTGTCTAACAGACCACCTCTGAATTATTATTTCATTATCTGGGGGATGTACCTTTGTTCGACATAAACTTTCCTATTGCTTGGGTCCCAGATTCTGTAGAGTTGTGTGTTAGCTTGTAGAACTTTGCTCGGTATAGATGCAAATGATTTTTGTCTGGTAGAAAAGATAACCCCAAAGGTTACAGCTTTATTGCCCTGTAGAATAGTAATTAGTGTTGTCTCTAAACTAGCAAACTGATTTAAGCATGTCTTTTCTGATGGACTATATAATCCCTTTTCCTCTAATTCTCCTTTGCACCATCTTTCACTGTCCTGCTGGTTCCCTCATTAACAAATTAAATATATCTTGGGTGCGTTCTCATTTGTATGAGAGTCATGTTTTTTTTTAAATTTTTTAATTTTATTTAATTTTATACAGCAGGTTCTTATTAGTCATCAATTTTATACACATCAGTGTATACATGTCAATCCTAATCGCCCAATTCATCACACCACCATCCCCACCCCCACCCTGCGGCTTTCCCCCTTTGGTGTCCATACGTTTGTTCTCTACATCTGTGTCTCAACTTCTGCTCTGCATACTGGTTCATCTGTACCATTTTTCTAGGTTCCACATACATGCGTTAATATACGATATTTGTTTTTCTCTTTCTGACTTACTTCACTCTGTATGACAGTCTCTAGATCCATCCACGTCTCAACAAATGACCCAATTTTGTTCCTTTTTATGGCTGAGTAATATTCCATTGTATATATGTACCACATCTTCTTTATCCATTCGTCTGTCGATGGGCATTTAGGTTGCTTCCATGACCTGGCTATTGTAAATAGTGCTGCAATGAACATTGGGGTGCATGTGTCTTTTTGAATTATGTTTTTCTCTGGGTATATGCCCAGTAGTGGGACTGCTGGATCATATGGTAATTCTATTTTTAGTTTTTTAAGGAACCTCCATACTGTTCTCCATAGTGGCTGTATCAATTTACATTCCCACCAACAGTGCAAGAGGGTTCCCTTTTCTCCACACCCTCTCCAGCATTTGTTGTTTGTAGATTTTCTGATGATGCCCATTCTAACTGGTGTGAGGTGATACCTCATTGTAGTTTTGATTTGCATTTCTCTAATAATTAGTGATGTTGAGCAGCTTTTCATGTGTTTCTTGGCCATCTGTAAGTCTTCTTTGGAGAAATGTCTATTTAGGTCTTCTGCCCATTTTTGGATTGGGTTGTTTGTTTCTTTAATATTGAGCTGCATGAGCTGTTTATATATTTTGGAGATTAATGCTTTGTCTGTTGATCCGTTTGCAAATATTTTCTCCCATTCTGAGGGTTGTCTTTTCGTTTTGTTTATGGTTTCCTTTGCTGTGCAAAAGCTTTGAAGTTTCATTAGGTCCCATTTGTTTATTTTTGTTTTTATTTCCATTACTCTAGGAGGTGGATCAAAAAAGATCTTGCTGTGATTTATGTCAAGGAGTGTTGTTCCTATGTTTTCCTCTAAGAGTTTTATAGTGTCCAGTCTTACATTTAGGTCTTGAATCCATTTTGAGTTTATTTTTGTGTATGGTGTTAGGGAGTGTTCTAATTTCATTCTTTTAAATGCAGTTGTCCAGTTTTCCCAGCACCACTTATTGAAGAGACTGTCTTTTCTCCATTGTATATCCTTGCCTCCTTTGTCGTAGAGTAGTTGACCATAGGTGCGTTGGTTTATCTCTGGGCTTTCTATCTTGTTCCATTGATCTATGTTTCTGTTTTTGTGCCAGTACCATATTGTCTTGATTACTGTAGCTTTGTAGTATAGTCTGAAGTCAGGGAGTCTGATTCCTCCAGCTCCGCTTTTTTTCCTCAAGACTGCTTTGGCTATTCGGGGTCTTTTGTGTCTCCATACAAATTTTAAGACTTTTTGTTCTAGTTCTGTAAAAAATGCCATTGGTAATTTGATAGGGATTGCATTGAATCTGTAGATTACTTTGGGTAGTATAGTCATTTTCACAATATTGATTCTTCCAATCCAAGAATATGGTATATCTCTCCATCTGTTGGTATCATCTTTAATTTCTTTCATCAGTGTCTTATAGTCTTCTGCGTACAGGTCTTTTGTCTCCCTAGGTAGGTTTATTCCTAGGTATTTTATTCTTTTTGTTGCAATGGTAAATGGGAGTGTTTCCTTAATTTCTCTTTCTGATTTTTCATCATTAGTGTATAGGAATGCAAGCGATTTCTGTGCATTAATTTTGTATCCTGCAACTTTACCAGATTCATTGATTAGCTCTAGTAGTTTTCTGGTGGCGTTTTTAGGATTCTCTATGTATAGTATCATGTCATCTGCAAACAGGGAGAGTTTTACTTCTTCTTTTCCAATTTGGATTCCTTTTATTTCTTTTTCTTCTCTGATTGCCGTGGCTAGGACTTCCAAAACTATGTTGAATAATAGTGGGGAGAGTGGACATCCTTGTCTTGTTCCTGATCTTAGAGGAAATGCTTTCAGTTTTTCACCATTGAGAATGATGTTTGCTGTGGGTTTGTCATATATGGCCTTTATTATGTTGAGGTAGGTTCCCTCTATGCCCATTTTCTGGAGAGTTTTTATCATAAATGGGTGTTCAATTTTGTCAAAAGCTTTTTCTGCATCTGTTGAGATGATCATATGGTTTTTATTCTTCAATTTGTTAATATGGTGTATCACATTGATTGATTTGTGTATATTGAAGAATCCTTGCATCCCTGGGATAAATGCCACTTGATCATGGTGTATGATCCTTTTAATGTGTTGTTGGATTCTGTTTGCTAGTATTTTGTTGAGGATTTTTGCATCTATATTCATCAGTGATATTGGTCCGTAATTTTCTTTTTCTGTAGTATCTTTGTCTGGTTTTGGTATCAGGGTGATGGTGGCCTCATAGAATGAGTTTGGGAGTGTACCTTCCTCTGCAAATTTTTGGAAGAGTTTGAGAAGGATGGGTGTTAGCTCTTCTCTAAATGTTTGATAGAATTCACCTGTGAAGCCATCTGGTCCTGGACTTTTGTTTGCTGGAAGATTTTTAATCACAGTTTCAATTTCATTACTTGTGATTGGTCTGTTCATATTTTCTGTTTCTTCCTGGTCAGTCTTGGAAGGTTATACCTTTCTAAGAATTTGTCCATTTCTTCCAGGTTGTCCATTTTATTGGCATAGAGTTGCTTGTAGTAGTCTCTTAGGATGCTTTGTATTTCTGTGGTGTCTGTTGTAACTTCTCCTTTTTCATTTCTGATTTTATTGATTTGAGTCCTCTCCCTCTTTTTCTTGATGAGTCTGGCTGATGGCTTATCAACTTTGTTTATCTTCTCAAAGAACAACGTTTTAGTTTTATTGATCTTTGCTATTGTTTTCTTTGTTTCTATTTCATTTATTTCTGCTCTGATCTTTATGATTTCTTTCCTTCTGCTAACTTTGGGTTTTGTTTGTTCTTCTTTCTCTAGTTCCTTTAGGTGTAAGGTTAGATTGTTTATTTGAGATTTTTCTTGTTTCTTGCGGTAGGCTTGTATAGCTATAAACTTCCCTCTTAGAACTGCTTTTGCTGCATCCCATAGGTTTTGGATGGTCGTGTTTTCATTGTCATTTGTCTCTAGGTATTTTTTGATTTCCTCTTTGATTTCTTCACTGATCTCTTGGTTATTTAGAAACGTATTGTTTAGCCTCCATGTGTTTGTGTTTTTTACGTTTTTTTCCCTGTAATTGATTTCTAATCTTGTAGCGTTGTGGTCAGAAAAGATGCTTGATATGATTTCAATTTTCTTAAATTTACTGAGGCTTGATTTGTGACCCAAGATGTGATCTATCCTGGAGAATGTTCCGTGCGCACTTGAGAAGAAAGTGTAATCTGCTGTTTTTGGATGGAATGTCCTATAAATATCCATTAAATCTATCTGGTCTATTGTGTCATTTAAAGCTTCTGTTTCCTTATTTATTTTCATTTTGGATGATCTGTCCATTGGTGTAAGTGAGGTGTTAAAGTCCCCCACTATTATTGTGTTACTGTCGATTTCCTCTTTTAGAGCTGGTAGCAGCTGCCTTATGTATTGAGGTGCTCCTATGTTGGGTGCATAAATATTTATAATTGTTATATCTTCTTCTTGGATTGATGCCTTGATTATTATGTAGTGTCCTTCCTTGTCTCTTGTAACATTCTTTATTTTACAGTCTATTTTATCTGATATGAGTATAGCTACTCCAGCTTTCTTTTGATTTCCATTTGCATGGAATATCTTTTTCCATCCCCTCACTTTCAATCTGTATGTGTCCCTAGGTCTGAAGTGGGTCTCTTGTAGACAGCATATAGATGGTTTTATTTGTGTATCCATTCAGCAAGCCTGTGTCTTTTGGTTGGAGCATTTAATCCATTCACGTTTAAGGTAATTATCGATATGTATGCTCCTATGACCATTTTCTTAATTGTTTTGGGTTTGTTTTTGTAGGTCCTTTTCTTCTCTTGTGTTTCCCACTTAGAGAAGTTCCTTTAGCATTTGTTGTAGAGCTGGTTTGGTGGCGCTGAATTCTCTTAGCTTTTGCTTGTCTGTAAAGCTCTTGATTTCTCCATCGAATCTGAATGAGATCCTTGCTGGGTAGAGTAATCTTGGTTGTAGGTTCTTCCCTTTCATCACTTTAAGTATATCATGCCACTCCCTTCTGCCTTGTAGCGTTTCTGCTGAGAAATCAACTGTTAACCTTATGGGAGTTCCCTTGTATGTTATTTGTCATTTTTCCCTTGCTGCTTTCAATAATTTTTCTTTGTCTTTAATTTTTGCCAATTTGATTACTATGTGTCTCGGCGTGTTTCTCCTTGGGTTTATCCTGTACGGGACTCTCTGTGCTTCCTGGACTTGGGTGGCTATTTCCTTTCCCATGCTAGGGAAGTTTTCAACTATAATCTCTTCAAATATTTTCTCAGGTCCTTTCTCTCTCTCTTCTCCTTCTGGGACACCTATAGTGCGAATGTCGTTGTGTTTAATGTTGTCCCAGAGCTCTCTTAGGCTGTCTTCATTTCTTTTCATCCTTTTTTCTTTATTCTGTTCTGCAGCAGTGAATTCCACCACTCTGTCTTCCAGGTCACTTATCCGTTCTTCTGCCTCAGTTATTCTGCTATTGATTCCTTCTAGTGTAGTTTTCATTTCAGTTATTGTATTATTCATCTCTGTTTGTTTGTTCTTTAATTCTTCTAGGTCTTTGTTAATCATTTCTTGCATCTTCTCAGTCTTTGCCTCCATTGTTTTTCCAAGGTGCTGTGTCATCTTCACTATCATTATTCTGAATTCTTTTTCTGGAAGGTTGCCTATCTCCACTTCATTTAGTTGTTTTTCTGGGGTTTTATCTTGTTCCTTCATCTGGAACATAGCCCTCTGCCTTTTCATCTTGTCTATCTTTCTGTGAATGTGGTTTTTGTTCCACAGGCTGCAGGATTGTAGTTCTTCTTGCTTCTGCTGTCTGCCCTCTGGTGGATGAGGCTATTTAAGAGGCTTGTGTAAGTATCCTGATGGGAGGGACTGGTGGTGGGTAGAGCTGACTGTTGCTCTGGTGGGCAGAGCTCAGTAAAACTTTAATCCGCTTGACGGTTGATGGGTGGGGCTGGGTTCTCTCCCTGCTGGTTGTTTGGCCTGAGGCAACCCAACAGTGGAGCCTACCTGCGCTCTTTGGTGGGGCTAATGACAGACTCTGGGAGGGCTCACGCCAAGGAGTACTTCCCAGAACTTCTGCTGCCAGTGTCCTTGTCCCCATGGTGAGCCACAGCCACCCCCCCGCCTCTGCAGGAGACCCTCCAACACTAGCAGGTAGTTCTGGTTCAGTCTCCCCTGGGGTCACTGCTCCTTCCCCTGGGTCCCGATGCGCACACTCCTTTGTGTGTGCCCTCCAAGAGTGGGGTCTCTGTTTCCCCCAGTCCTGTCGAAGTCCTGCAATCAAATCCCACTAGGCTTCAAAGTCTGATTCTCTAGGAATTCCTCCTCCCGTTGCCGGACCCCCAGGTTGGCAAGCCTGACGTGGGGCTCAGAACCTTCACTCCAGTGGGTGGACTTCTGTGGTATAAGCATTCTGTAGTCTGTGAGTCACCCACCCAGCAGTAATGGGATTTGATTTTACTGTGATTGCGCCCCTCCTACCGTCTCATTGTGGCTCTCCTTTGTCTTTTGATGTGGGGTATCTTTTTCGGCGAGTTCCAGTGTCTTCCTGTCGATGATTGTCCAGCAGCTAGTTGAGATTCTGGTGTTCTCACAAGAGGGAGTGAGAGCACGTCCTTCTACTCTGCCATCTTGGTTCCTGTCCCAGTCATGTTTTTAATGTTCTTAAAGTTGTACTTTAACAGGGAACAGAGTTCATTTGCTGTATTTCAAAAATGGTATGGACAAGTGATCACCTTAATCAGTATAAACAATCAGAACTTGAACAGTAAGGAGTAGCTCTCCAGATGCAAGAGGGTGATTGCAAAGGACTCTGGGGCTTAAAGCAAGAAGAGATATTACAGTGTTATATGAAAAAGAGGGGTTTGCCCAAAATGTTATACATACATGTATATATACATCTATGTGCGTATATACATACACACATTCTACACAGAGGTAGAGAGAGAAAAAAGAGTGGAAGGCTCTAAGAGTAATCACCAAAATTATATTATCAGTGATTATCTGGAGGGAGCCTAAAGGGAAAATTTTAATTTTCTTTCCTGTGCTTTTTTGTATTTTTCAACTTTTAACCAGAAATATGCATTACATTTGAAAGTTCCTCCAAGTTATTTGAAAGAAAACCAGCAGATGAACTTGAGAAAAAATCTGAGAGTAAATTAAGAGAAATTCACCCCCTATTTGGGCACACAGGGGAATGGTATGGTGGGAATATACGTCCTGTCCTAGAAAATCATAAATACCTAGTTTTACCAGAAACAAAGGAAGCAAAAACAGCTAACTGGGTCACTTGTTGCTAACAGAACTTCAGATCAGTTTTCAACTGAGGGTGATTTTGCTGCAGAGAACATGAGGCAAAGCCTGGAGACATTTTTGTTTGTCACAACTGGGTGGGGGGGGAGTGGAGAAATGCTACTGGCATCTAGTGGGTGGAGCCCAAGGATGCTGTGACACAACCTCCAATGCACAGACCCGCTCACAACAAAGAATTCTCCGGTCACAATGTGAATTGTGCCAAAGTTGAGAAATCCTGGTTTTTAACAAAAAGCCAAGGGAGGAAAAAACAGGATCTGAAGTGTCCACACTATGGTTATGATTGTGCACATAGAGTCAAGGATATAGTTAAAACTATGTACACCCCATCCCCACCCACCAGACCCTCTGCCTGACCTGGGGGCACCCTTCTGGGGAGTCATTCCTCCACCTGGGGTATAAGGAGTGATGAAACGGTGTTTTTCCTTACTTTGCTCTCCTCTGAAATAAAGTTCCTGTCCCTACCATGGAACATTACACGGCTATCATAATGAAAAATGTTGAACTACATAAACTGACCTTGAAAGATGCCCAGAATATATTAAGTGAAAACAGCAAATTGCCCAACGATGTGTAGAGCACGATCCATTTTTGTAAAAGTAAACAAAGAGATATTAACATTTGCTTATGTGCACGATGAGGTGTTACTGCAGGAATTTATATTAGGGAAAAGTTGGAAGCGTTTCAGTTAATAGATTGAGGACATGTATTTGCCCACTCCCAAAGCCCTACCAAAATCAGAGTATCTAACCGAAAGGTATCAACCCAAAAAAGAACCAAAAAGAACAGGTGAGAGGACAGTAGCAGACGAGAGGGGCTACCTTTTGAGGAGGTGGAGAGCAGGTGAGTTAAAGCAGAAAATACCTGCAGAAGGGGGTGCCAATAAGCAGCCAGGCTACCTGCTAGCCTTACAGCCTCTTTGTATGAAGAGGAAGTAGCGCTAGATACTTGACTTCCATCTGTGGGAAATTAACAGAATATGCTCTTTCCCACCCCCACCCCCCTTTACTGCCATCTGCTGGAAAATGATCTTAATAGACAAAGTGGCAATGTTTACAAGGTGAATGGCACCCGTAAGGTGTGGTTCCACTGTGTGCTGCCCAGCTTGCAAATATGTACATGGGGGCCCCCCCCCATGAGAAGCAGAAAGATTTATGGACTAAATCCAAAAAGGCCAGGAACTGAGTCAGAACGATGTGTCAGAGGTGGAGAGGGATTACCAACAGAAGTATGGCTCGGAACCGTGTATGAGAAGCAGTGAGACCACGGTGGCACGTTGTATTTTCCAAAGATGGTCACAGCGGTATCTCTCATTCCACATGGATTCCGCAATGTGACCAAGGTCCGTCCCCTCGCATTGAATTGGGACAGGCTTGTAACAGCAGAATGCAGTGGAAGTGATGCTGTGTAATTTCCGAAGCTGGAACTCTGGTGCTGGAATCCTAAGCCCCCATGTAAGCACTGTGATTGTCCTGAGACCACCATGCTGTGAGGAAGCTCAAAGTAGCCTCCAAACCCCATGGAGTGGACCTGAGACTAAGGAGAGAGAGAAGGAAAAACAGACAGAGACAGAGACAGAGAGAGACAGAGAGAGAGATATGCCTGGCCCCCTGCTATTCCAGCCTCAATCACCTTCTGGTTGTAACCTCGTGAGAGATCTCAAGCCAGAAGGCCTTTCCCAAATTCTTTAGTCACAGAAACTATGACAGAGGTTAAAATACCTATTGTTTTGATTACTTTTGGGTGGCTTTTTACTTAGCAATTGTAACTGGAATAATAACCACCTAGGGCCCCTTTCAGATCTGATACAGCCAGGCAACTACCCCTTCCCATCCTTGACAGAAGTTCGTTCTACAGAAAAATGGAACCAGGGAGGCTCCAGACCTGAGGACACCAGACACAGCGGAAGGTAGGGAGAATCACTCTACTACAAATGGGAATGTAATAGGAAAGTCCAGATGCTGACTAGGAAGAACCCTGGTCCCTCCTGCCACTTGGCTCTAAGGATGCTGCTTGCAGGGCACACATCCTCATCACAGTGGGAAACTGGAGTGTTATCTCTGGAGAAACCCAAGAAAATCAACCTTTAGATATTACGGGCCAAGCTAAGTCTCTATGTAGCAGAAAGAGTGAAATTTTTTAAACAAATGTTATATCTCACTTATAATTAATATCCTCAGAGAGACAAAAGGTATTGCATCCATGAAACATGAATAAGATTCTATTAAATTGAAAAGAAGGAGTGCCTTGGTTGGATTTCCCTAGAAGCAGAATCTGAGACAATGATTCCAGTGCAAGAGATTTTTGGCAGCTAATCCCAGAAAAAACTGGTTGAGGAGTTGGGAAGTGAGACAGGAAGAGAAAGGAAGACAATAAAAGGTGTGTTATTCCAGCCAGTTACTACTGTGGGCATCTTGCTGGGGACCTATTGGAGATGGTGTAGAACATCCCTCAGAAGTATCCCAACAAGTGCATAAGAACACACTGCTTCCGAGGGAAGTGACCTTCATTACTTCTAACTTGTCCTGCACTCAGGCTGAGGATGCTACTTGGAAAAAAACAGCCCGTGGGCAGGCGTCATAGATATTTGCAGCAAACAGCTTTGGGCAGCACACAGGGCTGAATGCCAAGGGCTTATGGCAGCAGTGTCTGCTACAAGAAGCAATCAGAAAACAAGAAAGAGTTCTTGCAAATTAAAAGCATGAGAGCAGGACTTCCCTGGTGGCGCAGTGGTTAAGAATCCGCCTGCCAATGCAGGGGACAGGGGTTCGAGCCCTGGTCTGGGAAGATTCCACATGCTGGGGAGCAACTAAGCCCATGCGCCACAACTACTGAGCCTGCACTCTAGAGCCCGTGAGCCACAACTACTGAAGCCCGTGTACCTAGAGCCCGTGCTCCAGGCTCAATGAGAAACCCCACGCACCGCAACGAAGAGTAGCCCCCGAGTAGCCCCCGCTCGCTGCAACTAGAGAAAGCCCACGTGCAGCAACAAAGACCCAATGCAGCCAAAAATAAATAAATAAAATTTAAAAACGAAAACATAAGAGCAGAAATAAAATATTTGATGGAAGGTTGAGGAGGAAAAAGTTGAAGGTAGCCTGACTTAATCGATCTGGGGTGCAGGTTGGGCTTCAGGATGATTTAAATCTCCCTGGGTGATTTTAAAGCTCCCTGAGTACAGTTAGCATTGAGAACCACAGCTCGGCAGGAAAAAAATACTTCCACAGTCACAATAATGTAAACCGAGAATACGAGTTAACCAGAAAGTTGTATGTAACTATATAAGAAGGACAAAAAGAGGGGAGGCAAGTAGGTGGGTGGCAAGAAATTTGCATCTACTACAAGAGGAAGGCAGCAGATCCTGCCTCAGGTTGATAAATCAAGAAATAGCACATAAGCATCTTATTCAGAAATATGGAGGTAAATACCAGAAGAAACAGCCGAAAGAGTAGTAAGGCATTTTCTTGGAGGAGCAGGACTCCGGAGGGATGGGTGTGTGTATATATGCATGTTGGGGAGTGGGGTGGGGGGAATGCATCACTGACTTTTGCTATAAACATTGTAATATTATTTAATTTTTAATATCATGAATGTACATGAATTTGATCAAAATCTTAAAAAATAATTTTTATAAAGGGACGAAAGAAAAAATTGGGAGCAACCCAAGTATCCATCAACAAGAAAAGGCTAAATGAATTGTGATATACCATTTAACGGAGTACAGTGCTATGCTTAGAACAAGATAGCTGTGTAGGTCCTGACATGGCTGGATCTTCAAGACACAGCATGGCTGTGACTGGCAAAGAATAAGTATGATATGCCAGCATTTATGTAAACCACATGCACACAAAATAGAGCTATATATTTCCCATAGGAATAGAAATATGTACAAATAAAAGCACAAAGAGAAAAGTGGGGAAGAATACACTTGGGAGAGGTAACAGGCATAACACATGGGTCATGGCGAGAGTGGGCTCAGATGGGGGGTAAAAGTCAAGGCAGATTTTGTTCTGTGTCTTTTTTTTTCCCCAAAGAAGGTAAGATTTTGTATTACCTGTACAGTTAAATTAAATCTTAAAAGTTGAATATACATCGAGAGACTGAGAAGACAAGCCACAGATTGGGAGAAAATATTTACAAATGACACATCTGATAAAGCACTGTTATCCGAAATCTGCAAAGAACTCTTAAAACTCAACAATAAGAAAACAAACAATGCAATTGAAAAATGGGCCAAAGACCTTAACAGGCATCTCACCAAAGGAGACATACAGATGACAAGCAAACATATGAAAAGATGCTCCACATCATATGTCATCAGGTAAATGCAAATTAAAACAACACTTAGATACCATTACACACCTATTGGAATGGCCCAAATTGGGAAGACTGACAATACCAAATGCTGGAGAAAATGTGGGGCAATAGGAAACTCTCATTCATTGCTGATGGGATTGCAAAATGGTCCAGCCACTTTGGAATACAGTTTGGTGGTTTCTTACAAAACTAAACATACTCTTACCATATGATCCAGCAATCACACACCAAAACCCGCACACAGATGTTTCTAGCAGCTTTATCCATAATTAACAAAACTTGGAAGCAACCAAGATGTCCTTCAGTGGGTGAATGGAGAAATAAACTGTGGTACATCTAGACAATGGAATATTATTCAGTGTTAAAAAGAAGTGAGCGATCAAGCCATGAAAAGATATGGAGGAACTTTAAATGTATGTTACTAAGTGAAAGAAACCAATCTGAAAAGGCTGCATACAATAGGATTCCACCTATAAGACGTTCTGGAAGAGGCAAAACTATGGAGACAGTAAAAGGAGTGGTTGCCAGGGGTTGGAGGTGGAGAGAGGGGTGAATAAGCAGAGCACAGAGGACTTTTAGGGCTGTGAAAATACTCTGTATGATACTATCATGATGGATACATGTCATTGTACATTTTGTCCAAACTCATAGAACGTACAACACCAAAAGTAAACCATAATGTAAACTACAGACTTTGAGTGATTATGATGCGTCAGTGTAGGTTCGTCCATTGTAACAAATGTACCATCAGGTAGGGGATGTTGGTGGGGGGTGAGGATGTGCACATGTAAGGGCCGGGGGCATGTGGGAAATCTCTATACCTTCCCCTCAATTTTGCTGTGAACCTAAAACTGCTCCAAAAAATAAAGTCCTAATGATATAAAATAGATAAACAATAAGGTCCTACTATATAGCACACGGAACTATATTCAATATCTTATAATAAACTATAACGGAAAAGAATATGAAAAAGAATATCTATGTATATGTATAACTGAATCACTTTGCTCTACATCAGCAACTAACACACATTGTAAAATTTTTAAGAAGTCCTAATGAATAAAATTGAATATGCCTTATATAGCATCTTGGATGTTCTATACCAAGCTATTAATAGTGGTTTCCTTTGGGGCGTGGATTAAGGTGGAGGGCAGGGAGGGAGAGAAAACTTTCTCTTTTTCCTCCATGTTATTCAGCATTAATAGTTTGACTGTGATAGTCTGAAAGACTTTTGAGTAGAATGGGGTTCTGGGGTCCTGGTAGTTCTGGCTGGTGTGTGTCTCTGGCTTTGGACCCAGGAGGAGGGTGAGGGCTCGGCTTGGCAAGGGCGGGGCCCAGCTCCAGGGGTGTCTGGTAGAACCAGCTGTGACATCAGACAGGGATGTTGACAGAGTGACTCACTTTTCAGGAGGGGTGGAGATGACTCCCTCCTCTCCTTCCCTGTGAGCTGCCCTCAGGGCTAGAGCCTACAGAGCTCCCTGTTTCAGCCATCCTAAAAGGAGGAGTCCTTTTCAAATCAATAGAAACAAGGTACCATTTCAATCTGGGCCTTTGCACAAAGTTCTTTTGGAGCCAGCCTGGGGAGGGAGGGTAGGGGTTGTCCAAGGTTCATTGATTAGAGCAAAGGATGAAGAGTCCAAGGTTCATTGATTACAGCAAAGGTTCATTGATTAGAGCAAAGGATGGGGGGGAGCTGGGAAAGAGCCTTAAAATGGGGATCTGGGGACCCCTTGGGGCTGTGAGAGGTGAGTTTGGGATAGTGAAAGGTTTTTGTCATCCACTGAGCTTCATTAGTGACTTTTAATTTAAAAGAGCTTTTAAGTATGGTCATTTTCTTATTTGGCCTTCAGGACCACCTGTGAGGTAGAAGAAACTGGTGGAAATATGCCCATTTTCCAGATGAGGAGACTGAGGCCTGGAGAGATTAGACCACTTATCTGAGGGGCAGGTTAATAGCTGAGTGCAGTGTCCTCTCGGCCTGGCCCATAGCTTCTCTTTGCCTTTTTATCTACCACTGTGTCCCTCCTTGAGAAGGAAACAGAAAGACATCTCTGTCCCCAAGACAATGGACCACCTCCTTGGAATCCAATGATGCCAGGCTGGCAGGAGCAGAGGGACCATCAGACAATGCTGGTCTCTGAGCAGGTTGTTGCTCATGAATCCACCCAACGTTGATGGGGCACTTGCTTCTGGCCAGGCACTGTGCTGAGTGCTTCACATACATGATCTCATGTCAGTCTCACAACAAGCCTATAATGTAGGAGACATTATTATCACCAGGCTGGCCATGTGGGCAATTTGGGTAACGTTGTGTTACAATTCTTCATTTTGTTTTTTAACACATCCTCGATTCCTGTTTGCCTCTGTTCATGGAACGCATGTTTGTTGAGCACTTGGTCTGTGCTGGTCTGTCGTAGACACGAGCATACAACAGTGGACAGAACAGATGGTATCCCTGCCCTCAAGAAGCTTACGGTCTCCTGTGGTGGGAGTGGCACAGAGAGACCATAAAAGGATGTTATCACTTTTATCCTCATAGCATCCTGGCCACAGGGTAGGGGAGGGGACGAATGGTACAGGAGGTTACCTCTGAGGTCATGCAGAGAGTGGCTGGCAGAGGACTGAGATCCTCTGTGGCCAAAATGGAAACGAATAGAACCACAAGCGAGAAGGAAGGAGGCAGCTGTGGGTACCCCAGAAGTCCTGAGGCGCCACAACACACAGAGTGGAGAACTCCAGATGTCAGCAGTCCCTTCCCACAGCCAACAGTTCTACTAGCAACGCTTGGGGGAGGCAGGCAATGTCTCTTCACTTCAAGGGAGGCTCAGAGAAACTGAGTAAATGGTTCAGGTCACACAGCTAGTGGGAGATATAAGAGGGAGGGGGGTGGTTGGCTTTGGACTCCAAATTCAGTTCCCCTCCTCATCCCATTGCTCAGTGGAATTCAGAAGATGGAGGGTGAAACCAAGACTAAGAGGATCCTGACTTACAGATTGACACCCCCAACGTGGTCTGAGGCTTTGAGGTTTACAAAGCATTATGACACGTGTTTGTTACACTGTCTGTCCCTTCTTTTATGGTTGATTAGGACAGACTTCACGTGTGCATCAGCAGAACACAGGTGACACTTTCAACTGGGTCACTGAGGAGAGTGTAATCAAAGTTCTCTTTATAAAGGTGAAGTCAGGATATAGGGAAACCAACAAGACCTAGTGCTGGACCTGCATCGGCAGGGAGCCGTCATCTCCCCTAGCTTGAGGGGCAAGGCGAGGGAGTGATTACTGGGCCCAGGAGGAGTGGTGCTCCTGGTGGTCCTATGAAGAAGGCACCCTGGCAGGAGCTGGGACCTTCAGTGGAGACACACAGACAGCCCGTGCTGACCTGGAAGGGAAGGAGCTGGAAAATACACACCCTGACTGTACCCTCTCCGTGCCCTCCAGTCTCCTGCCTGTGCCTTCGATTTGCTGAGCCCAACCCAAACCCAGAAGGCAGGGGAGCCTGATTCTATAGGCTACATGGGTCAGCCCCCCCAAGGCACAGAGGGGGATGGAAAGGGTGGGGAGTAGCTATGGAGGGGCAAATAGAAAAGATCTAGCACAGCATGTGATGCAAGCAGATCAATAGCCATCAGCCTGACTACCTTAGATGGAGCTACTGGGTAAAGGCTCTCTCTCTCTCTGCTGGGATTGCTCAGCTGGTAGGATGTGAACCTGATGCCACTGATCATCTTGCTGCACATAAGAAGAGTGAAGCTTCAGAGTAAAGCCAACATAGAGAAAAAGTGAGGCCAGAAGAGATGGAGGGGGTTGGTATCCTGATGGCATAATTGTGTCCCTGGATCCAGCCATGCCTGAAGGTTGAGGAGACACCCTCAGAGCCAATGGATTTTGTTTAGTGTAACCTGGTAGGAGCTGGGATTCTGCCACTTGCACCGGAAAGGGTCCTGACTGATGCACAGCTGCCTGCAGGTGTCCAGGGATGAAGACAGGTCAGAGTGGAGATCTTCCAGTCCTGGGCCATGAGGGATAGTTTGTGAGCACCAATCCTTGAGGGCAGGGAGTATAAAAATGGGAAGGTGTCTCTAAAGGCAGAAGTCTCTGTGTGAAGTCATGACAACCACCAAAATCATGTGTAATAATACTGTCATCTGCCAGCTGCATCTCCCTGTGCTTGACATACATCAAATGGTGCCACCCTCTCCAAAATCTTCTGGGGGTGGTACATGCCCATTTTACAGATGAGGAAACTGAGGCATAGAGCTATCAAGTCACTTACAGAGCCAGGATTTGAAATCAGGTAGTCTGGCTCTTTTTTTCTTTCTTTCTTTTTTTTTTTTTGGCTGTGCTGGTGTGGCATCCGGGATCTTAGTTCCCTGATCATATCTCGAACCCATGCCCCCTGCATTGGGAGCACAGAGTCCTAACCACTGGACCAGTCTGGCTCTTCTGGCTCTTCTTAACCACCTTCCCCCCTCCACTTTCCTAAAACTTCCTCAAATAAAACTGAGTAGGGGCTTCCCTGGTGGCGCAGTGGTTGAGAATCTGCCTGCCAATGCAGGGGACACGGGTTCGAGCCCTGGTCTGGGAGGATCCCACATGCCGCGGAGCAACTGGGCCCGTGAGCCACAACTACTGAGCCTGCGCGTCTGGAGCCTGTGCTCCGCAACGAGAGAGGCCGCGATAGTGAGAGGCCCGCGCACCGCGATGAAGAGTGGCCCCCGCTTGCCACAACTAGGGAAAGCCCTCGCACAGAAACGAAGACCCAACACAGCCAAAAATAAATAAATAAATAAATAAATTTAAAAAAGAAAAGATGACGACTATCTTTAAAAAAAAACAAAAAAACTGAGTAAAATCAAGATATAAACAGATATTAGCAAAGCTGCTCTGAGGGTGGGGGTCAAGGTCAGGGTTCAGAGAAGCCAGAGCTGAGCTCTCTGAGATTCATCATCGCACTGTGGAATTCCCTTTTCTTCTCATTTTAGCACCACAGTAGAGGGCTATGAGGGAGTGCGCTGGGGAGCAGATTTGGACCCATATTCAGGAAGGGCCTCAAATGTAGACTTTTGGTGTAACCATCTTATGTGGAGTACAATTATATTTGTATCATTATCTTTTTTTGAAAATCTATTGATTTGTTAAATGTAAACACTTAAACACATACTACAATATGTGCAAGCCCCTATCCCCCACTTTTTGGGCATTTCCCCTCCTCCTCCTTTTCCTTGTTCTTCTCCTTCCTCCTTTGAAAAACTGAAGGATAAATTCTCTTCTAAAGGAAACTAGGGCTGTTTGGAGAAATGGCTAATTCTAGATTTGGGTAAGGGAAATGTAGATGAACATCTAGTTTTCCAGAAACTAAGCAAGCACACACAGAAAATGGTGGGGACACGTCAAAAGGATAAAGGAACCAGCTTGAAGGGGCTCCCACTGGCCAGATTTGGGATAATTTGAGCATTAAATTAAATAATGATAGTAAGGGATTACAAATCATAGAATAAACTAAGAATTCATGAGTCCATACAGATATAAACAAAGTAGAATCTCGACTAATAAATGTAAAAGGAATCCTGAAATTAGAAAAATCACCATTTGGCAGCTGTCACCATAATAATTTATTCAAGCAAGAATCACCAGTGATGGTGGGTGAGAGTATGATGAGAAACTGAATATTTACAGACTTAAAGTATCTCTCCACAAGATACTTATTAAGGGCAAAGAGAAAACCAGTAACCTTACAGCAGAGAAACCTGGCAGGCACCACCTTAACCAAGTGATCAAAGATAAAATCACATGATATCAAACGCCTCCGGACACGTTGCACTGAGAATGACATATCATTTCTGTGGTTTTCCTGCCCAATATATAGAACCTGAATCTAATCATGGGGAAACAGCAGACAAGCCCAAATTGAGGAGCACAGTTCAAAACAACTGGCCTTGACTCTTTTACAAATGTCGAGGTCCCAAACACAAACACTAAGGAACTGTTCCAGATCAAAGGAAACTGAAGGCACATTACCACTAAATGCAGTTGTGGACCAGAAGAATTCATGTATTTATTTTACTACAAAAGAAATTACCTGGTGGCGCAGTGGTTAAGAATCTGCCTGCCAATGCAGGGGACACGGGTTCGAGCCCTGGTCCAGGAAGATCCCCCATGCCGCAGAGCAACTAAGCCCATGCGCCACAACTACTGAGGCTGTGCTCTAGGGCCCGTGAGCCACAATTACTGAGCCTGAGTGCTACAACTACTGAAGCCCGTGCACGTAGAGCCCGTGCTCTGCAACAAGAGAAGCCACTGCAATGAGAAGACCTCGCACCGCATCGAAGAGTAGCCCCCACTCGCCGCAACTAGAGAAAGCCCGCGCACAGCAACGAAGACCCAACGCAGCCAAACATAAATAAATAAATAAATAAAACATTAGTGAGAAAATTGACAAAATTTAAATAAGATCTATATATTAGATAACAATATGAAATCAATGTTAATGTCTTGATTAACATTATCTTATAAGATAATGTCCTTGCTTTTAGGAAACACACACTGAAATATTTAGGGATGAAGGGGCACATCAGGTCTGCAACCACTCTCAAATGTTTCAAGAAAAAGAAATGTTTGGGTAAGGAAAATATAGATGAACATCTACTTTGTCATATATATATATATATGAAGAGAGAGAGGGAGAATGGTAAAGAAAATGTAGTAAAAAGTTAATATTTGGGGAATGTGGAAACTCTGGGTAAAAGTTGTATGACAATTTTTTATTATATTTTGCAACTGAAATAATTTCAAAATTAAAAATTAAAAATAGTGCAGTGTTAAAAATACACCTCATAGAGTGGGATTCTTAATGTGATCCCCAAATGTGTAACATGATTTGAGGCTAGTGTCTGGGATAACATAGGCAAATTCATCAAAAATATTATTTTATTAAATAAAATAATTGTTGGTTTGTTAAATCTGAAGGTTATAATTTATTTTCAGGCCATTACTAATCATAAATAAAGAAGTACATGATCAAAAAAATTGAGATGTAGTATACATGCAGTAAAGTACAATTTTACATTTTATATATACATGTAAATTTTGCAAGTTCTACTACCACTGATATTCACCCATTATTTAATCCTCTCAGGACCCTGGCCAGGTGGGCATCATTACCTTCAGTTTACAGAGAAGGAAACTGAGGAAGGTCACACACTAGCAAGGGGCAGGATCCAGATTCAAAGCACTGTATTTTGAATTCCAAAGCCAGTGTTTTTAAGCACTCTGATACACAAATTATTGATGCTCTTGTCATCAACAAACATCAATTGAGTACCAGCTACTTTAGCTCCCCACTCCTCAGTTTCCTCATCTGTAAAATGGGATCATAGTAACACGTTTATCGAGTTAAGACACGTCAAGTGCTCAGAACAGTTCCTACACACAGTAAATGCTCAGGTGTGAATTGTTATTATTACCTACTGTGCATAAGGCACTGAGATCACCAAAGATGCTATTCTCCACTCTGGGCTACTCTCCACAAAGATAAACAGCCACTGCAGGCAACTCACATTGAGGACCAACCTGCGGATCTCTGCTCCAGAGAACCAGACAGACGGATGCCTTGGAGGGAGTGGGCTCGGCCAGCAGGACACTGAGATAGGCCTCCCAACATCGCTACTTGGTCTGGGAGAAGCAACTGCCTTTATTTGGCAGTAGTCCTCGTGGTGACTCCCCAGGCAAGTTAGCATATGTCTAACAGAACACCCCAACCCACAAGAGGTCTCATCTGTCACCGTCAGTACAGGTCTGGGTGAATGAGACTTGTCCTTTTGCCTGGAGATCTCCCCACTGGCCCTGGAGGTCCCTGTCAGGATCAGTCAGGATCCAATCAGAAAAAGAGAAACCACTCCAAGCATCTGAAGAGGGCCTGATTGCAGAGAATTAGATACACATGTGGTAGAAGAGTGGGGAAGCCAAAGAGCCACTGAGAAAGTTACTGCCACCCCTCAGCTGGAGGGGCAAGGGGGCAGATGATGTCACTGGAGCCCAGGGCCAGGGTCACCTGCAGAAGCTGTAACCATGACTGGCCTGTCCTCTGGGAGCTGTGGAAAAGATGCGGCCACAACCAGAGGTGTTGCCCAAGGCAGAGAGAGAGGAGAACTCCATCCTCCCACCCCCATGCCCTCCCCCGGTGCCACAAGCTTCTTCCTTTCACCTGCCCCCTGGGCTCCAGCCAGTGCCCTCCAGCTGACCCAGGAGCCTGGGGGGTGCAGCCTGAAAGGCTCATTGCCACCCCCCTACAGCCCCCCTCCCCACACGGATGAAGAAGGTGAAGGAATAGATCTCAGCGCACAGGGGCTAAGACTAGCCCATGGCCTTTCCACCTTGGCATTCCAATAGCTCATCCAGTGCCTGGCACAGACCCAGGCTTCATAAACATGTGTGAACAAATGATTGACCATTGGGGCAGGAAGGCACAGTGCCCTATGTCACTGATTGTTTTAAAAAGTGAACACCTGGTATAATCACTCTGGAAAACTGGTAATATTTACTAATGTTGAACACACTATGACCTAGCAATTGCACTCCTAAGCGTGTACCTAACATAAATGTGTACATATGTTCACCAGAAGACATTTACTGGAATGTTTGTAGTGTTGCTTATTACAATAGCCTCATACTGGAAACTCCCCAAAAGCTCATCAACAGTGAAATGGATAAACACAATGGAATACTGTACAGCCACAGTAATGAATGATCTATAACTACCCTCATCAACGTGGATGACTTGTCAACAGGATGGCAAGGGAAGGAAGCCAGACACAAAGGAGTATGTGCTGCATGATTCCATTTGTATAAATAGAAAAACAAGCAATACTAATGTCTGCTTCAGAAGCCAGAGTCGTGGTCACCCTTGGTGGTGATGGTGACAGTAAAGGAGTATTTGGGAGGGGGCTTCTGGGTAATGTTCTGTTTCTTCAGCCATGTGCTGGTTACATGAGTGTACTCAGTCTCTGAAATTTTGTTAAGCTATACATTTATGATTTGCACACATTTTTCTATGTTATTCTTTAATTATGTTTACCTTAAAAAAAAAAAGAATACCCTAAGAGAGGGCCTGTTTACTTACCCCACTTCCTGCATCCCTCATCTCAGTCCAGAGAGCTTCCCTGGAAACTGGATGCAGGAGGATGCTGGGCCTGGGTTCACAGCCAAAGCTGAGAAAGAAACAAGCCCTGAGGCCTGGGGTCTTTTTGGGTGCCAAGCCACGTGCTAAGCTCTTACAGGAGCGGTCTCACGGCCCCATCAGTTGCGCACGCGCACACACACACACACACACACCTCTAGGGGGTAGCACTATGGTTATGAGGAACGAGGCTCAGTGAACTGACCGGCTTCAAGCCGCACAACTAGTAACTGGTTGGGGCAAGATTGGAACTCAGGTTGTGTTGGCCCCAGAGCCCAGCATCTTAACCCCTTTGCTCCTCTATTATCCAGAGGAAGCAGGAGACACAAGTGATGTTGACTATGGCTCCTAGCCCTTAGCTGCACACCTCTGATTCTGATTTTCTGCAGGAAAACCAGAAGGTGGATGTTAGTAACGATCTTCCCTGCTTTCTTCTAAAGGGGTGAAGCATAGATGACCATTCTTCAATTCCCCAAAGGTGCTCGCTCTCCTCTTTGGGCCTTTACACAAGCTTTCGATTCTCCCAAAACTACTCTTCTTTTGGTCTTCACTTAGGGGCTAAAGTTGTGCTTGAGTTTGGACTTATGAGTCTGACTCACCTGGATTTGAATCCTACTCAGTCTTCAAATCTCAGATTAGGCCTCACTTGTTCCAGGAAGCGTTCCATGACCCCTTGCAACCTGGGCACCTTGTACTTCCCTGTTATAGCACTCCCCCACTGGACTGTAATTGCTTACATCAGACTGGCAGCTCCACGTGATCAGACACACCAGCCTTGCTGCTTGCTGTTGCATCTCCAGGGCCAAGCTCATAGTAGGTGCCTGACAAATATTTGTTGAAAGAATGGAGGAAAGTGCTCTGGCAGTCATCGGATGATGGTCCACCTTGAAGGGCTGGTCCCTTTCCCATAACGTGCAAATATCGCTTGCCTGTGAGCCCGAGTTCCTTTGTTTGCTTTTTGAGCATCTTTCTTTTTGGGGAAGAAGAGGCCAGACACTTTTCATTTATGGTTGAAGCTTATACTTTGGGTGGATCTGATCATGTGATTCTTAAGTCAAAATGCAGAGTGCTACAAAAATGCCAGGCAGGGGGCAGCATCCACATGGAGCTACTGGAGGCTGTCAGAAGAAGTGGTCCCAGAAAAATGGAAGGTGAGGGTGGCCTCTGGACTTCAAGCCGCTCTGAGACCCTTTTTGTTTGTAGCTGTCTGGATTAGCAGAGACACATTCTCCTTGCTTCCCAGAGAAGAAATGCCTCCCTCTGAAGCAGGGTTTCCCAACCTCACCACTATTGATATTTTGATATAAATATTTGTTGTGGGAAATTGTCCTGTGCCTTGAAGGGTGTTTAACAATGTAGTGGGTTGAAAAGCATCCCTGAAAATTCATGTCCATCTGGAACCTCAGAATGTGACCTTGTTTGAAATAAGGATCTTTGCAGATGTAAATAGTTAAGGATCTTGAGATGAAATCATCTTGGATTTAGGGTTGACCCTGAATCTAATGACTAGTGTCCTTATAGAAAGAGGACAGGCCACACAAGACCCAGGGAAGAAGGCCATGTGAAGATGGAGAAGGAGATTGGCGTGATAGAGCTACAGGGCAAGGAATGCCAAGGATTGCTGGGAGCCATCAGAAGATAGGAAGAATTCTTCCCTAGAGCCTTCGGAGGGAGTGTAGCCTTGCCAGCACCTTGATTTTTGACTTCTAGCCTCCAAAATTGTGAGACAACAAATTTCTGTTGTCTTAAGCCATTTGTTTGTGGTGTTTTGTTATGGCAGCCTTGGGAAACTAATATTGTATACAAGCACTGTCTCTGGCTTCTACCCTCTAGAAGTCAAGAGTACCCTTCTCAGTTATAACAAACAAAAATGTCTCCAGACATTGCAGAATGTCGCCTGGTTGAGGGAGCAAAATAGTCCCCTCGCTACCCCTTGTTGAGAACCACTGCTCTAATGGGGCAAAAATGATGAGAGGACTGAGCAAAGTGGGATGAACCTGGGTTTAAATTTCAGCCCCACCCAGAAGAGCTACGTGACCTTTGGAAAGTTGCTAAACATCTCTGAACCTCAGTCTCCGCATGAGTAAAATGGGAGTTAAAAAGGTACTTGGGGGACTTCCTTGGCGGTCCAGTGGCTAGTTTTCATTTTTTTCATTTTTCAAAGCATTCTCTTGTTGCTTTATAATCATGATAGCTGCTTTATTTAATTTCCCTTCTCTTGGGAATTCCCTGGTGGTCCAGTGTTTGGGCTCCTCGCTTCCACTGCAGGGGGCACGGGGTCATGCTGAGGCAATGAGGGAATATGTCGAACGTGCTTAGCACGGCGTCCAGCCCTTAGTGAACGCTCAATAAACAGTAACTGAAAGAGTAATTGTTGTGTTTTTATTAAGCAATACTAATATTACCTAATGGGTAATAAATATATTAAGAAATAACAATGGCAATGATCATTATCATTATTATTTACCATTTGCAAGCTGAGTCAGTTTTTCTCATCAAAATCTACTATGGACTGATGGGAAACCCGGGCAGTGGCTCTTAAAGATGGAGGAGGTGCTGGGTTTCCCATCTTGGCATCCTACTTTCCAAACTCCTTCTTTCTCTTACTCCATCCCACTTGAGCCCGAGAGGAAGCTTGCAAGATGCACAGGGCAGTCACTTAAAATGTGTCATCCTCATTTCACAGAGGTAGAAATGGAGGGGCAAAAGCATTGAGTGACTTATCGAAGTCAAGCGGCCAGTAGCCAAGTCAGGGCTGGAACTCTGGGCCACTAAAACACTCTGTGCTCCTCGCTCTCCCACCTCTAAGGCACCCTTTCCCCCACTTCTTTTAGATACCTGGCACTACCTCCCTGGGCCTGTCCAACTTTATGACTTGGTGGTTCCAACAGAACCCAGCTCATGGTGGGCAGGACTGGATACATAGTCAAGTATTCTGTCTCTACCAGGGTCTAGTAACAGGCCAGGAGCTGTTTCTCAGAAGGTGTGAAAATTCCTGCCGTGGATTGCATGGTCGGTCTTGTTCCAAAATCCCAGGTCCTGCACTGTTATTCTCCCACTGGATCTTGCTTTAAGCTTCACGCTTTTCCCACCACTAATACCTCCAATACCATAAGGCCTGCTGTATCACATAGCCCAACTGACAGGGCTGTTGGCACCATAGCCGGACCTGCTGCAGAGCCCTTTCTTGCTTTGAGCCCTCTTGGGGCTGGCACCCATTTGTACCACATGGTATATGAGCATATTAAGCATTGCTCCCTGAGCCCATCCCAAGAGGCCTACCAGCAGGGAGAAGGTGGTGGCAGGGCTCAGTCTCTCTGCTATCCTCTCTAGTAAGTCCACTCTGGCCCTAAAATTGTGCATCCTAAGCAGCAAAACAGAAGTCCTTCTTTGGACTTCAGTGACTATGTGTTGATGCTAACACATGTCTCTTGCGGGGTGGTGGGGGTCAGGGAGTGGCCGACCCTCATTCTAAGCATTTTATCACAGCTTGCTTTCTAACCGCATCCAGGCCCACCCTCCCTCAAAGAAGTCTGCCCATCCTGCCCTCTGTCCTCTTCCATCCTGTTGGGAGCAGACAGACAGCAACCCTGCTGCCTGGCAGATCCTTGTCTGGAGGCACATGGGTGTAGGAGTCAACAGCATGGACTCGAGTTTAGCTGGAGGGTGACTCCATTCCTGGGTGGCCACTCATCTAAGCTACTATATTCCTCAGTTTCCTGATCTGTAAGAGGAAGACAATAGTACCAGTTTCATAAGACTGTTTTGAGAATTAAATAAGTTGATGACTATAAAACGGTGTGAGGCACAATGCTTGCCACCATCATCACTCCAGGTTGCAACAGCTGGTTTAGGGGCTATCTCCTCATTTAACTAGAAGCCCCTTGAGGGCCAGAAATGGTCTGCTCCATACATTACCCCAGGATACTCAGGACATAATACATTATCACTATTTAGAAATGTCTCTTTAATTTATACCCATTTAATAATCAGCCAAGTTTTTTCCTTCCAGGAATACAGGTTATTAGTATCCGAGAGAAACTGCAGTGAGTATGTATGAAGTGCCAGGTGTCGAACAGAGTAGAGGCCTCACAGTGAGGTGCAAGAAGCAAGACACTCTGACAAATCGAATGAACTTTCTGGGTCTTAGTTTCCCAGTTTGGAAAAAGAGAAGAATAGATACTATTACAAGGTTGCTGCAAGGATTTTCATAAACCATGCTTAACACGGTGCCAAGGGCATAGTAAGTGCTGAGCAAACAGTAGCTGTTATTATCATCATTTTAAGAATTATTGTTGAAAAAGTGAACGGTGAATGCACTTACGCGTGTAGCCAAGGCCAGTAAACTCGCTCTGGTCAGCGCGGCGCTGGGCGGGAGCGCTGGGCGGGGCCTCCGAAGCCCCGCCCCTCCACGCACGCGTCAGGTCGCCGTGGCAACGCACTGCTAGGTCGCAGCCAGAGTGACGCGTGGCAGCTAGCCCCACGGCGCTCTCGGCCACACTCGGCATTGACAAGGGGCTTTGACAAGGGTAGCTTCGGCAGTGATGACGGACGAGGACTCTGAGACTTCTGCCAGCGAGGCGCAAGCCCAGGATGAGAGCGAGCTGCCTGTTATCCAGCTGTGTGGGCTGGTGGAAGAGCTCAGGTACCAGCCTGCCGGCTTCTGGGGGCGGTCCCTCCTCAGCGTGTGGGCTCGGAGCTTGGTCCAGCACGGAATGCTCCAAGTCCGCCTTGAACACTGAGGAAACTGAGACCCCCCGAAGTGGGGAAGGTGCTTACCTTTGCTCTTTATTCCCGTGTTTCCACTGCCATGGCGCTAACAAGCCACTGATGGAGCCAAAAAAAGAAGGTGGTGCGAAGCCCAGAGGGTAATTGGTGAAGCCAGAGCTTCAGCCTGGTGGGTCTGTCTGGTGCCACACTGTGTGCTTAGCCGCTCCTCTACTGTGCGGCGGCAGCTTGGACCAGGTGACCTCTAAGCCCCTTTCCAATGCTAAGATTCTATGCTAAGATTAATGTGGCAGCAGATAGAAAGGAGGCTATTGAGATGTTTTTAGTATGAAGCAGCTTATATCTGAACCTGAGTGTAAGCATGGAGGTGGACAGCAAAGAAGGACTAGCTCAATATTCTGTATTTTTAGCAGTCTGTTTTAATATCTACTATAGCAAGTAAATTGGATGTCAAGATTCCATGATGTAGTTGAGGTTAATTGTACAACTTACTGGTCTCATACAGAATATCCTGGCCTGGCAGCTGAATAGGTGTTACTTCAATATATTTTTAAATAGTTTAGGTCAGAATTGAGGTATTATTGCTAAAATAGCTACAATCTTTTGAGTGCTTATTATGTGCCAAGTATTTTGCATATATGACCTTATAGAATGGCACATAACCCTAGAAAGTTGGTGAGGAAACAGACCCAAAAGTTAAGTCACTTTCCTACAGTCACACAGCTAGTCAGTGATAGTGCTAAGATTAAAACTCAGGTGTAACTCCCCAGTCTACACTGGGAACATGACATATGCTGAAAAAGAAAGATGCTTTGATATATTGGGCTTTTCTGTTGAGCCTTTCCCACTAATCTTAAAATTCAGCCAAACAGGATTTTCAGCTCAATAAACATATTCAGCTCAATAATGTATGCAAATATCAGAGCTGTTATCTCTCATATATACATTTACATACTTATGTGTGTATTATACACACTCATATAGAACATACATGTATGTTATATAAGTTAAAAGGGTCATAATCTTGGCATATACAGAATAAGCTAGGTTTATTATCTCTAGTTGTTTAAAAACCATCTATTCAAAGCTTTTCCACCATTTATAATAGACTTCTAGTGGATACTTCATCCACTGCGTGCTGGAAATGAAAGAGCTGAGAAATATAAACCAAAGGAAAAACCTCTGAAGATTGTGGATGTGTGTAATTTCAAGAATTCAGTAGTAATTCAGAAGGAAACTCACAAATGGGTTAGAAGATACTTGAAGAAGAAACTTGTAGCAATTTAAAATATATAGGCATGTCTCATTTTATTGCATTTTGCTTTACTGCACTTTGCAGATACTGTGTTTTTTACAAAATGAAGGTTTGTGGCATCCCTGCATTGAGCAAGTCTATTGATGCCACTTTTTCCAATAGCATTTGCTCACTTCGTGTCTCTGTCACATTTTGGTAATTCTTGCAATATTTCAAACTTTTTCATTATTATTATATTTGCTATGGTGATGTGTGATCAGTGATTTTTGATGTTACTATTGCGAAAGGATTATGACTCACTGAAGGCTCAGATGATGGTTAGCATTGTTTTAGCAATGAAGTATTTTTAAAGTAAGGTATGTATTTTTTTTAGACATAATGCTATTGCACACTTAGTAAACTACAGTATAATATAAACATAACTTTATATGCACTGGAAAACCAAAAACTTTATATGACTCACTTTATTGCAATATTTGCTTTGTTGAGGTGGTCTGGAACTGAACCTGGAATATCCCTAAGGTATGCCTGTAATCCCAGTGCTCTGAATTTTGTGACTCCTTAGATGTATTTCAAAAATATATAGAATACTTAAATTGCATTTACTGTGTGCCAGACACTGTCCCAAAGTCTTTGCGTTTCTTATCACAACCCTCAATGATAGGTGCTGTTATTATTCCCATTTTACAGATGAGGAAAGTGAGGCACCAAGAGGTTAAATATCTTGCAGAAGGTCATACAAAGCTAGTAAGTGTTAAATACTAGTTATTTGGGGTTTAAACTCCTATTGGTGGAACTTACTTAGGCACCCTCTGTCTTGCAGCTACGGAAACTCTGCTCTCAAAACTGAGACAGAGATGTTTGAAAAATATTACAATAAATTGGAGCCCAGGGACCAGCGACCTCCACGATTATCAGAAATGAAAATATCAGGAGCAGAAATTGCACAGGTACGCAAGAGAGATCTAAGAATTCTTTTATTCTGTTTGTCCCTTCAGATGCAAGTGGTGTTTGTTATCCATTTTTGGTGTTCCCTCTTGGCCAAGTGGCATATGACTTTCTCACTGTTCTACTTTTGATTCTTCCTTCCCCTCCAAGGTTTCTCTTTCAAATGAGTATGAGGGGAACCAGGTTCAACTCACAGTGGATTGACTCTCACAGAATATCTTAGTTAATTTGAAATAACTCCCTTCATTTTGGGGACCCAAATGTGTACAAGGCCTGGCCAGCCACATACAGGAGTGAAGATGGGCCTGGTGTGGGCACTGGAGAGTTCCTCCCTCATCTAAAAGGGCCAGCCAGACAACCTGGTATTGCCAGAGCAGCTGATTTTTCAAGAGAAGCTGGAAATCTGGATTATTTTGGTAGAAGCCTCTGATTTTCAAATGTGGGTAATTAATTTCTTTTTAATTTAAAACTGTGTATAGGTCTATTTTTTTGAGGGCCAAACAATGTCATCTTCAGGTCCACACATTCCCTGGGCCACCTGCTTTTGACCTTTGGCTTCAATGCCTAGGAAATCCAAAATTCTTGTCTTTTTGGTTTTTGCTGAACACCGTGGCCCCTGATGCAATTTCTCTTCTGTGTTCAGTTTGGGCAGCACTGAGCTCCAGGCTTTCCCTGACACTGACTTGAGTGCTAGTCTATAGCAGGTTCACGG
The DNA here is from genome assembly GCF_009873245.2 of Balaenoptera musculus. NCBI lineage: Eukaryota > Metazoa > Chordata > Mammalia > Artiodactyla > Balaenopteridae > Balaenoptera > Balaenoptera musculus. The sequence goes on from NC_045803.1 coordinate 33,501,846, forward strand.
TTTTCCCACCCTCAAGACACTTTCCCTCATTTATTTTCAGTTCATTGTCAAGCATAGGCCTTTGAAGTATTTGGCATGGTGACTTAGGTTGACTTGTGAAATGAACATCACCTCAGGCCTAATATCCAGAATCCTTTCACGTTGAATTGGTTCTCTCTGGATGTCATTCAGAGCGTTTTCTAGCAGGCCTGAGTGGTCGTTTTGATGCCCACCTTAGGCTGCTTTATTGCCAATTCCTATTTGACAATGGCTTTGTTATTCTTGTGTTACAGTTACGAGGCAGGCGTAGATCCAAATCCCGCATAAGTCTAGAACGTGTAACAGGCCTCAGCGTGGACCAAAAATTCAAGCTTGTGCAAAAAGAGCTGGACGACACGAAGAGTGAAATAAGGCACATAAGGGCAAACGCCGAGAGGGACCTGCAGCATCACGAGGTATACCTTCCTGTAGGCTGTCCTCCCTGGGCTCCCCGTTTCCGCCTCAGCAAGAAGTACCTGTAATATGTTCATATAAGTGTTGGTGCTTTGAGAGAAACACAAGTAGGATAAGATAAATTGAGGACCTACCTTTAAGGAACTTACCACCTGCTTGAGGAGATATCAAATTTTAAACTCTTTAAGATGAAAAATTTCAAAATACACAAATGTAGAGAAGCTAGCACAGCAAACCCTTATGTATTCAACACCCACACGTAACAGTCATCAATGCATGGCCACTCTTGTTCCCTCCATATCCCTACCAACTTCCCCCTCGTAATAGGCCACTGGGCTATTATGAAGTGAATCTTAAACATATCATTTATCTGTAAATATTTCAATATATGTCTCTAAGATATGGAGTCTTTAAAAAAAAACCCATAACCATAATAACCATAAATGCCCTTAAAAATTTATAATAATTCCTTACTAATACAAGGGGCTGGAGGTTTAAGTCAGTGAGTTGGGTGAAAAATCCCTTGTCACCCTCCATATGCAGCGTCCATGACCATGGTTCATGTCTTGTTGGAGACCACTGCAATCAGTTTTCCTCCAGAGAAGAAACATCGCTGTTAACTTGGTTGCCCATGGCATGAAGTTGTTGGCTTGCATTTGATAGCTGTGTTGTATGAAAAATAGATATTTCTGTTCTATTTCTAAATTTTTCCATTTCTAAATGGAGGCACACACAGAATCACACTCATTTCCTTGAAAGAGATGGATCAGTGGACTCATGTCTCCATTGATAGAATCATCTGTACTGCATAAACCTATCCTTTCCCTCTCTCCCTCTCTCCCTCCCTCCTGCCCTTTCCCTCTCTCCTTCTTTCTCTTCCCAAACATGCATCGTTGAATTCTAACATGTTAAAGGAGGTCAGGATGTGGTAGCTTTGTCCTGACATGCGAGACTGTGTGATTAAACATCACGGTGTGGGCTAGAGTGGTCAAAGAAGACTGTGTTGAGGAGGTGGGGCTGGACATAGGACTTGGCGTGGCCTTGAAGAATGGTGGCATTTGTTTAAGGAATAGGAAGACAAGGACACCCTAGGTAAGGTGAATGACATGAACAAGGAAGTGGCGGTAGGAATGAACATGGCAAGTCAGGACCTTGAGGAGGCTGGTGTGATTAGAGAAGAGGGCGCTTTGGGGGCTATGGTAGGAAATCAGGTCGAGTAGGGCTGTGAGACCTTGAAAGCCAAGCAGAGGGGCTTCTCCTTGATGTCTTAGAAATCAGGACCCCAGTGAGGATAACTGAGCAGAAGAGCAATGCGTAGGAAGCGGCATTTAAGGCGGATGCATGTTCTGGCCTGTGAAGATGATGGGGAGGGAGGAGGCTGGGGCCACACGCCGGCCGGAGAAGGAAGCTGCTTTTGCTCCTTGGTGCCCAGTGAAAAAGCCTGAACAAGGATGATTTGCTCTGCAGCTACTCACTTCGTTCTTTAAAATAACGTATGTGTGTTTGTGTTTTCTTATTTAAAGACAGTCTCTGTTGTAGCAAAATTTAAACATACAGGTAAGCTAAAAGGGGAACATTTGAAAACATCCACAGTCTTACCACCTAAGACTTGTATTTGGCTCTTGTATTTTTCTCCTAGAGTTTATATTATTTTCTATATGTGTATGAATTTCTTTATAAAAAGGTATCATATTATTTTGTAAACTATACTTTTCACTTAATAATGTCTTTCCATATCAATACATAGATTCATTTATAGCATCTTTTTTAAAATTACAGAGTGCTTCTTCGCCTCCCCACTAATCCATCTTTCCAGATATGACTGATTAATGTTTTGGCATATAGCCTTCCAGATATTTTTTATATATATGATATGATATTAATGTTATAATTTTTAATGGATAAATAATGTTTCAGATATGGAAATACATATTTCTGGAGATACTCAAGGCCCTGTTTTTTGTTTTTTTAAATCCACCCTCATCACCTCTTTTTTTTTTTTTTTTTAATTTATTTATGTTTGGCTACATTGGGTCTTCGTTGCTGCTCGCGGGCTTTCTCTAGTTGCGGCGAGCGGGGGCTACTCTTCGTTGCGGTGCACGGGCTTCTCATTGCGGTGATTTCTCCTGTTGCGGAGCATTGGCTCTAGGTGTGCGGGCTTCAGTAGTTGTGGCTTGCGGTCTCTAGAGCGCAGGCTCAGTGGTTGTGGCACATGGGCTTAGTTGCTCCGCGGCATGTGGGATCTTCCTGAGCCAGGGCTCGTACCCATGTCCCCTGCATTGGCAGGCGGATTCTTAACCACTGCACCAGCAGGGAAGTCCCAAGGCCCTGTTTTTGTTTGTTCTTCCCCTTTATATCGAGACTATAACTTTTTTGAGGCACGCTTTTAAATAATAATATTCGTATTGTCCAATTTGTATCTTAAGGATATCTTTCTAAGACTAAGAAGAAACGTTATGCATTGGGACACAAATAGGTCACCCAATACGTCTAGGTTTCCTTAGATGGCTATATCCTTGAGAAATTTTGTAAACTGTTCTCTCTTTGTGCTGGCTCCCCCAGGCTATCGTTGAGGAAGCTGAAATTCGGTGCACCGAAGTTCAGAGAGAAGTACATGAGTTTGAAAAAGATATTCTAAAGACCATATCCAAGAAGAAAGGGAGTATTTTGGCCACTCAGAAAGTGATGAAGTACATTGAGGACATGAACCGCCGGAGGGTGAGTGGGCAGGAGGTTAGAGCTTAGAAGGGGAAATAGATTCATAGAACGATGACACAGAAGTGGCCCACGTGAGGCAGCCCCACTCCATTTGGTCCACCGTAAATGCTGCCCACATATGCAGATTTTTTTGTGTCCCTCACAGCATGTGTGTCTTAAAATGCAAGTTTATCAAGTCTAAAATCAATCAGGCAGGATGAATATTCATAGTATCTCAGACCGTATGTAAGTCCCCTACATACGAACCTTCAAGTTGCGAACTTTCAAAGATGTGAACATGCGTTATAAACCTACAGTACAGTACTATACAGCTGATTGTGTTGGTTGGGTACCTAGGCTAACTTTGTTGGACTTACAAACAGATTGGACTTATGACCTTGCCTCGGAATGGAACTCGTTCGTATGTAGGGGACTTACTGTATTTTGCTGTTTGTTTCAAGATCTGATGTTATCTTGAGAAAGGTGTGAGTCTGTCTAGTCAGGTGACTACGTGGCATGCGACAAGTAAATCTTAATTTCTTTGAGTTCCATTATTGTAAGAATGAGACATAAAATGCTCCTTCTTTTCCAAAGGTTTTGTAGCATATCAAACTTTGGATCCTGGAGATAGGTAGAGTCACTAACTGTAACATGTTATATGTAATAAAAATTATGTAAATTACCAAGAGAATAATAGACCAAAGAATCATAAATCATTTTGTCAGTAAAGGCCCCTATACCTAAAGATATACCCAAGTTATCTTGAATTTAAAATCAATAGAAAATTTGTATGGAGCAGACCCAGTTTCCTCTGCTTCTTGGTCATGAGTAAAATACCATAGCAACACCAGCTTGAGTAGCCATAAAAGACTTAAAAATAGGTGACTGAATGTTAGGGCTCAAGGTTTAGTTTTGCAGCCCCAGACCTGCCAACTTTTCAAACCAACAGGGAAGAAGAAGAGCAATGGATTAAAATTTGCTTTTATTTTTTAGGATAATATGAAGGATAAATTATGTTTGAAAAATGTCTTTCTCAAAGTCCAGAGGAAAAAGATGCTTTTACAATTGAGGCAGGTATGTGGCTTTGTCTTTCTTTTTTTTAAGGTTACTGTGGTGGGTAGAACAACGTCTTCCCAAAGATGTCCACGTCCTAATTCCTGGAGTCTGTTACCTTACGTGGCATAAAGATCGTGCAGGTGTGATTAAGTCAAGGATCTTGAGATGGGGAGATTATCATACATTATCTGAGTGGGTCCAATGTAATCACAAGGGTCCTGATGAGAGGGAGGCAGGAGAATGAGAGTCAGAGAAGATGTGGTAATGGAAGCAGAGATCAGAGTGATGCACTTTTAAGATAGAGGAAGGGATTATGAACAAAGGATGCAGGCTACCTGCAGAAGCTGGAAAGGGCAAGGAAACAGATTCTCCTCTTGAGCCTCCAGAAGGAATGCAGCCCTGCCAACACCTTGATCTTAGTCCAAAGAACCATTTCAGACTTCTGACCTCATGAGCTATAAGATAATACATTTATGTTGTTTTAAACCCTTGAATTTGTGGTCATTTGTTACAGCAGCAACAGGAAACTAATACAGTTTCTGTGCTGGCAAATATGTAGATGGGGTTGGCTTGAATTTAAAAGACCCTCATGACATACTTATTGACCCTTTTGGGGAATGTGGCCTGGGTGGCACAGTTAGTAGTATGCCTTGGTAAGTCTTTGAACAGCTGACCTTAAAGACTCCTGATTAAAGGTGGTAAGGCAGACATGGCACAGGGCCTCTAGAATGTGGTTACATAGCTCCATCCTCTTTTAGCTCAATATTTTTGTTATTAACTCATTATATGGGCGCTGATGGCATGTGCATCAGAGGTGGCCACTGACAGTGACACAGAGTTGGGCAGGAGAATTAAGATGTCTGGGAATTATTGCTCGATTGACTTGGGATCCCAAAGACTCAACAGGCTGGGACAACTTTAACACACGAAGTGACTAAGGACAAATGTAAGGTCCTCCACTTTGATCCCCCCAAATATCTGCACAGGTGCTGGGTGGCTTAGTCATGGAGAAGCTGATAAAGTCTGCTCAGCTGGGGGCGGTGCTGCAGCCTAGGCTGCACTCCACAGTGCCCTCCAAAAAAGGGTGGTCTCACTGCACTCTGTTCTGAGTAGCCCACCTGGAGCACTGTGTCTCAGGGAGAGTGCCACACTTGAAAGAATCTGTAAACTAGAGTCCACGTAGGAGAGGGAATGGAGAGCAAGGGGAGAGAAAGCACGTCAGAGGACCTGCAACTGATGGGGCCAAGGAGGAGGAGCCCACAAGAGCCATGGCTGCTGTCTCCAAGTGCTCCGGCCGCTGCGGGGAAGAGAACATACTGCTTGGGAGGGCTCCCAGGGTGGAGCTGGGTTGGGGTAAAAGTGTCAGCCAAGGAGAGTTGAGTTCAGCTTAAGAAAGAACGTGGCCCCAGCTGAGCTGCCTCCTGATACTGAGTTCCTAGTTCTCTGGGCTTCATGCAAGCTCAGGCATCCCGAAGCGTGAGAGGGGAAGCAGATGGATGACCTTTAACCTAAAAGCCATTGCTACACAGAGATGACACTGATGTGGTCCTGCCCTCGCAGGCTCACAGGCTAGCAGGGAGTGGTGATGGTGAGAAAAGGCATGGACGCATAACTGCCATACAGAGGAAACAGTGACAGGGACCAGGAGCCACAGCCTCAGGAGGCTGCGTGGAGGGAGGGATTACCCTCTGGTGTGGAAGGTGGGTTGGGAACATTTGAGCTAGAGGGTGGGTCAGTTGGGGCTTAAGGACATTGTTCTGTTGTTTTGGGGGAAAGGGAAGAAGATTCCTTCTAAGAGGTAGTACAGCATGAGTAGCACGTGGGGATGGGGAACAGTCCTGAGTTTGGCTCTTGTGTACCACAAATGTAAGATGGCACAGACCTGGTGGGGCAGGTAAGGTGGGACCAGGGCTGGGGAGCGAACCCAGTGCACTGATACACCCCCCCATGCAGAAATGTCATGGGTTCAAAGGAAGGGTGTTTATGGGCTGCTTGTCCTGGGTTTTCCAGGTTAAAAACAACTTTTAAATGGCCTTTCTTCCTACACAGCCCTGTTTAGGCACCACTTCCTGGGGAAAGCCTCCCCTGACCCAGCCTTCCATTCTCTTCTGGCCTGGCTGAGGGGCTTCTGTTTGCCCTTTGCCCCTGTGTGTCCCACTACACCATGCTATGACCTGTCTGTGAACTGTCATTGAGTATGGGAGTATCATATTTACTCAGATCTCTATCCCTGGTGCCTAACACCATGCCTGGCACCAAGCAGATCCCCAATCCAAGTTTGTTGAATGACTGAATGATGACTGACTTCCAAAAGCTTGCTAGGAATTGCAAGGTGCAAGCCATACGTTCAGAAGTCACAACCTCACATCGTTTCTTCTCTCTGAGCTGTAGAAGGAAGAGGTGGGAGAGGCCCTCCACGATGTTGACTTTCAGCAGCTGAAGATCGAGAATGCTCAGTTTTTAGAGACAATTGAAGCAAGGAATCAAGAACTGATCCAGCTGAAGCTGGTATCTGGAAACACCCTGCAGATCCTTAACGCATACAAAGTAAGGTCCGCGCCGGTCCCCGGGGCTTCCTGTGCCTACCTTTCCGGCCTCAGAGAGGTACTAGGGCACCACTGTGGTTTCACTGAGAGCCTAGGCGTCCTTCACTCCCCTGTTGCTCTCTGATTTCTCCCAACGAAGCCATGTCTCCTAAAATACTCCGCATGTCCCCACAATCCTGGCTGCGCATTAGAACCATCCAAGGAGCCTTTTGTTTTTTTAAAGATTAGACAGACACTCTAGTCCAACCCTGACCAATTGAATTAGGGGGTGAGGGCCGTGCATCTTTTTTTTTTTTTTTTCCTTAACTCCCAGATGATTTTTATGCACAGTGAGTTTTGGTAACCAGCCACATTTAGGGCCCTGTTTAATTTAGTGTGTAATAAACACTTCCTTGCTTAAAACCCTGCAAAGGAAATCATCTTGGCTATAAATCAGAAAACTACTAAATAATTCCTCACCCACACAGAACCCTTTTTGTAGAGAAAGAGGCACTATTGATAATTAAGCAGAAACTGTGGGCATGAACATGGCCTGTCCTCGGCAGACCAGGCTGCCTGGTCACCCTGCTGGCAACTGTCTGATGCAATAGTCAGCTAACTGTGGGCCCGTGTATCCTGCCCACTGGTCTGGGAGCTAAGGATGGTTTTTACAGAAGAACGTTTGCAACTGATTTGATAGAGAACACTCCCTTTGAAACCCAATTAAGCAAAATTGATTTCTCCCCGAGAAATTTCATTCTTCTCAATAGTAGACCTGCATTCCAAAATATTATACTTAATTATTTTATTTTGAATTTTATCAATAAAACATTTGTGGAAATTTGTTTTTTCTCTTGTTAGTGTAGGTAATTACACAATATGCTCAATTTTGCCCCTTGGCCTGCAAAGCCTAAAGTATTTACTATCTGGCCTTTTACAGAGCAAGGTTGCTGACCCCTGGCCTAGTGTCTAGGTGGCAAGAGCGGCCACGGGCTTAGGTAGCTCACAGGTAAGCTTCATTTGGCCCACACAGTGTCTTTTAAAAATGTGAATTGGAATGTGTTTAGACTAGGTTTATATTTGTCCAGCGTTTTCCTTTTACAAATGAAAAACCTGAGGCCAAAAGAGGCAGAGTAATTGCTGGATTCAAGCAACATGTTTGTGACAGAGCTTGGACTCCTAGTCCAGTGCGTGTCCCACCTCACCCAACTGCCTTCCCCTGGCATAATGTGTGTAGACAAGGCCGTGCTCACATTCTGAAATTCATGTGTCCAACTGGAGAGCCTCGAGGTGCGTGGTTACATCCCATTGGACCTTGATCTTATCCTGAGAAATCAACTGAGTGGCACAGGGCCAGTCTGGTCTTGTGGGGAAAAGCCAGGGCTTTGCAGTGGAGCTGCTGGTTTATAAAATGCAACAGCTAGGTCCAGGTCTCGAGCTCCTTAGGACATCTAAATGCACAGTGCCTATTGATTGTGACACCCAAGCAACGGCAACACAGGCCACGGTGGGCAGAATGGGAGCCATTCTGGTTAGAATCCCAGGGGCCAGGGTGCCTGTAGGCCTGTTTAGAATAATAGCAAGCAGATGGTGGAGCTGGGAGGAGATGCCTGCTGGAGTCCTAAGGTGACACAGCGAGGGGCTGAGAGAGAAGCAGGCTCACATTTCCGTGTCTCAGTTCTCAGGCCTCCTGGGGGAAACGGGGCCCAGCACCTGTGAGTTGTAGAGTCCAGCCTCACCTGGGTTTGAATGGGGACTCTACTGGGGACTATGGGCCGATGCGTCACCTCTCAGAAGCAGGTTTTTGTGACTTACCACCAGGACAGACCTCCGGCTGCTCTGTGATGTGTCCCCAGCCCTGAGGACAGTGCCTGGCCAAAGCAGGTGCTCAGCATGTACTGTCAAAAACTGCTAAAAATTCAGATGTATGTCTAGGGGATGGAAGGATGGCAGGAGGGATCACTTACATATAAATGTCAAACACCCAAGTATGAGACCTCATTAAAAATATATAGAATAATTTTCCTCTATTACCAAATGTACTGAGTACCTACGACATGCCAGGCACAGGGCTAAGTGCTGAGGGTACAGCTGTGAAGGAGACAGACATGATCTCTTCTCTTCTATGAGTTTTATGAATGGGTCTCAGTCAAGGGGGCCCCTTTTTCTCTGCTGTGCCTTCAAGCCCTGCCTGATGGAGGCTGATAGAATATAAGCACGTGACTACAACTTTGAGGTGTCGCTTTTAACTGACTGTAAACTAGTGATCCGTGTATAAACTAGTGGTGCCTTGTGGTAGATAGAATTCCAAGATGTCCCCCAAGACTCCCCACCCCCTGGTAAATTCACCCTGCACAATGCCCAGGGCTCTGGATATGACGGATTCTGTTATCAGGTTCCATTCTGCTCTATGATTAGGTTAGATTAGAGGGCACCCTTGACCTTGAGATGAGGATATTATCCCAGTGGGTCTGACCTAATCACATGAGCCCTTTGAAAGTAGAGAGTTTTCTCTGGATGAGGAAGGCAGAGATTTGAAGCATGAAGGGAATTCTCTGGATGAGAAGTTCTCCATTGCTGGCTCGAAGATAGAGGGACCACATGGAAGGGGTCTGAGGGCGGCCTCCAGGAACCGAGGGCCACCTCCTACTGACAGCCAGAAAGAAAATGGAGAGCTCGGTCTTACAACTTCAAGGAAATGCTTCCCACCAACAACCTGTGAGCTTGGCAAGGACCCCAGGTCCAGATAAGACCTAGCCCTGGCCAACACGGTGGGTCGCTCCCTGGGCAGAGAATCCAGCCACACTGTGCTTGAACTTCTGATCTATAGAAACTGTGAGATAATAAATGTGTGTTACTTTAAGCCACAAAATTTGTGATCATTTGTTACACAGCAACAGAAAGCTAACATGCCTTCTCAGAAGTAGCTGCCTCCATGACCATCATCCTGTCCAGGATCCCAAATTACTCTCATTACACCTCCTTGACGGCCCCGCCCCAGCAGAGCCAGGGGCTGCCTCGAGCTTCCGTTCTTTCCTGCCCTGTGTCTCTAACTGTCTCTCTAAGTTGTCGGGTGAATGACTGTTTTCCCTCTGCTCTCCTTTTCTCCCAGCTGACTGGCTGGTGTGCAGTGAAGTCCTGTCCTGCCTTCCCTTCCCCACAGCTGACCCCCTCAGCCTGGCCTCTTATCCACTTTTGCTTTCCTCAGAAGAGCAACTTCATGCAAGATGTGGAACAGGAAATGAGCCTTGAAGAAGGGATTGGAGAGGAGAGGAATGGGGACGGGGGGGAGGTGGTCCCAGGTGCTCTAAGTTCCGCCAGGCAGGTGGCTCCAGGCTTTTCTGCCAGGTCTAAGATTTGATACCTTCGGGCATTGCCCCAGTACCCTCCTCTCCCTGGCTCCTTTTGGACCCTCCTCTCCCAAGGCTCTTTCCTTAGCTTGAAATGTTCTTCCCACCCCTCTTACCTAGACATACTTGACTTCACCTCTCTTCTTCCAGCATCCCTTCCCCCAGGGAAACCTTCGAGACCAGTGCCCATGCATTCTTGGTTCTTGGCACAGTTGCAGTTTGGCATTTCTTCTTGCACCTCCGTCAGGGCTGTGAGCCGGCCTCTTGGTGGCCTGGCCTAGGTTGTTTTGCCGACCAGCGCCTGGGTGGGTTCTCAGGGTTTGTTGGCCAGCCCCCTGGAGCCACTGGCTTCTGTCCCTCGGCCCCCTCCTCCTCAGCCAAGCAGAGCACATCCCAACTCCTCCAGGCTGACTCTTCACCACTAGGAGATAGAGGTCCAAAGGGGGCAAACCTAAGAAGCAGGGGCCAGGGAGGAGCTGGTGAGGGGTGGCAGCACAAGATGCGGCAGGAAGCTGTGGAGCAGCTCCTGCAGGACCTCTCCAGCACCAGCAGGCCCGGTCCTGATAGGCTTTGGAGACAGTGGTGCAGTCCATGCGCTGTGAAATCACGCTGCCTGGGATCAAACCTGGCTCCCCCTTGCCTCTGTGACCCTGGGGAAGTTGTTTCACCTCCCTGAAAGTCAGCTCCCTCACCTGTACCGTGGGCTCACGGTAGCATCCACCTCTTCATCCAAGTGAGGTAGTGATGGCGGCCGTCTGCCGTGGGTTCTCCATGTGTCAGGCACTGTGCTCAACACTTTACCAGGTTTGCCTCCCTTAAGCCTTTCTACAACCCTACAAGGCAACTAGCCCTAGTTTAGAGAGGTTCTCTTAATAAGTGGTGGGGTGGGATTTGGGTCCAGGTGTATCTGGCTACTTTGCAGGTGAGGACAAGCCTCCCAAGGTCCTCTCCTCCCCTGCCACTTAGACACCAGGATTCTGAAAATCTGGGCAGCCACGAGAAGGGCAGGCCCAAGTTCCTGGTTGATCCTGCTATTCTCCTGCTTAATAAAGAGCTGTTTGTCTGTCTATTCTTCCTATAGTTCTAAGCAATCATCTTTGCTCAAGACTTGCTGTGTTGTTATATTTCAGAGCAAGCTACACCGAGCCATGGAAATGTCCCTCAATCTGGACAAAGAGTTCTTGTTGAGAAAAGAGTTACTCGAAAAAGTTGAAAAAGAAACCCTGCAAGTAGAGGAGGTAGGAGAGGCTAAAACATACTGTTTCTGGTGTTTTCCTCCTTCTGTCTTACAAGGGCTCGGGTCAGCATTCACCAAGATCTAGGCCACCTTGATTTTTGTCTAGAAAAGCCTAGATCATAAAAACCAAAATAGCTCTGGGCCATCAGATGAGAAAGTGGCCCCTGGAGGCTCCAGTCCATGGTGTTGCATTTTACTGCCGGGTTAGAATCTAGTGTCAGAAATCATGAAATCATCTAGAAACTACAGAGTCCAAATGACTCTCAAGAATTCCTTAAGTGACCCATAAGGTAGCAAATTCAAAGTGTAGTGTATTCAATCTGGCAAAAAAAATGTATGATGCATGTAATAATGTAACTGATATGAGAAAAAGAACACATGGCAAAATATAACTTTCTGTGTAAAGGAGAGAAAGCTCTTAAACATGGAGCTCTCACTCGGTACGGCAGATGCTCAGATGGCAGACCTGTGACCTCTGTCCCAGGCCCACTCCAGGGCCTGTGGTCACCATGTGAAAATGTGTGGTATCATCTGAACTCCCGACATCTGCACTGGGATTGAGTGCTCTCATTATTTTGTTGAACACATAGAGTTGAACTTCCACCAGTTACACGCACCTAGGATATGACTCAAAGGAGACTTTGGGGGCAAGGTGATGGAAAATGAGCCCTGGACTTGCATTCAGAAGGCCTGGCATCAGGTTTGTGTTGCCAGTCTCTAGCCTTGAGCAAGCCTTTGAATTAGACAGAACTGTTTCCACGTCTGTGAAAAAGACGTCACAGCCCTTGTTGTGGTAATCAGATAGGACGATGCTTTGTCAACCTCTTAAAGCCATTATTTCAGTTATTACTATCATTGCCTTGAATGAGCCTGAAGTGTCCCCAGCAGCGTGTGTGGCCCCAAATCTGCCTACAGTGGGCCAAAAGCCACAGGATTACTACATCTGACTCAGTTTTGCCATGGCATCCACATCATATCCTTGAAGGAGAACCAGTACCCTTTGCAAAAAAGTCAGTCTCGCTGCAGAGTGGCCATTAACAAAGGTGAAGCAAAAGTCTGTGTGCTCTCTCCATGCAGAATTCCTGTGGTACTTCTTTGTTTGGGTTGATATTTATTAGATTACAAGTAAAACATGAAATCAATTTTTAAAAGCCCAGCATTCACTACTTAGTATATTTTCATTTTCTTAACTTTTTGAAAAACAGCTTTATTGGGATATAATTCATATATCAAACAATTTACCAATTTAAAGTGTACGTTTGAGTGGTTTATAGTATATTCACAGAGTTGTGTAACAATCAGCATAATTATTTTAGAACATTTTCATCACCTCAGAAAGAAACCCCGGACCAATTAGAAATCCTCCATTTCACCTCACCTCATTCCCACCCTCCAGCCATAGGTGACTACTAATCAGCTTTCTGTCTCTGTGAATTTGCCTTTTGTCAACCTTTCATATAAAAGGGATCATACAGTGTGACCCTTTAACTTTAATAATATTTTCAAGATTCATGTTGTAGCATGTATCAGTACTTGTTTCTTTTTATGGCTGAATAATGTTTCCTTGCATGTACCACATTTTGTTTAATCCATTCATCAGTTTGATCGATATTTGTATTGTTTTCGTTTTTTGGCTATTTTGAATAATGCTGCTGTGAACATTCATGTACAAGTTTTTGTGTGAATATATGTTTTCTTTTCTCTTGGACATATAGGTAACAGTGGAATTGTGGGTTATATATATGGTACCTCTAGGTTTAACATTTACAGAACTGCCAAACTCTTTTGCGAAGTGGCTGCACCATTTTACATTCCCATCAAAAATGTACGTGTGTGACATTCACAGTAAGACAGACAAGATGAAAAGGCAGAGGGCTGTGTACCAGATGAAGGAACAAGATAAAACCCCAGAAAAACAACTAAATGAAATGGAGATAGGCAATCTTCCAGAAAAAGAATTCAGAATAATGACAGTGAAGTTGATCCAGGACCTTGGAAAAAGAACGGAGGCAAAGATTGAGAAGATGCAAGAAATGTTTAACAAAGATCTAGAAGAATTAAAGAACAGACAAACAGAGATGAACAATACAATAACTGAAATGAAAAATAAACTAGAAGGAATCAGTAGCAGAATAACTGAGGCAGAAGAACGCATAAGTGACCTGGAAGACAGAATGGTGGAATTCACTGCTGCAGAACAGAATAAAGAAAAAAGAATGAAAAGAAATGAAGACAGCCTAAGAGACCTCTGGGACAACATTAAACACGACAACATTTGCATTATAGGGGTCCCAAAAGGAGAAGAGAGAGAGAAAGGACCCAAGAAAATATTTGAAGAGATTATAGTAGAAAAATTCCCTAACATAGGAAAAGAAATAGCCACCCAAGTCCAGGAATCACAGAGAGTCCCATATAGGATAAACCCAAGGAGAAACATGCCGAGACACATAGTAATCAAATTGGCAAAAATTAAAGACAAAGAAAAATTATTGAAAGCATCAAGGGAAAAACAATAAATAACATACAAGGGAACTCCCATAAGGTTAACAGCAGATTTCTCAGCAGAAACTCTACAAGCCAGAAGGGAGTGGCATGATATACTTAAAGTGATGAAAGGGAAGAACCTACAACCAAGATTACTCTACCCAGCAAGGATCTCATTCAGATTCGATGGAGAAATCAAAAGCTTTACAGACAAGCAAAAGCTAAGAGAATTCAGCACCACCAAACCAGCTCTACAACAAATGCTAAAGGAACGTCTCTAAGTGGGAAACACAAGAGAAGAAAAGGACCTACAAAAACAAACCCAAAACAATTAAGAAAATGGTCATAGGAGCATACATATCGATAATTACCTTAAACGTGAACGGATTAAATGCTCCAACCAAAAGACACAGGCTTGCTGAATGGATACAAAAACAAGACACATATATATGCTGTCTACAAGAGACCCACTTCAGACCTAGGAACACATACAGACTGAAAGTGAGGTGATGGAAAACATATTCCATGCGAATGGAAATCAAAAGAAAGCTGGAGTAGCAATACTCATATCAGATAAAATAGACTTTAAAATAAAGAATAACACAAACACATGGAGGCTAAACAATATGTTACTAAATAACCAAGAGATCACTGAAGAAATCAAAGAGGAAATCAAAAAATACCTAGACACAAATGACAATGAAAACACGATGATCCAAAACTATGGGATGCAGCAAAAGCAGTTCTAAGAGGGAAGTTTACAGCTATACAAGCCTATCTCAAGAAACAAGAAAAATCTCAAATAAACAATCTAACGTTACACCTAAAGGAACTAGAGAAAGAAGAACAAACAAAACCCAAAGTTAGCAGAAGGAAAGAAATCACAAAGATCAGAGCAGAAATAAATGAAATAGAAACAAAGAAAACAATAGCAAAGATCAATAAAACTAAAAGCTGGTTCTTTGAGAAGATAAACAAAATTGATAAACCATTAGCCAGACTCATCAAGAAAAAGAGGGAGAGGACTCAAATCAATAAAACTAGAAATGAAAAAGGAGAAGTTACAACAGACACCGCAGAAATACAAAGCATCCTAAGAGACTACTACAAGCAACTCTATGCCAATAAAATGGACAACCTGGAAGAAATGGACAAATTCTTAGAAAGGTATAACCTTCCAAGACTGAACCAGGAAGAAATAGAAAATATGAACAGACCAATCACAAGTAATGAAATTGAAACTGTGATTAGAAATCTTCCAGCAAACAAAAGTCCAGGACCAGATGGCTTCACAGGTGAATTCTATCAAACATTTAGAGAAGAGCTAACACCCATCCTTCTCAAACTCTTCCAAAAAACTGCAGAGGAGGGAACACTCCCAAACTCATTCTATGAGGCCACCATCACCCTGATACCAAAACCAGACAAAGATACTACAGAAAAAGAAAATTAGAGACCAATATCACTGACGAATATAGATGCAAAAGTCCTCAAAAAAATACTAACAAACAGACTCCAACTACACATTAAAAGGATCATACACCATGATCAAGTGGGATTTATCACAGGGATGCAAGGATTCTTCAATATATGCAAATCAGTCAATGTGATACACCATATTAACAGATTGAAGAAGAAAAACCATATGATCATCTCAATGGATGCAGAAAAAGCTTTTGACAAAATTGAACACCCATTTATGATAAAAACTCTCCAGAAAGTGGGCATAGAGGGAACCTACCTCAACATAATAAAGGCCATATATGACAAACCCACAGCAAACATCATTCTCAATGGTGAAAAACTGAAAGCATTTCCTCTAAGATCAGGAACAAGACAAGGATGTCCACTCTCCCCACTATTATTCAACATAGTTTTGGAAGTCCTAGCCACGGCAATCAGAGAAGAAAAAGAAATAAAAGGAATCCAAATTGGAAAAGATGAAGTAAAACTCTCCCTGTTTGCAGATGACATGATACTATACATAGAGAATCCTAAAAATGCCACCAGAAAACTACTAGAGCTAATGAATGAATCTGGTAAAGTCACAGGATACAAAATTAATGCACAGAAATCTCTTGCATTCCTATACACTAATGATGAAAAATCTGAAAGAGAAATTAAGGAAACACTCCCATTTACTATTGCAACAAAAAGAATAAAACACCTAGGAATAAACCTACCTAGGGAGACAAAAGACCTGTATGCAGAAAACTATAAGGCACTGATGAAAGAAATTAAAGATGATACCAACAGATGGAGAGATATACCATATTCTTGGATTGGAAGAATCAATATTGTGAAAATGACTATACTACCCAAAGCAATCTACAGATTCAATGCAATCCCTATCAAATTACCAATGGCATTTTTTATAGAACTAGAACAAAAAGTCTTAAAATTTGTATGGAGACACAAAAGACCCCGAATAGCCAAAGCAGTCTTGAGGGAAAAAAATGGAGCTGGAGGAATCAGACTCCCTGACTTCAGACTATACTACAAAGCTACAGTAATCAAGACAGTATGGTACTTGCACAAAAACAGAAATATAGGTCAATGGAACAGGATAGAAAGCCCAGAGATAAACCCACGCACCTATGGTCAACTAATCTATGACAAAGGAGGCAAGGATATACAGTGGAGAAAAGACAGTCTCTTCAGTAAGTGGTGCTGGGAAAACTGGACAGCTCCATGTAAAAGATTGAAATTAGAACACTCCCTAACACCATACACAAAAATAAACTCAAAATGGATTAGAGACGTAAATGTAAGACTGGGCACTATAAAACTCTTAGAGGAAAACATAGGAAGAACACTCTTTGACATAAATCACAGCAAGATATTTTTTGATCCACCTCCTAGAGTAATGGAAATAAAAATTAAAATAAACAAATGGGACCTAATGAAGCTTAAAAGCTTTTGTACAGCAAAAGAAACCATAAACAAGACGAAAAGACAACCCTCAGAATGGGAGAAAATATTTGCGAATGAAGCAACTGACAAAGGATTAATCTCCAAAATATACAAGCAGCTCATGCAGCTCAATATCAAAAAATCAAACAACCCAATCCAAAAATGGGCAGAAGACCTAAATAGACATGTCTCCAAAGAAGATATACAGATTGCCAACAAACACATGAAAGGATGCTCAACATCACTAATCATTAGAGAAATGCAAATCAAAACTACAGTGAGGTATCACCTCACACCAGTTAGAATTGGCATCATCAGAAAATCTACAAACAACAAATGCTGGAGAGGGTGTGGAGAAAAGGGAACCGTCTTGCACTGTTGGTGGGAATGTAAATTGATACAGCCACTATGGCGAACAGTATGGAAGTTCCTTAAAGAACTAAACACAGAATTACCATATGACCCAGCAATCCCACTACTGGGCATATACCCAGAGAAAACCATAATTCAAAAAGACATATGCACCCCAATGTTCATTGCAGCTCTATTTACAATAGCCAGGTCATGGAAGCAACCTAAATGCCCATCGACAGACGAATGGATAAAGAAGATGTGGTACATATATACAATGGAATGTTACTCAGCCATAAAAAGGAACGAAATTGGGTCATTTGTAGAGACGTGGATGCCTCTAGAGACTGTCATACAGAGTGAAGTAAGTCAGAAAGAGAAAAACAAATATCGTATATTAACACATATATGTGGAACCTAGAAAATGGTACAGATGAACCGGTTTGCAGAGCAGAAATTGAGACACAGAAGTAGAGAAAAAACGTATGGACACCAAGGGGGGAAAGCGGCAGGGGGTGGGGGTTGTGGTGTGATGAATTGGGCGATTGGGATTGACATGTATACACTGACGTGTATAAAATGGATGACTAATAAGAAAAAAAATGCATAAAAGTTGAGTGGAAATATAAAGAAAATTCCTAGAACTTAAAAAAAAAATGTACGTGTGAGGGTTTCAATTTCTGTACATCTTCACCAACACTTGTTATTTTCAGGTGTTTTTTTTAATGCTGTCCTAGTGGGTGTGAAGTGGTATTTCATTGTGGTTTCGATTTGAATTTCCTTGATGACTGATGACATCAAGCATCTTTTCATATGCTTTTTGGCCACATGTCTGTCTTTTTTGCAGAAATGTCTATTCAAGGCCTTTGCCCAGGTTTTTTTTTAAATAAATTTATTTATTTTATTTATTTATTTTTGGCTGAGTTGGGTTTTTGTTGCTGCGTGAAGGCTTTCTCTAGTTGTGGCGAGCAGAGGATACTCTTCGTTGTGGTGCGTGGGCTTCTCATTGCAGTGGCTTCCCTTGTTGAGGAGCACAGGCTCTAGGTACACAGGCTTCAGTAGTTGTGGCGTGCAGGCTCAGTAGTTGTGGCTCACAGGCTCTAGAGCACAGGCTCAGTAGCTGTGGCTCACGGGCTTAGTTGCTCCACAGCATGTGGGATCTTCCCAGCCTAGTGCTTGAACCCATGTCCCCTGCATTGGCAGGTGGATTCTTAACCACTGTGCCACCAGGGAAGTCCCTCTTATGTCTTTTCTTAAGACTTTTATAGGTCTTAAATTTAGGTTATGATCCATTGTGAGTTACTTTGTAAATGGTGTGAGGAAGGGGTCCAAAAGCTGAAAGAAGAAAGGAGATGCAGTATGTTCATAGAATTTGCTACATTAACCTTCCTTTACCACTTGTGTGGTTCTCTTCACTTCTTCCTGTAGATTTGAGTTACCATCTGGTGTTATTTTCCTACTCAAATACAGCTTCATTTCAGCCTGCCTTTGTGCTATTATTGTCAAATATATTACATTTTATATGTTATAGGTCCAATATAAAATTATATACATATTGTTTTATGAAAATGCTTTTTAAATCAGTTAAGAGAAGGAAAATATGCAATTATGCTGTTTTTTTATAATTACCTACATAATTACCTTTGTGCTATTTGTTTTCTTGGATATAGCCTTCTTCTACAGAAGTAAAGTGCTATTTTCATCACATCATATCAAGGGAGCATCCTGTCAACAAGACTTTTCATTGCTGATGTTAACCTTGATCACCTGGCTGAGACGGTGTTCCACAGGTTTCTCCACTGCACAGTTACTCTTTCCCACTTTTCAGACTTTATTCTTTGGAAGGAAGGTCCTGTGTGCAGGCCACGCTTAAAAAGTAGGGGTTATAAATTTTTTTGGAATTCTTCTCTGTGAGAGATTTGTCAATTCTACCCCATTTGTTTATTTTAAAAATTATTTATTTATATCAGCATCAATTCATGAATATTAATTTTATATCTTGGTTTATAATCTAACATTTATTTTGTTGCTTCCATTGCTCCAGTTGGCAATTGAGAGCTCTTTCAGTCAGGTTCTGTGTTCCTTTGGTATATCCCCATTTTTGTGGGTGGTTGTTGTTGTTGTTGTATGTGTGTGTGTTTTGTTTTGAGCACCTCTTTCCTTTCTGGAACTAGAAGATGCTCCAGGCTCTTCTTGTATATTTCCTACCCCAGTCCTAGAATTAGCCATTTCTCCAAGGAGTCCCGGGTCTTTTTATTTGATTAATATTGGAAACCAAGATCTGGGTGTGCTTGCTCATTGCTTTCTTGCATTTTTGAAAGATAGTTTTGCTAGATGTAAGATTCTTTGTTGACAGTTTTTGTTTTCCTTTCAGCACTTAGAATATGTCATCCCACTGCCTTTGGGCCTCCATTTTGTTTCTGATGAGAAGTCAGCTATTAATCTTATTGGGCTTCCCTTGTATGTGATGAATTGTTTTCTCTTGCTGCTTTCAATATATTCTCTTTGCCTTGTCAGTCAACATTTTGGGTACGAAGTATCTGGTCATGGATTTCTTTGCACTAATCCTCTTGGAGTTTGTTGAAGTTTGTGGATGTGTAAATGTTTTTCATCAAATGTGGGAAGTTTTAATGTGTGTTGGTGCACTTAGGGGTGTTCCACATTTCTCCAAGACTTTTCTTCTTTTTTCTCTGTGTTCTTCATATTGCATAATCTCTATCAACTTACCTTAAGTTAACTGATTATTTCTTCTCTTGGCTTAAATGTACTGTTGATCCCCTCTAGTGAATTTTTCATTCCAGTTGGAAAGACTCCAGATTTTCTATTTGGTTCTTCTTTTTATTTTTTAAATAATTTCTACCTCTTTATTGATATTCTCTGATAAGACACTATCATCATATATTCTTTTAATTCTTTAAACATGGTTTCCTTTAGTTTTTTTGAACATCTTTGTAACAGTTGCTTTGAAGACTTCGCTAAGTCCACCATCTGGATTCTCCGAAAGGCAGTTTATGTTGCCTGCTTTTTTCCCTGTGTGGGTCACACTTCCTTGTTTCTTTCCTATCTCATAATTTTTGTTGAAAACTGAACTTTTTAGATAATATACTTTAGCATCACCAGATACTGATCTTGGTCTTGTCATTGTTTTTGCTTGTTGTGTAGTAATTTGGCTGGACTAATTCAGTAAAGTCTATTTCTCCTGCTGTTAGTAGCCTCTGATGTGGCTCCCCAGAGGGTACAGCCTTGATCATGGACACAATCTCCCTGACAACCAGGGTGATTTCAGCTTAGTTCTCTTTGACTCCTCCATCTTCCAGCTAAACTTCTGGCCAGTCTACCTCTATTGGTATCACACCTAGCTGTTAGCCTCTATTAATTACTAGCTAATTGCTCTATTGCTTTAACACCCTGAGACGTGAATTGTTCCACATTCTGAACTAATTACAGTCAGGCCCTGTCACAGGGGCAAAGTGTTGCCAGTCATTGAGGCTTGCTCTAACCCCATAAGGCTCTTCTTAATTGTCTCTTTCTCTGGTTAAGTTAAACATCTAGCTAATCTACTTTTTGCTTGTTGCTACTAGTATGGAACTGTCAGATTGATCTTAATTGCTCACCCCAAAGATCTCCATTGTTTTCCACAAAGTCCTTAGCATGAACTCCCCACACTCTGATCCAAATAAAGTTCACCTTCTTAGGCAGCATTCCAGAGCTTTCTATTTTACAGCCTCTCCCCTTGGGCAAAATTTCTGCACCATTGCACTGGAGATGGGTGTGGGAACAGTGGCCTGTCTTTCCTGTAGTTTCACCTCTGCTCTACAAGTGGGGTGCTGCATAGGGACTGCAGTCCCGTGTCTTCTCAGCATATCCCTCGTAGCTAGTACCTATTTTTTAATGCTTTAATTCTTGCTACTTCATTATATTTTATCTTAGGTACTCTGTAATCATCATTCTCACAAGAGTGTCCACTGATTGTTCCAGGTACATTTTTAGGTCTCCCCACAGTTGTATGTCATGCTAGACCGATAATGGATATGCACTGAACACTTCCTGACAAATTTTTGTTGTATTCTGAAAACAAGTTGATAAAAAAATAATTTTACTCTGTTGCTTCAAACTGAATTAAAACAGCATTTCTCAAACCAGAAGGTGACAACCAGTCACCTGGGGATATTGTTAAAAGCAGATTCTGATTGGATAGGTATGGGTGGCCTGAGGCTTTGCATTTTCACCCAATTCCCAGGTAATGCCAGTGTCACAGCAAGGAATCAAAATACAATACTAGGTTAGGAAGATTCAACATCATAAAAAACGTTAGTTCTGTTTAAGTTGATCTGTGAAATAACAGTATTCCAGTTAAAATAACAAGGAGATTTTTTTTAATATTTATTTGTTTGTTTATTACTTATTTTGGCTGCACCGGGTCTTAGTTGCAGCATGCGAGATCCTCAGTCATGGCATGCGGGATCTTTTTAGTCATGGCACATGGACTTCTTAGCTGCGGCATGCAGACTTTTTGGTTGCGGCACGTGGACTCTCAGTTGCGGCACGCAAACACCTAGTTGCAGAATGCACGTGGGATCTAGTTCCCTGACCAGGGATTGAACCCAGGCCTCCTGCATTGGGAGCGTGGAGTCCTACCCACTGGACCAACAGGGAAGTCCCACAAGGAGATTTTTTTAAAGGCTTAAATAAACTGACTCAAAAATTCTTTTGGAAAAATAAATAAGAATATCCACAAAATTCTTAATAAGGAGGAGACTAGCCTTACTAGATACTGAAACATGTTATGAAGTTACAGTATTTAAAACAAGTCCATGAATAGACGGGAAGATAAAAGAGAAAAATGTAAGCCATATGATGAACTCCAATACAGACCATATATGATATGTATATGATCAAGTTTCTGATAGTTCTGATATTGATACATTTAGTTTATGATAAAGGTGACATTGCAATGAGAGACAACAGATTATTCAATAAATGATTTGCAATGACTCGGTAGCCATTTAGGAAAAAATTAATTTGGAACTATATGTAATAGCAAAATTAATCCAGGCGTATCAGAGATTTAAATGTTAACAATAAAACCATTAAAGTCCTGAACTTATATAGTGGGAACATTTTTATTGTAATCTTGGAATGTGGAAGACTTTTAAAATGTGAAACCTATAAACCATGAAATCAATGAAGTCAGCTATATAAAAATAAAAACTTTTCTGCATGGCAAAAACCATCATAAGTGAAGCCCAAAGATAAGTAACTGGAAAAATATTGTATTTAATATCACAAGGAGCTAATTTTCTTAAAAGATAAATGTCTTATAAATTAACCAGAAAAATCTAACGAAAAATAGGAAAAAACTGGGCCAAAGATTTAAACAGTTAAAGAAAAGCTAAAAAATCTCAAACATATGAAAAATGTTGCCTTTCACTCATAAGGAACGGAAAATAAAGCTATAATGAGGTACCATTTTCCCTCTGTTAGATTAACAAAGATGGAAAAGTAAGATTGTGTCGTGAGAATGGAGAAAACAGGCAGTCTCAAACATTGCTGCAGAAGTATAATTGGCTTCATCATTATAATAGAAGGCAAGTTAGCACCATTTACCGTACATACACATATGCTTAGGGCAGGGTTTCTCAACCTAGACCCTACTGACATTTCGGGTCAGATAACTCTTCGTTGTGGGAGCCGTCCTGTGCATTGCAGGGTGTTTAGCAACGTCCCTGGCCTCCACCTACCCTATGCCAGTAGCACTCCCCTAATTGTGACAAACAAAAATGTCTCCGGACATTGCCAAATGTCTCCTGGGGGCAAAACAGCTTCTGGTTGAGAACCACTGCCTTAGAATAAGCAATTTCACCTTCAGTAGCTTATCCTACTGATATATTGTACTTGCATTTTTACAAAATGATGTATACCCAGAAAATTTGTAATCACAGCACTGCTTGTTGTAATAGCAAGAGATGGAGAAGCTAAGTGACTGTTGGTGGGGACCTGTTAAAGTATGGTACATCCATACAATGGAAAATTATGAAGCTGTTAAAAAGAATGAGTGAATTCTTTATGTGTTGATACAGAAGAATCTTCAAGGTTTATTGAGTGGAAAAAAAAGTTGGATGAATGAAAGTGAATAGAATTGGCTACTCTTTGGGTCAAAAAAGTAAACATATATGTTTGTATGGATATAGATTTCTAGAAGGATGCATGAAACCTAAAAATAGTGTATGCTTCTTGGAAGGGGACCTGTGTGGCTGGGGACAGGGGTGGGTTGGGAGCTTGTCACTGTGTACTTTTATACCATTTGAATTGAATGTATTGCCTTTTCAAAACAATTGTTAAAAGGACAATGCTAATTCAAAAAGCCACTCAAAAGAAAAAGACTAGTTAATTTTACTGTATAATAATTTTTAAAAATGAAATGTAAAAAGACAGAGTCCTCAAAAAATTGAATAATCATATGATCCAGCAAGTTGTCTTCCAGATATATACCCAATATAATTGAAAGCATGAACTTGAACAACAGGTATTCGTACACCCATGTTTGTAGCAGCATTATTTACAATAGCCAAAATGTAGAAGCAACTCAAGTGTCCATCAACAGATGAGTGAATAACCAAAGTGAGCTGTATATGCATATAATAGAATATATTATTTTATTTATATTATTTTAAGGATGAATATTATTCATCCTTAAAAATGAAAGAAATTTTGACATGCTACAACATGGATGAACCCTGAAGACATTTATGCTAAGTGAAATTAGCCAGTCACAAAAGGACAAATATTGTATGATTCCACTTACATGAGGTACCTAGAGTAGTCACATTCATGGAGACAGAAAATAGAACGGTAGTTGCCAGGACCTGTGGGGAGGGGGTTTGGGGAGTTAGTGTTTAATGGGTACAGAGGTTCAGTTGGGGCAGATGAAAAAATTCTGGAGATGGCTGGTGATAAAGATTGCAAAACAATGTGAATTGTTCTGTGAATGCCACAGAACTGTACACTTAAAAACGGTTAAAATGGGAAAATTTATGTTATGTGTATTCTGCCAAAAAAAAAAAAGACAGGAAAATGAATTGAAATTGATCTAATCAAAGTATACTTAAATACATAATTTTTCCAAAGCAAAAAAAGCCCCTAAGCAATCAAAAGTAAAGCATATTCCTTAATAGAGGAAGGAAGGGAGGAAGGAAGAAAGGAAGGAAGGGAGGGGAAAAGACTGTTTTAGACTGTACTTAATGTTTCTAAACTGGACGAAAATGTCACAATCTGTAAAGAAAAAGAATCTTGTGATTTCACCCACTCCTTTGAAAATGTAAACGTTATTTTTAGAACTACATTGAAACTGGGGAGAGATGCCAGGGCCAGTAAGTCCCAGGAGGCTAGAACTGCCAGGGAGCCCCATGTTTAATTGGTCCTTCCCAACCCAGGACCGGGCGAAGGCCATGGCTCTGAACAAGCAGCTCCGGAAGCAGCTGTCTGAGTTCCGAGCGCCACAGGTGATGATGTACGTCCGGGAGAAGATCCGAAACAGGGACCTGGAGAAGACCATCAGGATGTGGGAGAGGAAAGTGGAGATTGCAGAGGTGAGTTACAGGAAGTCCCGAGACCTGCGATATCTTATGCCCCTCACATTTTTGTTTAGGATTTTGTTTTCTGAGGTAAGAATACAGGATTTTAGACACGTAATACCTGTGAGAAATCTCAGCCGTTGCTTCGACTCTTACACCAAAATAAAGGATGGCTTTTTTTTTTTCCCTTAAAGTTCCTTTTTCTTGTTAGGGACAGTCTTTTCAGGTTATTAGGAGGAGACTCTAGTAATGGTGTGTTTTTAGTTGCTTGTTTTCTTATTGATCTCTGGAAGCTTCTGAATCCCTCCCCCCACCATTGATAATTTAGTGATAGCTATTTTATACACGGAGAAGCCAGGTTTTTAAAAATTGAGATAGTAATGGATTTTAATATCACTCAGAACCCGATTCCATGCATTTACATATTTGCCATGGGTCTTTTCGATGTTGACTAACCCCGTAGCCTTTTCATATGGTACAGTGTGCACAGAAGCACCCTTGCCCCTTGTAAGCCATGGAGGAGAAAAAGGAAAAGTGCAAATGATATGCTGGCATCAAAAAAAAAAAAAAAAAAAAGGAAAGCACCAAGACTGCCACAGGCCAGGTTGCACACTGAGAGCACTTAAGACATCCTTAGGGTAGCTTAAAAACCCAGTCAGGTCACTTGGGAAGCTTGGCATTCTCACATCTAGACCCCAGCTCCATTTTCCACAGTGCTTTTACCTGCCCTTCCAGTGGTCACTTGGCAGCAGGAAAGTAAATTAGGATCCATACTTGGACCCATCACATCTGGGGCTAAGAAGTGGCAAAGAAGTACAGAAGGAACCTGCAACTTCTCACTTCATGGAACAGAGACAAGCTCTTTAGAAGAATCTTCCAGATGCCCCCAGGTGGCCTGTGTCCGCCACATGCATGCAGACACTGCCCCGCATACGAGGTCATCCATACCATCACAGGGCTCGATGCAGGTAGAATAGGCACAATCCGTTTGTCCCAAATGACCTTCTCCCTCCTCCCCCTTTCTCCTTTTTGCAGATGTCCTTAAAAGGCTACCGCAAGGCTTGGAATAAAATGAAAATCACCAATGAGCAGTTGCAGGCAATTTGCCCCGCTGGGAAATAGCCAGAGGGAGGCGACGGCTGCCGACCAAAAAGTGATCCATTAAAGTAATCAGCTCCTCTCTAGTCATGGGGTCCTCTCACTGTTCCCTGTGCTGGCTGGTGTCCCCAATTCTCCAGCCAGGCTGCTGGTCACCTCCCAGGCCACATCAGTCCCCTGGGGAGTGTTTTCACAGCCTGGCTCCGGGAACCATAAACACTGAAAGAACCACAGGGCACTCTAATGGTTTGACACTTGTTAGCCCACATTTAGTTCACAAGCACACATGAAAATGACCTTCCCGCATGTGGGAGTGGGACAGAGGAGGGAGAGCCAGCCCAGTCTGTACTGTGGGCCTGTCCGTGGCAGCCCAGCTGTGCAACTCTCAAAAAGAGACACCAAAACAGTGTGGTGAATGCCTGGCACTCAGCATTCTGAGCTTTCTCTTCCGTTTGGAAGGTTAGCTGCTAGACTAAGATACCATTACCAAAGAAAACAAGCACAAAGAAAAATAAGATAATTTCTTGGGGCTGATGTAACCTGTTCTGGCCTGATAGAGACCCGCCCTCCCCAACCTCCCCACCGTAGTAGTCATAGTACATGGGTCGGATGGCCACCTCAGACTTGTCTGACTCCCTCAGACCCTTTTCCCTGAAGTCTAGACTCGCTGAAGTGCCATTTGCCATTTGTGACCATGAATGCACGGTGGCCCTTTTTTGTCCTTGGAAGTGTGTTTGGGACCGTCCAACCTGGCTCAGCCCAGCATGTTTTTTCTGTGTCACAACATCACGTGATGAGTGGCTGGGGAAAGGAATCGGGTTTTCCCAGTGGTGGAAGGAAGACAGGGGAGGGCTGGTCTTCTTGGTCTTGGACGTGATCCAGTTGCTGTAGTCTTCCACCTTGATGTACAGGAACAGGCCAGGACATTTCTCACCACCTTGAGACAGGATTCCTCTCAGCACCCACAGATTCAATTCCTTCAGCTCACACATCATTGGGTTTCCTGGGTCCCCCTGTGACAAAGGACAGAAAGCTTCAGGTCTTAGAAAAACTTGTTTTCTTTTTTAATATTGTCCCTGTGCAATTTACTATCTGTTCTAGAAAAGTTTTACACTGGTTCTCACTGGAAATGGGGTAAGTTATAGGATAATATTTCCAATCTAGGCCACCTCCACCACAAATTCCAACAAGATGACTTTTCCTTTCATTATACAAATTATTTGTAGGCTCCTGCAGTTTGCCTGTAGCTTCCTGGATCCCATTTCATTTTCTTGCCCCTTTCCAGTACTTTGAATAAATCCTCCCTCTCTTTTGGTTTCTCACTCCTCAAATGTTATTTTGTTCCTTTCTGGCCTGGAATGCTCCCGTTGTTCCTTCTCTTCCCTATTTTGTTTCCATCCTTCATTTAAGCTGCTTGCACCTACCCACAGTCCTGCTAGGGTCAGTCAGACTTCCAGGAAGCACACGCTGCCGGGCTGGGTTCACAGCTTTTCCAACCTGGCAGCTGCCTGCCAGTGTACCCTGCCCCCCATCCCCGGCCCATACTCTCAGGAGCAGTCCTCTGGGCCTCGGGAGTTCTGCCACACAGACCTTATCTCCCTTCAGGTGACTGGGTAGAAGCCCGGCACCCTTGGCTGGACATGTGACCCTAGCAGGTTAGCTAATTCTCTGAGCTAATGTGGGGAACACTAGCAGGTTAGCGCCTGTAACACCGGCAGATCTCCTGGCACAGTGCCTGACATACGGGTTGCCCTCAGTAAACAATTAGCTGCTATTACCCTGGTGTGGAGAAAAGGCCATCATTTTTATGTGAAAAACTGAGAAATGTGGGAAAAGCAACAAGATAGCTACTAGGTATAATTTACCTTACCTGTTCTCCACCCTACCCCCCGCCCCCAGGCCTCCTCTTAAAGGAATACCTGCCCCCCAGCATCAGCCTGTGGTCCATCTTGGTCCAAGAGGGAGTTTATCATCAAAGGCTGGCCAGCTACCTTTGATCTATGTGACCTGCCAGGCGAGACAGGCTGGGTGATCACAGTTTGCTCTCACTGTGTGGACTGAGGCATGGATGGAGGGGGCTTGCAGCTGACAATGGGAAACAATCTGAACAGACCCAACAGTGAGAATTCAAGAGGCAAAACAGTGGTCACCTCAGCCCCTGCCCATTCCCAGGCCTGGGTGTTTGAGCTTTCTTGGGTTTCTACACACATGCAGCCTCTTTCACTAAACCCTCCTTTTTCTGAGGAGGCCACACCAGAACAGAAATGCAGGCAAATGGGAGAGGCAAAGAACACTTCTGCAAGCAGGGCCACGGGAGGCATGCTCTGCAAGGCTGCCATAATGCCCTGGTTGTCCCACAGCTGCACACACATGAGGATGACAGTCCAGACTTCGCTCTGTGTGTGCTTCTCATTAGATGGAAGGGGGTGCTTGAGTGTGGAACTCTTGATGTTTTCAGTTTTTCACATTCTACTGTTTGCATCCCATGCTGCCAAACAGCAGAGGGTGGAGATTTCATCCCTGAGCTCTGGCTGGTCCTCCTAGGACTGGTGAACAGGCTCTTATCTGCACCTCATTGTGTCTGCCTGGGGCACAGAGGTTCTCTGGCCAAGGATGGAGTGGTCTCCCCTCCGTTCACCAGTCCCACTCCCAATTTGTTTTAACTGTGCTTTTACAGCTTGAGGAAGAAAAAGAATGCCATTCAGGACAAATAGTTTTGACAAATGACTGTGCGGTCAACATCCCTGGCTATTGTGTGGTTTTGCAAGTTGCTGTTTCTCTTCCCCATGACGTGTAAGGCCGAGACTTCTGAAGCTCAAGCAATGGAGACAAAAAGTACCAGGCGCTCCAGCCCCACCTCATCTCCCAGGGGAGCGACCCCCTTTCATTGCGTAATCCTCAACCTTGACATCCAGCAAAAGCCCTAACAGTTGTGGGAAAAAAGGTGGGGTGAGTCCAGAGCGATTCTACTTTTGTTGGGTTTCTGAGGACCCGTTAGGGCAGACACTGAACCTGGGTAGCTTATTCTACATGTGAGAAATGTGGCTTTGAGGACCTCTGGACACTAGAACACATTTCCTAGGAAGGATCCTAGGTAGACAAGGCACCTTTTTTTTTTTTTTGCAAGCACAATTTCTCTTAAAAAACAAAGGACTGTCTATAGGTGTGCTACAGTTAAAAACCAATCTGACCTTTGTGGATGGTTTAAAGAGGTGATCATTTAGAGGGTAAATGATATTCCATTTATATTAAATTCATATTCCAGTGAATTTAAGATGCTCTTAAAAATTAGCATCTTTGAAATGGGATGTGTCTTTTAGTCAGTGGATTCCAGAGTTTCAGTGGCAGTGTTTTTTCTTTCTCAGTGTTACATAAAATAGTGGTGCATTCTGCACCTGACAGCATCCTGGGTTTGATGAAGTGTGGCACTAGGTTGATGGAGTGGCTGATGGCAGGATTTTGTTAAGTAGCTACGTCTTCTACTGTATTTTAACACATTCTGTAATTTAAGAAGCTTCTACAATCCTCCACCTGGCAGAGAGCCCAGTACAATGTAGACACTAGATAAACGTTGAACCAGCTTTAAAAGGGCAAACTTATTTCCTGATGAAAGGCAGTCCCTCATGCTTTTGCAATAAAATGACTTTGAGAAAGAATTGTTCGCACATATGTATTTTTTCCCTTTTCTCTAAAAAAGTTTCCCTAGATCCTCTGGAAAAAAAAATTTCCCCATCAGGGAATCCTGAAGGTTACTTCGACAAAAGTCGTTGATCAGTGTCTTAGACAATTTTAGAGTAGAGGAGGGAAACTCTGCCTGGAAATCTGGCAGACCTGAGTTCTCGCCTTTAAGATTTATTAACTGTGTGGCCCTGGTAAGCCACACTTTTTCCAGATACAGATATGAGGAGGCCTGGACAGGTGTTTGTGAATTCTGCACATTTTCCTGGGGCGGTAGGACAGCCACATCTGGACAGCCCGCATCCAGGTAGAGGGCAGGGCTTCTTACAGGGAAAAAGAAACCCAGTAACTGATGAACAATAGCATCAGGCTGGGTTCCAAAGAAGCCGAATACAGCGAGCGCCCGCTGTAGGCGTGCTCAGCGTATATCTGCAGGTGTGGTTTGGACTCACTCTTTCAAACTTTTAGCTAATGAAAGAACATGTGACTTAGCCATGCTTAGTCATGTCACACTGAAAACGGTGACTGGTTAGTCCATTCGGCAGATTGTTATCGACCACTTGCTACCTGCCAAGTGCTGTTCGCCCTGGAGACGTCCATGTATCCCAGGTGACAGTCCCTGCCCTCACGGAGCTCACAATCCAGCGAGGGGGAGTCCTGAGGCCCCCCATGAAGTGACCACTGCTTACTCTCAGCCTGTAGCTTCTGTTCCAGCGCGTTCTTACCAAGCAGACGGCATCAGTTTCCATCTCTATGTGATTGCCACATCCTGTTTTCTCGATTTTGTTTAAGGGACACAAGTCGATGTCCTTCACGGAGATTTTCCTCAGGATACTCATCGTCATGTGATTTCCTGTCTGGACAACAGAGAGCCTGAGAATTATTCACAAGAAGACATCCCCCGAGTCAACGCAACTACAGCTCACATATCCAGATGGGAGTGAGTAGGAAATGTTCTGATAAACCCCCTTTTCCTCACAGAAATCCGAACCTGTGTCTCAGTTTTTACTGAAAACTACCTTTGCTTTGAACTTGAATGTGAAAATAGGCAGAGAAAATGTTCACCCGTCCTCCACATCTACAGAGAATGAATGCATTTCCTTGTTTGTTTCCCAAAAATAAAAGAAAACAAGGATGGCTCAGACAAGAGGACTGTCAGCTCTGGTTCAGGAAATAATGTCCCCTGGCCCCTCGGTAACCTTGCACTCATTTCAGGCTGCCTGCTGCCCATGTACTTCCAATTTTGGTGTAGGAATAGAAGAAAAAGGACCAGATGTAAGAATGGTCTCAAGAGGGCAAGCGCTGGGAATCTTGACGGATCAAGTGAGGGTTCCAGCCCAGCTCTAGAACCTCAGGCCACCTGAACTACTGAGCTAAGCCCTAGAATGGTTCATCCCAGTCACCCCCACTGCTAGCACACACACAGCCCCCTCTAGGAGAAGGAAGGCATTAACTGCAGATGTGGGATTCCATCCTGCCACCCAGCAGTTCTGCAAGGCTGGTGGCATCTGCAACTTTCTGCCGAGGAAGCAGATGGGCCGGACCAGGTTGTTGAACTGCATCGCCGTGTCCGTCTTCAGGAGGGCTATGTTATTTTTCATTGTTTTATTATCAAAGTCCTCATGGATGATGATGGTGTTGACTGGATATTCTTTGTGAGCAATCAGTTTTGCATCCATCTTAGCTATACCAACTATAGCAACAGCGTCCTTCCTGGAGAGAGAGCAAGGGAATCTTGAGAAGCCAAGAAAGTTTTCCAGAAATAAGACTCATGTGTCTACAGTGTGGAAGCGTACTCCATATCCTAGGGAAAAATCAATACAGAATGATCAACACTGAGACGTACCCTTGTCAGCTCCCAGCCGGAAACAGATGACACACTCAAATAAGGTAAACTGAGGAAAGTTTAATAAAGGGACTCTTTACAAAGGTCTCGCAGGATGTAGGGAAATCACAGAGACTAGTGCAGTATGCTGGGTTCCGGGTGGCATATGCAGCTTTCTGCTGAGGCAACAACAGGGTGTTGGTGGGAGGGAGTGGTCAGACAGAGCTATGGGGAGTGGGTCCCTTGGCTGGAGGAGGCATCCAGTCTGCAGTACCTGTCAGGGGAATACCTGACCTCACTTCCTTCCTCCCTCTCATCTCTTGCCAGTGCTCCCTTTGGCCAAACCCAGCTGGAACCCAGAAGGCAAGAGCGCCCATTGGTGTAACCCACACAAGTCAGCCTCCTGGGACCCAGCAGAGTGGAAAAGAGTAGCGAGTGGGTCTGGAGGGGCAAATGGGAGAGATCCAGCATGGCTAGTAAAGTTGCTGGACTTCAGTGACAGAGAAGGAATCCTTGGGCATCCACACAAAACAGATTAAGTCATCTTAAGTTTGTCCTCTAATTTATTGCCTAAGCTGGGGAACTTTTGAGAGTGAAAGGAGATGCTAACAATAGGATAACAGGTGTAAACCAGGCCTCTCCCGGGGAATACTAGGATGTGTGATCTCCCACCTACAGAGGAAAAAATCAGAATGGCTTCAGACTTCTCCACAGCAAGATTTAATACCAGAAGCCGAGGTGCGGTGGGGGTGAGAATGCCTGTTAAGTCTTCAAATGGAAGCAGGCATGATCCATGACTTCTACACTTAAGTGGTCGTTCAGATTTAAGGGCAGCACAGCATTTCTGAATATGTAAAACTCGAGGAAATAGGGTTCTTGGGAGCCCTTTAAGAAACTACTTGGAGGGACTTCCCTGGCAGTCCAGTAGTTAGGACTCTGCACTTCCACTGCAGGGGGCACACAGTCGATTCCTGGTCGGGGAACTAAGATCCCGCATGCTGTGCAACGTGGCCAAAAAAAAAAAAAAAAAAGAAAAGAAACTACTTGAAGACAAATTTTAGCCAATTCCAGTGTTGAATGGAAAAAATCCAGCAAAGGGACGGTCAGTAAGTGTGGAATTCATTATATGGGTCTAAAATTAAAAGAGAAACTTTTAAAGTTATAGATTGGAATAGTGGTGTAAACCAGCAGAGGTAAGTGTATACACCAATTTTCTCATCTTTTATGGGAGTCTAAACTATTATTTATTTATAGCTAATATATGAAATAACAAGGGTGTACAAATATATATAAGAATCAAGGTAAACATTAAAGTACATAAATAACCTATTAAAATTGGGTGGTCATGAAGAATGAGGGAAGAAGTGAAAAGACAGGAATTCTGGCATCAGCCACAGTAGAATCTAGAGAGGACTATCCAGAGAGAAACAGAAGATTTGTGTGTCTTCCATGAAATTATAATTCTAAGATGACCACGAGAACACAAGTTCAAACTTTCCAAATTTGTCAGAAGAGACATACAAAACAAAGCCATATAATGAAAAGAAAAACAGGAAGCAATAAAAACAGAACAGTCTAAAATAAAAACAAAAAGCAGGAGTTTCATTCTGAACACCAGAGCAGAAGAGCGTGCAACAAGACAAAGAAAGGCTTTTCATGATAATAAGGAATTCAGTCTACAGTGAAGAGTTCATTTATAAATATCTGCAGCAAGTGATACAATGTTCATGAATTAAATTCCAGGAAATAGGAGGAAGAAAAGCCAGAAGTTTGTAATTCACCTCAGTCAGCCTAGGATAGATCAAGTAGACTCCCTGCCCCAATTTTATATATTAAATTGTACTCCAAGGACAGAAAATGAGCTCTTTAATTTACCTGTGGAAAATATTCATATGGACCACATAGTAGACCACAAAGATAACATCAACAAATTCCTTAATAGATCACCATGCAGTCTAACTCAAACTTAAATCATGTTAAACTACAAAACAAAACACCCTATCACCTGGATATTTTTAAATGGTCTTTAATAAAACCCAGAGTCAGAGAGGAAATCAAAACCAAAACAGCAGACCAGATAGAAAATAGCAGTAATGAAAACACTACATAGAAAACAGAACCTCTCTGGAGGGCTGGTTGGCAACAGCTATCAAGATTTAGTC
The DNA here is from genome assembly GCF_009873245.2 of Balaenoptera musculus. Lineage (NCBI taxonomy): Eukaryota > Metazoa > Chordata > Mammalia > Artiodactyla > Balaenopteridae > Balaenoptera > Balaenoptera musculus. Next base: position 33,535,228 of record NC_045803.1, read on the forward strand.
CAGTTTTTCCACTCTTAGGTTATTCGTGCAACAATATACTTCCATGTATGTGAAATAATGTGTGTACAAGTATATCTACTGCAGCATTTTTTGCTACTAGTGAAGATTGGAAACAACCCAAATTTCCATTATTAGAGGACTGTGTAGTTATGGTACATCCATATGGGATACTGGGCAGCTAACTGATTCATATGATGAGGTAACTTTCTATGTATCGATAAGAAAGGATCACCCAACATTCATGACAGAGTGAAAAAAGCTAAGAGTGGAATAATGTATATGGTGTGTAACTAGTTGTATTGGCGGGTGTATGGACTGAATTGTGTCCCCCCATATTCATAGGTGAAGCCCTAACCCCCAGTGTGAATGTGTTTGGAGATACGGCCTTTAAGGAGGTAATTAAGGTTAAATGAGTCCATAGGGTGGGGCCCTAATCCAACAGGACTGGTGTCCTTATAAGAAGAAGAGACAGCAAGAATGTGTGCACACAGAGGAAAGGCCATGGGAGAACACAAGGAGAAGGTGGCCACCCACACGCCAAGGGGTGAGTCCTCGGGAGAAACCAACCCTGCTCACACCTTGATCTTGGACTTCCAGGCCTCTGGAACGGTAAGAAATAAATTTCTATTGTCTAAGCCACCCTGTCTGTAGTATTTCATTGTGGCAGCCCCAGCAGATTAATACAGGGGAGAAAGAAAATTCTCTCTCTGTCAATAGATATAAGAGTCAATATAGATAGACCTATAGGTATATAGATATCCATGACTGCATGGAGTGTTTCAGGAAGAACACCCAAGAAACTGGTGACAGAAATGGCTCAAGGGAGGGAAATGATGACTGAAGGGCAGGGAAGGGGAGGAGCTGATTTTCATTATACACCCTTTGGTTCCTCGTGAACATCATAGTATTACATGTATTTTCATTTAAATACATGTATTTTTAATTAAAAAATACAAGTCATATGTTAAAAATTCAGCAATTGCACAATATCTCATCAAGGGCTTACACTATAATGTATTTGGCCAGTTATAGTAATTATATTCTCTCCCCCCATACTCTATATGTGTATATATAATATATAATGTATAAATAGTATATATACTATAAATTATATAGTATACTATATATTTATAAATTATAATTATAAATTATAATATAATATAGTATGTATACTATATATAGTATATATTATATACTGTATAATATATACTATATATAGTATATATCACATATAATATATATCTATATAATATATTGAATAGATAGATCTATATGTAATTATATATAGAAGTTATATACTATGTATCATATATAACGTATTATAAACTATAAAATAGTAACTATATCATAATTTACTTATCCATGATAATCAGACATTACACTTCCAGTGTTTTGTGTGTAATTAATCATCCTATGAACAACTTTGTGCATAAAACTTTTCCAGTGGTTGAAATTATTTCCTTAATGTTGATACCCAAAAGTGAAATCGTTGGGTCAGAAAGTGAGATGTTTTACCAAAAAAAGTTATTCCTTTAATAGCATGTATAGGTTTTTTTTTGTTTTTCTGGTTTAAGAGAATGCCCATTTATTGTAAAAAATTTGGAGAATACAGAGAAGTTCAAAGAAGAAAACAAATCACATGCATTCTGAGCATCCAGAGATGGGCACTCCTCAAGTGTTTGCGTATTTCCTTCAAGTCTTTTCTCTACCTGCATGTATTTGTGGCAGTCACATTGTTAAGGCCTGAGGTAAGTGTGTTAACGTAAGGGCTCCTATCAATTCACTTAACAAGATAAGCAATAGGGACCTCTAGTATCAAGAGTCAGTGCCTCTCCAGTAAAGATGTTTAAAAAAATTAAAAAAAAAAAAAGTGTCAAAAAAAAAAAAAAGAGTTAGTGCCTTTGTGATTGTAATAAAATGGGAACAAATATCCTTCCTGTAGAAGATGGAGAAACAAGCGTTTCACTTTGCAGTTGTGCAGCTGGCAGTCCTCACAGCAGAGGAGACACAGACTGTGCCAACCTTGGCGACTGGTGACCTCAGGAGCCCCAAACTCACAGCAAGCGCTGCGCTGGTAAAAAGCCCTGTTGCCCTGTCACTGGGCATCGACCTTCCAGGCCTCCCCAAGCTGAGCAGGAAACAGAGCCCCCCCCCCACTCCGCCTCGGTGGGCCGCGTAGACTCCACAGGAGGGGTACTGGCCTGTTCTGCAAGGCGGATGCGATGCTGAGGATCCAGAACTCACTGAGGACGCTGCCGAAGGCCAGGTGTGTGTACTGGACATCCTGCAGCGACACCACCCACGGGAACTCCTCGTCTTCCACCAGACCCTCCTCGGAAGTTTCCACAGTGTTGCTTTTCTGGATGCCGCAAGCTGCAGGGGGTTGTGCAGGGGCAAGGAGCTGGAGGCCTGGGGCTGCGGCCGCCGCACCAGACCCCAGGACCCGCTCGCTCTTCTGCTGGTTCCCCGCTTTTTCTGGCGCTCTGTCTTGGTCACCACTAACTCTACCACCCAGGTTTATTTTCCTAGTGGGTCTTCTTCCCCATAAAAGACCCTTGGTGGGTCTCCCTCCCTAGTCCACGTGCCCTGTCCCAATGAGTCCCCGTGCCCGGCCTCCTTAGTGGACCAGGGGTGCCCTTCTCATCCTCGCCTATGCAGAGTGGAGTATAGGGATTCTCAAGCTGACTGAACCTTTCATCCACCTGCTGCCCGGCCCCTCCCGGACCCCTGGAGATGAGGCCTGGGCATTGATGTTTTCCAAAAGCTCCCCAGGGTAGATTCGAATGTGTACTTGGGGTTGAGAACCACTAGTGTTTCAGGAAGTCCCTGGACACAGTGTCCCAAGTCCAGTTGGCCCCTATGTGTTGAGACTTGGGGAGAGCCACTCCTCTGTCTGGGCCTCAGTTTCCTTTTATGAGAGGTGGGGTAACACACGCCTGTCACAAGAGGAGTGTTGTGTCCCCATGACTGATAATGCTAAGCCCAGTGGACAATTCCATTTTTTCCCCATGTAAACCACTGCTCTGGTAGCCACTGCATGAGTACCCAGTGCTTTTTTCCTAAATCGGTGGCCCTGGGTTCTTTGTGTCACATGGTGGGTAGCACCAGCTGAAAAAGTCAGGTCATTGGTGGCTTCTTTTTCAGCCATTCATCCAACCGCACATGCAGCCCTGCTGAGTTAGGGGCTGGGCTGGCAGGGAAGGATTTCAGGATCCTGTCCCCGCCCCAGGGGAGGTCACAGTGCACAGGGGAGACAGACACATTGGAGAGTGGCAGCATTCAGAGAGACTTGTGACACAAGGGACAGTGCCCGGAGTATACAGAGGAGGGGGCATGGATTCTGCCCAGAACATGAAGTCTGGGAGGGCTTCCCCCAGGAGGTGACCTCTGAGGTGAGCATCAATGACAGAGAGTTTCCAAACCATGATGCTGAAGTTGACTGAACATTCAGTATACTCATTAAAGGACCACAGCAGACCTCGCCATGCTAGGGCATCATGTGATCAAACATCTCTATGAGTTGACACTTGGAGTCTTTGCTGAAACAGTGACAAGAGCTGGTTGTTAGCAAGATGATGTCTGTAAGGCCACCAAGTGCTTCAGGGTCACCAAAGACAAGAATTCCGTTTTTTTTTTCACAGGACATTGGTAGTCTGTGGTGGACGAGGCACTAACCAACTCTTCCTAACCCACGAAGAACCTACAGGTTTGTGATGACTTTTGCTTTTTCAAAGCTCTAGCTGGCTGATTCATTTGTCCTTATAAAACTCTTGAACAGCCAGGATATAATGAGGAAATCTGCCTCAGAGATGAAATGTTTGCCCCGGGTCCCTTGCCTGAGGCTTTTTAAGAGTGGAGAGAGGCCCTATCTGTGTTTTGTCTCCTTGGGCTGCAAGGAGACGGAGGAGGCCTGGAAGGTGGGGCGGTCCTCTTGGCGTGTGCATGTGTGTGTGTGCGTGCACGGGAAGCTCTCTCCTGTCCCCCATCTAACTCCAGGAAGACAGGAGAGAGCCAGCTGGGGTGGCAGAAGGTGGGGCAGAGCCTGCTTTAGTCAGGTGCCCCCCTCCATCTCTTCTTTCCAGGCCAGAATTTTAGTCCTGGACAACCTGGGGGTCGGGGAGGGGACTGCAGCTGCCACTTCTGCCAACTGAGGCCAGGCAGCCTCTCAGGCACCTCCCTGTTCCTGGGCCGGGCCCTGCAATTGGGGGTCAGTTTAGAGGTAACAATAAGGTTTAAGGATAAAGGGCTTCATCGGAACAATACTGAAGTAGAAACACAGGGAAGGCCCGGTTCCCAAGTGCATAAGACGCATCTCGGGGCCCCCACCCCGGCTCAGGAAGGATGTCCGCCACCTGACGGAGCGCGGGGAATGTGCCCCCGGAAGAGCAGGGCAGGGCTGTGAGTGGGGAGGCAGGCATCACGCCAACCCCGTCTGCGCAGGGGGCCTCTCCATAGCCTAAGGCTTGTCTCCCTAACCGTACTCTCACCAAGGACTAGGCCTGACACCAGGCTGCTGAAGCCACAGTTTCCTACATCCACGCCCCACGTCCCACTCTCTTCCTGGTTCCCACCACCAACGCAAGCTGCCCAGAGCAAAATGCCGTGAGTCACCTACCCCCCCTGAGTCCCTCTCTGCACATTAAGGACCATTTCCTCTTCCGGGATGATTCCCCCTGCCATGTCACACGATCAGCTAAAGTTGGGAAGGAAGAGAGAAGCACACTCACTGGCAGAAGCATGGGAGACGTAGAACAGCACCAAGAGCGTCCCTCTCATCGCTGCCATCCCCAGAGAGAGCCTCAGCAGACACCATGGGCAGCTGTGAACACAGAACAGCAAACGCATGGGCTTTTCCTCTCCTCCCCAGGGTGGTGATTTCACCGCAGCGTCAAGAGTCGCTGCCTCTTTTCCTTTCCACTGACAAAACTTCCAGGACATGGGAAACAGACCTGTCACATCCCTATTTTTTGGGTCCCTGCAGTAAAGAGGCAAGGACCAGCTGCCCAGCCCCGCTATTCAGCCGGCAATGCGTAAGACAGCCCAGCGAAAGAAGGTGGCCACGCCGGTCAGTTTTCTCCACAATCCAGGGTCTCCGGCTTTCCCACAGAGCCGGTTCTCAGAAAAGGGTCATCTTTTGACTCGTGGAATTCAACCCTAGCCTTAACTCTGTAGCCATAAAATGCTGCTGAAAGCAAAAAGCAGGTGTTCCGTGAAAGCCTTCCCTGATTTTGCCCCTCCTGCTAAACTCTACTAGAATTTCTTCTAATTGGTGGCAGCTCATCCTTTTACATAGTAACTGCCCCAGCATGTCACCCAGTTCATTCACACAGTCACCCTGTGAGGTGGACACTATCATCATTCCCATTTTACAGATTCAGAAACTGATACTCAGAGACATTGAGAATCCCACCCAAGGTCACACAGCTGCCGAGTGGTGGAGCTGGAATTCAAAGCCCAGGCGCGCTCCTCCACCAGCCCCACCACCAGGCCTACCCTTGCCTCAGACAATGCACAAGAGCCCAAGGAACCCGTGCATGCCGTCCTCAGTCACCATGTTCTGCTCATGACACCAAGTGTTTCTTGTCATCAGGATGGTTCTCAGAGTTCTTCCGTGAACTGCTCCTGCTAAAGGAGAAACGAACTCACCCTGACCTTACACCGCAGAGCTCAACAGAGGGATCCTGCTACCACCTTGGGAAGAATGTTCCATTGTGGCATCATAGTTACCATGGTGTCACCAAGCAAATGTCTGGACATGGGGACGCGGGAGGAGCCGGGATGAAAAGCCTGCCTGTTTCCTAAACTTGGCAGGGCTATTCTGGAAGCCTGGCTCTCCCCGAGTCCGGCTGAGATGGCATCCCTTTCGCTAGATCACAGAGTCCGGTCCAGTCGTGGCCGTGGTCTGTCTGCCTCCTCAGCACCTGCCCTGTGTCTACATGAGTTTGTCTGACTGGACGGAGGAAGCCCACAACTTGGGTGGGTTTGGTTTTTCCAATCCCCGACAACATTCTTACACTCCCTCTGTGGTTTCCTGGAGGCTCAGCCCAGTTTTCTTCAGCTCCCACAGCTTGTGGGTCCACGTGGAGCTACCAGAAGGGCCCTGCCAGACCACCAGGCCAGATGGATGTGCACTCTGGCCGCTACGAACAGCTCTGGCTTCAGCACAAATGCCAGGACTTTAGGAAAGTGTTGAGAACGTTGTGGTGAGATGTAACTCCACGGAACCAGAGGGCTTGCAGGCTGCTGGCGCAGGTGCGTAAATGGCACTTATTGGACAGACAGATGAATGGCTGATGGGTGAAGGATGGCTGGATAGAGAGCGAAGCCCGACTAGAGAGGAGCCACTATCTCCTTCCCCTCACGGTTTCCCATCCCGTGTGCCTCGCCAGCCTCTATCACCTCCAGCACCAAGCGGGGCTTGGCTTCTGCTGGGAGAATGGAATCAGTAAGATTCTTGGCAGTGGGAGAGATGGGAGCTGTTGATCCTTCAGTATGCTCCACATTGCAGGTCTCAAAGAGCTTTCACATTTTCTCATTCAGGATTCACAATCACTGTGCCAGGAGGAGGGAATTACCCAAGTTTCCAGTTGGAAACAGAGTGCCTCAGGGTGGGAAAGTCACTTCCCTAAAGCCGAACACCTGGAAAACGTGGGCAGGATTCCAACCCAGATCCTTCCAGCTCCAGGGTCACCGATCTCCAAGTCTGCATTTCTCAGCCTGGACCACGTGCTACCTTTATAGGGGACGGAAGTAGAAACAGTGATTGGGGCCAAGTCAAAGTCCGCTCTTTAAGAATGGAGATGCTGAGGTTAGTGCCCAAGACCCTGACTCTCTCCAGATTCCTCTTTAAATTTCTTCATGAAAAGAGGTCATGCGCGAACCACCAGAAACACTCTGTCTCCTCACAGGAAGGATCTAGCATAACCCAAGATAAGAAAGGCCTGATCAGAATCCTGCAGGGGCCGAGCAGACCTTACAGACGGTGGGCCTCAAATTTTCATCCTCTCTGGGCCACTTAGTACAGACTGCCAACTTTAGGTAAATTTTTAAAAACTTCGTCACAACGTTTTAAATAATTATTTAATTCTTTAAGGTTAATAATAATAAAATTTTTATTTTATATCTTTGAGAGGAAATTCATTTTCACTCTTACACCAAGGGCTCCATATCCAGGACAGTGACAGCATGAAACATATGTAGTTTTTCAACCTGTCACTTTCTATTTTTACTCTTTATTTACATTAAGTTAGAAAATCCTAACTCTCAAAGGACGTCTGAAATTGCAGCATGTTCTCAGGGCTCCGTCAGCTATTCAGTTCAGTGTATTCAGATTGAACGTGGACTCTAAAATCATGGAGAGATTTTTTTCACTGATGACTGTTCTCTGGTGCTCAGGGGCCTGCCCACCATGCTCAAAACCTGGGGAGTTGAAATTTTCTTCTGGAAAGTTGAAAGTTTCATTCTGAGAGATAGTGATGGTTGGATTTCTAGTCTGCTTGGTTTCTTTTCCCTCTGGAAGATATTTCTTCATGTCCCATTGCAGCTTTGGAAAATGTTTTTTAAACATGCCAATAAGAGCTTTACCACACTTCAGAAATCTCTTGTGAAATTGACAGGACAAAAAATATCAAGCATTTCTTCATTTATGTACCACCCATTTTCCAAGCATTGCTTCCTACTCATCCTTGGTTTGTTGAATTGTTAAGCAAAATATCTACTCACCCAAATATGTCATAGTTATTGCTCACCTGCTTGGGGTGACTTTTCTACTATACCAAGAGAACATCCTACAAGGTCTCTTGAACAGGAATTTTGTTGCTAGCTCATGCTGCCTTCTTTTTGAGTTATTTTTCATTAATGTCGCTCACTGAAGGCTTCCCAATCATGGTATGATGTCTGCTATGAAAAGCATAACTTTGAATCAGGCTTTTGCCATTTAGATATCTTCTCTGCTTAGGAAAAAAAAAAAAAGCAGGAATTTTAAATTCAAGAAAGCATTATAATGCCCTCATTCTAGAAAAAAAAATCTATAACTTATATACCAAAGAGGTCATTTTGCTTGTTTGAAAATGACAAAAATATTTTAATGGTGTCATGCCATGATTTGGAAATTTTATTTTCAGATATCTGTATTGGATTTGCAAGTTTTTCACGAAAGAGATCATCCATAGAATGTTTTAAATCTTCCTAGAAAGGTTTAAAATAGAATATCAGGTTTACCATGTCCTTAACTCCTAAATAGAGAACTTGTATGCAAGACTTTCAATTTTTATCAAAATGAAACACATTTCATTAGCCACTGGCCCCTGAAAATCAAATTACCCAATCAACAATCTTTGAGACAGACTGATAATGAACATTTGTACCACATGTAGCTGTGTCAGTGTAAATTTCCCTAATGAAAACCTTCTATTTTAAGTCATTTAATTTAAAAGGAACATTTAACAGATATATTTCTTTAAGTCAAACTTACCACACAACACAAGAGCTAGGACATTACCATTATCTTGTATTTTCCCTCTCTCTCATTCTCTTGCTCTTTGTTTTATAATAAGTTTATCCATGTGTATATATGCTTAAACTATATATTGAGTACATGGGCAAGAGTTTCTCTAGGCTGTGTATACTGGACGTAGGGTTGCTAGGTCAGAGGATGATATGTTAGGATATACCTGTTTTTAGAAGACAGTGCTAGACTGTTTTCCAGGGTGGTTGTACCAATTTATACTCGTACAAGCAGTGTATATGGGTCCCTGCCGATCCATGTCCTTTCCAACACTTGCCGCTGTCAGCCTTAATTTTTGGCCAATCCAATAGGTATAAATGATATCTCATTGCTAATTTGCACTTCCCTAATTATAATGTTGAGGATACTTTCCCACATGTTTATTGCCTCTACAAGTTAATGCTTGTGTCTTCTGCCCTTTTTTTTCTGTTGGGTTGCCTTCTGTTGGGTTCTTAGTGCTATGTAAGAATTCTTAATACATTCTGAATATTGTTCACTGTATTTATGGTGAATATCTTCTACCAGTTGTGGCCTTTGTTTTCATTTTGATTTCTTTGTGGTGTTTTGAATAAACAGAGGTCTCAATTTTAGTTTTAATAAAGTCAAATGTATGAACATTTACAGTTAGGGCTCTTTTGTCTTGTTTAAGAAACCCTTCCGTAGGTCAACATCAGAGATCTATTCTACTATATCATCTTCTCAAATCTTTTGAGTTTTGTTCTTCACACGTAAGTCCTCAGTCTGTCTGGAATTTTTTTGTGCATGGTATAGATTCACTTTTTCTCACATGGATACTCATTTGTGCCAGCATTATTTCTCCACAGGTCTCCAATGTGACCTCAGACATATATCAACGTTTCATTTGTGCCTGGGTCTGTTTCTGAGCTCTCTCTTTTGTTACACTAGTCGTTTTGTCTATGTCCCTGTGTCAATTCCACACAATTTTATTATAGTATTATATCATATTATAGTGTTATAGTATTGAAATATTATAGGGAATTCCCTGGCGGTTCAGTGGTTGGGACTCTGAGCTCTCACTGCTGAGGACCCGGGTTCGATTGCTGGTCAGGGAACTAAGATCCTGCAAGCCTCGCGGCGTGGCCAAAAAATATATATTATATATTTTTGTACAAAGCTATATATATAGCTTTGTACAAGTCCTATATCTAGTAAGGCAAGTGCTCTCACCTAGTTCTTTTTCTTTAGGAATGTCCTGACTATTCTTGGCTTTTTGTATTTTTAGAATCAACTTGGCAACTTCCACACACACAAGCAAAAACGAAAACAAAAAACACCTTCTAAGATTTGGATTAGAATTGCATTCCATCAATAGATCAATCTGTGGCTAATATAACATCTTTACGATATTGAGTCTTCTTATCCATGAGCACAATGTATCACTCAATCTCATTAGATCTCCTTTAAGATTTTTAGGTACAATTTTATGATTTTCTGCAAAAAGGTCTTGCACATCTTTGGATAGAATTTATTCCTAGGTGTCTTACACTTTTTGGTTGCAATTAAATGATGTCTTCTTTTATTATTCTTTTTAACCATTTCCCTCTAAACCATCATTATTTCTAATAATTTACCTTTAGATTCTTTCGGATTTTTCATGCAAAGAATTATATCACCTGCAAATAATGACAGTTTTGTTTCTTCCTTTACAGTTGTTATGCCTTTCATTTCTTGTCTTACAGCCTAAGACCTCCAGTACAAAGTTGAATAGAATCAGTAATAGCGGGCATCCTTGTCTTGGTCAAAGGGAAGGTTTCTAACACTTCCTTGTTTAGAATAATATATGATAATAGATTGCTAAATAGATTTACTTAATTAGTTAAGGAACTCCCCTTTTATTTCTAGGTTTTGTTTTGTTTTAATCAAAATCTGGGATTGAATTTTGTCAAATAATTTTTTGGTGTCAATTAAGATAATCATATGGTTTTTCTTCTTGAATTGGTTAGTGTGGTTAATAAAGTGTACAGAATCTCTCAAATTAAACCACTCTTGAATTTCAAGGATTAATGTTTTTTTTTTATACACTACTATTTGCCAATGTTTTATACAGGACTTCTGGCATCTGTGTTTGAGAGTTAGATTGGCTTATAATTTTCCTTTCTTGTTGTTGTATCAGTTTTAAGGCCCTGTGGAATTAGTTGGGAGATAGAAATGGTCTGTTCTCTGAAATTTTGCAGAACTCGTTTGAAAACTACCTCGTTCTGGTGTTTGCAGGGAAATTTTTAAAGCTGATTAATTTTTTTAGTGCTCCTAGGACTATACATCTTGATGTAGCTTTGGTAAGTTATGTTTTTCTAGGAACTTTTCCATTTTGTTAGTTTTCAAATTATTGGCATAAGGACTATAGTACTCACTATCTTTTAAAATCTCTGTTGTAAAAGTTAACATTCTTTTTTCATTCCTAATATTGTTTATTCATGCCTCTGTCTATTCTTTATCAGTTTCTCCAGAGTTCCAGTTTACCTGTGTTTTCAGACTAAATTTTTGTCTTTGTTAATCTCTTTGTCTTTCGTTTTTGGAGTTTTTTTAGCTTTTTTTTTGGTATCTTTGTATCTTTGTTTTTTAGCTTATTGCTAACATCGTTTTTTAGTACGAGCACTGGTTTATTACTTTGTGTCTTTGTTTTCTAGTTTATTATTCTCTACCCTTAGACTTATTATTTGTTTTCTTCTACCTTCTTTAGGTTTATTTTGTTTTCTTTTTCTAAAATTTCAGGCTGGACATTCAGCTCATGAATTTTTTTCCCTCTTCTCTAAAATAAGCATTTAAGACTTCGTATTTCCCTTTAAGTTCTACTTTCTTAGCATCTCTTAAGTTTTAAGTTTTGATACCTTGTGCTTTCCTTATCATTCATCTCTAAGTATTTTTATATTTCCATTATGATTCTTTTTTGACTCTTGAACTACTTAGAAGTGTGGATTTTTTTATTTTTTTATTTTTAAAAATTTATTTTATTTATATATTTTTGGCTACGTTGGGTCTTCGTTGCTGCTTGTGGGCTTTCCCTAGTTGCAGCGAGCGGGGGCTACTCCTTGTTGCGGTGCATGGACTTCTCATTGCGGTGGCTTCTCTTGTTGCAGAGCATGGGCTCTAGGTGCGCGGGCTTCAGTAGTTGTGGCTCGCGGGCTCTAGAGCACAGGCTCAGTAGCTGTGGCACACAGGCTCAGTTGCTCTGCAGCATGTGGGATCTTCCCAGACCAGGGCTCGAACCTGTGTTCCCTACATTGGCAGGCAGATTCTTAACCACTGCGCCACCAGGGAAGCCCAAGTGTGTTTTCAAATTTCCAAATGTATGACTGGTTTTATTTAACTTTTACTGTCCACTTCTAACCCAATTGGTTGGAGAATATCTGTGTAATAATGATTCTTCAAAATCTCTGAGGCTTGCTCTGTGGCCTAGTATATAGCAAGAAACTTTTTTTAACTGTTCCATGTTTGTTTGAGGAAAATGTAAACTGTCTATACCCATCAATTCACCTTCAGCTTGTTGACTGTTCTCTTCAAATCCTCTGTATCTCTGATTTTCTGTCTGCTTGACCTATCAATAATTAAGAAAGGTGCCTCCTGTTATGGTGACTTTATCAATTTCTTCCTATAGTTATAGCAGTTTTTGCTTTATACGTTTTGAGGCTATTTTATTAGATATACACATTTAGAATTGTCATATTTTCCTGGTGAATTGAACTACAGTTCTCTATCATTATTCTCTGTAGCTATAGTCTGTAAAGTTGCGGTAAACACTGAATTAATGAATATTGAACCATTGCTCTTAGGGGAAATATAAGGCTAGTTTCCTGCGAACCTCTCGTTATAACATTTTCATCAACTAATCAATACTTAATCTTGTTTTATGTGTGCTTCTGTCTAAAGGCACCTTATTTAATATATATTGTTTATTCATTAACATTGAACTTGTGGCCACATTGAACTTGTGGCCAACAGCACTATAACTCATGCCTGAATGAAGCTTATCTAATCCATGCATTTTCTCAATAAGGCACACCACAGCCTTCTTGCACAGAGGAACACTAGACACCAGCATTATGCTTGGGGACCATTTTAAACAGCAAAATCACCAACAAAAAGCACAAAAATACAAAAACCATGGCACTAAATAGACAACAAAAAGGATACTTGTTTACAGTATGAGCTAAGACAGGAGGGCAGAGCATGACCTTGTTCACCCTCAGCTGGGAATGTGTGTGTTGAGTGACTCAAATTTTTTGTCACTCTGTGCCTGCCTGAAAATGACTGCAAAGCACTGCAAGTATTTATTTTAGGGTTAAAATAAAGATCAATGAGTAGGTAAATTTGCAAATATAGAATTCATGAATAATATGTTTGACTATATTTATTATCTCTATCCCTAACAATACCTTTAATCTTAAAGTTTATTTTATCTGACATGAGTATAACCATGCCTGCTTTTTATCTGTTGATGTTTCTTTTTCCATGCTTTTACTTTTTTACTTTCAAACTTTCTGTAACCTTATGCTTCAGATATATCCCTTATAAATGGTACATTGTTGGATTTTTTTAAAAAAAGAATCCAATCTGGCAATCTCTATCTTTTTAACTGGCATGTATACTCCTTTTATATTAATTGGGATTATTGATATATTTGGAATTTTTTTACTATCTTCCTTTTTAAAAAAATTTGTTTGTTCTGCTTTTTCTGTGCTTTCCCCCCTTCTTTCTTGCCTTTTTGGCTTATGTTTTGTTTTGTCTATTCCACATTTCCTTGCTACTGGTTTGAAATTTTTACACTCTATTTCTAATCTTGTAGAGGCTACCACTCAAGTTACCTCGCCATGCACATTTACCTTCATCACCTCTAACAATTTTTATATTAGCTCCCCCATGATAATACTGCCACCTTAAAATGCTTCCATTTTAATCTCCCCCTTATGATTTACATGCTATCCTCATTCTATATTTTAGCTTTTTCTTTAATCCCATACATTATACTTTTTAAATTATTATGATTATGATTGTGATTTTATTCAATGATTGTTTGCATTTAAGTAATATTTATTATATTATTTGCTCAGTATTCCTTTTTGTATCTTAGACTTTATATCTACATCTTGTATCTCTTCCCCAAAGAACATCTTTTAGAAGTTTCCTTAGTACAGATTTCTTAATGACAAAAATTTATCAGGTTTTGCTGGTCTGTAAATGTCTCTTAATGCGCATTTCAGGAAAACATCTGTTTTCTTGAAAAACAGTTTTGGTGGCACACAATTCTAGGTTGAGAGTTATTTCCCTTGACCCTCAGAAGGTGTTTTTTCCCTGTTTTCTAGACTCCATTGCTTTGAGAAGGGTTCCCTCAACCTAATTGTTGTTTCTTTATAAATTATCTGTCCTTTCTCTCTGGCCCTTTTTTTTTTTAATAACCCATTAACTTTAATTAATTAATTAATTTATTTATTTATTTTTGGCTGTGTTGGGTCTTCGTTACTGTGTGAGGGCTTTCTCTAGTTGCGGCAAGCGGGGGCCACTCTTCATCGCGGTGCGCGGGCCTCTCACTATCGCGGCCTCTCTTGTTGCGGAGCACAGGCTCCAGACGTGCAGGATCAGTAGTTGTGGCTCACGGGCCTAATTGCTCTGCGGCATGTGGGATCTTCCCAGACCAGGGCTCAAACCCGTGTCCCCTGCATTAGCAGGCAGATTCTCAACCACTGCACCACCAGGGAAGCCCTCTGGCCCTTTTTAAGACCTTCTTGTTTTGAGTGTACTATGCTTTCACTAAGGTGAGTTGAAGCATGAATTTCTTTTTATTTATGCTTTTTGACGTATGTTGTACTTCCTGGCTTTGTGTTTTTATGTTTTCTTATAGATTCTGGAATGAGCTCAGCTATTATGTTTTCAAATATTGCCTCTTCTTCAGGCTCTCTATTCTTTACTTCTGGGACTCCAAGTAGACATATGTTAGACTTTCTTATTCTGTCCTTCACATCTCTTATTATCACTTTGTTTATATTTGTATCTTTTGGTCACTGTGCTGCATTCTGGGTGACTACTGTGGATACATATCCTAGTTTACTAATTCCCTCTTCACCTGTGTCTAATTTACTATTCAACCATCCTCTTGAGGTTTTTTCAGTTCAACAAAGAAACATTTTTATTCTTTGAATACCCATTTTTTTTTAAACATCTTTATTGGAGTATAATTGCTTTACAATGGTATGTTAGTTTCTGCTTTATAACAAACTGAATCAGTTATACATATACATATGTTCCCATATCTCTTCCCTCTTGCGTCTCCCTCCCTATCCCACCCCTCTAGATGGTCACAAACCACCGAGCTGATCTCCCTGTGCTATGCAGCTGCTTCCCACTAGCTATCTATTTTACGTTTGGTAGTGTATATATGTCCATGCCACTCTCTCACTTTGTCACAGCTTACCCTTCCCCCTCCCCTTATCCTCAAGTCCATTCTCTAGTAGGTCTATGTCTTTATTCCCGTCTTGCCCCTAGGTTCTTCATGACCTTTTTTTTTTTTTCTTAGATTCCATATATATGTGTTAGCATACGGTATTTGTTTTTCTCTTTCTGACTTACTTCACTCTGTATGACAGACTCTAGGTCCATCCACCTCACTACAAATAACTCAATTTCGTTTCTTTTTATGGCTGAGTAATATTCCATTGTATATATGTGCCACATCTTCTTTATCCATTCATCTGTCGATGGACACTTAGGTTGCTTCCATGTCCTGGCTATTGTAAATAGAGCAGCAATGAACATTTTGATACATGACTCTTTGAATTATGGTTTTCTCAGGATATATGCCCAGTAGTGGGATTGCTGGGTCGTATGGTAGTTCTATTTTTAGTTTTTTTTTTTTTAATTATTTATTTATTTTCATTTATTTATTTATGGCTGTGCTGGGTCTTCGTTTCTGTGCGAGGGCTTTCTCTAGTTGCGGCAAGCGGGGGCCACTCTTCATCGCGGTGCGCGGGCCTCTCACTATCACGGCCTCTCTTGTGGCGGAGCACAGGCTCCAGACGCGCAGGCTCAGTAATTGTGGCTCACGGGCCTAGTTGCTCTGCGGCATGTGGGATCTTCCCAGACCAGGGCTTGAACCCGTGTCCCCTACATTGGCAGGCAGACTCTCAACCACTGCGCCACCAGGGAAGCCCTATTTTTAGTTTTTTAAGGAACCTCCATACTGTTCTCCATAGTGGCTGTATCAATTTACATTCCCACCAACAGTGCAAGACGGTTCCCTTTTCTCCACACCCTCTCCAGCATTTATTGTTTGTAGATTTTTTTGATGATGGCCATTCTGACTGGTGTGAGATGATATCTCATTGTAGTTTTGATTTGCATTTCTCTAATGATTAATGATGTTGAGCATTCTTTCATGTGTTTGTTGGCAATCTGTATATCTTCTTTGGAGAAATGTCTATTTAGGTCTTCTGCCCATTTTTGGATTGAGTTGTTTGTTTTTTTTATATTGAGCTGCATGGGCTGCTTGTGTATTTTGGAGATTAATCCTTTGTCAGTTGCTTCATTTGCAAATATTTTCTCCCATTCTGAGGGTTGTCTTTTCGTCTTGTTTATGGTTTCCTTTGCTGTGCAAAAACTTTTACGTTTCATTAGGTCCCATTTGTTTATTTTTGTTTTTATTTCCATTTCTCTAGGAGGTGGGTCAAAAAGGATCTTGCTGTGATTTATGTCATAGAGTGTTCTGCCTATGTTTTCCTCTAAGAGTTTTATATGGTCTGGCCTTACATTTAGGTCTTTAATCCATTTTGAGTTTATTTTTGTGTATGGTGTTAGGGAGTGTTCTAATTTCATTCTTTTACATGTAGCTGTCCAGTTTTCCCAGCACCACTTATTGAAGAGGCTGTCTTTTCTCCACTGTATATTCTTGCCTCCTTTATCAAAGATAAGGTGACCATATGTGCATGGGTTTATCTCTGGGCTTTCTATCCTCTTCCATTGATCTATATTTCTGTTTTTGTGCCAGTACCATACTGTCTTGATTACTGTAGCTTTGTAGTATAGTCTGAAGTCAGGGAGCCTGATTCCTCCAGCTCCGTTTTTCTTTCTCAAAACTGCTTTGGCTATTCGGGGTCTTTTGTGTTTCCATACAAATTGTGAAATTTTTTGTTCTAGTTCTGTGCATACCCATTTTTAAGGTCTCTGTTTCTCATTGTACCTTGTTGGTCCTCATCTTTGTCATTTGCATCCTTTATTTCTTTAATCATTTCGTGTATATCTGTTCTATATTTGGTATCTGACAATTCCAGGATCTGCTATTTGAGAGGTAGAGGAACTCTAAATATGTTTTCTGTGTTATCAGCTAACTCTTGGACAAAGTGGCTTGCCTTCCCAGTGCCTTTCTAATGATGGGAGTTAGTTTCTTCATCTATGGGTGTCCTCTGGATCTAAACTGGAGACCCTTTCTTCCAGAGAGTTTCTTTCTGCCTCTGGCCACCAGAGGGCGCCACTACCAGGGACTGTGGCTTGGCTTCCCACCCTCTCTGCCAGTTAAGTATTTTAATAGCTGTGCTGCTGAGAGCATCTGCCTCTAAAGCAACTGCGTTAACAGCTCAGGCCTCAGCTCACTTTTCTTGAAATCTTCTCCTAAAGCTTGTAGGAGCAAAGATCAGTCACAGGGTGTGTCCTCTGTGCTGTTTTGCAATGAGAGGCTCCAGACCACCCAATCTGCAGTGATGCTCAAAACCGAAAAGGCCTGAGCTTTACCACAGACCACAGGTTAGAAACTGGCCCCACGGACTCCTAGTAGAGCAAAATGTAACTTCCAGGTAGTCGTCATGGTACTTCCTATTTCGCTTTTGGATTTATTTGTTGCTGTTGTTTGGTTTTCTTCACTTCGATTTTTGGCTGCTTTCTCAAACTCATCATGTTCTCAGATTATTTATCCCAGCAGAAGTGAATCACACTTGGGTTCCAGTCACTCCTTTTCTGAATTACAGTATTTACACTTCTATTTTTCATCACTGTTTTTATACTTCACAGAACCTCTTTTAGCCATCCCCTCATTTTTGTGAATTGGGGCTATAACACCGCACAGGCCTGGTATCCTCACAGGCCCAGGGGTGGATCTGTGGCCCCACGCAGGCCCCTCAGATCCTCCCCTCCCTGGAACTCAAGTCTTGAGCCAAAGGGCAGAAAGACCAAAACAGCTGGAGCCACTGGGCCAGGCCAAGGGCAGGCCCTGCTGGCTTGGCTGACACATTGAGGGTTCCTCCCGGACATCCAGATCTTCTGTAAACTAACTCAGATCCCACCAGCAATCTTCTTCACTGAGTAAGAATCAGAGGCAGTTTCTGTTGCTTCTGACCAAAGAAAACTTGACTGATCTACTGGTCTTGTGCTTGGAGGAGTATCTTTTATGCCTAAGAATTTTTATTACATGTCTGGTAAATGACTATTGCCTAATAAGGTCTCTTTAACAATAGAACAACAGAGGAGTTCCCTGGTGGTCCAGTGGTTAAGACTCTGTGCTTCCAATGCAGGGCGCAGGTTTGATCCCTGGTTGGGGAACTAAGATCCCACGTGCTGCATAGCGCGGCCAAAAAAACAAACAAAAAACCCCAATAAGAACAACAGCAGTCACTGACAAGCACTGATATTCTCCCACTGCAGTCCATAACTGGGTGACACACATTATAAAACAGTTGCACCGCGGCATCACTTCCATTCCATTCAATATCACATTCCATTCAACATCAAACCTTTTTGAAATTTTTTTTTTACTTTGAAATTTTAATCCCTTTTATTTTCATCAGTTCTTCATCACTGATCTTCTATAGATGCCAATCGTACTTCTTACTATGGCCTACTTTGTAATGCAATCATAAGTTGCATTTTCCTGATACAAACACATTTTATTTGCATATTAAACAGAAAGGAATATTCACCACTTCCACAAAGAAATACACCCTCACACTTTTCATGAAACATGCAACCTTGTCCATTGATCTTCCATTTCCTAATTTTTGATAGAGACTTAGGTACAAAAACTATTTCATGTTCCTCCTTATACGACTATGAGAAAACAACAAGACAGGTTTGATGCTAAAACACCACTGATATTTGTCAGCGTTGTAGTTGTAGTGGAGGTGAATCGGGAGCAGTGGGAACTGTGGGGCTGGAGAACAGGGACCCTATTTTAAGGGGGTAGCCATGGCCAGATTCCATCAGCAACTACCAGTTTGCAGTCTGTGTGAGAAGGAAAATCTTGCCTACTATTTAGAAGGACAGAAAAGTCCAAGGGAGGCATGAGTTTGTGTGCACACAGGCATCAAAGATTTGTAGGTCAGAGGGAACTAGGAGGTTTGGACTTCATCTTGGAATTTTGGGCCTAGAGACCTCCCAGACCAGGGTCTCCGATGCAGCTTTGAGCAGCCAAAAGCAGAGGCAGTGACCCCATGTGACAGATCTTTAGTGGTCCAGATCCCATATAACCAATGCCTCAGCAGCCACTGAGGAGGGGAAGGATGAAAACCAAATGTTCCAGGGAAACCCACTCTTCTCTCATTGCTTAGGACTGGAGACAACCATAAAATGCACATGCACACACATACATGCAGGCCTGCACATCTGTACACACGTGAAGAGCTCCCATTCCTACCGCCTCCCACCATGCACACGGCCTCTTTGTCACTCAGAGGTGACTGGCTGGAATTCTGCAGATTGGAACTGGCCCATCTGAGAATTCAGTTTGGACCCCGTAGTAGTGAATAAAACTGGAATTATTTCCAACAATTAAAAAAATCCAAAGATTTCCCATAAAATAGTGGATTTCTGACTTCTCTCAAAAGAAAAAAAGAAAAAAACCAACCCAAAATATCTGGTAACATTGGGCCCACATTCCAGCATGGCAACTTAGAGCTCAGAGGTGGCTGCCCCCTCCATACCAGCTGTGCTCTCAGACTGCCACAGGCCCCACCACTCCCTATTATCTTACACCAGCCTGCCATGTTATGGTAGGCCTGTGGGCAGACCTTGGAGCAAAGGGGAACAGGAAGAGAAGATGGGGGCAGAGGCTGGAAGCAGAAGAGGAATAGAAGAGAGGAAAAGAAGAAGAGTAAGGTAGGATGGATGCTTCAGTATTACAGGAGGGTAGCAAGTGACTTAAGAAGACTTCCTCTGTCTGCCAACCATCATCATGACTGATGAAATCATGATCACCATTTATTGGACAGCAGGGCTGTATTTTCTGGTGGTTACGTATATTATTTTAATCTTTTTTTATCAGAATAATACTTTATTTAACAATCTGAAAATCTGTTCTTTTGGTTTTAAGTCTTGCAAAATGAGTGGTAAATCAAAGATCTGTTCACTATTCTCTGAGTATGTGTGGTTATATGCCTGTGGTGGACAAATGTCTATGTCTACAGATGCTTTTGCTTTTTATAGTCATTTTAGCCCCACTTCATTAGTATATAAAGTCTTATTATTCTAACAATGCTAAAACCTGAATTAAATATTCCGAGTCTAACAGTCTCTTCTCCCAAGACTGCCTCCCTCCCTCCCCGAAGTCTGCTCCTCAGCCTCCATTAATGCTAGGTCTTTAGAGACCGCCAGCACTCATAGTTTGAGAAACCAGAAATGAATGCTGGATCTTAAGTCCCTCTGACTTATATCCTCTAGCTGAGGGGCTTTTCTGGGGAGGTGTGTGTGGGAAGGTCTTGGCAGTTCCTCTTCAGAGTTGTGCATTTTGAATGGTAGACACCTCTTCTTGAGGCTCCGGTGCTATGACGCTGCTCTCTTCTGGAACCGCAGAGACATGAAGCTGAAGACCTTGATTCTGACAGATCATCAAGGCTGGGGCAGTACAAAGTTCTTCTGGGTTCAGATTATCGGTGTTTTCCTTTTCTCTGGCCTCAGGAGTTCTTGCTGGCTTCTCTGGTGGCTGTGGATCAGGAGAGGCCTCTAAGGAGGCCCTAGGACTTGGAGTCTCAGCCCCCAAGGAGGCCCTAGGGCTGGTGGGTGAACTTCGTTCAGAGGCTGGAGGGCTGGAGGGCATGTTCCCTAAGGAGGACCTGGGGCTGGAAGTGGCTCTGGGTGGAGGAGGCCTATCAGGCAGTGCCGAGGCCCTCTGCATAGAGGCTCTCTTTGGCTGTTCAGATCCTTCACTTGAGGTGCAGGTTCGGAGGACTACTTCTGGGAAAGATGAAGCCTGCTCTGAAGGGATCAGAGCTCTGCCCGGTGATGGAGCTGGGGAGCAAGGGAGAACTTCCTCCTGGGACTCTCCATCCTCAACAGTGGGTGAGGGCTGGGCCTGGGAGGGGCCGCTGAAGGCTAGCAGAGGCTCTTCCCCCTCAGAGGAGCTTGCTTCAGCCTCCTCCTCTATTTCCTTGTTTTTAAGGGCTCTTTTTTAATCTCGGAGTTGTCTTCTCCCTGGGCTGGATCAGATGCCAGCTCTTCCTCCCTTGCTGAGGTGGAGGGACCACCTCCACCAGAGGGACTGGTGGGTGAGGTAAGAGGGCTGGAGACTATAGATGTTCGAACTGGGGGAGAGATGACTAGAGAGCATCTGTTGCTGCTTCAGAGTCCCTTCACCACAAAGACTTGATCGGAATGTCGCTTCTCCAGTTTGCTCATCACCTCGTACAGATCGTGGTTCAGCTTGCTCATTTCCCTGTAGAAGACGTCTCTCAAGTTGGAAATGTTTTGGAAGATGGTCACATAACAGCCAATACGACTATTATAAAGAACAGGCAGCTCCTCTAGTAGTTCCTGGTTCAGATCTTCAAATACAACCTGGGCTTTGTTGAACTCTTCCTCTGCCTTGGCAGTCTTGGCCTCATCTTTCTTCTTGGCATTTTGTACCGCCTCCAGGTGGTGTCAGGCACTGTCATAGTCTACGAGTTTCCGGCCCCATTTGGCAATTCTTTCCTTAATCTCGCTGAATTGGGCTACATAGTTTTCCATGATCCTCAAAGCCTGGGCAGCTGGTTTCTCTTCATAGTCTTCCCAAAGGAGATCATTATTCGCTACGATGGCCTTCAGCTCCTCATGACCATCCCATTTGCTGCTGTAGATCTCCTGTAGGGTTTCTGACACTCTCTTTGAACTTTCATGCATCACTTTGACTGCACTGAGGAAGTTCTTCAGGTCCTTGTGTAGCTTGTGGTCTTCCGCCTGTTGTTGGTAGAAGTTATTGGCATTTTGTTCAAACCGTTCATCTTTGGTTTCCACAGTTTTCCCCAACTTCTGCAGCACCTTCTCCTGGGCCCTGCTGAACTTCTTCTGCACCTGCTTGGCAAAGAGGCCGGCGGCACCGCTCGCCCTGCCCTCAGCCATCCTGCTGGCTCCCCAGGGGCAGCAGGCCCTGGCCCGGAGCCCTATACTTTTCTCGGGGCCCCCGAGGAGGAAGCGCGGTTCCCGGCATGCCTCGCATCCGGGCGGGCGGGCCTCGCGACGCACGCCCCGCCCCGCCGCCGCCTCGCGTCGCACACCCCGCCCCGCCGCCGCCTGGGGCTCACCCTTGGCTGCCCGAAGCTGCCTGAGGCCCAGGGCGCCCGGCCCTCACGGAGACCCTTGCGAGGCCCACTCGAGGCCCAGCCGGTGGCGCCCCTGGGCCCTCCCCGGGGCCCATCGCTGTCTGGCTATTATTTTAATTCTTGAAACACTCCTGCCAGGTGAGTTTTATTATCTCCATTTTATAAATGAGGAAACAGACTCAGGAGATAAGTACCTTGAGCCCAGACTTTTAACCCAGACCTGTCTGACTTTCAAGCCTTCCCACCAACTTTTTTTTTTTAAACAGTAAGCTTTATTTTTTTTAAGTATTTTTAAAATTTTATTTATTTTTGGCTGCGTTGGGTCTTCGTTGCTGCGCACGGGCTTTCTTTAGTTGCGGTGAGCGGGGGCTACTCTTCGTTGTGGTGCGCGGGCTTCTCATTGCGGTGGCTTCTGTTGTTGCGGAGCACGGGCTCTAGGCGTGCAGGCTTCAGTAGTTGTGGCACGAGGGCTCAGTAGTTGTGGCACACGGGCTCTAGAGCACAGACTCAGTAGTTGTGGCGCACGAGCTTAGTTGCTCCGCAGCATGTGGGATCTTCCCGGACCAGGCTTGAACCCGTGTCGCCTGCATTGGCAGGCGGATTCTTAACCACTGCACCACACAATGGAATATTATTCAGCCTTAAAAAGAAATCCTGTCCCATGGTACAACATGGATGAAACTTGAGTACATTATGTTAAGTGAAATAAGCCAATCACAAAAAATAATAATTACTGTGTGATTCCACTTGTATGAGGTGTCTAGAGTAGTCACATTCATCTAAGTAGAAAGTGGGTGGCTGCCAGGAGCTGGGGAGAGGAGATGGGGAGTTTCAGTTTTGCAAAAGGAAAAAGTTCTGGAGGTCTATTTCACAACGTTGTGAATATGTTAACACAAGACTTCTGAGCTGTACACTTAGAAGTGGTTAAGATGGTAAACTTTGGTATGTTTTTTACAATAAAAAAGAAAGAAATTAACATTACAGGGGCCAGGGAAGTCCCTGATGTGGCCCAACTGGGCAGTCTCTTCCCCTCCCTCCCAAGGTCGCTGACCTTGGGATGACCTTCCTTCCAAGGTCATCACTACCATGTTACTACAAATCACACACGTATCCATAAACAAAACACAGCATTTTGTGTGTTTTTAAAACAGTCTCACACCACATATACTATTCTGTTGCTTGCTTTTTCACTCAACTTTAAGATCTACTCCATTCAGTTTACTTGCTGTCAAGTATTCCATCCTATGATTATGTTTCTCAATTTATTTATTCATTCTCATGCTGATGGGCATTTGAATTGTTTCCAATTTTTTAAATATTAATAATCCTGCCGAAAGTGTTTTTGTACAGGTCTCCATATGGAAGTATAAAGGATTTTTTGTGTAACCCATTGCACTAAAGAAACATCATTGCTTGACTGTGCTGAGTCAATGTAACAATTAGTTTTCCTGGGAGGAACTTATCCTGGACACAAAACAAATCAACTTGTCATTGTATTTCTCAATGTCAATGACCAAAGTCTTGAAGGAAATGGAAAATGTGACCTAAACATGTTTTGTTGGGGCTCTGGGATCCCTTACAGCAAGAATCTGCTCCAGGAGCAAACCCGCATGTGTTACCTCCGCCTCCTGCTCTCTGTAGGTCTGGCCGTTGCCCAGTTCCACCCAAGACCCTCTTGCTGTCTGGGAGGTTTGGAGTTTCTGAGGCCATGGCATCCAGCCACAGGCTGGCACTATTCAAGGACAAAAGCTGTGCTTTTCCCAAGGATCCCCTTGCAGATTGCATCGGAGGCTTCCAAGTCTGCATTTTCTAGTGAAGAAGGCCGTGCTCAAGGCTACCGATGCCTTTAAGAACAAATCCTGCGTGGATAGGACTCTTCAGCCAGTGCATAGAAGGGGGTGCCACTCAATGCCGGGACCTCCACAAGGCCTTGGTCGTCTATTATTGAAGGAGAAAAGCAAGCTATAAAACGGACTGTGGACTGTGAGTTCACCTCTGGCTTTGTTTTTTGTTTTTGTTTTTGTTTGAAGTACATTATGAAAAGATAGACATAGAAAGCATGTGACAGACCATATCGACACCCCGGAGGAATAGATTAAGAGTGTGAGGGTCGTGGGGAGAGGGTGGGGATCTTTTGCTTTGGGCTTCTGTGTACCTTCTGTTGAATAAGCACCTGTCACTGTTACATAGGAAGGAACATCTACCCGATGCAGGCTGCAGTCCTGGCGCTCCTGTGGAGCTCAAAGGAGCAGAGTTAATCTTTAAAACATTTTGTTATAAATAATTAACAAAGATTATTGTACTTCAAAAAATACATCGTATCTTTAACATTTATTGGCCAACAAGCACTTGTTGAGCAAGAGTTAAAATGAGAAGTTCTTTTTTTAGAATAAAATGTGATGTGTCTAAACCAGCCAGCTAATTAGGGAAGGATTCCAGGTGTTCCTCCCTATAAGATAACAATTGAAGAGACTGGTGGTCCATCTGTCAGACTGGCAGTTAAGATATTCAGCCTCATTGCAGAAATAGACAGCCTAGATTCATCCACATCAGCTTACTGAGACAGAGAGGAGGGACAGGAAATTTGGGGCAAAAAAACAGCTGACAGTTGCGTGAGATGGGAAAAAAAGCGAGAAGAGTGTCATGACTGTAGCCCACGTGCTCAGCATGGCCCTTGATGTCCTCCCCAGGGCAGGCTTTTCCCCAGGCTCCTTCTCTGCTCCGTACCGCTGCTCCCCCCTCCCCTGCCTCCTATGAGTCCTGCCCCCTCCCTGCTCTCCCTGCCTCCTCTAATCCACCACCCCATCCTGTTGCCAGTCACCTTACTCCAGGCAGCTTTGCCTAGATCTCTTCTCCCACAGACAAGAAGCCCCAGCACGGCCACAAACCCCTCTGCCATCTGTCTACTGCCAACCCCTGAGCCTCAACCCTTCACCCCCCTCTTCTCGAGCACCCAGCTCACCAAACCTCACCACGTCAGCAGTGCCCCAGGCATGGTCCCATCTACCCTCCTCCTGGAAGGTCTCCCTCCCCCTGTCCCCACCCCCCCGTCCCTGACTCTGATCAATTCTGCATTTTATATACATAATAGTCCTTAAGACTCAAGTCCACCTTCCCCACTTAAAACAGCTACTATTAATATGTGAGACATATTATTGTATTATTAGCTCATTTAATTCTCACAACAAACTTGAGGGTAGGTAATATTATCGCCATTTTACAGGCGAGGAAACTGAGGCTCAGAAAGCTTAAGACTGAGGCTCTGAACCCAGATCTCTGTCACTCCAAGTCCTGGGCTCTTATCCACTGAGCCACATGAGAATTGTTTGTAGACATGTGTGTCATCTGCATGGAAACCTGAGATTTCCAAAGGGAGAGAGTATGTGTCATTTGCCTTTACAGTTCTAGAAATGAACTTGACTTGGTTCCTCACTGTCACACACTCATAGGGGGAAAAAACCATTTTCACTTAATAACGTCTTTGATGAAGCCATTAAAATCGGTAATTATATTAAACCATGACCTTTGAGTACATACTTTTTAAATATTCTGCATAATGAAACAGAAGTAAGCATGAAACATTTCTTCTGCAAACTGAAGGACAATGGTTATCTCAAGGAAAAGCACTTTGTGATTGAGTTGCCAGCAAAACTAGCCCCATTTATTATGGAACATCGTTTTTACTTGAAAGTATGACTTACAAACTATGGTCATTCAGACTTGAGTATTTGGCAGGCATTTTCTTGAAAATAAATGAAGTGAAACTGTCATTTCAATGAAAACAACTGAAATATTTGTTGGCAATGATGAAATTTGAGCTTTCAAGTGAAAATTAGCATTTGGAAAAATTGTATTGACCACTGTGAACTTGAGAGCTTTCCAACACTTACATATTTTTCTGATGGGATTGGTGGTGATATTAACAAACATGATTTTAAAATTTTACATAATGAAAACATGTGGAAAATCTACACAACCAGTATTTTCCAAATGACCAAAACATGATGTTAAAAAATCTATGCATGGGTAAGAGATCCATTCAAAGGCAGACCAATGAATTTCAATATAACAGAGTATAAAAAATTTATTGCTATAGTTTCAGATTCCACACTGCAACTAACCTTTAAGGAAAAACTATCAATTGTCAAGGTTTGGCATGGTATCAAAGAAGGACACCTACAACTATCTAAAAAGGCCATTAAAATAGCCTAACTTTTTCAACTACCTATCTGTAGGAGGCCAAATTTTCTTCATATACTTAAACTAAAATAATATTGCAACAGACTGAATGCAGAAGCAGACATGAGAATTCAGCTGCCTTCTGTCAAGACAGATAGGAAAGAGATTTACAAATATGTACAATAATGCAACTCTTCTTCTAATTGTCTTTTGTCCTGAAAAATATAGTTATTTTTCACAAAAAATGTATTGTGTCAACATGTAATTGGTTTATTATTTTTTAAAGAATTAAAAATTGAATAATAGTTTTATATGTTTTAATTTCTAATAATTTATTTTGGTAGCTATACTCTGCATAAACAAAAGCTCTTTGGACTCTCCAATAATTTTTATAGAGTAAAGGGTTTCTGAGACCAAAAAGTTGGAGAACCACTTGTTTACAATGATAATTTGTATTTAGATCTTTTACCTGATTATCCCATGAGGAGACTGACCTCAGGGCCTTTGCAGTTGCTCCCTCTGACTCCCTCATTCATCATGTCCAGTATTGGTGATAAAGGGGTGTTTAGAGGAGACTAATCCATCACCTCCCCTTCTCTGACATGAGCAGTTGTCATTTTCACTAAGCTGAATACTGTCCTGAATCATCCCCTATGCAGAAAATCTGGAGTGCCGTTGTTTAGGTCTTAGTTTAAATGTCACTTCCTCGGGGACACTCTGCCTGAACCTCCCCTCTCCCACCCCACCCCATAGATCAGAAATAGGCACTCATAGCACCCCCCCAGCACCCGACACCAGGGGATTTTAGAGTGCCTTCTGAGAGTATTTGTTTCATTTCAGTCTTCCCCACTTAAAGTAGCTCCATGAGGCTATTTCCTTGTCTCTTTTGTTCACTGCTGGTTCCTCAATTTCTAGGACATTTGTTCAAAGAACGAATGAATGAAGATGTCTCTGTGTTCATCTGCATGGGACCAGCTGAAGCCGTGGGCTGTGGGCCTTGCAGCCATGCACGTGGGCATGCAGCGAGGGAGCATGGCTGATGCTTCACACGATTTGTGAGGATACTTTTTTTTAAATCAAATCACAGTGAGTTTCAATATAGAATTTATTTTCTAGAGCGTTTATAAAACAAGATATCACTGTGTTGAGTGAGGGAGACAGGAAGAAGGGGGGTGTGCCTTGGATCATCACACTCTCCACCCCACCCCATTCTTTTGCTCCTGAAAGGTGATCCCATTGAAGGAGAGAATGGAGGGACCAAGAGAAGGAATTAGGTCACCTTCCTCCTGGGATCTCCTTTCACTCCTTCCTCTCCAGGGAGAAGGCAGGTGCACATAAACTTTTTTTCCTTAATGTGGATTTGGAAAATGTGCAGTTCAGAGAGGCCCCGTGTGGATTCAGAGGCAGACCCAGAAAATCAGTTTTAATGATGAGGAAAGAAGGAAATGATTGTCAAAATATGAATTCATTAAGGCATATTCCCTACGGACCTGTTCTGACAGTAAAGATAATTAAGCTTAAGTTTTAAAGGTCAGTTTTAACCAGCTTATGAGGCACATGGCAACAATGACATCATCCTGGTCCTCTGTATCTGTGGCAACGGAATTTCTGAGCTGTGATTAAACATCAAACTAGAACTACTGCATTAGTCCCAGCAACAGCCCCAAATAAATATTCGAGAAAGTAGGTGAATTTAACACATCCTCTTGGGATATTTCAGCCATTTACTGAGAAAACAAGCAGTAGAACCTGCTGTTAAAACTGCCGGTTAATGAAGCCAGGTCACCTGCCCCAGCCTCCTCTGGGGCCTTGTGCAAGAGGAGGATCACCCCCAAATCAATTGCTTTTCATTCATGTATTGGTCTAAAGTTGGAGATCTAAGGTAGCATAAGAAGGTGATTACTTGGGCATTTGAATTATCTTTAAAAAAAAAATTGTTTTCTTCCTAATCATAAAAATAATGATTAAATAAGAAAACAATACAGTCGCCCCCCCTTTATCTGCAGTTTTGCTTTCCACGGTTTCAGTTACCCTCGGTCAACTATGGTTGGAAAATGGAAAATTCCGGAAATAAACAATTCTTAAGTTTTTAATTGGACGCCATTCTGAGCAGCGTGATGAAATCTCGTCCCACCCGGGGCGTGAAGCATTCCTTTGTCCAGCTGTATCCACTCCCCACCGTTAGCATAAGAATAAACTTAGTACAGGTGACCCTTGAACAACACGAGCTTGAACTGCGTAGGTCCCTTTATATGCGGATTTTTTTCAATAAATACTTCCGATCCGAGGTTGGTTGAATCCAAGGACAGAATCATGGATACAAAGGGCCGACTGTAAAGTTATACTTGGATTTGTGGATTTTCAATTGCAAGTGGGGAGTGGTGGGGCCAGGATTGGAGCCACTGACCCCCGAGTTGTTCGAGGGTCAAACCAACAAGTTGAACACTTCGAACTTACACAATGTTATATGTCAATTGCATATCAATAAAAAATTTTTTTTAATTAAAAAAATTCTAAACAGTAACTATCACAACTCTGAGGCTTATTCTGAGCTCAGATATTAAGTGTTTTGTTGTTTATTTAAAAACATATATTGAGATATAATTCACATACCATACAACTCACCCACCTAAAGTTTAAAATTCAGTGGCTTTTAGTATAGTCACAAATTCATGCACTCACCACTGTAATCAATTTTAGAACATTTTCATGACGACTAAAAAAAAAAAATCCATGCCCATTGACAATCACTCCCTATTTCTCCCCAACAACTCCTCTCTAGCCCCAGGCAACCAATAATCTGCTTTCTGTCTCTGTGGATTTGTCTATTCTGGATATTTCATTAAAATGGAATCATACAATAAATATATGGGGAGAGAGGGAACAGAGAATGACTGCTTAATGGATTTGGCAGTGATGAAAAAATTCTGGAACTAGATGGTTGACAGCCTTGTAAATCTATTGAATGCCAGTGTACACTTTAAAATGGTTAAAATGGTCAATTTTGTATTATGTGTACTTTACCATAATAATTTTTAAAAATCCAAACTAAGGGAAGCCACTATTTGTGAAGTCATTGGACAGGATCATATCTAACTTAAGAATTAGTCATGAACATTTAAGTGAATATTTTTGTCACACTGTATTAAGAAAAACAACAAACATTACCAGTGAGATATCACCCAACACAACAAATATTTAAGCTTATTTAATTAAAACAAGGGGTGTAGGCATTTTGTTTCTTCAACAGCAAGGTATAATAATTTTAACAAAACAAATATATGGACTTTCATTTTAACTGAAAATATGAAATGCTCTGTTGCTACATTTTAATAGATAATATGATGCATGTAAATGTGAAAGCCTTGGAGTGTCAGGGTGAGGCTGGCTTCACCTTGCTCTTTCTCTTTATTTACAGGAAAGAAAGATATAACCCTCCAGCTTTTTCAAGTCCCTAAAGATTTCTCTCTTGAACAGCATTAGGCTACATCCACAGAACTTTTTTTTTTGGGGGGCTGCGCCACAGAGCATGCAGGATCTCAGTTCCCCAACCAGGGATCGAACCCGTGCCCCCTGCAGTGGAAGCGCGGAGTCTTAACCACTGGACCGCCAGGGAAGTCCCCAGACTATGTCTTCATTGACCACTGCCCAAGCCCTTCCCTCTCCCCTCGAGACTGCCTGGTTCAGCCTGTGGACAGGGGAGCAAATCATCTCCCCCAGAGGCCGTCTGATCCTGAAGGTGATCGCAAAGAAATGGCATCAAATTCTAGAGCATATTCAAAGCATCTACCATGTTTGTGCTAAACGTCCTTCTGCTTCCATGTGAGGGAAACTCAGGTCCGTTTCTGAATGGTTAGGGACTTTAAGAAACCAAATGAGTCAAGAATACTGCACCCAAGCATGCATACAGTAGTTTGTGATATTGGCACATTAGAATCACCTGGGGGCTTTTAAAAACCTCTATACCCTGCTCCCACCCCCAGACCAATTGAATCAGATGCTGGGTGTGGGACTCCAGCCTGAGCAGTGCTTTAATGCTGTCCAGGTGATTACAACCTGCAGAGGAGGCTGGATGTAATGGCGTTAGAAGCTTGACAGTTAAGTTTGAAACGCCTTCCAGCTGCCAGCACTGAAGCTACTCAACTTTCCTGGAATAAGCCTGTAGGAGGAATGAAAGTCCCGCTCTCAAAGGAGCCTTCAGAGGTTCTCTTCTGGAAGCTCGGGGCAAACTGAGTGGATGGAAGACACACGGGACAGGTGAACCATGGTTCATTCATTCACTCACCCACCTACCTCCCTTTGCTCACTCCCTCATGCATTCACTCAACATTTCTGAGACTCCCCTCTGTGCCAGACCCTGGGCTGGGCCCTGGGGAAACTGAGCACGAAACAAGGCCTGGTGCCCGCCCCCAGGAAGCTCGAGGTCTGGCAGCTGAGAGCAGGAAGTGCTTGGGAAGAAGCACATCCTGTGTGTCCTGGAGCATTCAGGGGAAGGGACCGGAGGAGGAAGCACCTTTGAAGACATCTTCCTAAGGAGAGGACACCTGCTTGAGATCTGGAGCAGGACCAGGTGTGAGGTAAGTGCTGCACTCTTGAAAAATCAGCAGTGAGTCCCCTGTGGATGTGGTTCTCAGCCTGGGCTGCACCCTGGAATGGCCTGCGAGCTTCTAAACATGTCCGTGTCTGGTCACACCCCAGAGGCTCAGGTTTAATTAGTCTTCGATGGGGCCTGGGCATTTATATAATATATATTTTAAAATATCATTATTTTTTATTGTGGTGAAATGCACATCACATAAAATTAACCATGTTAAAGTGAACAATTAAGTGGCACTTAGTACATTCACAGTGTCTTGCAGCCGCCACCTCTTGTTCCAAAACATCTTCATCGTCCTAGAATAAAAGCCGGTATGCATTAAGCAGTCACTCCCCGTTCTCCCCTTCCCCCAGCCCCTGGCAACCACAAATCTACTTTCTATCTCTATAGATTTAACTAGATATTTCATTTAAAAGGATATTTCATATAAAAAGGAATCACACAAGATGAGACCTTTTGTGTCTGCCTCCTTTCACTTCGCATAATGTTTTCAAGGTCCATCCATGTTGGAGCCTGTATCAGTACTACATTCCTTTTTAAGGCTGAATGATACTCCATGACATGGATATACCTCAGTGCGTTTATTCATCATCCATCAATAGACATGTGGGTTGTTTCCACCTTTGGGTTATTGTGACTAGTACAATAGTCACAATAGTACCAGTAGTCTGTTTAACATCTGCTTTCAATTATTTTGGGTATGTACTAGACATCTATATATTTTTAAACGCTCCCCCAGTGATTCTCACATGCAGCCAAGGTTGCCAACCACTGAACTGGAACAATGGTCCCCAAACTGTGGTTCTGGTTTAATAGATTTTCAGGCCTTGGTTCTGGACAATCTAATTTAGTGGCTCGAGGAATCTCTCTCTCCATGGCCCCCTCTCTGTCTCGGTGCTGCTTCCTTTGTGTTGGCAGGTCAGCCTACCTGTCAGCCTCAGGAGCCTCTGACAGTGTGCCCCTCATCAAGCCCAGGAACAGACCCTTCCCCTCGAGAGAGGTCCCTCACTCCCCCAGCTCAGGGTCCCCCAGTGCCCTCATAACCTGACGTTATGAGTGCCCCCCAGGGGAGGCCAAGATGCTCCTGATCCTGCCTGCCTGGGCCGGCTTTTGCTCCCCATCTCCTGTGGGTGATTCTCGGGCTCTCATATCCCTCAGGAAGAAATCATGTGGAGATGGTGCAGTCTGAATCGATCTTTAAGGCCCAACGCCCTCTAACTTTGTAAGCACATAGTCGGGCTGTAGCTGCATTCACCATTCTCATGGCTCCACAGCACATCCTGGTCTAAAGCATTGGTATTTCAGTTACAAACGATCACATGGTTGCCACCACGAACTTTTTATATTTGTGTGACTAAAAGGCCCATCCTGGTGATTTTCCCCCAGCGAAGGAAACTGTTCCAAAAGTGATCACTCAACCCCAGAGATAGAAAACCACGAACAGTTTTCAAATGGCACTTCCTCAGTTTCAAAACAATTAAAGTTCATGAACACTAGTTATTTGGATAAACCAAAATTGTATAGACTCTGGCGCCAGTGTCAAATTCAAGGACACCGTGGTGTGACCTCTTTCAGGGGTGTAGCAGCCTCTTTCCTCACCTGAGAGCTGGAAAACCAGGGAAGCATAAGGCTTGTTGGCCTCAGTATGAGGGGTCGAAGTGGCTCCAAAAAGCTGAATCAGTAAAAGGCGAAACTTTTGGAAATACTCTTGCCTCCAGAAGTTAGGGAGCAAAGCCAGTTTAATACATTTAATCTACATACAGAAATACTGATAACATTTATTTTTGCTACAGGCCAAACTCTCTCCTCAAGGTGTTAGCACATATTATCTCATTTTATCTTTACAACAACTATATGAGGTAGGATTTCTTATCCACATTTTAAAGGTGAGGTAACTGAGGCCCAGAGAGGCTACACAACTTGCCCAAGGTCACACAGCCAGTATAAGTAGTAGAGCTGGGATGCAGACCCAGATCTGTTTGACCTCAACGTGTGTGCTCTAAATTACAAATATTTGCTTGAAAAACGCATTTCAGAAAAGGAATAACCTACTGATCTGCACCGATGCTGCCTGCACTCAGAGTGGTAAGAGGGACCTAAAAAGGATATTCACTGGGCATGTTCGGAAAACAGAACATGATGTGAGCTGCCAGGCTGTGCAGTCTGAGGCAAGGGACCTGGTGAACATTCTTTTTCGGTACTGGGTGTCAGCAGTGCTGGGTGAAAACTGGTCACTGCTTACCCCCCACTTACAATGAGGGTTCTAGTTATTCCTATGGACCTCAAAGCAAACGTATTTTGTGAAGAACTTATGGGTTAGATTGATCTTGAAAATGTAAAATTCATAAATCAATAAAATTCCATATTTTTAGCTTCTCTTTGACAAAATGAGTTTGTAAAACATTATTCATTTTGGGAAACACAAATTGTTCCAGAGGCTTAGTGGATTCCAGGAGAGTTGCAACAAAAATGGGAACATTTTTTTTCCTCAACTGGGTAAGTTTGAGCTCACATTTATTTTCACATAAACATTATACCCATCCGTTGTCCAAAAAAGTCCCGCCAGCGAACTCGTGTTCATCCCCCAAGTCGCGCCGCCAACCAAACGCCACACCCACGCTTACGGGCGATGATCATTCCGGCCCTTAGGGGGCGATCTTGCTCACAACATTATACATTCACGTTTCTCAAAAGGGCAGCCAGACGTGGCACGGAAGAAAATTAACGAGTAAAATTAACGAGTAAAGAGGTTTCTATGCTTGTAGAAACGAGTAAAGAGGATTCTTTGGCAGCGAAGCTGCTATTTGCAAACAGCAAGAGAAAAGTGCTCAAAAGTAAACCGGGAAACCTGGTGTCTAATCACTGGTCTTAGAAGGAACTGCTTTAAAAAGAAAAAAGGGAGGGAGGAAGGGTGGGAGGGAGGGAGGGAGGAAGGAAGGAAGGGAAGGAAGGAAGGAAGCTGCCTACTTTTGTCAACTTATTGGAAGTGTTAAAACTGTAATTAAATTTTGGTGTTTGCTTTTTCTTCATTGGTGTCAGGTGGCTTTTTCATTTGCCTCATTTTCCAAGGCTGCTTAGCACCTGGACTTTCTTTTAAACGAACTCAAAGCAGAGGCTGACCAGGCTGACTGGCGCTGCAGGAAAGTGTCTGCAGCCCTGGGTGACAGTGGTTAGAGTGCTATTTCTGCAACAAAAGAAACTTAGGGGGCTTCCCTGGTGGCGCAGTGGTTAAGAATCCGCCTGCCAATGCAGGAGACACGGGTTCGAGCCCTGGTCTGGGAAAATCCCACGTGCGGCAGAACAGCTAAGTCCGTGCGCCACAACTACTGAGCCTGTGCTCTAGAGCCCACGAGCCACAACTACTGAGCCCGTGTGCCACAACTACTGAAGCCCGCGTGCCTAGAGCCCGCACTCCACAACAAGAGAAACCACCACAATGAGAAGCCTGCACACCACAACGAAGAGTAGCTCCCGCTTGCCGCAACCAGAGAAAAGCCTGCGTGCAGCAATGAAGACCCAACGCAGCCAAAAATAAAATAAATTAAATAAATTAAAAAAAAAGAAACTTGGGGTTCCAGTTGCTCCTCAATTTCCCTTGCAGCATCTTAGGAACACGCCATGAACCAGGAAGCTGAGAAGGGACCTCTTCATGGGAGCGCCTGTTTTTGTGATTGAGATAAAAGGTAAGACTCCATTTGATGAAATTCCCTGTTGCTGTCAAAACAAACCAACCAACAAAACACCCTCAAAACCCACCATTTCCCAAAGGCCCAGGGGTGTCAAGTGGCATGGAGAGACAGCTGGGGATTACATTCTGACTCTCTTGACTCAAAAAATAAATGAGGTTGGCAAAGACAAAGACCCCTACAGAAATGATGTTTAAACTGTGTTATGGTCACTTTGAACAGATTCTCAAAAATCAGTGTTAGTATGCTTGAATTGTAAGTGAAAGTTCAAGAAACTCAAGCTTCAGAAAGCTATAATCAAAATTATTTTTTAAAAGATGACTAATACATAATCCCTTTGGATTTGCACAAGTTAGAAGTATTCTAAACTCTTTTGTTTGGGAAGATGGAAATGGGCATCCCTGCATAGAGCACAGAGGAGATTTTCCAGGAGCACACCTGAAAATGGGATTGTATAACATCCATGAGGTTAGGGGCAAGAGGAAACTCGTGGATGGAGCGTCTGCTTGTCTCATTCAGACCTCTCTCCTGGGATAGAGTCTGTTCTCACCTGGCTGGCAGGGTGGGGCAACTCCCCACTGCTGGGGGCCTACTGCTTTCCTGCCCTGTCTTCCTCAGTCATTGATTGAGCTCCATGTTGTTGCCTCAAGGAAATCCACAAACTCTTTGTTCTATCCCTGATGACAAATGGTAAAGGACCATGATGGGTAATGCTGGAATTGGAAAGGACAGAACTCAGATTGCCAGCTCCCTCAATTTACAGAAGTGGGAGTTAGCGACTTGCCTGGGTCACCTTGGGTAGCACAGCTGATCTAGAGGCAGCAGATCTGATGTTCGGTTAGGAGTTTTTTCCACTGCATCCCAAATGACTCAGACCAACTCCGTGGGACTGTGTACATCGGAAATTGCCTTGGAATGTCTCATGACCAAGTCCCTAGAGAGTTCTCTTTCGGCCACTGATAGAACTTAGTTCCTATGATGTGAAAACCAAAGGAATGGTGAGTTTTCAGAAGATTCTGGTTTGTTTGTTTTTTTTATTAAAAGAGCTTTAAAAAAAATAAATTCTGGACTTCCCTGGTGGCACAGTGGTTAAGAATCTGCCTGCCAATGCAGGGGACACGGGTTCGATCCCTGGTCTGGAAAGATCCCACATGCCGCGGAGCAACTAAGCCTGTGTGCCACAGCTGCTGAGCCCACACGCCACAACTACTGAAGCCCACGCACCTAGAGCCCGTACTCCGCAAGGAAGAGTAGCCCCCGCTCACCGCAACTAGAGAAAGCCCACATGCAGCAACGAAGACCCAACACAGCCATAAATAAATAAATGAAAATAAAATAAAAATAAATTCTGCAATCCCCTCTTTTACTCAAAGTTGGTGTTTAATAAGTATTTTTTGCTTGATTGAATAGAGATGGTTCCAAAGGGAAGATGTCAATTCATAAATTCACAGCAATGTCAAGATTTTCAAACTTCTCATTTTTAGGCCTTTTTTTTCCCCCTTAGACCAGGCCTCCTGAAATTTTTTTCTTCTCTCTTAAATTTATTCACTGGATCACTCATTTGAAGTTTAATCTCATACAGTCTTTTCCTGTTACTTGCTTTATACGTTTTATTTTCCCACCAATGTTGTCCTCTCCTCAAAGGCTAGGCTAATGTTTTATGTGTCCGAAATATCCAGTCAGTATCTGGTACAGTTCCGGGTCCAGAGAGAAATTCTGAAAACACTATTGAAGAGAACAGTTTCAGAAATGGTAAGAATAACATGATGCTTTTAAATAGCATTTTTAAAAGCTATTTCTTTCAAAAATTATTCTTTTTTGACAACCTAACAATTTTTTAAATTTGCAGCTTCTGTTCAAATTTTTATTTTTCATCATGGTAAAATTTAAATAACATAAAATTTACCATTTAAACCATTTTTAAGTGCACGATGGCATTAAGTACATTCAAACAGCTGTGCAATCATCACCACCTTCCATCTCCAGAACTTTTCTCATCTTGCAAAACTAAACTCTGTCCCCATTAAACAATATTTCCACATCCCTCCCTTCTCCCAGTTCCTGGCTACCATCTTTCTACTTTCTGTGTCTCTACAAATTTGACTAGTCTAGTTACCTTATATTAGTGGAATCGAAGAGTGTTTTCTTTTGGGGACTGGTTTATTTCACTTAGCAACGTCTTCAAGGTTAATCCATGTTGTAACATATGTCAGAATTTCCTTCCTTTTTAAGACTGAATAATATTCTGGTGTATGTATGTACTGCATTTTGTTTATCCATTTATCTGTTGATGAACACTTGGATTGCTTCTACCTCTTGGCTATTGTGATTAATACTACCATGAACCCAGGTATACAAATATCTGTTCCAGTCCCTGCTCTTAATTCTTTTGGTTATATACCCAGAAGTGCAATTGCTGAATGATACGGTAATTCCATGTTTAATTTTGTAAGGAACCACCATACTGTTTTCCATAGCGGCTGCACCATTTTACATTCCCACCAGCAGTACCCAAGGGTCCTAATTAGTTCACATCCTCACCAACACTTGTATTTTCTGTTGTTTTTTGTTTGTTTGTTTTGTATATTGGCAATCCTAATGAGTGTGTAGTATCTCACTGTGCTTTTGATTTGCATTTCCCTACTGATTAGTGATGTTGAGCATATCTTTGTGTATTAACCTGTCATTTCTATATCTTCTTTGGAGAAATGTTTATTCAAGTCCTTTGCCCATTTTTTAAAAAATTTATTTATTTATGGCTGTGTTGGGTCTTTGTTGCTGCACACGGGCTTTCTCTAGTTGCGACGAGTGGGGGCTACTCTTCGTTGCGGTGTGCGGGCTTATTGCAGTGGCTTCTCTTGTTGCGGAGCACGGGCTCTAGGCATGCGGGCTTCAGTAGTTGTGGCTCACGGGCTCTAGAGCGCAGGCTCAGTAGTTGTGGTGCACAGGCTTAGTTGCTCTGCGGTATGTGGGATCTTCCTGGACCAGGACTCGAACCTGTGTCCCCTGAATTGGCAGGCGGATTCTTAACCACTGCGCCACCAGGGAAGCCCCCTTTGTCCATTCTTTTAATTGGGTTATTTTTTTTTTATTGTTGAGCTGTAGGAGTTCTTTATTTTTTATTTTATTTTTTAATCCTTCCTCATTTTTTTCCTTCCAGTTTTACTGAGATATAGTTGACATACAGCACTGTATAAGTTTAAGGTGCACAGAATAATGTTTTGGCTTACATACATCATAAAATGATGACCACAATAAGTTTACTGAACATCCACCTTCTCATATAGATACAAAATTAAATAGAAAATGTTTTCCCTTGTGATGAGAACTCTTAGGATTTCACAACTTTCATATATATAATGTACAGTAATGCTAATTATATTTATCCTGTTGTATATTACATCGCTGGTACTTATTTATCTTATAAGTGAAAGTTTGTACATTTTTTTTTTTGAAAGTTTGTACCTTTTGACTACGTTCATTCAATTCTACCTTCCTTCACCCCCCACCTCTGGTAACCACAAACCTGATCTCTTTTTCTATGAGTTTGTTTGTTTTTGAAATATAATTAACC
The DNA here is from genome assembly GCF_009873245.2 of Balaenoptera musculus. Taxonomy (NCBI): domain Eukaryota; kingdom Metazoa; phylum Chordata; class Mammalia; order Artiodactyla; family Balaenopteridae; genus Balaenoptera; species Balaenoptera musculus. Next base: position 33,573,278 of record NC_045803.1, read on the forward strand.
TACAACACCATGTTAGTTCCTGGTATATAACATAGTCATTCAATATTTCTGTACATTTCAAAATGATCACCATAAGTCTAGTTATCATCTCTCACATACAAAGATATCACATAATTATTGACTATATTCCCCACACTGTATATTTAATACCTGTGACTTATTTATTTTGTAACTGAGAGCTTGTACCACTTAATCTCCCTCATCTATTCGTCTTCTCCCTTCACTCCCCTCCTCACTGGCAACCACATGTTTGTTCTCTGTATCTATGACTTGGTTTCTGTTTTGTTATGTTTGTTCATTTGTTTTTTAGATTCCACATGTAAGTGAAATCATATTGTATTTGTCTTTCTCTGACTTATTTCACTTAGCATAATACCCTCCAGGTCCACCCATTTTGTCGCAAATGGCAAGATTTCCTTCTTTTTTGTGGTGAGTTAATATTTCATTGTGTATATATGCCACAGCTTCTTTATCCATTCATCTGTCAATAGGCATTTAGGTTGCTTCCACATCTTTGGCTGTTGTAAATAATGTTGCAATGAACATAGGGTTGGATATATCTTTTTTAATAAGTATTTTCATTTTCTTCAGATAAATACCCTGGAAAATTGCTGGATTATATGGTAGTTTTATTTTTAATTTTTTGAGGAATACTGTTTTCCATAGTGGCTGCACCAATTTACATTCCCACCAACAGTGTGGAGAAGTTTCCCTTTTCTCCACATCCTTGCCAACACTTGTTATTTGTTGTCTTTTTTATAATAGCCATTCTGACAGGTGTGAGATTGATGATATCTCATTGTGGTTTTGGTTTACATTTCCCTGATAATTAGTAATGTTGAGTATCTTTTCATCTACCTATTAGCCATCTGTTTGTCTCCTTTGGAAAAATGTCTATTCAGGTCCTCTGCCCATTTTTTAATTGAGTTGTTTGCTTTTTTGATGTTGAGTTAAATGAGTTCTTTGTGTATTTTGGATATAACCCTTTATTGGATATATCATTTGCAAATATATTTTCCCATTCAGTAGGTGGCCTTTTTGTTACATTGATAGTTTCCTTTACGTGCAAAAGCTTTTTAAAAAAAATTTTTTTTTTAATTTTTATGGAGGTATAGTTGATTTACAATGTTGTGTTAGTTTCAGGTGTACAGCAAAGTGATTCAGTTATTTATATATATTTTTTTCTTTTTCAGATTCTTTTCCCACATAGGTTATTACAAAATATTGAGTATAGTTCCCTGTGCTATACAGTAGGTCCTCATTGTTTATCTATTTCATATATAGTAGTGTGTATATGTTAATCCCAAATTCCTAATTTAAACTTTTTAATTTGATGTAGTCCCATTTGTTTATTTTTGCTTTTGTTTCCCTTGTCTGAGGAGACAAATCCAAAAAGATATTGCTGAGACTGATGCCAAAAAGTGTACTGCCTATGTTTTCTTCTTCTAGAAGTTTTATGGTTTCAGGTCTTATATTTAAATCTTTAATCTATTTTGAGTTTATTTTTGTGTATGGTGTAAGTTGTCTAGTTTGATTCTTTTGCGTGTAGCTGTCCAGTTTTCCCAACACCATTTATTGAAGAGGCTGTCTTTTCCCCATTGTATATTCTTGCCCTTTTTTCATAGATTAATTGACCATGAAAGCGTGGGTTTATTTATGGTCTTTCTATTGTTTTCCATTGATCTATGTGTTTGTTTTTGTGCCAGTACCATACTTTTTCATTACTGTAGCTTTGTAGTGTAGTTTGAAATCAGGGAACATGATACCACCAGCTTTGTCCTTCTTTCTCAGATTGTTTTGGCTATTTGGGATCTTTTGTGTTTCCATACAGATTTTAGAATTATTTGTTCTAGTTGTATGAAAAATGCCATTGGTATTTTGATATGGATTGCACTGAATCTGTAGATTGCCTTGGGTTGTATGGATATTTTAACAATATAAATTCTTCTAAACCATGAGTACATAATATCTTTCCATTTGCTTGAGTTGTCTTCAATTTCTTTTATCAGTGTCCTATAGTTTTTCAAGTATATGTCTTTTACCTCCTTAGTTAGATTTAGTCCTAGGTATTTTATTCTTTTTGATGTAATTATAAATGGGATTGTTTTCTTAACTTCTCTTTCTGATAATTCATTGTTAGTATATAGAAACAAAACAGATATTTGTATATTAATTTTGTAAGCTGCAAATTTACCAAATTCATTGATTAGTTCTAGTAGTTTTTTGGTGGTGTCTTTAGGATTTTCTATGAATAGTATCATGTGATCTGCAAACAGTGACAGTTTTACTTTTTCTTTTACAATTTGGATTCCTTTTATTTCTTGTCTGATTGCTGTGGCTAAGACTTCCAATACTATGTTGAATAAAAGTGATGAGAGTGGGCATCCTTGTCTTGTTTCTAACCTTAGAGGAAATGCTTTCAGCTTTTTACCATTGAGTATGATGTTAGCTGTGGCCTTGTCATATATGGCCTTTTTTATGTTGAAGTATATTTCCTCTCTACCCATTTTGTTGAGAGTTTTTATCATAAATGGATGTTGAATTTTGTCAAAAGCTTTTCCTGCATCTGTTGAGATGATCATATGTTTTTTATTCTTTGATTTGTTTATGTGATATATTACATTGATTGATTTGCAGATATTGAACCATCCTTGCATCCCTGGGATAAATCCCATTTGATCGTGGTGTATGAGTCTTTTAATGTACTGTTGAATTTGGATTGCTAATATTTTGTTGTGGATTTTGCCTCTATGTTCATTAGTGATATTGGCCTATACTTTTATTTTTTTGTGTGATATCTTTGGTTTTGGTACCAGGATGATGCTGGCCTTGTAGAATGAGTTCAGAAGCATTCCTTCCTCTGCAATTTTTTGGAATAGTTTGAGAAGGATAGGTGTTAACTCTTCTCTAAATGTTTGGTAGAATTCATCTGTGAAGCTGTCTAGTCTTGGACTTTAGTTTGTTGGGAGTTTTTTTTTTTTTTAATTACTGATTCAATTTCATTACTGGTGATTGGCCTGTTCATATTTTCTATTTCTTCCTTAGGAAGGAATAGAAATCTTGGGAGATTGTTGGTCTACAGGATCAATGTAACATATTTTCATTACTGGGTGAAACTCTGTCCTCAGAATACTTTGTAAGGGGCAGAAGGATGTAGACATGGTCCTACAGAAACAATTAACAAAGGAAAAATGTTAGGCAAGACCATCTCAGGAAATATTTTTACTCTTGAAATTTTTATAGGCCAAATGGTATTATAAATTTTATCTGAAAGGCATATACAAGACAACCACATAGAATAAAATTTTACGTCAGAAAACAAAGGAGTATTAGTGAACATGTAACTCTAATCACAGGAGAAAGGAAGGAGGGAGAGAGGCTTGAAATATGCGCTGATGGCAACTCTGTGCTTATCCTGATATCAGAACTATCATAAGCTTCAAGCACAATTTCCAAAACATCCTGCTTAACCCCAAAAGTGTTTATTTTTGTCACTCATTTATGGTATCCATAAAGTTACTTATGCCCACTCTATATAATTTAGAGAAGTTTCTCTTACATTTTCCCCAAATTTGAAAGCAAGCACTTTTTTTTGTGGACTCACATGAAAATGAAGAGTTCACATGAACATGAGAACTTAAAATATAAACTATTCTCAAGTCACCAAAAACATTTGAAGTGCCAAAAACACATTTTTATTATATTCTGGTTTGGTATTTTCAAATTTTTAAAAATCATGAGTCTTAATATTGAAATGTAAGTTGACTGTTTTCAAACACTAGTTTAACTGAGAAGAGAGATTGTAAGAAAATAAAATTTATGTGTGTTGTACCTAGCAATTCACATTTATGGAGAGTTCTGAGAAAATAATAATGGCAATAACATTTTAGAGTTATTGCTTACTAGGTTGGAGATGAAGATTATAATAAATGTTTCTTTGTGATGTTGCTACCTAGCCATCAGAGAAAAATAAGTGTAATATATTTTCCACCTATAGGTGGCAGTATCTGTACTATCAGCATCATCTTTATTAAAGGAAAATTATTAGAAGTAATATTTTTGCAAAAAATTTTAAAACTTTTTATTTTGGAGAATTTCAAGCATACATAAAAGTAGAGAGAGTAGTATAATGAACCACCATGTTCCCACCAACCCCTTCAACCATTACCATGGCCAGTCTTGTTTCATGAGCCCCTATTCCCTTACCCCACCATCTGGATTATTTTGAAGGAAATCCTGGATCATATGAAATTAAAATAGAAAAATAAAGTTATAATACCACCTGTCAAACACTTCCAAGAAATTGTACTAACACCCATGAAATCCTAAAAAATAAGTGGGCAAATAAGAAACAAACAAAAAGCAACCTTCTTGTTAGGAAGATGAAAAGCATTGAATGTCATATCCTATAAAACATGGCAGGCTAAAACTCTGTCAAATAAGGTAAGAATGTTTCCATTATATTATGCATAGAGTGTATGCAGGTGAAATAAAAGGTGATACTTTGAAGGAGGAAAGCTTTTAATTTTTTAAAAAAGTGATTACTAAGTTACAGAAATGACAAAACACTAATTGTTAGACTATATGACGTGCTCATCCTTCCTGGGGGTGAAAAAAGGGACAAGACCAAGTTAGAAGTTTTTGCAGGGTGAATGATTAGATATAAAAAGGGAATACAAGTAAGCAAGGGGGATGGAAAATTACTGACTTGTTAGAACAAAGCAGTGACAGCTGCTAGCTCTAAAATTAGGAACAGAGACAAGAAATTTTCAGAGCACCACCAAACAAATCACAAAGGCTCAATCCACCCAGCACCTTTCAGAAAGGTTTTAACCCCTAAAAGAATACAAGGAAAACAGCTACTTCCAGAGTGATGACTTGGTGGCTGTTCACTTCCCCCAACCTCCATGCTCTGAGTCCAAAGCCATTTCCCTACAGAGGGCTGCCCTTGGATGACAGCTCAGATTAAAACCAAGGACAGAGAGAGTACACATCTTTTTAAAGACTTTTATATTTTCTACAATTTGCTGAGACTTTCATGACTTTGCCGCCTGAAAGTCCAGTCCCTGTTACTTACATCTTCATCATACTCTTTGAGCTCTTCCAGCCCAGACTCTGGAAATAAAGTGATTCCCTAGAGCACTCTAGTTGCATCATGAGGACGATGAACACGTCTAGGTACCTGGGTGGTAGAGTCTTTCACCTACCTGAAGTAGAAACTTAGCCAATGCTACTGTGACACTTTTTTAATTTAAAAAAATCGCACAAATTAATTTTAAACTGAGCACTTCTGTCCTCAGGATAAATAGAAAGTCTCTTTAGGAGCCCAAGACCTGGCTTCTAGTCAGGCTACTGTCCCAGGGCGACCAAGGACATCACGCAAGCCACGTGGGGCTTTAGTTTCCTCCCCCAGGGAGAGGGAGTTTGGCTGTACTTGCCTTAACTAAGTCACGGGACTATTGCTAGGGACAACCAAGGAAACAATCATAAACACACTTTGAAAAATTTTAAATGCTAAAAAGTTAGCTGGCCCAAGGGTTTCTTTTACTTTCTTTCATTATTGGTTATGTATTTTTTACACTAGCGATGGTCATTTGCTATTTTGGTGGCCCCATATCAAGTTCCACTTCTGCTCCTAACAGCAAATTTGCCCCTCCAGCCGCCCCCTCGTTACTCTCAGTCCTGCGCTTGGGTGCACTGGATCCACCCTCCCCACCAACGGATGGCATAAGCCCCAGTGAGGGGCGCTGTGGCTGTGGCTGGGCTCTAGGGGAGAGATGAGTGTCCTTTCTTCTCTCTTCTTGCTGGACTTGAACCTGGAAGGATGGGGGGAGGGAGAGCTGTGGCCACCTCACCTCAACGTGAAGCCTGAGAAGGAAGCCAATTCCAGAGGAGCACAGAGCCAATCGACCAAGAGATGGAGGCCTGAGTGCCTCACTTGAAGGTCCCAAAGCCAGCTCCCCAGGGGCTGCTCAGTTATGTCAGTGCATTCATTTTGTTGAAGCCAGTTGGGGCTGGGTCTTCTGAAACAATAACGAGAATTCTAACTGACGAGACACTCACACAGTAAGACACTCACACACAACTTGGTCCCTTACAGCATCACATGGGGAAGTTAACTACATCACACACTTAAACTGAGAGATTCATTTACTCACCGACTAGCCTATGGATTCTGGGGCTAGTCTTGATTACTTCCAAGTTAGAACTCGTAAATAATGTCTAAAGTGCCTCGTTTCACTTCCTCTTATGCTCTCAAGCAATCAGGCAAATACCATTACTTGGGATTGTGAGAATTTCTATCATAGGATATTGGCTGCTAAGTGGAGAGAATTATGTAAGTCCTTATGTATTTCAGAATAATTGCTGCATGATGGAATTAGTGTGGAAATCATTTCTGCATAGAAATAAATTTGTGGATCACATCCATTTTCTCAATCACTTGAAAGTTGAACGTGCTCTTGCACAATATCTAAAAGAAGGGGTCCTGACCATCACCTCTCCAAAAAGCTGGACTATTGGTACAATTTTTGGTTTTCACTGTAAAAAGCCAAAAATGTAAAGTAAGATATAGGAAGAGGTAAGAAAAGCATCATATAAGGTCAAGTTTTGGAATCACTAAACAGGGGAAACTTCAATTAACATAACTTTTCAGAAATATTTTTGCTGGTAGTACACTGACAGTGTTAGGACCTCCCTAGAACTCCTTTCAGGGAAAGGAGGCATTTTGCAATTCCATTACGTCTACTATGATTCCTTGACTGGAAAATTGTGATCTGTGTGGAGCAGGGAAATGCCAGCACTGTGTAGATCAGGATTTCTCAACTCCCACACTACAGATATTTTGGGCCAATAATTGTGGGTGTATCGTGGAGGACTGTCCTGTGCATTGGAGGATGTTTAGCAGCCTCCCTGGCCTTTACCCACCAGATAGCAGGGGTACCTTTCCCACAGTGTGACAACCAAAAATGTCTCCAGGCATTGCCAGATGGTCTAGGGGGAGGATAAACTACCCCCGGTGTAGGACCCCTGGTATACAGGGTCAACCACTGAAGCAGAACTGTCACCAGGTTGAAACTGAGCTGGTTACATACACGCAGGCTTGGGATACCATCTGGTACGGTCATTATGAAGATTAATGAAGATGCCGCCTACTGTGGCCCACTTGGGAAATTCCAAAAAGTAAAATGTGGGCTGATCGTCTTACAGTGGTTAAATAATGAAACTATAATAGAGTGTTTATAAACTGTAAGCAATTTCAGTTCAGTGAAGTTCCTTTAAATCATTATTTTAGTGTAAACAACAACTACAAAACTATAGGGTTTGTATGATTCCACTTATATGAGGTACCTAGAATAGTCAAATACCTAGAGACAGGAAGCAGAGGGTGGTTGCCAGGGGCGGAGGGAAGGGGGAAATGGGGAGTTATTGTTTAATGAGTACAGGAGTTTCCCTTTTGCAAGATGAAAAGAGTTCTGGAGATGAGTTACACAGCAATGTGAATGTACTTAACATCACGGAACTGTACACCTAAAATGGTTAAGATGGTAAAGTTTGTTATGTGTATTTTACCATAATAAAAAAAATTAGAGTTCACCACATTGGTAGTGGAGAGAGAGCGAACATGCTCCACACTTTAAACTTCCCTCATAGTTTTCCCAGGTTAATAAACCCACAGAAGGGCTTTGATCGGTCTGACTTTGGAAATGCCCATGTGCGCACCAATCAAAGGATGACAGGATGGGGGCACATGATTTTCCCAGGCTGCCGAAGAGCAGGAAAGAACAGATATCCATCCCCGACCCAATTAACTCTAGCCAGGGTGTGGAATCTTTCGTGGCCACCTTTAATCCAAACCATATGGCTGAGTGGGCAGAGAAGCGAGTTCCAGAAAAAGGTGGGGAGGGAGGTTCAAAGGTCTTGGGTTGTTGAATAAGAGTCCAATATTCAACCACCATAGCTATGATCTAGTGTTTTCTGTCCTAGTTCCCTCCTGTTATCCCTGTCACCAAGTTGAAACCGAGCTGGTTACCTACACATAGGGCTTGGAATACCATCTGGTACAGTCATTATGAAGATTAATGAAGACTTGCGGGCTTCTGCAGTGGGAAACATGATTTATAAAAACTAAGCCTATGTTGAGTAAGAGCCTGCATTGCGTAGCCTGGGAAGAGGCTGGGGTTGACATGGTTGGCTTTCTTCATTGCCTTATCAGTTAAGGCATCAGGCATTAGAATGCCCGGGACAGAGCTGCACCGCCATGAGCTTTAAGTCCACAGACCTGAATTTATAACTCAGCTCCACCACTTGAAGGGGGCGGGGGGAGTTGGTTCATCTCTAGGAGCCCCCGTGTCCTTGTGAAAGTTACCCTAGGCAACAACGTAGAGCATCCATATCAGGCAGGCTTTGGAAGAACACAGATGCAGGCAGGTAATTGGGGCATATCATGAAGGCATTGGCAGCAGAGAAGATCAGACTCTCACCCAGGCACTGCCCCGCTGCAGTGCCCCACAGAAACAGCCACCAGCCAGCCTGATGGAGACCGAGGTAGCTCATGGTAGGAAGAACACAGCCCAGCTCTGGGCACCAGATGATTTTGCCTCCCCTCTGCTGTGGGTGTTCCTTCATCTCAGCATCACCTGCTCCTCCCTCTCCGTGCCCTTGATCAGGTCACTCCGCCGCCCCAAGTCCACCACCAGGCCCTTACTCTGCACCTTTTCTCTACCGGTTGCTTCTCTTTATTCATCAGGATCAGTGCCTGTTGGTCTCTTGCCATGCATCTTTTCAACTTCTGCTCTTGCTGCTAACCAAGTCTCCCTTTGTAGTTCCCAGCTGAAATTCCCAGGAGAGAATCTGATGGGCAAAGCTAATCGCTATCATCGTGACTGGGTAGAGCTTTTCAATTGGGCCCTTCACAGGCTACCATCCTCTTTGGGTGGGCTGGTCTGAGCCAGCTCCTCATGCCTGGTTTGGGCATTCCTGTGGTCCAGGAATGGACTTTCATGGCGTTGAAAGTGGCCACCTGTGGCTGCTTCCTCTGCACAGGACTAGGGCAGAGTTGTGTCTTAGGAGAGGAGGACTGCAATTATGACAGGTACCATCTTGACCTAGTTCAAAGCCCACATATACAGAAGGCCCTCAACATGTGTTAGCTCTTATCCTTAGAACATCCAAGTACTGTGTTCCAGCCACTGTGTTGGGTACCAATGGCACACAGATGGAAAGATTAAATCCCTCCCTCCCTCAGCTCACCATTGAGTGAAGGAGGCTCGTAAGTTAAAGTTTCATATGGGATATAGAAGGTGGGAAGAGACGCTCTGGGACCCTGGCATAATGACAGCATGATCCAAAGAAAAAGTTAGATGGCGAGGGGCGAGATCAAGGATGGCCTTGAATGTCATGAGTGTTTTCCTGTGGCCACTGGAGGGCTTTAAATCAGGGAGCAATATTTTGGTATAACCAGGACGGCAACGTTGATGTGGGAATGTTCCCACCTCCCTTCCCATTCCCTCACCCCATTCCTGGGCTGATACTCCATATCAGAGTATTAGAGTGGTGAGATTTACAGATGTGGAATTTACTTACAAAGAACATAAGAATAGAACTGGAAAGAGAAGACTGGAGAGGAGCTCCTACAAGTGGGATGCAGGGGGAAATTTTTGGTGGAGAACGATACGAATGGTACACAGGGAATTTTTTAAAATTGACTTTTAGACCAGTTTTAGGTTCATAGCAAAATTGAACGGGAGGTACAATTATTCCCCATACCACTCGCCCCACACATGCATAGCCTCCTGAACTATCAAAATCCTACACCATAATGGTACATTTGTCATAATTGATGATCCTACGTTGACTCACTATTATCACCCAAAGCCCATAATTTACATTAGGGCTTATTCTTGGTGTTGTATATTTTATAGGTCTGGACAAATGTATAATGACATGTACCCATCATTATAGTATCATACAGAGTAGTTTCACTGACCTAAAAATCCTCCATGCTCTGTCTATTCATCCTTCCCTCCCTTGAACCCCTACCAACCACTGATCATTTTACTGTTTCCATAGTTTTGCCTTTTCCAGAATGTCATAGAGTTGGAATTATACAGTGTGTGGCCTTTTCAGATTGGCTTCTTCCACGTAGTAACATGCATTTAAATTCCCTCCATATCTTTTCATGGCTTCATAGATCATTTCTTTTTAGCACTCAGTAGTATTTCATTGTCTGGATGTACCATGGTTTATCCATTCACCTACTGAAGGGCATCTGGTTGCTTCCAAGTTTTGGCAATTATGAAAAAAGTTGTGATAAACACCTGTGTGCTGGTTTTGACATGGACATAAGTTTTCAAATCCTTCTGGTAAATACCAAAGAGTGCAATTGCTGGGTCATATGGTAGAGTATGTTTAGTTTTAGAAGAAACTGTCAAACTGTCTTCCAAAGCAACTGTACCATTTTGTATTCCCATGAGCAATGAATATGAGTTCCTGTCACTCAACATCCTCTCCAGCATTTGGTGTTGTCAGTGTTCTGGATCTTGGCCATTCTAATAGGAGTGTAGTAGTATCTCATTATTGTTTTAATTTGCATTTCCCTAATCATATATGATGTTGAACATCTTTTAATACACTTGTTTGCTATTCCCATATCTCCTTTGGTGAGATATAAGGTCTTTGGCCCATTTTTAATTGGGTTGTTTATTCTTTATTGTTGATTTTTAAGAGTTCTCTATTTATTTTAGATAACAGACCTTTATTAGATATGTCTTTTGAAAATATCTTCTCCCAGTCTGTGGTTTGTCTTCTAATTCTCATGTCTTTCACAGAATAGAAGTTTTTATTTTAATTAATCCAGCTTATCAATTCTTTCTTTCATGGATCATGCCCTTGTTGTTATATCTCCCAAAATTATCACCATATCCAAGGTCATTTATTTTTTCTCCTATATTATCTTCTAGGAGTTTTGTAGTTTTACATTTTGCATTTAGGTCTGTGATCCATTTTGAGTTAATTTTTGTGAAGGGTGCCAGATCTGTGTCTAGCATCATGTTTTTTTGCATGTGAATGTCCAGTTAGTCCATTACCATTTGTTAAAAAGACGATCTTTGCTCCATTGTATTGTCTTTGCTCCTTTGTCAAAGACCAGTAGATTATCTTTACATGGATTTATTTCTAGATTCTCTATTCTGTTCCATTGATCTGTCTATTCTTTTGCCAACACCACACCATCTTGATTACTGTAACTTTATAGTAAGTCTTGAAATCAGGTAATGTCAATCTTCTGAATTTATTCCTCTCCTTCAATATTGTGTTTGCTATTCTGGGTCTTTTGTCTCTCCATACAAACTTTAGGATCAGTTGAGATCTACAAAATCACTTGCTGGCATTTTGATTTGATATTGCATTGAATCTATAGATCAAGTTGGGAATAACTGACATCTTGATAATATTGAGCTCCCTAACCATGAACATGAAATATCTCTCCATTTATTTAGGTCTCCTCTGATTCCTTTCATCAGAGTTTTGTAGTTTTTCTCATGTAGATCTTATACATATTTTGTTAGATTTATACCTAAGTATTTAATTTTTAGAGATGCTAATGTAAATGATATTGTGTTTTAAATTTTGAATTCTACTTGTTCATTGCTGGTGTATAAGAAAGCAATTGGCTTTTGTATATTAGCCTTTATCCTACAGCCTTGTGATAATTGCTTATTAGTTCCAGGATTCTTTTATGAATTCTTTTGGATTCTCTACATAGAAAATCATGTCATCTGCAAACAGAGACAGTTTTACTTCTTCCTTCCCAGTTAGTATACCTTTTATTTACTTCTTTTGTCTTATTGCATTAGCTAGGCTTTCCAGTATGATGCTGAAAAGGAGTGGTGAGAGGGGACATCTGTTCCTTGTGGGAAAGCTTCTAGTTTCTCAGAAAATTTTTTTTCTTTGAAAATATTAAACAACACAAAACGTTAAAATGACCCATAATACCTGTGTGTGTGTATGTGTGTGTTTGTCTACAAAAACCCTCCATTCCTCTAATCTCTCTCTCCCTCCACCATCATCTTGCCCTGAGATCACCACCTGTTAATAATTTTGTGTTTCATGCTTAAATTTTGCCTATATATGCTCACGTATACTTTTTTTTAAACATCTTTATTGGAGTATAATTGCTTTACAATGGTGTGTTAGTTTCTGCTTTATGACAAAGTGAATCAGCTATACATATACATATATCCCCATATCTCCTCCCTCTTGCATCTCCCTCCCACCCTCCCTACCCCACCCCTCTAGGTGGTCACAAAACACCGAGCTGATCTCCCTGTGCTATGCGGCTGCTTCCCACTAGCTATCTATTTTATGTTTGGTAGTGTAGATATGTCCATGCCACTCTCTCACTTCGTCCCAGCTTACCCTTCCCCCTCCCCATGTCCTCAAGTCCATTCTCTACGTCTGCATCTTTATTCCTGTCCTGCCCCTAGGTTCTTCAGAACCTTTTTTTTTTTTTTTTTTAGATTCCATATATATATGTTAGCATACAGTGTTTGTTTTTCTCTTTCTGACTTACTTCACTCTGTATGACAGACTCTAGGTCCATCCACCTCACTACAAATAACTCAATTTCGTTTCCTTTTATGGCTGGGTAATATTCCATTGTATATATGTGCCACATCTTCTTTATCCATTCATCTGTCGATGGACACTTAGGTTGTTTCCATGTCCTGGCTATTGTAAATAGAGCTGCAATGAACATTTTGGTACATGACTCTTTTTGAATTATGGTTTTCTCAGGGTATATGCCCAGTAGTGGGATTGCTGGGTTGTATGGTAGTTCTATTTTTAGTTTTTTAAGGAACCTTCATACTGTTCTCCATAGTGGCTGTATCAGTTTACATTCCCACCAACAGTGCAAGAGTGTTCCCTTTTCTCCACACCTTCTCCAGCATTTATTGTTTGTAGACTTTTTGATGATGGCCATTCTGGCTGGTGTGAGGTGATACCTCACTGTAGTTTTGATTTGCATTTCTCTAATGGTTAGTGATGTTGAGCATCCTTTCATGTGTTTGTTGGCAATCTGTATATCTTCTTTGGAGAAATGTCTGTTTAGGTCTTCTGGCCATTTTTGGATTGGGTTGTTTGTTTTTTTGATATTGAGCTGCATGAGCTGCTTGTAAATTTTGGAGATTAATCCTTTGTCAGCTGCTTCATTTGCAAATATTTTCTCCCATTCTGAGGGTTGTCTTTTCGTCTTGTTTATGGTTTCCTTTGCTGTGCAAAAGCTTTTAAGTTTCATTAGGTCCCATTTGTTTATTTTTGTTTTGATATCCATTTCTCTAGGAGGTGGGTCAAAAAGGATCTTGCTGTGATTTATGTCATAGAGTGTTCTGCCTATGTTTTCCTCTAAGAGTTTTATATGGTCTGGCCTTACATTTAGGTCTTTAATCCATTTTGAGTTTATTTTTGTATTCTCACATATACTTTTTTAAAATTTATTTTATTGAAAATTAGTTGATTTACAATGTTGTGTTAGTTTCTGGTGTACAGCAAAGTGATTCAGATAGAGATATTAATATTCTTTTCCATTATGGTTCATTACAGGATACTGAATATAGTTCCCTGTGCTGTACAGTAGGACCTCGTTGTTTACATTCTATATATAATCGTTGGCCTCTGTTAATCCTAAACTCCCAGTCCATCCCCTCCACCCCACCTTTCACATACACTCTTTGAAAAACATGAATGGAATTGTGGTATACATCTTTGTTTGCAACTTGTGTTTTTTTACTGAAGAGTATGCTAATCATTTTAGCTTTCAGTCCAGTGCATGTAAATTTACTTTATTCTTTTAAATGACTATGTAATAAGGAAAGAGGATTTGGGGAGGTAGTGTCTAGGGTTAAGAATTGGACTCCTTTTGATGTTCTTTAAGATGTAGAAGTGAATGTTGGAAGTATTTTTAATTAACTTTGGTCACTGGGGTGTGTTTCTTTGAATGTCACACCAAGCTGAGATGGGCACTGGGAACCCAAAGATTTATTCAGGTTACCTGAGAGAGATCCTCAAGACAGTGGGGTAGAGGATAGATTCATGGAAAATAACGTTTAGACTAGAAAGGAAAAAGGGAGTAAGCACAGAATATCTCAATGGAAAGAGAAGAAGAAAAAATGCAGCCAGCAAGAGAGGCTAAAAGTTAGTGTTGAAAGACAAGAGAAGTACCAAGGAAGAATTCTATCCTGAAATGCAAGGGAGAAAAAAATACCAGGAAGAATGGAGTGGCAGATAGTATGCTGCAGAGAAGCCAAACCAGGTAAGATCAGCAAAGGGTCCATTGGATCTAGGAGGTTGTGGAGAAGTTCAGTGACATGGAAGGAGCAGAACCCAGAGAGCCAGCCTGTAAGAGGTGTAGAAGTGAGTATGGAGCAAGAGGTGGGCACAGTAAGGGTAATACTATGCTTTAAAGAAATTTCACTCAAGATGAAAGGAGAGCAATGACTAAGATGAAGTCATACGAGGCTATGGGGATAATTTTGAACTCATATCATTGTTATATAGAGAGATGAAAAAATCAAAGTTCAGAGAATCCTCTTCAATTTTATAAAACAAACTCTGTCAAGTTAATGAGGCTTACATAAGCGAGTCAGACCCCGTTAAAGCATATGTCACTTGGCTGTTATAGGTACCCAGCCATGACTCAGGAACGCTAACACAGAGCCACGTGGCATCATATATTACTAAGCATTGCCTGTGCATTGTCAAACAGTGATTTAAAAGTTTACATAGTGGTGTGCAGCTGGCAGACCAGCCCAGAACTATTGAAGTTACATTTCCTTTTGTGGAAACTTTGGTAATCTGTATTCTATTAAAAATTGCCTTGAGATTATGAAAGCTAAGCCATAAATACTGAAAAGTTGCAACTTTCTTCATATTTAAGCCTCTTTAGGGAAAAAAATGACTCAGAAATGTATTGATTCAATTCCATAGACACTTTTTTCTGACTCAAGTAATTAGTCTTTAAAAAAAAAATAGATGGCAGTGTGGTATAGTGGTTAAGATCGCAGGCAATGGAACCCAATGAACTTGAGTTTGAATTCCAGGTCAGCCTCTGGAGAGCTGAGAGATCTTGAGCAAATTCCTAATTTGTAAAATGAGAACAATTATAGTTCCTACACAGAGAGTGGTTTTGCAGGTCAAATAAGGCCATGCATATGCAGTATTTGCACAGTGTTTGGCACCTAGTAGGTGCTCAGTAAGCATGAGCTGACATTCAGTTCTCTGGGACCAGCAGGTAGACACTGGTACAAAGAGAAGTGTAGGCACAAAGGGCTGAAGGCAATAAGGACTGTGTGACTCGGCTGGCAGAGGAGAGAGTATTGGGAGGAAACCAACAGGGAATGAGGTAGGTAGGGTGGGAGCAAGGTATATGGATCTTATGTTGGGAAAGACAATAAAGCAAGACTCCATAGTATTGATATTTTACGCACACACGCACACACACACACACACCACATGTTACCATAGGTGTCTTTCCGTGCTTTGCTAAACCTATGACAGAGATATTATCTGAGCTACTCCACTTCTCAGTATTAAGTGACAGAAACCCAACTTCAGGTGGCTTAAGTCAAAGTTGGAAGGTACCTGCTCATGTCAATGAGAGCTGAAGGGGGTGCCTCTGGCATAGCTAGATCCAATGCCTGAAACAGGACCCAGTCTCACTCACCCCATCTCTCTGCTCACCTGTCTCTACGGGCTGCCAGGTTAGCTAGGTGCTCCCCTCCAGGTGGCCAGAGTTACCTTCACAGCATCCCCTACCCAAAGAGCATGCTCCTGATCCCAGGATGGGTCTGGTTTGGTCACATACCCATCTCTTTACCCCATCACTATTGAGAATAGGAGGGAGGGAGGTGCTGATATTCTGATTGGCCAACCTGAGTTCCATGACCACCCAGGTCAACTTGGCAGACACCACATGGACTGAGAGTGGGGAAGGGCAGTTTCCTAAGGACAAATCAACAGTGAACAGATTCTGAGCCAACAAAAACAACTCACGTCCTCCATCGCCTCTGTCTCAGAGGTTGGAAATACTTTTAAATGTTTTCAATTTATAGAAAATTAAGGGTCTGAATAAATTCTTGTGCATATTTTTTTCAAAGCTCCAATCCTCTGCAGCAGAGTTTTTCAAGCTTGTCACTACTCACATTTTGAGACAGACAATTCCTGACATCCCTGGCCTCTACCCACTAGAAGCCAGTGGACCTATTTACTTTCTCCTTCCTATTCTGACAACCAGAGATGTCTCTAAAAGTTAGCAAATATCCCTTGGGAAGCAAAATCACCCCGTTGAGAATCATTGCTATAGCCTATGTGATTTCCCCGGGTTTATTTTTATTACATTCATGCAGATATAATCCAATTTTATCAAGTGGTTCTAACTACAGAAGGTTTCTCAGTGAGTACAACTGGCATTTTGGGAGCTGGGGGAAAAATCCCGTCCAAGTAGCTTGAGTGAAAGGAGGGTATCGTAAGAATAGAGTCCTCACGTAATCCAAAGAAGGCTGAATCCGCAAGCCTCCAAGAAGGCGTCCCTCTCAGCCCCTCTCCCTCTTGCTCGGTTTCTCTGTTTCTCCACTCTGGTGTCCAGTGCAGACAGCAGCTGCGCTTTGTGTCAATTAGTGCAGTAGTCAAGGGAAGAATCTGATTGGTCCAGTCCATGAGTCATGCTCTGCTTGGATCAGGGGTCTACCCATCCAATCAGCTGTATCCCGGGCTGGAGGGAAAGTAAGATCCTGTGCTTCAGAACCTGCATTTCCAACAACAGGGGCTGTGACAGGGAATTCTCCACCTATGGGACCTCGGTTTGAATGAGCAGGTGAATCAAAATACATCTACCATGTGATGAAAGGGAGGAGAGGAAAAAGTACCAAGGTATAAGACATGGTTTGCCTAGCACTGACTCAGTTTTATTTTTTAATTTTTAAATTTAAGAAAATTGTATCGTGGTATAAAAATATATAACAAAATTTGCCATTTTAACCAGTTTAGGTGCACAGGGGCATTACATACATTCTGTATACAGTGTGTACCTTAAGTACATACTATGGCATTAAGTACATTCACATTGTTGTGCAACCATTACCACCATCCATCTCAAGAACACTTTCATATTCCCCAACTGAAACTCTGCACCCATTAAACAACACCCCTGCCCCCCATTTCCTGGCAGTCACCATTCTCCTTTCTGTCCCTAAATCTGACTACTCTAGGGACCACATATAAGTGGATCATACGGTATTTGTCCTTTTGTGACTGGCTTATTTCACTCCCCATAATGTCCTCTAGTTTCATCCATGTGGCAGCATGTGTCAGAATTCCGTTCCTTTTGAAGGCTGAATAATATTCCATTGTGTGGGTTGACCCCATTTTGTTTATCCATTTATTCGTCAGTGGACACTTGGGTTGCTTCCACCTTTTGGCTATTGAGGATGGGACTGGCTCAGTTGGGTTTGTTTTTATTTTTTTTAAGATTTTTTTTGATGTGGACCATTTTTAAAGTCTTTATTGAATTTGTTACAATAAATTTTTATTTTTTGGTTTTTTTGTCCACTAGGCATATGGGATCTTAGCTCCCGACCAGGGATCGAACCCTCACCCCCCCTGCATTGAAGGGTGAAGTCTTAACCACTGGACCGCCAGGGAAGTCCCCGTTTTTATTTTTAAGAAAGTCTAATATTTTAATCTTAAAATGGGGGACTAAACATTTCAAATTTGAATTTATATTTTAGCATTAAATTGAGATTGCCATGACAAAATCATCAAGATTATTCAGATCTGCTGCAGGACACTGACCAAACTTCATAAAATTATGTATCTTACCTCTTTTTTTTTACAGCTTTATTGAAGTATAAATGATAGACAAAAGCTGTACCTATCTGATGTATACATTTTGATGAGTGTGGATATATGCATACATCCATGATTCATCACCACTATAAAGAAATAAACATATCTACCACCTCCAGAAGTTCCCTTGTACCCCTTTGCTTTGTGTGTGTGTGTGTGTGTGCGTGCGTGTGTGTGTATTAAGAGCATTTAACATATTTATCCTCTTGAGGTTTAAGTGCAAAACACCATATTGTTAATTATAGGCACTATGTCATACAGTAGATCTCTAGAACATATTCATCTTGTATAGCTGTAACTTTATACCCATTGAACAATTCCCTATGCTCCCCTCCCCCATCCCCTGGCAACCACCATTCTATTTTCTACTTCTATAAGTTTGACTATTTTAGATACTTCATATAAGTGGAATCATGCAGTAGTTGTCCTTCTGTGACTGACTTATTTCATTAGCATAATGTCTTCCAGGTCCACGAATGTTGTTGCAAATGGTAGGATTTCCTTCTTTTCTTAAGGCTGAATGATATTCCATTGTATGTATACACCATATTTTCTTTGTCCATTCATCTGTTGATGGACGGTTGGGTTGTTTCCATATCTTGGCAATTGTAAATAACGCTTCAGTGAACATGGGGATGCAGATTATCTCTTCAACATCCTGATTTCAGTACTTTTGGATATGTACCCAGGAGTGGGATTTCTAGATCATATGGTAGTTCTTTTTTTTTTTTTTTTTTTTTTTAAAGATTGAGAACTACTTTTTTTTTTTTTTAATTTTATTTATTTATTTATTTTTGGCTGTGCTGGGTCTTCGTTTCTGTGCGAGGGCTTTCTCCAGTTGCGGCAAGCGGGGGCCACTCTTCATCGCGGTGCGCGGGCCTCTCACTATCGCGGCCTCTCTTGTTGCGGAGCACAGGCTCCAGACGCGCAGGCTCAGCAATTGTGGCTCACGGGCCCAGCCGCTCCGAGGCATATGGGATCTTCCCAGACCAGGGCTCGAACCCGTGTCCCCTGCACTAGCAGGCAGATTCTCAACCACTGCGCCACCAGGGAAGCCCCATATGGTAGTTCTATTTTTAATTTTTTGAAGAACCTACATACTGTTTTGCACAGTTGCTGCACCGTTTTGTATTCCCACCAACAGTGTACATGGTTTCCAGTTTCTCCACATCCTTGCCAACACTTGTTATCTTTGTTTTTCTGATACTAGCCATTCTAATAGGTGTGATGTGATATCTCATTTGTGGTTTTCATTTGCATTTCCCTGATGTTTAGCAATGTTGAGCATCTTTTTTTTTTTTTTTTTTTTTTTTTGCTTTTGTTGCCCGAGTTCTGGGTGTCATATCCATGAAATTATTGCCAAGCCCAATGTCATGAAGCTTTTCCCTTAATGCTCAGTTTCTGGCATTAAGCGTGTTTTTTGGTATCACTGTCAGTATAACCAGGAAGGCTTATGTTTTGCACGGTCTGTAACGTGGCTTGTTGTGTGGAAAGAACAGGAACAGTAGTTTTGGGGAGGTGTAATGTTCTATTTGCATTGGTTTCCCAACTGCTAAGCACTGACAGATTTGAGCATCTTTCAGGTCTGAAATATTTTAGATCTTTGGTTGGAGATGGGGGAGGGAAAGAGATTTTTTAAAAAATAAGTTCTTGATCTGTTCAACATGGAATCAAGTTATACTTTTTGTACTTTAAATCTCACATTTTAAATTTCAACTGTGTGATACTGTCTTTTGTCTACTGCTAGAGTGGGATGCAGGATTTTTAAAGTGTATTTTTATAGGCACTTCAGTTAATTTTTCTATTTTTTGTTAAATAAAAATCTTTATCTCCTAAGAAGAGGTTTCATCAACAGATATTAGGGAAACATGATCATCTGTCAGCGAGTTAAAAGAACTCAGTAATGATGACATGATATTGATCGTGTTAAACTAAATAAACTGGGTCTGTTTCTAGAGGTCCAACAGCCCCAAGTAAATAGCTTTACCACAAGGGATCAGAATTGGGGGGGCATTTCCCGATCCAGCAGGAGTGTGGGCCTTCTTTATCTTCAGCACGCAACATGTTAATACATAAGAACACCTACGTGGCTGGGTCTCTGAGCGTTGATTTTAAATTTTAAATTATGTGTAATGATATTTCAGAAGATAAAAGCCTCCCCTGGGGCTGAGCTATGGTGACTTGGAGTGGAGTCACGGCTGCCTACACAGCCAGCAGCAGAATGTTGGCAAATGGTGCCCTGTTGGTACGTGGGGTGCAGTGACACCCTTCCCCACTCTGGATTTATAAGTTAGGAGGCACAGGTGGCCTTCCAAAGGGGGTGCAGGTTGCTGCACTTGCCAAGCATCCATTTCCCCTCCTCCCAGTAAAAGTCCTGATTTTCCCCACTAAAAGGGGCATAGGATACTTATAGTATATAAAGTGATGGTTTATAAGTGCTCATCTTTACTTTCCTTAAAAAAATATTTATTCAAATTTCACATTTGCTTTGTTTTTAAATTTCTTGGGGTTTTTAATGTGAAAGTATACATTCACAGGTTTAAAATATCAAACCATGCAAAAGGTTATATGATGGAAAATAAGTCTCCCTCCTCCTTCCTTCAGTCTCCTAGTTCTCCTTCCTAGAGGAAACCAGTTATCATTTTCATTAATATGCATATTTTATTAATATGCAAAGACAAGCATATCTATAAATATAGTCCTACTTTTTATAAAAATAGTATCATGCTACATACATTGTTCTGCATCTTGCTTTTTTTAATTAAACTTTTTAAGATAATTGTAGGTTCACATGCAATTACAAGAAATAATGCAGAGAAAAGTGGCAGAATACACTTTCTTCTCAAGTGCACATGGAACATTCTCCAGGATAGATCACATCTTGGGTCAAAAATCAAGCCTCGGAAAATTTAAGAAAATTGAAATCATATCAAGCATCTTTTCTGACCACAACGCTATGAGACTGGAAATCAATTACAGGAAAAAAACTGTAAAAAACACAAAAATGTGGAGGCTAAACAGTGCGCTCCTAAATAACCAAGAGATCACTGAAGAAATCAAAGAAGAAATTTAAAAATCCACAGAAACAAATGACAATGAAAACATGATGACCCAAAACCTATGGGACACAGCAAAAGCAGTTCTAAGAGGGAAGTTTTTAGCAATACAATCTCACCTCAAGAAATAAGAAGTCTCAAATAAACAATCTAACCCTACACTTAAAACAACTAGAGAATGAAGAACAAAGAAAACCCAAAGTCAGTAGAAGGAAAGAAATCATAAAGATCAGAGCAGAAATAAATGAAATAGAAACAAAGAAAACAATAGCAAAGATCAATAAAACTAAAAGCTGGTTCTTTGAGAAGATAAACAAAATTGATAAACCCTTAGCCAGACTCATCAAGAAAAAAAGGGAGAGGACGCAATCAATAAAATTAGAAATGAAAATGGAGAAATCACAACTGACACTGCAGAAATACAAAGAATTATAAGAGACTACTACAAACAACTATATGCCAATAAAATGGACAACCACGAAGAAATAGACAAATTCTTAGAAATGCACTATTTTCCAAGACTGAACCAGGAGGAGTTAGAAAATATAAACAGACCTATCACAAGTAATGAAATTGAAACCGTAATTAAAAATCTTCCAACAAACAAAAGTCCAGGACCAGATGGCTTCACAGGCAAATTCTATCAAACATTTAGAGAAGAGCTAACACCAATCTTTCTCAAACCCTTTCAAAAAGTTGCAGAGGGAGAAACACTCCCAAATTCATTCTACGAAGCCACCATCACCCTGATACCAAAACCAGAAAAAGATATCACAAAAAAAGAAAATTATGGACCAATATCACTGATGAACATGGATGCAAAAATGCTGAACAAAATACTAGCAAACAGAATCCAACAGCACGTTAAAAGGATCATACACCATGATCAAGTGAGATTTATCCCAGGGATGCAAGGATTCTTCAATATACGCAAATCAATCAATGTGATACACCACATTAACAAATTAAGGAATAAAAACCATCTCAATAGATGCACAAAAAGCTTTTGACAAACTTCAACACCCATTTATGATAAAAACTCTCCAGAAAATGGGCATAGAGGGAATCTACCTCAACATAATAAAGGCCATATATGACAAACCCACAGCAAGCATCATACTCAATGGTGAAAAACTGAAAGCATTTCCACTAAGATCAGGAACAAGACAAGGATGTCCACTCTCACCACTCTTATTCAACATAGTTTTGGAAGTCCTAGCCACGGCAATCAGAGAAGAAAAAGAAATAAAAGGAATACAAACTGGAAAAGAAAAAGTAAAACTGTCACTGTTTGCCGATGACATGATACTATACATAGAAAATCCTAAAGAGACCACCAGAAAACTGCTAGAACTAATCAATGAATTTGGTAAGGTTGCAGGATACAAAATTAATGCACAGAAATCTCTTGCATTCCTATACACTAATGATGAAAAATCAGAAAGAGAAATTAAGGAAACACTCCCACTTACCACTGCAACACAAAGAATAAAATACCTAGGAATAAACCTGCCTAAGGAGGTGAAAGACTTGTACTCAGAAAACTATAAAACACTGATGAAAGAAATCGAAGATGACATAAACAGGTGGAGAAATATACCATGTTCTTGGATTGGAAGAATCAATATTTAGAAAATGACTATACTACCCAAAGCAATCTACAGATTCAATGCAATCCTTATCAAACTACCAATGGCATTCTTCACAGAATTAGAACAAAAAATTTTACAATTTGTATGGAAGCACAAAAGACCCTGAATAGCCAAAGCAATTTTGAGAAAGAAAAACAGAGTTGGAGGAATCAGGCTCCCTGACTTCAAACTATATCACAAAGCTACAGTAATCAAGACAGTATGGTACTGGCACAAAAACAGAAATATAGATCAATGGTACAGGATAGAATGCCCAGAGATAAACCCATGCACATAAGGGCACCTAATTTATGACAAAGGAGGCAAGAACATACAATGGAGAAAAGACAGCCTCTTCAATAAGTGGTTCTGGGAAAACTGGACAGCTACATGTAAAAGAATGAAATTAGAACACTTCCTAACACTATACACAAAAATAAACACAAAATGGATTAAAGACCTAAATGTAAGCCCAGACACTATAAAACTCTTAGAGGAAAACATAGGCAGAACACTCTATGACATAAATCACAGCAAGATCTTTTTTGACCCACCTCCTAGAGAAATGGAAATAAAAACAAAAATAAACAAATGGGACCTAATGAAACTTAAAAGCTTTTGCACAGCAAAGGAAACCATAAACAAGACGAAAAGACAGTCCTCAGAATGGGAGAAAATATTTGCAAATGAAGCAACTGACAAAGGATTAATCTCCAAAATTTACAAGCAGCTCATGCAGCTCCATATCAAAAAATCAAACAACCCAGTCCAAAAATGGGCAGAAGACCTAAACAGACATTTCTCCAAAGAAGATATACAGATTGCCAACAAACACATGAAAGGATGCTCAACATCACTAATCATTAGAGAAATGCAAATCAAAACTACAGTGGGGTATCACCTCACACCAGCCAGAATGGCCATCATCAAAAAGTCTACAAACAATAAATGCTGGAGAGGGTGTGGAGAAAAGGGAACACTCTTGCACTGTTCGTGGGAAAGTAAATTGATACAACCACTATGGAAAACAGTATGGAGGTTCCTTAAAAAGCTAAAAATAGAACTACCATATGACCCAGCAATCCCACTACTGGGCATATACCCTGAGAAAACCATAATTCAAAAAGAGTCATGTACCACAATGTTCATTGCAGCTCTATTTACAATAGCCAGGACATGGACACAACCTAAGTGTCCATCGACAGATGAATGGATAAAGAAGATGTGGCACATATATACAATGGAATATTACTCAGCCATAAAAGGAAACGAAATTGAGTTATTTGTAGTGAGGTGGATGGACTTAGAGTCTGTCATACAGAGTGAAGTCAGAAAGAGAAAAACAAATACCATATGCTAACGCATATATATGGAATCAAAAAAAAAAAAAAAAAACCTAGGGGCAGGACAGGAATAAAGATGCAGACATGGAGAGTGGACTTGAGGACAAGGGAAGGGGGAGGAGTGGGCTGGGACGAGGTGAGAGAGTGGCATGGACATATATACACTACCAAATGTAAAATAGATAGCTAGTGGGAAGCAGCCGCATAGCACAGGGAGATCAGCTTGGTGCTTTGTGACCACCTAGAGGGGTGGGGTGGGGAGGGTGGGAGGGAGACACAAGAGGGAGGGGATATGGGAATACGTGTATACGTATGGCTGATTTACTTTGTTATACAGCAGAAGCTAACACACCATTGTAGAGCAATTATACTCCAATTAAGATGTTGGGAAAAAAAAGATGTTAAAAAAAAAGAATGTAACTTTCTGATCATAAGATTTTCAAGTGAAGATCTTTTCCCTCTTTTTCATGTTTATTTTAAAGGGTGAAAAAATTGGTGTCAAAATCACGAGATTCTGCAATTTGTTTAGCATCAGTGACAGATGTTTGATAAACATAATCGCAGGTTTTCCTCAAACAATTTAATTCGTTTGATGCTGTCAAGAGCATTATGCACATTGAATTTGATGCAGGCATCATTTGGCTTGTATCATTAATTTTACTTAATCTATCACCTAAAATTAATACTGAGTAAATCAGATTTAAAGTTGATATTTTCAGATGTGTACCTTTGACTTGCATTCTTTATAAATTATCTTCATCAATAAAATCAACAGTTTTTTAAAAAAAGAATATAACTCGGATATCAGATCAGATCAGTAATATGAATCAGCCTCTTTTCTTTTTTTAAAAAAATATATTTATCTATTTATTTTTGGCTGTGTTGGGTCTCCGTTGCTGCGCGCAGGCTTTCTCTAGTTGCAGCGAGCGGGGGCTACTCTTTGATGCGGTGCGAGGGCTTCTCATTGCGGTGGCTTCTCTTGTTGCGGAGCATGGGCTCTATGTGCGTGGGCTTCAGTAGTTGCAGCACGTGGGCTCAGTAGTTGTGGCTCATGGGCTCTAGAGCTCAGGCTCAGTAGTTGTGGCACACTGGCTTAGTTGCTCTGCAGCATGTGGGATCTTCCTGGACCAGGGCTGGAACCTGTGTCCCCTGCATTGGCAGGCAGATTCTCAACCACTGCGCCCCAAGGGAAGTCTAGCCTCCTTCTTTTTAATGGCTTTGTAGTGTTCCATAGTAAAATGGCCTTGTTTTACCAGCATCCAATTGATAGGCCTTTAGTTGATTCTAATCTTTTGCTATGAGGAACAATGCTTCAGTGAATGTCCTTGTATGTATCTTTTCACACATGTGTAGGATATTATAGAAAAATTCTAGAAGTAGAATTACTACATAAAAAATATGTTCACTTTATATTTTGATAGTAGCTGAATTGCCCTCCAAAGAGGTCAAACCAATATATAGTCCTGTCTAACACAGTGTCTTCTCAATTTTTTAAAATCTTTGCCAATCTGATAGGTGAAAAAAAGGGTATCTTTTGTTACAGCTGCTGAATTTTAAGATGAGGAGTTTAAACTTTGCTTAAAATGAAATCAAATTTATAAAACTAAAAAGTGACTCTCTAAAAATTAGAAAAGTATTACATTATCTTTTCATATATCAAAGTTGGATAATATCACTATTTTTTATTCAATCCGGGTCTCCAGGCTGTATTTTGAAAACAATATAGGGGGACTTCCCTGGTGGCGCAGTGGTTAAGAATCCGCCTGCCAGTGCAGGGGACACGGGTTCAAGCCATGATCCGGGAAGATCTCACATGCCATGGAGCAACTAAGCCCATGCGCCACAACTACCGAGCCTGCGCTCCAGAACCTGTGAGCCACAACTACTGAGCCCACGTGCCACAACTACTGAAGCCCATGCACCTAGAGCCTGTGCTCCACAACAAGAGAAGCCACCACAGTGAGAAACCCATGCACCGCAACAAAGAGTAGCCACCGCTCACAGCAACTGGAGAAAGCCCACGTGTAGCAACGAAGACCCAATGCGGTCAAAAATAAATAAATAAATTTATTAAAAATAAATAAATAAATAAGAACAATATAGGGCTCATGACACATTTCTTTCATGTATATTGAGGGAGATTTAGTTGAGGCACTTTAGCAAACAGTCACCAAATACTGGTTTATGTCAGTGAATAAAATTACTGCCTTCAAGGAGCTTGTGGTCTAGCAGAGGAGTCCAAAGAATTTCACTGTAATACAGTATTTGTATAACTGTCTAGAGTGGATACTACTGTTTAGGACAGATGGAAAAAAGGAATTTAGCTGAATCTGGAGGTTAGAGAAGGCTTTGTGGAGGAGAGAACTTCTGAGCTGAGAAGTAAAGGAGGAGTAGAGACTAACCAGGCGAAGACAGGTGGAAAAGGCGGTGCAAGCAGAGGGAACAGCATGGCAGAGACATTGAGGCATGAGGGAACTTGAAGAGTGAGGAGCATACCAGAAACCCAGCATTTCTAGAGAGACAGGCAGAGGACACAGGAAATTGCTCAAAGTTAACACACCCTTGTAATCAGCACCCAGATCAAGAAAGAGAATGTTACCAGCATCCTGGACCCTTGTGTCCCCTTCCAGTCACTACACCTCCAAGGGTAACTATCCTGACTTCTATTGCTGTAGATTTGTGTTATCTTCATTAAAATGTTAGAATCAATCTTTATGAAAGCAATGGAATCATATAGTGTGTACTCTTTGGTGTCTGTCTTCTTTTACTTAGCACGTTTGTGTGATTTGTCCACAGTATCACGTGTGGTTGTGGTTTGTTCATTCTTGTGGGTGTATAGCATTCCAGTTTATGAATGTATATTTATCTACTCATTCTCCTGTTGATGTATATTTGGGTAGTTTTCAGTTTGAGACCTCTATCAATAGAGTTTGTACATATCTTTTGATGAACATGAATATGGATTTCTGTTGGGAGAGGCGTTGCTGAATCATAGGGTAGATATACGTGGGCTTTAGTAGATGCTGCCAACAGTGTTCCAAAATGGTTGTACCATTTATGCTTCCACCAGTGGTCTATGAAGGAAT
The DNA here is from genome assembly GCF_009873245.2 of Balaenoptera musculus. Taxonomy (NCBI): domain Eukaryota; kingdom Metazoa; phylum Chordata; class Mammalia; order Artiodactyla; family Balaenopteridae; genus Balaenoptera; species Balaenoptera musculus. Next base: position 33,600,295 of record NC_045803.1, read on the forward strand.
TCCACTTGCTTCACAGTCTTGCCAACACTTTCTGTCCTTTTCATTTTAGCCATTCCGGTGGGTGGTATTGCATTTTGGTTCTAATTTGCATTTCCTTGATGACTAATGAAGTTGGGAATGTTTTCATAATTTTCCCTGATCTTTTTTTCCCCTCAACTTTTTATTACAAAAATTTTCACATTCAGAAAAGTTAAAAGAATTGTATAATGGACTCTCATATACCTAGTACCTAGATTCAAACAACTGTAACCTTTTGCTCTATTTACTTTATGTGTGCATGTGTGTGTGAGATCGTTTTGCTGATCCATTGTAAAGTAAGTTGTGATCACAATGACACTTGTTCTATAATTACTTCAGGAAGTATCTCCTAGAAATAGACATTTTTTTCTGTACAACCATAATACTATGTTCATATCTAACAAAATTTACAAGAATTTCCTGAAAAATATTATCTACTAGTCTGTGTTCAAGTCTCTCTACTTGTCCCCAAAGTATTTGTCATCTAGTTTTTTGAACCAGGAGCCAATCAAGGCTGACTTACTGTATTCGGGTGCCATAGCCCTTTAAACTGACACACCATCTTCCCCCACCCCCATGACACTGACTTTTTGAAGAGCCAAATTATGCCCTGGTTGTCTATATAAAGAACATTTTAACTTCAGTGGCTTAAAACAACTATCTTATATCTCACGATTTTGTGGACCACAAATTCAAGTGATTCTTTGTTTCACACGACATTGAAAAAAGTCAGTGGTGCTATTCAGTTGGCAGATGGACTGGCTGGGGCATCCAAGATGTCTTGCTCTCATGTCTGACACCTTGGTTGTGATGGCTGAAAGGCTGGCTCAGCTAGGAATGCCCACCAGAGCATATGCGTGGAGCTTCTCTAGCATGGTGGCCTCAGAGTAGTCAGTTTTCTTATATAATGGCTCATGGCTCTGAGAAGGAATGTTTCGGTGAATAGGACTTGCATTCCTTTTCTGACCTAGCCTCAGAAGTCACACTGCATCCCTTCCATCATACCCTATTGTTTGAAGTAGTCACAAAGCCCACCCAGTTTCAGAGAATTTGAAGCTATGTTTTAAAAACTGCCATGGTCTACCTTCTGGCCACAAATTACAGATCTTCCTCAATTGATGATGAGGGTACATCCTGATAAACCATCATAAAGTGAAAATATCACAAGTTTAATATGCATGAAATACACCTAACCTACCCAACTTCATAGCTTACCCTTGCCTGCCTTAAACATTCTCAGGACACTTACATTAGCCTACAGTTGGACAAAATGATCCAACACAAAGCCTATATTATAACAAAGTGTTGACTGTCTCATGTAATTTATTGAATACTGTACTGAAAGTGAAAAACAGAGTGGTTGTCTGGGTACAGGGTGTTTGTAAGTGTATTCATTGTTTACCCTCATGATCACCTGGCTGACCAAGAGCTGCGGGCTTGCTGCCACTGGCCAGCATCACGAGAGAGTATTGTACCACATACCACCAGCCCAGGAGAAGATCAAAATTCGAAATTTGAAGTGTGGTTTCTATTGAATGCTTATCACTTTTGCACCATTGTAAAGTTGAAAAGTTGTAAGTAGAACCATCACAAGTTGAAGACCGTCTGCATTCGCCTTTCTCTCACATGCAAAATACACACACCATTTCCAAGAGTCCTCCAAAGTCTCATCCCATTATGACATCAGGATCAGGCTGATGTCTTTTTTTTTTATCTTGAGTTCCCTGTGAAGCTGCTATCAGACCACTCCCTTAGAAGTCTTAGAAGCATTACTGTCTAGCTGAGAGGAGCAATGAGGCAGGCCCTTGATTCTTAGAGAGATTTTTGTATACCCGAGAGGATTATGAAGCATCATCTTAAGCCGTTCTGAGGTCAGGAACTTCTGTCTTACAATCAACACACCAGATTCCCTGAGACAGTATTTTACTAGGGGCCCTCTTAGGAGGCTCCACGTTCTGATTTCTTCTACTTGTTTCTTCTTGGTTTCGTTTAACGTTTTCTTAAACCCCCCTCACTCACTCCCACATTTCTTGTAGAGTTGAGTCAAGAGGCTTGATTGGAATCAGGTTAACTATTTTGGCAAGAATTCTTCATAGGTGATTCAGCATACATTATACTGCCTGACATCTATAGACACATAATATCAAGTTTTCCCATCATTGATATGTTAGGTTGGATCACTTCTTTTGGGTGGTGACCATCAGATCCTTGAATTGTAAAAGTACATTTTCTTCTTTGTGATTAGCATGTAATCTGTGGGGTGATACTATCAAAAATATGGAATGCTTCACAAGTTCACATCATCCTTGAGCCAGGGGCCATGCTAATTTTTCTGACATTCTTCCAGTTTTACTCTGTGCTGTGGAAGCAAGCCCTGACCTGGCTCTCATGTATACAGATATCCCATCTCTTGCCCCAGCACCTCCTCCTGCTCTAGGTGTCTGTTGACTGAGCTTAGAATATCCCCAAACTGTTCTAGTTTCCTAGGTAGTAGGTTTTTTTTTTTCTATCCATGTTTAAGCTGTGTTTTTCTTTGCTCCAGTTTTTCTGTCAATCTGATCCCATCTGCTTTCTATCTTACAGGAATTCATGAATAATCTGCTCTTCTGGTGGCACTCTTTATTGCTTTCCTGTGTTTTTATGAGTTTCATGTATAGACAAAAATACCTACAAAGAGACAGAAGGTGTCGTTTCAGGACATGTGAGGCAGGAAGTGAGAAGGGCGGTGTGTGTGGTTGTGTTCAATCAGACATCTCTAGCTAATCTTTGCTCTTGGGAAACCGTATTGTTGGGTAACAATGAGTAATTATCAGAGGCTGAAGATAGAAACCAGATTATTACAGACTGGATTGTGCCCTTCCCCCTAATTCATATATTGAAACCCTAACCTCCAACAAGACTATATTTGGAATTAGCACCTTTAAAAAGGTAACTAAGGTAAAATGAGTTCATAAGGGTGAGACCCTACTCCAATATGACTGGTGTCCTTATAAGAAAGAAATACCAGAGATGTGCACGCACAGAGGAAAGGCCATGTGACAACACAGCAAGAAGGCACCATCTGCAACCAAGGAGAGAGGCCTCAGGAGAAACAAACCCTGCCGACACCTTGATCTTGGACTTTCAGCCTCCAGAACTGTGAGAACTTTTCTGTTGTTTAAGTCACCCAGTCTGCAGTATTTTGTTATGGTGGCCTTAGCAAACTAATACACAGATCACGGAAGACATGTATGACTTACCGAGGAGTTTAGAATTTATTCTGTAGCCCATGGGGAGCCATTTGGGTTGTAAGCCGGGTAGTACTAAGATCAGATCTTTGGGGCAGAAAGGTCACTATGGGAATAGTGCAAGGGAACTTTGGAAGAAGGAGAGAGCAGAGGCAGAGAAAAACCGGTCAGGAGGCATTTTGAGAGTACAGGTGAGAAGTGATGAGGGCTTGAACAAAGGCAATTTTATGGACAAAAGAATGAAAAAAAGGTAGAATTAGCAGAATCTATTGAAAGGTTGGATATGGGGAAGTGAGAGAGGAAGTAATATTGAATTCTTCCCAGGGTCCTGAATTGGATAGTGATTGCAGTAGACATTTATTTGTTTTCTACCCAGCTTCTGCTTTCCTAAAAGCACCTAGGTTGTCACGCAGGAATTGGCTTCCAATCTCCCCTGTTGTGCAGCCCATGTGCTTTAGGGAAACTGACCCCATCCCAGCTTTCAAGGTGGGCCTTGAGTGACTTATACTAATTAGCTCATTCCATTGCTCTGGCTCTAGCTTTGGGTTCAGAAGTGAGCATGTGATCTAAACTTGTCAGTGAGCATGAATGTTAGAACTCTCTATTGGGACCGAATGATCTCCTTGTTTGGACAAGAATAAAGATGCTTGTAGACCTGACTTAATTGGCAAACATCTTGTGACCCCCAGGGGAATGAGCCATAACTGGACATGACTATGTGCAGAGCAAAGCAAAGATTAGATTCCTAGTGACAGCCTTGGGTGGCTGTTGCACTAACCAACCATGAAGACTTGGACTCAAGTTTTGGAGTCTAGAATCCCTTGTCACTTAAGCTGGTTTGAGTTGGATTCTCCTGTTACTTGCCATATGAAGATACAGGTAATCAGGCAGATGGAGAAGCCATTAACCAGCAGATGCAAGGCAAAAGGAGGGACTGGTGTGAAAGGCAAGAAGTTTGGTTCTGAACTTCCATGATCCCACATCTTTGCTTGAAGTTGATCCTTGGGTCTGGGATGACCCCTCCTCGCATTCGTGGGCCTGCTGGAAAAGTCCTACTCACTCTCGAAGGCACCATTCTGATGCCCCTTCCTCTGTAAAGACTTTGTAAACCCCTCTGCTGTCCAGGTCAGAATTCCCCACTCCTTCTGAACTTCCACAACATTTTGGACATTGCTCTGTCATAGCTTTTATCACCTCATGTTACTATTTCCTTCACTGGGCACCAATCTCCTCAACAGCCCAGAACACGTCATATTGTTCTACACATTCACATCAGCAGCCCCAGGGTGTCTAATAGGTGTCTGAACATCTCTTTTTTTTTTTTGGCCACACCATGTAGCATGTGGCATGTGGGATCTTAGTTCCCTGACCAGGGATTGAACCCGTGCCCCTTGCAGTGGAAGCACGGAGTCTTAACCCCTGGACGGCCAGATCCATCTGAATAACTTGATAAATAAGCGACAGCTTGTTCTTCCCCCATATTCTCCTCAAACTAATGGATTTACTTGCCACTCCACTTCCTTTGGACTGAGAAAAACTCTGGCTCTCAGACCATGGATTCAATTATATAATAAATTACCAGAAAAAGATAAAAATATAAGAATGGGAGGAAAGGGTATTTTTATGGGCTGGGAACACAGAAAAAGAAAAGTTGGATTAAATGAGTTACCTCTGTTATGCTGATGCGATATCTGCTCCTTTGCCAAGTTATGAGGGTGACACACAAAGTCTCTGAATATATAAGATGGATTTACAATTTCTGCTGAAGACTGTGGGAAGAATCTAAAATTGGCACGACCCACACATAAGGTTGCATTATGCCCATCAGTTTATTTTGATCTCATTGAAGGCGTTTTGAAGCAGTGCTCAAGAAATAGCTCAACCAAAAGAACATTTAAATTATGTAAAAATGAACTCCAGTGATTTAAATCCATTAACCTTACATAATAATGTTTCAAACATAGTACTGTAATTTCAAAATTAAAAAATTTTAAGAGTTTGAACTCATAAGAGATAAATTCTAACAATGTTTGCAGGGAAAAGTTGAAGAATAATCATTTATCATCTTCAAGTATATTTAGAAACTTGAATGGGGGGGGGCGGGCAAGTGTAGCCAAGCCTTTATCAATGATGACAGTAATGAATGACGATAGTTATTTAACAAATGTTTATTGAGTGCTTGCTACGTGCCAAGTATCATTTGGAACGCTGAGGATACAGCAGTGAACAAATGCGTATGAATAATTATGTTACTGAGGATGTTCATTGAGCCCTTACTATAGGCCAGGCCCTGAGCTAAGCGCTCTGCGTAGACTGGTTCATTCATTCCACTTCCACCAAAACTCTTGAGCTACTATCATATAATCCCCATTTTACAGTTGCAGAAAATAAGCTTCCTGGGACTTCCCTGGTGGCGCAGTGGTTAAGAATCCGCCTGCCAATGCAGGGGACACGGGTTCAAGCCCTGGTCTGGGAAGATCCCGCATGCCGTGGAGCAACTAAGCCCGTGCGCCACAGCTACTGAGCCTGTGCTCTAAAGCCCGTGAGCCACAACTGCTGAGCCTGTGTGCCACAACTACTGAAGCCTGCGCGCCTAGAGCCGGTGCTCTGCAATAAGAGAAGCCACCGCAATGAGAAGCCCACGCACCACAACGAAGAGTAGCCCCTGCTCGCTGCAACTAGAGAAAGCCCACACGCAGCAACGAAGACCCAACGTAGCCAAAAACAAATTTAAAAAAAGAAAGGAGAAGAAGCTTCCAATCAATAACTCACCCGAGGTCTCAGAGCCACCTGAAGTGTTGGAAGTTGGACTCTACCCAGGCCTGTCAGATCCCAGAAGTAACACAGCAATTGAGTATAAATGGCTGCTGGAAATGTTTCATAGGTAGGAGACTAAGCCATTTTAAATCTTGTCGACTCTTAAGCATTCCATTTTCACAGTTGGTATAAAAGTCAAATTCAATACTGTTGCACCAAACTTTTAACAAATTTAACTAAGCAGGGTCCAGTCAATGAGCTTTCATCACGGCATTATTATTGACTGGAGCTTATGGATGTAGAAAGTTAGATGTGACTGAACCTGTACCTTGGCAAAGTATTTTTAATCACTTAAATCCAGTGTTTTCAATGTTTCACTGCTACCCTTTGTGCCTGTTGTAATATCTGTACATCATTTGTACTATTATTTACTTAAAACTGATTCATTGTTTTTACTTCACATTTTAAAGGAAAATAATATAATTACTATAAATAAAGAACCACAAATTCATTCAATAAATATTTATGAAGTGCTACCATGCACTAAGCAGTGGGGATACAGCAGTGAAAGATACACCAAAAAGAATCCCTGCCCTCACGGAGCTAATGTTCCAGTAGGGGTGACAATCAGCAAGATAAATAAGTAAAATACATAGGACATTAGAGAATGGTCAGGGCTGAGGGAAAAAGGGGAGGGCATACTTGGTGCCAGTGGGGGAGAGTTAAAACTGTAGATAGAGGGGCTAGGGAAGGTCTCATTGAGAAAGCTTCATTTACTCAAGGTGACTTTGGAGGAAACACTAAACAGGACCAGCCATGTGGAAATCCAAGAGAAAGGCAATCTAGGGAGCAGGAACAGACAGTGCCAAGCCCTGAGGAATGAGTGTGCCCGGGGTTTTCAAGGAACAATAAGGACGTCATACACTATCAAACTCTTAGAGGAAAACATAGGCAGAACACTCTATGACATAAATCACAGCAAGATCCTTTTTGACCCAGCTCCTAGAGAAATGGAAATAAAAACACAAATAAACAAATGGGACCTAATGAAACTTAAAAGCTTTTGCACAGCAAAGGAAACCATAAACAAGACCAAAAGACAACCCTCAGAATGGGAGAAAATATTTGCAAATGAAGCAACTGACAAAGGATTAATCTCCAAGATTTACAAGCAGCTCATGCAGCTCAATAACAAAAAAACAAACAACCCAATCCAAAAATGGGCAGAAGACCTAAATAGACATTTCTCCAAATAAGATATACAGATTGCCAACAGACACATGAAAGAATGCTCAACATCATTAATCATTAGAGAAATGCAAATCAAAACTACAATGAGTTATCATCTCACACTGGTCAGAATGGCCATCATCAAAAAATCTAGAAACAATAAATGCTGGAGAGGGTGTGGAGAAAAGGGAACACTCTTGCACTGTTGGTGGGAATGTAAATTGATACAGCCACTATGGAGAACAGTATGGAGGTTCCTTAAAAAACTAAAAATAGAACTACCATACAACCCAGCAATCCCACTACTGGGCATATACCCTGAGAAAACCATAATTCAAAAAGAGTCATGTACCAAAATGTTCATTGCAGCTCTATTTACAATAGCCAGGACATGGAAGCAACCTAAGTGTCCATCATCGGATGAATGGATAAAGAAGATGTGGCACATATATACAATGGAATATTACTCAGCCATAAAAAGAAATGAAATGGAGGTATTTGTAGTGAGGTGGATGGAGTTAGAGTCTGTCATACAGAGTGAAGTAAGTCAGAAAGAGAAAAACAAATACAGTATGCTAACACATATATATGGAATCTAAGAAAAAAAAAAAGGTCATGAAGAACCTAAGGGTAAGACGGGAATAAAGACACAGACCTACTAGAGAATGGACTTGAGGATATGGGGAGTGGGAGGGGTAAGATGTGACAGGGTGAGAGAGTGGCATGGACATATATACACTACCAAATGTAAAATAGCTAGCTAGTGGGAAGCAGCCGCATAGCACAGGGAGATCAGCTCGGTGCTTTGTGAACACCTAGAGGTGTGGGATAGGGAGGGTGGGAGGGAGGGAGATGCAAGAGGGAAGAGATATGGGAACATATGTATATGTATAACTGATTCACTTGTTATAAAGCAGAAACTAACACACCATTGTAAAGCAATTATACTCCAATAAAGATGTTTAAAAAATAATAATAAATAAGGACGTCATAGGCAGAAGCAAGACTAAATAGGAAGCTACTGAAAAATCCAGGCAAGGGATGATGGTGGCCTGGACCAGAGTGATGAGCAATGCTCAGATTCTGGAAATATTATGAAGGCAGAGCCAACATTTGCTGATGGACCAGTTAAGGGTGTAAGGGAAGAGGGATCACGGAACATCCTAAAACTTCTGGCTAAGCAAGCAACTGGAAGGATGGTGTCCAATATATGTCTTTGTTTCTTTCCTTACCCCACCCCCCAGTAGGTCTTCCCCTGCCCCCACCCCTGGATTTGGATTTCTGTCACTTGCATCACAGCCTCCCCACTCAATGGAAGAAATTTAGAAAGCACTGGTATTCAAAAAAACACAGATTTAATGCTGCTTGTAGTTTTGCTTTATCTAAAGTCTGTATATGCTACACAGTTCTACAATTCTGCAATCTTGAAATGATTACAGTGGGAAAATTACTCTGTTTTTCAGGGATCCAGCAGATACCTTTCAGAAGACAGAAATTCCATATATTGTAAATATATTGAATATACTCTGAATATTATAAATATACTGAAATTCTGTTCAGTGTAATTCTGGTATGTAGATTGGTTGGCTGGGGACTAAGGGACACAAGCTTTCTTAAAAAAAAGAAGCATTGCTGGCTCTTTAGGCTATAAACAGATCTATACTTGATAAACTATGTGCCCCTTTTGTCAATGAATTAATGTAATTGTTTAGCATCATAGGCTCAAACGTTCACTCATTTCAATTTTTCTGGCTTATTCACTTACTAGTTCAAGGAGAAAACAGACTAAATAGAGAAAAAACATACAAGAAATGAATAATAGTTTCATGGATAAGCCAGGACGTTAAATAAGAATACCAAGGTACTCTGATTTCATCTTAAACACTGGACTGTTACCTTAGTATCAAAATAACTGTGGTATTTGAGTTTAGAGCCAATATTCTAGTCTCTGTACAAAAATAATGCCTTTCTTTGGCACTGATAGATCATTAAGCATCCACCTCAACAGTTTCAACATAAAAAATAGCTTACTCTCTTTGTCAGCAAATAACCTGCATTGCCTTCAATTAGACAAATTAACTTATATTTTTATCCCAAACTATATCCAGTACCCTACATCCATTCATCCTAGAAATCGTAAGTTTTGGATATGAATTATGTTTATTTTTGTATTGGATTGTGTAGCAAACTGAACATTTAAAATATGATAAAGAAAAGGACTCTCATGTAACTACCACAAATAGATAACCCTGGCGGTCCAATGCTTAGGACTCTGTGCTTTCACTACGAGGGTGAGGGTTCAGTTCCTGGTCGGGGAACTAAGATCCCGCAAGTCGAGCATTGCAGGGAAAAAAAAAAAAAGATAAAGAAAAAGACTCTCATGTAACTACCACAAAATAGATAACTGAAAGTTCAAGGCTGGTTTCTCCACTGGGCAGCACACCTGCCTGTTCAGCGGCTCCTGGACTCCATGAGTGCCAAATCGAACATGTATTTTGCCTCAAACCGCCCATATTCCTGTGCTCTGTACAGCAATTAGTGACACCTCCATCCCCCTAGCCAACCAAGTTAAAAACCTGAGTCATCTCTGACCCGCTCTGTCCTTTCCTTCCTATATCCGACTGCTTGCCAGGTACTGCCCACAGAACAGCTTCCAGACCGACTTCCCTGCATCTAATCTCTCCCTTCTTCACCCCACTGCCAGAATTCTCTTCTTAAAGCTCAGATATATGTTACTACTTGCTCAAGAACCTTACACTTTTTCTCCCATTTCCTATGGAATAGTCTAACTCCCTAGAATAGCACCCAAGGCTTTCCATAACGTGGCCCACTCCCCCACTGCTTCTGGTTTTGACGATGCACAGGATTTAACTTATATTGGTCACTGAGTGATGACACAGAGTGGTCAGTGCCACTGAAAGAAGCTTTATTGCTCACAGTTCCCAAGGGAAGGGGGCACATCATGCCATGCAGGGCCACACAGGGAAGTACCAGGGTCAGTCAGGAGGCACAAGGAGCAAGGGGAGAATATGGCCCAGAACCTTTACTGTGGTTTCTGTGGGAAGAAATGGGTGAGGCAGAGTAGGCAAGTCTGAACAGACTTAGGATTGGATAGTTTGAATAAGGTTGGTCTCTTAGTTGTCCAGTTCTTGGCCCTGGGGTGATTTAGGGCAGGGGAAATATTGGCTTGGAATGTGGGAGTTAGATAAAGGAAGTGATTGGGATACGGGCTTTGGATCAGTTGCTTTGTACATGGCAGGCAGGTTCATAAGCAAGTTGTTTGTTACTCTAGGAATTAGCTCACCCTGGGAGGAACAGTTCCCCCGGGGCTGCAAGGCCCCAAGATGTCAAAGCATCATAAAATACACAAAATAAAAAACATGGTTAACACACATTCCTTTCCTAGGAACCCTCTGCTCATAGCTCTAGTCGCCCCAGAAAATGTCCTTCTTCATGAAATAAGTTCTGTAGTGCCTCTCAACACTCTGCCACCACCCATGCCCCTGAGCCCCCAAGTCTGGTACCTGTAACATGACCCCTTCCCTGTCCCTGTGGCAATGACACAGGCACCCAATCTACAGAGTGGCTGGCCACCTATGACCAATGTGCCTGCCTCAAAGAGATGAACGGGCCGATCAGATTTCCTCTTTTAAGGATTTAAAATAAAAGCCACAAAAGGAGATTGCCACTTGATGTTAAGGTGAACTGGGAGGCCCTGAAGTAGACTCAGGACCTTTGCAAGCCATGTGTGCTCGTGCTCCACCCTTCCTGCCACTCTACACCTCCTCCAGAATACTACAAATAGTCCATAATAAGTATCTGGAGCTAGTGCGAGAGTTTTGTTTTGTTTTGAATGTTTCTTTCAAGTACCAAGATTAACAGATATTCACAGAGATTGACAAACTGTAGTAAACAGGTCAGAACGGGTCAAGCCTGGGAGAGAGGGCGCAATGATATCTTTTTTTAAGCCCCCAAACGTGTTGCAAAGTGTTTTCAATTTCATATAAACGTTTAAAGGACCACATAAAGACAATCCAGAGCAAATGCATCTTGCAGTTTCAAAGGCATTTCCAGCTGCTTTTTAAAGCTCTCACACTGGGCTACAGAGCTGCACAAAATCTTCGGGCGGATCCACCTACTGCTCCCCCTCCCCTGGGTAGCGCTGAACCAAATCCGCAGACTTTGTCGATTGCTTCTGCCTGGGCAGACCCGCCTGGATCGACTGCTCCTGCCTGGCCCGTCCCCGGGCGCGGTAAAAGCGTTTGAATCCAGGCTGGTGGCCGCAGCGACATCCTCAATCCTCACAATCCTGACCAGCCTCAGCCGCCTCCTCTTTCTTTTACATCCCTGACTCTCCCGAATCACAAGAGTGGAAACGGAGAAGCTCAAGCCGCCGCGATGTCCGAGGCTTATTTCCGGGTGGAGTCGGGTGCGCTGGGGCCTGAGGAGAACTTTCTTTCCTTGGACGACATCCTGATGTCCCACGAGAAGCTCCCGGTGCGCACAGAGATCCCTATGCCTCGCCTCGGCACTTTCTTCCTAGACCGGAGCGGAGGGGCCGAGACTGACAACGCGATCCCTCAGGTAAGCGATCCGGCCCGGAAAGACTATAACTCCCGATAGGCCTTGCGGGCTTGGGGCGCCGCGTCGCCGGGCGCGCTGCCCTCTGGGACCTGTAGTTTTATGGGGAGGCAGGGCCGTGCGTGAAGGAGTCTTGTCCGCTGGTCCCCCGCCGACCTAGCCTTCGCCACCCCTACGGAAACTAAATTTATACTGGGTCGTCAGGCTCCCTGCAACACGGATTTCATTTTTGAAACTATCCATATTCAGCAGTGTCTTTTCACCCCTACGTGTGTTGATGCTTATGGATTGGCGCCTACGGAATACTTGAGGACCAGGGTTCTGATCACTTTTGCCTTAGAACAAAACAACAGTTTTGGGTTGTATAGAGTACATGATGTCTGGGAACCGCAAATTGCTAGATTCATTCCTGCGTAATGAAGACGGTATCAGCAACCATTTCCTGAGAGCTTTAGTGCCGGCATGGATGGGGTGGGGGGAGTATACTTTTCCATCTATTACCCCTTTAGTCCTTCAACAACCCTATAGTTAGGTGTTGTTACATATAAGGAAATTGAAGCCCAGAAAGTTTGGGCCAGGGTCTCATTGTAAGTGGTGAGCTGGGATTCGAATCTAGGACTGCAGGACTTCAAATTCGAGTTTGTCCCAGGAACATGGCTTGTAATGGTTATTTTTGATTTCCTATTTAACCTAAGTTTTGTTTAGAAGGGTGCTTTTGTTTGGTCTGTTTTGAGTTAATTTTTATCAAAGTAAGGCATATGCAGAGTTTAAAAAGTCAAATGGTACCGAAAGATTTATAACAAAAAGTAGCAGGCCCTGCCTTGCTTCCCTCATGCCCCTTTCCATTTCCACATGTTCTGTCTACTTTTTCATAGTTTCTTCAAAATTCACCTCCGTATTTCTAAATAATGTTCTTAAATTTATCTTGATTTAAAAAAAAATTTAGACCTTATTTATTGACTTTCCATTATAGTAGTTAAGGATTTAGTTCTCTTACACAGTGATATACAGAGGTATCGTCCATATTTTATTCATATTTCCTTCGTTTTTACGTAATGTCCTTTTTCTGTTCCAGGATCCCATCCAGGACACCAAATTGCATTGAGTAATCATGTGTCCTTAGGCTCCTCTTGGCTTTGACAGTTTATCAGACTTTCCTTGTTTTTAATGACCATGAATTTTGTGGAGTGCTGGCCAGGTACTTTGTTGAGAATGTTCCTCATTTGGGATTTGTCTGATGGTTTTCTTATGATTAGACTGTGTTTTGAGGAGGAAGACCACAGAGGTAAAAGTGCCGTTTTTACCACATCGTATCAAGGGTACATGCCATCAGCATGACTTATCATGTTGATAGATACCTTGATCACTTGATCGAGGTGGGGTTTGTCAGGATTCTTCTCTGTAAAGTTACTCTTTTTTTCCACCTTTCCAAACTGTTCTCTCTGGAAGGAAGTCACTATGTGCAGCCATACTTACGGAGCGGTGAGTTGTGCTCCACTTCTTTGGGGGCACAGTGTCTGCATAAATTATTTGGGATTCTTCTGCATGGGAGATTTGTGTAGGAAGGTCTTTAATGACATTTAATTTCATTTATAGACACAGGACTATCAGATTTTCTTTTCTTGTTTTACTCTTGGTACCTTGTTTTTTTCCCCTAGGAATTTGACTATTTCACCTAAATTTTCAAATATAGTGTTATAATGTTGTTCAAATATCCTTTTACTATCTTTTAAACATTTTTACAATTATAGCTGTGTCCTGATTTTTATTCTTTTATTTTTTAAAAAATAAATTTATTTATTTATTTTGGCTGTGTTGGGTCTTTGTTGCTGCGCGCCAGCTTTCTCTAGTTGTGGTGAGTGGAGGCTACTCTTCATTGCAGTGCATGAGCTTCTTATTGCGGTGGCTTCTCTTGTTGAGGAGCGCAGGCTCTAGGTGCGCAGGGTTCAGTAGTTGTGGTGTGCAGGCTCAGTAGTTGTGGTGCACGGGCTTAGTTGCTTCACGGCATGTGGGATCTTACTGGACCAGGACTCGACCCCGTGTCCCCTGCATTGGCAGGCGGATTCTTAACCACTGTGCCACCAGGGAAGTCCCCTGATTTTTATTCTTGATATCGAGAAATTATGATCTCTTTCTTAATTAGTCTTACTAGGAGTTTATCACTTGTGTTAGTCTTTTCAAAGAACTAAGTCATGGCTCTGTCAACTTTCTCATTTGTACTTTTATTTTTAGGTCGTTAAATTCTTATCTTAACTGGTTCTTTCCTTCTACTTTCTTCAGACTTGATTTTCTTTGTTCTCTTCCACCCAGTCACATTTTGAGATGGGTACCTAGGTCATTGATTTTTCAACTTTCCTTTTTACATTTTTAGCTGTGCATTTCCTCTAGCTTTAACTAGATTTCACAAGTTTTAATTTGATTTTCTGATTTCCATTGTGAATTCTTCTTTGACTCATGGATTATTTATAAGACCAGTGCTTAGGTCCAAACATTTGGGGATTTTACTATGTACACTTTTGGGTTTTGATTTCTGGCTTAGTTCCACAGTGGCAGAGAACGCAGTCTGAATGATTTCAGTTTTTTGGAAGTTAACGCTTGCTTTAAACCCCAGCATAAAATCAATTTAACCCTTCTATATATGCTTGAAAAGCTCTATATTGTGAAGTCATGGTCTGCAATACATAATTTATATCTGTAAATTAGGTCAAGTTTGTTATTTGTTTTGTTGAGATCGTCTATATTCTTACAGATTTTTTTGTGTTTGCTACTTCTCATTTATCTAAATAGATATGTTAGTATCTCACACAATGATTATAGGTTTGTCAGTTGCTCTTTTTAATTCTGTTAATTTAGATAGTATTTATATTCTTCTTGTGGGTTTAATGACCTTTTTATTATTGTCACATGTCCCTCTTTATCTCTAGTAATGCGTCTTTCTTTTGATTACTGTTTGCATAACTTTTTTCCATCCTTCTATTTTCAACCTTTATATGTCTTTATATTTATATTTACGGTATGACTCTTTTAAGTGGCATATAGTTGGGGTTTTTTTGTTTGGTTTGACAATTTTTTAATTGGTATATTTAATGTATTTACATTTATTTAATTATTGATTTATTTGTGTTTATTTTTACCTTCCTACTATTTTCTTTGTGTTCCATCTGTTTTAGTTTCCTTTTTCTTTTTTAACTTCTTGTGTATTAATCAAATTTTTGTTATCCATTTTCCTTTTTATTATTTATTTTTCTGTTATTTTAGTGGCTACCTTAAATATTACACAATCATTTTTGACTACCAAGAATGTTATATGAATTACTACTTTCACCACTTCACAATCATGCTAGAATCTAAGAACATTTTAACTCCATTTTCTCCCTCCTTTCTTTTATGTTATTGTTGTCATGTATTTTAATTTGACTCGTTTTAAATCCTATAAAACATTATTGTCATTTATTGTTATTTTTATATTTACACACTTATTTACTCTTTCTATTACTCTTTTTTTTCCTTCCTACATTTCCATATTTCTTGCTGGGGTCATTTTCATTCTCCCTTCTTGATTTCTTTACTCTGGGTCTCCTAGTGATAGATTCTCCATTTCTGCCTGTACAAGGGGTCCTAAAGACCAACGCCGGGTTCGATGATTCACTAAGAGGACCCACAGGACTCATCAGATAGTCATGCTTATGTTTAAATTTTAATACAGTAAAAGGATAAGAGCAAAATCAGCAAAGGGAAAGGGTGCATGAGATGAAGTTTGCAGGAAACTAGACACAAGTTTCCAAGAGTCCGGTCCCAGTGGAGTCATGCAGGACACACTTAATTCCAATAATGAACTGTGACAACATGTGTGAAATATTGGCTACCAGGGAAGCTCATTAGAGACTCAGTACCCAAGTTTTTACTGGGGGCAGTTTACATAGGCACTCTCTACCTAGCGCATACCAAGATTCCAGACTCCAAGAAGGAAAGCAGGGGTTCAGCATAAGCCACATTGTTTGTATAAACAGTGTAGGCGCATTGAGGCACTCTTCGCAGTTCCAGGAATGGTGGGAACTCTCCTGAAACGCAAATTCCCAGATACCAACCAAGGGTCATCTTTACAAGCAGGCCTTTCTAAGGAGAGCAGTCTCAGGCTGCTGTGTTAACTTTTTAGTGCACACTTTCTGTCTGGAAATGCCTTTATTTCACCTTTGCTTTTTTTTTTTATATATAGTAATCTTTTATTTATTTATTTTATTTTTATATTTATTTTTGGCTGCGTTGGGTCTTCGTTTCTGTGCGAGGGCTTTCTCTAGTTGTGGCAAGTGGGGGCCACTCTTCATCGCGGTGCGTGGGCCTCTTCACTATCGCGGCCTCTCTTGTTGCGGAGCACAGGCTCCAGACGCGCAGGCTCAGTAGTTGTGGCGCACGGGCCCAGTTGCTCCACGGCATGTGGGATCTTCCCAGACCAGGGCTCGAACCCGTGTCCCCTGCATCAGCAGGCAGACTCTCAACCACTGCGCCACCAGGGAAGCCCCTCACCTTTGCTTTTAAAGGATATTTTCACTCTATATAGAATTTCAGTAAGCAGTTATTTTCTGTCAGCACTTTGTAGTCGGCTTTAACTCTTATTGTTTCTTCTTTAAAGGCAATATATTCCTCACCTCCACTAACAGCTGCTTTTGTCTGTCTTTGTTTTTCAGCAATTTGAGTAAGATGTGCCTCGTTGAGGTCTTATTAATATTTATTCTTCTTGGTATTCATAATGTTCCTTGAATCTGTGATTTTATATTCCTTTTAATTTTGGAAAATTCGTGGCCATTATCTCCAGATATTTCTTTTGCCTCAATCTATCCCTCCTCCCCTTCTGGGATTCAAATTACATGTATGTTAGACTTTTTTTTTTTTTTTTAACCATATTCCATATGCCTCTTAGGCTCTTTTCTGTATTTTCTCTCCATGATTTAGTCTGGTTATTTTCTACTGATCTTTTTTCCAATTCATGATCCTCACTTCATCTATGTTATATCTGGTAAACCTGTTAAATTTGACTTAATCTAGTGAGTTCTTAAGGTCAGTTATTGCATTTTTCAGCTCTGGAATTTCCATTTGATTTTTTATTTATTTTAAAGTCAGTGCCTAATTACTGTTGATATTTAGTGCCAAATATTGGACTTTACTTTCCTCTCTTCTTTCTTGGATCTTGACCCCTCATGTCCTGGCTGCTTGGGCAGCTTTGAACCAAATATTTTTCTCCCCAGTCCTGTGAGGTTTACCAAAAGCTCTGCTCACCCACCCCTCAAAGCCACCCCCACCTTTAACAGCAATTCTCCTCTGTGACAGTTTGTGCCTTTGTTGCCTCCTTAACCCAGTTACGCTTGCCTTTTTCTTTTGGATGTTTCTCTAACTTCTTGCATTCAAGATTATGAAACTTTGCTGTGGGCCCTGCCCTCCCTTCTCCTCCTCCTGTTCACCCTGGTGGTGTGTGGGTGAGGTGGGGAGGGGGGACCCCCAAATATATATCAGCCCAACAGCCCTAAGTCTCCTGCTTTATTATTAGGAAACAAAACAACACCAACAAAAAATGGCATCATGAGTAAGAACAGCACTGTCAGATGAGTTAGTTGAAGTTTTTTTTTTGTACTGTGTCCTCAAATTTAATGGATTAATGTGTCTTGTATATATAAAAAGAAAACCTCTAAGAAAAACTCAGAGAAAGACAAATACTGTATGATTTTACTTAAATGTGGAGTCTAAAAAACAAAACAAGTGAACGAACATAACAAAATGGAAACAGCCTCGCAGATACAGAGAACAAACCAGTAGATGGTTGTTAGAGGGGAGGGAGGAGCAGGAGGAGTGAAATAGGTGGGGGAGATTGAAAGGTACAAACTTAATTACAAAATAAATGAGGCACAGGGATAAAGTGTTTTTTTAAAAAAAGTGGAGTCCATATGATCTTAATGGAGAACGTTTTTCAGATTCTCATTGGGATATTAAAATGCTAGCTAAATTTCTAGCTGTTTTATATAGAGCTGATTGCTTCAATTTGTAGCTTCTGCAAATTTTTAACTGCTTGTTTTTAGGAGTATAAATGTTACTTTTTTGCAGACCTTTGAGGTAAAAACAGGCCCTTGCATGTGCTATTATTGTCTGTGTTCATTTTAATGTTTCTGCAGCTTGGACTGCAGAAACTGCTTGCATCGTGGCCACCTCAGCTATTTACTAATTCTGTTAAGGCTTTAAAAAATAGAGACATTTACCTTTTCTGTCATCTTTAAAGCTGCGTAGTGGGCTGGGGAGGGGCTGTAGCCTGAGCTCAGGCTGACCCTATTTTTCTTTATATTCCCCAGCACCCAGAGAGGTGCTTGGCACATAGTAGGTACTCAGTCAGTGCATATGTGGAATAGATGTTGAATCTTCAAAGAAAGTAGAAATGTTTACTATACCTCTGAAGTATCTGCAATTGGACAGTTTTTATTTATGTTAGTTAGAAAACTTTCCCTTTGTGCCACATTTTTGTTCTCGACTTTGTTTTTGGTATATAAATCCTTTTTCTCTCTCCATTCCATCATGACATAAAACTTCAGCCCACACAGTTCATTTCTTCAAGTCACAACTACATCTTCTGTATTTGACAGTCATTCCCCTAAAGAGAACAGGCGGTATTGATATTCCCTCAGGCCATGTGCATTTCCTTTTTGTCACACACATTTCCTACTATGTTACTTGTTTTTTTGTTTTTTGTTTTTTGGTTTTTTTAAATTTATTTGTTTTTATTTTTGGTTGCGTTGAGTCTTCATTTCTGTGCGAGGGCTTTCTCTAGTTGCGGCAAGTGGGGGCCACTCTTCATCGCGGTGCGCCGGCCTCTCACTATCGCGGCCTCTCTTGTTGCGGAGCACACGCTCCAGACGCGCAGGCTCAGCAATTGTGGCTCACGGGCCTAGTTGCTCCGCGGCATGTGGGATCTTCCCAGACCAGAGCTCGAACCTGTGTCCCCTGCATTGGCAGGCAGATTCTCAACCACTGCGCCACCAGGGAAGCCCCATGTTACTTGTTTCTAAAACCTACAATCCTGTGCGATACAGGGCTCAAAGCTTGAACTCCCCTTGTGGCTGGCAAAAGGACTTTTTGACAACAAGCGCCGGATCCTTTCTGTGGAACTTCCCAAGATCTACCAGGAGGGTTGGAGGACCGTGTTCAGTGCAGATGCCAACGTGGTGGACCTCCACAAAATGGGGCCACATTTCTATGGGTTCGGCTCCCAACTCCTGCATTTTGACAGTCCAGAGAACACAGACATCTCCCAGTCTCTCCTGCAGGCAAGTTATTGATGTGAAAACCTATGGCATTGCACATATCTCAGGAGCCAGCCGTGGCAGCCACCAGATGTTACTCTTACCCGGGGAGTGTATGATTTATACAATCAGTTTCTTGTTATTCCGGGTCGGCCTACAATTAGACTGTGTTTGCTGATTATATATACACGTAAATATGGCTTGTCTGTCGCTCTTCATATTTGCTTGCTAAGAGTTGGGACCAGCAGGAAGTCCTGGAAATAAGATACTTGATTACAGGTGGCAGAGGAGACGCAGACCTCCTCTAAGTCCTCAACCAGATTCTTGCCTTTCGTGCCATTTAAATGTTCAGGGATTAAAATGTATCTGATTTCTCTCTCTCGCTTCTTCAGACGTTTGTTGGACGTTTCCGCCGCATCATGGACTCCTCCCAGAATGCTTACAACGAAGACACTTCGGCGCTGGTAGCCAGGCTAGATGAGATGGAGAGAGGCTTGTTTCAAACAGGGCAGAAAGGACTGAATGACTTTCAGTGTTGGGAGAAGGGGCAGGCGTCTCAGATCACAGCTTCCAACCTGGTTCAGAACTACACGAAGAGAAAATTCACTGACATGGAAGACTGAAGGCCAGAAGAACACAGAATTGCTTTCTGTAGACTTATCCCTCTGTGTGTCCTTGATAGGAGCCTAGTTGACCTTGTATAGGGCCAGAATCATGTCCCATCTTGTGACTTATTCCCTGCAGCCGTGTCGGGAGTGCTGCCATCTGGTGGGGAAACAACATGCTGGAGGATGTCCCTGGCCCTGTAAGCCTTCCAGGACTATCCCACCTGCTGACCCACAGACCAGACCTACTTAGCCCAGGAACCCACAGCCAAGGAGAAACCAAAGTCCTTCATAAATAAGGATCATGAATACCTATATCGCAATAGAGTTGGAACTGGGACTCCTCGTGCCTGGGAGTTTGGACAGCCTTAGATATCCAGTTTCACTAGCTCCAAAGGACAGGTACAAATGGGCCTTCCTAGCCTGTTCACAAAATGTCCTCTTGAGCTTAATTGCCTCATCTTCCTCATGGTTGCGCAAAGGACAGTACCCCCAGGATGCTGGCTCTACTTGTAAATATCTCCTGCCACCTGCCTGTGGGGAGTTACCCAGTTTCAAAAAACAGTTGCCAAGAATAAGGAAGGAAAAGGGAAAGCCCAGTGAGTGGCAAGGCTTTTACTAAAGAGAAGACATTGCTTTCCTCTTCTGTGAGGAGGGCTTCATGAACTGGACTTCACATAACTCTACAGTCAGCCTAGGCGGGAAATGGTTAAACTGAGCTTGTTTTTGCCTCTGGATCTTTAGAGCCCCCGCACAGTTATTCCATGCTCTCCCTAGGAAAGCTGTCAGGGAGTCGTTTGAAATCGCGAAGTAGTTGTTAAAGGGTGTTAACCAGCCCTTATTACATTGAAATCAGGGCTTCAGGGTTGCTGGTTATGAAGAGCCCTGTTTGAGAAGCTTAGCATGGCAGATGTGAGTGGGCAAGAGACCTCGGTCATGGTTTTTTTCTCTTCAGTAAGTTTTGCAATATTATTATATAACAGATTCCTGACCAGTTACTGAGACTCTGTTTAAGCAACCACAAAACTCTTTCCCTGGAGATCAAGGAGGAAACCTCAGGCAGAGTAGGAAACAGCATCCCTGGGACCCACTGGACTTTTTGAAGGGCAGTTATCGCCACACCATGGCTCCCCTTCCAACTTCCCACAACTAGTGAAAATTGCCTTTGTCGCTGGAAATTACAGTGGGATTTGGGTCTCCGGATTGTGCAGATGTCTTGATGCAAACTTAGAGTGTCAGAAATATTTTTTAAATGCCTGTTTTAAGATGGAGCTGATGTTTTTATAATTTTATTTTGGTGCTAAATAAATGATCCACTTTGCACATGAATACATTCTGTACAAGTACTATTTCTGTAACTCGAGTACTACAGATGATCAGGCAAAGCTATCAGAGAATTTTGTCTTTGATCGTATTTGACAATAATGCCCCAATAAATCCATGTTTTAGCAACTGCTCTTTTGTTTGCACAATACTCATAAATATGGGGGACATTCTCCATAGGGATGAGCCGTGTCCTCGGAAAGAGGGACTTGCATTGCTGTCACAGCACTTACGTATAGCCAGGGGCCCAGAGATGATTCATAGTCAGTGAGAAAAGCATATTTTTTAACTTTTGAATTCACAGACAGCTTTGTTTTTAAAGTCAATCCTAAGGCTGCTGCCGTTTTTTTTCTTATTAAAAAAAATTTGGCTCAGAGGCACATACCAAGAATATGTGGGTACGCACGTGTAGAATTTATTCCATTTTAAATTTTGAACAAATTATATTACAGGGAGCTTCCGAAGCCCATCTCCAATTACAGATTTGCCTTCTAGGCTGTCAGTTACTAACCCTCTCCCCAGCAACCTTCCCCCAAATCAGTCTCTTGGTCCCTTCAAAGAGGTGAATTTTTCAAAATAAGTCAACAAATTGGCTCAGATACCAAATCACTCTTAAAAACAAGGGAGAATGTGTGCTCTTTCCCCTTAAAGGCTCTGTTCCCAGGTAACTCTGGTCTTAAGTACATACAAAAGACCTCACTGTCTTCAGGCTTTTTCCCTGGGGTACAAGTGGGGCTGCTGAGAGGAAGGGCCAAGGCTTTGGTTTCCCAGGTCATTTCCTCCCACTCTCCTGACCTCTGCGTTTTGGATGGCTCCGTGGTCAGTCCTCGGATCTCTTCTAGCCATTCTGACTCCCTCCAGTGTCAAGTTTTAAAAACCACCATCTATACGTTGATGACTCCCAAATTCCATCTCCAGCCAGACCTCCCTTCAACTCCAGACTTGCGGCCAACCACCTGCTTGACATTCCACTTCAACATCTGACCCCACATGGCTGAAACTGAGGCCCTAATCTTATTCTCACAGTCTCCTCCTATCATCTTTCTCATCTCTGTTTTTGACAACTACATCCTTCCCTACTGCTCGGGACAGAAACGTAGGAGTCCTCCTTGGCCGTCTTTCTCTCACATCTTTTGGGTCAACCTTCAAGTCATTGGCAGAACCTGCCCGCCTCTTCCCCACCTCCACTCCTGTCCGGGATGGTTGAGGTCACCTCCCAACTCCTTCCCTGCATTCATTCACCCTTCCCCGCCTTCAGACTCTTCTCACCAGAGCAGCCACAGTGGTCTTGTTCAAAAATAAATCAGATCTTATTACTTCTCTGCTTAAAACCCTCCCTTGTCAGAAAAAGGCCACTATGCCATACCAGCACCATTTGTTAGAAAGTCCATCTTTACCCCAGTGATTTGGTATTGAATTTTCTTACTGCTTCCATAGCAGAAGTAATTTGTTCCTTATTTTAAACAAAAATTTCACCTTCTGCCTAAGAGATTTCTGAACATTTTATAGAGCTTCTTGTTAATCTCTGAGCACCACTGGACCTGAGAAGTTTCTGGACTACTGTGTCTGATGTAGTGAAATTGGAATGCAGAAATATTGAGCAGCTCACGCAAGTTCATGCAGAAGTCAAGTCCTGCTCTGAGTCTTTCTGTTCCACCATCCTTCAAGAAATTCCAGGAGAGCTTTTCATCTTTATGCCATCTGGGACAATGGTGTTTAAGTGAAAATATGATATTTTACACTGATCTTGGCAAAAGAAAATAATTGCAGAGGCTGTATGTACATTTCTGAAAGTAGGTATCTTTGTGTTCAAGAGAAAAATCTCTACTTGAAGTAACTTGTGGCACAAAATACAGGATAGATGCTTAAACTATAAGAATTACTCCAAGAACCTTAATTTCAACAGTCCTTATCTAATATAGGTAAGCTGAAAATCTTAATATTGATTACACATAGAAACAATTTTTAAAAGACAACTAAATGCCCTGAACCTAAAGGAAAGTGCCTAAAATTTGGAATTCTCTTGCTAACTCTTGATAGTGGCATTTTGAATGAACAATAAATCTCCCGTCATTAATGAGTAGTGAATAAAATGTATAGTGAATCAAGGGCAAGTCTGAGAAAATACAAAGTTACCCTCTTCCGAGAGCAAATGATTAACACATGTGACAAGCCTAGCGTGCTTTTGTTTGAGATCGTTTTGTTGATTTTTCCAGGCTTCTGCCTTTCTGCCTCGCTAATCAAAGGAGACACGGTACAATCAGACATAGTCAGACGCGGCTTGCTTTCCAAGCAGCCTTCCTCTAGGACACGAGACGAGCATTCTCCTTCCTGGGTGTGCTCTCCTGTTGCCTGCGTTGTGGTCTAAAGCAGGGGTCCCCAACCTTTTTGGCACCAGGGAGCGGTTTCGTGGCAGACAGTTTTTCCACGGACAGGGTGGGGGTAGGGTCTCAGGCGGTAATGCGAGTGATGGGGAGCAGCTGTAAATACAGGTGAAGCTTCGCTCACTTGCCCGCCGCTCACCTCGTGCTGCGCAGCCCGGTTCCTAACAGGACCGGTACCAGTCTGCCCAGGCGTTAGGGACCCCTGGTCTAAAGGGAGAAGGCCACGCCCAGAAGCCAGAGGCCTCCTATCTGTCAGAGATCAGAGTGAAGTCAACTCAAGGGGCATCATTTCGTTATACTTTTTTATTTGGAAATAATTTCAGATTTATAGAATAGTTGTAAAGATAGTACAGAGAGTTCCCCTATATCCTTCACCCAGCTTTCCCTAACGTCTTATGTAATCATGGTACGTTTATCAAGTATTACTGACTAAGCCACAGGCTTTAGTCAGATTTCACCAATGTCCTTTTACTGTTCCAGAATCCAATCCAAAGTTCTATGTTGCATTTAGGGAGCAATAATTTTTTAGAGCAATTTTGGGAAGCAAAACAGCATTAGATTCTTCCCTATATTCATTTCAGAAGGTAGGCTTATTAGAAAGGCGTCGTTGCATTGGGCTGCATAACTGGGGCCAACTAGGGGCCTAGTAGGGCTTGCACAGGAGCAAGCTGCTGGTGAGCTAGTTAAGAAGGGACAGAGTATTTGCTTTTCACCTGAAATTTTCACTTTTTCCCCAGTACTTGCATCTGATGGGAAAAGGCCTCTTTCATTTTACTTAAAACTTCTCCTTTCTCTGTCTGACAGCAGTAACTTGATATTCTCCCCTTTCACTTCTGGCGCATACTAGCTAATTTTCTTTGTATCTAAATGAGTTTAAAATGAGCACGGCTTTCTACCCTAACATTAACAAATGTCAGCGGAGCTCTGAAAATAGTGCCTGGGAACTGCTACTGTTTCAGAATGCGTAAAGGGAGCACGGGGAACCAGATAATCCTTGCAAACATCTCCCACCTATGGCCAATTAAAAAAAAAGAAAAAAGCCCAGAGGTTTGTATCTTTATGACATTCTCTGCTCCTGTATCACCCTTGAGAGAGAAGTTTCTTGGATTCTCACATGATTTGCATGCCTTCTCACGTGATTTGCATGGCTCCCTTTTGGCAACTAAAATTCTTCCCTGAAGACGGTTTCTTTGGATGCAGAAAGCAGATGAGGAGCTAAAAAGTATAGATTCAGGGGCAATGAATAGATTCAGGTGTGGTGAGGAGGCATTTTGGTGCTTGAAGAAAGACAGAAACCAGTGTTAAAAGCCGCCATTGGCGGGGTCACTGGAGGGAGAGATGACAAACGGTCGTTCCGGGAGAGTGGCTTTATCTTAATGGGAACAAGAGGCCTTGGCACTTGGCTATCTCTTAGGTTCAAGAGCAAAACATTTAAAAAACTTTTCAAAAGACACTGTCATTTTCTAATTTAGCATTTTATGTTCACGCATTTCTTCATCCAAGAGACCAGATAACAACTAAGTAAAGTGCTTCTCGTCCTGTCACTGAGCAGTCCAGGCAGTGTTTTCTCAGGTTTTGAGCCAGCTCAGCCCTCGATCAACATTTCAGAGGATTCTACTGGCTGAATTTCTAGATCGTTTTAAAGATTTTTAGGGAGAGCTCACCATATAACACGATACATCATGTTCATGTGTAGTCAGCAGGGATAATCAAGCTCTCTACTTTTTAAGGCATTTTTAAAAGAAATCAATAAAAATTGAAAAACCTCACTCCATTTGGAAAGACTGTTATATCCATAGACCATTGTGTTTTAAAAAGGCTTTTCTGCTGCTGCAAGTAAAACAAAGAAACCATAGGAAAAAAATGTCTTGGCTTATTGTAGACGCATCTGTCGAGAGAATAGCGTTTAGCTGAGTTACACGGAGGTGGACGGATTGCCTTGCTTAATTAAGGCTCAAGCATACCCACCTCCTTCGATGTCATCCACACCGTGTGGCAAGTTCCCTTGGGGACCCAGATGAAATAAATCTCTCAGGAAAGAGCTTATGTCTTCAGGCCCCCAAGATGGCCTTTAACCCAGGGAAGCCGAAGACAGAGAAATAGTGTAGGGGTGACTTGTTAGTAATATTCTCTGTGGGACCCCTTTGTTCAGTGATTCCACACCTGTTGCCTTCTAGAAGTGTAATGGATGGTAGGTGTCTGCCTGATGGCCCACTCATTCCCTGTCAGATTTGGGCCACAGTGTAGGAAGGTGCAAGCCAAACAGTTTTCCCAGTTTGAGGATGGACTGGGAGCCCGGTCAGCCACAGTTCACCCAGCTCGCTCCCTCCCGTCCACAGGATCATTCTTTGTGCCTCTTCTCACAAACCTCCAGCCTCTACTCTGGGTTTTGTGCCCAGAATTTGTTTTGGAGGCCTCAAAGGAAGTGCCACGCCTGCCCCTTCCAAATTCTTCCCAAAATAAACAGATGGTAGAAGAATGGAGAGTTTCTTATCAAATCTCCCTAAATTGGTAGCTGCTACCCAATAGCTTAGAGCTGAAGGGGCCCGTAAGAATTAACTGTTTTACAGGCTGGTAAAATAACTCTTTATCATGTTATATTTAGTACATGTAAAAGAATGCCAGTAACATAACTTTAGATTATGAAGTGTTGTAATAACAAGAATACCCAGGAACTTCCACTCACTTCAGTTCTAGAATATAATCAATGCTTCTGGTTCCTTTTACATGGTTTCCTGCTGCGCCCGCCCCCAGAGTTACCACAGTCCTGGGTTTTATGTTTATTATCCCTTGTTTTATATATCTAATGAATATTATTTTGATTTGGTTTTGAACTCTGTCAAAATAATACCCTGCCACCCACATGCTTCTTGCACTCAATTTTAAGTTTTAACTTTAAACCATGTTTTTTGCAGTTCATTTTTACTGCTGAATGTTACTCGATTCTGGGAACATGCCACGATTTCTATAAGCATCCTCTTATTACTGGACATTTGGTTCGTTTCCAGTCCTTTTTTCTATTACAGACATTGTCACTGTGCACATTCGTCCTCACATCTGAATCATTTATTTAAGAGTTGCTCTTGGGTAAGTTTTACCTAAAAGTTAAATTGCTGGCTTGTAGGGTCTGTGAGTGCTCAACTGCACAAGATGCTGCCAAAATGTACCAATTTACTCTCCCATCTGCTTGGTATGAGTCCTCATTATTAGATTTCTTAATTTTTGCCCAGTTAATGGGCATAAAATAACACCTTATAGTGATGTAGATTTGCATTTTCCTGAGCACTAATGAGGCTGAATATTTTATTATATGTTCATTGGCCATTCATGCTTCCTCTTCTGTGAAATTCCTTTTTGTGTCTTGCTCATTTTTCTATGAGGACATTTGTCTTTTTCTTACTGACCTATAGGAATACTCTGGATACTAATCCTTTATCAGTTATCTGTGTTGTAAAAAATCTCCCAGTTTGTGGCTTGTCTTTTAATTTTCTTTGTAGTATCTTTTGATGAATAGAAAAGTTCTTTTTTTTTTTAAAAATTATTAGCAACTTTAATTATTATTTATTTATTTTTTTGGCTGTGTTGGGTCTTCGTTTCTGTGCGAGGGCTTCCTCTAGTTGCGGCAAGCGGGAGCCACTCTTCATCGCGGTGTGCGGGCCTCTCACTGTCGCGACCTCTCCTGTTGCGGAGCACAGGCTCCAGACGCGCAGGCTCAGTAGTTGTGGCTCACGGGCCTAGTTGCTCCACGGCATGTGGGATCTTCCCAGACCAGGGCTCGAAGCCATGTCCCCTGCATTAGCAGGCAGATTCTCAACCACTGCGCCACCAGGGAAGCCTAGAAAAGTTCTTAACCTACCTTTTTTTTCTTTAAATATTTATTTATTTATTTATTTGGGTGCACTGGGTCTTGGTTGTGGCACGTGGGATCTAGTTCCCTGACCAGGGATAGAACCCTGGCCCCCTTCATTGGGAGTGAGGAGCCTTAGCTACTGGACCACCAGGGATGTCCCTACCTTTTTTTCAGTAAAAGAGAAAATAGGCACAAATAGGTAAGAGGAATTTTTCAATATAAAAGTATTACTATAGAAGAATGAAGTTGGACCCTTACCTAACACCATATACAAAAATTAACTCAAAATGGGTTAAAAACCTAAATGTAAGAGTTTCAGTTTTGTAAGATGAGAAAGTTCTAGAGATCTGTTGCACAACAACGTGACTATATATAATATTGTTGAACTGTACGTTAAAAGTGGTTAAGATGGTAAGTTTTAGGTTATTTTTTTATCACAATTAAAATTGTTTAACTGTAGCTAATGATATCTATTATTTATTGAGTGCTTACTCTGTGCCAGGCACTGCGATACCCACTTTATACACATTATCTTGTTATTTCATTTATTCTTTTTTTTTTTTGGTTTATTCTTTACAACCCTGAGAGAGAAATTACTGTTTCCCCTCATTTTCCAGAGACAGAGACGGGCTCAATGAGGTTAAGCAACTGCCCAAGGTCACACAGCAACAAGCGTTGAGCCCAGGGTTGGAACCCTGATCCAGCTGATCCTGAAGGGATCTTAGCTGCTCCACTGTACTGTCCAGTAAGCAGCAGAGCCCGGCCAGGAGCCATGGGCATCCTCTTCCCACCACACCACTAGGCGTCTTTCTCTTCAGCTTTGGTCCTTCCAACACAGCTTCTCCAGGCATCACCACACCATCACTCCTAAACATCTCCTTTGGGAAAATTGGCCCAAGTTATGCCTATATCGCGTAACTGTTATCTGCAATATAAATAGGACTCCTCTTTCTGTTTCAAAACACTGCTCATGTCATTGACAATTCATGCTCATTCCTGAGATACAAGTTGCTATTTTTGAAAAGTTATTTTGCATGGCATCTTGCCCCAGGGGCCCTTGGCCTGCTTAATCTGGTATCTCAATTGGCAGAACACAGTGCAGCCCTCTGGATTTGATTATGTGTCTAAGCTGCAACTTTGGCTGTTCCCAAACCTCCCCTGCCTCCCTCCATCCCCACCCCACCCCCTCACTCAAAACAAAGTGCCGAGTGGCTGATGGTTGGCCTAATGGCAGGGAGGTCTGCAGAAAGAAGAGCCCACAGGGCAAGGCTGGCAGGTTTTCCGGCTTCTTCCAAAGTGGATTTCACTGAGAGCAGAAACTTATCCCATTCCTTCACTTCTCCAGTGATGCTCTACCCTGTGCCAGCGCTGGGCACGGGGTCTACAGTGGGGAGTGGAATGGTCACTCCTCCCTGCCCTTGTGGAGTTTACATTCTCAAGGGGGGTTAGATCTGATTAACACAAGATCTGTGATATGAATTAAAGGGCGTGTGAAGGGGAACAGCTCAGGGGACCTTCTTTAAACTGGGTTCATAGAAGGCCACTCTAAGTTAGGATATGGAGTTGGCCAGGTGAAGAGCCCAGAGAAGAACATTCCAGGCAGTGAGGGTAGCAAGTGCCAAGGTCCTGGGGCAGGCAGAAGTGGGGTCTGTGGCTTGGCCTATTCTGAGGAAGGGAAAGCAGGCCTGGGTGACAGGAGCATGGAGGGCAAGGGTGAGAGTGACAGATAGTGAAGTGGGGGAAGGAAGCAGGGGCCAGACCATCACAAGCAAGAAGCCATACAAATTGCCTGAGAGCCTATGGCCGAAGCGCCATCCCAAGGTTGGTGGAGGGGCTGGAAGGGAGGGCCTCCAGGGGAGTGACATTTAAGCAAAATCTTATAGCAGTGATTCTCAAAGTGTGGTCCCCAGACCAACAGCATAAGCACCACTTGTGAATTTGTTAGAAATGCGGGTTCTCAGGCCCCACCCCAGACCTACTGCATCCCCCAGAGCACAAAGAACCAAGCCTGTACCCAGTAGATGCTTCATGTACTGAATGGTTGAGTTGCAAGCTGCCCAGCTCCATAATGTGCCCCAGTGTTAAAATGCAGAGTCCCGTGATGGGGGCACACCGCGGCCAGCGGGTCGCACCCACCCGGGCATGGAAGAAGGACAGGGCCCGGTTCACGTGGGTTTGGCTGATTTCAAGGTGCAAGAGTAGAGACAGAAAGTGAGAGAGTGGCATGGACATATATACACGACCAAATGTAAAATAGATAGCTCGTGGGAAGCAGCCTCATAGCACAGGGAGATCAGCTCGGTGCTTTGTGACCACCTAGAGGAGTGGGATAGGGAGGGTGGGAGGGAGACACAAGAGGGAGGGGATATGGGGATATATGTATACGTATAGCTGATTCATTTTGTTATACAGCAGAAACTAACACAACATTGTAAAGCAATTATACTCCAATAAACATGTTAAAAAAAAAAAGAGACAAATGCATCTCTACAGCTCTGCCAAGTGAAACTTAGCACTTGGCCTCCGTGTGCCCTGGGGCAGTGCTTAGACTTTTACAAGATGTGGAAGGAATGAACATTCATTGGAAGACTTTAAACTGGTTTTGAGTTACAAAAATCAGGCCAAAAACAAACAAAGGAAAAAAACACCAAGTAGAAGGGAAGTTACATTATCTTCAACCTCAGCTAACTCAAAACCAGCTGCAGAGGATGTTGCCAAATTATCTGTTAAGAAAACCCACCTTGGGGCTGGGAATGAGCCTGAGACGTCAACCCCCGGGGGTCCTTTTGAAAAGAAAGTTCTCCGCCTGTGATCAGAACAGAACAGAACAGAACGCTCACTTTTAAAAAGCGCCTCCTACAGCACTGCAGAGCCTCAGGCCTGGACACTTTAATTGCTCTGAGAGAGCAAGTTAATGGGGTTTTAATGAAAATAGAACCCAAATGGGCATTAAGTCCGCTCTTTTTTTGCAGCCAGGGGCGCTGCCAGAGTTGCAGTTCCACAGGTGTTAGGGCTGGCCCCCTTTATGCAGTGAGACCCTGTTGAGAATTACATAAGGGAAATGGGCTCGTGGAGTCAATAATTTGAAAGTCCACAAAAAGCAGTTGGAGAACTCTTTCATCTATGGCCTGTTCTATCCAGGAAAAGACAGGTCAAATCATGTCCTCAAATCACCACAGGCATTAAAAGCTTGGGCGTGGCGTGTCCGGTACCAGTGTGGCCAGTGAAGTTCATTGGCTGCTCCTCCAGCCAGTTCCAATCTTCAAAAAGTAAATAGGGTGCCGGTTTTTATCTCATTAGTGGTTTTAGGCAGGATCATTTAGTAATGAAGGGCTCAGGCCCTGGGCTGAAGCCACCTGGGTTCGAAGCCCACGTTGGCCACTTTAGAGTTGCCCAGCTTGGGGGCAAGTTGGGTACCTCTGCGCCTCACTTTCCTCATCTATAAAATGGGTGTCATGATTGTACTAGTGTTGTAGGGTCTTGAAAGCACTGAATGGGTGGTCTGTAAAGTGCTTAGAGCCGCGCCACACCCACGGTAAGCCCTAGAATAGTGCTGGCTAGTGGGGGAGATTGGGAATCAAGCATAGGCCCAGGAAGCAGGTACGCAGACTAATGTGATGGAGAAACTACGAGAGGGCTGGGGGTGTAAGGAGTAGCCAGGCTCACAGAGGCAGCGAGAGCAGAGGCCCTGGGCAGGAAACAGCACAGAAACGCCAGGGCGGCTGGGACACAGTGGAAGAGAAGGAAGCGAGAAGTGTTTGTAGCTGCTGGTGAGGGCCAGATCCTACAGGCGCTTGGAGATCAGGGCAAAGGTATTATTATAAAAGCGACGAGGAAACAGAGAAGCAACCGAGCCCAGTTATCTTTTTAAAAGCTCGGAGACCTTTCTGGCTGCTGTGCGGGAACAGACTAGGAACAGACAGGTCCGGGAGGGATGGCCTTTGGGAACAGGGAGACCTCTTGGGAGACTGCTGCGATCATGCAGGGACAGACGGAGCTGCCTGGACCAGGGAGGGGATGAAAGAAGTGAAGGGAGCAGAGGACGCGGTGACGACTGAATGTGGGGGAGGGAGAGAAGTGCAGGTCCAGACGACATGCTGGTTTGTAGCCTTGGAACCGCAATGAGAAAGCCCCAGGGAGAAACGGGTTTGGCCAAGATGATATAATCCCACCTGGCTAACAATGTGGCCCCTCCGCCTTTACCCTGGGCGCGCTGTGTGTAGTTTCCCAGTTGGCTTTTGTCACTTAATTTCCACACTGCTCCAAGATCCTCATGATCGCTGCTCGTGCTTAGGGCATAAGAATGTGCAGTAGGTCTGCACTCCCGTTTACATAACCACCTGCCCCTGCCCGGTGACTGAGCCTGTTTCTAATCCTGACAGTAACCAGGATCGTGGTCCTTCCTGAGACTTCCTGGCAGCTTGGACGTGGAGCCCCTGAGCAGCCCCATGGTGGGGGGAAAGCACTTCGGAGTTTGGAGGCTTTTTTAATCTTAGAACTCTTTCATACTTTAACTGTGTGTGTTGTATTTGGTTACATAAATAATATGTAAAAGATTCAGACAATCCAGAACAGAACATGAAGTCCCCTTCACCATGACCTCCCCTGCCCAGCTCCCGGCGCCTCCCTGCAAGTGACCATCATCAACAAACAGGCGGCTTCCTTCCAGACCCCTTTCAAGGCCTTTACACTCTTACGCTCGTCCTTTATGTATGTTGGACCTTATTATACATCTGTTTTTACCAAATAATACATCTTGTGGGAGAGTCAGAGATCTAGCTACCGTGTTTTCTTTTTTTAACAGCTGCACAGTTTTTCTAATATGGTGGTATTATATTTTATTGAATATTTTATTTTGTTTATTTTATTTACTCACCTTCTCTGAGGGTTTGGGCTGTTTACTAATTTTCACAATGCTTCCATGAATGTCACTGGACTTATATTCGGGCTCACAGGCAAGAATTTCTGTCCAGCAGATTCCTGGAAATGGAATTGCTGGATCAAAGGGCAGGTACACTTAAAATTTTCATAGCGTCTTCCAAATTATCTTCCCCAAGTGTGCCATTTTCTTAAAAAAAAAAAATTCCTTTGGTTACAAAAAGTAATTCATGTTCTTGCAAAACATGTACGGAATACAAATAAGACCAGAAAAGAAATTTTAACACACTCATAATTCCATCACCCAGGAATAACAGCTATTAACATATAATTTAGTTATTTGAGCTTTTTACTGTATCTCACAAAGATCTTTTCAAGTCATTAAAGCGTCTTCTGTGGTGACATTCTAGGTTGTTAATGTGGTTTAGGCACAAGAAGAGGAAAGCTTGTGTAGAAGGAGGGAAACTAAAAAGAAATTTTTTAAAGACTGTGCTAAACAGTTGATAACCCATGTGCAGGATATGTTCACCTGAACTACTTATGTAGAAGAATTATTCTACAACGCTGGTTCTTGAATGTCTCTGAGAATCTGATAAAGCTGTCTCCTTCCCAGCAATGTGTATGATCACACAATTTACATATAATTTCAGGGGTTCATGTCCCTTCTTCCCCCACCAGAAAAAATTCATTGTCTACAGCATCATTTTAAATGGTTGCGTTGAATGCCTCAGGGTGGCTGGAGCACAGCTCATGTAACCCATAGGGTGTTAAGAATATGGACTCGAGTCAGACACACCCCATCAAATCCTGGCTCGACTGCATGCTCTTCAGTCCCTCTGCCTGGTCCCTCACTTGTAAAATCCAGACAATGATAGGTGGGTTATAGGGTGGTCTGGAGTTTAAAGCGTTCACGTGCATAAAATGTTTAAAACAGGGTCTGGCACACGGTAAGTGCTAATTAAATGTCAGCTCTTATTATTTCCAGTGTTTGGCTTTTGTAACATTTCTAACTCTATTTTTGCACACTTCTGTGATGACTTCCCGGGGATAAATTCCTAGATGTGGAATAGCTGTGTATTTATAAGATTTTGGATACATAATGCAAAACTCCTCTATAAAGATTCAGATTCAATCATTATCTAGGACTGAGTTTCCAGTGGTGAACAGATGGATGAAAATCCACGCCTTGGTGGAGTTTACATCAGAAAAGGGGTAGACTGTAAACAAAATAACGAAGTGACCTATTAGAAGGTGACAAGTGCTGTGGAGAGAAATGAAGCAAGGCTGGGGGTGGGAGGGCTGGGACGGGGTGGCGGTTGAGGTTCTGAAGGGACCTGAAGGAGGGAGGGAAATGGGAGGACCATGTTCCAGGCCGAGGGGACAGGTACGAAGGGCTTGGGGGCAGGAACGTGCAGGGAGTGCCTGAGGGGGATCCAGGAGGAGAGGAGGACAGAGCCAGAAGGGGGCAGGGACACTTCACGGAGAGCCCGCAGGCTGAATCAAACTACACTTTGGGAGCAGTTTTAATTCTGTCCAACGATCAGTCTAGGAAGCATGAAGTAGGTGTTCAAGGGGACAATTGGAATGAACTGAAATTATGTCTTCCTTGTTTCAGTCTATGCTTAAGGGCACTGAAAGGAAAAGACAGCTCTCAACGTTTCTCCAGGAAAATCAGAGGTTCCTTGTTTTCTGAGTAAAACATGTGAATGTCTCACATACTCAAGTCCAGTCTTTTTTTTTTTTCTTCCTAGAACAGTAAGAACCAAGAACAAAATGAAAAGACACAAGCTTGTTTTGTTTGTTCCTGGGCCGTGTTCCCGGGACAGCTTGTTTGCCAGGTGTGTGATTCTGAGATGATGTTTATCAAGGGAACTTAGGTCTACAAGTCTGAGATGACATTGCCCGGGGTCGAGGGTCCCTGGGTCCCACGCCTCACCCCCTCCTGTCTTCCCTGCACCCCGCGGCCACAAAGCATCAGCCCCAGAGATGCATGCAGGGGGCAGAAAGGCCAGCTCAGAGGTTGCAGTTCAGGGCAAAGAAGTAGCAAACCACAAGTTCATCTTGGGGACGCCATGGTGGAGACAAGTGACCTGGAATTTCTACCCACTTCCTCCAACTGCAGAACCTCTGCTTCAAATAAACCAGGGAGTTGTGGGGGCTTGGGAAGGACCAGACTTTGAGCTGAAATGGTTAGAAATGAGGGGAGACGAATGGGTGTGGAAGTGAGGCTGGTGGGTGCGGGTGTTGCCGTATGGGGTCAAAGCTGAGCCCTGACAGGACGCTTGCTCCTCCTGTGTGGGTGTCACCTACACCCTTACAGGCGCTCCCGTCGGTGACTCGGCTGGCCGACGATATGTCACTGATCGCCTACTGTGTACACTAGGCACAGGGCCGCTGCCACAGGAGAGGTTATAAAGAATCGTACCCGGAGGAGCTGCCAGTTCCCGCCGGGGGGGGGGGGGGGGGGGGACACTTTGCTCCACTTGCTGGCTAAGCGCCCCGCAAGCCTTGCCTGCTCCAAGTTAACACCAATCAGCTGGATGTTTCTGTCTCCACTCTCTCCCCTCCTTCCCTCCCTTCTTTCCGTTTTGCAGATGGTACAGTTTTGTCATTATGAGGTGGGGTTAGACATAATATCGTCTCCTGATAACTCTACCTCAGTTTATTTTAATTTTTTAGCAAGCTTCAATAAGCAAGTTTAAATGCTTGTTGAAAAAGATAAAACTATATAAAAACATCCAAAGAAGAAGGGCAAATCTTCACCGCTTTTACTTCCTGCTCTTCCTCTCCCGAGATACCCACTGTTAACATATCAGTATTTATTTTCCTGCTTAGACCCTTTTTTCCCTGTACACACCTATTTCTGCATACAGTTTTTATACAGAAAGAGAGTATAAACTCTTGTTTAATTCACTTCTGTACTTCCAGCTTCAGGAACATGATAGACATTGAAACTATTTGTTGAACAAATGAATTAAGAATTTCTGAGATTTGTCTTTCTCATTTAAAAATGCACCATGGACAGCCCTCCATGTCTCCAGCTCATTCTTTCTATGGCTGCCTAGTATTCTATAGAATGTCTGCACGGTTGTTCAACCACAACCCTATTGTCAGACATGGGCTTCCCCCTGCTTTCAGTATTGAAGGCCTTGCGCCTACCTCCTCCCACACTCACGTATTTCTCTAGGCAACTGTGGTAAACAGAATAATGGCTTCCCAAAGATGCTCACATCCTAGCCCTCAGAACCTGTGAATTTGTTTCCTTCCATGGCAAAAGGACTTGCAGGTGTGATTAAGCTGAGGCTCTTGAGATGGAGTCTCCTGGATTATCAGGTGTGTCCAATATAAGGCACCTTATAAGAAGGAGGCCGGAGGCTCACGGTCGGGGGTGGAGGTGTATGAGGAAGCCGGGGGAAGGCAGGAGCTGTGCTGACAGAGCAGAGGTTGGGGTGACGCCATTGCTGGAAGGTGCTATAAGCCAAAGAACGCGGACAGCCTCCAGAAGCTGGAAAAGGCAAAGAAATGGACTCTCCTCTAGAGCCTCCAGAAGGAATGCAGCCCTGCCGGCCCATTTTGGACTTCTGACTTCCAGAACTGTAAGATAATCAATTTTGGGGTTTTTTTCCAATTTTTTTATAGTGATAAAAATTTTATAGTGATAAAATTTACTGTCTTAACCATTTTTAAGTATACCGTTCAGTGGCATTAAATACCTGCATAATGTTTCATCAACACCATCCATCTCCATAACTCTTTTCATCTTGTAAAACAGAAATTCTAGACCTATTAAACAATAACTCGCCATTTCCCCCTCCCCTCTGCCCCGGCAACCAACCTTCTACTTTCTGTCTCTATGATTTGGACTACTCTAAATGTCTCATATAGTGGAATCACATGGTATTCGTCTTTTTGTGGCTGGCATATTTCACTTAATATAATGTTCTTAAGATGTATCCATGTTGTAGCATATGTCAGAAGTTCCTTCTTTTTAAAGGCTGAATAATACTCCATTTTATGGTGGTGAATTTCTAGGCAGAACTGAGACAGGCATTCTTAGCTGAGACGCTAAGAGGTGGTTAAAACAGTATTAG
Organism: Balaenoptera musculus; assembly: GCF_009873245.2. Lineage (NCBI taxonomy): Eukaryota > Metazoa > Chordata > Mammalia > Artiodactyla > Balaenopteridae > Balaenoptera > Balaenoptera musculus. The sequence goes on from NC_045803.1 coordinate 33,636,519, forward strand.
AACATCAAGGTAGCTGATTCCAAGCAGAAAAAACAGCTGACAATGTAGCGATGTATTTGAATCTGCTGTAATTAAGATTTTCTACAGGCTGTGGGGTGGGTGAGAGACCTCATTGACAATTTTATCAAACTTGTGATGTTTAAATTCAACAAAACGTTTACATAACAGATTTCAGAAGGAAATTAAATCTGTTTTAGTTTCACTTTTCTACTTAAAAATATAAATGGGCTAAAGGAAAGCTGATTTGATTAGATGTAGAATACTAAAGTGTGTAAATATGTCAGGGTCTAAAGCCAGTGGAGACACAAACAGGTGTGAGAAATTCCGTGCTCTTGATGACTAAAAATGGGTGTGTAAAATCCTAGAGAAGCTTTAATTAAACAGTTCAAAAAAGGTAGCTCCTTTCTACAGAAGTTTTGCAGATTTTGATAGTTGTAGATTCTTTTTTGCTGTGTTGTAAAAAACAAAAAACAAAAAAGCTAACTATTTTAAACCAGAAAATTTTGTTTACCCATTCATCTATCAGTGACCACTTGGGTTACTTGTATGTTTTAGCCATTGTCAATAATGCTGCTATAAGCATTGGAGTACTAATACCTCTTTAAGATCCTGCTCTCAGCTCTTTTGGGTATATATCCAGAAGTGGAATTCCTGGATCATATGGTAATTCTATCTTAAAATTTTTAAGGAACCTTCATACTGTTTTCAACAGCAGCTGTACCAGTTTTTTTTTTTTTTTTTTTAATTTATTTTATTTTTGGCTGCGTTGGGTCTTCATTGCTGCACTCAGGCTTTCTCTAGTTGCGGTGAGCGGGGGCTACTCTTCGTTGCAGCACATGGGCTTCTCATTGCGGTGGCTTCTGTTGTTCTGGAGCACGGGCACTAAGCATGCGGGCTTCAGTAGTTGTGGCACGCTGGTTCAGCAGTTGTGGCTCACGGGCTCTAGAGCGCAGGCTCAGTAGTTGTAGTGCACGGGCTTAGTTGCTCCGCGGCATGTGGGATCTTCCCAGACCAGGGCTCAAACCAGTGTCTCCTGCGTTGACAGTCAGATTCTTAACCACTGCGCCACCAGGGAAGTCCCCTATTCTCTAATCTTTATTTCCTTCCTTCTGCTAGCTTTGGGTTTAGTTTGTTCTTTTTCAAGTTCCTTAACTTGTAAAGTTATGTTCTTAATTTGAGATCTGGTTTTTTTAATGTGTTTATAGCTGTAGATTTCCCCCTTAGGACTGCTTTTGCTGCATTATAGTTTTGGTATGTTGCATTTTTTTTTTTTATAAGTTTTCTTTTATTTATTTATTTATTTATTTATGACTGTGTTGAGTCTTCGTTTCTGTGCGAGGGCTTTCTCTAGTTGCGGCAAGTGGGGACCACTCTTCATCGCGGTGCGCAGGCCTCTCACCATCGCGGCCTCTCTTGTTGCGGAGCACAGGCTCCAGACGCGCAGGCTCAGTAATTGTGGCTCACGGGCCCAGTTGCTCCGTGGCACGTGGGATCTTCCCAGACCAGGGCTCGAACCCGTGTCCCCTGCATTGGCAGGCAGATTCTCAACCACTGTGCCACCAGGGAAGCCCGGTATGTTGCATTTTTGTTTTCATTAAAACTAAGGAGTTTCTAATTCACCTTGTGATTTATTCTTTGATCCATTGGTTGTTTAAGAGTGTGTTGTTAAATTTCAGTATATTTGTGGATTTTCCAGTTTGCCTACTGTCACTGATTTCTCACTTTATCTCATTGTGGTCAGAGAAAATATGATAGTTATCTTTTAAAATCTATTGACACTTAATTTTTGTGGCCTAACATATGGTCTAACCTGGAAAATATCCCCGTGCACATAAGAAGAATGTGTATGCTTTTGGTGGTGGGTAGAGTGTGCAGTGTCTGTTATATATAGTTGGTTTGTTGTATCTATTTCCTTACTTCTGTCTGCTTGCTCTATCCATTATTTCTCTCTTCAATTCTGTCAATTTTTGCTTTATTTATTCAGTTGTATGTCATTAGAAATGTAAGTGTTTATAATGTTACAGCAAGAGGATATATCAAATTTCTATTAATATATAATGTCCTACTTTGTCTCTTGTAAACTTTTTGATTTAAAATCTGTTTTGTCCAGTGTTAGTACAGCCAACCCTGCTCTCTTTCGGTTACTGTTTGCATGGAATATCTTTTTCAATTCTTTCACTTTTGATCTATTTGTGCCTTTTGATCTAAAGTGAGTCTCTTGTGGATAGTATATAGTTGGACTGTGTTTTTTTAACCATTTTGCCAGTCTGTCTTTTGGGGAGTTTAATCCATTTACATTTAAAAGAGTAATTACTGGGAAGGAGAGACTTCTGTCATCTTATTTGTTTTCTATACATTTTACAGCTTTGTTTTTCACTCCCTGCATTACAGTACTGTCTTCCTTAGTGTTTAGTTGACTTTTTTTTTTCGGTAGTGAAATGTTTAAATTCCTTTCTCATTCCTTTTTGTTTATATTCTGTAGCTATTTTCTTTGTGGGTACCATGGGGATTACATTTAACATACTAAAGTTATAACACTCTTATTTGAATTTATACCAGCTTAACTTCAATAATATATAAGAACTCTGCTCCTTTACAGCTCCATCCCCACCGCTTGCTGTTGTTATCACAGAATTACACCTTTATACATTGTGTGCCCCAGAATAATGTAAACTAATAATGATTTTTAATGCATTAGTCTCAAGTCATTTAGAAAACAAAGTGGAATTATAAGCCATTGTTACAGTAATGTTAGCTTTTATAATTGCTTATGTACCTTTATTGGGATCTTTGTTTCTTCATATGGCTTCTAGTTGAATCTTTTTTCTTTCAGTTTCTCAGTCTTGATTATTTCCATTGTCCTATCTTTGAGTTCACTGATTCTTATGCCTGTTCAAATTTGCCTTTGAATCCCTCTAGTTAATTTTTCATTTCAATTACTATACTTTTCAGCTCCAGAATTTCTTTTTGGCTTCTTTTTAGGTTTTCTGTCTCATGATTGATGTTTCCATTTTTGTTCATACATTTTCCTGATTTCTTCCAAATCTTCCTTTAGTTCTTTGAGCATCTTTAAGACAGTTGTTTTAAAACAGTTGTTTTGTCTTCTGTATCTGCCATCAAGTCTTTTTCAGGGATAGTTCCTGTTGGTTTTTTTTTTTTTTTCTTTGAATGGGCCATACTTTTCTGTTTCTTTGTATGCCTTATGATTTTTTTGGAAAAAATTTGAATATTTGGATTTAATAATGTGGTAATTATGGAGACCAGATTCTCCCTGTTACCCAGAGTTTGCTGTTTTTTGTTACTGCTTTGTTTAATAGCGTTTTTTTGTTTGTTTGTTTGTTTCCCATTGCTGTAGGCTATCTATGTGCCAAGGATCAGCTGAGGTATAGTTTAAAGTCTTGGGTCTTTTCAGAGCCTTTCCTTGGGCATGCACGATCACTTGCTAACTTCCCCCATATATGCAGTTGTTTTGCATGTCTGATGGTTAATTTTGTGTCAGTTTGCCTGGGCTAAGGAATGGCTAGATAGCTGGTAAAAAAATTATTTCTGGGTATGTTTGTGAGGGTGTTTTCAGAAGAGATTAGCAAAGAGATTAGAAGAAAGTCAATACACTGAGTGAAAAAGATCTGCCTTCACCAATGTGGGCAGGCCTCATCCCATGCATCAAGGGTCTGAATAGAACAAAAAGGCAGAGGAAGGGCAAATTATGTCTCTCTTTTTAAGCTGGGAGGTCCATCTTCTGCTGCCCTCAGAGATACCAGAGCTCCTGTTTCTTGCACTAGCAGCCCCTCACCCGCCTGGTTCACAGGCCTTCAGCATTTTACTGAATTATGCCCATGGCCTTCCTGATTCTCCAGACTGCAGATCATGTGACTTCTCAGCCTCTGTAACATGAGCTGACTCCTATAATAAAATTCATATAGTTATACATAGAGAGAGAGAGGGAGATATCTGTATAGAGATATCAATCTACGTATATCATATTGGTTCTCTTTCTCTGGAGAACCCTAATACAGTATCCTTGTCTTTAATGTTTGGCCCTAAAAAGGAAGAAAAAGAGAAAAATGAAGAGGGCAGTAAAGGGCACCCACCCTTTAAGTCCCCTGGAAGTCACTTCAGCTGGAGGTGGAGGGGCAGCAGCAATCTAATCAGAAGCAGCAACAGGCAATCAGAGCATAGGTCTCCAGCATTTGGAGCACAGGGTCCTCTTTTGCCCAACCTGGCTCCCACAAGCTGTATGCAAACAGCTGCCCACCATGGGAATGGGGGATGGGTAACTGCTATGCTCAGAGCTGAAACTGACCAAAATGAAGCACAGTTTACCTGTCCAAGCCTTTCCCTGGAAGTGGCAATCCTTCAATAGACTCCAGAGTTCCAAATACTTACATGAGACAGATTCTGCCAGTACAGTTGTTGTCTGGGGGGCGGGGGGGAGACAGATTCCTGATGCTTCCCATCCCACTGTCTTTCCAGAATCCTTTCAGTCTGTGTTCTTCGAAACCACCTAGTTCATAGTAATTTGTTACAGCAGCAGTAGAAAACTAATTCAGCAAGAGACCTAAAAATTTCTAGTTCAAAGTATGAACTCATTTTCTCAATTCATTTATTGTCTCTCATATAGACATGGTATCCATCCTGGTCACTGCCCTCCTGACAATTCCCAATGTGCCCATGTTCCTCTCAAAATGTCAATCGCAGAATGACCCACTGCTCTAGACCCTGCCCACTGGTACAGAGTAAGCATTTTGTTCGATTTGATCAGCGTGTCTGGGAATTTCGCATTAAGCTCTGCTCATTAAGCTAGAAATGAACTCAACACCTAAATCTACCGCAGTCCCATCTCTTCTGTCCTGTTCTTGTGTCACTGGTTTGTTTTTGACCTTGGGGCAGGACTTTATCCTTTCTAAACTTAACGTTGTCTAAAGTGAAATATTAGCATCTCCATCATCAAGCTAGACTAGTTGTTTGTTGCCATTTCAATTCCTTGTGCTTTCGGAGAATAGGAAGAGCAGGTAGATTTGGCCCCTTAACCTGGGAGGAAGCTAACAGACATTATAAATAGAGTAGGTAAAAGCCACCATGTCAAAACTGGCTCAGCTTCAGGGCTTTAGATGCCTAAGATGTGGCGGCGGGCTCCCAATCCGGTTCCATCCGGTTCTCCCCGCCCCCGCCCCCGCCGCGGGTCCCCCCAGCTCGGGCGGCAGGAGAAGCGGCAGCGGACCGGCAGCCCGGCTTCGCGAAGGCTCTCGGCGCGCCGCGGCCCGCAGGCACCCGGTACGTACCCGCCCCGCCGCCGCGATGCCCAAGAGGAAGGTCAGTTCCGCCGAGGGGGCGGCGAAGGAGGAGCCCAAGAGGAGATGCGCGAGGGTGTCCGCTAAACCCGCTCCTGCAAAAGTGGAAACGAAGCCAAAAAAAGGCGGCAGGAAAGGATAAATCTTCAGACAAAAAAGTGCAAACAAAAGGGAAAAGGGGAGCAAAGGGAAAACTGGCTGAAGTGGCAAACCAAGAGACTAAAGAAGACTTAGCTGCAGAAGATGGAGAAACTAAAAACGAGGAGAACCCAGCTTCTGATGAAGCAGGAGAGAAAGAAGCCAAGTCTGATTAATATCACACATCCGGTCCTATCAGTGGTCCCTGTCTCCCTTCTTGTACAATCCAGAGGAATATTTTTATCAACTATTTCGTAAATGCAAGTTTTTTAGTAGCTCTAGAAACATTTATAAAAAGGAGGGAATCCCACCTCATCCCATTTTTTAAGTGTAAATGCTTTTTTGTAAGAGGTGAAATCATTTGCTGGTTGCTTATTTGTTGGTACAACCAGAAAATAATGGGATATTGAACATGGGAGGCTTTGTCTTGGGTGCCAGCTTAACATTCCACGGATGGAGGGTAGCTTTTATATCCTATAATACAAAGCGTACTAAATGGCAGTTTGGAGTCAGTTGTGCATTTAATGTCTTAAACACTTTACATTACTTCTCTTCCCATGTTGTTTTTGGTAGAATTGTTTCCTAAAGCAAACCACTCACCCCTTGATCTTGGCTCTCCTGGGCAGAATTTTGTGCACTCTGTAACATCTTTGGTCGTGGTAGTCCAGTTCTTCTCGTAACTGTTAATGTGCTGTGAACGACTGACAATTTGAGTATGTACTGTATATGATATTAAACTGTGAATTAGTGGGACTTACGATGTAACAGCATATCAATATTTGAAGATATTGGTACTTGATATCCTGTGAAGGAAAATTTGCCTCCAAATTTTAAGCTGGAAAGTCCCTGGAATAACTGTTCAGAAAAGAATCACAACTACATGACTTTTTAGATTTTTGGTGTGTATGTTGAGAATTGTGTACAAATTGAAATGTGTGTGTACTGATCCTCAAAACAATCAGTAAAATCTCAATTATGGAAAAAAAATCCCTAAGATGTGATTTATAGGGGAAAACTTCACCAAAGAGCCCAGCTCAAAGCAGGGACTGAATTTTTTTTTTTTTTTTTTTTTTGTCGTATATGGCCTTTATTATGTTGAAGTAGGTTCCCTCTATGCCCACTTTCTGGAGAGTTTTTATCATAAATGGGTGTTGAATTTTGTCAAAAGCTTTTTCTGCACCTACTGAGATGATCATATGGTTTTTCTTCTTCAATTTGTTAATATGGTGTATCACATTGATTGATTTACGTATATTGAAGAATCCTTGCATCCCTGGGATAAATCCCACTTGATCATGGTGTATGATCCTTTTAATGTGTTGTTCTGTTTGCTAGTATTTTGTTGAGGATTTTTGCATCTATATTCATCAGTGATATTGGTCCGTAATTTTCTTTTTTTGTAGTATCTTTGTCTGGTTTTGGTATCAGGGTGATGGTGGCCTCATAGAACGAGTTTGGGAATTTTCCTTCCTCTGCAATTTTTTGGAAGAGTCTGAGAAGGATGGGTGTTAGCTCTTCTCTAAATGTTTGATAGAATTCACCTGTGAAGCCATCTGGTCCTGGACTTTTGTTTGTTGGAAGATTTTAAATCACAGTTTCAATTTCATTACTTGTGATTGGTCTGTTCATATTTTCTGTTTCTTCCTGGTTCAGTCTTGGAAGGTTATACCTTTCTAAGAATTTGTCCATTTCTTCCAGGTTGTCCATTTTATTGGCATAGAGTTGCTTGTAGTAGTCCCTTAGGATGCTTTGTATTTCTGCAGTGTCTGTTGTAACTTCTCCTTTTTCATTTCTAATTTTATTGATTTGAGTCCTCTCCCTCTTTTTCTTGATGAGTCTGGCTAATGGTTTATCAATTTTGTTTATCTTCTCAAAGAACAAGCTTTTAGTTTTACTGACCTTTGCTATTGTTTTCTTTGTTTCTATTCCATTTATTTCTGCTCTGATCTTTATGATTTCTTTCCTTCTGCTAACTTTGGGTTTCGTTTGTTCTTCTTTCTCTAGTTCCGTTAGGTGTAACGTTAGATTGTTTACTTGAGATTTTTCTTGTTTCTTGAGGTAGGCTTGTATAGCTATAAACTTCCCTCTTAGAACTGCTTTTGCTGCATACCATAGGTTTTGGATGGTCGTGTTTTCATTGTCATTTGTGTCTAGATATTTTTTGATTTCCTCTTTGATTTCTTCAGTGATCTCTTGGTTATTTAGTAACGTATTGTTTAGCCTCATGTGTTTGTGTTTTACGTTTTTTTTCGTGTAATTGATTTCTAATCTCATAGCGTTGTGGTCAGAAAAGATGCTTGATAGGATTTCAATTTTCTTAAATTTACTGAGGCTTGATTTGTGACCCAAGACGTGATCCATCCTGGAGAATGTTCCTTGCGCACTTGAGAAGAAAGTGTAATCTGCTGTTTTTGGATAGAATGTCCTATAAATATCCATTAAATCTATCTGGTCTATTGTGTCATTTAAAGCTTCTGTTTCCTTATTTATTTTCATTTTGGATGATCTGTCCATTGGTGTAAGTGAGGTGTTAAAGTCCCCCACTATTATTGTGTTACTGTCGATTTCCTCTTTTATAGCTGTTAGCAGTTGCCTTATGTATTGAGGTGCTTCTATGTTGGGTGCAAATATATTTATAATCGTTATATCTTCTTCTTGGATTGATCGCTTGATCATTACATAGTGTCCTTCCTTGTCTCTTGTAACATTCTTTATTTTACAGTCTATTTTATCTGATATGAGTATTGCTACTCCAGCTTTCTTTTGATTTCCATTTGCATGGAATATCTTTTTCCATCCCCTCACTTTCAGTCTGTATATGTCCCTAGGTCTGAAGTGGTTCTCTTGTAGACAGCATATATATGGGTCTTGTTTTTATATCCATTCAGCAAGCCTGTGTCTTTTGGTTGGAGCATTTAATCCATTCACGTTTAAGGTAATTATCGATATGTATGTTCCTATGACCATTTTCTTAATTGTTTTGGGTTTGTTTTTGTAGGTCCTTTTCTTCTCTTGTGTTTCCCACTTAGTAGAAGTTCCTTTAGCATTTGTTGTAGAGCTGGTTTGGCGGTGCTGAATTCTCTTAGCTTTTGCTTCTCTGTAAAGCTTTTGATTTCTCCATCGAATCTGAATGAGATCCTTGCTGGGTAGAGTAATCTTGGTTGTAGGTTCTTCCCTTTCATCACTTTAAGTATATCATGCCACTCCCTTCTGCCTTGTAGAGTTTCTGCTGAGAAATGAGCTGTTAACCTTATGGGAATTCCCTTGTATGTTATTTATCATTTTTCCCTTGCTGCTTTCAATAATTTTTCTTTGTCTTTAATTTTTGCCAATTTGATTACTATGTGTCTCGGCGTGTTTCTCCTTGAGTTTATCCTGTATGGGACTCTCTGCGCTTCCTGGACTTGGGTGGATATTTCCTTTCCCATGTTAGGGGAGTTTTTGACTATAATCTCTTCAAATATTTTCTCTGGTCCTTTCTCTCTCTCTTCTCCTTCTGGGACCCCTATAATGAGAATGTTGCATTTAATGTGGTCCCAGAGGTCTCTTAGGCTGTCTTCATTTCTTTTCATTCTTTTTTCTTTGTTCTGTTCTGCAGCAGTGAATTCCACCGTTCTGTCATCCAGGTCACTTATCTGTTCTTCTGCCTCAGTTATTCTGCTATTGATTCCTTCTAGTGTATTTTTCATTTCAGTTATTGGATTGTTCATCTCTGTTTGTTTGTTCTTTAATTCTTCTAGATCTTTGTTAAACATTTCTTGCATCTTCTCGATCTTTGCCTGCATTCTTTTTCCGAGGTCCTGGATCATTTCACTATTGTTATTCTGAGTTCTTTTTCTGGAAGTTTGCCTGTCTCTATTTCATTTAGTTGTTTTTCTGGGGTTTTATCTTGCTCCTTCATCTGGTACATAGTCCTCTGCCTTTTCATCTTGTCTATCTTTCTGTGAATCCAGGGACTGAATTTATGTTGGGAATTTATTTTGTCATCAGTGCCAGAGTGGCCAGGTCATCCAAATGTTGGCCCCAGATGCTGCAGGCCTCCTCCAATGCCAGCAGAGAGGAGAAGCCCCCAGGCTTCACACCTGTGTGACAGGCACCTCCCTTTAGCCCCCTGGGGCCCCACCCAGCACTTGGTCAAGTGAACTCTCAAGGATTGATAATTCTTTGGCACTTTATTGTCTGATAGGGCTGGGTGGTTTTTTGTTTGTTTGTTTTTGTTTTTAAGGAAGGCGTTCTCTTTTTTTAAAATTAATTAATTTATTTATTTATGGCTGTGTTGGGTCTTCATTTCTGCGTGAGGGCTTTCTCTAGTTGTGGCAAGCGGGGGCCACTCTTCATCACGGTGCGCAGGCCTCTCACTTTCGCAGCCTCTCTCGTTGCGGAGCATGGGCTCCAAACGTGCAGGCTCAGTAATTATGGCTCACGGGCCCAGTTGCTCGGCGGCATGTGGGATCTTCCCAGACCAGGGCTCGAACCCGTGTCCCCTGCATCGGCAGGCAGACTCTCAACCACTGCGCCACCAGGGAAGCCCCCGGGCTGGGTGGTTTTACAGATGTAAAGCAAGTTAGAGTTTGGAGAGAGCCAATTCCATCCTGGTTCATCTTTTTACAGAGAAAGCCAAGGCTAGTTTGTGTAGACTTCAGAGTTCTCTAAGTTATGCTTTGTGGAATAGCCTCATGGGAAGTCTCTGTGGGGGCTTCCCTGGTGGCACAGTGGTTAAGAATCCGCCTGCCAATGCAGGGGACACGGGTTCGAGCCCTGGTCCGGGAAGATCACACATGCCATGGAGCAACTAAGCCCGTGCGCCACAACTACTGAGCCTGCGCTCTAGAGCCCACGAGCCACAACTACTGAAACCCATGTGCCTAGAGCCTGTGCTCTGCAACAGGAGAAGCCACCACAATGAGAAGCCTGCACACCACAACGAAAAGTAGCCCCCGCTCGCTGTAACTAGAGAAAGCCTGGGCGCAGCAACGAAGACACAATGCAGCCAAAAATAAATAACTAAAATAAATAAATTTAAAAAAAGGAAGTCTCTGTGGGCATTTTTCACTCCAGCCAACGGCGGGTGTGCTGGGCCAGACCAGGAAAAATGCTTCCAGACAGGGCTCACACATACTTGTATCGGAAGCACTAGATTTGTTTCCTAGGGCTGCTGTAACATAGTACCACAAACTGGGTGGCTTAAAACAATGGAAAGTTCTTGTCTCTCAGTTCTGGAAGCAGGTGGTCTGAAATCAAGGTGTTAGCAGGGCCAAGTTCTCTCTGCAAGCTTCAGGGAAGATCCTTCCCTGCCCCTTCCAGCATCCAGTGGCTCCCAGCGACCCCTGGCATTCCCTGGCTTGCAGGTGCATCACTCCATTCTCTGCCTCTGTCATCACACAGCGTTCTTTCTGTGTCTCTGCATCATCTTCCCTCTGCGTGTGTCCATCTCTGTGCCCAAACTTCCCCTCTTATAAGAGCACCAGTCCTATTGCATCAGGGCCCACTCTATTGGGGGCCCTCTTCTTAACTTGATTACCTCTGCAAAGACCCTGTTTCAAAATAAAGTGACATCCACAGGTACCAAGGGTTAGGACTTCAACATCTCTTCTAGGGACACAATTCAACTGTAATAGGAGCCTTCTACCAGGAGACAGAATGAAGCAAGTAACAAAGGCCCAGGGATGCTGGTTCCATTAGCCATGGCCTAACTGAGATATGAGGGCATCTGGACAGGCAGCCCTCAAAACTAGTATTCCTGGCTGACCCTGATGGTGAATCATTGAAGGAAGGGCTGATACAGGGCCCAGTCTCTGCACTGACTCTTTTTTTAACTTAAAAAAATTTTTTTTGGCCGCACTGCAGCGGCATGCAGTACTTCCCTGACCAGGGATTGAACCCAGTGGAAGTGCGGAGTCTTAACCACTGGACCACCAGAGGGAAGTCCTCTGTACTGTCTTGAGAGCCTTCCTCAGACCCAAACTTGCTTCCCTGACTTGGCAAAGCAAGCTCCGGAGTCCCTCCGTCACCTGCCTCAGGATCCAGTTAGCAGTTGTTATTACTTGTATCAGTATTACTTATTCCACGCTCGCTCCTTCCCAAAGTACTCCTTCTACCCCCCACACGGCTTCCCCTGAGAAGAGCTCTGGTTAATTAATACGATCTTCCCTCCGCTTGCTGCATTTCCAATGTGTCCTGGTGGCCCGTACGCACTGGCATCCCGGGCAGCCCCCCGGCACACCAGCCCCTCAGCCTCACTCTCCTCGCAGCTCTCGGCCGTGGAGGGTGGGGCTACCCCCTTCCCGGGCCTCGCTGCCAGGGGAGCCTGTGTGCTTGGGTATCTTCTGGCTCCAAAACATTGCCAGTGACCTGCTCGCTCTGATCCTTGATGAGACTTCTCACTTCAGTAAAGATTTGCAGACGCATCCAAATCCATCACCTGGAAAATACCAAAAACCGTTGTGTCCTGTTTGAGTGGGGCCACTCAAGCTAATTGTTTCTGCAGGGGCAGTGGAGGGCCTGCATTGCTTCATCCCAGGGTCTTACATCCTTGACTGGAAGCATTTTCCAAGCCCACTGCAGCCTAGATAGAAAACTGCAGCGAGACTTTCCATTAGGTGGTTCTAGAAATGCCACCTTAGAGAACCATGAACTTGCCTGCGAGTGACAGGACTGCAGGTATTAAACTGGGTGGGCCCTGCTGTCCCAGGCCTGCAGGTGAGGGCCCTGGCATCACCCACTCCATTTCCCTCCATACCCTCCCCGGAGGGCACTGCCATTGCCCAACAGGTTCTGGGAGATGGAAAGGAGAAGAATCATCCCGAGGGAACTGAGGTCAGTGGCAGCACATCTGCAGCAAGGGGTACAGGGCTGCTGTGCCGACGCGTCCATTCAGTACACTGTGAGCAGTGCCTTCTGGAATTGGGTTCTGGCTGCAGTGCAGAGGCCTGGCAAGGGTGGGGCAGACATCCGTGAGTGAAGGAGAAGTTTTCTGGAAAGGAAAGTGAACATCTCATGGGAGCTGTATGATATTACGGAGAATGGTCACTAGACTAAAAGTGCCTGTGCCATCTGTACCTGGACCCCCTTTGCACTCAAAAAGATGTGAACACTTTTTGGAACTTCAGTGGGCTGTGTTTCTTTGAGACCCTGCACCAGGATTGGATCACATGGGTGTCAGAGCCTCAGTGGGGTTCCATGTGCTTTGCCCTCTATAATCCTCACAACAACCCTGAGATGATGGTGGTGGTGTTATTATTCCCATTTTACAGATGAGAAAACCTAGGACCAGGCAGATTAAGTGACTGGTTGAAGATCTCCCATGACTGGTTTGTGCAGAGCTGGGATTTAGAACCCTGGCCTGGACACCTCACCTCTTCCCACCTCCTTGGTGCTGTGTTCCCTGAGTCAGAATGGCCCAGCCCAGACTTGGGAATCCGGTGCTCCAGGGCCTGGAATTGGCCAGAGCTCTCAGAGCCGTAAATAGACCCCATTCCCAGTGGGATGTGCTGTGTGGAGACACCAAGTCTCCTTGCAGCCCAGGAAAAGCATCAGCAATGCCCGCGGGGAGAGTCTGCAGGGCTGCTCTCCAACCCCCGCCCCCATCCCCCCCAGGGAGAGCATGGAGCCGGCTGCAGGTCCCACAGGGAAGGAAAGCCAGCCCAGCCTGCTCCTGGCTTTGTGCCTTTCTCCATTTGGCCTAAGAACGGAGGACACCCTTTGGATACCCCAGGACTTCACGGGCCATGAGGGCCACAATGGCCAAGAGGAGATAAATCTGAGTGGGCCCTTCTCAGTGGGCTGTCGGCGTGAGATTACAAATAAGTGACAGTTTCCATAATTACTGTGCTGTCTATTCTGAAGCAAGGGTGGATGCGGGTCAGGGCTCTAGAATCAGCGCCGGGTTCAAGTCCTGGTCCTTCTGTGGTGTTGGCCTCATGACCTCAGGCAAGTGAGCCAGCTGGCAAGACTGACCTTAGACTCGGCTCACCCTAACGGCTGCTTTCCCTCCAGACCAGCACCCACCCAACCCCACCCAGCACCCATCCCCACAACCAGCACACGAGTGGTGCCAAGACTCGCAAGTGGTGTGAACCAGACTACCTAGCGCCTCCCATGAAGACATGCCTGGAGTTTGGGGCTCAAGCAGCCTACGGGGAGGAAGACATCCTCCAGATCAAGGGAGCCCAGAGTCTTCTCCAGGGTGGCTGGAGAAGGGCCCACACCAACCCACAGGACTCCCGCCTGCCATTCCAGTGGCCTCTTAGTCCCACACTGCCACGCCCACTGAGCATCCACTCATCCATCATAGGGAGCCACCCAGTCTTACGGCATTTTGTTACATCATCCTGAGCTAAGACGGTGCAGCTCCAGGCACAGAGTGTGCTTCTGAAGCCTCTGGTTCATTTCCATCATTAGGTTCAGGGCTGGGCACCAGTCAGCCAGGGAGCTGCACCTACCACCGTCAGGTTCTCCAGGGCTGATGACTGACACTGCATTACCTGATTGCTTCCTAGGAACTGAGCTTATCGGCCACTTGGTACCACACTCCACATGCGCAGCCCTGAGCTGGCAAGGGTCTGTGCCAGCTCACTGTTCCCACATACCCTGCTCCAAGGGAAATCTCTGCATGGCTCCCAGCTCCCCAGGATCTGACATATTAAAGCCTCCAGCCCCTCCCCCAACCCAGGTTGAAGGGTTGCGTCAGGAACTCACCGGGTATGTGAATGTGTACGTGTGTGTTCGTAACACAATAGGCTGGATTCTTCCTGATGTTTCACTTCAGACTGAGGTCTGCTGCAAAAGAAGACACTGGGAGGGGCTCACACGTGAGAATAGGATTCAATTTCTGGAGGGTGAGAGGCCAGGCAATGGATGCCTGTCCAGAGAAACAAGGTGTCCCAACAGGCAGGTGTGCAGAGCGCAGCAACGAGAAATTCACTCAATGCACAGGAATTAAGTGCCTGTTGTTTGCCAGGCTCTGTGAGGGGCTCTGGGATACAGACAGGACACAGACCACAGAGGCTTAGAAGTCAAGGTCTAGAATCAACCACCCCTGGTCCAACCCTGGCTCCATTTAGCATCTCTGTGAAGCCAAGAACATCTGCTTTTTTTCTGCCAACATCCATTCTCAGCTCCTCTGGTAACTATACCCCTATTGTTCTCTGGGGAACCATCCCTGTGGTTCACGTTGTCCCAGAGAAGCTGACCTCAGGCCCAGTTCCTGGGGAAGAGTGAGGGATCCCCTCACCCCGAGCCAATCACTGGCTCCCGGAAGCAGGCAGGCACATGACCTAGCCGGGGCCCTGGTCACAACCCTAGACGCCCCTGAGCTCCTGCCAGACCTGAAACCAGAGAGGAGGTAGGGACCACTTCCTGTCTCCATCTGGCCACTAGACAGAGCCCCAAACTGAAGCAAACACAACAGAAGCAAGAACCAGAGATGGGGGGAAACCGAGGCCTGACAGCATGCGAGTCTTGGGTTAGCCATGCCTGAAATAGCTGCATCCCCACACCTCTCAGTTCAGTAAGTAAATTAATTGCCTCTTTTCTTTTAAATTGTCTTGTATAAGACAGATTAAATTAGGTTTCTGCCGTGTACAGCTCTCCTAATACCCACACGTACCCAAAGCAATTGCAGATTTATGGAAATGGAGAATGAACCAAGACAGCAGTGTCTCCAGGTTGTACTTGGTTACACACGGTTGGTGAGGGGTTACTGATGAGGTGCCGATTTGTGGTTAGCGTTGGCGAATGTCACATGTAGGCAGAAGGGCTTCTCATCTAAGTGGCTTTGTGGATACCAGATAAAGTCTGACCTTTTCCCCTTCTTTTCTGAGAGTGCCTCACAGGCAGACTGGTTTCTCCTTGGGTACCCCAAGGGGTGAGACCCTCACCCATCACTCTAGGGACCCTGAGATTAGAGGTTTTCAACTCCCCACCCTGTCAGCCTTCAATGGCCATAGCTCCATGCAGATTCACTGACCCCTGAGTGAACACTTTCAACTCATCCAGGAACGGGATTCTTAGATTAAAAGAGAGGCAAGGAAAGGCTCATTTCTGGAGAGGAGGTGACCTGAGCAGGAGATGGAATTCTGCGTGCATGTGGGGAGGGGCAGGGGGCTGTTAGATCTCCGTTGACTTACAGGGTCTGGCACCCAGAGGTGCTTAATAAACTGGTTCTTCCATAGATATGAATGAGTTAATGAGCAGACCTCATAGAGGGGCAGAGTACAGAGATGGTTATTATGTAGGGAATTTCCTAAGATCTCAAAAGACCTTGGGACATCAGTTGGCAAAATGTGCCTCAAATTTGTCAGATTTTTGCCATAATTTCATGCCACCTGACTGTTATCTACTTAATATTTTTATTTAAAGTACCCCCCTTTTTTTAACTTAAATATACCACTATGGCAAATACATGTGCAATGCAGATGCAATGATTCTAAGCCTGAGGCTGGTCTCTTTGTTAAAAAGGATTAGCAAGAGCTAGAGAGGCATTAACAACAGCCAGCACCTAACAGAGACTTCCTCTTTGTATACTCAGCACTGAAAGGAAAGACTTAACATGATATTTACTGCTATTTAATTATATGTTAGGGTATTCACTCAAAATCATCATGTGTATCTTCTGTATCCCAGGAAATACTGGCTTAGCTCGAGGATGTTATGAATTCAGTTCCAAACCACTGCAGTGAAGTGAATATCGCAATAAAGCGAGTCACAAGACTTTTTTTGTTTCCTAGTGCATGTAAAAGTTATGTTGACACTATACTGTGGTGTGTTATTTATTGTAATGTTTAATTTAAATGTTTAAATTATTTAATGTTATAACATTGCAAGAATTACTGAAACATGACAGAAGCATGAGGCAAGCAAATGCTGTTAGAAAAATGGCACCTATAGACTTGCTCAATGCAAGGATGCCACAAACCTTCAATCTGTATAAAATGTGATGTCTGCAAAGTGCAGTAAAGCAATGCACAATAAAACCAGGGATGCCTGTATGTCCTGAGCTGCCGGGACACTCTGTACAAAAATGCAGGACACTGCCAATCAGTGGCCTGTGGTCTCAAGGCTGTGCCCTTGGCTGGTCTAGTGAACCATCCTGCTGCCCCTCTGGGCTACCTCTGGGGCTGCTCACTTTCTTTAGGTTGAGGTCCTGGGTTTCTCTCCTTGATTCACAGGAGGCCAGCTGGTGCTTGGATCCTAGACTGGGTTGCCCAGAACCCTCATGCTGAGCTCCCCATCCTGCTGCAGGCTTATTAACTATCATAATTTCAAAGTAGTGACGAACAAAAACAGTGTTTCAAGTTATCTGTAACAATTATCGTGATATGAAAATATCTGTGAGGGACTTCCTGGTGGCACAGTGGTTAAGAATCCGCGTGCCAATGCAGAGGACACGGGTTCGAGCCCTGGTCCGGGAAGATCCCACGTGCCGCGGAGCAACTAAGCCCATGTGCCACAACTACTGAGCCTGCACCCCAGAGCCCGCGAGCCACAACTACTGAGCTCGTGTGCCAGAACTACTGAAGCCCGCGCACCTAGAGCCCATGCTCCACAACAAGAGAAGCTACCACAATGCGAAGCCCGTGCACAGCAATGAAGAGTAGCCCCTCCTCACTGCAACTAGAGAAAGCCCATGCGCAGCCAAAAATTTTAAAAATAAATAAACACAGCCAAAAATTTTAAAAATAAATTTATTAAAAAATCTGATTTCTCGTGCAGCAAAGACACTAATACTGCTGAGATGACTATGGTTTGTTGCCTACAACTATATTTAAGGGAAATGCTAAGTTGAGTTAGAGGTTAGTGAAAAGAAAGATAGAATCTTTTTTGCTCATTGTTTTAAAATGTAGATTTTATTATCATTCAGATATGGTAAGGCCAACAGATCAAGAGATGATTGCCATTGAAAAGATAATTTGTGACTCCCAGATCCCAAGAGGAGGGGTCACACTGCGCCATGCCACACAGGCCACACGGGGAAGCACCAGGGAGGGAGAAGGAGCAGGAGGAAAGCGTGGGTAAGAGCCTTTACTGTGGTTTCTATGGGAAAGAGCCAGTGATGCAAGGTAAGCAGGCTTAGGATTGGCTAGTTTGAATCATTTCAATGGGCTCTGGGGTGTAGAGGCTATTCTGGTTGGTACCTGCCCTAGGGAGATTGATGTAAAATGGTTCAGACCCACTTAGGAAGAGGGAAGGGTATTATCTGATAAATCTAATTATACACCTACCCAATGACCCAGAAAGTCCTCTTAGCTCTTTAGCTAGGAGAAATTAAAACATAATGCTCACCCAAAAAAAAAAAATTGCAAAAAAATGTTCATAGCGGCTTTTTTTCATAATAACCAAAAACTAGAAATGGCCCCAATGTCCATCAACAGGAGAATGGATAAACAAACTGTGGTTTATAATGGAATACTACTTGCCAATAAAAAAGGAACAACTACGTGGCAATAAAAAAGGAACAAACAATGATACACAAGATAACATGGATGAAAAAAAAGAGTGGATATATGTATATGTATAACTGATTCACTTTGCTGTACACCTGAAGCTAACACAACATTGTAAATCAACTATACTCCAATAAAAATTTAAAACAAAATCATCGTAAGCCTCAAAAAAAAAAAAAAAGATAACATGGATGAATCTCATAAACATGTTAAGCAGGAAAAGCCAAACAAAAAAGAGTATATTCCATTTATATGAAATTCTAGGACAGGCTAAGTAATGCACAGGACAGTCCCCAAGAACAAAGAATTATTTGGACCAAAATGTCAATAATGCTGAAAATGGTGGGAAAAAAATCAGAACAGTGGTTGTCTCTTGGAGGATGGGGCAAGGATTGCCTGAGGATGGCCATGAAGGAATTTTCTAGGGTAATGGTAATGTCTCATATTTTGATTGCAGTTTGGGTTACGCAGGTGTATTCATTTGTCAAAATTCAGCAAATGTGTACTTAGGATTTTTGCATTTCATTGTATATAAATTTGATTAAAAACTGAAAAAAAATTGAATGTTAATGAATGACATGTATGCTGAAGTATTTAGGGGAGTGCACTGATGCCTGTAGTTTGCTTTGAAATACATTAAAAAATAAGGTGGATTGATGGATGGATAGAGGGATGGATAGATGGATAAATATATCTAGGTAATTATTTTTTCTTTTTTAAAATTTTATTCATTAAACTATAGTTGATTTACAATATTGTATTAGTTTTCAAGTGTATGGCTTTAGATTCTTTTCCATTATAAGTTATTACAAGATATTGACTATAGTTCCATGTGCTATACAGTTGTCCTTGTTGTTTATCTATTTTATATATAGTGGTGTGTATCTATTACTCCTAATTTATCCCTCCCCTTTCCCCTTTGGTAACCATAAATATGTTTTCTATGTCTGTGACTCTGTTTCTGTTTTGTAAATGAGTTGATTTGTATTTTTTTAGATCCACATATAAATGATATCATATTTGTCTTTCTCTGTCTGACTTACTTCACTTTGTATGATATTCTCTAGGCCCATCCATGTTGCTGCAAATGGCAATATTTCATTCTTTTTAATGGCTGAGTAATAGTCCATTGTGTATATATATATATATATATATATATATGTATGTATATATATATATATATATATATATATATACCACATCTTCTTTATCCATTTATCTGTCAATGGACATTTAGGTTGTTTCCATGTCTTGGCGACTGTGAATAGTGCTGCTTTGAACATTGGTGTGCATGAATCTTTTTGAATTAGAGTTTTCGTCTTTTCCAGATACATGCCCAGGAGTGGGATTGCTGGATCATATGGTAACTCTATTTTTAGTTTTTTGAGGAACCTCCAGACTGTTTTCCATAGTGGTGGCACCGATTTGCATTCCTACCCGCAGCGTAGGAGGGTCCCCTTTTCTCCACACCCTCTCCAGCATTTATTATGTGTGGACTTTTTGATGACGGCCATTCTGACCTAGGTAATTATTTACATTAAATTTTCTCCATTCCTATGGTTAACGTGGCTTCTGTTGCCCACGTGGACCTTCCTGGATACATCCATTGAGCAGCCATTCTAAAAGGCAAATGTGATCATGCCACTTCCCTGTTTAAGACCTTTTAATAGCTCCCCATCGCCAACCAGATAAACTGCTTAGCCCATCATTCAAGGCTCTTCAACATACAACAAACACATACACACTATATACTCTAAATTGTAGTCACAGCCAGCAACTTGCTATTTCATGAACACAATTCTAGCCTTTCTACAACCACTACCCCCAGGAGAATTTGTACCTCCTCTTCTCTTTGGCTGGAATGTCTTCCTTCTCCTCGTGGAATGTCACCTGCTCCTCCTGGTAAACTTCTATGTGTCAGTTACCTCCTCTGAGAAGCCTTCCTTGATTTTTCTCAGGGAGAGAAAAGAACTGCCTCTTTTGGGCTTCCCCAGTGTCCTCCCAGAGCACTTATCCAGCTGTGTGAGTGCTGGCACCACTGCCTTCTCCCAGAGCAGTGGCTGCTCAAGGCTGGGGATCCACCCCCGCTCCTTACTGAAGCCTGTGAGCCTAGAACACTGCCTGGCACTGGGCAAAACTCAATTCGTATCTGTTAAGTGAAAACCTATAGAAACAGATCTACCCTTCAGTCGATTTGCAAATTTAAGTCAAATCATGCCCAAGGGTAAAGAAAAGTGGTATCTAAGATTTAAACAGTAAAGTTAACGTTTCAAAAACTCAGGTTCCATCCCATTTTTTTTTAAATTAATTTATTTATTTACTATTTTCGGCTGCGTGGGGTCTCCATTGCTGCACGCGGGCTTTCTTTAGTTGCGGCGAGCGGGGGCTTCTCTTCGTTGTGGTGCACAGGCCTCTCATTGTGGTGGCTTCTCTTGTTGTGGAGCATGGGCTCTAGGCACGTGGGCTTCAGCAGTTGTGGCACGTGGGCTCAGTAGTTGTGGCTCACGGGCTCCAGAGTGCAGGCTCAGTAGTTGTGGCGCACAGGCTCTGTTGCTCAGTGGCATTTGGGATCCTCCCAGACCAGGGGTTGAACCCGTGTCCCCTGCATTGGCAGGCGGAAACACAAAAATTATTTTATGAATGTAATTGTTAGCCTGGGTCTTGTTTTCCCTCTTTGCACAGAGTTCTACTCATTTTCAGAGAGAGGTCTGCTTCTTGGAGTGGCTTTAATAAATTCATAAAAGGCCATTTGACAAGTTTATAAAAGTTCATTTAACAAATTCGTAAAAGCCAGACTTGCCTTGACACTTTGCCGGAAGGGTCAGTTTCCTCTTATTGCATGCACAGTATTTTAAATTATATTTTATTATTAAAATTATACATGCTTTTGTTAATTAAAAGCAATGGAAAGTAAAACAGATAAGAGATGGGTAAAGAAGAAACTAGAAACTCCCTTAAAATCCACTGCCCAGAAATAACCATTTTAGCATTTGGTGAACAGAATGCTCCAGTAAGAACCCAAGCTGCCTCTTTTTAAAATGATCCAGTACTTTAGATTTTTCATGATTTCAGACTGTCTTTCTGCCTGATTGCTGAGCCTGGGCACACAGACAGTCAAGGCCTTACCTGTGGGGAGCAGACACCCCAGTCACAAAACAGGTCTTGGTTCTGAGATCCACAGGGCTGGTGTGAGCATGGGTTCAAAGAGAAAAACAACAATGGGAAGATATCTGGAGGGTAATGAAATGACAGTCCAGTGAACATGTTTCAAAAGCACACTCATTTTTTTTTTAATTTAATTTAATTAATTTATTTATTTTTGGCTGTGTTGGGTCTTCGTTTCTGTGCGAGGGCTTTCTCTAGTTGTGGCAAGCGGGGGCCACTCTTCATCGCGGTGCGCGGGCCTCTCTCTATCGCGGCCTCTCTTGTTGCGGAGCACAGGCTCCAGACGCGCAGGCTCAGTAATTGTGGCTCACGGGCCCAGTTGCTCCGCGGCATGTGGGATCGTCCCAGACCAGGGCTCGAACTTGTGTCCCCTGCATTGGCAAGCAGATTCTCAACCACTGTGCCACCAGGGAAGTCCCACACACTCATTTTTGAAAGACAGAACTATTAAACTAGCAAAAAGGAACACATTAGACCCAACAGAGCTGAGTTTCCAAATGTCTTTTTGAAATAATTAACTCCAGGCATCAGGGATCAAGTATATTCACTGCAAGTGGGAAGTGGCTGCGGGACCTGAAGCTGGAAGGTGGCCCTGGAGAAGGGTGTGTGGAAGAGGGCTTGGGGAGGGGGCTATGTCAGGAAAATAGGCATTTCCACCAACATGAGGAAGCTCTTGGGAAGAGGGGTGAAGAGCACAGGCTTGGAGATCTGGGCTAGCGTCTTTGTCCACCACTTACCAGCGGTAAGATTGCTAGTAAATTTCCCCAAGCTTTGATCTTCTTATCTATAAAATGGGGATAATCTTAGTTACTAGTTCATAGGATTATGGCGACAAATATATAGACCATTTCAGATGGATTAACAGTCTGTGGTCAGCAGTCAATGCTTGCAGGTGATTACTATGGTTGCTCCTAGGATGAATGAGATGGAAGAGGTTCATAGCCAGTTCTGGAGTAGGAGGGGACGGAGCACCACCAGGGTCACCAAAATGACTTGGAACCTTAGAACCAGACTTGCTGATTCGCTATAGGCAAGGAATCATACAGCAAGATTAAAGCAGGCAAAGTTAGCCTCAAGAGCCTCTGAAAAAAATAGATTGATCCTGGTGAACTAGTCAGCTATGGCTGCAATAATGCTGTGTAACAAACCATCCACAAATTCAGGGGCTTACCACCACAAGTGTTTGCTTTTCTTGCTCAGGGGTCTGCATGCTGGCTGGGGCAGTTCTGCTCCAGTCCACAGGGCATTGTCAGGCCTGCTTCCTGCATCTCATTCTGTGGCCCAAGGTCTGTACGTGGCAGCTACCCAGTGTGTGTCCTTTTCAATTCAATAGGCAGGAGTTCAAGGGCAGGCTCTTCAAGTTGGGCTCCCAAGTCTGGGGAAGACTTTGCTGTGATCCAGCTTTGTTCACTCCCCTGTGCTTCCAGGGAGCGGCATCCACAGAACAAACATCAGTTGTCCTGGGTCCAAGAATAGTTACGGTGATTAATTAACCTACAGAATTAATTAATTAATTAATTAATTAATTAATCAAGCTACAGAAACCAACAATGCTAAACTGGAGGAAGTGGGAGGTGGTGAGGTTTGGGGAAGCCCACTCGTTCCATTCTCAGGGTCCTAGGATGGAGGACAAGGAGCCTAGGAGACAGGACTCTGAAAGGACTCCTTCCAGGGGCATCTGGAAAAATCCCCAGCCAGTGGATTGGTCTCTAATTTCTCACAGTGGGCCACCTGCTTTGGAATCATTGAGGAAGATTATTAAAGATACAGATTCGTTGGTGCCTCTGGTCCCTCCTAACCAGGGTCCTGGAGTCAAGGCTTAGGGGCTGTGTGGGTCACAGGGTCTCCAGATGATTCTGAGAAACTTCAACTAATCACTCAGGACCTGGGAGTTTTGAGTTTAAAATCGAGTAGGAGAAACAAATGCCTGCTGTCTGGTTTTGTGTGCTAACATGCACCAAAAGCCTTAAATTCTGAGGAAAAGGGAAAACGTTCAAGGAGCAATTTCTATAATTTCCTGGAGTTTTCATTCTCATCTTCCAGAATTCCATGGTGCCAGCCATGATGTTAAGCAACTATTAACTTCAGCTATTGCCCATTTTACAGACATGGAAACTGAGATGAAGGTGACCCAGCTGCTGCCTAGACACCAACCAGTCGGGTCTGCAAGCCTTTAGCTTCTCCTTCCCCGTCCCCAGGTGCCCTTCCTCCCAAGAGTTTGTGATCCAAACTAATCCTTCCTTGCCTAGAGGAAGGCAGGATAGGATGCCTGGTCAAAAGATGTGTATCAGCGTTCGCTGTCCCTCAGGCCCTGCACTGGTTGCTTCACAGGAATTCTCATCTAATCCTCCACTCAGGGAAGTAAAGAAGGAGGCAAATAAGGACAGAGAGATTAAGCAACTTGCTCAATGTCTCACAGCTCCAAGGCTGTGGGCTCCAGGGCCCCTGGGGGTCCTGCTCCCAGCCTTAGCTGTTTTTTTTTTTTTTAATTTATTAAAAATTAAAAAAAATTTTTTTGGCTGCGTTGGGTCTTCGTTGCTGCACGTGGGCTTTCTCTAGTAGCGGCGAGCGGGGGCTACTCTTCATTGCGCATGGCTTCTCTTCTTGCAGAGCACAGGCTCTAGGCTCGGGGGCTTCAGTAGTTGTGGCACACAGGCTCAGTAGTTGTGGCTCGCAGGCTCTAGAGTGCAGGCTCAGTAGTTGTGGCACACGGGCTTAGTTGCTCTGCGGCATGTAGGATCTTCCCGGACCAGGGCTCGAACCCGTGTGCCCTGCATTGGCAGCGGATTCTTAACCACTGTGCCACCAGGGAAGCCCCCCAGCCTTAGCTCTTGGCCTAAGCACCGCTTCCCAGTTGCCACAGTGACTTAGCTTTTGGCTACAAGACCCAGAAGAGGCAACTCAAACGTGTTCAACTGTGAGCTCTTAAATCCATGCCCCTCCCCTGCTCCATATATAACATAAACACATGCCCTCCTCTCATGACACACGTGCACACACATGCACATACACACACCATCCTCCCGTGCACACACACACTGGCGACTCGAGCCAGGGCTGTGATAAGGGGATGGTGAGTTTGGACTGTGCAGCGGCCGCTGCTTTTCTCAGGAAGCCGGGAGCTCACTGGATGTGTTGACTGGCTCGGCAAAGAGGAAAGTGCTCACAAGTCAGCAGAGGGGACTGGCTGTGCCACACCCCAGGGGCCTGCCAAGACCCAGAGAGGCTTCGAGGGGGAGGGGAGAGAGGAGAGCGAGGATGAGGGGGAAAGAGCTGCCCTTGGTCCTCTCCAGGGGACGCAGCGAGGTCACAGCTCTGGCAGGCAGCATCTGGCAGCATCTGGGTGCCTGCAGGAGGTAAGTAATGGGCCATAAATAATGCATCAGGGTGAGACAGGAGCTGGTGGAAGAGACAGACTCTGGATTTGGAGCGAGGAGACCCAGGAAGGAATCCCACCCTTGCTTTGAATTGAGGAAGGCTGGAACCTCCCTCTCATGAGCTGTTTCCCAAAATGTAAGCCAGGGGTACTAATCATAATGACTGGCCACTGTGAGGATGACAAGAGAAAGCAGGATGCAAATGAGTGTGAACAGAAAGGTCTTATCCAAATGTGAGGTGGTCTTATTGCTCTTATAATCATTATTCCATCTAGAGGCAGTAGAGCGCAGTGGGTAAGAACAGAGACCCTGGAGCCCCCATGCCTTTGTTCAGGCCCAATTACTGGCAGTAACTTTACCTTTCTAGACCCCAGTTTCCTAATCTGTAAAATGGGAATAACGATGGCACCCATCACATGGAATCGTTATGAGGGCTGAACCAGTTAAGGATGCTTGGTACAGTGCCCAGCACAGTGGAGAAAGACACAAGAGCTGGCTATTCTCTCCTCTGGTGGATTGGTATCATCATGGTACTTACACAGTGGGGCTTGTTATGGATGGAATGTTTGTGTCCCCCAAATTCATATATTGAAATCCTAATGCCCCCCTGCCAATGTGATGGTATTTGGAGTTGGGGGCCTTTGAGAGGTGATATGGTTATGAGGGTGGGGTGTTCATAAGTGGGATTAGTGCCCTTATAAAAGGATCCCAGAGGGCTCGCTCTGCTCCACCTCCTCCCGCCCCATGTGAGGACACAGTGAGAAAACAGCTGTCTGCAACCTGGGAGAGGGTCCTCCCCAGGACCTGACCATGCTGGCACCCTGATCTCAGACTTGCAGCCTCTAGAACTGTTTATAAGCCACCCAGTTATGGTATTTTGTTATAGCAGCCTGAGCCGACTAACAGCTGTTAGGACCTGCCAGCAGAGGTACAGACTCAGTGCATGGTGTCCCTTCTGCTTATGGAAGCAGCAGGCATGCACCCAAACGTGGCACCCTCAGGCCTGAGGCCATGGACAGTCCAGGATGCTGACTCAACCTGCCCAGCAGCACTGCTCACTCACACCTTGGGGCTCCCTTTCCCTAGAAGGTCCCTCATGTCATTCTCTGTGACCCCACTCAGCCCAGCCTGCCAAACCAGTGGCTTGGTCTCAGGATCAAACTCTAACCCATCCTGAGACTTGAGACCTCCCAATTAGGCCTCTGATGCAGTAAATCCAGAATATACAAAAATGCTTTCTTCTCGTATGTCTTTCCTGATAGTAAGTGGGGTACATACAGTAATAATCCAATTCAGCTCAACAATCATTTAATAAGTGACCTAAGGGCTTCCCTGGTGGCGCAGTGGTTGAGAATCTGCCTGCCAATGTAGGGGACACGGGTTCGAGCCCTGGTCTGGGAAGATCCCACATGCCGCAGAGCAACTGGGCCCGTGAGCCACAATTACTGAGCCTGCGCGTCTGGAGCCTGTGCTCCGCAACAAGAGAGGCCACGATAGTGAGAGGCCCGCGCACCGCGATGAAGAGTGGCCCCCGCTCGCCACAACTAGAGAAAGCCCTCGCACAGAAACGAAGACCCAACACAGCCATAAATAAAATTAAAAAAAAATAAATAAATAAGTGACCTAAGTGTGATCCTCAGCATCAGGCATTGGGCACCATACTAGTTTTTATTGCTGATGTGAAAAATTACCACATTACTGGCTTAAAACAATACAAATAAATTTTCTTATAGATCTGGAGGCCCAAAGTCTGGAATGGGTCTCCCTGGGCTAAAATCAAGATGTTGGCAGGGCTGCATTCCTTTTGGAGGTTCTAGAGGAGAATCCATTTCCTTGCTTTTTCCAGCTTCTAGAGACCATCTGCTTTCCCTGGCATATGGCCCTTTCCTCCATCTTCAAAGCTAGCAATGCCATCAAGCCAAGTCCTCATGCTGCCGTCTCTCTGGTTCTCTCCTGCCTCCCTCTCCCACTTTTAAGGATCCATGTGATTACATCGGGCCCACCCAGATAATCCAGGATCATCTCTCTACTTTCAAGTCAGCTGATAAGCAACTTCACTTCATCTGCACCCTTCATTCCCCTCTGCCAAGTAAGGTAACATATTCACGGGTTCCAGGGATGAGGACACTGACGTATTTGAGGGGAGGCATTATTCTGCTGACCGCAAATCATTCATGGTGAGCCAAGCGCTGCATTGGTACTTTGCAGTCATTCACTCACTCACTCATTTATTCAACAGATATTGGTGGAGGGCTCCCACCTACTGAGCTCATCCTAAGTACCAGGCCCAGTGCTGGATGCTGAGGCTTAACAGCCAACAAGACACAATCCCTGCTCTCAGGAAGCTCATAGTCCAGGGCGGAGACGGACCGGCACACGGACAACCACTGTACAGTTGAGCCAGTTACTTCACTTCTCTGAACCTGTTTCTTCATCTGTAAAATCAGAAAAATATAACTATAGCTCTCTCTCCAAATGTTGGGAGATTCAAATGAGATAACGTATGTAGGTAATGCTCTTAGCACTATGCCTGGCATATAGTAAGGGCTTCTTAAATGGTAGACTATTATTATTGGTATTATTATTATTATTGAGAATGTGGTATGATGGAAGCACAGAGGAAGGCAGTCAGGGAATCAGGGAGTCAGGTGAAGTCTAAATTGACACCCCCAGGGATGAGCAGGATTAGCCCAGGGAAGTGTAGGAAGTGGAAGGAAAGGGTCCCTGGGGAGAAAGAATGCACGTGCAAAGGCCCTGCAGTGAACAGGCCTCTCGATCCTCATGATACCCCAGTAGCCCACCAGGTCTCTTCCTGCTGTGTACATGAGTTGTACTCCCACTCCCAAAGTCCAGAGGCCAGAAGGACCTCCTGGCTTCTAAACACCCAGCTCCAAGGCAGTACTGCACCCACTGTACTCATCACAAGGATCCCACCTGCCCCCACACCTTGTACCAGGAACCACAAAATTCATTGTCCTAACAGCCACTCATCAGTGGACCCTAACTAGGTGCTGGGCCCTGAGCTGAGGGCTCTTCAGTTAGCAACTCACTAACTCCTCACAGCTATATAATTAGACCTGTTGGAGAGAGGAGGAAATTCTGCAAGTGTGTGAAACTTACCCAAGGTCACCCAGGTGGTAGATGGTGAAACCCAAGGCTGTTCTGACTCCCCATCTCAAGGCCCGCTCAGGCCAACAGCCCAGGCATTTGATGGCTCAGCTCCATGCACGGAGGCTGGACCATGAGGAAACGGGATGAAGTGGGACCTTAGAAGAACATCTGGTCTACCCTAGAGTTTGAACTAGGGGTGCCTGGAGCCTGGGGTAAGGGCCAGGGCAGGGGCCAGGGCATTTGTTTAAAAGAACAGGCTTGTCTCTTTCCCAGGATAAGCTGCAACAGCAGCAAGGCCCAAGAAAAGAAAGGACAAACTGGCTTGGACACTTAAGAAGGGTCCCAGACTGAGCCCTCCCACCCTCAGCAAAGCCTGGTCTTACCCAAGAGCGGGGACACCCAACCCAGAGCTAACGCAGGAGCCAGAGGGAGCTTCTCAGCCTATCTGTTCCTTGACTGGGGACAAAGCTGTGCGGACAAACAAGAAAAGCATATATATCAGAGTCCTGGTGTACGCTGGTGGCTCCTGGACCCTTCCCTCATCTTCAAAGCTAACAATGTAGGGCCACCTGTTTTCTCCTGGGGAGCACTAACCCCTATCACATCATGATGTCCAGACTACCTTCTTGGAGTTAAACTTCCTTTCTTGTATGAAGTCATGGTGATGATAGATGACAGTTTGCGTGTGCTTGTGGCAAAATAAATGATTGGTATCTGTGCAGCAAGGGGTTAGCTCAGCAGGCTTGGATTGCTCGAATCCTGGACTTTCCAAAGAAAGGACTAGTCCTTGGTACGCCTGCTGCCTGACGGGAGTGTTTGTGTGTGTTTGAGGCCTTGGGCCACACTGTATGGGTCTGACCAGACAGTTAACACTCACAGTGTGACCTCTGGGGAAAGCCTGTGTTTGGAGGCCCGAGGCCCTGGGCCACACTGTGTCAGTTTGACTTCCGGGGGCCTGGAGACTGAGTAGCTTAGGTCAGTTGCGCAGGTGCTGCATGCCTATGTGACCGACTCTCAGTAAAAACCCTGCACTCCAAGGCTCAGGTGAGCGTCCCCAGTTGGTACTCTGCTCGTGTTATCACACATCAGTGCTGGAAGCATTGACTGTGCCCCTGTGCGACTCCACTGGGAGGGGCACTGGAAGCTTGTGCCTGGTGTCTCCTGGACTCCACTCGTGCACCCTTTTTCTCTACTGATTTGATCCATGTCCTTTCGCTGCAGTAAATGGTAACCGTGAAGGAAATGGCTTTTCTGAGTTTTATGAGTCCTTCTAGTAAATCATCAAGCTTGAGGGTGGTCTTGGGGACCCTCAACACAGCATCGTATGTCAGTTCCTCAGTTTCTATTATCTGGAAACTTGGTTGGAACCTCTGATTCAACCCAATCCTGTCATTGTGGTGCTGAGGACACTGCAGCCCCCCGAGAGGGAGGCGTGCCCGGGGCAGCCTACCATAGGGTCCACCCTAGGTCTGGGGCATGGCACTCCAACTCTGGGCATGGCTTTAGCTCAGGCCTGGGGTGGGGCTGGGACAATCACCCTGTAGAAAGGGGGCCATTCTCTCCAGAACTTCAGGACAAAGGCTTCTCCAGACATGTGTGTCCTCTTTGGAAGGAGGATGGCTTAGCTCTCCTCCAAAGAGCAAATCTTAGCTTTTCGTCTGCTTTCTGCAAATTCATGTCTATGTAAGAGCTCCCTGGGGCCCAGGGAAAGCTGTGCCTCCTCCCTGACCTCTTGGTTCTCCCTTCCCGCTGAAAGTGGGGTTGATCAGGCCGCTCAGGCTCACGCCTGGGGCCAGCAGCAGAGTTAGGATCGAGGAAAGCCTGGAGGGCCACCCAGCACCCGCCGGGAGAGCTGTCTTTCCCTGGAACATTTCCTGTCCTTCAGGGGAAACTGAGACAGGGAACTCTTAGCTCTGGACCTTGTGACAAAGTGTGGACTTAAAAACATTCGTTCCTGAATCTGGGGCCAAATAGTTCCCTCCAGGACTGCCTTGGGTGTGTTTGTTTTTTTAGCTTTTTATTTGAAATAATTATAGATTTACAGGAAGTTGCAAAATAATAGAGAGAGGTCCTGTGTACCCTTAACTAAGTTTCCTCCAGTGGTAACACCTTACACATACAAGATCAAAAAAACTCAGGCTTT
Organism: Balaenoptera musculus; assembly: GCF_009873245.2. Taxonomy (NCBI): domain Eukaryota; kingdom Metazoa; phylum Chordata; class Mammalia; order Artiodactyla; family Balaenopteridae; genus Balaenoptera; species Balaenoptera musculus. The sequence continues at coordinate 33,666,187 of NC_045803.1, forward strand.
AAAGTGAAATTAGCACAATTGGGAAGGTGGGGCTGGCAACCACTCCACTCCTTCCCCAAGATTCCCCCGAGAACCTGCGTAGGTGTGAAGCCAATCGGGAGACCACACACAGGTCTCCTTTCAAGGATGGATGGGCTGGCCTTGGCGGAGGTCAGAGACCAAGCACCCAGGCAACGGGAGGCTGCAGAGTGGCCTTAGGAGGTCATCCAAGAGATGTGGGCAAGGCAGCATCTTGGGGTAAATTGCTAGCAACACTGTTTCCAACAATGCAAAATTGGAAACATCCTAAATGCCCAACACTATGGGATCGGCTAAGAAAATAATGAAGCATCCACACAGTACAGTGCAGCTATTATCATTACATTGCGGAAGAATAGTTTTTATCAGGGTAAATGTTCATGGTATACTGGCAAGTGAAAAAAGATTGAGTGGCAAAAATATGTGCAGTATGATTCCTTGAGGGGAAACACACACACACACACACAAAGTGCTGAAGGACATACCCCTCCCCTCTGCCCCAATGTTAACATGTTAACACTGGTTATCTTTAGGCAATGGAATTTTGAGTGATTTTAATTTTTTCCTCTGCATTGAGTTTTCTGCATTGAACATATATGACTATTGGAATTTCAAAAATATATTATCAGACCTACCCCTTGCCTGGACTCAGCACAGACTGGGGCTCCATGTGTCTGGTAAAGCTTCCAGGGGAGGTGGAAGGGCATTCTCAAAGGGAACTGGAGGGGGTTCTGCTGTCCTCTTGGATCAGGGAGGACAGAGTGGGGTGTCTGGAGTTCCCTGGAGAGCAAAGGGCAGGCACTGAAGGGGGAGGGTCTTAACATGTTATGGGAGAAAGGGGGTGGCAACATAGCCACTGAGTGGTCCAGGGTGGCCCAGGAGCAGGAAGCAGATAATCTGTTGGCTGGTGAAATTCCAGAGGCAGCCTGAGACCAGGCACTCACCGCTGCCTACTTGCTTATTCCAGCTTCCTCACCATCTGCTCACGCACACTCAGCCTTCTCCACCTAAATGCAGGAGCTCCTGGCAGAGGGAAGGGCTGCAACATGCTCAGCTCTGTGCCTCCCTGAGCTTAGCATGGGGCCTAGCTGACCCACTGTAGGATGGATGGATGGATGCTCTCCCCCAAACACCCTCTCTTCTATCTCTGCTGACCTTCCACCTCTCTGCAGGCTCAGATGCCTCTACCTCCATGAAGCCCTTCCTGACCCCTCCAGGCCCCCTCTGTGCTGCACGGTAACCTTAACTGCACATCTTAGCAGAGTCTGCCCAGTACCCAGATTATGGAACTCTGAGGTGGTTTCCTCCATCGGTGCACAAACCTGAAAGGCAAGGTCAGTGCCTGGTCTGCTCTGGTTCTCCAGTGCACTCAGCACAGGGCTTGGCACCAAAGAGGCACTCAACCAAGCCTATAAAAGAAGAGAAAGGATCCTCTCTTCTCTCCCTGAGGCCATCTTACTCACCATTAGTGAGTGGGGAGTGTTAGTGGGGACGGGGGCACAGTTTCTGCTCAACCTCCCCCTGCTAACAGAGGGAGCTTCGATGGCCCCAGGCTCCCCTGCACCCCTGCCCCACCTGCTGGTTCTTTTCACTCGCTCCCAGTCATGGTCACAAGGGGACTGGAGAGGAACGGTGACTCAGCCCAATTCATCACCACAGTGGAAAAACCCAGTCACCTGTCCTCCTGGCAAAGGGACCGGAGCTGCCTCTGCATACTGTTCTCAAGGTCCTTTTGTCTTTCACCTGCTGAAAAATCAAAGAGTAAAGCATGTAGGAGCGTAATCACTTGACACTGTAGACTTGCAGTGGGATATGACTCTCAGTGACCCGAGGTGGTGTGTTCCCTCCATGCCAGCCTCCGAGTTAAGTGCCACGTGTGTCACCTCACAGCAGTTTCACAAGTCCATTATTATCTGAAGTGGGCACTGGCCACTCTTTCGGCCACCAGCATCTGACATGCCCTTCCTACGAGGCAGAGTCCACCTCCTACTAGAGGAACCGAAAACACATTTTTCCCAGCCTCCCTTGAAGCTTTGACAGAGTACCTTTTACAGGCATCTGCCATCAGACATCACATTCCTGACTGTGAATTAGAAACTGGTGACACGAACAAGCCAAGACCACACCAAGTCCATGCTGGTGACAGTGTGGCAGTGGCGGCAGCAGCCCCTCTGGCTTCAGAGGCAGCCATGGTCCTGATGCCAGCATCCCGTGTCCCTGCCCAGGGGCGGTGCCGGCTGCAGCATCTGTTCCCGGGGATGGCAGCAGTGGTTTTGACACCAGGGCAATGCTACAGGGTTGGGCCTGGCTCCTGAGATCCCGAGGGCTGCCCACCATCCTTTTAACAAAGCCCTGTTTTGCTTAAATCAGACAGAGTAGGTTTCTATTTCCTGCAGTCACCCAGACTGATTCGGTAGCCTGAGTTTCCAGATGGGGAAATGAAGGCCCAAAGAGATGTTCAGACAGGCTGGGTCTCGTCTCTAGCTGAGGTACAGGCCAGTCTCCTCTCTGGTTTACAGATGGGAAAAGGGCAGTCCAGAGAGGGCAACAACTTTCGCAGTATCTTTCAGGTAATGAGGAGCAAGGCTTGAGGGATATGTCTTGGAGGCCCCCTGTCCCAGCCAACCGCTTGGCCATCTGCCACACTTGGCTTTCCTCTGTTAAAAACCCTGCCACCCAGCCTGCCCCCAAACACCCTGCCTCCCTCAAAGGGGTGAAGAAGAGCCCTGGAGCAGAAGGAACTGAGAGCTTGTGCTTCTGCTGACTCAGCTGGGACTCCTTTGCCCAGCATGACTGACTCCTCCGGAAGGGGTCAGGGCCTCCCTCCCTGCCTATCCCCTGAGCACCTTTTCTTTCTTTCTTTTTTTTTTTTTTTAATAAATTTATTCATTTTATTTATTTATTTTTGGCTGTGTTGGGTCTTCGTTGCTGCGCGCGGGCTTTCTCTAGTTGCGGTGAGCGGGAGGCTACTCTTCGTTGCGGTGCGCGGGCTTCTCATTGTGGTGGCTTCTCTTGTTGTGGAGCACAGGCTCTAGGCACGCTGGCTCAGTAGTTGTGGCTCGCGGGCTCTAGAGCGCAGGCTCAGTAGTTGTGGCGCACAGGCTTAGTTGCTCCACGGCATGTGGGATCTTCCCGGGCCAGGGATCGAACCCGTGTCCCCTGCATTGGCGGGCGGATTCTTAACCACTGCGCCACCAGGGAAGTCGTAAGCACCTTTTCTTATTTTTAAAAATAAATTTATTTATTTATTTATTTTTGGCCATGTCGGGCCTTGTTGCTGCACGCAGGCTTTCTCTAGTTGCAGAGAGCGGAGGTTACTCTTCATTGCAGTGCGAGGGCTTCTCATTGCGGTGGCTTCTCTTGTTGCGGAGCACGGGCTCTAGGCGCAAGGGCTTCAGTAGTTCTGGCACATGGGCTTAGTTGCTCCGCCGCATGTGGGATATTCCCAGACCAGGGCTCGAACCCGTGTCCCCTGCATTGGCAGGCGGATTCTTAACCACTGCGACACCAGGGAAGTCCCCTAAGCAACTTTTCCTGATGCAGTAGCTCCCTGGTAGGGCAGTGTTCTCACAATCACATTGCTTCATCATCTATTAAAGCTTTACTTTTTAGAGGTTTAAATCCTCAACCTAACCGCCCCCCCCACAAATGCCCACTTGGGGTTCATGAATTATCTAAACCAGATGGATTTGTCTACATTAGTTCAAGTCTATGGCAGACACCATTCCACACACAGATCTGTCTGTGTGCAGATGTGTCACAGTGTCAAAGCTCTTATTAGGCAGCCTTTTACATCCTCCTGGGGCCTGTATTCCTCCAAGGAATTCAGAACAGGCTAGGCCTCATGAATTATGTTACTAGAACATCAACAGTTAGTTTTATTCAATAACCAGGCCTTAAATTATTGGAAAGGGTAGAATTCAGAAAAGCCGGAAAGAATCTGTAATGCAATAATAACAGTTTCATCATCAGTAATCACAAGGACTATTTATTGAGCACTTCAACCATGTGTCTGGCACTATGCTAAGCATTTTATGCCATCATTTAATTCTTAGGAGCCCTCTGAGGTCAGCATCATCCCAATTTTACAGAGTATAACATGAAGCCTCAGAGAGAATAAGTCACACAGCCAGGAAATTATAGAACCAGCCGGTGCTCTTAAGGACCGGTTCCAGACTTGTATATATAGAACCAGTTTCCTGGATGTTTAGCATGTAGAGGTTTACTCTGTCACCACCTCCCCTCATCATCCCTTTACAAAGGAGGAAACTGAGAGGCAAGAATTTCCCCAAGGTGAGCCCCAGAGTTGTAAGGAGAACCCAAGCTTGCTGCCTTCTGTGCAGTTTATATACTGCACCCCAAGCAGGAATGTGCACCCCATCTGGGGCCACCAAATCTTACCAGCTTCCTAAACGTTGCAGAGTCGGTTAATTCAAAGTCATAGTAGCTTCCACGGAAGCCTGGAGCTGAGGGAAAGCTGGGACCTCGTTACAAACCAGCCCAATGAAAGGTCCAGTGAAAGGGGAGAGGCACTGAAGGATCCTCTTGCCGTCTCAGCCCGCACCATCCCGGACCTCCCAGATGACCTGGTCCAACACAGTCACTCTGCACCGGAAAGGCCGGAATCGGGAGGGGCAGAGCCCCGCCCAAGGTCAGTGGCAGAGCCTGAATAGAACCCCTGTCTCCAGGAGCCCGCCTCTTGAGCTGTCTTGCCCAAGTATATTTTTTCAGGTCATCACATTTCCATTCTCCCTACAGTAGGACTCCATCCAGGGACTTTGGCGTTCCCTCTTTTGGGGTAACAGGTGAGAGCAACGCCACTGGGCCTGACCAGAGTGAGCCTGAGGACCAAAGGGGTCCCCAGTTCCCTTTCCTGCTCGCTCAGATAATGGAGGGTGAATGCAGGAGAGCAGGGACCTCGCCACATTGGGGGGGGGGGCGTGGGGAGGGCCCAGAACACCTCTGCCTGGAGTCACTCCCGCATGAGTTCCCCAAGGAAACCCTAGGGCTCTGAAAACGGGGGACGACGACCCAAATCCACCTCAGCGCCTGACTCTTCCCGACCCCCCAGGGCTTTTCCCCAGCGGTTCCCGGCCGGCGACAGGGGCGGGGGAGAGGGTGCTGTCTCCTCGGGGCTCCTGGGGAATCTAAACAAAGACTGAGGCAGAGACCGCTCCCTCCCGCGGGAGCCCGACGCCACGCGGCAACCAGGGGACTGACGGCGCGGGCGGGGCCTCCCACCGCCCCCGGCGCACTCCGAGCAGCGGGGGACCCTTCCTCCGGGCGCCTGCAGGAGGTGAGGAGCAGGCCGATCGACCCGGGGTCTCCGCTAGGTTCGGGTGTCCGGGGGTCTAGCTCGCCCGCCCACTGGGCGCTCCAGCCGCAGCGGGAGGTGGAAGCCGAGCGCGCAGGACCGCCTCCCGGGTCCAGCCCACAGGCCGGGCCCAGCACCGGGCCGAGCGCCCACGCTCCCCGCGCCCACGTGGGCACGCCCCCCGTGGCGCACCACCCCCGGCCCGGCCCCCGCCCCCAGCAGCAGCGGCTCTGCAGAGGGGCCGGGCGCTGCCGGCACCTGCACCCGTGCGTTGGCGGCAGCAGCGCAGAGGCCCGGCTCCCCGCCTGCGCGTCTGTCTTGCTCGCCTCACCCTAGGTGAGTCGGTGGCGCCCCGAGACCCATCTCCCCCCATTTCCCGGCCACTGCGGCCGCGGCCGGTCCCCCCGCCCCGGCTCAGCCCCCGCGCGCGACCCAGACCCGCGAGCGGGCCGCCTTGTCGCCGGGCCACACTTCACCTACGAGGGCGGCACCCCCCCTTCGGCCCACTCCGCCCCACCCGGGCTCTTCCTCCTCGCCTTCCCGGCCAGAGGCGCGGACCCCCAGGGCCACGGCCCCGCGGCCGCCCGCGCCTCCCTGATCGCGACACCGGGGGCGGCCGGGCCTCTTTGTTCGGGCGGCGGGCACAGGGGCCCACTCCCGCCGCCTCCCAGAGTGTCACCCGCACCCACCCCGCGCGCTCTCTCAGCCTCCCGGAGTTCACCCGGACCAGGTGGCGGCGGGCGCCTTTGAGGGGTGCGCGGTCGTGCAATTGGTGGATTTTTTTAAACCTGTTTGGAGGGGGGAGCGCGGCGTGGGGGGCGGCGAGAGCTCTCCCGGCTGCCGGCTGCTCTTCCTGCTTCGCTTCTCGCTCTCCTGCTGTTTCCCTCCTCGCCTCCCGCGCTCCTCTCCCCTGCTCGGCTGAGCGCACTCCCCCGACGCCGCAGCCCCGAGCCGGGCGGCGCGGGGCGCAGACATGAGGGTGCTGGGACACAAGATCGAGCTGCTGACAGGTACCGCCGGCCTTGCCCCGCCGCCGCCCCTCCGCGCGGCCCTCGCTGCCCGCTACTTTCCGAGTTGGAGCGGGGCTTGGTGGCGGTGGCCGCGGGTTTGGGGTGGCTCGGGTTCGAGCAGGAGGAGGGGGTGCAGATACCAGCTGAGTCCTAGCTTGTGCGCTGCGTGTTCCTGTGCGGAGCCCGGCCCGGGAGAGGACTTGGGGCGGTGCCCTTCTCGGCTTTGCTCTCTGAGGGACCCGGTGTCCGGGTGGGTAGAGCGCTTGCCGCAGGGGCGCGCGTTCGAGGACTGGCCCCCTGGAGTCTCCGACTAGTCAAGCTCTAGGCAGGTCCGCAAAAGGGGAAAGAGAGCTTAGAGCCCCTGCCCTTCAATCAGTGTCACTCAGTCCCCCCAAGAAAGGAGCTTCCTGGGCTCCCAACAGGACCTCTGCCGTGGGCCTCTGAATTCCTGCTCCCTGTGACAATCTCAGCACCTCTCCCTGGGAGAAGTTACTTGCTCGGCATAGAGGCCAAGTGGCCAGGAAAGTGGGGAGCCAGATTGGGCCCTGATGACTGGGGAACTTCAGCCTTGGGGCCCCTGTGAAGAAATGGCCAGACACCCCACTGGAAACCATATCCTGGGTGCTGTGGCTGGAGATAACAGAGGACACTGGGTCTACCCAGAAGAGCAGGCGGGACAGGGGCCAGGGCTCTGAAGGGTGGAGACACTCTCCCAGGCATGAAGGGCAAACAGTACAGGTGGCTTCTGTGGTCTCCCCAAGGGAGAGGTGTGGAGAGACCCAGACAGGAGGATGGGGGCTAAGAAAGGGAAACAGTTGGGAAATCCAGATCCCATCAGGTCCTGGGCTGTAGAGGTGCTCAATCAATGTGTACTGGATGGACACATGGATTCCAGAAATCGTCCCCTGGCACCTGGGAGGTTTGATGCCTGACTTGGAGGACCTTACCATCTAGTGCAAGGGAACAGAGCACAGGAGCCCTGGTACAAGAAAGGGAAGGGGGCAGCAGTGTGAGGACACACTCAGGAAACAGCTTGGAGTCTGAGGCGGGGGCAGGAGGAGAGCAGATAGATGTGAGCACGTGGCAGCGTTTGAACTGGACCCTAAAAGACAGAATTTCTATTAGCGGAGTGGGAGGTGGCATTACAGGCTGAAGGATGGACGGACCAGCATACGCAGAGGCCCTGGGATGTGAGAGAGGCTTGAACTGGGAGTGATGTGACGTGAAGCGGAGGCTGGAGGGCCTGGAGTGTGTGGGATGGGGTGGGCTGGGGGTTGGGTGAAGTTTCGGGCTGTGAGTACGTGTTCAAGTAACAGTGGCCACTCCTTGGCTCATGCCAAGCTCAGAGGGAAGAGAAGGTGGGCGCTGCTCCTGGAGCGCTGGAAACACTGGCCAGGTGCTCAGAAGCACGAGATCTGAGCCCAGTTAGCCGTGCGGCTGGCACCCTCCCCAATCCCTTGCCAGCTTGCCTTGTAGAGCTCACCTGAGGCAGGCCAGTCCTCCTGACTTCAGAGGGAACTACAACAGCGACTGAACTTGTTAATCCCCCCCGAGGGAAAGTTTTCACCACCCTGTGGGTTTTTAGAGCCCTGCATGCAGGACAGAACTCCTAGATCCTTCCCCTTCTCCTCTTCCAGCCCCAGAAGGGCCTGGAGGAGGAGTGTTCGTGGGAGACATGCGTAAGGGCTGCAACGGGGATCCAGGCTTTGGGGTCCCAATACAGTGTACCCTCGTCTTCTGGGTACATGGGTCAGGGCCTCTCCTCCCTCATCAGACAGACTTGCCCGGTTCTCGCAGGCTCTCTAGACCCCTGGCCAGGCTGGAACAAGACTCCCTGGGTCACTATCATCAGTCTTGGACCCCCATTGCACCTCTCACCAGGCCCTGGGAGACAGGGCATCCCTCCCAGTCGCGTCACAGTGGTTTTTCCAGCCTTCCCTCTTTCTCCAGCTCCCTCCCATCCTTTTCCTCATCCCACTGATCTGGGTTCAAATCCCAGCCCCAGTACTGGCCAGCCGTGTGATTTCAGATAAGTTGCTTAACCTCCCTGACTTCAGTTTTCTCATCTTAGAGATGGAAATGTTGACCCTTCCCTCTGAGAGCTGGCGTGAGGCTCACTGAGATAGTACAGGTGACACACCCGGATGGGGCCTGGCCCTGGTGGGCACCTCGTGGGCTTCATCTCCCCTCAGGTTCCTTGGTCTTGGCTGTCCCTGTGATGGAGGAGTCCAGCTGCGCTGGCTGGTTGGCCACGAGGAAGTTTGGATCTATCTCCACCCACTTTATCTGTGTCACGTGCATCTGTGAGATTTTGACCCATCTCCTCTGCTGGATGCAGAGCAGGTCACAAGGTGGTGGCCGGTTTATTGTGGTGGCATACAGCAAGTGCTCAGTAGTTGTTGACTGAGTCCAGGCTCAGCAGCGTCTCCAGGATGATTTCTTAGAGGTCTCCAACTCCCTGCCCCACACCAGCATTAGGAAATTATTTCACTGAACCTTTTGTTAAACTCATGTTTATTTAGCTGTTTATAGTTTTCACATTCTCCCATTTTATCATCATGATCATTTACCAATGAGGTCAGTCTCTGCCTCATGTCCTGCGGCTGAGAAGAGGTGGAGCTGGGTTTCAAACCTGAGTCCTGAGCCCTGAGCCATCCCATGCATTTCTTTTTTATTTATTTTTTTAATCTTTCATGTTCACTTTCCTGCCTTCCTGCCTTCCTTCCTTCTCCACACAGCATGTGGGATTTTAGTTCCCCGACCCACACCCTGGACACTGGAAGCACGGAGTCTTAACCACTGGACCACCAGGGAAGTCCCTCCATGCGTTTCTAATTGCCTGGCTCCGGGCCAGTCTCATAGCTGCTCTACACTTCACTTTCCTCACCTGTGAAATAGGTTCGTTTTGGTACCTCCCATACAGGTGTGAGACTGTATGTAAAACGTTGAGAGCAGCATCTGGCAGGCAGGCAGCAAATGGCAGGTGTAGGGCTGTTGTCCCCGAGTTGCCTTCTCTGTGTCCTGGAGTCTCCTCCCCTTCCCCCTGTGCTCCAGTCGTCGGATTCCCTTCCTCAGGGAAGTTCCAGTTCCTCCTCTGGGTTCTCCACACAATCCAGGCCTCCCTGAGATGTGCCTCTGGGGGACCCTGCTTCGGCCTCAGGTTCCCATCACCTGGGACAAGGTGAGGCACGACATCTGGGGTTGGGCCCTGCTGGCCGGACATCCACAGCTCTGACACCAGGTGGGCAAAGCCAGGTACCCCTCACTTACAGGGCTGGAAGGATGCCCATGAGTTGTCATGTGCAGCCCGAGCATGTCCTTTTGTTCCAGAGAGAAGAAGGGGCCCTTCCTTCACAGGTGAGCGATGCTTAGGCGGCCGGCACTTAGAATTCCAGACGCCTTTACAGAGTTTTCCGGTGTAGGGAGGGCAGGGATTTGGGAATCAGAGGATGTGAATTTCAGGGTTTCCTCTCCGCTTGTCAGCTCCCGAGCAAATTCTTAATTTCTCTGAGCCTCAGTCTCCTTATCAATAAAATGGGAGTAAAGGCCCTTCCTCGTTAGCGTGGTAAGAAGGAGCCCAGGACTCTGTCCTGCCCACACACAAGCTCCCTGTAGTCCCCAGAGGGCAGACTCTCGGTGCCTTTTTTTATTTCTTAGTGAGATGGGGAAAAGTGGGACATTCGTCTATTTGCAAGTAGAAAGGTGATGGTTTTTGTGCATTTATACTCCAATGGTCTGTCTCCAAGATGGTTCAGAGTCAGAGCTCTAAAATGGCAGATTGAGGGCTCTGACATAGTCCCTTGGGAGCCTCAGTATTAGACGTTGGAAATTTTTAAAAATATACTTGATGTGTGATTAGAAAGCAAGACTTTTGCCAGTTCAGTCTGGAATTTTGGTATCATTTTAATGCATGGAATGTGTACTTAAATAGTGTTTGATTGTTGGCAGGTGTGTTGAGCCATATATTTATATGTAGGGGAAACGGAGGCATTGATTTACCCCAGGAGGCTGAATATAGGACCCTGAATCCTCATTTCCAGTTCACCCATTTTAGTAAGCTTCACTGCTTCGCTGGGGCACTGTGAGAGATAGGTGTGAGGGGACACGTGGCCTGCAGGAAGAGGGGAGAAGGGAGCAGTTCATTAAGCGGGGTGTGGGGAGATGGGCAAGCTGTTCCGCTGGTGCAACTTTTATGAAGGGCAAGTTGGCAATGATGTATCAAAAGCATAAAAATATGTATGATCTGTGACTCAGCAGTTGAATTTTTAGGAAAAAATAAAGATGTGTTCAGAGGTGTTTGTTCAAGGATGTTATCCCATAGTTGTTTATAGAAGAGAAAAAAAAAAAACTGGAAACAACCTAAATGCCCAGCAGTAGGGGAGGTTAAATAAACAGGAGTGCATTCAAACCAGGGAACCCCAGGCAGCTGTGAATTATGCTACCAAAAGTTATTTACCCACCTGAACAGATGTCTCCTTATATACATGTAATAACGTGATGACAGCTCACACTTACATGGCATTTGTCATGTGCCAGGCACAGTCCTAAGCACTTTCTATATGTTAACTCATCATCATAACAACCCTATGAGGTATGTGCCATTATTTCCTCCTTTTAACAGATGAGGAAACTAAAGCACAGGCTAAGTAACTTGCTTAAGGTCACACAGATGGCAAATAACTGGCTGAAATTTGCACCAGGTTATCTGGCTCCAGAGTCCAAAAGATGTTTCAGTTTAAAAAACAAAAACAAAAACCTTTTTTTCAGTGTATAGATTATTAGCACTGAAAATGAAAGGAGATAAACAAAAATGTTAACAGTGGTTTCCTCTGGTTACTAGGATTGTATGTGATTTTTTATTTCTTTTTGCTCTTGTTTTTCTGACTTTTCTCAGTGAATGTGTATTGCGTGAAATTCAAGTTCTATTTTTAAAAACGAAAAATTAACAAACATACAGGGGAAAGTGCTAAGTGCTGGGGTTCTGATAAAACCAGAATTCCTACAGGAATTCTGAAGGAGAGCTGAATTCCGGGGTTGTTGGGAGGGTGTGTTCTTGGAAAACTCGAGAGAGGAAGAGGCATTCACCATGGGTATTGAAGTTGGCTTTCCCTGTTTATAGGGAGGAGGAGACAGACAAAGTGAGTAACGCAGATGGGGCCGCAAGGTCGTGGGGTGTGCGTGTGCATGTGTACAGGCGTGCTAGGCTGAATTATGGCCCCCAAACATACTCAGATCCTAATTCCTAGAACCTGTGAACGTTACTTTATATGACAAAAGAGACTTTGCAGTTGTCATTAAGTTAAGGATCTGGAGATGGGGAGATTATTGTGGATTATCCAGGTGAGCCCTAAATGCAACCACGTGTATTCCTATAAAGGGAGCCAGAAGGAGATGCAGCCACAGGCCACAGAAGAAGAAGGTGATGTGACGTCTGCAGCAAGACGCTTCACTTGCCCCCACTGCTGGCCTTGTAGCTGGAGGAAGGGGGCACGAGTCAAGGAATGCAAGGAACACAGCTCGAGAAGCTGGAAAAGGTGGGAGAACACATTCTCCCCCAGAACCTCCAGAGGGAGAGTGGTCCTGCCAATACCTTGGTTTCAGCTCAGGGCCACTGATTTTGGACTTCTGACCTCCAGAAGTGTAAGACAATAGATATGTCTTGTTTGAAGCCACCAAGGTTGTGGTGATTTGTTATAGCAGCGCCAGGAAACCAATGCTGGGGTGCATGCAGATCCGACCCGGTGCCTCAGCCGCCATGGAGGCTGGCCCCGTGGCCATAGGCTTGGGGTCTGGAAACCTGCTTCTGATCAGGCCCTGGCTGTTTGACCTTGGGCTGAGCCTGGCTGAGCCCACACAATAGTCCTGAGGATCAGCCGGGGAGATCATCATGACACTGTTTTGTAAGCAGGAGAGCATCACCCAAGCATTGGTAGGATGTGAGCTTCTGCTCGCCTAACACAAACCTGGTCTCTGTGTCATAACAGAAAAGCTTTCATGGCACGCCCTTCCACTTTCCTTAATCCTCAGGTACTTTAAACTCCAAACCACAGATGAAAGGTATACTCCAACCAGAATGACCATACGTCTTAAGCCCCATAACCAGTACCTTTGAGGACTGAGATGTGTTTTCAGTTCACGTGCTGGGGGCAGTGCCTGGCAGGCACTGTGTGCCTGGAGATGCTCCAGTCCTGGGCACGTGAGAATCCTGGCCTGTCCCACCTGAGCATACCCCTGTTCCTCGTCCATCAAGAGAGTGTTCTAAGCCCGCTGCTCCCGAGGCCCCTGCCAGCTCCAAAGTGTTTGCTGTGAACCCAGCATACTGAGACAGGGCAGAGAGGGACAGTGGTCAGGGGTGGCCTGGAGGTCCCCTGCAATCTGAAGTGGTCATCCAGGAGGACCATAGGCCCCAGAATGTTCTGGGGCTCCTTTTTACCATTGCATCTTTGGATTCACCTGATGGAAGTGCCTGGGTTGGAATAGGCCTGAACTGCCAGAGTGGACCGTGGTGTTGCCATTCAAGTGTGGTAGGGAAGCCCTGCCTCCAAGCCCATGAGCCCTCTGACCCCACACCCAGGCCTGGCTACCCTGTGTGATTGCCAGACAGGTGGGTGGGGTGCTGGGCTTTGCTTGGCCCCTCTGGACCATGCAGGTGAAAAGACCTTAGATGTTGTGTTAGGTCTCTTGGTTGCAAGTGACAGAAACTGAACTTAGACTGACACAAAGAAGGGAAACTAGGGTGTCTATGCAGCACAGTGGACCTACGGCCACTGAAGGCCATCAGGCTCTGTCTCTCTCTCTCCCTCACTCCTATCAGTTCCATTCTTTGGGTTGGTTTGACCCCAAGTCAGTCCCTTCCTCGTGGTGGCAAAATGGCTGCTGGCTCACAGACCATCCTCCTGATAACCCCAGCAAAGAGCTTCTCAAATATTCCAGCAAAGGCCTTGCCCTGATTGGAACCCACACCCCTCCCTGAACTGTCTCTGAAACCAAATGTAGTGTGTCCACTTGGTTTCCGCACCCCGCTCCTACCTCTCCAGCTGTTCCTGCACACTCTCTGCTCTACTGCTTTCTCCTCATCTCCTTTCTCTAGGGCTCATCCTGGGACCGCTTCTCTGTCCTCACTCACTCCCTAACTGACCTCATCTAGTCTCATGCGTTCAAACATCGTCTGTGTGGTGATGGCTCCAGTCCTCGACTCTCCCCTGAAGTGCAGACTCTTATAGCCACCTGCCATTTGCAGCCCCACCTGACTCAGGTCTAAGCCAACCGCCTGGGCTTTCCCCCCACCTCTTTTTACCAAGGTCTTCCGGACTCATAAATGGCAACTCTGTCCCACCAGTGGCTCAGGACAAAACCAAATCACCCTGGACTCTTCTCTCTCTCATACCCCACAGCTGATCCATCCGCAGCTCCCCCTGGAGCTACCCTCAGAACATACCCAGAACCTGAGGACTTCTCACCACCTCCACAACGGCCGTCAGCATCTCTCTCCCGGATTAATACAGTGACTGGTCTCCCTGTTTCCACCCTCACCCCCTAGTTCTGTTCTACACATAGAACATGGAAATCCTGTCACATCATCCCACTACTCAAAACCCTCCAAGGCACCTCACTCAGGAAAAGCCGGAGTTTTTCTAACAACCTTTTAGATGAAACGTGATCTGATGGCTCTGCTCTTCCCTCTTGGTCCTCATTCCTCCTTGTCTCCCCCAACTCACTCTGCTCCAGCCACGCTGGCTTCCTCACATCCACCTGAACACGCCAGGCAAACCCCTGCCTCACAGCCTTAGCGCTTGCTGTTCCCTCTGCCCTGAGCGCTCTTCCAGGCATCCACAAGGCCCCCTCCCTCACCTCCTCCACGTCTTTGCTCTGGTCACCTTCTCAGTGAGGCCTGCTCTTACACCCTGTTTCAGATCGCAGCCCCCAGCCCCATGCTCTTTCCCCTTCTGTGACGTTGCTTCCTTGTGCACGTGGCATGTCTGACACACTGTATATTTACTTAGATTCGTTGATTGTTTGCCTACTCCCTCCCCTGAAAGTTCCACAAAGGTAGGACTTTTTGTCTGTAATGATCAATCTTTTATCTCTGGTGCCTAGAATAGTGCCTGGCACATAGTAGCTGCTCAATCAATATCTGGTGAGTGAATGAATGAATGAAGGAAGGAAGGAAGGACTTAGGCCTGGGGCACTTGGCCGCCCCTGGGGGTGTGGTCATCCCTGTACCACATGGACTGAGGATGGGGCAGGGGTGCCATTTCCACAACCAGGTGCTGTTATGAGAAGAAATGGCCTGGGGTTGAGCAGGGCCCCCCCTTCTGCAGACATCATATGTGAGGCAGGAAGACCCTGGAAGTTGCTTGGAGTGGGTGCTTCTCTGCCAGGTGGGTGCTGTTCTTCAAAACACGAATACGTGAGGCAATTCAGAGGGAAAGGGAGCTTTCCAGGAGAGAAATACCCAGTAAGAAAGCTGCTCCTTTGGGCTCTCTCTTTCCTGCAGACCACGTTGCAGACCTCCGAGCTGGAGGAGGCTTGTTGCCTTGGCTTACCCCTTTGAATCTTGCACAAAGATCCAGGACAAGCGTATCTTTGTTTCTGGGACATTTGCCAAATTAGGCAAAGATACAGGACTGAACTGAGGCACCTGTGTTAAAGAAACTTGAGAATTTGTGGCCAAAAGTGCCAAACTGAGCTTTTTAGCTTTTGAATGTGGGTCACAGTTACTCGTGTTGATGCAGTTACTGTGTGCTGGAAGGAGCTGGCTCACTCTGTGAAGCAAGAATGCTGCTCACTGCAGAGAGGAAGCTGTAGGCTCTGGATCAGCCTAGAATTTCCCTGTGTCCCCTTGGGCAAGCCCCGTCCTGTTCCTTTTCTTTGAGTTCCTTTAGCATGTTAGGCTGCGTCTCCAAGAAAATTGTCCTAAGTTTAGGTTAGCTTCAATGACATGTGACAGAAAACCCACGATAATAATAGATTAAACAACAAAACAGAAACAGACTCACAGACATAGAAAACAAACTTATGGTTACCAAAAGGGAAAGTGGGGGGAGGGATAAAATAGGAGTTTGGGATACACAAATTATAGATACACGCTACTATATAAAAATAGATAAACAAGGACCTACTGTATAGGACAGGGAATTCTACTCAATACTCTGTAATGACCTATATGGGAAAAGAATCTGAAATATATATATATATATATAAAACTGAATCACTTTGCTCAACACCTAAAACTAACACAATGTTATAAATCAACTGTACCTCAATTAACAAATAGATAAACAAGATAAAAGTGTGTTTCCCTCTTTCATAAGCAGAGTCTAGAGATAGGCCATCCAGAATTATGACTTCATGATTCTCAGGAACCTAGACTTCTTCTATATTGCCACTCTGCCACCTTTAGTATCCAGCCTCAGGGTCCAAAATGGCTGTCAAGCTCCCACCATCACATCTATATTCCAGCCAGCAGGAGGAAGGAAAGGTTGAAGAATGACATGTCTCCTCCCTTTAAGAGCACTACCCCAAAGTCACATGCTTCCACTTACATCTAACTGGCTGATTGTTGTCACATGGTCATAAATAGGCTTTATTCCCATTGTCTACCTGCTCGTCTAAAATTTGGGAATCTATTATTAAAGAAGAAGAGGAGAACAGGTATTGGGGGACAATTAACAGTCTCTGCCCCAGTAGGACTTTTTACTGGCTCCGTACAGAAGCTGCTCACATGGGATGTGTTGTTGGGATTCCAGTTCTGTCTGCCCTTGCCCTTGGTCTGGGGATTGGAGGCTTATTATGTCTGCATTTAATACCTGGAACCACGTGTGTACAGAAACAGAGTTCGCACATTGGTGCTGTGCCTCAACAGAAGAAAGTTTTATAAAAGAGCTATGTTATGGCAACTCTAAGATGCACCTTTTTTTTCATAACATCTCTAAAATACAGTCTCTGTTGGTGAGGTGGGCACCAGGACTACTGTCCTTGCCATCACATGTACACCAAAATTTGCTGCTTGGAGAGAAATCCTGGAATCAGTAGTGGAGCACTCTTGGGAAATGCTGCACCACAGATGATCTTAATGTCAGAGGAGCTGGGACTTCATGGAAAAGCACAGCCAGCAACAACTTCAAGACGGAGTGATTCGGAGGCATTGGACCCTGAATGTGAAGAAGTTTTAGGAAGACCCGACACAGTTTATTTCACTTGTATTTTCCTTTTTAAGAATTTACAAGTGTTGTAAGCAACTATACTTCAATTAAAAAAAAAAAAAATTTACAAGAGTGATAGATGCTTTTAAAAATTTGGGTCTGGGACTTCCCTGGTGGTCCAGTGGCTAAGACTACGCACTCCCAATGCAGGGGGCCCGGGTTCGATCCCTGGTCAGGAAACTAGAGCCCACATGCCGCAACTAAAGACCCCACATGCCGCAACTAAAGACCCTGCATTGCCACAACTAAAGACCCCGCATGCCGCAGCTAAAAGATCCCACATGCTGCAGCTAAAAGATCCTGCACGCAGAGACAAAGATCCCGCGTGCCGCAACCTGGCACAGCTAAATAAATAAATAAATATTTTTAAAAAATTTTGGGTCTAAGTCTAAAAGAATAAAATATTAAAAAAAGAAAGTAAGTCCCAAAAGTTCTGAATGGTAAGAACTGATTATGTGAGTAGCAGTTCTGAAATTACTTTGTGTGTATACTAGGAGTGAACAAATAAAAATATTGGGGATAATGAGAACCAGGTTTCTCATTGTGGAAGAAAAACAATTACAAATAAAGAAAGGGGGGAAGTTAGAATAAACTGAGAGGTGTTGAATTGGAATTAGAGGTATCAGTTATAAATTCCAGATTTTTAATAGATATACAGATACATAGATATAGAATGTATGTGTATGTGTGTCAGTGATTGAGGCAGAAAAAATGCAAGGTGAGTTTGGAACATCATATAGGGCTAGAAAATTAGAAACGACCGAAAAAAATGATGGGCGCATGGTGAAAAGACCCAAGAGCCAGCTTGAAGGAACTCCCAATGGCCAAATCTGGCACAATCAGAACAATAAAGTAATAATAGAAATTGATTATAACCCATAGAATAAAATAAGTAATTGAATAAATAAGTAGATGGAGAAGAAAAGACAGCTCTTATTCTTCGAGGAGAATTCCAGTTAATAAGTGTAGAAGAGATGATGGAAATAGAAAATTATCGTTAGGCAAATACCACAGTAATAACTGTAGGCAAGCATCATCCATGGTTGCTAAAATTAGTGGGCGAAAGTATGATGAGAAACAGGATGTCTGCATAGTCTCAAAGTATCTTCCCACAAGATACGTATTAATTACAAAGGGAAAAATAGTCACTTTATACTGGAGAAACCTGGCAGACACCACCTGAATCGGGTGATCAAGCTTAACATCCCCAATAATAAAACAGATTGACATCATGTACCCCATGAAATGGTACAATGACAAGGGCACATCTCTTCTGCTGTATTCTTACTGAAAATGCATAACCTTGGTCTAATCATAAGAAAACAACAGACAAACCCAAACTGAGGGACATTCTACAGATTTAACTAATCAGTATTTTTCAAGTATCAACATCATAGAAGACAGACTGAGGCACTGTCCCTGATTGGAGGAGACTACATGACAACTCTGTGCAATGTGGCATCCTGGACTGGGAGACTATTGGGAAAACTGGTGAAATTCATCTCAGGTCTGCAGATTACTTCACCATATTGTATCAGTATTTTCTTTCCTGGTTTCTCTAATTGTATTAAGGTTCTGTAGCATGGTGACATTAGGGGAAGCTGAGTGAAAGGTATATGGGAAGTCTCTGTGCTTTGTTTTTTCTTTGATTTTTCTAAATTTGTAATTATTTCAAAATAAAAAGTTGAAAGGTAGGGGACAGTATTATGTCTCAATTTAATTGGCAGTGTTTTTTCTCTTCTTTTGGTACATAAAATGTTAGTGTCAGCTATAATTGATGGTATCTTAGATTTGATAATATCTGCTGTGTAGAATAAAGTCTCCTTTTAGACCCTTCCAAACCCATATCCTTCTCCAGAGGTGGGCATTACAGTTACCCTGATTCATTTGAGGACCTATTTTTTTTTTTAATTTGCAAATATATGTACCTGTTTGGTGCATGTATTTTTTACATAAATGGGCTTATTTATTTATACTTCTGTGGCATTCCTTTTTCTCTTAACTGCATATTTTAGAATGCTTTCCCTATCTGTTTGAGTGGAGCTGCCTTACTTTTTAAATAGCTGCATGGTGCTCTGGGGTGTAGATGTGCCATGGTTTACTTAACCATTCTCCTGACGTTTGTTTGGGTGGTTTTCGGTTTTTTCCTTTTCCAAAGAGTGCTGCGGTAGAGCATCCGTGTGCACAGCCTCTTAGTGTTTTTCTTTAGGATAAATATCTAGAGATATAATTGCAAAGTTGATAGATATTTGCATTTTTACAAACTACCAACTCGCCCTCCAGATGAAGGTGAACCCACTGCAGAGGGGCCAACAGTGTATGAGAGTATGTGCTGTTTCCCCACAAGCTCACCAACGCTGAATGTTATCAGTCGTTTAATACTTTGCAGTCTGGGCGAAGAAGCATTCCTTCACTCCATCTCATTCAACAAAAACATATCAAGTGTCAGAAAATATTAACAATCGTTTTTGTCATTATTGTTGTTGTTGTAGGGATGTGATAGGGAAAGGTATTTCAGGCAGAAGGAATGGCATGAACAAAGGCACGTGCTTCCTGTGGGTAGAATGGACCTACTGAGTCAGCTGGGGGTCCTTAGCTCTGAGTGTCAGAATCCAAATATGGCTGCCTTAAGCACAGTGGGAGTGTGTGTGTGTGTGTGTGGGCAGGGTTGCAGTGGCTGCGGGGAGATAGGAATTCATAGGCCCAAATCAAGAAAAAAGCAGGAGAAGTGGTCTAGTCGGAGAAGTGGTCAGGTTGGGCCTAAATCAAGGGGCTGTAACGAGAGAGGAAATGTAGGCTGGGCCAGGGCAAAAGATCATGTTCCCTGCACCCTCCTGTTGGGTTGTGTCCTTGGGGAGACAGAATCTGTGTGGAATAGGGTTTAAGAGCACAGGCTCTGGGGTCCCTTCCTGGATCAGCCGCAAGGGGACCTGCACCTGTTTTTGTCTCACCTGTGAGGCGGGGATGCTGAGGGAAGGTCTAGTCCCCATCGCAGCCCTATACCCCCAGTGCTGTCCCAACCCTCTGTGGTCAGGATCGGGACAGGGAGAGTGATATGAGGGGCCAGCTACCCAGAGGCTCTAAACCCTCTACATAGCGCAGTTGGAAGTTGAGTTTCTGATTTCTGGGGTCCCTGAGTTCTGGGGCTTCTTTTCAAACCACAGGGCTGGCGTGGTGTGGGTGGAAGGGCCTCAGGTGCCCAGGCTTGAACGTGAGTCGCCTGCCTGCCCTTAGCGACATCGTTCTTAATCTGTGGTGCAGACCCCTCCCCCAGGGCAGAGCTGGCCAAGCCAGGTTGGCTCTGCTCCCTGTTCCATTTGCTTGCGGCTTTTCTTGTAATAACGGGACCTTATAACCAGGACTTGCAGGAGTGCACCATCCACAGGGCATCTTGGACCAAGACCTTGACCATGACCTGCCAAGAGGCCCCCTCACTCCTGTGGTTAAAAAAAAAAAGCCATTCCACGGCCCTTCCGCTTTTACAGTTTGGTTTCTCCCTGTCCCACAAGGTCTGGTTCGCCTGCATGTGCTAACTTTACCCTGTTGATGTCTGGCCTCCCTTCACCTTCAGCTCTTGCATTTCTTGGTGGGACAGGTCTGGGTGTTTTGGGGTGGGGAGTGATGCTTGGCTGGGTAGCACTGTCCGCACACAACCTTCCTCGCCTCTGGCTCCCGGCTACTAAATGCTGTAGGAGCCCCCAGTTGCTGAGACAATCCAAAATCCCCACGTGTATTTCCAAACGCCCCCTACTACTGCTGAGCCGTGCTCCCACTCAACAGTTGCTTTATTCCATAGGTTGTGTAACTGCCACTGATCAATTAAATTGAAGCACTTATTGACAAGGCTCAGGAATGATCATAGTAATTGTTTATATTTTTAACCCTAATAAGTGTGAGGGTTCACATGGCCCAGGATAGAATCACGTTTAAAGAAGCACGAATCAGCAACCAAAAGTAATTGAATCACAGCATAGAATCACATTTAATGACGCACAAATCAGTAACCAAAAGTAATTGAAAAGAAATGCAGTTCCTCTTAAAGAATCCACCCACATTCACGCTGCTTGGGAGCTCCTTTCTGTCACCCAGCCAAAGAGCCCGGGCTTTCTCTGCCTCATCCCTTTCCCGCCCCTTTATTGAAACATCAGCGGAGCCTCCCTGCCAACAGGTATGAACCCTTCCTTAAATAGGAGACAAGAGAAAAAGAAACTCCAGAGATGTCTTAAGTAGGCAAAGGAAGGTCAGGAGGACCCCAGTAACTTACGTTATTTTTGTCCCATCGAAATGGGTACAGAAATCTTCCGTTTAAAAAGCATGTTTCTATCTGTTGTCTCTGTTGTACCTCAAAGCTCTCTGAGGTGGGCAGAGGAAGGTGACTGCTCCCATTTTGCAGATAAGCAATCCTCTTAGTGATCCGCCCAAAATAAAGCTGGGCAGTGAGTGATGCAGAAGAGATTCCAGTGACTCTAGGCCGAACCACTGAGAAGCTGAGGGCTGGAATTCACCCCAGGCCCATTTGGTTCTAACACTCTGTGTTGCCTTTAGAGAATCTGGGATCAAGAGGGGGAAAAAGACAAAGTGAAAAGGTCCACTGCTGTTGCTTCACAGACCCCTGGGATCTCGCACCCCATTTGCCTTGTGCTCCCTGATTCCTGACAAACCTGACTCAGGCTTCCTTGTGGGCGGTTGATAGGAATCTCATGCTCTGTTGATAGGAATCTCATGCTCTCTTTTTTTTTTTCCTAAACTTTATTTTATAGCAATTGTCATGATTAGAGAAGTAAATAACACATTTAAAAACCTTCTCAGGGCCAAGGGATGTCAGAATATTTACAAACACATTCACGCTCTTTTTTGAAAAATGTTTTCCGGCTTTATTGAGATACAGTTGACATATAACATTGTATAAGTTTCAGGCATACAATATACTGATTTGATGGGAATCTCATTTTCTTGTAACATCATCTAGCTGCTTTTTTTAAAATCATAACTTTCTTAGGAAGAAACTCGTCTGCCACCACCCTGTGGGAATGTCCCCTCCGGCCTCTGTTCCCGAGCCCCACATCACCTGCTGTGCCCTGGGCTGTCCCCGTTTTCCACAGGCTGAGACATCCCCAGTTCTCTGGATTATGAGGTTTCTCTCTACAGCCCCCTTCCCCGCCACCCCCTCATCACAGCCCATCTGTCCCTGCGCTGCCCACTCTCAGCCCTTTTAATAGAACCGTCCTTGGGGAGGATGGTCTCCAGGGTGGTTTCATAACAGGCCTGGGAGAGGGCGGGGACACCCCAGTGCTGCCAAAGCATTTAATTGAATTCAGTATTCAGGGGGGTTGGCGGCTAAAAAGGCCCTAATGGGAGAAGAGTTTTCCAGGGTGGCCCTTCTTTCAGCTCCCCACCCGGATGGATGGGTGAGTGTGCCCATGGCAGAAAGGGTGGAAGAGAAAGTGGGGGAGAGGGGAGAGGACGCCTTTCTAAAAATACAGCCCGTCTGCATTGTGTTAGCTGGTTTCCCCAGAAGCCGCTGGGAACGGAGAGCTCCAGCATGGCACTAAGGTGCAGGGACCTGGGTACCTGGGTGGGCAGGGGCCTCCCTGCCTGGCCTCTTCATGCTGGGGACAAGGCTCTCCCAGGGGGGCTGCACAGCTCTGGATTAACCTTCCAGGAGGCCTGAGTGGCCAGTGGCTCCCAGCCCAGCCCCAGCACGTCTCAACCCAAACTAGACTCAGGTGGGGACCCCCATGCGATTACAAGGCACCGTCTTTGTTAACATTCTGGAGGGCTGATGCTTCCTGCTTCTGACAGGATGGAAGGAAGCCCAGTCAGGGTCTGGAGCTACAGCCTGGTCTCAGGACCTCCCTGCCACAGAACTGGGTTCCATCCGAGGCCATGTGCCCTTGGGTCCCAGGAAGCCACTGTGCTGACTCCCCAGTCACTAGGGCTTCCACAGGGAGAAGCCAAAGGAGCAGGGATGGGCAGGGCTGGGGGGCATCTTCTGACCAACCAGCTTGTGGGACTGTCAGCCTTTCAGGGCAGAAGGGAAAGTCTGAGGGCTTCACTCTTGAGAAAGACTAAAAATAGAATTGGGAAGGAAGGGAAGAGGGGTGGGAGGGAGGGTGGGAGGAAGGATAGGAAGCCATCCTTCCATCCTTTCAGGTCAGGCCGCCGTGGTGTTACAGAACGAGCACTGGAACAGACTAAGAATCCAAAGACCGCATTTCCAGGCCTGGCCCCATCTGGGCGTGCCGTGGAACCTCTCTCAGCCTTGGTTTACCTCATCGCACTTCCCATCAGGGTGAAATCTAATAGCACAGGAAAGTACCTTGGGAGATGTGAAGTGCTTTGCAAGAATAAAAAATTGTTAATGATCTACAAACAGTCTTTCTTAAATATTGTTTTTTCCTGATTTCAGACTGTAGACCCTAATTTTCAGTCCTTCACCCAGGGATAATGCCTGTTAACTTTGTGAAAAGCCTCCCAGGCTTTTTTATGGAACTATTCATATTTCTCATAATTTGGATAATACTGTATGTTTTATAACTGCTTTTTAAAAAAATCTATTACAACACAAGCATTTTACCATGTTATTAAATAATCTTTTACAAGTTATTTACCCATAGTTTGTCTAGTGCCCTACTTATGGACATTTAGCTTTTTTAGCTTGTTTTGTTTTTGTTTTTTGGATTATAAATGGCACTGTAGTGAACATTGTTACAGATAAATCATTAGGTGCCCTCTCTGGTTTCCTTAGGAAATTTCTCCCAGGGAGAAGATTGCTGAGTCCAAGAGTAAGAACCTTTTAAATGATCTTAATTCATTCTGTAAAACTGCCCTCCAGAAAGATGTACCACTTTATACACTCACAAACAGTATAAGAAAAGTGCCAGTTTTGGTGCATCTTTGCCAGCACTGCAAATGTTGCCAATTCCATTGGCAAAAAAAAGAAAGAATATCTTTGACTTCTAGTGAGCTTTAACATTTTCCCATGTATTTACTGGCCAGTTGTAATTCTTTGATGAATCTCCAGCTCATATCCTTGCCTAGTGTTTCTCTTGGTGCATTATGATTTGTGCCATCCTGAAATCCAAGTGAGGAATGGCAGTGCCAGGCTAGATAGACAGATTGTGGGGTCCTGGCACCCTCTGTCTGCCTTCCCCCACAACTGGATCCTCCAAACACACATGTGCACATATGACCTGTTCCTCTCCTGAGGTTCAGAGGCCCGGGGTCTCCCACGAACACGCAGCCATTAGGGTCTGGGCCCCTCTGCCTGGAGGCTGTGGGTTGAGTGGTCACTGTGTCATCCCTCCCTGCTGGTGGTACATCATGACCAGCACCTTCAATGTCACTCTGCCTGCCACACTGCCAGGCCCTCCCTTCTCCCCTCTCAGAGCCATCCTCACCCAGGCCTGTCCTTCTAGGCACTCAGGACAGCCCTCAGCTCTGTTCCTCTGTGTCCTCCCAGAGCCCACTGTCCATTTCTGACCACAGGGGACTTCCGACCCTTCCCCACACTTGTCCCTCTGCTTCTTAATAAATGCAGTTTACTTGAAATTATTCAAGGGTCATCCTGTATTGTGTTGCCTTGCTTTTCTTTTCCTCTTTTTTCTTCCTTCCCTCCTTCCTTTCTTCCTCCCCCCCCCCTTCTTCCTTCTTTCTTCCTTTTTTTGGGGGGGTGGCAGGGAACATGTTTTAACTTTTAAGACCAAATAATACAATGACCTTCCCTGAGCCAAGCAGGTGAGTCTTGCAGACGGAGCCTTGCTGCCTAGGTGAAGCGCCGCGCTGGGCCTGCGCTTGGGAACCGGGGTTTCGGGGATGGAGGGGTCGGTGTGGTCCCCGGTGCCCCTGCCCCAGCCCGGGCTTGCGCTGTCCCCTCCGCCCGCCGAGAGAGTCCGAGCAGGGCCCAGGCGTGCCCGTCGCAGCAGGGCCCAACCCTCGTCCTCGCCTTCCCTCCCTAGGGCTCCTGCTCCACGACGTAACCATGGCCGGCCTGCAGGAGCTGCGATTCCCCGAGGAGAAGCCACTGCTCCGGGGCCAGGACGCCGCTGAGCTGGTAAGTCGCCCCTTCGCGGTCCTGAGGGCGGAGGGCGCCACCTCGTGACCGAGAAGGAAACCGCGCGCCTTCCCTTTAGTCTTGCTGATGGCTAGGAGATGGCCGTCCATCCCGTGAGCCACGCACCAGGAATCCTCACGCCACCCTGAGAAGCCTTGTCCCCGCCTTGGGAGAGTTCCCGGCCGGGCTGAACGCCCACGCGGCTAAAACCCAGCCAACCTCGCTGTGGGTTTGGCTGTCTTTGGGGCTGGGAGGCTCTGTAGAAGAGTTATTCCCATTTCAGTGATGAGAAAACCGAGGCACAGAAAGGTTAACTCACTTGGCCAGGGTCACACAGCTCTCAGGGAATGAGGCCCGTATTCAACCCCTGGTTGTGGGCAGCCGTTGAGCCCCAAGAGGGTCCCCGCTGGGCAGTGCTGCCTCCAGTGGGGTCACGATGCTTCCCCAGCTACCTGGGCCTTTCACGTCTGAAGCCTCTCTTTTTTCCTCATAAGCCTCTGAGGTATGAGGGAAAGTTACCGGCAGGCAGTGTTTACAGGAGCAGTGGGATCAAGGCATTTGAGGTTGTTATTTTATCCCAAAGGGCCCTCGTCTGAACACCAGGCGTTAGATTTCAGAATTAGTTCTACCCACATTTTCTTTTTTTTTTTTTAATAGCGTTTTTTTTAAACGTTCTTACTTTTATTTATTTATTTATTTGGCTCCGTTGGGTCTTCGTTGATGTGAGCAGGCTTTCTCTAGTTGCGGTGAGCAGGGGCTACTCTCCGTTGCGGTGCTCGGGCTTCTCATTGCGGTGGCTTCTCTTGTTGCCGAGCATGGGCTCTAGGCGCGAGAGCTTCAAGTAGTTGTGGCTCGTGGGCTCTAGAGCGCAGGCTCAGTAGTTGCGGCACACGGGCTTGGTTGCTCTGCAGCATGTGGGATCTTCCCGGACCAGGGCTCGAACCCGTGTCCCCTGCATTGGCAGGCGGATTCTTACGTTTTCTTGTTGTGGTGACACCCAGCACAGCTTCCCTTTCCCTCCTGCAAGGAAAAGCTATGGGTCCATTGCTCACAGAATCCTGGGGCATCACGGCTGTAGGTCCCTGCTGGTTATGCCGCCCAGCCCCCCTCACTTTACAGATGGGGAAGCCAGGAGCCCAGGCCCTGGAACCTCAGCACACCCTTCTTTGCTCTGCCCCCAGCCTCCCAGATCCTCCCTCCCGAAGGAGGTGAGCCCAAGAGCTGCTGAGCTCCACATGTTGGGACAGAGTGGCTGTCCAGGTGCCAGGGGTCCAACCACATGAGGCCGGCAGTCCTGTCCCCAAGAAGGGTACAGTGTTTTTTTTTTTTTCTTTTGCCCCGCCACTTGCAGGATCGTAGTTCCGCCCCCCGCCCCCGCCCCCCGACCAGGGATTGAACCCGGGCCCTCAGCAGTGTGAGCGCGGGGTCCTAACCACTGGACCACCAGGGAATTCCCAGGGTGCAGTCTTAACTTTTAAAACAGAACTTCAAGTTAACTTACGAGACCTGATTACCTGAGGGCAACCCCCAGGAATGGTCAGGGAACAGCTGGTGAGCTGGACACTTTGTAGACTTTTGATTCTAATTCTACTTCCTCACTGTTCCAGGCCCCCATCATCTCTTACCCAGGTGCTCCCCGCTGGTACGGGTGTGCATCTGTGGGTGGCACAGAAAGCTGAGGGCACCTTGGCCTCGCGTGTTCTCTTCCACTCCTCGCCTCGGCACGGCAGGCCCACCCCGCTTCTTTCTGCTTGAAGGAGCCTCCCCACTGGTCTCCTTGCTCTGTACAACCTTCTAAAATACATCATGTCATTCCTGGCTTTCTGATGTGTTCCATTCCCTTGTTCCAGCCCTTCATGAGTCCTGCCCTTGGCTTGGTAAGGCACCCTTGTATCCTAATTATAAATTTCCCTTTTTTGCTTAGACTGACCAGATTTGATTTCTATTACTGGCCACCATCCCTCCTGAGGCCTGTTTTTAACTATTGTTCTTGGCTTTGGTAAGGTACCCCTGTAATTTTATCCTTTTTGCATAAACTAAAAATTCCACACATCATGTCACTTTTCTGCTCACAGTTGGCCAGTGGCTGCCATAGCACTCAGAGTTGCAGCCACAGCCCTTCCCGGGGCCCAGGATGTGCTCTGCACCCCCTCCCCCTGCTCGCTCCTATCCTGTCTCCCAGGCTCACTGCTCCTCCTTGAACAAGCTGATCATATTCCCAGCTGTTCCCTCTGCCTGGGACACGCCAGCCGCAGGACTTTTCAGGGCTGGCCCTTCATTTTATTCAGGCTCTGCTCAAATGCCCCCTCCTCAGGCAGGCCTTCTCTGACCACCGGGTCTAACATTGACACCCGCACACCCTCCGGGCCTGGCACTTACTGCTCTCGGGCTCTGCCCCACAGGCTCCTGGAGCAGAGACCCTGTCCGTTTTGTTCCCCGATCTCCCCAGTTCCTAGCACAGTGCCTGGGACACAGTAGGCTCTCAGTAAAGACTTGGGTCGGGTGGAAGCTATAGATTGTGATGCAGCTCAGAAGAAAGAAGTTTTTCAGAACTCTCTGAAAAGTCCCTCCTCCCCACAAACAGCCCGTCTTTCGAGGCATGCGAGCAGAGACCAGCCTTCTTGTGAGGGCGTGGTGGGCCGGGCCGGATGGTGGCTCTCAGGGACCCCTGCACTCATCACCAGGGCTCAGGGGTAGGGGGCTGCCTGCGGGTACGGGGTGTGCAGCTGTGGGCGGCACAGAGCGCTCAGGGCACCTTGGCCTCACACGTTCTATGCCTGTCTCTTCCACTCCCCACCTTGGCAGGGCACCCCAAGAGATGCCCTCGCACCCCTTCTCTGCCCAGCCTGGCCCAGCACCTTGCTGCCCCTCCCTCCCTGAGTCCCTTTTACCAGCCCCCTGGCTCTGCCTTCTTCCTGCTGCATTTGGTGTCTCTCACCTCATCCCACCTGGACCAGAGTTGGCTCCCCTGCACGAGGGTCTGCGTCTCAGTTCTCCACGGAGGCTGCGAATCCCCAGCTCAGTTTCTCTCCTTTCTCGGGTCAGCACAAGCCCCATGGACCTGGTCACTGGTCACATCTGCTTTTCCCAAGGCGTATTAATGGCCCCATCCTCAACCCCCCCAAATCCTCCTAGGTGCTCCCAGTGTGGCCTTTCCAGATTTCAGTGACAACTGGTGCAGTCCTGTCTTGAAGTTCTGCCTCGCTCTCTGCCTCTCTCTCCCAGGCGGTTGGTTACACCCACAGACAGATTCCCCTGTCCAGCTGCACGGGACAGAAGTGCCAGTCCTTTTCACTTTTTAAATCTTCCTCAACCTTCCAGGTGCAAATTCCCTGAGTCCACTGAGGGGCAGATACTTCCACACGGTTACCCACCGTCCCTCCGCCATTTCAGACTCGCTTGCTTCTGAAGTCTTTGCCTGGTGTGTCCAGGGCTCCTTGGAAGAATTGTTGATTCTCCCCGTGCCTGCGAACCCCACCTGGGTCTCCTTAGGCCGCTCCTGGGCCTCCTCGCCTCCTCTCAGCTGGGCCCTCTCTCCCACCGGTTTTCCTTGGAATGTTCATGTGGTTCCTCCCAGGCCTCCGGTGTCTCTGGATTGGCTTGTATTATTCCTGCTGTTTCTTGGTTTGGGGTCCTGCCCATCTGAAGCTTCCCATCCCCTTGAAAACCTCCTGCATCTCTTTCCCTGGCGCCCCCTCGGGCAAGGTCTTCCAAGGTAAGAGGATTCATTGATAACCAGCCTCGACCCTTTCCCCCAGACCCCTGCCCCCTTCCTTGGAGGGTCCAGGAGTGGCCACCTCCATGCTCTCCTCCCCTCCCCATGCAGAGCCCCCAGGCTCTGGAGGAACCAGGAGGGGAGGATAGCCATTGTTGATTTCAGCTGAGACCTGGCTTTCCTTTTTCGTGTGAGAGCCTCTAGTGCTGTCTGATTTTTTCCACCACCCCTCCCACTCCAACTGCCAGAATGCAGGTGGGTGAACTTCTTATTTTGAGAGTAAAACATCAGCATCGCTGGTTTTCATTGTTCTCCTCCCTGCTCCTGTGATTTGGGTTCATTTTCCTTCTTGTTGCACCTAGTAGCCCTGCCCTTCACTTGCTGTCCTCCCATAATATCCTGGTTCTAGTCTGTCTCATTTATCCACATATGTATTCAGTAGCATCTGTAGCACACAGAGTCCAGTGCAGGAGTGCCAAGGACAGAATGACTGCTCTCTGTGCCCTTTGTTTAATCCTCACAGACACTGAGGCTTGGAAGCTAAGTGATCTGCCCACAATGAGCAGAGGAGAGCAGAGAGGGTTCTAGACAGACACAGTAGAAGGCAAGGCAGAGGCCCCAGATCTCTGCTCTTCCTGGATATGTGGGATCCCCCCATGAGGTTTCCTTCCCCAGACAGAGACCCAGGGCGGGTGTAGAGTGTCTGAGGGCCGCCGGGCTGCATCGGGGAGAGCCTGGCAACGCAGACACATGGGGTTCAGGCCCCCATTCCTCCACTCTCCATTTCTGCCACCTTATAAACACTGGGTATATCTAAACCGTGCTCCCCTCATTCATGAAGTTAGACTTGTTCATCCAGATGTGTCTGTGTTTGAGGAGCCTGGTCCATGCCAGGCTTTATGGTGAGAGCTGAGCCAGACGTGGTCCACACCCTCTCAGTGCCTGCAGTCCAGTGGGAGGGATGGGCACCAATCAGAGACTCACACCAGTCACCATAAACGAGCCTAAAAGCAGGGGATTTGGGTACTTTGAGAGCATGAAGCAGGCAGGTCTGGAAAGGTGGGAGCAGCTACTGCAGAGGCCCAGACAGAGCCTTTGTGCAGGTCAGAAAAGCCCCCTTCTCCCTCGAGGCGTGGGTCTCAGCTTCTCCATCCCTAAAGTGGGTGTGATAGTCAGGCCCGCCTCTGTGCTTGTGCCCTGATGGGCGACCTCAAAAGTCATCTGTCGGGGCAGCGGGCAAAGTGCTGAACAGCAAGAATTTGGGGTCAGAGATTATTCCATCACTTCCTAGCCACGTGCTTCCGTCTCTCTGAGCCTCACCCTTCTCACCTGCAAAGTGGAAATCTTCACATTTTCAATTAATAGGTAAAAAAAAAATTAACAGGTAAAATCGATGTATGTAGCTGCTCGTAACCTCATCTGCCAAGTACTAAATGGCCTGATGCCCGGCGCTTGGAAAGCCCTCTGTCACTTTTGTTAACATTAAGATAGACTGGGGAGGGACTTCCCTGGCGGTCCAATGGTTAAGACTCCATGCTTCCACTGCAGGGGGCCGGGTTTGATCCCTCTTCTGGGAACTAAGATCCCACATGCCACATGGTGCGGCCAAAAAAAAAAAAAGATAGCCTGGGGAACAGCAAGCGAGGCTGCTCAAG
Source organism: Balaenoptera musculus (assembly GCF_009873245.2). Classification (NCBI taxonomy): domain Eukaryota; kingdom Metazoa; phylum Chordata; class Mammalia; order Artiodactyla; family Balaenopteridae; genus Balaenoptera; species Balaenoptera musculus. Next base: position 33,696,157 of record NC_045803.1, read on the forward strand.
GCAGAGCCCCTGTGGCCACCTCCCTTCCCTGCCTGGGCCAGCCTGGGGCCTAACGAGCCACCCCCTCTGTTTGCCTTGCTTTAGGAGAATTCCGACACCTTCCTCTTGGCTGTGGATGCAGATTGGAAGGTAGGTCTCTGCTCAGCCTCCCCAGATGGGGACCAGCTGCTGGCTGGCCCCTCCCCGCACCCAGCCTGTTTCAGAGGAGGGTCACAGCCCTTCGGCGTGCCGCCAGCCTGAAGCCACAGGGACTGGGCACTTGGAAGCCTCCAGGACCACCCCCACTGCTCACAGTGGCTTTGCCTCCCCTCTGTCCCGTGGAGAAATGCCCCCTCTCTCCTTGAACAGGACAGGGAAAGGAGGGGAGGTCTGGGGGAGTGAGGATGCTGTCATCTGAATCAGCACTTTCCTCCTATGAAAGCCAGGTTGATGCTCCGAAATAGCTCCTGTTTCCATGGCAACAGTTGCCCAGGACAACCATGTCCTCTTTAGTTTGATGCCAGATTCCCTGTGAAACTGAAATCATTCTTTGTTTTTATTCCTCTGCATGATGATTTCTGATTTTGCTCACTTGGCCAACCATTCCTCCCCTGTGAGTCCCATAGTGGCCGTTTATTTCCGGGTCTCAGAAAACGCGTGACAGCAGACACAATGGGAGCTTCACAGGGCTCCAGGGCCCCGCTGGCCATCATAACATACTGAACAAAGTCAGACCTTTCTGGGACCTTCCTCCTGGCTGGCAGGAGCTAGCCCCCAGGCCACCATCCAATTTGGGTCAGTCTCTCAGCCCCATGACAGCCTCAGCCTTGTGGTCTGGACGCAGGGGTGACGTGGAAGGAGGGGTGGCCTGCCGGCTCCTCCCCCAGGTGCACGGCGCTGCAGCCAGGATCTTAGGATCTGAGGATATGGATCCCAACTGTGCTTTGAACCCTGGGTCACCCGTCCTTCAAGGACGCAAGCAGAGGCATCAGAGTGGCCCTTGTGCACATGCTCTGGTCTCCTGGGAGCACCAGCTCCAAACACAAAGGCCTCTGGAGCTCGAGAAGACAGGATGGGGCCTGGGGGAGTGGGGAACTAGGGGCCGGGGAGGAGAGAAGGGAGAGATGTGTCCACAAGGTGGCCCAGGCCCAGCCAGAGTCTCCTTTGTCCTCCCTGCTCCAAATGAGGGCTGGAATGTGTGAACAGACAGACCCTCCCCCACAGGAGGGGGGATTGCTGAAATAAAATCCAGAGCAATCAGCCCCTGCCCGACATTGAGTGGGACTCACTGGATGCCAACGGTGCTGACTGCCAGCCCCCAAAACACACACACCCTGGGAGGCAGATTGGGGGGTGAAATAGGGGATGAGAATCCTGGGGTCCTCTTCACCCATCTGCCGGGCCCAGACTAGGGTGGTCACTCCATATGTGTGGGACCTTGGTTCTCAAGACCCTTTGCTTGGTAAAGGGCAGCATGTGTTAAAAGGTACCTTACTGTCTACTCTGGGTACACCACACAGCGGCTGTTTTTTTTTTTTAATTATTTTTTAGTAAAGCAGCTGCCAGGATGGCCCTTGTCTGGGCCAAGGCCTGGCAGGGATTTTATCCTGTTCAGTCCCTTGCCTCAGTGGGCCCAGCCAGTGGGGGAGGCAGAAGGACAATCTAGAGCTAGGAAGACCTGGGTCCAGGTCCTGGCCCTGCCACGTGACCTCCAGTACAGGTCACTACCTCATTTTGTAGAGTGAGGCAGGCAGCTCAGCCCTCCCCGGGTGTTTGTAGGGTCGGGGTTGGTGCCCTTGGGCTGGGCACTCAGACCCTGGGCTGTGACTAGTGGCCACTAGAGCCAGACTGCCTGCGTGTGGTTCCTGGCTCTGTGCCTACTGGCTGTGTGATGTTGGGCAGGTTACAGAACCTCTCTGTGCTTCATTTTCCTTGTTTGTAAAGTGGGTGTTCAGAGGATAAAATAAAGTAACATGTGCAAAGCATTTGGATGGAGTATGGCACGTGGAAGATATGGTACTAAGCATTTACTACTCTTAATGTGACCTCAGGCCCAGGTGCTGAGATGCTGGTGAGCTCCACTGCTTACTAGCTGAGTGGGAGAATTTACTTCTCTGTGCTTCAGATTCTTCATCCTTTCTCATAGGTTTGTGAGGATTATGTGTTACCCTTGCTCCTTAAAGCTACCTGTGCAAGCAGCTACACTGCTTTTCTCCCATTTACAGATGTGGAGGCTCAGAGTTGTTGACTGACTTGCCTGAGGTCACACAGCAAAGACTAGCAGGGTTTGGCTAGCAGGACCTGAGCCTGCCTTATTCAGCCACAACTGTACAACCTCCAGGGAGGAGGCCAACAGGTTGGAGAGACACACAGATTAATCCATTTCTCCCCTGGGCAGGCCTGGGGTCAGGTCTATAGTGATGTATGCAGCTTTTTTTCATCCTAGCAGCTCTGTGAGGAAGGCACAATTCCTATTTGACAGTTGAGGAGACTAAGGCACAGAGGAGTTAAAAAATCTTGCCCAAGGTCACCAGCTAGTGGGTGGGGAAGCTGGAATTTAAACTCAGGTCTGTGGATTTGAAACCACTGAGCTGAGCAGAATTGGGAGGTCATGGCTTGGGTTGGGCAGTGTCTGAGATCTCCCAGGTCCAAGGGTGGGAAAGGCTACTCAGAGGTTCAGGTGGGCATAAGGTTGGATGGGGACCATGAAGGGGCAGGGTTGTAGTGGCAGAAAGGGTGGGAGGCCACCCCACTGTGCCCCTCTTCCAGAAGCATATGGGAGGATTTTGTGGGCAGTTCCGCAGACAGGGCTGTGCTTTTGCACACCACCTCAATTGCCAGAGCCTCTTCCTGTGCCGAAGTGGCTGCAGGGAACAGGGAACATGGCCAGAACATGAGGGGCTGGGGGATAGCCCATTCCACACCCCAGCTGCCCTGGGAGACCACAGGCCCCCAGCACTCTGCACTAGGCCCGCAGTGCGAGAGGTCAGAGAGGGGCAGGGAAAGTTATTGATGCCCCCCAGGCAGAGGACATGGCCAGGAATAGCATACAGGGCAGGTGCTGACCAGGTCACTAGGCACCCAGAGATGGGGAGGTGACCGCCTTCCCCGAGGGCAGCCAGCCAGCGTGCAGGGCTGTCGGCACAGTCTGGGACAAGTGGCGTGTTCCCTCACCAAAGAGGCAGAATGGGGGCACAGGTGCCCACACCCCTCCCTCCCTCTGTTGCTCTTGCTTCTCTCAGTCCTTGGGCTCCCTCCTCTGCTCCCCTCCCTGGCCTATTTCCTCTCCTCCTCTGCTCTCCTTTGCCTGCCCCTTCTAATCTCTTTACTCTGCCTGCATGTCTCTGGCCAGCTCCTCACCCAAATCTTGAGCCACGTGACCTCCAGCACCTGTCCTGCTGCTCAGGACAGCGGGAGGCGGCTCAAGCATCCTGCTCCCCAGAGACTCGAGAGCTGAGCCCCAGGCTGGGTGGCCCCAGGAAGGAGGGCTGGGTGTGTCTGCGGGAGGTGGGCATGTCCACGTGGACAAGCTGCCTCCTGTCCCTCCTCCTGTCTCTAGTGGCCTCCAGCCCCTTGTGCAGGATGGGGGTGGGGGAGGGCAGAGCTGGTGTGTGCCCACCAATCTACCCAGGCCCCCTGGCCCCAGAACCCCCATTTCCCCAGCGTGGGCAGGCGCTGGGTATACATGTGGGCAAAGTGGGGGCTGCCCAAGGGGAGACCCTGGGAGCGGAGAAGGAGCAGTCCCCTGGAGTAGGGTCATGACCCAGGTTGCCCCAGGCAGCAGTGACTCCCCTATCTCCTCAAGGTTAAGGGATCCAGGCCTTTCTGATGTGGAGGCTGGGCTTGGGGCGCTCTCGGGCGCTCCCTGCTCCCAGGGTATGGGTCAAGGGCTCTGCTGTCTAGGGCATGCCTCTGTGGTCCACCCTGCCCTGCTTCCGTGTGCTCGTCTTTGAGAGGCTCCTGTGTACCTGTCACAGGGCACACATGTACATGTGGCCTCTTGTCTTCCTAGGACCCGTTGTGCAGCTGCTGCTGTGAGCCTCTGTGCTGGGGGTGGGCCGGATGCAGGAGCTGGGGGCCATCAAGACTGATGTGTTGCTGGGGGCGGGAGGAGCAGGAGATGGGGTGAGTGAGGACCTTGGAAGCCAATCAGAGCCAAGTTTGTCTCCTGAAAGCCAATCTGGGAGCAGGGGCTCCGGGTGAGCGAGTGGCTGCTCAGAAACCCCGCAGGGAGGAGGGGCCAGCCCAGCCGCCCCCCCCCCAATCGCCGCAGGCTCTGCATATAAATGGCCCGGGAGCTGTGCCCCGTCATAGAGCCGCCGGTCTCCTACTTGCGCTGCTCCCTCCCTCTGGACTCTGGTGACTCAGGCCTTTGTTTGCCCTTCCTAGTCGAGGCTGGTCGCCTCCCTCAGCAAGATGCCGGAGTGCTGGGATGGGGTGAGTGCGGAGTCTGGGGGTGGCTGGGATGGGGTGAGTGCGGAGTCTGGGGGTGGCTGGGATGGGGTGAGTGCGGAGTCTGGGGGTGGCTGGGATGGGGTGAGTGCGGAGTCTGGGGGTGGCGAGGCGGGCGGGGAGGAAGGGGCAACCCTCTGCCTCTGTCTTGTGGTGGTTCTGCCTTCAGTCGCCTCACCTTGGGGGTCACTGAGCAAGGCCAGCAGGTTCCAGGCACCCTGGTCTGCTGCAGCGGTTGGGGGTAGCTGCTGGTCAGGGTCCACAGGGGAGGGCGGGGAAGGCTGAAATCTCTGCACAAACTGGAACGGGCTGTGACTTGTTTGTAAGCCTGTGTGGATCGGTGTGTAGGCATGTGTATATCCCACTGACGGTGTGCCCTCCGCCTGGCACGTGCCCAGCTGGCTCTGCCTGGCGCCTGTGACCACCTCAGCCCTGTGGAAGCTGTTCCCTGTGTGTCTGGGGTGTCTGTGCCTGCAGACACCTCCTGACCCTGCGAGGGTTGTCTTGGTTGTTTGGGGGACTGCAGGGTGCCAGTCAGGCAGAAGCAGAGAAGTCTTGGGTTGTGGTGTTAACTGGGCCATCGGGCTGGGGTCCCTGCAGGGAGAAGGGGGCCGCTGTGCCTTATTTTCTGGGCGTAGGAAGGCAATGCTGGAGGGATGAACCTGCAGGGCTAGGGGCCCCGGTGGGACCAGGGTGCCTCCTTCTGCCTGGGGGCAGCAGGTGCCCAGGCCCGGTGCTGTTCTAACTCCAGGAGGGAGAGGCAGGGGCAGACATACTCCTCTACCCCCTAGCCTGCCCTGCCTGCCCTGCCTGCCCTGCCGGGTCCGGAGGCCATGGGGCCGACCTCTACCCAGGCAACGACGTCAGCGCCTACCCGCCGCTGCAGACCCGGTCCTTGAATTATTGATGCGGTTGATGGGAAGAATCCAACCAGCCCCGAGCGCGTGCACGCGACCTGAAGCCCAACTCGGAGGGCCCCCCCCACCCCCGCAGCGCTCAAGGTCACGGATGAGGGGAGCCGGACAGGCAGAGAGAGGACATTAGAGCCCCCTCCCTTGCTGCCGCAGTGCCTCGCGCTGGCGCCCACCTGGAGGCGGCACGGACTCTGACGTCACCAAGAGCCAATGAGAGCCCTCGGCCCTGGGGATTGGGGGACTCAAAGCGTGTCCGGCTGCGGCCCTTGGGGCGCCCCTCTTGGGGACCTTTGGCCTCTATCAGGATTACCTGGATCTGAACTCCTGGGTCGGAGAGGGTGCAGGGAGGTCGGCGGAGGGTTCAGCCAAGGTCAGTGGGCAACCGGGCTGGTGCTCCCGATGGCCTGTCCAGGCCCAGCCCTTCCCATCCCCAGCGGGCTGAGCCTTAGTGGTGCAAGCACTGCGACTTAGTCCCGCTGCCCCGGGTGGGGCATGGGGACCTGGGCGGCCACACCGGGACTGGGAGGGGCAGACACTGCCCTCACACACACACCCATGGGGAGGTGGAGATTTGGGAGGACCACGGCCTGGGCCCTGACTTGTGCTCTGCGGGCTAGAGCTGACCCCGCTCTGAGAACTATGCCGCAGGAAGCGCATTGCAGCTCTTGTGCTGTGGATGCTCTCTCCTGCCCCCACCCCACCCTCCATAGCACCGTGCGCCCCTCTTGCCCCATAACTTGCCCTTCATAGAACTGAGCTCCTTCTGCCCCCAGCGCCCCCCTCCCATAGCACCGTGCGCCCCTCCTGCCCCATCCCACCTTCCTTAGCACTGTGCACTCTTCCTGCCCCAGGCCCTGCCCTCCAGAGCCAGCAGAGCATGGGGGGTGGGGATGAGGCAGGGCCCCCAAGCAGGGACAGGCACCCTGTGGAGAGGCTGCCGGCTCAGAATTCTCTTGCATGGAGCTTGATCTCTTCCTCAGAAAAAGCAGCCTGAGGCTGGCACCTGGCAAGGCGCCCCCCTCTGCCTTCTCTGAACTTGACCTTGGGCAAGTCAGTTCTTTCCCAGCCTCAGTTTCCTCCTCTGTGAGGATAAATAAGAAGATACATGAAAAGTGTCCGGTCAGTGTTCAGTGAGCAGGAAGTGTTCCTTGTTTTGACAGCCCTGAGGGAGGACAGGCCTGGGCCGTGGGGAGGCTGTGGTGGGCTCGGGCCGGCCTGGAGGACTCCCAGAAGTGTGGCTCCCGGGGTGCAGCCTTGAGCCACAGGGTTGGCACTGCCTTGTCTCTCCCCACCGGAGACAGGCCTCGACAGTGGTCCTCTGAGCCCAGACCCAAGAAGGCCAGTCCCCAAGAAGATGTTTCCTGCCTGAGTCTCCACTTTCCTGTCGGAGGCAAGAACGTAGGTTGTCTCTGAATCTGAGCATCCTAGTGTCCTCCACCTGAAAGATGGGGAAAAGAGCTCCTTCTCTCTTGCATAACACCTGGCACACAGTAGGTGCTCAGTCACATCTGACTGTCCTTGACCCTAGCCCCACCTCCAACTCCCCGGGGCCACCCCCTGTAGTTCCCAGGACTCCCCCTGGTGCCAGCAGGGCTGTTTATTCAGCTTTGGCAGACCCTCTTGGAGCCTCCCCATGAGTGGCCAAGAGGGAGTAGTTTGCAGAAGGACCAGCCAGCAGGGCGCCTCCCCAGGGCTCAGGGATGCCCACACACGGCAGCCCCCTTTCTGGGGCCCTTTCCAAGTGCTAAACACTCGGCAGATATCAGCTTGTTTAGTTCTCACAGAGTCCTGATGAGGTGGCTCAAGCAGAGGTGGCTGAGGCACAGAGAAGTGCATGCCCCGCTCAGAGTCACACAGTAAGGGCTAGAGCGGGTCTTGAACCTGCAGCATACAGCTCCTGCTTCCTGAAGAACTGACGACCCTGAGCAGCCAAACCAAAGGCGTGAACACAGGAGGACCCCAGAGTGGCCACTGCAGAAGGCCTTTGGGGAGGGGGTGGGAGTCTAGCCTGAGGGAGGCCTTGGGGATCACGGAGAGGCAGGAGCAAGAGCGTGGAGGTGGAACCAGGGGCAGGTGTCGGGGTGGGAGGCTGGGCTGGCCAGCAAGGGGTCTTTGCCGTGGATTCTAGGTGAGCTGTTGAGGCCAGTCCCCTTCAGGAGCTGCGGCCCTTTTGAAGGCTTCTGAGTCGAGGGGGAACATGATGAGGGCGGGACTCAGTGGGGATGGCAGAGCTGTCCTGGAGGGGCTGCAGTGAGATGGGGAAAATGGGCCTCACTGGACCCTGGAGGCCTGAGTGCAGCAGGGCCTGAGCCTGGGCCTGAGCAGTGGCAGCTCGTCCCACTGGCTGGTTTGCAGAGGAGACCAGAACTTTCACGTGCAGACCAGTTCACGTTGCCCCTGTGCTGAACAGCCTTGGGAAGGGGTGCTCCCTCTGGTCTGTCCTCTCTGGGGGTGGCTGGGGGTGGTGAGAAGGGGACGCACCACCCTATGGGGGCGAAAGTCCCGCCAGAGGCCCAGCAGCCCCCAGGCTGCCCCACAGCATCATTTCCCGGAAGAGCCGGGAGTGGGGGCTGCCCGGAGTGTCCAGCGCTGTCTCTCCCCTCCAGGAGCACGACATCGAGACGCCTTACGGCCTTCTGCACGTGGTGATCCGGGGCTCCCCCAAGGGGAACCGCCCGGCCATCGTCACCTACCATGATGTGGGTCTCAACCGTAAGTGCGCCTCAGCCTCGTTTGGCCCTCCACTGCCTCGAATCTCCCGGAACAGTGAGGCCCCCCTCCCTCCCCACAGAGTCCCGTAGCTCCCCACTCATGCTCAGCTCTGTGCCCCTAGCCATTTGGGTCTTGGTTTCCCCGCAGAACCATGAGGTTGATCACCTCTGCCTCGACCTCCCTTTCAGCATCCACGGGCCTCCCTCCCCGCCTCTCCCGGCTCAGCCACAGCTGAGAGCTTTGTCTTTGCAGACAAGCTGTGCTTCAATACCTTCTTCAACTTTGAGGACATGCAGGAGATCACCAAGCACTTCGTGGTGTGTCACGTGGATGCCCCCGGTCAGCAGGTGGGGGCCTCGCAGTTTCCTCAGGGGTAGGTACCCGGAGCGACCCACTCCCCAGCTTTCCCCAGCCCTGTACCCCCGGCTGCACTGGGCCTGACCTCCTGCTCTGCCTGCAGGTACCAGTTCCCCTCCATGGAGCAGCTAGCCGCCATGCTTCCCAGTGTGGTGCAGCACTTCGGGTGAGTCCTCGCCCAGCCCTGCCCCGCCCCCGTGCTGGGGGCCAGGGCGCGCCCCCCATTTCCGCAGAGCCAGCAGGCTCTCGCTGAGCGCTGAGGGCTATGGGTGGGTCTGCTGTGGATGGCAGTCATGGGAAACCCCTAGAGTGACCAGCCATGCTCTCTATCAGGTTCAAGTACGTGATTGGCATTGGAGTGGGAGCCGGAGCCTACGTGCTGGCCAAGTTTGCAGTGAGTCTCTCCACCCGCCCCTGTAACTAATCCCAGGACTGGTCTCTCCCAGGGGCAACCCCACAGGAACTTTCCTTCCTCTCTTCCTTTCCTCCTCCCCCTACTTCCTCTTCACTTAGGAAAGTCCTTTTTTCTTTTTTTCCTCCAAGGAAATTAACTTAAAAAAAAAAAAAAGGTTACTTTTTCTATACAATTCCTTAAAACGCTATGCGCCATAAGTTGCTTCAACCATTATCCAAAACCAAACTTTCTCTTAGCAACAAACTATACAACTAATTACTCCAGCCACTAAATAAGGATTATCCTAATCACTCATTCACTAATTAGGGTAATACTTAAACATGAATCTTTTTTTTTTTTTAATTTTTTTTTGGCTCTCATCCCTCTTTTTTTTTTTTTAATTTTATTTCTTTATTTATTTATGGCTGTGTTGGGTCTTCGTTTCTGTGCGAGGGCTTTCTCTAGTTGCGGCAAATGGGGGCTACTCTTCATCGCGGTGCGCGGGCCTCTCACTATCGCGACCTCTCTTGTTGCGGAGCACAGGCTCCAGACGCGCAGGCTCAGTAGTTGTGGCTCATGGGCCTAGTTGCTCCGCGGCATGTGGGATCTTCCCAGACCAGGGCTCGAACCCGGGTCCCCTGCATTGGCAGGCAGATTCTCAACCACTGCGCCACCAGGGAAGCCCCCAACATGAATCATTTTTTAATCTAAAATTATACTTATGTTAAGTTTGCGAGGTTTAAAGTCAGGTTTCAGAAACATCATGTCGGGTAGGAGCTCACAAGCTTTCCATCTCTAAAAGCAAAAACTTAATTTTTAGGATTCAAAGTATTTCTTTCTTCAAAAAAAACCAAAAAAACTGACTAAGAATTTTCAACTCCAATTTCCACTGCGGTACTTAACCACTTTGTTAACTGTCAACTATTCCCGGCCACCCCAGACAACCTTGACATGACCTCAGTATTGTATATATATCACCATTTTTCCCTAAACACAGGCAGACAGCCGAACAGAAAACTCGAATCTCTTTTACAATGTCTAACACAAAAGAGGCTTTGGAAAGGTCAGTTTCTTAATATCACTAGGGTTTTTTCTATGAAAGCAAAGAATCAAAACATTTCATTGAAGATGTTTAATCCTTAGTGTTGCAATAGTAGCCTCTTCAAAGATATATTAAAGGGGCTGAAAAACAGTGATATAGGCATAGATTCCAAATAAAAGGGTTTTGAAAGGTTCCACGTGGGGAGGAGGATGAGCAGGGGCAGCTGGAAGGGGCCCCCAGGCAAGTTCCCAGCTGAAGGCACTTGGTTATCAGTGGTACCTTGAAGCCCTTACAGAGCGCGGCCTTCCCTTCAGATCCTAGCAACCGCCTGTGAGACGGGCAGGGCCAGAATTGTACAGTCCGTTTTCCAGGTGGGAAGACTGGGGCTCCCTGCACCCTGCCCCGCCCTCCAAGCCCTGTCTCCCTGTCCCGGCAGCTCATCTTCCCCGACCTGGTGGAGGGGCTGGTGCTGATAAACATCGACCCCAATGGCAAAGGCTGGATCGACTGGGCGGCCACCAAGGTGAGCGCGGTCCGCCTGGAAGGGGGTGGGGTGGGGTGGGGTGGGGTGGGGCGGGGCGTCCCTCACACTGGCTCCGCCCCGTCCCGCAGCTCTCCAGCCTGACCAGCACTTTACCTGACACGGTGCTCTCCCACCTCTTCAGGCAGGTAAGGGGGCGGGGCCGTCCTCATGCAGGAGCAGGAGCGGCCGGGCTGGGACTCTCCCGAGGGCCTGGTTCTGCCCCCTCGCGGGGGGTACCCGGGGTTTCTGCTCCCCCCTCCCGGCCGGGCAGGAGGAAGAGGGTGGCGGGGTGATGTGGCATCAGACATGCCTCACCCCTACCCCGGGATCAGCCGCGAGACTGCAGCACCCGAGACAGACTGGGGAGACAGATGGGACGGGGTCCCCTCCCCTCCCAAGGCCGTGGGCTCCCCCCACACTCTTCCCCCTCCCCCCTCCCTCCCCACCACTGGGGTGGGGCAGGGGCCGCTCCGGCCAGAGGTGCCCCCTCTGAGCCAGTCCCCGTCTGTGGCGCCACACCGCCCTGCCGCGCGTGCGCTCATCCCCCGTCCCCGGGCCCAGGAGGAGCTGGTGAGCAACACAGAGTTGGTGCAGAGCTACCGGCAGCAGATCGGGAATGTGGTGAACCAGGCCAACCTGCAGCTCTTCTGGAACATGTACAACAGGTGTGGGCGGCTCGGGTCCCAGCTGGCGGCACCAAAACGGGAGCGCTCACGCAGTTGGGGGCCCCCCTCCCCAGTACAGCTGCTCACGGCTGGCAACACACTCCCCCAGTTCGTAGATGAGTGGACCGTTGAGCCTCCGAGAGGGGTGACCTCTTGCCCAGGGTCACACCCCGCGAGGGGCAGAGGGGGAGCAGGGCTCTTCCACTCCTCCCCCTCCCTTGGGCGTTGCCAGCGGGAGCAGCGGGGGATGTGGGCGCCACCCGCTGCCCCCACTGCCCTGAGCCTCAGTGCTGACATCCGTAAGTTGAGAGGAGGTTGGATTAAGTGCTCCTTGGAGCCCCTTAGGGGTTGCCCTGCAGGGGAGAAGCCAGGGCCCCTTGCTGGCCTGCCCCTCTCCTCTTTCTCCTACAAATATTTATTGAACGCCTGCTGTGTGCATGGTGCTGGAGAAACTCTGGAGAAGGAGGGAAGCCCCGGCCTGCCTGCCTCTAAGGCGCGGGACTCCCAGCACAGGTGGTGGTGCACAGCCCGTGATGAGAGCCAAATGTGAGGGCCCACCTGGCATGACTTGGGGGGGGGGTCCCAGAAGAAGTCACATGAGGGGAGCCCTCAGGCCCCTACTTATGCAGAACAGGTCTCTGTCTCCCCATTTTACCAACGGCATCTGTGAGGCTTTGTCTCACCGTTGAGACACTAGAGCGTAAGCCCCAAATCTGGGGCCAGCCCAGCACCTCCAGGGATGTTGGGCCATAGTTGCCATGGGGTTGAAATACGGCAGTGTCAGGCTTGGGGACATTCCCCAACGCCCCGCCCTGGGATCCAGTCCTGGGATGCCCACCTCCGCCTCTCCCTGCAGCCGCAGAGATCTGGACATTAACCGGCCTGGAACAGTGCCCAACGCCAAGACGCTGCGGTGAGTGCCCTGCCCCCTCCAGCCTGCCCGGCCTTTGTAACCCCCTCTCCAGTGCCCAGGCCAGACAGCCCTTCTCCTCTGTGTCTGCAGCTGCCCTGTGATGCTGGTGGTCGGGGATAACGCACCTGCCGAGGAGGGGGTGGTGAGTGAGGGATTGTGCCCTGGTGCCAGTGGGTGGCAGGGGCAAAGGGGTCACTGGCTCCTGGCCAACGGGGCCAATTCCTGACCCACCCCCGGGAAGCCTCGGGGGGACGCCGGATGGTGGGCTTCTCATCCCACTCCCCCACCATCTTGCCAGGCACCAGTGCCTGAGGCAGCCTTCAGGTGAGGGAGGCCTGGAGACAGGAGGGGCCTGCGGCCAGGACCGGGCCACCTGATTGCCCCACCCTACCCCTCCCTGCAGCACGGCAGCCCCTCCGCACTCTCGACCCATTTTAGGCCCAGAGACTAAGATCTCTCTTTTCTTTAAAATTGGATTCATTTGTTATGAAATAAGCAATTAATGAGCACAGCAGTGGTCCCCCTTTGACCATCACATGCATCCATTATGTTTGGGGATCATGTGTCACCTCTCCTGTTGGAACTCTGAGGGCAGGCAGCCTGGGGTGTTTCATGTCCCCCCAGAGGGTCAGGGGTCCAGGAGTGCCCAGGGAAGCCCCCAGTGTGCACCCAAACTACGACACCCTCCGTGTGCCTGAGGGCTCCGGGGAGCAGGGCTGTGGGCTGCACCTGCCGTCTTGACCCAGGCAGGGTCAGGGCTTCGGAGTCTCCTGCTGACGCTCGGCCCTCCCTCACCTCTGACGCCCGACTCCTGGGGTCCCTGGTGCTTTCCCAGCCTCCCCCGCCAAGGTGACCCTGGCTCGCTGTGAGGCCGCTGCCCAGCCCCTGCCCCCAGCCCAGCAGCAGTTGTGAGTGCAGTAGAGGGTCTCAGGCCCTCAGGGGGCTGCTTCCTGATCCCCAGGGCCTTGGCCGTGCCTATGTCTGCCCCCTGCATTCCTTCCCTCACCTGTAGAGCCTCGCAGCTCTGGGGATAGACCCTCCCTTAGCATCCGGGGCAGGGGGGACGCCTGATAGCCCTCGGGCGCCTCACTCTGCTGAAGCCTGTTCCTTGTCCCCAGGTCGAGTGCAACTCCAAACTGGATCCAACCACCACGACCTTCCTGAAGGTGAGGCCCTCCTCCCCACCCTGGGCCCAGCCACAGGGAGGGGCCTGCCTGGGGTCCCAGCCAAGGCGGGAGCAGGACGGTGTGTCTGGTCAGGGCAGCCTGTCCAGGTGTGCAAGGGACAGGCAAGGTGTGGTGTGAGGTGGCCCCTGCTCAGCTCACCCCCCTCTCTCCCCTGCAGATGGCAGATTCCGGGGGGCTCCCCCAGGTCACACAGGTGAGACTCTTGGCCCTCCCTCCATCCCTTACCTGGCCAGGGGTTGGGGAAGCCTCCCCTCTCCCTGAATCCCAGGCAGCCAAACAAAGCATGTACCTGTCCCTCGTCCTGCAGCCCGGGAAGCTGACTGAAGCCTTCAAATACTTCCTGCAAGGCATGGGCTACAGTAAGTATACCTCCACCCCGCCCTGCCCTAGAGACTGGGGGGCAGGCAGCAAGTTGGGGCTGACGCTGTGCCTGGGGGCCTCTAGGGCATCTCCACCTAGGTTGTAATTTGATTGTCCCAGGCCAGGCCCTGCCCTTGGGGAGGCTTTGGGGCACTGTTCTCCTGACAGGGCTGGGCCTTTTGGGGTGGGGGACTCTTCTCCCAGCCCTGGGGAGCAGGGCCTGGGGCTGAGTCCTGCCCGGGAAGCCTGCCTAGAGGTGGGTTACCCACCCCACCCAGCGCCTGTTGGGCCTACAGCACCTGAGAAGGGCTGAGAAGATGCCAGATGGTACCAGGGGCATCAGAGGAGTGGACTTGGAGTCTGGGGACTGGGGAAGGCATGTGAGGCCATCTGGCTGTTAGGAGAGCTGAGGCAGCCAAACTGGGGGTGACATATCTGAAGACCCTGAGGAAAGAGGGGTGGAACTGGCTCCCTGCCCGCCCCCGACTTCCCCTCGTGCGGGAGTGAGACACTGCTCGTGAGCGCCACCAGCGCACATGCCCCCTTGGTGACACACGTGTATCTCCTCAGTTCCTTCCATCTCCCCCTTGTGCCTGGCTCTCCTCCTGGAAGCAAACTTCCTCTGCCCGAATTTTTCTTCGCCCCAGACCTCAGCCTCTGGAGCTTGTGCCTTCTGGGGAGGACAGGCCTGTGGGGGAAGGCTGGGGGGCCAGCCAGGAACAGAACTCCACCCCCCGCCCCCAGGGGACCGGGGCCCCCTGCCAGCCTGCCTGGAGAAGTAGGGCAGCAAAAGGCCAAGACCCACAGTGAGACCCAGCAAGGGCTCTGAGGCTGGGCGCCGAGCCCAGGAAGTGCCTGGCGGACACTGCTGGGATGGGTGGGTGAGCGGTACTTGTCACGGGGCTGGGACCCGTTCTCAGGGCCCTGGGACAAACACCACCAGGCAGCCCAAGAGCTGGGAAGGATTTGGGAGGTCATACGGGTCTCCCGCATTCTGTCCACGGGGAGAGTGAGCCCCAGCAGAATGGTGAGGGTGCTGGGACTAGGTTATAGGCCCTAAAGGCTTTGTGGGGGTGAGCCCCCAGTGCCGCAGCCCAGGCTGGAGAATCGGGGGGTGAGACGAGTACCCCACCCTGCTCTCCCGACTCCTAGGGCCAGACTGACATCAGTCAGTGCTGTGGTTCCTTCTGTGGCCGCTGCTTCGGTGGGTGGGCAGGAGTGGGCTTCCTGAGCCTCTGGCCCTGCCCCCAGCCTGCTCTGTGCCTTCCTCTCCTCTCCCCTCACCTCGCCAGGCCTCCTCTTCACCCATGTTCTGTCTCCCCAACCCTGCCCCTCTGGCTCTGTCTTCTCTCTTAGTTGCATACTTGAAGGACCGAAGGCTGAGTGGAGGAGCAGGTAGCCCCGCACCCCCTTCCCTAATGCATGGACCGCCGCCGTCCTGCCCCCCCACTCCCCCCCCCCACCCCGCCAGGAGCCCCTGCGCCTTCCTCTGTGCAGTGCTGCAGCCAGGCCGCATCTTGCCATGGGAACTTCTTGTGCCCTGCTCTTCCGTGGGCTCTGTCCCATTTAGGGCTCCAGATTGGCTGGGTTTTAGATCAGCCTTGCTTCTAGGTTGCCATGGGCCCCGTGGCTTCCAGAACTCTGGCAGTTGGAACCAGAACTTCTCAGAGGTGTCGGCCCTGGGGTCAGGGGCAAGCCATGCCTGAGCTGGACAGGTGGCTAGTTGAGGTCAGGAAGGTAGAATTTGCTCCCTGCAAGTCTCGCTTGTGAAACTCTGAATAAGGGCAGAAACAGGATTTAGGGCAGTCTGGGGCCATCACACCTTGCCCTTCTTTACAGAACTGGTCTCATTCCCCCTGCCCCATCATCCTCTTGAGGGAGGCCGAGCTGGAAATAATGTCCCATCCTTGCCCCAGCTCAAGGACACCCGGTCAGCTGCCACCCCGTTTTGGCCACAGCTCTGGCCAGCTCTTGTGAGGAGGGTCCTGCCGGCCTCTGTGGCCCCCGCGCCCCTTTGGCTCACTTCCTGTCGTTGGCGTTGCATGCCTGGGGCTTGACAGAGCAAATGTAGAGCCCTGGCTTGGGATGAGCCTTCGTCGGAAGAACGGGTCTCGCTGGCCGCTTTGCTTGCGTAAATCCTTCTCCTGCCTGCCTGCGCCCGGCCCCGCCTGCTGGTCCTCACCCCCGGTGCCCTCTCTGTCTGCAGTGCCCTCGGCCAGCATGACCCGTCTCGCCCGCTCTCGAACCTCGTCCCTCACCAGCGCCAGCTCGGTGGACGGCAGCCGCCCGCAGGCCTGCACCCACTCAGAGAGCAGTGAGGGGCTGGGCCAGGTCAACCACACCATGGAGGTGTCCTGTTGAAGCCCTTGGTCCCACGAAGATGCTCACCTGCCCCCCAACCTGCATCGACGTCCCACTGCCATCCTTGCGCAGCTCATTTCCCCTTTAGTTTATTTTTGCAAGGGCGAAGGGGAGGAAATGGGGTTACTTTTCTTTTGTTTAAAAAGATGAGGGGATCCGTCCTAGATGCTGCAGTGGAACAGTCTCCAGACGGTTTGAGGGGCTCACTCCTCCCCTACCCCACCCCCTCCCTCACCTCGTTAACTTGGCTGACTTAGACCCTCTCTTCCAGTTCCCCAAGGCCCAGGCACAGTCAGGGCAGGGTTCCAGGGAAGAAGGAGATTAGCTAAGGAAAGACTTTGAGTCCATCTCTGGCCAGGATCCAGGATAATATCCTGGATTAAAGAAAGCATGGGTTGACCCCCTCAGGCAGGCAGGTTTGAAGGTGCGATGGGGTTTTGCGGTGGTAGGTGCTGGGACAGCAGGGACACAGGGTCCAGCTCAGGCACTGGCATGAGAACCAGGAGACAGCAGCAGGGAGCACTCAGAGGCAGGAGCCCTGGAGCTCTGCAGGCCCCTTTCCCACCCCTGAGCCCCACCATCAAGCACATCTGTTTCTGACTTTAGCACCCATGACAATCATCTGAACAGTAGCCACAAGGGGGCGCTTCTACCAGACAGCAGTTTTTCTGGTGCTCTCTGGGTGGGCCTGGTGCTGTAGGGCCAGGCAGGTAGGGGCTGAAAGGGGTTTCTCTGCCCAAGGAAGACAGAACACAGAGGACCTTGAGGGCAGGAACCCCACAGACTGTCCCTTCCAGCCCACAGTCTGCCACCTCCTGGCCCTGTCCCGTTTCTGAGCCAAGGCCCTGAGGCAGAAAGTCACCTGGTCCTCTGCCTCTAGGGAGCTGACTAGGGCTGAGGTTAAAGTCTGGGATAGCCTTTGAGTGTTGGGTACGCTTCTGAGAACTTCGTGGTGACTGCCTTTGGAAGCCAGCAGGCAGTGTTGGCTCAGAGTTCCTATAGAGTTCCCCCAGAGACCCCCTTTTCACCCCTAGGTTCCATGGAGGACAACTTAATCAGCAGCAGCATGGCCAAGGCCACTAGAAACATTTCTAGGGAGACTTCTAGTCAAGCTATGCCAATGTTTCACGTAGGCATCACTGAGAGAGTTCATTTGGAGAAAACTGGCCCAAATTAGCAGGACTTGGCAGTCCCAAATCACCATCCTAGCCAGTTGGAGTAGGCTCAGGCTGGGGCTTGCTGGGTCCTGGGGTGGGAGGTGACGTTTCCTGAAGTGAACAAGGGCCAGGCAGAGGAGAAAGGCTCCCCCCACACACCCCAGCCCCTTCCAGCCAGCTGAAGCCCAGGGCTGTGCCATATACTTCCTGTTCATCCACCTTACTGGGTAGAATCTCCTGGCCCAGGAACCAGAAGCCATTTGTCTCTGAGCCTAAATCAGTTGCCACAAGCCCCCAAATGAGTAAAAAAGAGAAGAGGAGAGAGCAATGAAAAATGCAGGGCTGTGGAGGGTAGGTGGGTGGGTGTGGGGCTGAGGGGACACCTGCATCCACATTTCCTCGGCACACATCACCCCTTTCTGTCATCTTAAGCCATTATAGAGCCCAGTGGAGTGTTAGTCTGTTAGTTCTATTCACTCACGTGCTTCCTTTGAATATAGAACGTGACTGTTTGAAAAGCTGGTAGAATTAATCCCTCTTACTGTAGATAGCGCTGTGAATCTTGGATTTTTTTTCCGTGTTCTTTCAGATGAGATCTATAAATATCTATACATTATATATATATATGTATATTGGGTACTCCGGCGTGTGGCTTTCCATCGGAGGTTGTGTCTTCTTTGGTCAAAGTGAACTATTAATGGAATTTGTTATTTTCTTCTCTGTACAAAGTGAAGAGCCTACTTTTGTGTATTCTGGTGCCTGATGTCATGAGACTTTGAGATGACAAAATGTAAAACAAAAACCCTTGTCAACGTAGAAAGAGTTAACTGTGCTGAAAAACTAATAAAGAAACTAAGAAGAATTTGAGTATGGTGATGCCATGCCCATCATGAGAAGCTTTGGTAGAGACAGAATGTTTAAGCTCGTGAGGCTGGTGCTTCTTGGGTTTGTTTAGGTGGGGTTGACCGTTCAGAGTGAAGACAGGCATTTCCATCTATCTCTGTATTTCCATATCTTGTCACATTATCTTACCAGTCCTTACATTAATTCCATAGGGTAGATACTAATTATCTTAGTTTCACAGTTGAGGAAACTGAATTTGCCCTAATAAGAGGCCAAGCTGGGAGGTGGCCTTAACAGTATTTGACTTCAAAACCCAGACCTGTAACCTCTATATTCGCCGCCTCATTTTCTTAAATTTAACGGCATGCTATTTCCCCATGTTTAACCACCATTTCTGATTCATTTACTCAGCCATTTATCCAATAAATAGATATTGAGTTCCTGCTGTGTGTCAGCAACTAAAGAAGCAAGTAAATAAAAATAAGCCCCTCCATGTGCTACGCAGAAGATGAAAAACTGAGCGGGTCTATTCTATCAGTAGTTCTGGGAGCCCTGACCACACCACTCCGAAACACGTGCACAAACTGCTCTAATTGCGCTCCCAGCCAGCCTCCCGCGAGGCCTTCCCTTCTTATCCAGAAACGGGATTTTGCACTTCAACCGGACTTCTACCCCGAGGGGTTTCAGCTGTCACAGACCAAGACTGGGAAGGGTTGCGCCTGGCTCAGACCAGGCTCAAGGCGGCAAGGGAACACATCTTCCTGCACCCGGCGGAACGTTTTCTACACCCAAGTGGGGAGACCCGGCCTCAAGGATGTTCTCAGCAGGGGTCGTACGACCAGGTGCAAACCCCCACTCATCTTCCGCGTGGAAGTCGAAACGAACGTCACGTGGTCCCGGGGCGGGAACATAGGCCCCGCCTCTGAGAGTCCCGCCCCCGGACGCCGGAAGCGCCTGCGCGGGGCTGCGGAGTCGCGGGGTTGCGCGCCCTTGGACCATGGCGACCCAGACGAAGCGCCGGCGGGTGAGTTGTGGCGACAGACGCAGGCGCACCCCTCTCCGCCGCGCCTCGCCGCTCCCCCGTCCGCGGCGCCGTCCCGCACGCGGCTGCGCGCCCTGCCGCGGGTCATTTGCCGCGCTCCACATCCCCTCCCCCAACCCCGGCCTTTCCTCCGCGCGCGCGCCGCCGTCTTCTCCGCCCCCAGCGAGCTCTTCCGGGCGGGGCAACGCCACTGCGCTTGCTTATCTCAGGTGGCAGGGCTTGCGGACAGCGAGGACCCGGCCCCGGTGGCCGGCTTCCTGAGCTGGTGCCGGCGGGTGGGACTGGAGCTGAGTCCCAAGGTGAGTGGGGGGGGCGGGGTGGAGGCTGGCGCGGCGGGGAAGCGGACGCGGTCTAGCTCTGACCGGCCGCTCTCCCTGCTCAGGTGGCGGTGAGCCGGCAGGGCACGGTGGCCGGCTACGGCATGGTGGCCCGGGAGAGCGTGCAGCCCGGGGAGCTGCTGTTCGCGGTGCCGCGGGCCGCACTCCTATCGCAGCACACCTGCTCAATCAGCGGTCTGCTGGAGCGAGGTGGGCACGCCGGCGGGGGTGGGACGCCGAGGCGGGCCTGCGGGACCGGCCGGGGCCCTAACCTCTTTGTCTCCCTCAGAGCGAGGCGCGCTGCAGAGCCAGTCGGGATGGGTGCCGCTGCTGCTGGCGCTGCTCCACGAGCTGCAGGCCCCGGCCTCGCCCTGGAGCCCCTACTTTGCGCTGTGGCCCGAGCTGGGCCGCTTGGAGCACCCCATGTTCTGGTGAGAGCCGTAGGAGGGGCAGCACCGTAGGTAGCCTGGCTCGAACCGCCCTGCCCGTGGGACACGGGTCCCAAGCGCTAGTCCCGGTAGGTGGTGTGAAGAACCTGGGTGGGGGTGTCACTGCAGGCCAGAGGAGGAGCGCCGGCGATTGCTGCAGGGCACCGGCGTACCCGAGGCTGTGGAGAAGGATTTGGCCAGCATCCGCAGCGAGTATTATTCCATCGTGCTGCCCTTCATGGAAGCCCACCCCGATCTTTTCAGCCCCAGGGTGCGCTGTCTGGAACTCTACCGCCAGCTCGTGGCTCTTGTGATGGCCTACAGGTCAGTGAGCGGAGCCTTAAAAAGGACCGTTTTTTTAGAACTTTGTTGAGGGACCAGAAGGGAAAGAACAGTGAACCCCCACTCGCTTCTCACCCTGCACTGGGCTTTAGCAAAGTTCTCTCTGTGGCAGCTTTCAGGAACCACTGGAGGAAGAGGAGGATGAAAAGGAGCCAAACTCCCCTTTGATGGTGCCTGCTGCAGACGTACTAAACCACTTAGCCAATCACAATGCCAATCTAGAATACTCTCCAGTGAGTGGATCTCTCCCAGTTCTTGTTCTTATGTGCATCGATGATTGGGCATTTGATTCAAACCGGTGTGTCACTTATGCTGGCCTGGCAGTTGAGCTAAACAGGCTCCATTCTCCTCATAACTAAAAATGTGTAGGTGGAATTACCTCCTCCTCTGTGTACTTTGCGTATTCCACTGAAATCGTCTGAACATAAAACATCTCATAACCTTCCAAGAAAGCTGGGGTTAATCCTCTGATAAACCTTGCACCCTCACTGATTTGGTTCTATAGGTTGGTTGGTCTGTGCGGTGCCAGTGAGCCAAGATTGTTTCCGGGCCCTGTGGACAGCAATCTGGAACAGCCATAGTGTCAATACTTTTCAGAAGAGGGGATGTTCTTAAGACCGGTTTAAGATGATACCAAGGCTGTGTTTATATCAATTCTATTTGCTAAGTGGAAAGTTGCAAAAAAAGATCTAAGTTTATGGAATTAAAAATTAGGAAATGGCTGTTTAAAATAAAATTTATTTTTGGCTGTGTTGGGTCTGTTGCTGCATGCAGGCTTTCTCTAGTTGCAGCATGCGGGGGGCTACTGTTCGTTGTGGTGTGTGGGCGTCTCATTGCGGAGGACGGGCTCTAGGCACATGGGCTCAGTAGTTGTGGCTCGCAGGCTCTAGGGCGCAGGCTCAGTAGTTGTGGTGCACGGGCTTAGTTGCTCCGTGGTATGTAGGATCTTCCTGGACCAGGGATCGAACCTGTGTCCCCTGCATTGGCAGGCGGATTCTTAACCACTGTGCCACCAGGGAAGTCCCTGGCTATTACTTTTAAAAGGTTGTGTCCATTTGCTGTTCCTACTTTGATCTGGGTGTTTCGGTTTTTGGTTTTGTTTGTTTTTTGCCACACTGTGCAGAGCCTAGTTCCCCACCCAGGGATTGAACCTGGGCCCCAGAAGTCTTAACCACTGGACTGCAGGAAGTCCCTAATTCTTAATTTTTGTAAAGCTAGCAACTTTTTTTTTTGGCTGTCGGGTCTTAGTTGTGTCACACGGCCTCTTTGTTGCTGTGCACAGGCTTCTCTCTAGTTGTGGTGTGTAGGCTTAGCTGTCCCGTGGCATGTGGGATCTTAGTTCCCTCACCAGGGATCAAACCTGCGTCCCCTTCATTGGAAGGCGGATTCTTAACCACTGGACCACCAGAGAAGTCCCCAAAGCTAGCAACTTTTTAAGTGTTTGTGAGATGGATGACTGAGCAGAGATTACCTACTAAGCCATTGGGATGACCTTTGACCTTTGTAAGCCGCACCACTTTTATTCTACAGTACAGGATCTTAACAAGAACAAAAGGTAGACTGTTGGTAGGTATAGCGTCAGTCCTATCACTGAACTGTACCCTCCTAGGAGGGAAGTAATCTTCATGAGGCTGGCCTGGGAAGGGCCTGGCCCCAGCTTCTCCCTTCCACCCCAGAATTGTCTTCGGATGGTGGCCACTCAGCCCATTCCTAAAGGCCATGAGATTTTCAACACTTACGGGCAAATGGCTAACTGGCAGTTGATTCACATGTATGGTTTTGCTGAACCGTATCCTGACAACACGGATGACACGGCTGACATTCAGATGGTGACGGTTCGTGAAGCAGCGTTACAGGGTGAGTGATTAAACCTTGGACACTGGTGTATGTCTCCATCCCTGCCCCAGGTGCTCTGCCAATAGTAGTTGCTCCCTTTTTGTAGACTAAGGAGAAATGAACTCTTGGGTATACTGACTTTCACACCAGTACTTTCTGTCTACAGGAACAGAAGTTGAAGCTGAAAGGCTCCTACTGTATGAACGCTGGGATTTCTTATGCAAACTGGAGATGGTAGGGGAAGAGGGAGCCTTTGTGATTGGGTGGGAGGAGGTGCTGACAGAAGAGGAACTGGCCATGACACTCAAGGTAAATTGCTCAAAATAAGTATTTAGATCTAGGTGCGAGGAAAGGTGGCATGGATGGAGAGGACACTTAAATGCTGTCAGGATAGGTTGGCTTCTCTAAATCAATTTTGGAAATACGCAAGTAAAGGGCCCCATGGTTGCTTCTAGGTACTGTGCATGCCTGCTGAGGAGTTCAGAGAATTTAAAGACCAGGATGGACGGGGAGATGATAGAAGGGAAGAGGACAGCCTGACAATCACAAATATCCCTAAACTCAAAGCATCATGGAGACAGCTTCTTCGGGACAGCGTTTTGTTGACCCTGCAAACCTATGCCACAGACTTAAAAGCTGAGCAAGATTTACTCAGTAATAAGGAGGTCTACGCCACACTCAGCTGGAGGGAACAGCAAGCCTTACAGGTTCGTTATGGTCAGAAGATGATCTTACACCAATTGTTGGAACTGACAAATTAGCAGGTTCCCTTTTTCCTGAAGGAATGTCCAGAAGAAGAACTTTCTGCTAAGCTGGTACGCACTGATGCTTGAAAAGAAGGATAATTTGGACCTTTTGTTTTGCATTTCATACTAAATACCAAAAGGAAAAGTAGCAAAACTGTTGTCTAGGATGAATTCCAAGGTAAGAGTGACATGCTGAAGGAAACAGTAGACGTGGGAACTGCTGCTTATTGTTATGAACACTAATAAATTTTATAGCTGTTTGGTTCTCAGTATGATCCAAAGTTAGCAGAAATGTGATAGTGATACATTTTGTTGTAGTCTGGCATTTAACAACATGGACTTACTTTGAAAGTAGACCTGGTTCAAATCCAGGTCTATTTTGAACAAGTCACTTTCCCTTTTTTAACAACTGTTTCCTGTTGGAGGATTTAATAAGCTGTGTCACTGGGACTCTGAGCAATTGTTTGTTTAAATTCCTTAAGCAGCCTAGATGGCACAACTCACCCTTAAGACACCAATGACATTCAAGTCCCCATGTAAGATTTCTACTATTTAATCTTGAACCTCTTTGTCCTCTCTGGCCATAAAACTTGACAGTCATGAAAGGTAAGGTATATATTAGATAGAAGTTTTAAATATATACCTACTCCTTTTAAAAATTATATCTAACATTGTAAAGCAATTATACTCCAATAAAGATGTTAAAAAAAAATATTGAAACACCATGAGGGTAAAGGATGTTTTTAAATGGGCATTTTGAAATTGTTTAATCATAGAAACCTGCTCCAATAATTTTTCACTGTTGGAAAGGAAAAGGAAAACAACACTACACAAAAATCACTTCCTTGTTTGTTTAAAGATGTCAAACTGGTAGTAGGAAAACCTACCATTCAGCAAAAGTTGGTGTGCCCCAATGGGAAGGCTGGGTGGTCCACTTTCCTCCTCACCACCAGCACTGGCCGCTACTGAGAAAGGCACAGTGGACTCGTGTGTGTGTCATGACTTTAATGTTTGACTACAGTATGCATACACATACAAGAAGTAGGGAAGCTAAAGCCCAGGAACTAGGAAGGCTACAAAATACAACACATGGACCAATACATTTACAAAACATTCAAAATCCTTACAAAAGGGGCTGTATTGGTCCTTTTGACTTTGTTGTTGTTCAGCTTAGTCTGTATGGCCATTCATTGGGATAATGGGGAAGGGCAATTCAGAATATTTGGTTCCTTTCCGCACAGTTTACAAGTTATCAGGAGAGAGATGGGGGAACTTTAGGCCTGGTTTGGCTTCCTTTTATAAAAAGAAGTGTCTCACAGGGCCCAAGGGGATGTGTTCTCCAGCAGAAAAAATGATGCTCTGCCAGCAGCCAGCTTTAGATTTGGGGAAGAGACAAAATAAAAATCCACGGGATCTCAACTGTGAACTCTTCCCATGTTTCCTGGCATACCAAATTCTACACATCCACATTTTTTCACAACTTTGTGATTTTCAAGGTCCCCATCCATATTTTAAAAAAATAAGTCACATAGTATTTAAACTGGCTTTCCTGCTATTGTTTGGGACACCAGGAATGTCAGATGACATGGAGCTATGCCCACCCCCCCCCCCCAACAAGTGCATGGCATCATCAGCCTCCTCAATTTATAAGCTGGGAAGTAGGTACCACCAGTTTATCTACTTGCCTTGGACTCATTTTGCACAAACCCAAGAAGTTCCAGACAAAGGTTTTCTCTTTCATATATTTACACAAGTTCAAAATGATATTCACAGCATCTTCTAAATGTTGGCCAGGAGTCAAAAAAATGCATTTAAATTTGGAACGTGTCCACATAGACAGGAAGCTGACCCAAACAGTAATTGGGTCAGATACCCGAGACCAAAGGGCCGGAAAAGTCAGGAAGAGCTGAAAGGATCTTCAGCCAGTTTATGAACTTGGTACAGTGGGACCTCCAGGCTGACAAATTTACAACAGAGATGTGGTTCCATCTAACTGGCACCTGTCCCTTCCATTACTTGCTGAGCCTGCTTTTGTCCCATGCAGCACTGTGCGACAGACTGGAATAACCTGAAGAATGGAGACAGTTACAAGTTTGTGAGAAAACTTCAGGCCTGACTAAAACCTTGCATCTCATTAATTTTGGTTACTATGGCCTTCTTAATCACCCACCCAAGCTGGAGCCATCATATGATTCTCATTCTTCTGTCTTAAGAATGGAACAATTTAAAAATTACTTTTAACTCACTTTTCAATTTCTGGGGCACAGTGTACAAACTCGTGGTTCCAGAACTTAAACGCTGGATTTTTAATCAGCTCAATGAAGGTAATAAGAAGACCCCAAGGATGTGGCCTATTTACAATCAACCGTTCCAAAAGAACCCTGGAGAAGGGAAGAAAAAGTCAGTCAATGCACAGAGAAACATACAAGTTCATGACCACTTCTCCATTTGTCTTTTTTCCTAACACTTTTTCCCTGATTATTACACTACATGCAAAAGTTGTTAGCTTTACAAAAGGCAGGTGGATTCTTTTCTATAGAATGGTTAAATGCAGGTAGATTTTAGAATTACATAACAAACATGGGTTTGAATCCCTCCTCTTCCCATTACTGAGCCTAGAAGACTAAGTTAAGGTAAAGGATAATAGATTACACGACACAGAGAAGATAATCACTTAAAAGAATACATACTCAATGAAAGTAAATAGGAAATAAGAATTTTACTACTAGTAGTACATCTGTAAATTGGGTGGGATAATTCTTCACATCCTTTGATCTAACCGATTGTACTTCTAAATTTACTCTAAGGATGTAATAAAGCACAAGAACAAAGATTTAAGTTAGAGGAAGTTCACTAAAGCTTTATATAGTCCACAAAATAGGACTTTTACCATCTAAACATCTAATAATAAAACACTAGTTAATTTTTAGTATATAAACCTAAGGAATACTAATACTCAGAAACTACTATTAGGTGGAGGGGCAAGTTTAACAAGTCTGGTCCAGTTTTTTAAGTTTGTGTATGCATCTCTCACGAGGATGTACCCATTTCCTGATCTCCAATGCTGTACATAGTCCAAGCAATCTGCAACAGATTCCTAACTATTGTTAGTAAAATACACGTATGATCCTGTTATTTCTCCTGCTTAAAACCTTCCAACCCAGAGGTAATGACAAGTCTAAGTTCTTTAACATGGCCTTTAAAAGGCCTGGGTGTTTCAGGACTGGTTAAATATGCTGACACCACCACCTGACAAAAACTCCTCGTCTATCAAAATGCTGCACCTTTCGTTGAAAACTTGTTTCAGCAGTGATTAGTAATTCTCTACTTGTGATTTTTTTTTGCATCCATCAGACTATCAGGAGGGCAGAACCATGCCCATTTCGTTCACAACTCTTTAACACATGTAAGATGCTCAGTGAACATGGAATGCATAGGGCAAAAACCACTCAGAATTCATAATAAAGGGGAAGAGGCTCCATTTAGAACCCTCTGAAAAACAGACCTCTCTCTTACCTTGTGATCTGTTCTTGGATAGCTTCAGTGTTGGCCTCTGCAAAAAGGTAGAGCATGGTGCAGCTGAAGTAGTGAGTGTGGCTATTTGGGTACCGCAGCTGATTTGCAATTGCATTCAAGAAGAGATACCGACCTAGATATTAACAAAACCCAGCTTAGCGAGAATTTGCTCTGAAAGGCCAAAGTGAGAAGACAAATAATTCTGACTGGCTGGATTTGCATTTCTGATACAGGTTCTCAAATTATCCTTTGGTTTCAACCAGTGGTGCTCAGGGCCCCAAAGAGTTCATTTCTGTGGGGTTTATTTCACTATTTTTTCACATTAAAAAAATTGTAGTTAAAAATATTAGTCTATTTAAAAATAAGAGACCTACTGCATATTAAGATAACCTGTTAATAAAAAATTTAAGTATTTCCCCCTGAGAAACTTAGAGAAGAGTGTCACTGTTTCACATTCTGCTGGATTCTCATTTCTGCCCTTATGTTCAATCTGTTCCAGTATGGTTATTTCATGTGGCCTCTGGAAACCGTCACTGTACACTTGTGACAATATGAGTGTGAAAAAAAGCAAATGTCTTTTTATTATTAAAATAGTTTTAACCCCACAGCCCTTCTTCTTCTTCTTTTTTTAAAATATTTATTTATTTATTATATATTTATTTTGGCTGCACTGGGTCTTAGTTGCAGCATGCTGGCTCCTTAGTTGCTGCATGCATACGGGATCTAGTTCCCCAACCCGGGATCAAACCAGGGCCCCCTGCATTGGAAGCGTGGAGTCTTACCCACTGGACCACCAGGGAAGTCCCTCATGACCCTTCTATAATGGTCTTGGGGATAATCCACTAAGGGTTCCCAGACTATACTTTGAGAAATGCTAGTTTAAACTTTATTGGAATAAGTATTAATTGGATTTGGTTGTCTCCCTCTGCTTGATATTACTGAGGTTTGTAAGGCCATCACAGTGAGCTTTAACACTTACTTAAAGGCTATCCACTTTTTTTGTTGGGCTCTGGATGTAATGGTATTCATTTGTGTTAAATCTTGATTTTAAGCTGTCTCAAACCCCCTCCTACAAATAGGCAAGTAGTATATACTCAAAATTAGCCTCTCAAAAATCCACAGCGAAGTTAAAGTAGGCATCCTCCTAAAGTGTATGCGTGTTAGGCTGAGCAGGACTATATCGTTGGTCACCACACCACCTACTACACAGAACACAAAAATCTGTAGTTCAACCAAGCAAGATGCAACCTACAATAGGAATTATACTGTGAACTTTTTTGCAGAGCAGGTAGGGGAAGTTCTATTCATTAATCTTTACACATTTAATATTTAACATATTGCCTGGCAAAGAGGCATCAATAAATGTTGGGATAAAAGGCAGGCTAACAAAAAAAGTAACATGAGCCTATTTTTAAAGAGAGGCTAGTAAAAAGAACATGTTTATTTTCACACTAAAAAAGAAAAATACTACAGTCATACACACTGAAATATTAACTGATGCGGTAAGGATTCTGGACGGTTTTTTTCCTTTATGCTTTTCTGTGTCTTCTGCATTGAGCAAATACGATCGAATTCAAGATAAAATAACCAGCCAGACCCATAACCATATTGACAGAACATTCTCTATTGTGGCTTAAAGTATTTTTGGGACCAGACTGTGACAAAATGTGCACAAAACTTGACTCTGAGAACTAGCTGGCTTCACTCACCTTCAGTGTCCAAGTCCACAGCCAGGTTCTGGAAGATGTCCATGTGAGCAGAGTGGGTGATCGTGCTCATTGAAGGTGTGCTGCCCTTGTTGTGGATGTGTGCAATGGCCTGAGTCCCTACATAGAGCACCAGTGCATTAATGAGCTGGAGGTTGTAGCGATTACCAGGCTCATTGGATACCTAAATGAACAAAACAGAAAGCTCCTGACTTACTGTCACAGAGGACTTAGGCATCGGATTTAGGCACCGATATTTCTAAGAACCCTTTTTATGCCTTTCATAGAAAAGCTGAACTGTTCCCAATATCCTCTGTGACTTAAATTTTAGAAATCTGCTTGAATTTGTGAGGTTATTTAACAAATACACAGTTGCACAAGGGTAGTTGTGTCAACAACAGAAATATGATTTCCCTTGGGAAACCAAAGCTTTGACAGTTACCAGCACAAAAATAAAGTTTATAAAGTCAAAATATGCACTATCTCACTTATAAAAAAGATTTGGAGAGGGAAAAACATGTGGTTTCTTGGTATGGAAAGACTGGAAAGATAATACAGCCTCAATCAATTTCTATACAGCAAATTGAACCAGAATCCATTTACTTAGAGGAGTCTCGGAGTAGGGGATGATTATCAGCAATCTTCTCTTACAGAAAACCAGTCCATTCCCTGGCTGCCTCTTCCAAGGCTATATAGCTTGTCACTGGTAAAATGTATAATCCAGTTAATCTCATCCAACCATTAAAAATGACAATGTGCTTTAAAACCTTTAAAGCAGGTTGAAAAGACTAACTTACAAGAGACCACACATAGAATTGTGCATACAAAGTGAAAGACACAACCAAGAGTTTAAGTCAAACCACTTAACCTGTAGGTTGCTGCGCAGATCAGAAAGAAAAGTGACAGGTGATCGAGTTTTAAGATAGGAATCCAAATCCTTTTTGAACTGGGGTGGCATCACTCCAGTAAAATTGGTGAGAATCCGGGGTGCGATGTTAATTTCACTCAACATATCCACCTGCCACAAACAAATACAAGAATCATAATCAGAAGCATCTGTAGGCCTTAACGGCAAACTGTATCTATGCTAGAAAGTAGTTGGATTGTTTTTCTAAAGTTATACACTTTACATCTTGAAGAGTAATCAATCTTTTTAAGAAATTTTTATTGAAGTACAGCACAATGTGTTAATTTCTGCTGTACAGCAAAGTGTTATTACTCATCTTTAATTAGAAGAAATAGATTCTTATAATTAAAGGTACCCATATACAAAATGATAGTAATCTCTCATTCTATACTATTTTCTCATTCTTAAAATAAGGCATGATAGGTACCTTTTGTAGAGAAGTCTAGTTGATACCACTAATTGTGTTTTTCCTGGAATTGGATTTCAAAACAAGAGTACAGAATGAGATTCCTTGCTCACCAAGAGCCCTAGTCTTTGAAAAGATGCCCCAAGCAGAACAAGACATTGTACTTGCTACTTTAAAAAAAAAATGCATGTGAAAAGAAGAGTAAAAAAATACATAAAAATTACAATAGCCATGTCAGGGTGGTATGATTTTTAAAACAGTCCCTTCTCTCCTTCTGATAATTTAAACAAAACACAAGTACACAAATCCAAAACACCTGTGAATTATGACATTTCAAGTGTCTATTCTGCAATTCTGTGCCACTGGGGCCACCCAGCAAATGACTGGCCCAATACCTAGGTTGAGGTTCTGTAAATATAGCTAAATTTAATATCAAAACTGAAAACAGCAACTAGACGAATACTGTGAATCAATATGCAGCAGCAGTATCATACTTTATCAGGCTTAATAACATGACAGCTTCCCCCAAAGAGCACCCTTAAAATAACTTGTAGGTGTGTGTGCTGGGGACAGCAAATACCCCACTTACTGGAGAAAGGACTAAAATACTAAGATAAAACTTGCTTTTTCCTTGAACTGTTTAGAACTTTACCTTCAGATTAGGAGTGAATGGGTCTGGGAGCCTCATGTTTCTTGGGAAGGCACTCAGGATCAGATTTCTTAGCTGGATACAATTAGGTGGGATCACATCACAGAATCCATAATGGTAATCACAAAGGAACTCAGGGAAATCATGCAAAAGAACCAGCAGCACTCTTAAAGTGCCCTATTTTTAAAAAACAAGAAAAACATTGGCTGTTTCTACATTAAGTAAGAAACTGGGAGTAGCATTTTTACTATTATGAATTTAATTGAAGTAAAAAAAAAAGGCAAAAGCATCATATGTATGCAGGCTTTAATTAACACTAGCAATAATATCACAAGTGATTTATCAAAATATCTACATCTGGAAATCATGAAAAACTAGGTACCCAGAGTTTATAATCTTGGATGCATGTGCTAGAAGAGGCCAGACAGAAACAAAAAATAAAAGCAATGATATAAGCTTCTATCTTCAAAAATCAGAAAAAGGACAGCTACTGAAAACCAAAGTAAGTAGAAGAAAAAGAGCAGAAATCAATTTAAAATTTTTTAAAGTATGGGGGTGGAGAATGGAAATCAAAGTTAGACCAGAAGTTGGTTCTGTGAAAAGATTAATAAAACTGATAAACCCTACCAAGACTGATGGAGAAAACACAATACCAGTAGCAGGAATGAACAAGTATCATCACTAATTCCTACAGATGTGAAAGACAGTTTAAGAGAATATTAAGCAATTTTATGCTAATAAACTTGACAATTCAGATAAAGTACACAAATTACTTAAAATCCAACTTACCAAAGCCCAAACAAAAAAAGAAAATCTGAATAGTACTTTATAATAAAGAAGTTAAACATGTTGCTAAAACCCTTCCTGCAAAGAAACACTAGGCCTAGATGGCTTTACTGGCAAATCCTTACAAATATTTAAGGAAAAATTAACACTATTCACAATCTTAATAGAAAAAGAGACCATTTTCCAACCCTTTCAATGAGACTAGCATAACCTTGATACCAAAATGTGACATAAAAATTAAAAAAAAAAACCCTAAATAATATAAATGGAAATCAGTGACATATCACAACCAAATGATCCACAAATGAATATAATGGCAGTTTAAGCATGTGAAAATTAATGGATTTAAAACATTGACCAAAAAAAAAAAAATTACATGATCTTGAATTCAAGAAAGCATCCAATAAAATTCAATACCCATTTAAATGATTTAAAAACTATCAGCAAATTATGAATAGAAGGGCATATCCTTAACCAGATAATGGTATCTGCAAAACAAAACTACAGATTTACAAAAACATTATACAATTCCACAAAAACATCAATATCTGGGAATATGTCTAAGGAAAGCATTGCAGAGGAAAATTAAAGACCTAACAACTAAATGGAGATATACATGAATTGAAAGCTTCAATATTATTATTAAGATGTCTATTTTCTCCAAACTGATCTACGTATTCAGTGCAATCTCAATTTAAATCCCAGCAAGTTTTTAGAAGAAAAGCTGATTACAAAGTTTTTATGGGACTGCAAGTGATACAGAATAGCCAAAATAATGTTACGAGAGAGCAAAGTTGAAGTCCTTTTTGAATTATTAGAGTAATTAGGGCTTACTCTACCTGATTACACTAGCTTTACAGTAAGTCTTACAACCAAGACAGTTTGATATTGCCCTAAGAACAGATAAACAGATCAACTAGAGAGGTACCCATATATACATAGTCAACTATTTTGACACAGCTGCCAAATCAATTGAACAGGAAATGAAGAACTATAAAAATGGTGCTGAAAAACCTTACCATACTTACTGGGCTGGAGAGTGTAAGGAAGGGGGAGGAAATGAACCTCATTATTCACAAAAATAAAGTTTTCTTTTTAAATGTAAATGTAAAAGCCAGAATTAATGGCTTCTTGGGCAGGGGGCAGGCACGTGCAGAACGGAATGCAATTTGAGATTGGCAAAGATTTCTTACCCAAGACACAAAAAGCAACATATAATAAAAGAAGAAAACTGGTAATTTTGACTACATTAAATTTAAAGCTTCCATCCCTCAAAAGACATATTACTTTTAACAGAGTGAAAAGGCAAGCCACAAGAGTAGATGTTTGAATATACATCAACAAAGGGCTTACCTCCAGAATACATAAAGAATCCCTGTTAAAATAAATAAGAAAAACCCAGATAATCCAATAGGAATATGACCACAAGGCTGGAAGAAGAACATCACAAAAGGAGGATACCCAAATGGCCACAAAAATCTCATTAAGAAATCAAGGAAATGCAAATTAAATCCACAATGAGATCCTACTGCACAACTGACAAAATGACTAAAACGAAAAACAATTTCAAGTATGGTAAGGATGGGGAGAAATAGTAATTCTAATGTGCTTCTGGAAGAGTTAACTGGTATACACATATATGAACATATGAATGCCTTATGATCAAGTACTGGTTATGCAGATATGTTTGATTTTTGTACTTTTCTGAATATATGTTATACTTTAAAAGCTTAATGATAGGGACATCCCTGGTGGTGCAGTGGTTAAGAATCCGCCTGCCAATGCAGGGGACACGGGTTTGAACCCTGGTCTGGGAAGATCCCACATGCTGTGGAGCAACTAAGCCCGTGTGCCACAACTACTGAGCCTGCACGCTACAGCCCACGAGCCACAACTACTGAAGCCCATGCACCGCAACGAAGAGTAGCCCCTGCTTGACACAACTAGGGAAAGCCCGTGCAGCAGTGGAGACCCAACACAGCCAAAAATAAATAAATTTTATATATATATATAAAAATATATAAAGCTTAATGATAAAAACAAACATTAGACCTCATATTCCCAGCTGAAGTGTTTAAGTGTTTTCGTGTTTAAGTGTTTTTAACTGCTTTAAGTGTTAAGTTTTAATTATTTTAATTTTAGAACTCCAAATTAATTACCTTGTAGAGGATTTGCATAGGTTTGGTGAGTTCCACATTTCTAAGGAAAGGCGCTAAATATTTGAATAAATCAATCAGTAGCTGTGCATACATAGGCCATCCCTGAAAGAAAGAAAGGTATGAGTCATAATTATCCTCAGTCAGCTGCCGTCCTGCCACCAAACAAGTTGCCCAAGCAGCTACACTGTGACTTTATTATCTTCTTCATATAGCTAGAGAATATGGACATTAGTACTTCTCTTAAAGACTGACTGGCTCGAGAAAGGAGTAAGCAAAATTATGGAGATAATGGGAAATGATATTTGAAACAAACTGGCTCCAGAAACTCCAGGATATATAGGTCCTTGTGCCTGTAGCAACATTTTAAATAGGGGGAGGAACTTCCAGACAGAACACAAAACACGTAGCCAACTGAGAAACTTGGGTCTGTTTTCTTAATTTCTTTTAAGTCCTGGATCTCAACCATTTATTTTCCCACTCCCAATTCCTCAACTCCTGGCAAATAACCTCATCCAATTTACAACATGAATCCTCTATTTTCACCCAAACTTGGCCTCCTCACCATATCCCAATTATACAAATTACGTTCATTTTGGAGTAGTTTTTATTCAATATATTTTCCCTCCTCCTGGAATGCACTTATTTGTCAAACAAAACGAAATCCATTTAAGGATTATTTCACTTTCTTTTTTACTAAACACACAGTAGTTACAGTCTCCCGATCTGAACGGTCAATCAAGGGTACTTCCTGGAGTACTCATTTGCCATTTAATTGCAAGATGGGAGAGAAACTTCTCATGCTGTTTATTCACAGTTAAGACTAAAAAACTCTTTACTCAAATTTGATCTTAATTTTTCTGATACAGTAGAGACCAGTGGTCCTCAACCCTGAATGTGAGAGCCTTTAGTATTTAGAGAACCTGTAAAACTGGCAGGTTTCTGAGTTCTATTACTCAGTTTTACATAGCTGTCTACAGAGGTGCTCTAAGGTTTCAACTTTTTTTGAAAATCCCTTAAGAGATTGACATAAGGTGACTCACAACAACTTGGAGAAGCAGGAACCTAATCATTGAGGAATGGCTTTCAGGCAGAGGCAGTCAAGTACTTGTTAAGCCTTTCTCCTTGACTTGACTCCACATTAAATGTAAGAACTCCCAACTAAGCCTGAAAGAAGTACAATGACTACTGAATGACTAAGAGTGCTAATAAGTCCCAGGTAGTTACAGTCGTCATCTGTAGGAGATAAACTGCAGCCACACCTTCTGCTGTGGCGTATGTGCCAGCATTCTTGCAATAAATATCCGATGGGAGATCAGTTCAAGCCAAGCATACACAAAGCCAGGAGCTTTGGTAGGCCTCAAGATGTGGAATGTGTTGCTGAAAGAAGAAAACCTTAGTCAGAAGCACAAGCTTAAATATGGTAAAAAAAAAAAAAATACATGAATATAATTAAGTAGACAACATGTAAGCTGCATTATGAATCAACATGCCTCAAATCCACAAGAGTTCTACTTCTCAAATTTTACTACACTACAACAGCAATCCTTAACAGGAAATCCTTAACAGTATTATATTCAACAGTACTCACCAGAAAGCTGTAAGTGTCTGGAAATTAATGGTTTCCAATACATGCTCAGGTGCATTGAGTTCCAAGAGCAGCATGATAAAAATTCGATGGTAGGGAAGCTGCTGAAATTCACTTTGCCGAACATCATGATCCTGTAGGAGAACTCCCACTACTATACCAAGGACCTACAGAGCACACAGATTATAGAGCTTGTAAATCACGAAGATAATTCATTTACCACTGTCTAGCCATGCTTTTTTACCTTGCATCGTTATGCCCCACATGAAAGGAAATATAAAATTACATACTGGTAGCCAAAGGGACCATGCATTGGGGTTTGATTTGCCCTACAGAATTTTGCATGGTTTCTTTGAATTTCCATACCCCTGTATATGGAAGTATACTAGACATGTATACGTTCCACAAGTTTTTCTAAAGCTCTAGAAATCAGCACGGTACATCATATTTTATCATGTTAACACAATCAAACCACCTAATTTTTCTGGTCTGACATAAAGCTGACAAGAGGCAAATGATTTATACTTCTCTTGGCATTTAGTAGATGGAAGGTCAGGTATGCTATTAGGTTGCAGAAATATTTAAGAACTATCCTGCATTCCACTTGATTTTATCACTGAACAGTGGGGGATGTATGTGAGCCCATTTGTAATTATCCAAGACCAAGCTCTAAGTTCATTTTTGCACTATCTTAACATTCAAATTTCCAGCAATTCCACTGCATAAATCAAACAGAAATTCTGCTTTGTTCCTTTTCAGAAAATCAAGACAACTGCAATGTCACTCATGGTATTTGAGTTGCCAATTTTTGTTATCAGTGGACATGTCTAGCCATCTCATTCACAGTGATTCTGTACATGGGGGCAAATCTCATTACTACCTAAATACTTTCTAGTGTACTCATTACCAAACATTAACATACTGAAAATACATTATATGTTTTTGTTTTGTTTTAGGGGAGGGGTGTCTTTCAGTTAAGGCACCATACTCTTCCTCTAAAACTCGGTGATTATGTTTACATATTATCTATGAATTTAATATCTGGACAGAAAAGGGGATATTACAAAATGTTTTGAGGGCCCTGTAGGGTCGAGAACCACTGATACAGACTTCAAGTGTGCAAAGACTAAGGCAAGAAAGGATTTCAGACCTTATTCAGCAGATTAATCTTTGTGACAGTGTTGGTGGCCTCCCCTGAGTGCTTTACCAGCAGTGCAATGAGTCGGACAAAGGCATCCAGGTTATGATAGCACTTGGCTCGGATCATGGTGGGATTAGCAGCAGGATTGTGCTGCTGTTCTGCCTGAGCACGGTAACTGATTTCAACACACATTTCAGTACACAGACGAAAGAACCTTGTTATGAGGTCATCAGTCTTCAGGATTCCTTGCTGGTGCATCTACCAAGGGAACAAAAACATTACAAGGCACAATGAGATAATACACATGAATAAAGTTTTAATTTTCATGTAAGAAGTATTCTTTCATTCAATCCTATTGTCACATTTGTGATTCTTACTTTGTAAAAAAAAAAAAAAAAAAAAAAGGGTCAGGAAAATGACTTTTACATTAAGGATCCATGACAGAATTCCTTCAGTTTTAAGTTTGACGGGAGTTGAGAGATAATAACATGGCAATTTTTAACAGCAGTCCATAGCCAGTAATTTCAAAAGTTAATTATGCAAATTAAACCAACTTTTAGTAACCCATTAAGTCATATTAAGACATTCTGGTCAATGTGTATTTCCCCCAAGTAAGAGATTAAGTTACATATATTTTAGTTTCTCACATAATTTCTTCTAACTGACTTAACCAATAACAACAAAGTTTTTGAAACTCCAACTAGCTGCACTAGGAAAATCAAATAATAATTTATACAGTAATAGGTACCAAAGCAAAATGCTCACAGATTATACCTGGCTATTTTAATGTAAATTAAGATAAAGTGGAAAGGGCAAGTTTATTTAAAAGAAAGGATAAAGTACAAATTTTATGACATATGATTTGGAAGTGAAGCAGAAAAGTTATTTCGCTAGTATGAAAGAAGAAAAAGAAGACAGTGTAACAAGCGTTAAGGCTGCAGAGGGAGGAGGTCAGTGCTGAAACCAAGCCCAGAATGAAAACTTGACCATTATCTTGGAAACTTTAAAACAATTTAAATGTCCCTTGATAAGCAATAACACAGCTGAACTGACAATAATATACCCTAGGAAAAACAGAAGGCCAGCAAAGGGACTTTGTACAATGAAATCTGAAAAACTAAGGGGGGGAGAAGAAATGAGGATAGACTGCTATGATCAAGAGGGAGCAGAAAAAGAAAAAAGGAATTCTCAAAAGGATTCAAAAGAGAATAGAAAAGTATAATACATTATCTTTTTCAAATGGAGAGAACAAGAGCAAATAAGCCAACAAGAGAGCTGAGACAGGTGCCACATCCATACCCATGAAATATCAATGATCACAAAAACCAATTGATTTGAAATTCCTCTATCCAAATCAGAAATCAAACTGTAAATATGCAGTAACAGCTTTTCAATAGGGTACGTTTTTATAATTCCCTCAATTCTTTTAAGGGGGAAACTTACTTAGTATGATTTACTAAGAAATTAGTCATCTTGAAAAGTAAATCCAATTCCTGACAACTTCTAAAATTCAAATCAGCTCTTCCACATTCAATTGTCATTTATTTGATAATAGATCTAATTTGCATCTTTCTTTGGTGGCACACCTAAGCTTTGGTCTCAGTTTGAAGAAATACAGTGGTCGAACTGCAGAAATAAGCTATTTTAGGTAGATAAGGTACTTAATTTAGAAAATAAAATTAAAATCTCCACCATTTAAATACTTAAGGTTTTTTTGTTTTGTTGTGTTGTGTTTTATTTTACTTTTAAATTAAAAAAAAAATTTTTTTTTGGCTGCACCTCAGGGCTTGCAGGATTCTTAGTTCCCTCAACCAGGGATTGAACCCAGGCCACTGCAGTGAAAGCACCAAATCCTAACCACTAGACCACCAGGGTGCTCCTTATTTTACTTTTTAAACATGGGCTATTATAAGAACTTTACAGATTAGCCCATAATCCCATCACTGCTGATTATCAAGCCGGTAAAATTACTATGTACATTTGGCAATTTCATTATTCATTACCTGACCCATTGTACTTTGTAGCTGTGACAACTGAAATCGGACAAAAAGAACTAAAGGGGATGGGAAATGTTGACTTTACTGCTTAGTGACCAATGATGGGAAAATAAACAGTATCAATTTAACAGAGTAACGATGGTGACATTTTTGGTTTACATGAGTATGGAGGTAACTGACCACAGGTACATAATACTGAGCTTTAATATTGGAGGCATCACACCCTACTTATGTTGAATAAAAAGCACCTTTCTTTCCAAAAGCTCTACCTGTCCAACAAACGCAGAGAAAGCTTTGGTACTGTCACGACCAGCTGCTGCTGAATGGTAGAGATTCACCCATTCCCTCAGAAGATACTCTGCCTTCTCCCTCAGGCCTGGAGGATCATCATACTCTGAGGCTTGAGAGATCCCAGAATGCATCATAAAGTTAGGGCCTCCATGAGCACGATCAATCATTGCTTCATAGTTGGATCGCACTACTTCCATCAGCTGGGGCAATCTAGTACAATAAATCCAGAATGAAAATCAGTCTATTCTTGGTTGTGATTTCACAGACATACAGTTGGACAATTTGTTTATTTAAGAGAGACCACAAGAGTGATGATAATTTTACCATTCCCATATTTAAACAAAACTATCCTCGGTTTCTTCATATCTGTTTACTCATGAGGACATAATATGCAAATGACTGACTTCAGTTAAGTCACTTCTTGACAAAAAAACGATGCCCAATGAAATGGAACTAATGTTCGTGGTCAAAAAATTATTCACTGCATGCCCGCTATGTGCCATGCTTTGTGTTATTCATCTTAATTCTCAACAGTTCTTCAAGATATTATTTCCATTTTATACAAGAAACAGGCTTAGGGAGGGTAAGTTGACTTGCCTAAAATCAGATTTTAAGCAGCAGAGCCAGGCCTTAAACAGAGGACTCTGACACCAAATCTAGTGCTGTATGTACTGCTCTATAGCAAGAAGGCTTGGCAGTTAGTTAAGCTTTCATATCTCAAGGGACAATATTAGGCCTCACCAAAGCTTACCATATGTTGTAGGTAAAGTAGTTATATAACAGGTAACGTTACTAAGTCTATTCAGTCATTTCTAAAGCTCTTAGACTGCTGAATACACAAGAATCCCAAAGCATTTCCTTCTCACCCTTCAGGAGCATTGCCTCTGGAGTGAGCATTAATCCTCATGAGGGTTTCAATGGTGTGGAACAGATCTGCCTCAGTAACATGGGCAACACTCCTTTCATCCACCAGCAGGATTTTTACCAATTGCATAGCAAATGCCACAGCCATGTAGTTTAAACCATTCTCCATTGACTGGCAACACAGAAAGCACAATGTAAGAAAGACAGCACTTATAGCAAACACACTTCCCAACTACCAGAGGTCACTTTTCCTGTTTAATTCCTTCCATACCTGAGCTAGGTGAAGATCATACTGTTGCATATTGACCAAATGATTGCGAATTAGCAACTCCACTGCCTCCACATTGTATTTATATTCATCCCGACACTCAATTAGGCACCTAGAAAAGTCAGTATTTCTTTATTCATAAAGGCTTAACCATACTATATATCAGGTAAAATAAAGAGCCCATTTTATTAAATGGTAACTTGTTCCAAATTAAGGATGTCTTGAGAACCAACTAAAAATCAGTTTTCAAGATTCAAAATAACCAGTAAAGAAGTAGAACAGACGACCCAGTGTTAAAACACAAGTTTTGTTCTCGAAGTCTAGAAAACAAAGCATTCCATTTATGAACATCACTTCTATGAAATCACTGAAACCTTTTAAAATCCATATCTATCATTTATTCCCCAAAACAAGGTACTGGTTCTCTGTATCCATCATGGGCACCAGACGGAAAAAGAACAAACATTCAACAATTCTCAGTACTTAGGGTCATGTATGTGAGAAAGCAGTTCAATAAATATTACTCTTCTAAGATGGCTACTGACCTTGTGATCTGTTTGTTACACCATGGAGACCCATATGCCCGGCCATCCTGAAGAGCTTTTAAGACCAAGAGGTGGCACTCTCTGTAGCGAAGCAGGAGGTCGGCATCAGCACCACTGGTGGCATCTAGTAAGCCCTCTACAGCCTATGGAAGAAAAAAAGTGTTCAGATCCATGGAAAATACAGTATTCAGCCCAATTATCAAAGTCAATAACCAAACCTTAATGCAAAGTACAACATACTTTCTAAAGCCACAAGTTAACAATCTCTCCATTCACTAAAATCCTTTTCACTTGCCTAACACACACACTCTCTGAGTTCTTTCTAGTCCATGCTTAGTGTTCTTCCCTGTCAAGAAAGGTGACACTGTCCCTAAACAGTAATAACCTAATGCTGCCCCATACCCCACCCCCTTACCCAAGTACTTGGATCAACTGTCCCTCAAAATCTAAAGGGCTATCTTTTAAAGTTTCTTAAATAATCGTAATTCCAGAAAATCTTACCTTTATGGAAAAAAGAAAAGATTTCACACTTTACAGTTGTAACTATTTACAACACTCTACTCTGGAGAAAATCATCTGCTTATTACAAAACAAAACTTGCTTTATATTAATTTTAAAAATTTTAAGCATAACTTAAGTAGATAATGGTGCAGGTCACTAGATATTTACAAACCTACTTTCTTCTAAAATTAACAGTTTAAGAACTAACCTTCTGGAGCAATCCAAGAGCAGCTATGGCATCCCGAGAGTTTCGAGATAATACTACAACCTCCAAAAGACTTCTAAGAGCCTGAGCTTGGGGGTTCATGGCCAAAGTTGGTGGGATGGCGTGAAGGTGCTGCTCCAGTTCTGTAATGCACTTATCATAAATCTGAGCTACGTCATCTGTTGCCCAAGCTTGCTGTTTTGGAGGAGGAAATAACCAAAATAAGAGAGGGGGGGCGGGGGGGGGAAGAGAGAGGAAAAAAATTAAAGATTTTTCACTGGCACAGGTAGCAATTTAAAAGTCTATTGGGGGGCTTCCCTGGTGGTGCAGTGGTTAAGAATCCGCCTGCCAATGCAGGGGACACGGGTTCCAGCCCTGGCCCGGGAAGATCCCACATGCTGCGGAGCAAGTAAGCCCATGTGCCACAACTACTGAGCCCGCATGCCACAACTACTGAAGCCCGTGTGCCTAGAGCCCATGCTCTGCAACAAGAGAAGCCACCGCAATGAGAAGCCCGCACACCGCAACGAAGAGCAGCCCCCGCTCGCTGCAACCAGAGAAAAGCCCACGTGCAGCAACGAAGACCCAACGCAGCCAAAAATAAAATAAATTAAATTAAAAAAAAAAAAGTCTACTGGGGGACTTCCCTGGTGGTCCAGTGATAAAGAATCCGCCTTCCAATGCAGGGGGAAAGGGTTCGATCCCTGGTCAGGGAATAAGATCCCACATGCCGTGGGGCAACTAAGCCCGCATGCCACAACTACTGAGCCTGCGAGCCTTAACGAGTGAGCCCGCGTGCTGCAACTACAGAGCCCACGTGCCCTGGAGCCTGCGCACCACAACTAGAGAGAGAAAATCCACACGCCACAACGAAGAGCCCGCGCCGCAATTAAAGATCCCGCATGCCGCAACTAAGACCCGATGCAGCCAAAAAAATAAATGAATATTTTTTTTAAAAAAGTCTATTGGTATAGACCAATAGACTACCTTATTAACTACCCTTATTATTTTTTTTCTCTCTCTCTTTTTCATCAAAACATGGAGGGGCTCTTCCATTCCCCTTCCTGAACTGTTTGGTCTTGATGCCATTAAGTGGTGCAGTGCAAAGCAAGCACTGGTGGGGGTGTGTTTTGTTTACTTGATAGTGGAAAGCCTTGCAGACACCAATACAATCAAGTGATGAAAGAGCATGATAAATAATGGGAAAGGCTGAGAGCAGCACCACTTGTAGCATCTAATCTGCAGCCTATGAAAGTATATAATCCAAACCATGGAAAATATAGTATTCAGGCCAACTGTCAAAACCTAATAGGACAGAATAAGAACACAGCATCATTTCTGTGGTATTCCTATCAAAGATGTACTACCTGAATCTATTCATGAGAACATACTGTACAAACCCAAATCAGGTCATTCTACAAAATCACTGGCCTGTAATCAAAGTGTGAAGGCCATGGGAAGATGAGAAAAGGAGCTGGAGTAGACTGACCTGCGGGAAAAATTTTAAATATGACGACTAAATGAAATGTGTGGTGTTTTTTGTTTTTTTTTTTTGGGGGGGGGGGGGGGGTGGTGCGCCGCACAGCTTTCGGGATCTTAGTTACCTGACCAGGGATCGAACCCAGGCCCCCACAGTACAAGCACAGAGTCCTATCCACTGGACCGCCAGGGAATTCCCTGAAATGCGTGATTCTGATTTAGGTCCTTTTACTCCAAAAAGACAATACTGGGACACTTGGTAAAACTTGAATTAGGTCTAAGGATTAGATGATACTAAGGTATCAGTGTTAACTTCCTGATTTCAATGGTTATACAATGGTCACACAGAAGAACGTCTTTGTAGGAAACACAGACCAAAGGATTCAAGAGACTGGGCCATCAAGATCAGCACCTATGTTCAAATGGTTCAAAAGGAAAATGTTTCCCCTTACATTTTCAACTTCTGTGTAAATAACATTTCAAATTTTTAGAAAATGTTTTTATAAAGAACAGAGGAAGCCATGAGGTCACCACGTAAATTCCTTTAGTTAGGCCAAACATGAAAGTTAAATCAACCTCATGGATTTAAAAAAATTCCCGAATGCCATGCTTATCTGACACAAAGAATATCTATACAACTCAATAACCGTGGGTAATTTTTTTCCCTATAACTTAAGCTCCCAGGAACCAGTGATAGATTAACTGACAAAAACATTCAAATTAAACTGTAAATTACTCAATTTAATCCAAGACGAGTATTTACCTTCATGGGCTGAGCTAAAAATCCTGTGGGCTGACTTAAATCATTTGTAGGCAAGAAGCCAGGCACATTGCGTGCAAACTCTTCATAAACAGCCAGCTGCTTTGGGTCCACACCACCAACCTTGGAAGAAGAAAACTTACTTTAACAGGATTCTTTTCACAATCAAGGGAAACCTTTTTATCAAAATGGAAATTTTGCATGGGAGTAAGCACAGGGGTTCTGAGAAGGGACACAGGAGTCATTACAACATTTAACAGCATGACTGAATATGCATGCATGTGCATGCACACAGTTCAGTGTTTCCTATTTCCCTGAGACCTATTAGAGTCACCCTTATTTATAAATTAAGAGCTTTTCCACTGGAAAATGACTCAAGTAGGACCATGCTGCCAGTGCAATTCTCCAGTGGAGCTGGTAAAAATGATAAAATTTCTCAACATCGTCTTCTCACCAACAACCAACTAGCAATAAAAACTCAAGTACCAGAAGGGAAGACCAAGTTGGGAAACAAAAACTAAAAGGCACTTCAACAA
Source organism: Balaenoptera musculus (assembly GCF_009873245.2). NCBI lineage: Eukaryota > Metazoa > Chordata > Mammalia > Artiodactyla > Balaenopteridae > Balaenoptera > Balaenoptera musculus. Next base: position 33,739,028 of record NC_045803.1, read on the forward strand.
CAGGGGGAGGGGACACATCTAAGCTATTTCTATGTCTTCTCCACAGGTAACCTTTAAGTGAAATGAAATGTTTTCTCAGAAACAGCATTTAAACCCCCTATCCTAGTCCTGGTGAGGAGTTAAGCAACAAGAACAGAAAGAAAACAAAGATGGGGCAGGGAGAGACAGAGCCCCCAATTCTCACTTTCAGCCTGATTTGCTCTGGCATCCGCTCAGCTTGGTATGTTAACACAACAGGATCACAGTACCTGCGCCCTTCTTGCCTAGCATGTTTTCTCAGCTCAAATTCCTGCAAACAAAAAAAGTCACTGAGGTTCTTGTTATGAGGCACTTTCTTAAATGGAAAAACAAAATACTTAAAAGGCAAATGCTAAACACTTACAGTTGCTAATCTCTTGTCCATCTCAGGGCCTGCTTTTTCCACTGCAGTCTTCTGAATAAAACAGCAAGCTAATTCACAATTGTCCTGAGCTAACTGAGCAGCTGCCTGATCCATCATTTCCCTTTGTTGTGGGGATGCAGTCTATTGGGAGGGGGGGAGAGAGAAAAAAATTTAAAGTTTTCTGTGGGTAGACGAAGCAGATAGATGGGATAATAGAAAATGCAGTGCTTAGACAAATTAATTTTAGAAGTTCCAACTCTACTTATGACTCATTAGCTGTGACCATGAAATAGTCTAACAATCATCTTCATCTACAAGATGAAAATACTACTCAACTGAAACATCTTACCAGGTTTCTGTGAAGATGGTGAACACTATGAAAGCAGTAAAGCAGTAAACAAAGGCATTATTAACCACGACATCTGAGACTCCAAATTAATAACTGAGTTACCTGAAAAGTGTATGTGTGTGTCTGTGTGGTGTGTGTGTGCTCGCACAGACATACAGAGTCACTTTAAGTTGTTTTGTACTGTCCTACTCCAAAGTACTTTAAATTCTTCATGGTAAACAGAATCAAGACTGTTAACTTAGGCAGTTTTTAAAAAAATCCTTCATTTCTTTAAACCAGTAAATATCTGGAGTATCTACTATCTGCCAAACATTATTAACGATATAATAGTGAGCAAAAACAGACATGATGCTTCACCTCACAGAATTTACAGTCTAAAGGGGAGGACATCAAACACATATGGTAACTATTATAATAAGTGGAAATGCTCACTGTTACTAGCAAAGGAAAAGAAACATTTTCAGATAAGCAATAATGAGTTTTATACAACAACAAGAAAATAATCGACTTACACGAAGGGCTGAGGCAAAACTGTTTTTCAGGTTGGTGGATATGCTCATGAGTAAAGGTTCCCTGCAAGTAATCATAGCCATTCCAGCTGTCAAGTTTCGCATCATGTGATGAGCTGCTATTCGCATTCGAGATTCCTCAGAATCCAGGGCAAAATCTTTCCTGACTATTTGCTCACAAGTAGTCATGGCAATCTTAATTGATCGATCCACTACAGGATGGACCAGCTCCTGGACGGCCCTTTCAATTGCTTGGCGCACACACTGCTTCAACTGTGGATGGGCCTGAAACAAGGGAATCTAGGGAGGAAAAAACAAGTCAATAGCTTGTTTAAGTAAGACAACCCAATTTCTGTCAGTAATCACACCCATGTTTTTGTCATTATTTCAAGGTTAACCATGAACTACCAATTTCTACTTTAAATTAACCAATGAAAAGCTAAGGAAACAACCTGGGCTCCAAAGAAGGCATAGTAGTCAGTATATCTTGTGATACGTGATTATAGGTAAAATTTAATGGGCAAACTGTTCATTACAAGATGCTTAAAGACACTACCTGCTTAGTCAAAATTTGTGGCTCAAGTACTCCTAAAGAAAGTAACTTCTTGGGACTTCCCTGGTGATCCAGTGGTTAAAAAATCTGCCTTCCAATGCAGAGGACGTGGGTTCGATCCCTGGTTGGGGGACTAAGATACCACATGCCATGCCAAGGGGCAACTAAGCCCGTGTGATGCCAACTACTGATCCCATGCGCTCTGGAACCCGCGTGCCACAACTAGAAAGAAGCCTGTGCGTGACAACTAAGACCCGACGCAGCCATAAATAAATATTAAAAAAAAAAGAAAGAAAGAAAGAAGAGAAGCTTCTTTATTAGCATGGGGAAATGCGAAAAGAATCAAGTTTACAGAGAAAAGACTTTTTTTTAAAAATCACATATTCTGTTTTAATAGGTTATGCCATATTTTTTCCCCAAAATGATTATATTATACCCCCCACCAGCAATGCATAACAGTTTCTATTGTACCAACAGCTGGTATGATCATACTTTCAATTTTTGCCTAGTTGGGGGATTTTAAATTTTATATTGTGGTTTTAATTTGCATTTTCCTGACAGCTAATGAGGTTTAGCATTTTCCATATGCTGGATGACTTTTGATATTTCTTCTTCTACAAAATATATCTTCAGTTTTTCTGTTGGGTTCTTTTCTTGGTTTGCAGGTTTATTTATATGCACTAAATACTAATCCTTTGTGGTTATATCTATTGGGACTATCATTTCTGTTTGTGGCTTGTCTGTTCACTTTCTGCATGGTACTTTTGTTTTTTAAATTAAAAAAATTTTACTGAAGTATAGTTGACTTAAAATATTACATTAGGGCTTCCTTGGTGGTGCAGTGGTTGAGAGTCTGCATGCCAATGCAGGGGACACGGGTTCGAGCCCTGGTCTGGGAAGATCCCACATGCCGCAGAGCAGCTGGGCCCGTGAGCCACAACTGCTGAGCCTGCGCGTCTGGAGCCTGTGCTCCCAACAAGAGAGGCCATGATAGTGAGAGGCCCGCGCACCGCGATGAAGAGTGGCCCCCGCTCACCACAACTAGAGAAAGCCCTCGCACAGAAACGAAGACCCAACACAGCCAAAAATAAATAAATAAATTAGTAAATTAAAAAAAAAAAAATATTACATTAGTTTCAGGTGTACAGCGTAGTAATCAGTATTTTTATAGATTACACTCCACTAAGTTATTACAAGATAATGGCTATAAGAGAAAAGGCTTTCTACAAAAACTATTATTTTCAAAATAGCAAGCGTTTTATAAAAAATTACCATACACTGAAACCTGCTTCATTGAAAGACTGCTTCCAGGCATTCACTGAAGTTTTAAGAAACTTAAAAAAATATTCATGATGAACTTATAAAAATATTCAATTATTGGGAGTATTATAAAAGAGAATCATAATTTCTAGACCTAGTTTTTTCCCCAAAAACCAAGTGCCACATCTACAGAAGCAAAAACAAACAAAAACAGGTTAAAAATGATCTCTTTAAAACCCTTTCAAAGTCCTTTAAAATACAAAACTTCAATGTATTTATGTTACGACTGTTTCAATTTCTAAAAAGCAAAGACCATGAAATCTGATTTTGAACTAAACAACTGTGTTAAGCAGAATAAGAGAATGAGGATAAACAAGCAATCATCACCCTCAATATACAGAGTAGAATACTACCTTTAAGTATAGGAAAAAAGACTCACGGGAAGTTACTTAATAGACCAGACAATCTCACAGAATCAGGCCACAGAAACATAACTGAGCGTACTAAGTCCACTTCCAGACCTTGGCCTGGAGACTTTACACACACACACGCACACACCAGCTCAGTTCCAGCTATCTTCCAAGAGATATGGCTTAATGCAAGACTAAGGTGACATGATAATAAAGAACAAAAACCTAGGGATTTCCCTGGTGGCACAATGGTTAAGAATCCGCCTGCCAGTGCAGGGGACATGGGTTCAAGTCCTGGTCCGTGAAGATCCCACATGCTGCGGAGCAACTAAGCCCGTGCGCTACAACTACTGAGCCTGCGCTCTAGAGCCTGCAAGCCATAACTCCTGAGCCTGCGTGCCGCAACTACTGAAGCTTGTGCGCCTATAGCCTGTGTTCCACAACAAGAGAAGCCACCACAATGAGAAGCCCGCGCACAGCAGCAAAGAGTAGCCCCCGCTCGCCATGACTAGAGAAAGCCTGCACACAGCAACAAAGACCCAACACGGCCAAAAATAAATAAATAATAATGATAAAATAAAATAATAATAAAAAGAGAACAAAAACCTATGGTATACACTAAGCATCTTCTGACTATATAAGGAATACTTAGAGATTGTGATTATATTGGCAGCTTACTTACTTTTCATGGGTTTGGATATGAGGGGCCAATATAAGTGATGTCTAGTCACAACGACTTATTTTTAGAGTAGAAAAAAGATCTCAGCTATACTACACAGCAATTCCTGATCCCTACTCTCTGCCACAAAAGCCTACAACCTAGGAATCCAGAAGGAAGGGGAAGAGGGATGGGAAAGTAACCAGTCTACCTTGTCACAAAGTAGGAATTGAGGAATAGGGTGGTGTTTACTTACTGTTGGGTTTAGAGTAATGTGTGGTGCCAGGCCTGCAAGGGAATAGACATTGATGTCATGGTAGCTGTACTGTGGCTGTGGTGGAACCGTGGCTGTACAGGTGGTACTGGTAGCTGGTGTTGTAGAAGTTGCTAAATGTAGAGAGATAAAATAAGAGCTTATTAATAAAAGGAGCACACTTCTTGACTTCACTATAAAATTAGCAGGGCATCATGTGGTCTTTATCTAATTAAACTAATTGAATGGGGGAAGGGGTGGAACAGGTCACATTCTTCCACCTTGAATTATTATAAGGGAAATTGTTATTTTAATAGAGATTTGAACAAAGCATGTAAAACTGTATTGGTGCACGGTGGCCACAGAAAGCAACTGATGGGTCACACCACATTAGCAGGCCCAAGCCTTGTTCGATTATTCTATATTATAGATGTCAGTTTTCAACCTAGGCTGTTCCCTCAATTTACCTGGGGATTCTTAAACTGAGAGCTGAGAAAAAGAAGAAAAGCTGGTTCATTCTAACCACAACTCCCAATCATTCTACACTCCTACAGCCCCCGCACTTCCAATCCTCCTGGACCCAGGTCAAATAATCCACTCCCCTAACAGGTCGAGCTGATCTGGCCACTCCCAGATTTGAGGAATAACACAGGTCATCATGCCAATGCAGTTCTTTCTCGGAGACCTCAAACAATGTAAAAGATAACCTGGCTTAGTTGGGATATGAGAAACAACTGATTAATAATATTAGTTATGAATACCACATGAACTACCCAGATAGATTCCAATACAGTAAGACAATGCCTAAACATAACTAACTTTTACTTAATAATTTAGAAGGCTCACCAGAAAGTACACAAAGTTTCAGCACCCCATTACACAGAATAATTATAATTTGTTATATGCATGGGAATGTACCATTAAAGAGAACATCTGATAAACAGAGGGCTAATTATCACACTTACTTGTGGTTGTGATTGGAGGGAGCTCTTCTGGCTGCTTGACATCTTTCTTTGGAGCAGAGAGTTGCTCATCTAAGTTCTTTAGGCGATCTTTATCCTTTAGGAGGTTTCCAGGTTTCAGCTCATTGATGTCTAATGCAAGGTTCTTGCAGAGGACCTCAATCTCAAACTTCAAGTTTAACTGCATAATTCCAGTATTCAATTAGAATATTAAAAATGAAAATTTAGCTTCATATTATACAGTATTCTCACCCATTTGTCATAGTGCTTCCCCCCAAATACCCTCTTTTTCCTGTAAATTTTAATAATGTAAAGCCAGAGAGTGTTCTTAGGGATAAAGAGCAACAAATTTACCTTTAAGTCATGTTCCTGATGTAGCTCAGCTAATACATTCATAATTGCCATTGTCCAGGGGTTGGGTGGCCTAAAAACCTAAAGAAAACTGTTATGTTAAGCTTGCCCCAAAATTACTCTTTAATTTGTATTATCTAAAAGTTAAGCACTAACACCTATGTGGCCATAATAAAACCCCTAGCCTTCCCATCTATAATATTATATTTCAGAAAAACACCAGAACCCAAAACCACCCATTAAAACCAGTCCTATAATACTACTTGGCCTCTCAATTTGTAAATCCCAAGTTTCCCTGAGGAAAACTAACTGAACTAGCTCTATGTCCATAAGAACTAAGGATATAGCCTCTAAACCTTGTGCTAAAACAAACTAACTCTTACAAATTAGCCATCAATAAAATATTAAAATTTACTCACCACACTACGAATGCTAGATTCTAAGACTTTGGCAACAAAGGGGACTACATAGAGCAACTCTTGCTGTCCTTTAACATAAGCCTCTAGCAGCAAAGATTTTACATCCAAGTCCTAGAATAAAAAACATTTTTAAAAGCTGGTAATATACTAGAAAATCCCTCACAAAACACCCCCAATTATACCTTGCCAAACTCGCCCCTGAAATTGGAATCAATAACTTGACCCTTGCCTTATGAAAAGGAAGGGGTAACAATCATACCTTATTGGCTTTTGTTTATCCTGCTAAACAATGTGAGGCCATGAGCATGCAATTAGGGATTCAAAACATGGGCCAAACTTTTACAGCCCCAAATAAAGTCGAGACTTTTAAACAGAATATGCTGTATGAACATTCTCAAGTTTTACATGAGCTTTTAGTTGAAACTCACAGTGTGTAAGATGGGTTTATTTTTAGCTAGTGTGATCATTCCTAGCCAATGTCCCAAATTCTTCAGCAAAGAACGATCAGAGAAATTGGCTGCAGCTTTATCAGAGGTCAGGAGCACCTGAAATAGTGCAGGATTAAGGAAGGTATGACAATGAGCTTATAAAAAAATATTCTCAACTAAATGTTTAAGAATTCCATTATTCTACATTAAAAACAAGCTGTCAATAGAGAACATGCCCCCAAAGTAGATCTTGTCCATGTATCATTGTGATATTTTGTTGTGTTCAGTGACATTTTTACCTTCAAATGCCTTTCCATTAAAAACAAACAAACAAAAAAGGTAATACAAATATACTGTATAAAGTAACACAAGGTTAAAAGTATCATGTATGGTCCCACAACTGAAAATTTTAGCTAGGTTTGAAGCAGAGACCCAACTGCAAATCTATCTGGAAGAGCTAAATTCAATTCAAATGAAGACTATAGCTATACTTTTTAAGTCCTTCCCAGACAGCAGGCATACTGAGGAACATAACAAGATTGCAGTAAATGTTGTGATCTTTAGCATTATCTCTGGAGACAACTAAGATAACTTTCTAGAATACAGTGTAATATTGCTTACACACTTATCACATTTCTAGGAGACCTAATCCATTTCTTCAATTCTTTACTTCTTACTTTCTTAAGGGGGACAGAACCAACACATGAGAGTGCCTTGGGTACACACGAAGAGTGTCTTGGGTACACACATATATCCACTTACTATATGATACCTTTTAATTTATGACGTTAAATTTGTAATTTAAACTTTTGTTTAAAAGAAAGGATCTTGAAATTCTGCTCCAAATTATGCGGAAATTTTCATATATCCCAATCATCCTTACTATCAAATAACAAAGGCTGAATATAGTTATGTTCCTTAACTCCATACAGCAACAGCAGAATGGCACAAAGTCAGCTGTGCAACAGAAAGGAGCCAGGAATTCTTTTGCACTACAGCGTAACCAAGAATAGGGAAAATTCCTATCCACAGGTTTAAATATAGTGCTGGTTCCTAAGCCAATATTCCAAGTTATTCAGCAAAGAATGTTTTCAGCTACATGCTGGTTCACACTGTTTTCTTGAAAAGTTATTCCTCCTAAGACAAATACTTGGATTTTACAGAACAAGCATTAGCTCATTAGGAAGAGTGTGAACTTAAACTTCTGAGAATGCTAAACAACAGCTATTCCACAATAGGTCTAGAGTCTTGAGATATCTAGCATTTAAGACATAAGGGAAAATACTCACTGCAGCACTGTTTCTGTAATAGTGAAAGATATTAACAACCAATATAATGGATTTCTATAAGACTATTAAAAACAGAGGGATTAAAGCTAAGAGTATATAATCAAATAATATGAGGGAGAAAAAAGAACTGAAACATCTACCGTCACTTTAAACTTTAAAATTACAAAATATGTAGTCCCTCAACCCCATCTTACTTACTCTCCACTTGACCAAAAGAGGATAAATTACTAATCTACAACCTGCTATTAACAGACCTGACACCAGAACTATTGTTTTCCTAAAAACATGCACAAAGGGTAAAGAATTCAAAACCATGCATAGAATGATGAAAACAAATTCACAAGAGTGGTTACTTTCAAAGTAAATAGTGCACAGAATGTGTCTGTGAGACTAAATTCTTCAAGAAAATTTAGTTCTATATTTGAAACAAACCCTAGAGCAACTTTCATAAACACTTTTAACATATACACATACAGGAGAAAACAGCAATACCCCTCCCCCTCCAATTACACCTGTACAATCAAGTATTTCCAAACTCAAAACATTAATAAAAAGAAATACAACACTTACTTTGATGTTTCTATAGGTCTCATTCAGAACCATCTTATTAAATTCAGGATTCTTCAGTGTGTCAAGGAAGTTTGAATACAGGCTGTGAAAGTTTGGCTCAATACTGACTCTCTTCATAACCAGGTATTGTGAAACCCAAGGCATAAATTCTTCCTTCACAGTTTCCTTTAGTTCTTCAACCTAGCCAACCATTATAACATGGGAAGTATACAATTAAAAGATGATAAAATAACAGTTTTGTGTTTTGTTTCTGTGAACGATATTACAGCATGTGGCTCCTTGCAAAATTAGATGCTAAAGTACATGCTAGGGCTTCCCTGGTGGCTCAGTGGTTAAGAATCCGCTTGCCAATGCAGGGGACATGGGTTCGGAGCCCTGGTCAGGGAAGATCCCACATGCCATGGAGCAACTAAGCCCGTGCACCACAACTACTGAGGCCACGGGCCGCAACTACTGAAGCCCACACGCCTAGAGCCCATGCTCCGTAACAAGAGAAGCCACTGCACTGAGAAGCTCGCGCACCGCAAGGAAGAGTAGCCCCCGCTCACCACAACTAGAGAAAGCCTGTGTGCAGCAACGAAGACCCAACACAGACAAAAATAAATAAAGTACCATGCTACATCTCTCCCCAATTTCAGACAGATGCTATCCAAGTACAGTATGTTCAATTCCATCTAAGTATAGAGTCAATCATCTCTTTAACTGGGTGATTAGAACTGAAACATCTACCGTCACTTAACTTTAAAATTACAAAATATGTAGTCCCTCAACCCCATCTTACTTGCTCTCCATTTGACCAAAAGAGGATAAATTACTAATCTACAAACCTGCTATTAACAGACCTGACACCAGAACTATTGTTTTCCTAAATTTATATCTCCAGGAATTATCTGTAAAGTTTGAAACTTCTCTTCCAAAAGGGATGCTGAGTGCTTCAAAATTCTCCCCCAATCAATTATGGTGGGATTTTCAAAAACAGTACTTGCATTAAAAATTACATCTCAAAACCCACTTGTTCAGGCTAATCTTGTTGACTAAAACGGACATTGCCAAGTATTGTCTTAGCACATAATCTTGTGCATCATTACTTTTCAGAAGCTCTACCTCACTTATTCGGTGCCTAATGGTTTCTGGGAGGACATGAATTGTGATTACAAAAACAAATGAAATTTCCATCATCATGAAATCATTTTCAAGTTTACTTCAAAAAGGCTGTAACTCACTGCAAAACAATGCTATTTGGGACTTCCCTGGAGGTCCAGTGGTTAAGACACCGCGCTTCCACTGCAGGGGGTGTGGGTTTGATCCCTGGTTGGGGAACTAAGATCCCACACGCCGCAAGCTGCGGCCAAAATAGAAAAAAAATAAAATAAAATAAAATAAAGCCAGTGCTATTTAATGTCTACAAAATCCACAACCAGTAGTTGTATATCCATGTTCCCTTCATTTTCATTCTATTATCTCTACCTTTAAAAGTATTAAAAGGGTGCAGAATATCATATATAAATCCCCCAACCCATCAAGGAAAAGAACAGAGAGCATTGGTAGTGATATATGAACTATTATTTCAGACTCACCTTTTGTGTCATATTTGACTGGGAGAGGTTGTTGAAGATAAAAGCAATTTTCTCTTGGATATTTTCTGGGGGCTCTACGATTCTCTCTGTTTGATCTGTGGCCACAAGTAATGTATCTATATTTGTAGTATTAATAGAAGGCTAAAGAAATAAAATACATAAAATAAACAAACTGAAATCCTTCCTAGACAAATCCCAGGGGGGAAAATGTATACAGATTTCTTTAGTATACAAAATATACATGGTGTATATGATTGTGTACTGGAAGTGCTGGAAAGAATATGTATTGAACTATTATTAATAGTGGCTGTGTGTGGGAAATCAGGGTGGGAAGGCGGAGAGACAAAGGGAGAAATGCTTTTTTTTTTTAGTAGGCATGTGTTGTTTATAATAAAATTAAAATACATGTTCACTACTGGATATATTACAACATATCAAATCCAACAAAGAAAAAAGATAGACCTACTTACTGGCACATCTTTCTTAAAGCTGACTCCAGTTGGCCTGGTGACTGTAACTGTTTTAGCAACAGTGGTGGTTGTTGAGGTGGTTACCATAGTGCTAACCTGACCAGCAAGGGGAGCTTTCGCTGGAACCTGGGCCTGGGCCTGGGCTTGAGCCAGTGCAATACTTCCAGGGGTTGTGATAGAGCCCTGCATTTTCACAGGAGGATCTCTAGATTGCTGTCCATACTCGATATACTATGGGGGTAGGGAGAGAGAAACACATTAAAAGAGTTCTTAACAGAAACTGAAATTTTTGAATTACACTTCGCTCACTACTGAGAGAATAGAAATTATTTCAGAGCACTCTTTTGGTTCATCTATCTCCCTTACGTCTCACCCCATTCTGGTCCATATTCCTATATCTATAATATATAGCGGATACCACGAACTCCTTAAGGAGTAACGGTAAAATATTAGTATGTTTTTAAAGTATTTATAAAAGAACTACTGGTCTAACAAAACAAGTTCCAAAAGAGTAGCCACAAATGCCTGCATATAAATTTCCTTAAATCCCTTAATACATGTAAACTTTAAAGTTTTAAAATTTATATAGTAAACTGATTTCTTTTTTTAAAATTTTATTTATTTTTGGCTGTGTTGGGTCTTTGTTGCTGCGTGCGGGCTTTCTCTAGTTGCCACTAGTGGGGGCTACTCTTCGTTGTGGTGCGTGGGCTTCTCATTGCGGTGGCTTCTCTTGTTGGCGAGCACGGGCTCTAGGCGTGCGGGCTTCAGTAGTTGTGGCATGCAGGCTCAGTAGTTGTGGCGCACGGGCTTAGTTGCTCCACGACATGTGGGATCTTCCCGGACCAGGGCTCGAACCCACGTCCCCTGCATTGGCAGGCGGATTCTTAACCACTGCACCACCAGGGAAGCCCAAACTAATTTCTTTTCTATTGGATGCTGATGAGAGAAAACCATGGCCTAAAAAACACACAGCAATGTGAGTCCTCTCTCAATAAAGCGATTACCACAAAACAGTGTATATACCACACCACCTAGCCAACGGGAAGTAAGCATGATACTGGATGTTCTAGGACAAGTTTTTCTTTCTTTTTTTTTCATTTCACAGACCAATAAAATTCCTTCTCACACACAAATCAGAAGACTGACACACCCTTTGTGATACTATTTCCCACAGCTTGTACCTATAACAAGACATACTATTATCTATATATACAGTAACTTTATTCAAAAAAGGGGACATTTTCAAGGAAGGACAATCTCTGAAGAAAGTACAGTCTTTTAAATTGACTCTAGAAATATAAACAATGACCTCCCTTCTCTTCTCTGGGTATCTTGTTACAGTGCGAACTAGGATCACTGCTTTGTGTGATCACTTTCATACCACCTCCCTTGTTCTCTCTAGTCTTCCAAGGCCCACATTCGCAGCTCTCAATTCCAAAAACACTTGATTGTAGTAAGCCTCTGACCTCCCATTCTAGCTTTTCAAACTCTGCTTTCCTGTCTAGTTTTCAGTGCTATAGTTTTGGCACAGTCCTCCACCCCCTCAAGAGGCATGAATACACTCCTGCCCCCCATGCTATGGTTTCCTAGGCTAAACCATCATAATGACCCTACCCTCCTACAAACAAACCCAGTGGGATGAGGTAGAAAGCACTGGACTAAATTATAATAGAATTAAAAGTAGGTTCAAATTCTGATCTTTCTGATTACTTAAAAATATGATCTTATAAAGCAGTTCATCTTTTATTTTAAAAAAGTAAAATGAAGTTAATAGAGATTAATCAACTTTCTTTGTTCTCTATAAGCTGACTTTGACCAAAGGTAAGGCAAAAGTGTGAATGTTTAGTAATCACCTAAAATTAATCATTAAAGTAATAGTTTACAAATTTCAAGAATAATCACATAACATGGCTTAAAATGCATATTCTCTAGGTCCATTTCCTCAGGGACTGTCTCCTTTTTAACCTCAAAGGAATCTAAGCAGGTACTTTAAGAAGGCTGTATTTTTAAGAAACAGCTGGTCTGAAAGTTTTATATGAAACAGCTCTGGGAATTCCCTGGTGGTCCAGTGGTTAGGACTCGGCGCTTTCACTGCCGTGGCCCTGGTTCAGTCCCTGGTTGGGGAACTAAGATTCTACAAGCCGCGTGGAGCAGCACACCCCCCGCCCAAAACCAAACAAACAAAAACCAAACCAAACCACCACCACCACCACCAAAACAACAAAAAGGAACAGCTCTGATTCATGTTAACATTTAAATCAGAGGGACAACTTTACTTATTTTAATCAAAGAGTCCCACTCCAAATCCTTTTTAGACTCAGGCAAGGGATTCTTGGTAACAGCGAAAGATGTCTACCTCAATAGCATTATTAGGCTAAAAGAACTAGCAAAAGCCTTTTATTAAATCAAGCAAAACCACTGCTTACAAAAGGTAACCCAAAATCCGTATTTTTTCATGATTAAGCTGCAAAACAAGCAACAAATAATACGTATACCTGCATCATGCCAATCATTAAGAAATCTTAATGCCATTGCCAGTAAATCCAATTCAAATTAAAATAGATTAAACCATCCAACTACTTAGGTACTGAAGACACTTACCTCCTGTAAATGATGTGGAAATTGCATAAAGTGACTAATAGAAGCCAAGTGCTGACAATACTGGGGATAGTCCTTCAATCTGCGAACAAAAACATTCATTCTTTACCATTTCATGTAAGAACAGAGGCAGCACGATTTAAAATTTTTCAAAAGCTAGTCTAGGCCATTTCCCCCCTTTCTACCTTTGAAATATCTTATTTGAAGAGAATGCCAAAAGGAAGAACAAAGAAGTAAGGCGGTGGATATTTATGAACTTCACCCCTTTTACATCAAAAAACAGTATCACTGATTGTTTTTTAAAGGTCTTATTCCACTTAATATTAGATTACAATGAGCCACTAAAACTACTGTCTGGAAACGACTCCAAATGTTCATCAACAGGTGAATAGAAAAACAATTTGCTAATGAACCCATACAATGGAATACTACACAGCAATAAAAAGAAACAGACTACTGAAACATGCAGTAACATGGATAAATCTCGAAAGCATCGTGCTTTGTGCAAGTCAGACTCATACACGTTGTGTATGATTCCATTTAAATAATACTCTGGAAAAACTAGACAAATCAGATCAGTGATTGCCAGGAGTTAGACGTGAGGGAAAGTTAACTACAAAGGGGGAATAAGAAAACTTCTTGGGGGTGACGAAAATATTCCGTATCTTGATTGTGGTGTTGGTGGCAGTGGTTATACAACTGTTAGAATTTGTCAAACTTCAAAGACCTGTTCACCTAAAATACTGACTTTTACGTATATAAAGTATACCTCAATAAACAAACCAAAAAAATTGCCATTTCATTTTATACTTTTCCTACCACATATTTGTCAATTGTAACGAATTTAATTGTCTTCACTTCTTCCTCTTTTACTTGTCATTAAGATTAGTTAATATACATATAATGATAAGGCATGGCAAGAATTAGTTGAAAAGTAAGCTACTGTTTCTCCTTATATTAAAAAAGAGAAGCTTCACAGGAAACCTATCCACTCACCTATTTTTAAATCTATCTAGTGCAGCAATCCCAAAATAATACATTTTGGATCCAAAAGGCTTGCGTAAGGCTTCAAGAACATATCGTAGGGCCAAACCTAGTGCCATGTAAGTGACCAGTCCTTTTTCGATTATCCCACCGAACAGGCAGGCTGTTATATGTAACTCTTTATCAGGGTACTGGGGGAAGAACCGATATTCTTCAAACAAGTTCCTTAGCATACAGTTAAATACTTCTCGTTCTCTCTTTATGGTAGAATCTTTAAACCTCTGTAGCATTTCTAATACCTGGAGAAAGCAAGACAAAAATAATATACACATAAAGGAAACCATTATTAAGAGCATTCCTCAAATATTCTTTATTGTCAAGCAGAATATTTAACAATAAACTGAGCTTGAGACAAATATTAAGGTTTCCAAAGATGCACAGACATATCAAAACACTTTGTGGGGCTTCCCTGGTGGCGCAGTGGTTGAGAATCTGCCTGCCAATGCAGGGGACACGGGTTCGAGCCCTGGTCTCGGAAGATCCCACATGCCGCGGAGCAACTGGGCCCGTGAGCCACGATTACTGAGCCTGCGCGTCTGGAGCCTGTGCTCCGCAACAAGAGAAGCCGCGATAGTGAGAGGCCCGCGCACTGCGATGAAGAGTGGCCCCCGCTTGCCACAACTAGAGAGAGCCCTCGCACAGAAACGAAGACCCAACACAGCCATAAATTAATTAATTAATTAATTAATTAAAAACAAAACAAAACACTTTGTGTTGGGATTTCACTTTGAAAAGGGCATTTATTTAAGATTTACCTAAACCATAAAGAATTAGATCGTCCTAGACACTCACCTCATCAACAGACATGGTTGGATGTGGTGGGTGATTATATATTCTCTGGAAATAGCTGTTTGCTTCATCATCTATCTCTTTACTAAAGTGCTGATTTGCCTCTGGCCACACCTGAGACAAGTCCGCTGTTAGAAACAGAAAAGCAACCAGTGGGCATTTAGGCTCTTCCTTCACTCCCCCACATAAAGCAGAGCCAGAGAGACCAATATAGTTTGAATTTTAAGGAAAAAATAAAGTGAAGTGTTTTAAGTGGTCAAGTTTCAATATTCAAGTGCTCTAGGGACACAAAAGATTCTCACAAAACTGCCTTACAACCATAGTCCTACCCTAGTACTTTCTTCATAAGGATTTATCACACCATGAAAGTTCACTAGGTTCAAATTCATAATGCACTTACCCTCAATACAACCTCACTCGAGGTTAACAAATCTTTACTACTTTATTTTTAAAAAAATCACCTTTTACATGTAAGAATTCTCAATGAATATGCATGACACTTGATATAAACACAACGCATGCTACAAAACATAACATTCAGACAAGTCTTTCACACTAACATTTTCAAGTCACTTGGTATACTTTCAAACCTTGTATGATGAATATTTAGTCCCAATGACAAGGATATTTATAAGTCAATGATACCTATGCATTTACAAAGAGGACGTCTCTGATTTTGAAATAACATACTAAAGGAGATTAAAACTTAAAAAATTGGTTTCTGTAGCATCATATATATGGCAATAATTATGTGTACTATAAGGCTACATATATCATAAAGCTATTATCTTAAAATAAACATTAAAGTAAATAAAATATAGTTATTTACTTTATATAAACTGCCAAGCTGAAACAGAAATCTGAAATTCTCCTGGCTGCTCCTGATTTGTTTAAAAACAAACAACAAAAAACACTAAAAAATCTTTAGGATAAGTATAAGACTTACATACATAGACTTAAACTGCTGAAAAGTCTTTTCTCTTTACTTCTTACTTTTAGGATGACACCTCGAAGGATGCTACCTCTTATTAACTGTCACCTTGTTCTGGCAATCCAGGATCAAAGGTGGAATGATACCTCAAATTTTTGTTTTAATCATTTAAATGTACGAATTTACTCCCACTGATCTAGGAGGCATATCAACGGCCCTACTAACAATATATTAAGATAAGTCAATGTCTTTGTCCATATAACTCTAGGGAGAACAAATTGGACACGCAAGTTTTATATGCATCAGTCACACTTCACAATCACAGACAACACTACCACTTACAAGGTTTCATCTTACTCTGCTGGAATGTAGGCTGGTTCAGTCCAGAGGTGCCCAGTTTCCTCTGCACAAAAGGATCGTTATTCACTGCAGGGAGTCCAAGAGCCCCAGTTCCTATACCAGTCAGGCTGCCTGTGCCAAGACCACCTACTAGAAAGAACGAAGGCAGCCAGAAGTCTTATCGTTACTCATATTCTTGACTTTATTCACATCAAAGATATGTTTTTAATTAAAAACTTACATTAATTAAAAAATTAGGGTCTTTTGTTAACTGAGTGGTAACTAGGTTACAGAGTTATTACAACATTTCACTCCTTAGGTTTTAGTACTCTAAACTTATACTCTGGCAATAAAAGGTTCAGATAGCTTAGGAGAAACATGTGGTTACTAGGGGGGGAAAAATGTAACCTTTACTTCAACATTAAGTTAAAAGCCAAAATATGTGAAAAAGTTTTAGGGATTTACTATCATTTTCAAGGTAGGTGCAAAAAGGCAGAACATATACCTGAATCTGATGTGTGAAATATTCTACCTTTATTATACCAACCTTGAGTAATTCATAAAGCTATGAGTTTTGATCTAAGCCTAAGTTCTTCAGAATGTGGTTAACACACTTTTAATATTTATACTATCATCTGGTAATAGAATCCTTACTGAATAATTCAACTAACTTTACAAGTACAAATATCCTCATTGCAATTTGACTAAATTAATGTAATGTTTTTCTCTTCCCAACTCTGGATATGAAAGCAATTTTTCACGATTTAGTTCAAGCAGCTTTCCTTTATCATAGTGACTCCAAAACACCTTATATACACTAAGGCACGATGAGGCTTACAAATAATCTGCACCCCTACCCACCAACCCCCTTACCTGGAAGCTGTGATGAAAGTCCTCCAATACCACTGAATGCAGTTGTCTGATTTGGGGTTGAAAGGGGTGGAAATGCTTTTGCTGGTGACTGTGGGGTACTGAATGCAGAACCCAAATTTGGAGGAAAGCCCTGCATACTCTGGGTGTGAGGGGCAGCTGAACCACCTATACTAAGAGATGCCATTCCAGCAAGAGGGTCAATCTAAAGAAAAACATTATAAAAACGTATTAAACATACTTCAAGAAAAGGCAGACAAACGACACAGGTAAAGCAATCTTTAGCAACAGCTCTTCAAATGCTTTATATAAAGTAAACTGCAAAACCACACACAATCTTGATGATGCTTAAATCCCCAAATCAAGAGTACCAGTCATTTTCTTATTATATCATAGATGGATTAGGTTTAAAGAGTTAGCCCCTGCCAAAGAACCAGAGCCACAATATGAGGGCTATAAAACTTCAAGAATAACATTTCAGATGAATTTCTCTGAAGCTGTACTACTAAACAGCAGTCCTTAAAATTTCCAGTAAGCCCCTTTAAAACAAACAAATCTCTCAATGCAAGTTATTTAACTTTCAACACAATAAAAGCATTAGAAATTAGAAATCTAGTCAAAACAAATATATCTAGTCAAAATTTGAGAATCTTGGGGTTGGAGGAGATCAGCTCTGATTTAAAAAATAAAAAAAATCAAAACAAAAAAAACCCCAAAACAAAAACAGAAACAAAAAACAAGGTATACTATTCACCAAAAGATTTTATAAAATATCTAATAACTGCACTTCTAAGCTTCTTAGTTTGTGGCATTATTTCAGACCTTTGTGACTACAGAAAATAATACACAAAATGCCTTTTATAAAGTGGTCACTGAAGAATCACTAAATGCTCTTTCTTTTCTTAAAATAAACCCCAATCTGCCATTCAATGCAGCTGAAAATAGAAGCGGAATATGTTGCTCCCAGAGAGAAGGGGGTGGTTGGTGTCAGGGAGTAACTTAAATGTACCTTGTTTTTAAAAGAGCAGTTCAGTTGAGAGCTGAAGAGCCCCAGTTATAACAAGTCCTTATGCTCTAGCACTGTTGCTTGGCCCGTGAAGCTACAAACAAGACACATCAGGTTCAAAGGCAGTGCTTATTTCTCAAGTCTAAGTTATTCTTATTTTAAAAAGAAGCCCTAAATAAGTTGTTTTGTATCTTTCCTCTCATAGTCATGTTCTTTTGACTTAATGATTAAAATCTGTTCTCAACCACAATGCCTATTTACGGATCTCCTTTAAGTGGATACTAGACATGCAGTTATCTAAAATGTAATAAATTCAGACAAAAATTTCCTTTGAGTAGATTATTAATGATGATGTAGACGTTTATTCTATTCCAAGTCTACGAACAAATGGAGACGTACCAAGTGTAGTGTTCATTTACCTGAACAGGAGAAATGGCATCTAAGCTGCTAGCACTAGGAGGGCGTCCTTTTGGCATAACTCCAGGTGGTGGCTGTCTGGCCTTGTTCATAACATTACTGCAGTTGGCAACCATGGTGAGGATGGTTTCTGATAATTCCTGAGAAACACTCCTTAAGAGAAATGGAAAGTGAAAAACGTCACTTATTATTCCTTAGAACACCTAAATAAACAAATCTGGGTTTCTAATAAAGAAAACTTGCTGGAACCTATGGCCAAATTTCCACCATATCCCATGTTTTTGCACCTGTCATTAATCACCAGGATTTTCTGAGCACTGGCTTTCTCTTGAAAATATTTTTTACACCTCTGAAATTAAGCCTTGTGTATAGTGTTGCCTATGTATTTTGAAATACTACTCCGTAAGAAACATTCCATATCCTCAACTACTTCATCAAAAATTATGCCCAAATCTGGACATATCAAAGTAAACAGGTAAGCAATTTTTAGACTAGGTTCTCATAGTCAAAAATAAGACTTTTATTTAAGTATAGATAAAAATGCCATACACATAGTCAGTAACTATATTTGGCAAGCACATACAGAATTGACTGACTTCTAAAATGTCAAATAGGATGCACGGGTTCGATCCTTGGTCGGAGAACTAAGATCCCGCATGCTGTGCGGTGTGGCCAACAAAAACAGCACTACATCAAAATCTACAATTTTTAAATTTTTGCCAACATGAAAAAAATGAGTGGTTCAAATATGGACTAGAGGGAGGGGGCAATGTAGGGGCAGGGGATCAAGAGGTACAAACTATTATGTATAAAATAAGCTACAAGGTTATATTGTATAATACAAGAAACACTGCCAGTATTTTATAATAACCATAAATGAAGTATAACCTTTAAAAATTGTGAATTAGTACACCTGTGACATATAATATTGTAAATCAAGGATATTCAATAAAAATAAAAAATATGGACTACAAATGACAATGAACAATGAGTTATTTTTTCATCCACTGAAGCAAGGGAGAAAAATATTACAGACCATGGAAAAGAAAAGAGAGATGTCAACTCCTAAAGGTGTGGGTCTACTTATTTAACTTAGTAGTAAAGTAGTAAAACCATTAATTTCCAAAAGGTATTTCAAATAGAAGAACATGAGTAGCTGTCTCTAGCCTCTATGTATCTGGGTTAAAAATACCCACCTCCCCTGCAATTAAAACTTCATGTTAAAAAAACTTCATGGAGATAGCATAGTTCATCTTTCAGATTAGCTACAAGGCAGTGGGGAAATAGACCAACTGCCTCTGGTTATACTAAAAGGAGAACTTGCTATGGAGAAAAATTTTGCACCTAACAAAATTACACATGCATTTCCCTTTAACCTAACAATTCCACTTCTGGTGGGCCCAAATATACACTGGCAAAGATGATGGATGCAAAATGCTATTCGTTGCAACATTATTTGTGACACAGAGTGAAATAAACAGAATATCTACCAATGGGTACTGATTTTACTAAGGCACAAAACATCTATTCAGTGGAGTACTACAGAGTAATTACTAGGAATAAGGAAACTATAATTTTATGGCATGGACTCTGGGATATATGATCAAATGAAAGAAGCATAGTGCAATAAGTATATAATATACTACCTTTTCTACCGGAAAGAGGAAAATATATACTTTCCTAACACAGAGATAACCCACAAAATAAACAAAAATGGTTAACTACAAGCGAAGAAAAGAACAAGGTGGGGGTAACAGTTCAAGGAAAATTTCACTGAATATACTGTTTTAGAATTTTTAAGTATGGAACCGTATCTATGAAAACAAACCAAAAAAACCCTTTAAATTAAAAAAGAAACCATTCCAAAGACACCTATGCCATGTTAATGGCTACTAGTAATAGATAGTAATTATCATATTGTATTAAATACAAAATGCCTTCAATTGTAAGCCACACCATTATTTTACACATTACACAAAAAGAAAATAACTGGGTTAATTCTAACTGTAAGAGGTCACCAATGAGATGCATCATCATTTCAGAGATGTTAAAATATTAAAAACTGGGTGTCCTAGGATTGATAAAATATGGTTAATTAAAATATTATTCTTACTATTTCAGAAGAACTTGTCATAACTGACACAATTCCAAACTTAAAAGACGCTACACTACTATAAGGAACTCCCACAAATGCTTCACTCACCAATTAGTTACATTTTGCCCTATTTATTTAACCATTCTTTCTATACTACTCTCTCTCCCAAACATTTTTAGGTTAGATACATCATGTATCTTTTATCCCTAAATAGTTTACTACCTGTTTTCTAAGAACAAGGACATTTTCTTACATAACCTTGTAAATTAATGATCCGGAAGTTTAACACAAGTTTAACAAGGACAGGCCAAGGTTCAAATTACATCAGTTGTTCCCATAATGTCCTCAATGTTATTTTCCCCTTGGATCAGAATCCGATCCATTGCATTGAGCTGTCACGTCTCTTTAGCTTATTTTTTTTTTAACAGAAACCATTTTATTTTATTTATTTATTTTTGGCTGCGTAGGGTTTTAGTTGCTGCACGCAGGATCTTTCGCTGTGGTGCACAGCCTCCAGAGCACGTGGGCTCTGGAGTTGTGGTGCATGGGATCCACAGCACGTGGGCTCTGTAGTTGCCCTGCGGCACTGTGGGATCTTAGTTCCCCGACCAGGGATCAAACCCACATCCCCTGCATTGGAAGGGAAGTCCCTCTTTAACTGGAAGAATTCATCAACTTTTACTTCTCTTTCTTAAACTTGATTTGAAAACCAAGTCAGTTTTTTAATACAATGTCCCTTGATTTGTGTTTGTCTGCTACTTTGTACTTCAGATGCACTGATGGCAGGACTACCATGTAACTTACACAACATTCTTCTCAATGCATTTTATCATGAGGCACATCGTGTAGAAATGAGCTGGTGATCTCCTGACCAATAACTTAATGTGGTATATGCCAGATTTCTCTACCGTAAAGTTACTACCTTTCCTCTTTGTGATTATTAAGTGATTTGTGGGGAAATACCATGAAATTATGTAATTATCCTGTTCCTCAAATATTCACTCATTACTTTTAGCATCCACTTAAGTTTTAACTCCACTGCAATTACTTCTATATTTATTACTGGAAGAACTTTCCTTCTTTGGCATTTATTTACTTTTAACGGTATAGACTCTGAATACTTTACATGCATTATTTCATTATTTCAAGACAGGAATTTCTAATAAATCAACAAAAGAAACTGAAACTGGGAGTTAGGTAAACTATCTCCCTATACATAAATCCAATATATTTTTTCCAATTTTAATATGCACTTAAATTTCCAAGAGAATATTCAATTCCAGATGGATTAAAATGTATAAATGCGAGGGGCCAAACTTTAAAACTTAAAATTTTAGAACACTTAGAACTTATATAACAGGGTTTCTCAACTGTTGCACTATTAGCACTCTGGACTGTATAATTCTTCATTGTGGGAGGCTCTCCCATGTCTTGTAAGATATTTAACAGCACCCCTGGGCTTTACTCACTATATACCAGTAGCACACTTTTCTCCAATTATGAAAATCAAAAACAGTGTCAAATGACTTCAAGGAAGCAAAATCATCCCTGGTTGAGAACCACTGGTTTAGAGATATACATGGGGAAATATTTTTTAAAGCAAGGATTAGGGCAAAATAAAATTCAAGCTCTATGTGGGAGAGTTAAAGAAACATCATTGGAAGACAAAGGTAACTTCAAAAGTACTGGTCATGTTGTCATTTAAGTTGCAAGAAGAATCACAGGTATTCATTTTATTATGCTTCAGAACTTACAAAAAAAAAAACACAGGACAGGACATAAATGAGGATGGTGGAGTAAAAGACCTCCAAATATTCTCTCCTCCATAAAAGCAACTAGCAAAAAAAAAAAAATTGTAGGAATCAACTTTTTCAGAACTCTAGAAATTAACCAAAAGGCTTTACAACACTCAAGGGAGGGAACTGCCTGGCGGTCCAGTGGTTAGGACGTGCAGCTTTCACTGACGGGGCCCAGGTTCAATCCCTGGTCAGGGAAGTAAGATTCCACAAGTCGCACAGATGTGGCCAAAAAGAAAACCAAAAAAAACAAAAAAGGGAATTTTTACTCCGGAAAGATGATTAGATCTTTGTAACAACAGCAAGCTTTATGGCATCCTAATTTGCCCTCCTCCTATGCTCCCCTCAGGACTGAAAACACACAATCACAGTGAAAACCAGCAGCCTGAGAGCCACCAGATGAGAAGGCTCAGAACTGGGTTGAAACATCTTCAAAGCTTCATTCTCGGAGAAATGTCATTATTTCACCTCTCTGAGGATTCCCTGTGAGACCACAATGGCCAGGTTGTCTTTACTGGACCTAAGAATTGACCCAGGGCAAACAGCCTTTTCCCCATGCAGTATTTGCAGAAAACATTTTAAAGGTAATTGTTTTAACTTCCTGGCTACCTGAGGTAGAAGGTAACAGTTTGAGCAAACAACAGGCTAACCAAAAAGTTTAAAAGGGAAACTTAGGAAATGAGATTCCCATGGGTGGAGCTTTGAAAACCCCCCACATTTTACCAGGAATCAAGAAGGCCTGAGGTATGTGTAGAGCTGTGCTAACATCTAAGGCTGTGCCATTCCCATGAAATACCTGAGAAGGTGCAAGTTCTCACCTCAAGCCAACCTTCAGGCTCTGCCTAAGAAGCGAGTGAATACTAAAGTGGAGTTATCAAGAGACTGGCTTAGTGCTAAAGATGTGCCTAAACATGCACACAGAATCACAGGGTAAAGGATAGCTTATTGATTCCAGAGTTTAAGAAAACCTCCAATCTTAGCTGAACACAAGGCTTACCCAAACAGAGATTTCAGTGACCAAAGATGACAAAGAATACAGACATTACTGAATTCGTTCAGAAAAGAGCAATAACAAAACAAAAAATGCTTGTGTGGGGGTAAAATCTGATTTCAAGAATTGCCACATTACTTAAACTTTCCAGTTTTCAACCACAAATTATAAGACATGCAACACACGCACACACGCGTACGCGCGCACACACACACAAAGAAGGCATGGCCTGTACGTAGGGAAAAAATGCTATCAAGAGAAACTGTCCCTCAGGAAGAACAGATGTTGGACTTAACCAGACAAAGACTTTAAATCAGCTATTTTAACTATATTCAAAGAAAACACAAGTCAAAAGAACTACAGAGCCATTTCTCCACCTGTCTGGAAGGACATCGCTGTTGAGCTGTCAAGGAGAAAAACTACCATGGCTTCCAGTTCTTTGACAAAACCTCAGATGCGTGGCCTTCTGGCCAAGCGTCTGTGATTTCATATTGCTGGAGCATTCATTATCTCCTTGGGAATTGCAGCTTTCTATAAGTTTGCTGTGGCTGAACCGAGAAAGAAGGCCTATGCAGACTTCTACAGAAATTATGGTTCCATAAAAGATTTTGAGGAGATGAGGAAGGCTGGTATCTTTCAGAGTGTGAAGTGATTTTGGAATATAAAGAATTTCTTTGAGTTGAGTTCCATGGAAGTTTGTCACTTACCTGTGTTCCTGAACTATGAAACTATGAACTACTAATATCTGGGCTAAGGAATAGCTTCTCTTGATAAATAAACAATTAACAACAACAACAAAAAAAGAACTACAGGAAGTTTGAAAAAGATCTCATAAAACAGAGTGTATCAATACAAATTTAAAAAGAAAAAAGTAAAATAACTGAAATGAGAACTTCACTACGGGTTCCCAACCGCAGATTCAAGCAGGTAAAAAGCATCCAAGAACTTGAAGATAGTCCAATAAAGATTGAAAAACTGAAAGGGAAAAAAAATAAACACAGACTGAGACATGCACAACACTACCAAGGGTACCAACAGAGGAGATAGAAAGGGGTAGAAAGAGTATTTGTTGATAAAATGGCTGAAAACTTTCCGAATTTGATGAAAATTATTAATTTACACATCCAAGAAACTCAACGAATTCCAAGTAATATAAGCTCAAAGAAATCCATGCCTAGAAACAACATAAAAAGACCTTAGCAGCAGCAAGAGGGGCAACTTATCATATACAAGGGAGCCTTGAAAAAAATTAATAGCTATGGAAGCCAGAAAGCAGTGGGATGGCATATTCAAAGTGTTGAAGAAAAAGTAATGTCAATCAGAAATCCTTTATTTGACAAAACTATCCTTCAAATATAAAGGAAAAATTAAGATATTCTCAGATAAACAAAAGCTGAGGTAATTCATTGCTAACAGACCTGCCCTAATAGGAAATAACAGGGGGACTTTCCTGGTGGCACAGTGGTAAGACTCCGCCACGCTCCCAATGCAGGGGGCCTGGGTTCGATCCCTGGTCAGGGAACTAGATCCCACATGTGTGCCGCAACTAGGAGTTTGCATGCCGCAACTAAGGAGCCCACGAGCCGCAACTAAGACCCAGCACAACCAAATAAATAAATAAGTAAATAAATAAATACTTAAAAAAAAAAAAAAAGGAAAGAAATAATAGAAACCCTTTGGGCTGAAATGAAGACACTATACCGTAACCTGAATCTGTATGAAAAAACACAGCACCCGTAAAGGGACATAGGTAAATATAAAACACATTATGATTGTATTTTTTGCTTATAATCTTTTTATCTCCTACTTGGCTTAAAGGACAATTATTACATTAAACAATAACATCAAATCTTTTGATGGGCACACAACGTATAAAGATATTATTTGACAATAGCAGCACTTTGAAGGAGGAAAGGAACAGAACTGTTTAGAGGAAATTTTTGCATCTTACTGAAATTCAGTTGGTGTTAATTGGAACTACATTTTTTTGAGTTAAAAATGTTAATTTTAATACCCAAAGGAAAAAAAAACTCAAAAACATATCAAAGTTAACAGCAAGGAAATTAAGATGATACACTAGAAAGTATCTGTTTAATACTAAAGGAGGGGACTTCCCTGGTGGTCCAGTGGTTAAGAATCCTCCTGCCAATGCAGGGGACATGGGTTCGAGCCCTGGTCCGGGAAGATCACACATGCTGCAGAACTAAGCCCATGCACCACAACTACTGAGCCTGCCCTCTAGAGCCCGCGAGCCACAACTACTGAGCCCGCAGGCCACAAGTACCGAAGCCCGCGCGCCACAACTACCGAAGCCCGTGCGCCTAGAGCCCATGCTCCACAACAAGAGAAGCCACCACAATGAGAAGCCCGCGTACCACAACGAAGAATAGCCCCCGCTCGCCACAACTAGAGAAAGCCCGCACGCAGCAATGAAGATCCAACGCAGCCATAAATAAATAAATAAACAAACAAACAAATAAAAGACAAAACAAAACAAAAAAACACTAAAGGAGGCAGTAATGGAGGAATGGAGGTGCAAAACAGACATACGACATATAGAAAAACTCAGCAAAAGAGCATGGATAAATCCTACCTTAGCAGTAATTATGTCAAATGTAAATAAATTAAATACTCTAATTAAAAGGCAGAAATGGTCAAAATGGATTTAAAAAAAATAATCCAATTATATGCTGTCTAAAGGAGACACACTTTAGATTTTTAAAAAACACATATAACTTGAAAGTAAAAAATGAAAAAAGGTATGCCTTGCAAACCTTAACTGAAAGAGAACTACAATGACTATACTAATTTCAGACAAGACAGCCTTTAAGAAAAAAATTAATAGACAAAGATACTTTACAATAATAAAAAGGCCAATCCAACAGAAAGACATAACAATTATACACATACACACACTTCAAAACAGAGTCCCAAAACATATGAAGGGAGAATTAAAGGGAGAAACAGATAATTCAAAAATATAGCTGGAGGCTTCTGTACCCCACTTTCAGTAATGTGTAGAGTCAACAATACTTTATTATAAACTTCAAAGCTGCTGAGAGCCTAGATCTTAATTTTTCTCACCACAAAACATAAATGATAATTATATAACATGACAGAGATGTTAGCATAAAAAAACCTAACTTTCCAATTAATAAATTTTTTAAAAGTTCAAACTAAACCCAAAATAAGCAGAAGGAAGGAAATAATAAAGTTTAGAGCTGCAATAAACTAAATGGAAGACCTGAATTACTAAAACCAGAAATTGAAAGAGAGGACATTACTACCAACATTACAGAACCAACAAAGATTATGGGGTATGGTATAAAACAATCGTATGCTAACAAATTAGATAAGCTAGATGAAATAGACAAATTCCTAGAAAGACACAAACTACTGAACCTAACTCAAGAAGAAACAGAAAATCTCAACACAGCAATAACAAGTAGAGATACTAAATTAGTAAACAACATCTACCCACAAGAAAAAGCCCAAGACCAGAGGGATTCACTGAATTCTATGGAACATTTAAAGAATTAACACCAAACCTTCTCACAAAAATTAGAAGACTGGACACTTTTCAACTCATTATATGAGGCCAATATTATCCTGATAACCAAAACCAGTCAAAGACAACACAAGAAAACTACAGAACAATATCCCTTAGGAATACAGACACAAAAATGCTCACCAAATACTAGCAAACTGAATTCAGCAGCATATAAAAAGGAAGTGTATACAAAGACCAAGTGAGATTTATCCCAGGAAGGCAAGGTTTTTTTAACATCCAAAAAATCAATTAACATAATATACCACACCAATAGAATAAAAAACAAAAACCACATGATCATCTCAATAGACGCAGACAGAAACATTTGACAAAATGCTTTAACGAAAAAACACCAAACAGGGACTCCCCTGGCAGTCCAGTGGTTAAGACTCTGAACTTCCACTGCAGGGGGCATAGGTTCCATCCCTGGGGTCAGGGATCTAGGATCCCGTGTGCCTTGAGGCGCAACCAAAGTCAAACCAAACCAAACCAAACCCATCACACACATACACACACACACACCCCCCACAAACTAACTAGGAAACCCCCCTCAATGTGAAATATAACTATAAAAAACCCACAGCTAACATCATAGTTAATTCTGAAACACTGGATACTTTCCTCCTAAATCAGGAACAAGATAAGGCTGTCTGCTCTCACCACTTCTATCCAACTTTAGACTGGAGGTTCGTGATTTGTACAAAATACCTAACAATAAGCATAACAAGAGAAGTGCAAACATCACTGAAAGAAATCAGAGCCCTAAAGAAATGGGTAAATATCTCAGATTCATGAATTGGAAGGCTTAGTATTGTTAAAATGGCACTATCCCCCCAAATGATCTAAAGATCTACATAATCCTTATCAAAATCTCACTGGGCTATGTAATTTATTTGCAGAAATTGACAAGATGACCCTAAAATTCTTATGAAAATTCAAGGGGCGCAGAATGACCAAAACAATCTTGAAAAAGTAGAGCAAAGTTGGAGAACTCACACTTCCTAATTTTAAAAGTTACTAAAAAGCGACAGTAATCAAGACAGTGTGGTACTGGCATAAGGATAGACAAGATCAATGGAATAGAACTAAGAGCCCAAAAATAAACTCATATTATTATGTGTAACTGATCTTTTAGATCAATTCCACAGGGACAGACCAGTCTCTTCAACAAGTGGTGTTAGGACAAATGAATATTCACATGCAAAACTATGCATTTGGGACCCTGTCTCACACCACATACAAAAAAATTAACTCAAACAGATCTCATACATATTTTATGTAGTATATATAGTACTTTGGACTTAAAAACCACTGGATTACCTTAGATGCTGTCACTTTTAATCGTTCAACCCCTTTTCCTCAAATCAACAATTATCCATTCAATCCAATTCCAATATTAAACAGTCATTTTCAAGCATGCTCTTCTTACCCTGCACAAGCTTGTAAACAGGCCAACATTGTCGCCAGAGTTTCTGGAGGAAGTTGAGCACTTTTGGGCTGATCTTTCTCTGGTGCAAGTCCACCCAAAATAGAAGGACACCGTCTCTTTAAAAAAGTCATACAAGCCTGGATAAAAGGCTCCTGGAAAAGAGAAAGTCTCTCTGTATTTGAAATTCATCATTAATTGCTTTCAGATAAGACTAAGCACTACGACTAAAATCCAGAATACAATAACATCTTCATTGCCACTTTCTTAAGCTATCTTGACCATCAAAAATTAAAAGCAGTAATAAACAGACAAATCCTTACTCCATGCTCTCGAATTTTATCTGTGAGCCACTTGTCAAGTTTGAGGTATTCACGACGTGAAGCAAGTGCAGCAAGGTCAATAACAAAGGCAAATGGAGTACCATTTAGCAGCATTGACAAGGCCTAAAGAAAAAGGATATTAGAAACTACGAGTCAAGCAAGTGAGTGACTTTTCTGTCCTATTTTCTGTTTCCAGTTTTTATTTTCACAAACAAGTCTAAATAAAACATACTGCTAATATTTTCTTAGTCATAATTTTTTAAACAGCTTAGTAGAAATCAATGGTAACACTTATCCCTACTTAAAATAAGATCACATTTCAAAGACAAACACATGACTTTACCTTCAAAATAAACTTTACCCTGTGTTTTTTCAAATAATTTAACCTAAAGCAAAGCAAAACACAAAAGCGTGAAAAATTATCCTTATCCATTTTTAAAAATCTAAACTCAGGCTTACTCTAACCTAAGTACAACTACAACACCATTACCAGTGATCAAAGACATCAAGAATCAGACTATTTGTCAAAAGACCCTAATGAAAAGACCCTTTTTGCTAATGAAATCTGCAAAAGGGTTGAAAGCCAACCAGTTTCTCTAAAATTGTATCTCACAGATTACATCTGAGGTCAATTATCACTTGCTTTAAAACAGCCTTACAAATATCACAGAAGACCAAACAAAATTCAGTGAAATGTAAATGAAAACATTTTTACATTTCTAAAACCACTCTTCTTCCAATCTCTTTCTACATACAAGGAAAAATTCTAAATCTCAACCATTCTAGCTAAGAGTTAGTTACATGTGAATTATTCCTAAAGCACCTATGTTACATAAAAATGTTATTTTTTATCATTAATAAATAAAAACCGTTAATCTGTGCCTCCAAGCTCACCTTCAAGTCCTGGGCCACATCAAGTATTCGAGACAATTTGGCCTGGTCATACTGCTCCCCTCGCATGTACCATTCTGCCATTGCATGCATGATAAGTTGGCGGATTGAGGGAGACTGTCCCTAAGAAAAGAAAAAGGAGGGTTAAATAGCAATACCACTGACCATTTTGATAGGCTGTTGCAAATGCTATTGCAAATGCTGATTTTACTTGTATTTATGTAAAACTGAGGTGTATCAGTGCAGACAACAAAGCTCAAGCCTCAAGCACTGATTACAGTGACTTTTTTTTTTGTAGGAAAGCAGTTTTTTCCATATTTCCCAAATGAAGCCTACCCCAAAACCCTGGGGTCATATAGTCACATACAACAAACTTATTTGTCCTATAAAAGTCTGCCTATACATTTTCAAAGCCGAAGTATGATGAGAATATGAGGATGCATCAAGTTTATATGATCCCTTAAATTAAATCACAAATCACTGGCCTATAAAAACAAAACAGTTTAAGGTAATCATCTCTCATGCTGCACAGGGTAGTATTTTATCAGTATTTCTGGGACTAGAGTTTGTACATTCTAAATCTAGCTATTTTCACAAATGATAATGCTCATTTTTTATAATTATTCAATTTCTTTTTTTAGCAGAAAACAGCCGGTCTTTGAAGACTGATCTAAAGGTGTGCAGTTGAATGGTAATTTAGAAAATGTTTCTCACAGAAGCAACAGCAAGGCAATTACTATCACTGTCTAAATCACTTTCTAGTAACTGTCTTAGACTGACAGAAAGTCCTAGTGAAACACTATCTAACCAGGAGTGGAGATACAAGTCCTTCCACTCTGCCCTTTCCACCTCACAGATGTGGTGAGAAAAGCCTAAGAATGTCTGGGCTACAAACTTTTGGTTAAATGTTTGATAAACATTACTGTCTATCATGTGATCTGAGTCTCTAGAAATGGAGTTGGTCTGACTGAAAGGCATGCAACCAAGGCTAATGTCTTTCATTTATAAGGTCTTATCTGAATTTTTAAAAGCACTTGTTTATAACAAACTACAGCAGGAATATCTTAAAAAGGGAAGGGGCACTTGATATAAAGGGGAAGATGACTGCTTTTTCTTAAAGCTTCTACATATATCTTTATTTAAAATGTAGGCTATCGGGGGGGAGGAGGAGGAATCAATGGACAAAAGAGTATTTGTCAAATACATTCTACAAAATTGGCAAGGGCGGGGCAGGAGCACAAGGCCTTGAAATCTCAGCAGGAACCAAAATAAAATTTAAATGCTGGATTTGGATAAAACAAAATTATGTCAATTAAACTGTTTTATGATCTTCTTCCATTTACTGTTAAAAAGTGAAATGAGAACCTTCTGGTTCTATGATAAATGATTAAGCTCTTTACTGCTATCGAAAGGATACTGGTACACTAGCAATACAGACCTTTCATAATACTGGTTTTTTTTTAATTGTCTTGCCTCCTTGCTCTTTCAAGTTTTATACTTTAATACCCACATGATGCTAAAAGATAAAATAAGTTTTATAGAAGTGTGACTTTTTCAGTGTCAAAATTCCAAGATTGACAATTTCTCTAGGTGAACATCATCAAAAGAATGTCAATTATGCAGAAATAGAATCACAGATGTAGAAAACAAACTTGCAGTTACCAAGGGGGGAAGGGGAGGGTGGGGTGGGATGAACTGGGAGATTGGGATTCACATATACACTACTGTGTATAAAACAGATAACTAATGAGAACCTACTGTACAAAAACTCTACTCAATGCTCTGTGGTGACCTAAATGGAAAGTAAATCTAAAGAAGAGTCGATAGGGCTTCCCTGGTGGCGCAGTGGTTGAGAATCCGCCTGCCAACGCAGGGGACATGGGTTCGAGCCCTGGTCCAGGAAGATCCCACATGCCGCGGAGCAACTAAGCCCGTGCGCCACAACTACTGAGCCTGTGCTCTGGAGCCCGTGAGCCACAACGACTGAGCCCACGTGCTGCAACTACTGAAGTCCGCAGGCCTAGAGCCCATGCTCCGCAGGAAGAGAAGCCACAGCAAGGAGAAGCCCATGCACCGCAACGAAGAGTTGCCACCTCTCACCACAACTAGAGAAAGCC
Organism: Balaenoptera musculus; assembly: GCF_009873245.2. NCBI lineage: Eukaryota > Metazoa > Chordata > Mammalia > Artiodactyla > Balaenopteridae > Balaenoptera > Balaenoptera musculus. Next base: position 33,770,651 of record NC_045803.1, read on the forward strand.
CACGCACAGCAACGAAGACCCGACGCAGCCAAAAATTAAAATAAATTTAAAAAAATAAAAAAGAGTGGCGATATGTATACATATAACTGATTGACTTGCTGCACAGCAGAAACTAACACAACATTGTAAAGCAACTATACTCCAATAAAAATTAATAAAAAAAGAAATGTCGGGACTTCCCTGGTGGTCCAGTGGTTAGGACTCCATGCTCCTAATGCAGGGAGCCTGGGTTTGATCCCTGGTCAGGGAACTAGATCCCCCAATGCCACAACTAAGACCCCGCATGTCACAACTAAAGATCCCACATGCCGCAACTAAAACCTAGCACAGCCAAATTAAAAAAAAGAAAGAAAGAAAGAAAGAATGTCCATCATGGGGTGGGGGGAGATAAACGGGAAGATTGGGATTCACATATACACACTACTATATATAAAACAGATAACTAATAAGGACCTACTGTATAGTACAGGGAACTCTACTCAATACTCTGTAATGGCCTATATGGAAAATGAATCTGAAAAAGAGTGGATACATGTATATGTAATAACAGATTCACTTTGCTATACACCTGAAACTAACACAACATTGTAAATCAACTATATCCCAATAAAAATTAAAAAAAAAAAAAGAATGTCAGTTATTAAGACAAAGAAATGGTCATATCTTACCTGCCCATGCCATGCATAGTGCAAAATTATAGCTGAGTTAGGGTGGTTTCCAAGGAAAATTGGCATCAGAGTGGAGATGAGTTCATGGCGCAAGGTGTGCCAGGAGGTGTTGATTTGTAGTAAGGCCAATACCAGCATGTCTGGACAGTGTTTGATAGGGAAGCTGAAGAGTTGTTTGACTTGCTCATATTGCCCTACCTCTGCGAGCCTCAGCAGAGATTCAATCAAATCCAAGCTCTTCCTAACAAGAATGGAAGTAAGATACTCTATCAATGAAAATCTAAGTACACAAAATTCATTTTCCAAATAAGTGATACCAGCTATCAAGACAAAACCAAGTTGTTGTCATCTTTTAATATTTGAAAAATATTTAAATTGGTGCTGTTCATCTCAAATATATAATGCTGGTATGCTTTCAAACTAATTTCAAAGGCAGTCCAAATTAAGAGAATACATGATGAAGGACAGCAGACACGACTGATCATGTGCATAACCATGGACCGCCTTACCAAAGAGTTACCATCAATAACTTTTGTGATTAGAGTGCAAAATAAAAACAAATAATAGCAGTTCAGAACAGTCAAAAATCCAACACAAATATAGATATAATTATACACAAGAAAAATTCTACATAAAAATACAGCCTGACACAACACTGTAAATCAACTATACTTCAATTAAAAAAAAAAAAAAAAAAAAAGCCCAAACACTTACTTTGGTAACACCAAGTTTTTACTTAGGTGCACAATGCCCCCTATGAATTATTCTTGCCCCAAGAAGCTAAACGTGGTTGACTTCAATCAAGCCTCAAGGTTTTGCTACCCTTAGTCCATGAAAACTATGGGGATAGGGATCAAATTAAACACCATGAGGAAACAGATACCCCACACCACAGGGTAGACTATAGGATAACTGATCCTACTTCTCCATTAAATCGATGGCCAAGAATTATATTTAAGAAAAAAAAAAAAAGAGGAAGAAAAAAGACTTACAGCATAAAAGAAACTATGTGGACCTTGTTTGTACTCTCAATCATACAAACTGTTAAAAGGCATTCTTGAGACAATTAGGGAAACCTGAATATATAGCTACATTAAGGAATTATTAAATGTATATGACATTTCAATTTTATAAAATGGAAAGAGGCCTTTATCTGTTAAAATAAAATAAAATGAAGACATACTGCCGTAAACATTAGACTTAACAGGAGAAAAAAAAAAACCAATCCCGTACGTCCAATGTTGGCTAGCATCTGGGGAAAGGACACACTTCAGAACAAACCACTGCTTCGGTCAATCTTTCAGAACAGGGATCAGCAAACTACATCCACAAGTCAAATCTCACCCACTGCCTATTTTTGTAAATACTGTTTTGTTGGAACAGAGCCACACCCATATTTACATTGTGCTACAATTAAAGAGTTAAGTAGTTGCTACAGAGACCATCTGGCCTGCAAAGCCCTTTACAGGAAGTTTACCATCATCCTTTGTTTTATAAGATGTGTCCCAGGGGAGTATGGTTGGAAAAAATGGAAGAAACATTATAAAGTAGATGTCTTTGGGGACCAATCCAGTCCATGCCCCCTCTGCATAGCTGTGGGTGTATTATAACAGTGATGGAAGTACTTTTACCATCCTTATCTCACATCCCCAGAGAGGAGTTAGTTCCAGAAGAAACCAACTGAGCCAGTCAGATTCTCCAGCAGAAATTTTGAATTGAAACTCAGAGAAAATAGGTAATTCAGCTTAAAGTTTTAGATGTCATGCGTTGGCCATTTTGAGTCACTTACAAAAGAAAGCAAGCAAGCAAATCTACAGAGAGAAGAAAGGGATTTAACATTAAGGGAGAAGTAAAAACCTCCTTCTAACATTTGATTTGTTACAGAAAATATACAATGGCAGACATTACAAGAGGAAAGATGTATCTAGTGATAAGGAAACTAAATATAGATTTTCATCCACTAACACCCTACTATATAAAAATTTAGGGTAAGTAGGCTTACTAAAAATACTGTTTCGTTTAAACCTTTTAACTACGTAGTTGGCTCACTATTAATCTTATAATTCAAAAAAGTATAAGTGGGGCTTCCCTGGTGGCGCAGTGGTTGAGAATCTGCCTGCTGATGCAGGGGACACGGGTTCGAGCCCTGGTCTGGGAAGATCCCACATGCCGCGGAGCAACTGGGCCCCGTGAGCCACAGTTACTGAGCCTGCGCGTCTGGAGCCTGTGCTCCGCAACAAGAGAGGCCGCGATAATGAGAGGCCCGCGCACCGCGATGAAGAGTGGCCCCCGCTTGCCACAACTAGAGAAAGCCCTCACACAGAAACGAAGACCCAACACAGCTATAAATAAATAAATAAATAAATAAATTTTAAAAAAAAATAAATAAATAAAAAGTATAAGTGACCCTTTCAAGAAAAGCTAGATGAAGAGTGTTTACCATGTGGCAATTTCTCGATTGTCATCCTCTGGTGGTGCTTTCAGAATATCAGTGGCAACAGTATGACATGGGTAGTCGGCAAAACAGAAGATCTCTGGATTTATAAGGGAATGCTGAATGAAGGAGAGCTGGAACAAGAGAAAAAAGTCCTTACTACCATAAATGACTGTGAATGTTATAAAAATGTGAAACATTTTCACTAGGCTAATCTCAATCTTAATCTTAATTCTCATTCATCAGAATGAAATTTCCCTTTACAATCTTAATTATTCGATCTTTCAAAACCACAGACAAGTCAGACAAATGAAAGGTGCATGGTGAGGTGACCTTGGAGACAAACATCATTAAACTATTGGGAAAACAGTTTGATTGCTACACTTCAGCTGAGTCTGACTGGTACTAAATTATAATAATGTTCCTTCAAAATTTATCAGAGTCTCTGCTTTTCTGAGCAATGCAAAACAAATTCTACATTAAAAGAATATTTTAATCAATGGATAGATGGCACTATCTAAGGCATGATTCTTTGCCTCTTCTATAGCTAAACATCATTCACTTACCTGGCCTTCTGCATGTTTCCAAGGTCTGTATATGAGGTCTACAGGGAACACTTCCATACCCAGACCCCTCTGAATGCCATACACTACATTATGAAGTCCTTTACTGTCACGAATTTGAAATCCAGGATGGTCCAGTTCGTAAGTTACTTCCTTGAAATTCAAACTTGGGTTCTAAAAATAAAAGCATTTCAAAGTTTAATGAAAAGGGACTTCCCTGGTGGTGCAGTGGTTAAGAACCCGCCTGCCGATGCAGGTGACACAGGTTCGATCTCTGGTCTGGGAAGATCCCACGTGCTGTGGAGCAACTAGGCCCATACACCACAATTACTGAGCCCACAAGCCACAACTACTGAAGCCCGCGCACCGCAACTACTGAGCCCACGTGCAGCAACTGCTGAAGCCTGCGCGCTCTAGGACCCTCATGCCGCAACTACTGAAGCCCGCGTGGCTACAGCCTGTGCTCCGCAACGAGAAGCCACCGCGAATGAGAAGCCCGCGCACCGCAACAAAGAGTAGCCCCCACTCTCTGAAACTAGAGAAAGCCCACGCACAGCAGCGAAGAACCAACGCAGCCAAAAAAAAGTTTAATGAACAAAAGTGTACATATTTTGATTGCTTTATCCAAAGAGCCATATTAAATCTGAAGTTCAATCAAGGTGGTCTAATTATAGACTCAAAATCGTCTAAATCTTTCTGGCATTTCCAAAGAGACTTGGAAAGGTAAATTCTTAATATTCGAAATAAACTGGCTCTACTAGCAAGCTACTCCAAGTTACCTTTCAGTTCACAAAATACTTGTGAATACATGAGTACGTAAAGGGGAATTCTCTTCCCCTACTTTAGTCCAACGAACACTCCCATCTCAATATGGCAAATAGATAACGCTTCACTTAGTGCCTCGTCTTTACAGTAAGATTCCACTACCTTGGAACAAAGTTGCAAAGATAAATCAATTATCCCAAATATCAATCTTAATTAACAAGGACTTCCCACGTGGTGCAGTGGTTAAGAATCCTCCGGCCAATGCAGGGGACGTGGGGGTTTGATCCCTGGTCCGGGAGGATCCCACATGCCACAGAGCAACTAAGCCTGTGCGCCACAACTACTGAGCCTGTGCTCTAGAGCCCACGAGCCACAACTACTGAAGCCCGTGCGCCTAGAGCCTGTGCTCCACAACGAGAAGACACCGCAATGAGAAGCCCGTGCACCGCAACGAAGAGTAGACTCTGCTCGCTGCAACTAGAGAAAGCCCGTGCGCAGCAATGAAGACCCAATGCAGCCAAAAATAAATAAATAAATTTATTTTTTTTTTAACTCTTAATTAACTGAAGATCTCCCCTAAAAGCATCCCAATTATGCATCAGGAAAAGTGGTCTAGATTCTTTATGTCAAAATGACTAAAAATTCCATTCAAAAATGTTTTATGAAAAGGTATTCATAAAAGCAGTATGAGATTCCTTAAAGAAACACAAAGCAAAGGAAACACATTTAGAGAAGATAATTTACCAAACACTCTGCACCAAGCAATAAGAATATTTTGTGCTTGGGACTTCCCGGGCGGTCCAGTGGTTAAGACCCTGCGCTCCCGATGCCGGGGGCACAAGTTCGATCCCTGGTCGGGGAACTAAAACCCCGCATGCTGCACAGCGCGGCCAAAAAGAAAAGGGGGAAAGAAAAAAAAGAATATTTTGTGCTTGAAAGAAAAAAAGGCTGTGCACACTTCATAATTAAATCTCCAACCAAAGCGTTATGTCCAGTTTAGTTTTGCTCTAAGGTGACGCCTTTCAATCCATGAAGACTTTAATGCTTGCTTTGTATATGGTACAAAAAATAAATGTCAGTTGGGGTATTCACTCCAAGACAACAATAGCATTCAGAGGTAACATTTTTTTCTTTTCTAAAATTTGTTTTAAGGACTGACTGTGACAGAATAAAACCATAAATATACTATTAAACAGCATTATCCTAGAGAGAGTTAAGTTTGGTAAATCCACAGGCGTGCCCCTATGGTTTCCTCCTCCCATCCTTGGAAGTAAATCAGAAAATTAACCCAATGTGTATCTGAAACTGTCCTCTGTTCCCTTTCTACAAAAAATTGTACAGAAACTCAAATATACGAGAAAACGGAAGAAGAAAGAAAAGAGATTACTAATTCAACTATTCAAATCCACAGTGAAGGCGTTCAATTTATGGCCTTCGCACTCTCTGAAATCAAAACATAGGTTCAGATAACATGGAAAACTGTCCTTGTCTGCAATTTTTTTAAAGAGTTTTTCAATAGTGCAATAAAGTACAAAGATGAAACTGAGGGAAAAGCACGTTTTCATATTTGCAAGACAACCACAGGTTAAAAACAAATTAGTAGGGACTTCCCTGGTGGTACAGTGGTTAAGAGTCCGCCTGCCAATGCAGGGGACACGGGTTTGAGCCCTGGTCTGGGAAGATCCCACATGCCACAGAGCAACTAATGTGCGCCACAACTACTGAAGCCCGCACGCCTAGAGCCCGTGCTCCGCAACAAGAGAAGCCACCGCAATGAGAAGCCTGTGCACCGCAACAAAGAGCAGCCCCTGCTCGCCGCAACTAGAGAAAGCCCGTGCGAAGCAATGAAGACAAAAATAAACTAATTACTTTTTTAAAAATTAAAAAAGAAAAAAACCAAATAAATTAGTAACTGGTTATCCTTAAGTGCTAAACCTGTGGTTTTATTTTGCTTTTCTTCCTTTTCACTTTCTAAGTTTTCTGCCATGATCACGTGTTATTTTTTCCCTTCTTCTATTACTAAAGAGTAGGTCTGAACACCATAAACCCATCTACTATTAAGAAAAAGAAAACCCACTGATGCTGTTAGTAGTTAAGGTCACACAGAGAACAGTATGATTCCCTGTTACTCAACTTTACTTATAAGTTACAAATGTAGAAAACTAAAAATGAGAAATAGGATAGACAAATGACCTGACACCTTATCAAGAATGTTATGGAAGTATGTATTAGTAGTCTTTAGTGTTACATTTTGTTCCTTGACATTTTATGAACAAGACTGAAAACATTACATCTTGATCTTGACTCCACTGTTCTCTCACTGACTAAATTTCATCACTTCCTTTTAATAACTAGAAGTTTCACTTTTTTATGTTTTATTTTAACAGTTCAACATTTTAGGAGAGGTACGTTGTTTATTTGGGGACCAATTATTTAGTTTGTGGATATTTCAGAAGTGGAAGTAGTAAGATAAGTATGGATTTTTATTATCCCTATAATAATATCCCATAAACAAGGTTGGCAGGGTTTTTGTTGCACCTTCCAGAAAACATTCAGAAGACTTCCTTTCTCCTCAATAATTCCTCATACAATCATTACTTTGTAACAAATTCATCCTCCCCAAAAAACCACACACTACCAAATCACCACAGCAGTGCTACTCAGAATTGCATAGCAACAATTAATTATGAACAAAGCTAGAGTTTGACTGCATACTATTTCCAGTACATAATTATCTCGTACCCCTCATTACTTTTGAAGTCAGAAATTATAAAACACTGCAGTTCTCATTCAGCTAGGCACTTTATTCATTAAAATTTTCTTTCTTTGGGCTACATCATACTAACATCATAAATATATAACATTACATGTGTACTCACCAGTTCTTTGAGAACATCAATCAAGACTTCTACATTCCATGTGTGTGCCTGTGCTCCATCACTTTTATCTTTTCCATCACTCCAGATCCCACTGCCAGGAGCAGAGATACTCTGTAGAAGTAAAATCTGAATTAAACAAAGCCAACTACTCAATGTGTTCAGCTCTGGTTGGCAGAACAATCATACTGTAATATAATAAATAAAACAAAGAGGGCAGGACATTAATTCACTTCGTAAAATAGTTTATTTCCACACCTACCTGTAATGGAATTCCGTCTGTTAATCCTGAATGAGTTCGAGCCATCATTCCCAAAACCCTTGCAACCTGGGCAGCTGTGACCTCCCGAACACCAAACTGCATGATTATATTGCGACATTCTTCAATACTGAAACAGAAATTTAACTTCAGAAAAATGGTACCCTCAATACCAAGGTTAAGAAACACTCATATAAAATGCACTTGAGTGAAGTCGCTCGAGTTTTACTAACACAGAGTAATAAGCTTCATTTCTTGTTACTTTCACATAGCTAGGAATGTAAAATCCACCTACTTAAGGAAATAGAAAAAGTTTAAAATACCGATGGAAGAAGGAAGTGTGAGTTAACAGTAATATCTACAAAGAGACATAAAATTATCCTCCTCAATCTTCGGTATAAATCAAGTTATTCTTTAAAATACTGGTAACTCAAGGGTTATTCTGATATGTATAAAGCCCTGAAAATGTATTTTAACTTTTTCACTTTGCATCAACAAAAGTTTTATGCCAGGCACATTTATACACACACAAGAAATACACTTTCAAACATAAGTGGAAATGTGGTTTGTATGAGTTTTAAAAACATTAAATGTTACACTTAAAGTCAAAGCAAAGCACATTAATGCCCTTTATAACATATTCTCAGAAAAATATTAACAATCCACTATATCACAGTCCTATGTGCTACCATTAGGGTGAAACAATTTCCTTTTATGCCCCTGGCAGGTGAGGAAAATATGTTGAGAGGCAGGGTATGAAAAGGGCAGAAAAGGAAGACTGTAGAAAATCAAGGCACAGCAAGGAAATTGAGGGTGGGGGCAGGGAAGAGCACATTAGACATGTTGGATGGGAAATGATGCAAGTTCCATGAACACTTGCCTCAATGCCCTCCCTCTCAAAACTTAAAACTGCCTACCATGGCGACTAGGCTAGGAACCTCTGATCCTTAAATTTGAGAAACTAGGGGGGATGGAGAGATAGAAATTTAGCCACGAGAACATTTATAGCTGCCACCAAAACTAATATGTGGAAGATTAAATTTAGAAGCAAAATTCTTGAGAGGCAAAGATAATACATTAAGGAATCTGTAGGAACTTGCTTTAAAGAATTACATTGTGCTTTTCACAAGAGTAATCAGAAGTTTAAAATGTCTGACTACCAACCTTGCACAAAAGCCATAGCCCACTTCTTGCATGAAGTCAGCCAAAGAGCTCTCCATCATGGTTTTAGCTACCCCTCCAGAATCAGGCAGGATTCTGTCCATTAGAATGTCCCGTTTTTCAGGGTATAAAAGTGGTGCAAGCACCACGGGACAGCGTTCCTGGGGAAAATCTGAAGAAGGAAAAAGATAATTATAACTGCTATACTGATTAATAACAAACTATCCTCTTTTACTCTTTAAAAGCCCCTCAAACCTGAGTTTTCACAAGTCCATATTCAAAGCAAAGTTTATTCAGTTTTTCCAATCCAGCTAGCCTAGCCCAAGTTATGACTTCAACCCCAATTCTAAAATTTGAATGTTCTTATGTCACAAAAAATGGTCATAAGTATATTTTTAATTTTTTATATTAGGATCCCATTATCTACTGCACCCTAAATATTACTTTAAAATTTCACAAAAGGGCTATCAATTCCCATGCAAGGAAGACATCAGAAATAATTGGTACATCAGTCTCTCTTTATTTCACTGACAAGTGGAAAACGTCCTATTACTGAGAAAGTTAATGAAGTTTAAATTAAACTATATCAATGTTAAGAAGTAAACAATAATAAGAGTGAAAATGGATAGTGGTTAGTCCACTATAAAAGATTTGTTTTAAGCACTATCTCTAAAAAAAGGATCAGAGGAAGGAGGATGGCAACAACAGAACCAGGAGTTATCTTAGCATAACAATGCCAACAGCCAAGAGGTAAAGTGGATATATGATCAACATTTTAAACTAAAGAGAGCATGTCACAAATACCGTAGTCTCTGTCTCCCTAAAAGGGAAAAATTTGACCACGTGGAAATATACCAAGTCTGAAATGAGATTGTACTTAGATAACAAATATTGCTGGTAAGTGCTCTTCATTTTATACCTTTTCTATAATGAGGCTTTTATCATTTTTATATTTTAAATTATAAAATACTCTCTTCCTTGAAAGATTACGAAGTTAACAGAAAAGTAAATCACTGTCTTCATTTGTATTCTACAATCCTTTTGTAATGTGTGTTCATCCAAAGAAATCATCTTTTGTAGGCTACAGACACTCCTTTTTACCTCTGCGCAGCGTTTTAAGAAAAGCGTCTATCTGTTCCTGTCCAACTCCAAAGGCTCCCTTCTGCCCAAAGAGGAGATGGGAGAGGAGGAGGTGTAGGACCTCTATTGCTATATCCTGGAAGCCACCTTCTTGATTTCCACTGACGTCTGCGTCAATGTAAGAACGCAGAAGATCTGGAAGCTTCTGTTTGATAAACTGGGCAGCTAGAAGTGAGATAAATAAAAAACCACAAGTTATTTTTGCACCACAATGGGTAAGAAGTCACATACCATCAAAATACAGATGATCATCATTCTCATTCACCAACGCACCCTTCACCCTCTAATGTTTTTACAGCTCTAGCTGGTAGGCATAAATAAAAGACCAATTGCTAGGGGCTTGGCGGTGGAGGGCAGGGGCAGGAGGAGGAGAAGGAATGGAGAATTTTTGGATGGGTACAGTTTCAGTTTTGCGAGACAAAGAAGTTCCAGACATCCATTATACCACAATGTGAATATAGTTAACACTACTGAATTATACACTTGAAAATGGTTACGAAGGTAAATTTTATGTGTTTTTACCATACGTACGTATACATACATACATAAAAGAGACCAAAAGAAAATAATCTTACTCTCTAAACTATGGAGGCTCAAGACTCAGAAACCCATGGATTTTAAAGACTCTAACTTCACTATAGGATCTTTAGGGAAAGGGAAACTTACCAAAACCTCTGAGATCTGAGCTGGAAGAATTCAAGAGGGCAAGGCCAAAAATTACCTGAAACAAGAAGGGTTAGATTGACCAAAGAGTCAAATAGTTGTTTTATTTCTAATTTTGCCTACATCTCTTTTCTTAAATCACTTACCTCTTGTACTTTGCTTAACTTGAGAACTTTACTCAGCTGGGCAAATAAGTGGGGTGCAGGCTTTAAACTCTGAAACAAACCAAACTTTATTTTAAAATAAGAACATACAATTTTCAAAAAGTTTATAAAAGCATCTGTTTACCCAATTATGGTGCTACATAGGAGTGACAATTCTGTAGTGCTGCTAGCAACAGCTGTGGAACTGTGTTCTGACAAGCTTAAGCCTTCACATCATCTGGTTTTATTAAGATTCTAATTATTATCAAACCACCTTGACTTTGTTAGAAAGCTACAAAAACTCCAAAGAAAGTATCTGAAATTTTTAATTTAAAATATGATATTATGAGACCAAGGATTAAGGTCTTTTTAGAAAACCTAATAAGAGATCACATTCTTAGGACCACTGAAGATAAAAGGAATACCAACCTTCTGATAGTGCAATGGATTATCAATGGCATAGGACAGCGTCGAGATAAAATTTGGCTTCGTAATCAGTGACGCACACTCCTGAATCAGAAACTGAGTCTTTAAAAATAACAAATGAATTTTCATTAGCACTAACAGTCATCTTCTTGCACAAATAGAAGCAGCATTGCTCAGAACATTAAAGGGTAACCTGATACTGTATACTGTTTCTCCATCAGCTCTTTAAAAATCCTATTGAAACTACCAAAGTCTATTAGCAACAAGTGTTAAACCAAAACCTCTACAGAAGAAAGTCCACTGACAAGATAACTATAAGGAGTAATACCATGACAAACTGTTCCCAGGTTGAGAATCAAACCATAGAAACTCAAACTAGGTGAAGAGATCCTCTCTCTGCCTTACTTACTTGTCAAGCTGGACCTCCCCACAGTCCTGCTTCCTTCAGGCAGGTCTGATTCCCAGCTCTCTAAGCCTGAACTAAGTAGCTGTAATGGTCTGCAGTCAGGCAGGAGAAGAGAAGGACAAGAAAAGGAAAAGTCCCACTGCCTTTTAGCCATTCAGCTAAGATTATTTTTGGATCCTGTATGTGTTTGCTACACAGCTATGCCCAAAATGCAATTCATGGAACAATTAGATCTAAGTGAATATATATACTATGTAAGCCCCAAATACCTGATGAAAATCTTTGCCACTGCTTTTACCATCGCCACTGAAATCCACATGCGAAAATAGGCAGCGTAATAAATGCCTGTCTGCCTCAGGACCGTGCCGATTCACAATCTAAAAAGACCAAAAATATGAGTTTGCTAAGAGTGACTTTCTTTTATTTTTTTAAAAAAATTCATCTCTAGGACAACATCCCAAATTATATTAATTGTTCATTTTGGAACAAGAGTTCTAGGAATTATTGAGATGGAGGGACCAATATTTTATAATTAAATATTTTTTAAGTGTTTCCTACAGGCACTAGCAGGAAAGAGAAGAAGAAGAACTACCAGTAATTAGCCCCATGTAACAGTGTGCTCTTATCAACCTCTACACCAAAAACACCAAACAACAGCACAAATGACATGTTTAAGTTGTAAGGCAACAATTTTATAACAAACTGGACTCAGGAGAGCATCACTTTTTCTATCCATTGTTGTTTTTACCCCTAAAAAGTGTAACCTGAAATTTAACACAACTGTGACTCTTGGTAATAGCCTATAGAGCAAGGCCCTAAAGGAACTGGTCTGATATCAGTACTGGCCCTGAGCTTCTTGCTGTTCCTCAAATTTACTAATGTTTGTACTTGCTATTCCCTCTAACTAGAAAACTCTAGATATCTACATGCAGTTTGTTCTCTCACTTCCTTTAGGTTTCTGCTCTAAAGCCACCTCATCAGTCAGAGGTTTCCTAACTACCATCCCTAAAATAGCAACATGAACTGCCCCACCATCACCCCTCATCCTGCTTTACTTTTCTCCACAGTACTTACCACCACCCAATAATTTCTGTTTATTGTCTCTGTCTCACTTGACTGTAAGTTGCATGAGAAAAGGGAATTTATATAGTTGTGTTCACTTCACATTTAGGTCAGGAAAAGAGCTTATTTAGCACAATGTATGTGCAGAGTAATCATTTGTTTATTAAATGCCACACTAAAATTTTAGAATATTTAACTACCTACTTTGGCCTAAAAATGTGACTGGGCTTCCTTGGTTTAACCTTCAACAACTCTGCCAAAAATTACTCCCATTTTATAGATGAGAAAGTGGACACTTCAAACAGACTCCATGAGCCTAAAATCCAATAGTTTATGAGTTAGGAGTCTGGTATTCATAGTCCAACTCCAAAGTCTATACTCTTTCTACTGTATCATAATTATGTCACAGCCAGCTAAGTTAACTTATTTCAGTTTCAGTTTTCCCCATCCAGAACATGTGAGAGTTAAGTAAGACCAAGCTTTACACTGCCTCAGACATCTTAAAGTTAAAATCTATATAATCATAGGTTATTTTTTCCTATCCCCTGGAACACTGAAGACATTATCTTAAAGAGCCAATTCAAATTAATTAAGAAGAATTACCTATGCTCCAACCAACCAGACCTCTCCCTCAAAAGAACAAGAATAACTGGCTTAACAAACATTTGTTGAGTACATGCTAGATACCATTCAAGGTACAGCAAATATAACAGCAGAGGAGACCAATGGGTTCCACAGCTCTCATGAAGTACATTTTCATGGAAGAAGAAAAGTACAGGCAAACAATTTCTGATAATATTAACTCATGAAGAAAACAGGGTTATATGATATTGACAGGACGGTGGGGGGGTATACCTCAAAGAGGCCATCCCTAAAGATGTAACATGTAAACTGAGACTTAAAATATTTAGGTGACAACCACAGATACAACTGAAGAAAGAGCATTTGAGATAGAAGGTAAACAATACATAAAGGATTTTAGTAACAGAAAAAAGGCCAGCAGGAGTCAGGGAACCAGATCATGGTTAATTAGCATACTGACTTAACTGGTACTCTTACACCAACCTAAAAAATGGAAAGACATTCCAAGAGACTGTCAATGGCCAAAAAAACCCCAGAAATTTTTGTTTTAACTAGGATCAGCAACTTTTATGAATATCCCTTATCCTTAGCATTTATTTCTGTAACATTTTATAATTTTAAAATTGCTTTTACAACAACTCAATCTTCACAACAACCCTAAGAAGTATATATACATATAATACATGTAATATACCATGTTATTACAGACAAGGTTTGTTTTGTTTTCTTTTTTTAATCAAGGTTGCAAAGACTAAAGACAAATGTCATATAATTTGCTGGATAAGTGGTAGAATCAGAAAGTGTGTTTTATGGCTGCTAAGTGAATGAAATATTCCTCCTGTGATACCATGCTACCCTTCCTAGGAGCAACTGTTTTCTTTTAAAACTAAAGTGGTATTTTAAAAACATGATCTTGGGTTGCAAAGATGTTGAAATAAGATTTCATTGATCCCATAAGATTAAGCCTCATACATTTTCCCTTAGGTTCAAACCATTACACCCACTGGGCAGGGGAGACTAGCAAAATCAACACCCTTTTAGTAAAGTAACTACACCTTACAATTTGATAGCAAAATCTTTGGCTATTAAAAATAAAGTAACTTTATCAAAGGCATTCATTCTATAATACTTTTGTAATAATCTGATTTGTGGCTAGAGTAACATATTCTCATCTAAGAGTCACATATTAAGAGGAACATTAAAAAATAGTGCATCCACAATGGATGGTAGAGATTCAGAAAATCATGCAGAATGGTTGAGGAAATGGGGCACTATTTGGCCTAGAAAGCACACATAAGGGAAGAATAAAGACTTAATTATGTGAAGGGTACTTAAATATTAAATCCTCAGAAAAAGAGCCCCAAACAGTTTATTTTAGCTTGTTACAAAGATACTCCTAATAAGGTTGTCCACAAATGGTAATGAGTAAATGAAGTAGTCAACTAATTGCCACAGTCAGAAACATCAAAAATCCCTACCTCTATTAATACTTTAAAAGTCATTCTTTGGGTAGAATACTGATAAAGCAGCAATTATCTGAGGAATTGTGCCATCAACCCCAGCTCCTAAAAACAGCTTAGAAAAAAACCCACATTGGGACTTCCCTGGTGGTGCAGTAGTTAAGACTCGGCTTCCAACTCAGGGGGCACAGGTTCAATCCCTGGTTGGGGAACTAAGATCCCACATGCTGCCTGGTGCAGCCAAAAAAACCCCAAACAAACAGAAAAAAAACAAACCACATCTACAGAGATTGTCACATAAAAACAAGATTTATATAAAGAAAAATACTAAATCTAGTCTAATAGATGATCTCAGAGGTCCAAGATTCTATATAATTACAAAGTACCAGATTTTTAAATTTAAAATTGAAGACAGTAACTCACTACATTACAATGATTAGTTATAGTAATTGGAATAATTGGATTGTACGTAAACATATATATAATCCACACAAATAATGTAGAATCTTCGTATTTCTTAAACTTGTACGTATTCTAACCACTAAAAATAGTCATTCCAGGTTTTTACTGTATTACCTGTATGAATGCTTTGGGTTACTTTATAAAAAATAGTGTACCTATTCAAAACAGTTTAACATACTGAAAAGAACATGAAAAACTTTTGCAGTAAACATAAAGGGTTACTTTTAACACAAAAGGCACAGAACTGTCAAACTCCTAAGTAAAAGATGGTGGAACTAAGAGCACTTTTTTCCTATTCTAGCCTCTCATATATTTTTTTTTTCTAGCCTCTCATATTAAAAAAAAAAAAAATCCATTTTCAACAAAACATTCACGTAAGAAGTGGTCCAGAGAGATATGTCAGATAGCTTATTCTCAGTACCTCAAATGACAGGCTAAATGCAGGTTTCTATTTGGGACTGATAAATCCAGAAATAAAAATGTTTAGGACTGATGAAATGTCCCAAAACACACATAGTTATCCTTTGTTCAAGTGATGAATCTGGAGCACAGATGAGCCATGAAAGAAGACTGTCCATTTAGAGACCCAGATCAATATATGGAAATTAGAAAATGGCAAAGGAGACAGAGCTGAGGGAACCAAGCTCAAGATGCTACTTTTAATGTCTGTAAGCAAACCATCGAGTTAAAAGAGAATCCTGGAGAAGCAGAATAACGAAGAAGAGGTAACCATTACCAAACCTAGATACAGAACATGGCAGACTACCCCAACACACTTCCCCACCCTCAAGCATCCCCAAGATGGTTTATATGTGAGTAAATAATGTGTTGATTCAAAGACAAGCAAAAATCCAAAGACTCAGCCTGGAACCTATTTGAAGAAACTGTAAAACAGAGCAAAGAAACAAACAAGACAAGTGAAGAACATACTTTTCAAAAGACTTACCCCCACCCAGAAAAAAAAAAAATTTTTTTAATTTAAAAGAAACAAACAAAAGACCTACACAAATAAACAAACAGAAGAGTTCAGACAAATAGTATTCCATATCCCTGAAGAGATTATAGGAGCTGTTTTTGTTTTTTAAGAGGAAAGTCCTCAAAAAGGTAAAACAAAACACTAGGTTCAAGTACAACATAACAGAAGGAAATGAAAGCAAACTTTTGGCACTTAAGAAACAAAGCAAAACAGAAAAGATAACTTAATAAACTTAATAATCAATATATAATACCTCAATCCACAAGAAATGAAAAGAAAAACATTCAAAGAAAACAACAAAAATATCCCTGAAATAAACATTTGAGTTGGAAGAATGAAAGGTATACCATAGCACAAGAAAGGCTGATGCAGAATAATCAATACTACAGCATACACTTGAAGTTAATAAACTCTAATGAAAAGGAAATTCAGGGACTTCCCTGGTGGCGCAGTGGTTAAGAATCCGCCTGCCAATGCAGCAGGGGACACAGGTTCGAGCCCTGGTCCGGGAAGATCCCACATGCCACGGAGCAACTAAGCCCATGTGCCACAACTACTGAAGCTCGTGCGCCTAGAGCCCGTGCTCCAAAACAAGAGAAGCCACAGCAATGAAAAGCCTGTGCACCGCAGCGGAAGAGTAGCCCCCGCTCACCACAACTAGAGAAAGCCCATGCGCAGCAACAAAGACCCAACGCAGCCAAATAAATTAATTAATTAATTTTTTTAAAAAAGGAAATTCATAGGGATATTGAGGTTAGGAATAGATGCTGGCAGGAAAAGTTAGTCACCTAAAATGCATGACGGAGGAGAGAGACAAAGGAAGATAGGCAGCTTTTGGCAATTGATGCTGTTGAAAGAATAATGGGGAACAATATTTGCAAAACTAGGGGGAATATATATATCTAGTGATAACTGGACTTCAAATAAAAACAAGAAAGATATTCTCAAGCATGAAAGAACTCAGGTAACGGCACCTGAGTTCCAAATGAGACAAATCTTCTGACAATGATCTATGGTCAAAAAAATGTATGAAAATAAAAGATATTTTCAGGAATATAAAAACTGAAGTAAAAGAACAGTCTGCAAGTACTCAATCCATTTCAATATATAATACATTTTTAATAAGACTAAGCAACTCTTTAAAAAAATTTTTTAAACTGAAGTATAGTTAATTTACAATGCTGTGTTAGTTTCAAGCGTACAACAAAGTGATTCAGTTACATATATTTTTTTCAGATTCTTTTCTATTATAGGTTATTATAAGATATTGAGTATAGTTCCCTGTGCTATACAGGTCCTTGTTATTTACCTATTTTATATAATAGTAGGGTGTATTTATTAATCCCAAACTCCTAATTTATCTCCCCCTACCCTCCACTATCCCCTTTGGTAACCGTGAGTTTGTTTTCGATGTCTGTGAGTCTCTTTCTGTTTTGTAAATTAGTTCATTTGTATCATTTTTGTAGATTCCACATATAAGTGATATCATATATTTGTCTTTCTCTGACTTACTTCACTTAATATGATATCTCTAAGTCCATCCATGTTCCTGCAAATGTCATTTTTTCATTCTTTCATTCTTTTTTATGGCTAATATTCCACTGTGCGTGTACACACACACACACACACACACACACACACACACACCCCCACATCTTCTTTATCCATTCATCTCTCAATGGACATTTAGGTTGCTTCCATGTCTTGGGTATTGTAAATAGTGCTGCTATGAACACTGGGCGTGCATGTATCTTTTCTAATTAGAGTTTTCTGCCAATATATGTCCTGGAGTGGGATTGCAGGATCATATGGTAACTCTATTTTTAGCTTTTTAAGTAACCTCCATGGTGTTCTCCATAGTGGCTACACCAATTTACATTCCCACCAGCAGTGAAGGAGGGTTCCTTTTTCTCCACACCCTCTCCAGCATTTAGTATTTGTAGACTTATTTTTAATAATGGTCATTCTGACTGGTGTGAGGTGATACCTCATTGCATAAACTACTCTTTTAATCAAAGTCATTTTATAGATTTGACTTTGGAAATAAACGTTTTACATGGTATCAAGCAAAATTAGATTACTATTAAAAGTACTTTGCAAATATTGAAAATAATATGAAAACAATGAACCCAAACTCCATATCCAGTTGGTGGTGTGGCATAACTATGCCAAGAAGAACTATTCGAAATGACTTTAAAACAGTAACTTGATTTTACATCTCTAGTGAGATATACCTTACAAGCTCCCCCACCAACCCCACCAAAAAAAGGTAAACTATTTTCCATAATCACAGTGCTGTTAGTAGAGTCACAGATAATCTGAGACTCTTGACTGTGAAGTGTGGAATAAAACAAATGACTTTTCCTCACTGAAAACGGGAATCTTCTGCACTGGAAGTAAGGAGAGACAGATTTTAGGTAATGAATTGAAATAAAAATCCCTTGGTCCTGAAATTAAACTGGAAGTATTAGTATGAACTCATGGTGTATTTTCTCCTTAGCTTTGTCCACGGAAATGCCTAGTAATGGCCAATTGAGTATCAGTAAACAATACAAGTGTTGAAATAACTTTCTAGGCCCAAAATGGAGTGTTCCTGCCCTTGGTGTAACATCAGCAAACCAAAACTTAGATAACTCTGGAGTCCCCGTAAATGTTTCACTTGACCAGAAACACAGTATATTCAGCCAGCCAATTCCCAAACATCAAGCCAATTCTGGGTGTTCTAACGCCTATCTAACCCCTAACAAGGTTGACTATGTGGTCCCAGCCAATCATATATTTTCTATTTGTCTTTTCTTTATTCTTTTTTTTTTGGCCGTGCCAGGCAGCATGTGGAATCTTAGTTTCCTGACCAGGGTTCGAACCCGTGCCCCTTGCGTTGGGAGCATGGAGTTTTAACTACTGCACCACCAGGGAAGTCCCTGTTCCTTATTCTTTATCCTATAAAAGGTTCATGTCTTCTGCCCATTTTGCAGTTCTCTGAAGTAAGACTGTCCACTTCATGAAATGTTAAATAAAGTTTGTTTGTATCACCTAAATGGTCTTAATCATTTATTAACACAAGAGACGGTAATCTCTAAATACCATTTCCCAGTAAAATAAAACCAAGACCTCTTAGAGAAATTGCTAATTTTCCAGGTCTGAAGCAAGAAACATACGAGTCTGGAATATTTCAGTTTCCAAGTTTCTGGAATCGCATCAAAGACGACGAATAAGAATATGGTCAAAAGGACTCAGAAGCCAACATGAATAAGTTTACATTGGCCAAAGAGGATAATGGATGAATATCAATAATACTTTCAATGAATTCAAACACATCAAATATGTTAAAAATACATGAATTCCTAATATTAAAAAACTCATTCATTGGTCATATTTGGAGGATGCCAGGAAACAAGTCATTTTGAAAATCAGCAAATAGAGAGAATCAAGCCCTTCCTATATAAACTGTACTTCGGGCAACCAGATAGTTATAGTTGGTAAGGGCAAGTTTCCCTTTACAGAACTATTTCAACTAATAAAAAACGCCTAACAACTAGAATGTCACCACTTTGCAATCCCTAACAAATCAATGAATCCAGGCAATGAACAAAGCCTGCTAAAAATGACAAAAATAGAGATGACCAGACATCATGAACCTAATTAAAGTACACACCACCACCTGTAAAACTGTCCTAAGGGAGAAAAAACCTTAATCTGATTAAGCTCCCAAATTTAATTACCAATTTACAGGAAATACAACAGTCAGAAGAACATGTAAAATACCACACTAGGAATGTAATCAGCAATATTCAGACTGTGGGTAACTACAGGACAACCTGATTTCTTTAACAAAATAACTGCAAGAAAAATAGAGGGAGAGAAAACCTATAGATTTCAAAAGAGATTTAGTAAGGGCCAACGCAACAAACAGACTGAGGAAAGGGGTGGGGGGTGGTCGTAACTCAAATCAACTTTTAAATTTTTTTTATGAAGCAAACTGAGGAAATGTGAATGTTAACTGGATATTTGATGTTTAAGAATTGTCTTGCTGGGGGATGGGGTGTGGGGGAGGATTGGGAGTTTGGGATTAGCAGGTGCAAACTATTATACAGAATGGATAAACAGCAACATCCTCCTATATAGCACAGAAAACTATATTCAGTGTCCTGTAATAAACCATAATGGAAAAGAATATGAAAAATAATATACATATGTATAACTGAATCACTTTGCTGTACACCAGAAACACACTGTAAATCAAATATACTTCAATACAATTTTGTTAAAAAGAATTACTGTGCTTTTTTTAAAAAAGATGTGATAACAGTATTGAGGTTAGGTTTATATTAATAAATGAAATTATAACTGGGATCTGCTTTAAAACAACTGAGGAGAATGGGTTAGATGAAACAAGATTGGTCATGACTTCAAATGAAGGTAGATGATAGATTCATGGGGGTTATATTATACTACTCGTGTGTGTGAGTAGTATAAATAAATTTTACTTACTTCATTTTAATATAAATTTTACTTATGTAATAAATTTTAATTTTTAACTTTTATTTTATTATATTTTTATAAATGAAATAAATTTGTAATTTTAATAAAATGTTTTAAAATTATATTTACAGAGACTATCATTTAAAGAACAGTATAAAATGTTTTTATAAACTACTTTTAATGCAAAGACAAAAAATACTCAAAAGTGTTAAAAAGCTGAGTAGAAAAACCAGAGTTGATTTTTCTATATTTTACTTACATAATTTCTTTAATAATGACAACAAGTATTTTTCAAGAAAAGAACAACTATAGGAGTTACTCTCTAAAGCAGGGGTCCCCAAGCCCTGGGCCTCGAACTAGCAGCCGCACAGCGGGAGGTGAGCGGTGGTGAGCAGTGGGCAAGGAGCAAAGCTTCATCTGCGCTCCCCATCGCTCCCATTACCGCCTGAACCATCACCCTCTCCCTCCCGCATCCCCGCCCATTTTTTCCATGAAACCGATCACTGGTGCTAAAAAGGTTGGGGACTGCTCCTCTAAAGAACATCATAAAATCCTGACTGAGGGGGCAAATTAAATTCTAAACTTGTTTTTTCATCTATAAAATGGTAATACTAACTAGCTCGTTGTTCATGTTTAGGGAACTCATACATCTAATACATTCAATAAACATTCCTTCTTTCCACTTGTCAGTAGGAGAAATAACAAAGGGAACACAATCCTAGCCAACCTATTAGTCTAAGCCCCAAAAAGTATGGCACTAAAATATATTAGGCATCTAAGAACTGCAATAAGCCTTTACATATCACCAAAGGAAATCAAGACAGAGTCAAGAACTAGAACCCTGCTCCCATCCCAGTTCTAAATTCCTAATCATTCTAAAAGTAAAAGAGAGGGGACTATCTGCAAAGGTAGCACTGAGGACACACTTGTCTAAAGAATATCTGTAGACACTGAAAACCTCAGCCATAGGCTGAAACCAAGCATTCTAACATTTACCTTCAAAATTAATTACTTATTAATTTATTCCTTCTTTCATTCCAATTGCATTTGAACACTTACTAAATGCTAGGTATAAGAGACATAAACTAAAGGACAGTCCCACACCATGAGGTCTTGGGAGTAGGGAAGATGATCAAACCAATTAAAATATAGTATTAAATTGACCAGATCACGCAGAGCCTTGCTGGGGTAAATTCAGACAGTGCCACCATATTTCCCACTTCAAGTTAAAGTTGCAGGTGTCCCAGCAATCAGCTCCTTCAATGTCTAAGATACAATCATACTACCCAAGGGAACATGCCCTCCCTAAGGAGCCCTCACACAATAACAACAGGGATATGAAGGCCTAGCCATTTGGGCCCCCCATGGGACAACTCTGATACCCATCCCAGAATTCCCCATGGAGTTGATGAAGATTTCCACTGTAGTTCTCCTTCTGTCCAATTCTGTTTCCAATCAGTCCTCCTCCTCCTACAGGTGTTGAAACCTTATAAATAACCTGCATTCCAAAATGTCTCATATCTGCTTCCAAAGAACAGCAACAGAGGCCCAGCTTAGGGAGTATGAGCTTTAAATTGAGTTGGACAGAGACACACAAAAGATTTTAAAATGGCAAAGAGACTATTAGCTATACATTTTAGAAAGGCCACTCTGACAAAAAGTGGAAGATGTTTTATAGTAGGGGCTGTCAGGGGGTCAAACTTGGGACTAGATGACCTTCCAATCCAGAGTCTCTAATTTCCTTCTACCTCTTTGTCTTCCGTGAACAATTACAAAGAGATTCAACACAGGAATGTTGTGGGTTCCGATCTCACATCTGCCACTTTCAGGCAGAGTACCAGTGGGCAAAAATATTTAATGTCTTTGAACCTTAGTGTAAAATGGAACAATACTACCCACTACGCATCCTGCATGACTGTAACAAGAATGTGAGAACTGACATAAAATCACATTAAAAATAATGCCTGGAACACTGTAAATGCTTGAATGGTTGCTATGACGAGAGAACTGACCGTGCACAGAATTACTGAACTGACAGAATGTTTAGCATTTTTCAGTCAACACTGTAAGATCAATCCATGTTGTTCCACAAAATAGTCTCACTGCTTCTTAGTATACCTTGTTGATGGACACTTGGTTGTTTCCAACTTTGGGCTATCACAATATATGGTTTTTTGATCAATGTATATATGCATTTCTGTTTGGTACACACACAGAAACAGAACTGCTGGGTCATAAGTGATATGTTCAACAACTAAAACAGCTTCTGAGATGCTAGTATCTATTTTCTTAATCTGCATGGTTATTAATAGCTATGTTCGTTTTATGAAAATTCATCTGCACACTTACGATTTATGAATTGTTTGGTATATACATTTTACTTCAGTAAAAAGTTGATTAGGAGTTACTCAGTCTTCCTCAGCCTCTCCCATGTATACATGTTATTAAATCTTTGAAAAAAAAGCTCACACACACACCAGAAGAGTATGTGACACACAGCAGATGTTTAAATAGTAGCTGCATGAAACTGTTAGGTCACATTCTGACCAACACAGCTTTCAGAATGAGCCTAAGGAATTAATCCAAATAAAGGAAAAGGAGGGTAAGTCTTCACTGGCAAGGTGGTATTGGATTTGGTTCTTCAAAGAACAGAATTCCAAGAAACGCATTTAGAACTGGACTTAAAGGGCCCTGAAACTTTTTACTGAGGAGCTTTGACTTTGTTCCGTAGTAAGAGGACCACTGAAGGTATTAGAACAACGAACTTAAGCACTATAATTTGTTAAAGCAGCATCAAATGTAATAAACTCCATAAGCATACACACCTGCTTTTTCAATGTACCAGAGAAACAGTGCTACATGAAAAGAAAAAATTCAAATAGAAATATATAATTCTAAGAATTGAGCTTTTCCATTAGAGAGCAGAGCAGAAGAGTTGCCCAAGCTTGAGTTTCTAGGAATCTATCCTACAAACATACTGACAGATATATGCATGCAAGAAATGACCTTGTAACAACACTGTCAATAGCAAAAAAAAAAAAAATTTTATATAACCTAAATGTCATCAATAGTGAAGTAAATTCTATATGATTCATCCATACCATGGTTTACTATGCACCCTTAAAAGAATGAAGAAGCTTTTTGTGTATGGATAAGGAATCATTTCCAGGATAAACTAGTTAACTAAATAAATTAAATAAATCAAGATGCAGAACAGTTTATACTGTATGCCACCATATGAAAAGGGATGGGAAATATTTCCCTATTTTCTATATGCAAATATCTTTGTAAGGACAGTTAAGAAATAGGTAGTATCAGTTGCCTATGGGTAGGAGAAATGGGTAGCTAGAGTAATCAGGTTAATATATTATCTAGTTTTTAAAAATTATTTATTTATTTATTTTTGGCTGCAGTGGGTCTTCATTGCTGTGCGCGGGCTTTCTCTAGTTGCGGTGAGCGGGGGCTACTCTTCATTGTGGTGTGCGGGCTTCTCATTTTGGTGGTTTCTCTTGTTGTAGAACACAGGTTCTAGGCTCGCGGGCTTCAGCAGTTGTGGCACGAGGGCTCAGTAGTTGTGGCTCACGGGCTTAGTTGTTCTGCGGCATGTGGGATCTTCCTGGACCAGGACTCGAACCCGTGTCCCCTGCACTGGCCAGGGAAGTCCCACTATATTATCTATTTTAAAAATAAAATTAGGGCTTCCCTGGTGGTGGGGGGTACTTCCCTGGTGGTCCAGTAGTTAAGAATCCACCTTCCAATGCCGGGGATGTGGGTTCAATCCCTGGTCGGGGAACTAAGATCCCACATGCCGTGGGGCAATTAAGTCCACGTGCCACAACTAGGGAGCCCAAGTGCCGCAACTACTGAGCCCATGTGCTCTGGAGCCACAACTAAGACCTGATGCAGCCAAATAAATAATAAAAAATTAAAAAAAGATTGTGGGGGGACAAACTGAAATTTCTCCAAAGATATACAATTAAGCACATGAAAAGATGCTCAGCATCATTAACTCTAAATCAAAACTACAATGAGATACCAGTTCACACCCACTAGAATGGCTAAAAGCAAAGACACACAATAACAAGTATTAGTGAGGATCAAGAAAAACTAGAGCCTTCATACACTGCTCCTAGAAGTGAAAAGTGATACAGTGTTCTGGAAAACAGTCTAGCAGTTCTTTAGAAAGTCAGAGTTACCATATGACCCAGCAATTCCATTTTTTGGTATATATCCTCAAAATTTAAAATAAACATCCACCCAAAACTTGTAAATGAATGTTGACAGCCACAATATTCACAACAGCCAAAAAGTGGAACCAAACCTAAATATCTAAATGCATGTTCCAACATGGATCAACCCTGAAAACTTACGCTAGTGAAAGAAGGCAGAAACAAAAGGCCTCATATGGTATGATTCCATTTATATGAAATGTCCAGAAAGGCAAATCCATGGAAGCACAAAGTAGGTTAGTGGTTACCAGGGGCTGGAGGGAGGGAGAAATGGAAAGCAACTGCTAATGGATTCAGGTGTTTCTTTCTGGGGTGATGAAAACATTCTGGAGTTAGATGGTGACAGCTGAACAACCTTGTGAAAGCTCTCTTTTATATATTAAACTGAAATCACTTGAAATAAGGGGCAAAAGTTACTTTTCATGCAACATACCCACAAAAATTTCCAATTTTCTTTTCACTGCATACTCATTCCTTTAATGGTGCTTGTTTTCTCACTAGTTTACTTACATGCTGTATTTCCTGCTGGCTGGCTCGGTAGTTTTTCTTGGTTAAATTGTCCACCAGGTAGCTGATTTGAGACAAGGCCAGCGAGAGCGAGTCAAGATTCATTGCTGGTTGGGGCGGAAGCAGGCGGCCGAGCCCGGCGCAAAATCACCATTATTCCCCTTTAGTCACCTCAGAGGCAGGTTAATGCTTTCTTTGTAATTAGCCTATATCTGGTGTCTGTACAGTGTCTTCAGTTCTTTACCAGGGGTCTTACTCTGTTCTGAAACATGGCACCTGTTTAAAAAAAAAAAAAAAAAGGTATTTTTAATTAGTTAATTTTTTATTAGGGTTAAAAAGGGTTAAATAACCATCTTTCCATCTTAACACCTGAAATACCACTAAGGATCTTTTAAAAAAATTAAGATCGGGCTTCCCTGGTGGCGCAGTGGTTAAGAATCCGCCTGCCAATGCAGGGGACACGGGTTCGAGCCCTGGTCTGGGAAGATCCCACATGCCGCGGAGCAACTGGGCCCGTGAGCCACAACTACTGAGCCTGCGCATCTGGAGCCTGTGCTCCCCAACGAGAGAGGCCGTGACACTGAGAGGCCCGCGCACCGCGATGAAGAGTGGCCCCCGCTCGCCGCAACTAGAGAAAGCCCTCGCACAGAAATGAAGACCCAACACAGCCAAAAATAAAAATAAATAAATAAATAAAATTTTTTTAAAAAAGAAAAAAAATTAAGATGTCTCAACCACTATTGATAAAAGATGCCAAGTTTTAAAAATTAGGTAGGGCTGGTATAAAAAAAATATATCACACCCACCACCCCCACAAAAAAGTTGTCGTTTTAGCAAGACGTCCTATAATATTTGAGGCTTCTACTCTATCAATTTCAATGATAATTTATACTATTCCCTTTAGAAGCCACAGAAAAGTACTTAAGTAAAATTAGGGTCTGTGGAAAGAAACACTCATCTGACATTTTCGATCCCTCTTCTCACACTATCTACAACTTATTTATAAGATCCCATCTATTCACCTTACTACTTATGTACTGCTTCAGAATCATACAATAGTTTGGTCTTAAAGTTGTATCTTAGGATATATGTTTCAGGTATTTGAACGGCTAGCTTAAAAGTAAGTTAAGGGCCTCAGAACCCAAATTCCTTCCTGCACTAGGAAAATTTAGAAAGGGAAGCTTGAAGCAGCAATATAGCTAAAATGACAGGATGCTTATCATTTTAATTCCAACAACCTGCTGAGTCAGAGGAACTATTCTGTATCACAACACAAAAAAACAAACAAACAAAAAACACCACAAGTTTTTTTAAGAATTCACCAAGTACCACTGCTGAAACAAAAATCTTTGAATGCGAGGAGCTAAGCTTGTCCACAGCTTCATGATCTGAAATCTGCTCATACTTTCATTAACATCAGAACTTACTATGTAAGGTAAAGAAAATTCATGAAGATTAAAAGCTCCTTGGTAAGGGCATTTAAGCCTTTATCTTTAATAACTTATTAACAATGTAGAAAGACTACACTGTTCCTACATTTTTGTTCTGTTTTGTTCATACAGAGCAAAGATTCTACCTATGCTATCCTTTTCCACATCCTCCTTAAAAAAAAAAGTAAGAGAATCTTGGGAATGTGGCAAGGTATTTTTGTTTATTCTAAAGTAATAACATATGAGAAGTTAAAGATAAATTGTGCTTATATCTACCCATTATATGTAACTAAACTTGCTTGCTATAAATTCTTAGAGCAAGATGTTCCTTCATATTACGATGACAGCATATTTTCTGTATCAGACTAGCAAAAATCCAAGTTTGAGAACACACCATAAAACAGAGGACTTATCAGATTGTTAACAACATTATTAACTGGTACCATCTTTTCTGAAACTGAAAGTGGCAATGTTGTAAAAAGTGTTTCTTACACTACCCCTGAACCTAAATTCCACAATTAAGACTGTATCCCTCCATGTACATTGCCTCAAGAACTCAAAGGAAACAGAGGTTTTGACTGAAATACTGTGTATCATAGCAAAAAGAAAGTGCAGCAAAAAGTAATTGCTTAAATAAATTATGGTATATCCAAACAAGGCAGTTGTTAAAAAGAATGAAGCAAAACTGTGCAGGAAAGATACTCATTAAGACAAAAAAAAGGACACAGATGAGAATTCCCTGGTGGTCCAGTGGTTAGCACTTGGCATTCTCACTACTGTGGCCCCAGGTTCAATCCCTGGCCGGGAAACTAAAGATCCTGCAAGCTGCACGGTGCGGTCAAAAAACTAAACTAAAACTAAAACAATAAAATAAAATGTTTATTCTTAGTGCCAAATATAATTCAAAGTATTCTTAATTTTTACAAGTTGTGTTCAGCTAAAACTGTATTATTCAAAGTATATTATTCACATGAACAGTAGTTACTTTACACTATATTACACACATCTAATAATTATTATTCACAATTACATACAAAAAGGCAATAGATAAGAGCTTGCAAGACATAAAGTTTCTCCTTGCTCAGAATTTGTATCACAAATGCTAACACAGAGGGACAACAGAATCACTTTATCATGAAACAGATATGATCACAGCCTATTTTAATTATTTTTTTACCTATGGTACAGCACAAATCCAGCAAAACAAGTGTTGAACAACCTTCCAAGAAAATGAATTCCTGATACTTTGGCACTTCAACTTTATCTTCTCTTCTGATATGAGTCCCATGACAAGGGTTCCAACTTCTCCATGTTAACATCTAAAGGCTGTGAAGGAGGGAATTCCCTGGCGGTCCAGTGGTTAGGACTCGGCGCTTTCGCTGCCAGGACCCAGGTTCAATCCCTGGTTGGGCAGCTAATATCCCACGAGCCTCGAGGCATGGCCAAAAAAAAAAAAAAGACTGCGAAGGATAAAAATACTAGTGTAACACAGATTTCAACAAGCCGATCTTCATTACATGAGCAAGTTAATGCATTAAACTAATGACCAATATTGAACCATCACCTTACGAGATCTATTAGTAGGATGACAACATAATTTATTAACCAAAGTAGGACGCTTCTGAAAATAAAGAGGGTACCATTAACAATTTACACCAAGACAACAGGTATAAACTAGGACATGTGATCACCTTAACCATCCAGAAGCCTTAGACAAGCTGATCCCTCCCTCCAAGATACACTTTTGTTACTTTGTTTCTAAAATGCCATTTCACTGGTCTCTTGTTCTCAGTCTCCTTTACTGGCCCTTCCTCTTTTGACTTCACAGTATTGGAGTCCTTGGACTTCTCTATATTCACTTTCTTGATATACTTCAGTCTTATGGCTTTCAAAACCACCTACAGCAATAACTCCTATAAGTTCTTTCTCCAATCCAAATTTCTCAGGATGTCTAGAAATATATTATTTAATTTCCTAATGACATCTCAAATATTGTACGACATATTCAAGACTGAGCTCCTGGGACTTCCCTGGTGGTCCAGTGGTTAAGACTCCGCACTTCCAATGCAGGGGGCTCGGGTTCGATCCCTGGTCAGGGAACCAAGATCCCACATGCCGTGTGGCACAGCCAAAAAAAAAAAAAAAAAAAAAAAAAAGAGCTCCTGATCTTCACACCCTGCCCCCCATAATGTTCCACCCCATCTCAGTTGATACCAACTCTGTCCTTAAAGTTACTCAGGCCAAATTCTTAGACTCCCCACTCCCCATAATCAATCTGTCAAAAAATTCTTTTGGCTCTACCTATAAAATATACACAGAATCCAGTCGTTTCTCACCATAGCTATGATAACAAAGCACCATCATTTCTCACTTCGATTACTATGTTAACTTCCTAACTAGTCTCCCTGCTTTCACCCTTGCTCCCTACAAGTCTATTCTCAACACAACAGCCAAAGAAAAAGACTTTTCAAATATAAAAAACTCAGGGCTTCCCTGGTGATGCAGTGGTTGAGAAACCGCCTGTCAGTGCAGGGGACACAGGTTCGATCCCTGGTCCGGGAAGATCCTGCATACCGCGGAGCAACTAAGCCTCTGTGCCACAACTACTGAGCCTGCGCTCTAGAGCCCGCGAGCCACAACCACTGAGCCCACATGCCACAACTACTGAAGCCCGCAGGCCTAGAGCCCGTGCTCCGCAACAAGAGAAGCCACCAGAATGAGAAGCCCGCGAACCGCAACGAAGAGTGTGCCCCGCTCGCCACAACCAGAGAAAAACCCGAGCGCAGCAATGAAGACCCAATGCAGCCAGAAACAATAAATAAATAAAATAAAATAATAAAATAAATAAATTTATTTAAAAAAAAAAAACTCAAGATAGGTCATCCTGTGCTCAAAACCCTCCACTGACTCAGAATGGAAGCCTGAGCCCTTATAATGGCCTATGAACGAACACAGCTTGATGGAACCTAGCCACCGGTACTCTTCTGGCCTTCCTCTTCTTCACTCCCCGTTGCTCAATTCCCTTTAGCTACAATGGCCTCCTTGCTGCTTCTCCAGCACACTCTCACCTTAGATGCCTCTGCCTGGAATCCTCTTCTTCCAGATACCCAGATGGCTAACTACCTCACTTCTTCAACTCTACACAAATGTCACCTTCTCAGTGAGGATCACCCTGACCACAAAATTGCAACCCCCCCTTTTTTCCACATTACATCACCAAACATGGGTAACATATTTATATTTGCCCATCTCCTCATATGTAAATTCCATGAAGGCATTGATCATAATTGTCTATTGTTCACCAACTTATTACAAGCACTACATGGCCCACAGTAGGAGCTCACTACATATTTGAAGAGCTGTAAACTGAAGCTTAGGATTTTGCTTACCTATATTTTGACTCTACCAAAAGGCATGGAAACCTACTGAAATTTTCCTAGTCAGACATAACAATCACACGAGAGGAAATAACAATCACATGAGAGGAAATAACAGATGATTTTTAATTTAATTGCCTCAGTAGCATACACTATCAAGTTGTTAAGACCCTTCCAATTAACCTTTAGCATCATAATGTGTATATATAAATTGGGTCACAATGTTTTATAGGCCATGTTTATTGAAATATGTTAAGTGCAAAGCTATAACGCGACTATTCAACAGCTTTCCACTAAAATGTTAAATTCTTTCAAGATCACTAAATTTGAGATTCCAAGATATTCCTTAACTGTAAGGAATTTGTGGCCCAGGAGCATTCTATTTGTATATGCGGTGCCTAGTATTGGTCTCCATAATACACCAGGGACTCAGGGACTTTAAATAATTATTAATTTCCTATTAAGGTAAAGTCTTAAAGAACAGTTCAAAAACAGCTACCACTTCAACAGGCCTCCTTATCTTCATTATTAAAAATGTACACAGGCATATGTCTTCCAAAACCCCAAAGGACTTGTTATCACAGCGCTGGGATTTCAACAGTGGAAACAATAATAGCAATAATCTTGCAACAAAAACACTAAATCCTTCCAAGCAGTAATTCTACTACTGTTATTCCCGCCAGCATTTCTCAATTTAACACTATGAATGAAAGGGCACTGACATTTGACAGCAATATACTATAAGACAGCTGTTACCTGAACATTGATAACAAAACATCTCCCAAAGATACGGTTGTATAAAAAGTAAAACAGCAATTCTGGAAGACTGTTTAAGTGTGTTCTCAATATTTTTCCTAATATTAAAAATTTTAGAAACAATCTATATATCCATCAGTGAAGGATTATCTACCTACATGCAATGGAATCCCACCCAACATATGAAACAGACATTTAAAACGTAGTTTTGCTGTAAACGTTCACTACACACTGGAAAATGAAAGAAAGCTTATAAAATGGTATGTAGAAGTCCAACTTATGTAAAATTGCTTCACATTTTAACTGGAGAACACTACACAGTATTACAAATTGTTTCCTGAACATCCAATCTAAGGAATACCAAAGCAGTTGTGGTTTATAGTTAATCCTCTAAGTGTTAATGTAAAAGAATACCCATGACACTGACTGAAAAGCTGCAGTACTCTGAACAGCATGATCCTATCCCATAAACACATTCATGTTAACATGTGCAGAAAAAATAAGCTCTAGATTAAGAGATTACAGAGAGGCTTTCACTTAAAATTCCATTTTTAAAGAAGTCCAAGAAATCTATACACTTCACACATGTAACATATATATGCACAATGTTATTCACTGCAGCAATATTTATCATAGCAAAGGAATGGCTATGAGGTGGTGACTGGTGAATAAACATCTCGGACTATGTACAAAGTAGTCTACTCTTTGTTTAAGCTTTAATTTCTATATATATGCTACTTTTTGTTTTGTATATATGCATACATATACATAGCTGCTTTTTTGCAAAAAATACACAGGAAAGATCAGACAAACTAATAAAAAGTTACCTATACTGGAGTGGGTGAGAACTGGGTAGAAGACACAGAAATCAGAACAAAAATTCACAGATTATATCTTTTATATGGTTTTGACTTCTGAACCATATTTATGTTTGAAATTTAATTAAATAAGAAAAAAACTAATATCAAGCACAAAGAATGAACTGGAATATCAAGCTGATAACAAAGAACACAGTGAAAACGAATATTTCAAGAAACTACCGAACACAGTATGTGAACATCCTTGAGGTACAGTGGGATATATTTTTAAAGACAGAAAATTCAAAGAAATTTGACTCAATAAGCTTACTGTTAGCAATAATATTTTATTGCAATTTTAAGCTACTTTTATATATTACTGGATACAGCAAATACATTATTAGGAATCCAGATTCAGTGCAGATCAATGTAGTAAAGATGAAACTTTAAAAAACCTGAAATATTTAATTCGAAATAGAAGTATCAACAGGAACTCATTTTTAAAATTTCCTAATTGAGTCTAATAAAACATACTCGATTGTACAATGAAAACTACAAAACTTTGTTTAAAGAAATCAACAGAGGGCTTCCCTGGTAGCGCAGTGGTTGAGAGTCTGCCTGCTAATACAGGGGACATGGGTTCGAGCCCTGGTCTGGGAGGATCCCACATGCTGTGGAGCAACTAAGCCCGTGCACCACAGCTACTGAGCCCGTGCACCTAGAGCCCATGCTCCGCAACAAGAGAAGCCACCGCAATGAGAAGCCCGCGCACCGCAACAAAGAGTAGCCCTCGCTTGCTGCAAACAGAGAAAGCCCACGTGCAGCAACAAAGACCCAACGCAGCCAAAAGCATAAATAAATAAATAAATAAAATAAAAATTTAAAAAAAAAAAAAAGAAAGAAATCAACAGAAAGATGACAGGAAGAGGGGACTTTCCCTTGTGGTGCAGTGGTTAAGAATCCGCCTGCCAGTGCAAGGGTCACGGGTTCAAGCCATCGTCCAGGAAGATCCCACATGCTGCGGAGCAACTAAGCCCATGTGCCACAACTACTGAGCCCATGTGCCACAACTGAAGCCCGCACACCTAGAGCCTGTGCTCTGCAACAGGAGAAGCCACCGCAATGAGAAGCCTGCGCACCACAACGAAGAGTAGCCCCCACTCGCCACAACTAGAGAAAGGCTGTGTGCAGCAATGAAGATCCAACACAGACAAAAATAAATAAATAAATAAACTTTAAAAAAAAAAAAATGACAGGAACAAATGGAAGGACATTCCGTGTTCATGGATTGAAAGAGTTAATATTGTTAAAATGTCCCTGGTACCCAAAGCCATCTATAGATTCAACAGAATCCCTATCAAAATTCCAACGGCATTTTCCATAGGAAAAACAAAAATCCTAAAATTTTTATGAAACCACAAAAGATGCTGAATAGCCAAAGCAATCATAAAAAAGAAAAAAACCAGGGACTTCCCTGGTGGCACAGTGGTTAAGAATCCGCCTGCCAATGCAGGGGACGTGGGTTCAAGCCCTGGTCTGGGAAGATTCCACATGCCGCAGAGCAACTAAGCCCATGCGCCACAACTACTGAGCTTGTGCTCTAGAGCCCACGAGCCACAACTACTGAGCCCACGTGCCACAACTACTGAAGCCCACACACCTAGAGCCCGTGCTCCACAACAAGAGAAGCCACAATGAGAAGCTCACGCACCGCAAGGAAGAGTAGCCCCTGCTAGCCACAACTAGAAAAAGCCCATACACAGCAACGAAAACCCAACGCAGCCAAAAATAAATAAATAAATAAATTTAAAAATAAATAAGTAAAATGCACATCCAGTCATGTGGGTCACAATTTAAAAAAACCACCAACAACAAGGCCACAACAAACTTAAAAGCAAAAGAAACAATTAACAAAATTAAAAGAGAACCTACAGGGCTTCCCTGGTGGCACAGTGGTTAAGAATCCACCTGTCAATGCAGGGGACACAGGTTCGAGCCCTGGTCCAGGAAGATACCACATACCTCAGAGCAACTAAGTCCGTGTGCCACAACTACTGAGCCTGTGCTCTAGAGCCCACAAGCCACAACTACTGAGCCCACGTGCCTAGAGCCCATGCTCTGCAACAAGAGAAGCCACAATGAGAAGCCCGTGAACCACAACGAAGAGTAGCCCCTGCTCGCCGCAATTAGAGAAAGCCCGCACGCAGCAACGAAGACCCAATGCGGCCAAAAATAAATAAATAAAATAAATAAATTTATTTATTAAAAAGAAGAGAACCTACAGAAAGGGAGAGAATATTTGCAAACCATGTATCAGATAAGGGGTTAATATTCAAAGTTCATAAAGAACTCATTCAACTCAGTAACACAAAAACAAAACAAATGTGATTTAAAAATGGGAAGAGGAACTAAGTAGACAAAGATGACATCACAATAGCCAACAGGTACATTAAAACTCTTAATCCACAGGGAAATGCAAATCAAAACCACGATATCACCTCACACCTGTAAGAATGGCTATCGGGCTTCCCTGGTGGCGCAGTGGTTGAGAATCCGCCTGCCAATGCAGGGGACACGGGTTCAAGCCCTGGTCTGGGAAGATCCCACATGCCGCGGAGCTACTGGGCCCGTGAGCCACAATTACTGAGCCTGCGTGTCTGGAGCCTGTGCTCCGCAACAAGAGAGGCCGCGATAGTGAGAGGCCCATGCACCGCGATGAAGAGTGGCCCCCGCTTGCCGCAACTAGAGAAAGCCCTCGCACAGAAACGAAGACACAACACAGCCATAAATAAATAAATAAATAAATAAATAAATAAATAAATAAAAGATACTATGGGCAGAAATGGATTTAAGGGAAAAACGAAATTGTTAAATTAAAAAAAAAAAAAAAAAAGAATGGCTATCAATAGGAAGACAACAGGTAAGTGTTGGCGAGGATGTGGAGAAAAGGGAACCCCTATGCACTGTTGGTGGGATTATAAACTGTTTCGGTCACTGTGGAGAACAATGTGGAGGTTCCTCAGAAAATTAAAAACTACCATACAATCCAACAATCCCACTTCTGCGTACACATCCAAAGATGAAAATAGGTTATCAAAGAGATATCTGTACTCCCATGTTTACTGCAGTATTATTCACAATAGCCAACATATGGAAACAACCTAAGTGTCCATCAATGGACGAATGTATAAAGATGCAGTATGTACAGCGGACCCTTGAATGACACAGGTTTGAACTATGTGGGTCCACCTATACGCAGGTTTTGTCACTAAATATGTACTACGGTACTACACGATCTGTGGTTAGATGTGGAACTGCACATAATGACACTAACTGTAAAGTGACATGTGGGAACTGATGCCCCTAATTCCACATTGTTCAAGAGTCAACTCTGTATACAATGGAATTCTATTCAGCCATGAGGGGGAAAAAACATCCTGCCATTTGCTGTAACATGGTTGGGTCCTGAGGACATTATGCTAAGTGAGATGAGTCAAAGACCATGACTTCCCTTCTATTCCACAAAGAAAAACCCCTCACCAAACTTATAGATACAGAGAACTGATAACTGATTGATGGTTTCCAGAGGTACGCACGTATTAAATTTTTATGTGAAGGTGGTCAAAAGGTACAAGCTTCCAGTTATAAAGTAAATAAGTCCTGGGGATGTAATGTACAACATTTAGAATGTACAACTTTTAGAATAAATCTTGAAAGTCAGGAAAAAAGGAAAAAACAGATTTTTTCATAACTGTGTGGTGATGTTTAGATTTATTGTGATCATTTTGAAATATATGCAAATTTCAAATCATTATGTTGTACACCTGAAACTAATATGTTGAGTGTATCTTAATAAAAAATAAATTAAGGGACTTCCCTGGTGGCGCAGTGGTTAAGAATCTGCCTGCCAGCCAATGCAGGGGACACGGGTTCGAGCCCTGGTCCAGGAAGATCCCACATGCCGCGGAGCAACTAAGCCCACGCGCCAAAACTACTGAGCCTGCGCTCTAGAGCCTGCAAGCCGCAACTACTGAAGCCTGCGCGCCTAGAGCCCATGCTCCACAACAAGAGAAGCCACCGCAATGAAAAGCCTGCGCGCTGCAATGAAGACCCAGAGCAGCCAAAAATAAATAAATAAAATAAATAAATTTATTTAAAAATTAATTAATTAAAATGTAAAAAAATTGAACTTGAAAAAACAGAGTGGAATGGTGGTTACCAGGGGGTGGGGGACTGGGTGTTTAAAGGTACACACTTGCAACTAGTAGATAAATAAGTCCTGGAGATCTAATACACAGTACAGTGATTACACACAACAAAACTGTATTATAAACATTAAATCTGCTAAGATCTTAACTGTCCCCACCACTAGAAAAAATGATAATTATACATTGATAGAGGTGTTAGCTAACACTACAATGGCAATCATATTGCAATATAAATGTATCAAATCAATGTGTTATACACCTTAAATGATACCCCAAAAGCAATGAGCCCATCTAACTTCTGGATCATGGTTTCTAAATACTAAAAAGAACCAAGGTTCCTTGGAGGTATGACTAACAAGGAAGATGTAAGGTGAGTTTGGCTCATCCTATGACAAAAATAGGAAACACTCAAAAATTTCAAGGGGATAATGTCAGAGAGAAACGAGCCAATTAAAAGGATTCTTCTAATTTTGGGTCTATCTGAGCACCAAAAGGAACTTATAATCAATGTTTCTATAATCTTCCCTAAATGCAGCATCATTTAGAAATGCTTGAGGGAACAAAACATAGAGATAATCTGGTGATTTTACTATTGCCAATCTGTATACTCTAAATTGTTAATTTATCTCAAACATATATTTTTGAATCCACACACACTGGTGATCAAGTTTACTTTTGCAGCCACAAATTTCTTTCTACGAATTCTAAGTTCTTTATATGTGTGCAGATGAAGAAAATTCCAAACAGTTAAGCATCCTGACATAAACAGAAGATTAAATGAAAATGTGTTATCTAAATCTGAAATTTCAGTAAGCCACTATGGATAAAAGTTCCTTCCAATAAATCATAGGGTAAAAAAATTGACTACGACTATAATACAGTGAATAAGAATCCCTAAATCCATGATTATACTTAAAGAGGAAGGACAAGATGCACCAGAAGGGTGCTGGCTAACAAATTTAGAAAGTATAAAAGAAAAATAAAGTTACCATTGTGTAATACCCCTGACCAGTATAAAAACTGATTCAGGCAAGAATCACCAATGCCTAAAAAACCTCAGGTGAAAGTCTGCTGGGACATTTGTACAGTATTACCCAACAGATTACCTACTAATTACAAAGGGAAAAAAATGTCCCTCTACCATAGAGATATGGCTGTCACTACCTTAAGTAAATGATCAAGTTACTAATGGTGAGACTACCCAACAAATGTGCCTACTGATGTGTTGCAATATGAAGTGTCACTTTGGAGTATTCTTGCCAAAGATGGCTAACATAAACCTAACCACACCTCTACACCTATCAATTCACAGGAAATAAAGGGTTTTAAGGAACAAGTTTAACTATACATGAGAACCTAATCAGACAAATCCAAGTGTTGGATATTCTACCAGACCACTGGCCTACAATCGCCAGCCAGAGAGAAAGTCAGCAGGGAGAGGAATAAGTGGGGTCTGTTCTAGATTACAAAACCAAAATGAAAAGGTTTAATGTGAACAGTAATCTGAGCTTGATTCAAAAAAGCTATAAAAGGGTGGTCCAGTGATTAAGACTCCGAGCTCCCAATGCAAGGGGCCCAGGTTCGATCCCTGGTCAGGGAACTAGATCCCACATGCCGCAACTAAGAGACCACATGCCTCAACTAAGACCTGCCGCAGCCAAATAAATAAATAAATATTTTTTTAAAAAAGCTATAAAAGATATTCTTGAGGCATCTGGGGAAGTTTTTAAACTGACTGGATATTATAAAAGTATTTAATATTCTGGAAGGGATAAATTGGGAGATTGGGATTGACATATACACACTACTATATACAAAATAGATCACTGATAAGGACTTACTGTATAGCACAGGGAACTCTACTCAACACTCTGTAATGGCCTACATGGGAAAGGAATCAGTGGATATATGTATGTGTATAACTGATTCACTTTGATGTATACCTGAAACTAACACAACATTGTAAATCAACTACACTCTAATAAAAAATTTTTCTAAAAGTATTTAATATTCTTAGATGTAGTATGACTATGCCAGAGTCTTAATTTGTAGGAGATACAGGCTGAAACATCTGGGATCAAATACTTCAGTAAAAATATAGAGAAAATAAACATGGCAAAACATTAACCGTTTAATCTAGGAAGCAGTTATGGGATTGTTCACTGTATTATTCTTTGCATTTTTCTGTACGTGTGAAATTTTTCTTAACAAAACTGGGGATGGGGGCATGTATTACCTTTATAATTTAAAGCAGGAATTACAAGCATGTGATGGGATTTCCAAAAACTCACTTTGTACTCAAGTGTATTTTAATTTTTACAAGTATATGGTAATTTTTACAAAATGAAAATTTAAGCTAAGTTTAAGCAATTTTTAAAATAATTCAAAATTTAAAGCCATAAGACCAGTAACTACACATTAACACAAGGGTAAATGACCTTGAATAAGTGATGAACCTCTATGCTTCCCCCTCCCCACTTGTAAAATTAGGCCTCAACTATATCATAGCTTTCCCAAAAGGGTTTATCTTTAAGAGGCAGGAGGTATAGCAGGGATAAGGATCTCCTAAGCCCTCAAGGCAACAACAGGAGGGATCCATAACAAGCACAGTGGATGATGCTCTATCACCTCAACATCAGCTTTAACAGCTAGCTAAAAAGTAAGCAACTGTCAAATCTTTTCAGTGGAGCTGCTGGAGAAGTTTACAAACCACATGCTAAAGGAGTATAGCCAGGCAGACCAAATTGTTACTGACTGGTCCAGAGTGATGATATGGTAAAGCTGAGTGGTTGGCTTCTGACAGGAGCAATTAATACCCTTAAATCTCTTGTCTTCTCTGTTTAAGTGGCATCCAAGACAGCTGCAATGCTGCTATGCACACAAACTCTCAAATTAAAGCTTCATCTTTACTTTCACATCATTTTTAATGTTGGGCTCAAAATATTCACATTTTTCTAAAGTTATTACATTTTGTCAATAAAAAAGGATGAGCCTTTATCTTTAAGCATTTCAATTTTAAATTTTTGAATGGCTCGAAGAAATGTTTTAAATGTATCACATATTTATTTATGCAAATGAGGCTTCTCTTTGATGATGACTGTCAACAATTTGGAGACTGTTAAAATGTATGGAGCCTTTTCAAGCATAAAACCGACATAAACCTGATAACAGAAACAAGCTCAAATTCACTAAACTTTGAAAATATTTTTAATTGAAAAATTTTACTATTATCATCCCTTATTTTATCAGGATTATGCAAAATGT
Organism: Balaenoptera musculus; assembly: GCF_009873245.2. NCBI lineage: Eukaryota > Metazoa > Chordata > Mammalia > Artiodactyla > Balaenopteridae > Balaenoptera > Balaenoptera musculus. Next base: position 33,809,747 of record NC_045803.1, read on the forward strand.
CAAATGCTCCTTTTTCATTTCACTCCAGTGTACCATAAAAATCATCTGCTAGAGGTGGCCCTCCTATTAATTCAAACACTTGAGCCTAACCATATACCATGCACATAACTTTAGATGCTATAGAAAACACAAAAGTAAACACTGATCTCAAGGGGCTTAACAGAATACAGAATTTACTGTAATGCTTGCAACTAAGGCAACTGTATATAAGAATTGGGAGAAGAGAGGTATTTAAAATGCTGATTCCTGGGAATTCCCTGGCTATCCAGTGTTTAGGACTCTGAGCTTTCACTGCCCCGGGCAGGGGTTCAATCCTTGGTCAGGGAACTAAGATCCTGCAAGCTGCGCAGCATGGCCAAAAAAAATAATTAAAAAATTAAAAATAAATAAAATGCTGATTCCTAAGCATCACCCTACACCAAAAGAGTCGAAATCTTTGGGGAAAGAGAACAGGACACTGCATTTTAAACTTTGGAGGTGATTCTTATGCATTTTAAAGTTAGAAAACCACTGACTTTACAAATAGCTCTGGGACTAGTTTAAGGAAAGTATAGCTTGAGGCAATCTCTTGCTACTAAGATAAGGAAAGCCCCTCCCACTGATTCCTTTTTTCTCCCCTTAATTTCTTTCAGCTGGACCAAAGACAGGCCTGTAAAGACACTTTGGTTTCCCATAGCAACCTTCATAGTTATCACCTAACTTGCTCTAGGTTTAAGTACCAATAGGTACTTTAAGAAGCCAAATAGACCAGACCCAAGGCTATCAGTTTACTGAACCCCCAACTTCCAGTATTAAAAATACATAGAATTCTGAGGTCTACTAATACCAAAGTCTGACCTTGAAAATTCCCAAGTCTTAAAAGTAGCATCCTGACTAGAAGAAGCTGAGTTGAGCCTTCTTCTCTCATTCATTTTCTACAATTATGGAAATGTTCCACAACTGCACTGTTCAATGTGGCAGCTACTAACCACATGTGGCTACTTGAAATGTGGCTAGGGTGACTGAAAAACTGAATTTTTAATATTTTACTTAATTTTAACTAACCTTAGTATAAAATTAGGGGCTTCCCTGGCGGTCCAGTGGTTAAGACTCCACGCTTCCAATGCAGGGGGCTCAGGTTCGATCGCTGGTTAGGGAATTAAGATACCACATGCCTTGTGGCGCGGCCAAAAAAAAAAAAGGCCACATGTGGGTAGTGTTACCATAATGGACAAAGTTGAAAAGTACTAATGGCCCATATAAATCAGGGAAAAGTATCTACTCTAGCATCCAGAAGCAACCATTACTAATTTTCCCAGATGTCTCACTTCTTCCTTTGGTTTTAAGAGAGCTCACTATTTTCTACAGAACTTCATGACCAACTAAGCACTAACTTAAAACAAAATACATATCCTGATATTTAATATTCCTCCAGGAGGCAGGGACTCTAGATTTACACTGCACAGTTCCAAGCCATTCATCCAAAATGTTGGCTCACTTATTAAAATTTCAGTTATAATTACTGTGTACATAATAGGATAACTTATGGGAGCATAATCACAACAAACACTTAAGTACTAGAATTGTTCTAAGCATTTTACATACAGTTGACCCTTAAACAACAGGGGCTTGAAATGAAAGGGTCCACTTATATGTGGATTTTTTTCAATATAGTACTATATCCAAAGTTGTTTGAATCTATGGATAAAAAGAGCCAACTGTAAAGTTACCTGTGAATTTTTGACTTCAAAGCTGTTGGTGCTCCAACTCTCATGCTGTTCAAGGGTCAACTATATTAGTTTATTTAAACCTGATAACTCGTTGAGGAAGATATTATCCCAACTTTAAAGAGAAAGTTTAACTTGCAGCTACTAAGTAGTAGAGTTGTGAAGACATGATAATAATAGAGAAATAGATGTATGATTTTAAAAACTTGTATTATAACTTCAAAATCAATATTTTAAAGGGTCTAATTGTTTTGGGGTTTTTTTGTGTTTTTTTGGCTGTGTTAAGTCTTCGTTGCTGCACGCGGGCCTTCTCTAGTTGCTTCGTTGCGGTGCGCAGGCTTCTCATTGCGGTGGCTTCTCATTGCGGTGGCTTCTCTTGTTGCGGAGCATGGGCTCTAGGCACGTGGGCTTAGTAGTTGTGGCACACCGGCTTAGCTGCCGACTTAGCTGCTCCGCAGCATGTGGGATCTTCCCGGACCAGAGATCAAACCCGTGTCCTCCTGCATTGGCAGGCAGATGCTTAACCACTGTGCCACCAGGGAAGTCCCTAACTGTTTTAATGCCATTTCCTGATATAAATATCTCTAACCTTACAGAAAGCGATGAATAGTAAGAGCTTTAGGCCCCTAAACCCCCATCTCTGCACTTTGTCTTTTAACTCATTTCTTTTTCATCCAGGAAATGACCAACTCTTTTTTTTTTTAAGATTTACTTTATTATTTATTTTATTTTATTTATTTTTGGCTGCATAGGTCTTAGTTGCGGCACGCGGGATCTTCCGTTGAGGCATGCAAGATCTTTTGTTGCGGCGCTCGGGCTTCTCTCTTGTTGTGGTGTGTGGGTTTTCTCTCTAGTTGTGCGGGCAGGATCCAAGGTGCATGGGCTCTGTAGTTGTGGCGTGCAGGTTCCATAGCATGTGGTCCCTGCAGTTTGCGGCACACAGGCTCCCTAGTTGAGGCGCGCGAGCTCAGTGGCCCCGCGGCATGTGGGATCTTAGTTCCCTGACCAGGGATCCAACCCACGTCCCCTGCTTTGCAAGGTGGGTTCTTTACCACTGGACCACCAGGGAAGTCCTAGACCAACTGTTTAAAACATTATCAACTGAGAACTGCCTAGGTATCCATCAAAAGGGCACTGGTTAAGTAAATCATAAAATGGAATATCATTTAACACTAAAAAAAGGAGCTAGAAAGGTTGGAAATATCTATTAGGGTTTTTAAAAGCAAGTGACATGTGTATGTATGTCCTTATATGCAGAGTATCTAGAAGGATACAAACGGTAACCATAAATGCAAATTTAGATGCAAGAAGCTGAAAAGGGAATTGAACTTTTTTTCCCCACTGATAGAAAAGTAATTTTCGGGCTTCCCTGGTGGCGCAGTGGTTAAGAATCTGCCTGCCAGTGCAGGGAACATGGGTTCGAGCCCTGGTCCGGGAAGATCCCACATGCCGCGGAGCAACTAAGCTCGTGTGCCACAACTACTGAGCCTGCGCTCTAGAGCCCGCAAGCCACAACTACTGAGCCCACTCACAACTACTGAAGCCCGTGCATCTAAAGCCCGTGCTCCACAACAAGAGAAGCCACCGCAATGAGAAGCCCGCACACCGCAACGAAGAGTAGCCCCCGCTAGCCGCAACTAGAGAAAGCCCGCGCGCAGCAACCAAGACCCAACGCAGCCAAAAAAAAAAAAAAAAAGAAAACTTAGGTCAATAAAGTTTTGGTTTTTTTTTTTTTTTGCATATTCTAAGGTTCTCTATACAAAATCCCAATCTATAGAGGTCTGAACCTCAGTCACTGTGCAGAAGAGTTAATTTAACATAGAAGGCCTGAGGCTGCTATCCTTAGGAAGGCTTGCCAGGTTGGCTCTTGGCCGGTGTCAGAATTTGGATTTTGAGAGAACGAATTCCCACTCCCAGAACTAATAAGAGTGGCTCACTGTGCCTAAACTGTACCCAAAAATGTGGTTTATGTTGAACACCTGCTTTCCCTCTGGGAACCTGGAATTTTGCTATTTGGTAGGCAGAAGGTGCCTACATGACCAACCTAGGCACTGAATTTCTAATGAGCTTCCCTGCTGGGAGACATTTCATACACATATGCTGTCACAATTGCTGGAGGAATTAAATAGGTCCTGTGTGACTCCACTGGGAGAAGCACTAGGAGAGGCTCATGCTTGGGAGAATGAGCCTAGTCTTCTTTGGACTCCACCCCATACGCATTTTCCCTTTCCTGATTTTGCTTTGTATCCTTTTGCTGTAATAAATCATAGCCCTGAGTACAACCATATGCCGAGTCCTGTGAGTCCTTCTAGTGAATTACTGAACCTGAACCTGGGGATGGCAGTCCTGGGGGACCACCCCCCAACACACTCATCCTGTTACTAGCCAAGAGGAAAAGCCTTCTGAAGGTAACTGGGACTCATTTTGTGGGTTTCTTCTCTAGTCTGTGCAGAATCCATTTCAGAATTTTGCATTTTATCATAAAGACAATCCTGGAAGCTATTTGAAATAGGGAAGTGGCAGAGTCTGATTAGATAATCATCAAATCTGTTTCCTCTTCCTGGATAAACAGCTAGACTATATTTCTCAGCCTATTGCACAGGTGTGGCTAACAAACTAAGTTATACCCAATGAAATGTAGGCCAAATATGATACCAGCCACTGCTCCATAAAACCTCCTACTCACGACCCTCTGGCTCTTTCACCAGGCACCACGACCCTGTGGTTCTTTCACCAAGCACCAGCTATGTATAGAACTCCTAACATCTAGAGGAGGGTGGCAACAAAAGATGGAAGGAGCCTGGGTTCTTGAATTACTGCATAGAAGGTAACCTAAATGAACACTCTTAATGAAAGTTATCTGAGGAAAGTTATATGAGTATAAACGTCTACTTTGCTAAGCCACTGATACCTTGGGGTTGTTTGTTACAACCCTAGCCTGCTTTTGCCTACCAAAAGAGGACATGATTGGGTGAAAACTTTTAGAAGTTACTCTTGACAATGTGAAACATTGAGAAAGAAAAGAGTAGGTCACAGAGAAATTAAGACTATCGGCGGGAAAAAGAAGTGAATGCACTCAAGAGGGAACTGCAAGGATTCTAAAACTGTGAAGAATAAGGAAAGAAGTGAAGAAAGAGGAGGAATCAAACACTCACCTTTCCAGACTAAGCACGTGGGTTCCACTCACTCCTGACATGAAACAACTGAGGAAGACAAAGTGGGAAGGGCAAGAAAGATAATGAGGCATGTCTGGAGTAAAGCATACAGATGAAATCCACTGGGCAGTTAGACTTACAGTCTGAAGCATGGAAAGTATGGGCTGCTAATAACACATCTCAGTGTCATCAACATATAGATGATAGCATGGGAGAACTACAGAAATGAGAATAAGAGAGGGCCTATAGAGTAGCGGTTCCCCAACCTTTTTTGGCACCAGGGACCAGTTTTGTGGAAGACAATTTTTCTACTGGGGGGGTAGGGGGGATGGTTCGGGCAGTAATTTTGAGCAATGGTTCAGGTGGTAATGCGAGCTATGATGGGGAGAAGCAAATGAAGCTTCGCTCGCTTGCCTCCTGCTTTGTGGTGGGGAGGGGTTGGGGACCCCTGCTATAGAGAGTCCTAAGGAAGCTTAGCACTTAAGGGAAGGTAAAAAAAAAAAAAACAAAAAAGAGGAACTCAAAAACTAAAAACAGGGACTTCGCTGGTGTGCAGTGGTTAAGACTCGGAGCTCCCAATGCAGGGGGACCCGGTTCGACCCCTGGTCAGGGAACTAGATCCCACACGCATGCTGCAACTAAGGAGCCCACGCGCTTGCCTGCATGCCACAACTAAGGAGCCCAGGAGCTGCAACTAAGACCTGGCGCAACCAAATAAATAAATATTAAAAAAAAAAAAACCCTAAATACAGAACTACCATATGATCCAGCAATTCCACTCACAGGTATATGTCAAAAAAAAATTAAAACCCTAGTTCGAAAAGATACATGCACCTCAAAGCACATAGCAGCATTATTTATAACAGCCAAGATATGGAAGCAACGTTAAGTGTCCATCAACAGAGGAACAGATAAAGTAGATGTGTCCATTTATATACACACATATATAAAATGGACTATTACTCAGCCATAAAAAAAATGAGGGACTTCCCTGGTGGTCCAGTGGTTAAGACTCCGTGCTCCCACTGCTGGGGGCGTGGGTTCAATCCCTGGTCGGGGAGCTAAGATCCCACATGCCATGTGGCTCAGCCAAAAAAAAAAAAAAAAAAAAAAAAAAGAAATTCTGCCATTTGCAACAACGTGGATGGACCTACAGGGTATTAAGCTTAGTGGAGTCAAAGACAAATACTGTATGCTATCTTATATGTGAAATCTTTAAAAAAACACAAATAAATATAACAAAACAGAAACAGATTCGCAGATAGAACAAACTAGTGGTTAAAGGGTGGAGACGGATGGGAGGAGGGGCAAGATAGGGGCAAGGGATTAAGAGGTACAAGCTACTATGTATAAAATAAATAAGTTCTAAGGATATATTGTACAGCACAGGGAATATAGCCAATATTTTATAGTAATTTTAAATAGAGTATAACCTATAAAAACATTGAATCACTACGTTGTACACCTGAAACTCATATAACATTGTAAATCAACTATACTTCAATAAGAAAAAAATAAAGGAAGTCAAAAAGGGAAATGAGTGGACAGAGAGATGGAAGAAACAGTGATTAATATCAGAAACCAAGGAGAGTCCTCTTCTTAACGGTAATAAGTAAAACCTAGACACAGATAGCATCCCTAAGAGAGCTCCAAGGAAGAATCTTTGTCCACTGTGGTAGGCAGCCTCTAAAATAACCCCAATGATCCCTGCCTAATATTTACACCTTTAAGTAATCTGCTCCCCTTAAGTGTGGGCTGGACCTTAAACGTGGCTTCAAAATAAGAGAACAGAAAGTCATTTCCAAGATTAAGTTACAAGAAGACTAACTTCTGTTTTACCTCTCTCCGAGCCTGTGCTCTGACAGAAAGAAGCAAGCAGTCATGTGAGTAACCCTGTGGAGAGGACAATGTGGCATGGAACTGATACGTCCCAAACAATAGCCAGCAAGGATCTGAGACCTGCCAACTGCTACATGAGTAAGCTTGTACCCTTCAGACCCTTCTCACTACCCTTCAGACATGAGATGAGTATGGCCTGTGAATACTTGCACTGCAACTTTGTGAGAGACAGTGAGTCAGAAGCATCTAGCCAGGTTGTGCCTGTGAAATAATAAAAAGCAAAGAAGCTTTAAACAGCTAAATTTGGGGGTAATTTGTTGTGCAGCAACTGATAACTAATACATCCATAATAGTCTATGAAAACCATGGGGGGAGAGATCTTATGACATACATTTGGCGGTATAAAAAAAAAAAAAGAAACTATTATAAATTTTCAGAATTACCAACTAGGAGATCCCTAATACCTTCAAGAGAGGGACGTTAGTGGTCACCAGAAGGCAAGCAAAGACTCCCACATAAAGAGGACAAAACCATCAGGTAATAAGACCAGGGCCTAACTCAAGCCCCAGCCCCTCTGAAACCTTCCAAACACACCAGATTGTCTACAGGTTGATGTGCTGATCTACCTTCCCTTCCCTTCAGTATGCATGACACATACTGTTAAAATTTAATCACACTGTTCTCTATTGTTTCATGTGTATTATCCTTTTCATCAGTGCCTGGGGACATACCTTGGGTTTATTCCCTATCTCTTCTTTGCCACCACTCCCAACCAAACAACCAGCTTTGAGGGCATCAAAAATTTTCCATAACCCTGCTAAGTCCAATACCATATTCAATTTCTAGGTCCCTAAAATACAATTTGACTAGACTTAACAGAAAACAAAATGTAGTCAAAGTTTGGTAAATTTCTTCTACCTTCATCACCCATCAAAGGTGGAGATAATTGTCCATAATCTCATTTCAGGTTGGTTTGTCTTTAATTGTGATAGCATCACTATTTTATGTATCACTTACAAACTTTATTTGGCAGTATTTTTTCCGACATGATACATCCCAATTTCAGAGGTGTTAAAATGTTAAAAATTTGTTTTAGAATCAGTGAAACATGGTATTCCTTTTCCATATGTAGTGTTTTCACATATGCTATTGTAAAATTAAAATAATTTTAAGTAAACTTGTGACTTACCCCAACAATAGTTGGATAAAAGTTAAGTAAAATAACCCTGACAACAAATATGAACCCCAAAAGGGTATTTACTGGTATTTATAAACTAGAGGGCAATATCATCTCCAAAAGCATTTTGAAAGTGGGAGTGGGAGAGCCATTGGCATTCAATGAGAATTAAAGATGCAATAAACATCTTGCAAGGAAGGAGGACAGCACCACCAATAAACTATTCTGCCCAAACATCAATAGTGTCCTTGTTGAGAAAATAGCTTTTGCATCCACTTTCTGCAGGGTGGGCCCTACATGCGAACACCTCAAGTTTGACTTTCCACAAAGTTAACACAAAGCCAAGCACAACTTAAATCCACCAAATGGTAGGAAATAGTATACGGCTAATGTGAAGTGGCTACCAAAACTTATCAGAGAACAGTGTACACACTACTATTATGTATATTAACCTAGTCAAATACTTGTTGAGTACTTACTATGTGTCAGGTATTTGAGATACATCAGTGAACAGCCATGCATACATCCCTGCATTCCCACTGGGGGAAAGAAACAGTAATCATAAAAAATTATCAAGCATTTTAAGAAACACTAAGTACTATGGAAAAATAGCAAGGGTAAAGGTGAACCACACTGGGGTTGAGGAGGGCGGGAGGAGATTGCAAAGTAGGGTGGTCAGAGTAAGCCTTACGGAGAAAGTAGTATTTGAGATTTTAAGGAGCTCAGGGGTTTAGCCTTGCACATACCTGAGAGAAGAATGTTCCAGACAGAGGGACTGTCAGTTAATGCAAAGGCTTCCTCAGAGAGTACATGGCATATGTGAGAAAAAGCATGGAGGCCAAGTGTGGCTGAAGTAAACTTAGTGAGGGGGAGAGTGAAGACAGTAAGTTGGGGAGAAGGGGGAACATATGAAGAGGTATAGGGCAGGGCTAAATCCTGTAGGTGATAAAAGGACTTTCTTTGGCTTTTACTAAAGACAAATGGAGAATCAATGGGTGGTTTTGAACAGAAGACACAATATAATTTTTAAAAATATAAGAATCACTCCAGATGATGAACTGAGAATAAACTACAGGGGAGCAAGGGTAGAAAGCAAGGTAGATAACAGCACATTAAGAGGGAATTAGTGATTAAAACCCAAACACAGACGAACCCTACAAAGCTATACACAAATATCCCAAAACTAGGTTACTATATTAAAGTAAGTTACCATACCAACGTTTTGCGGTTGCCAGAGTCCTTTGAGGGCTTACTGATTGAAGACAAAAATCAAAATGAAATACTTTCAAGTAATTTTTACATTTTACCTTTGGACAGACAACCTCAACTTCTGTAATCTTTGGTATAATTGTCTGTTTGAAAAGGGAACAGGAATATTCCTAAAATATCCATGCCATAACAGTGGATATATATACATGGTACACTTACCTCTTCATTACCTAAAGAACAAAAAGCACTAATATGAGTAATCCAAATCAAGGACATCCCCAAATTATGTATTACTGGGCTTAGAAAGGTCTAGTGTAAAACTTTTTTTTAGAACCCAGCTGGCAAGGGATAAGGAAATATTCAAGGACATTATGGTCGACAGGTAATAAATCGGTTTGAAATGAAAGCTTTGCCAAGGATAAAAACAAATGGATCAAGAGTTGACTGGGACTTCCCTGGTGGTCCAGTGGTTAAGACTCTGCGCTTCCAATGCAGGGGGCACGGGTTCGATCCCTGGGGTCAGGGAACTAAGATCCCACATGCTGCGCGGTGTGGCCAATAAAAGGGCAACAGAACCTTAATACTAACTTTTAAAGCACATTTAATAGCCTTGTGTGGATAGTTTCACAATTTTATTTCACCTTATTTTATTTATTTACTTATTTTTTGGCCACTCAGCATGTGGGATCTTAGTTCCCCAACCAGGGATTGAACCCGCAACCCCTGAAGTGGAAGCGCAGAGTCTTAACCACTGGATTGCCAGGGAAGTCACTTCACAATTTTGGAAGAATTACTACAATCTGTACATCAGCATAGTTTAAACAATTGTATCAGCAAACAACCATTCATTTTTAAAAACTGAAAAAGTGAAAAGAGCCCAAAAAGCATGCTTACTCCAAAATCAGAAAAGAACCAAGTTCTTGATCTGAAATCAACTGAATATTCAGAAGCATCTTCCCAGTAGCATGTGTAAAATTATAAAACTATGCACTATGTATTTAAGATGACTAAAAAATAATAACAGAGTACACTTCTTAGAGCTACTTTATCTTAAAACTGTAACTACACCAGAAGAAAACTTACTCAAATTATCTGTCACAATTCAATTTACAGTGCTGAAGAACACTTTAAAACTTAAGTCGCTCCATCCTTTGAAGGCCTCAATGGAAATGCAAGTTTATTATACTGAGGTTAAGTAACGACCAGTCCCAATAATTGCAAAAGACTATCTTTTTGTCAGACTAGAGTTTTATATTTTCACACTGAAGAGATGAAAAACTCAAATCTTGTGTCTTGTCCTCCAAAAATAAGTGGCTGATCATAGATTATTCTCACCTTTTTGATGAACGATCAGATTCATAGAACTTTTCCTTGTACTGAACTTTAGCAGTACGGAAAGACAGAATCACCATTAGGCTGGAGTAGGAAAACCTGGTCTAACATTAAACTAAGGAAGTCACCTCACTTTCCTGGGCTTCAATTTCCTACAGGTGATACCATAATTCTGTATGACTAGATTTCAAAGTTTAACCTTCTAAAAGATGTCAACAGAATTATAAGTACATAGCTCCAAGAAAAACAGTCTGTGTCCTCAAAAGAAAACCAGGGTGTACTGTTTTCCAAAAGCGCCATGTTCTATAAATCCACCCAAGTGTAACAAATGAAGTATTATTCAATTACAATTCAGGGCAACTGTATGTATATGTTTGGAGGATGGGAGACTTCTTACCTACTATAAAATGAGACAACTTATAAGGCAATACATGGTAAAGGTAAGTGAAACTACCCAAGAGGAATGTAAGAAATCAATTTTGCTTAGGGAAGTCAGGGAAAAGATTATAGACAGTACATCTGAGTATGAACTAGAATGATGGATAATGTTTTGGTAGATACAGACGATGACATTCCAGATAAAAGGGGCAAAAATGTATTTGGGAACCACTGTGCAACCGTCTTTTAACTAAAGCCTAAGTTGTAATATGCTGCTATAAGTATGGAGGGATCAATACTTACACAATAAGCTCCAGGCCAAGGTACTTGAAAAACTTTGGCGTATAGGATGCCTAGTTTCAAACCAATGATTTAGTAGACAATTTGGCATTAATGTAAAGAACTAACTGTATTCCCAGAATCATTTACAATTAGAATATATTCACATATTACTTATGTAATAAAGAAATCCAATAAACAAATGATGGGGAAAAGATACTGGAGATTAGTTAGAAAGCTATTGCAGAAACGACAGGGTCTGAAACAAAGGAGTAACTATTCTTATAATGAGTCTACCAAAAAATTTAAAAGTAACATTGCATTTCAAAACTAAGAACTCTAAATCCAAGGTGACAAACTTTCAAACTAATTATCTGAAAGGGAAAATGCTGAGCTCTTAATATGAAGTTTAAGAGCAATAAAATAGTGTCTTTCACAATATGCTTTCATTCCATGTTACATTTCATATAATTAGTCCAAAAAACAAAAAAACCCAAAAAGCACAACAATAAAACCAACACCTCTCCTGCAGACAGTTTAACATCTCATTCAACATTTTAATTTAGCCTAGAGGTGTATCCTGAGCCTTCCAGCATTAAAGACAGAAATGCATTTCTTTCCCCCAGAAATGCATTTCTTAAACCTACGCTCCACACTCCCAAAGGCTGCATTTCCTTCCAATCTCAACACAGGATTTCAGATTAAGTCTACACCTCTAATTAGCGACTTCTCTAACAATGCTTTCCAACGAATAATTTGCTTTATTTGCTTTGCTACATTCTTGCAAATGTATGAATGAAAAGTATGTTAAAATTAACTACTGTGTACATATAGGGTGCAAAAGTTTTTGAGCCCATTTTAGTTTTGAAACATGCTTCTTAAAAACTGTGAGCAAACAGAAAAGGAACTGCTGGATCTTTCTTTATATAAGGTCTTAAAATAAGACTCAGTAGGGTGCCATTTTGAAACTTCCCAGCAGGAAGTTCAGTTTGATCAGACGGCTGGTTAAGAAATGCTTCAACTAATAATATGAACTGACTTGAAAGTTAGCTTTGTTCTTTTACAAAAGAATATACCAAGTTCATAGCAGGTACTGTTTTTGTTAATTCAAGAATCATAAACTTCTCATGAAAAATAAGTGTCTTGATATATCTGAGCATTCAATTAAAATTACTGTGATAAATTCTCTTCCAAGGTATTGAGTACCAAAGATCTGTTACGTGGTAGAATGAAATAAAGACTCAAGTTCATAAATTTAAATTGGCTAAAAAGAAAGCTTTTCATAACTAGATCAGAATCTAACCAAAAACATACTTGGAAAAAGCAAGGATAATTTGAGATTAGTCTTTAAACATGTTGTCAAGAAATAGGAAGCATTTCTTCTTCTGTCCTCACAATTGTTTTTGCTTTTTTTTTTTTAATGACTTAACCCAAAGTTAGGAGGACATCACAGTACTTAGCCTGACAAGATCCATATTAAAGAGATTGGGATGTAAAACCCCAGCAGAAATTTAAGAGACCATAAAGAAAGAAGCTAAGCCAGAGATCCATTCGAGTGAGTTACGAACCAAAAGCATTTCAGTTCTGTTCCACCATAATGCCACAAAAGGCTGCCTTAAAACTTCTAAGATTAGGATCTTAGGCAAGAAAGGGTAATACTTTGTTATTGATGGTCAAATCTTGGTGCCTTGATTCTAGACTTAAGTTTCCACGGAAGGACTTGGGCCCCCACTTGTTGAAAAGGGACCAACTCTCTAAACAAGTTTTATCATCATGGGACCTTTTCAGTCAAAGCACAACTAGATGTCTAAAACTTCATGTATCATCAGCTCATTTTCTCCTCAGACAAGATAACAATCTGCAGTGTCCTACAACAGGATTATTTAAACTGATACCATATATTTTATTAATAGCTAAAATACTACACTGCCAATCTTTGGATGGGTAGGAATGTCAACCTGAGCACATTAAACCCAAATACTTCTACACAAACAAGTTTGTTCTTAATCTGTTTGACCTATTTCCTGATTTTGTACGTGTCCAACCATTTTTTCATCCGTGTATCCCTACTCCTATCAAACGGACTGTCATGAGGCAAATGTTCAGAATTTTTTTCGCAAAAGGTAATCAACTACACTCAATTATTAACTGGTCAAATAAACTCCCCAAGGCAATCGAATTTTAGAGAAATAAAGAGGAAGACTAAGTGCTATTACTCACTTTCAGGAAAAAAGTACTTTTTATTAGAGTCCTAAAAACTGTAACGTTTGAATGACTTCAAAGGGCAAGGTTTCTGCTCGAAGTTTACTTTAAACACATTTCCAAACCCACAGATATTAAGCATTAAAGCTTCATCCTAGTGAGGGTACTCCTCTGTGGGAGCCCGGTGGGGTGAAATCTGCAGAGGGGGTGGTACTGAAAAAGAACACCTGTGCGTTTGGCCTTACGGAACCCTCTAGTAAGACCTGTAGTAAGTCTCTCTCTCACCAGCGCTGAGGCCTACAAGTGCTCGGCTAGGAAGCGGGCACTTCCCACGGATTAGCGGAACCGCCACTACAGCACAGACACGGGGCCCGGTGGGTGGGGGCCGACTTTGGAGACGGAGTGAGCGCCCGGGCGCGCGAGTGGAACAAAACCTGTGGCAAGAAGTAATGAGGAAGTGCTCTCTCCCGCCCGCCCCTCCCACCGGCGGACACCCGAAACACCCGGGGTTTGACAACGTGCTGGGGGCGGGGGAGGGGACTGGCAGTTCCAGGTCCGCCCAGAGGAACTGGGAGCCTGTACTCCAAACACGGGCCCCTCGCCCCCGGAGCTAGGCCTGCGGGGCCGATGCCCGCTGCACCCATCCGGCAGTTGAGGAGCTCGTGGGGTCTGAGAAGGGTGCAGTCCGCGCGAACCGAGGCCCAGCCGCCCCCACCGCCGCCCTCAGAGCCTCCAGGCCCGGGCCGGGGGCCATCCCGGGTCTCAACCCGCGCTCTGCCCTCCGCTTTGTGGAGCCTTCGCCTCGGCCTCTTCAGAGCCCGAAGACTCTACAGCCGAGGGGAAAGAGTCCTCCCGCTCTCGCCTCTCCACTTCCCCGTCCCGACTGCCCCTCACACAGCGGAGCGCCGGGAAACGCTCCCAGTGGCCCCAGGACCACCCCCGTTCCTTCCCGCACCGGCACCCGCTTTCCGTAGCTGACACCGCCCGCCGGCCCCAGCACCCGACCCCAGCCCACCTCACCTTAGGCGGCTCCGGCGGCGCTGGACACAGGAAACTCCTGGGTCCCCGACTCCGGCTCTCCTCGACCCCTCTTCGGTTAACTCCGCTTGTTTCTCTACAAAATGGCGCCGGAGGTCGCGCGCTCACGTCGCGGCCTTTCCCCTCCCCGTTCCCATTTCATCATTCGCTGCCCGCCCGAGGAAGGAGGGCCCCAGCACCAGCCAATGATCGTACCCCCCCCGTGGCTCCTGCCCAGTCACCGACGGGTGCCCGCGGATTTAAACCAATCACACACTATCACTTGCAGAAGTCAAGGAAGAAACCAGGCTCCTGCTAGCAACTACCAATCCAGACTCCTACTTCGCGGGCTTTGGCCAATTGCCGCTCATCAGTCCCCAGGGACGGGAGTAGGAGCCCTTGCGCCTGCGCTCGAGACGAGGGCCAATGGGGAGACGAAGATAACTTCGATTTGGGGTTTTACGGACTTCCCACCTGCCCTCGAGGTCGTCGACCAATGGGGGTCTGGCATTGCCTCTGAGAAACAATAAATAAAGGAGAGGGCCCTTAGATCCTCGCCACCTTGTGCGGGCACTACTCTGAGTGAGAGGGAAAAACAGCCTTCCAATACTCTCCTTCCCCTTTCGAATTGTCAAGTCTGGTAGACCACCGGGCTTCCCAATCTTAAACATTTCCCCACCCCCCCACCCCCGCCCGCCTTGTCTATTTGGCGGGGAACGCCAGCTACGAGAAAGCAAACCAGCCTGTAACTAGAGTGGTGGCGCTTTGCATCCTGGGATATGTAGTTCCCCCTCCCCGTTCCTGTCGCAAAAGTAGTGCGAGTTCTTCCGTCACTGACTGCGCCCTAGGAGGAGTAATGCGTGCTGGAGAACGTAGTCCCCCAGGTTCCCGTTTGTCCTATCCCGCCTCACTTTCGTGAAGAGAACTTTCCCATCTATTTCTGCCTGTTGAAGAAGGGACTCCTTACAGAGAGGTAGGAAGCTCAGTCTCTTTTTGGCTTAGTCCCTGGAAGTGGTATCAGAAAGAATACTTATGCCCTTAGCTCTCGGGAGAAAGAATAGAGAAACATATTTTTTTAAAGATTTTGTGGTCACGTGTTCCTAGCTGAGTGTGGGAGGAGTGGAAGGAAGTGTTGACTGGTGGCTCTTTTAAATTTTGAAAAAACTGTATCCTCATCACCCCGTCCTGAGGCTATGCTGGGTTGCTTGTCTCCTAGCCATCTCTTTCATACTATCTTTTGTGTCTAAAAATACTTAAAAAAAAAAATTATGGTAAAAACACATAGCATAAAAATTACCATCTTAGCTGTTTTTAAGTGTACCGCATAGTAGTGTTTAAACTATATGCATATTATTGTGCAGCTGATCTCTAGAACTTTTTTATCTTGCAAAACTGAAACTGTATGCCCATCAAACAACTCCCCATCTCCTCCTTCCAATCCTTGGCAACCACCCTTCTATTTTCTAAGAGTTTGACTACTTTACATACCTCATATAGGTGGAATCATGAAGAATTTGTCTTTTTGTGACTGGCTTATTTCACTAACGTCCTAGAAATACTTTTTGACACCTGCCCATTCCTTGGTTGGAGGCTAACTCTTTCAGCAAACATTTACTGAGTGGTGATTTCAAACAACTGTAGGATACCCAGGGACCCCACATACAGCAAGGGCAAGAGTTGCTTCAGTCCTGTTCATAGCTGTATCCCAGCACCTAGCACAGTGCCTGGCACATGGTAGACATGTGAGCAAATAAATGTTGAAAAATCAGGAAATGGAGAAATGGACTTAAAACATTATAATATTAGTGATAGAAGGCCCCCTAAACAGACCAAGGATGAGGAATAAGTCCCTTCTATACCTTGTTGCTGTATAAAATTGCTAAAACCTCTGTGGATAGCAGAATTTTGGCCAAATTTATCAAAACTGAAAATGCACAGACCCATTGACCCAGTGTCTAGGATTTATTCCACAGGTGAATATTGCAGATTTGTACAGAGATGAATATATAAAGATATTCACTGATGCATTGTTAATGGAGTCCCAAAAGATTGGACACAATAGGGAAGAGGATAAATAAGTGTATGGTACTGTCATACAATGGAATACTACAGAGTTTTTAAAAACCGTGAGGTAGTCTATAGGTACTGATATGGAATAATTCAAAGATTTATTGTTAAATTTAAAAGTTAAGTGCAGAAAAAAAAAACAAAACAAAAAAACTGATGGTATAATCAGTATGTTACCATTTGTGTAGGAGAAAATAACTGTATTTGTATTTACATATAAATAAATGCATAAAAAGATTTGAAAAGGTACATCCTTTCCCCAAACTGACACCAGTGGTTATCCCCAGGGAGGGGAGTGGAATGAGGAAGGGTAAAGGGAGCTTTTGCTTTTTGTTTTGTGTATTACTATATTATTTGAACTTTTTGCAAAGAGGACGTAGTCATGTTTTATTTGTATAATTTAAAATAAAAATTTTTTAAAAGGAGACAGATAATGACACCCATAGAGGTCAACTATCTAAGATCAATTCTGTAATTCTACAATTAATTCAGGTCTCAGACATAGATCTCCTAAAGTAAAGTCAGTTGAATGAAATAAAGCTGTGTTGCCTTTCCCCACTTCCGCCTGTCTTTATACTGAGGCTGCTCTGGGAGACCCTTCCGCCCACTGCCAGTGCCACCCTCCCACCCCCCATCCTCACCCCCAACTACACCAACACCACTGCTAGGATTTGATGCGCCTTGGGGACTTAGCCTAGTACCTGCAGGATTCGCACAATAAATAGCCTGGAGATCAGAGTCCTTCAACTGTGTGTTGTCAAGAATTCTAGGTGGCTTCTATCCCTGCTAGAAAAGAGAGAGACTCATAGAATGTTTACAAATTGGAAGGGTTAATGGAGATCACTTAGTGTACTTTTTTCACTTTACTGAAAGACGTAGTTGGAAATCATGCCCAGACAAACTAGTTTACTAGAGACCTTCACAAAGGACTCACTGCATCACCTGGTAACTCAGCAATTATGTGTTCTGAGGTTCAAACATATTTAGAAACAGGATATTTTTACCAGCTGTTAATTACTCACCTGGCCTCTTTCCTCAGCCTTCTTCCAATCCTTCACCCCCAATTAATTGTGCTTCCCATGCTCTGGAAGAACTATACAAACTCTTTTAATTGTTTCCCAAAATAGCCTGGAGAGGGAAATGTAAGTGCTAGGAAACAAAAGCCTTATTGAATTGGCTTGGGGTGGAGGCAAAAATACCTAGAAGACAAAGGACTTTGAGACTTTGAGATCTGTGCAAACTGTGTTATAAAATGTTTGGTGCTTGAATGAAGAAGAGATACAAGGCCTTTTTATTCAGTGTTCTTGTTTTTCAGTCCCATTTATCAGAGAGTCAGTAACTTCAATTTACAGTAGTTTTGTTTTGTTTTGTTGTGTTTTGGCTGCGTTGCATAGCATGCGGGATCTTAGTTCCCCGATCGAACCCATTCCCCCTGCAGTGGAAGCATGGAATCCTAACCACTGGACCACCAGGGAATTCCCAATTTACAGTAGTTTTGACTGTCTTATCCAAAGCAACTCACTGACAGCCTAAATCTAAATTCTGATCTCCTTCCATACCATCAGCAATGCCTAAGCTCCAAACCTTCTGGCTCCCTGGGCACCCAGGCTTTGGTATGACTTTGGTGGCTCTACCCTGATGGGAGGATGACCAGGGAGGCACATTGCAAAAAGCCCATTGAGGAATTCAGAAACCCAGGCCCAGAACCAGGCTGTGCCCCTAACTTTCTGTGTAACCTTGGGAAAGTCGTTTCCCCTCCCTGCACTTCTTTTTCCCTCTTTACTATTCTGAGGATATTGGATTTGGCTCCCAAAGTGTGTTCTGTGGACTCCTAGGAAGCCAAAGACTTACTGTGTGGTCCTGGAATTCTTATGTGCACATAGGTTTATTAATCAACTAATATACTCTAAAAGTAAAACTTTATATGCTTTATCTTACCCACACCTCAAGACCCTGTTGGGTAGGGACCCCATTTTACAGATCATAAAACTGAAGCTTAGAGAGGAGCAGCTTCGTCAGTTGAAGGACACCTGCAGTGGGGTCTGTGCGTTTTGGAAGATTGAAATCATGGCAGGTCCAGAAACTGATGCCCAGTACCAAAGTACCAAACTGATGCCCAGTGATGCTCCTTTTTTCACTGGTATCAAAAAATATTTCAACTCTTACACTCTCACAGGGAGAATGAATTGTGTACTGGCCACATACGGAGGTATTGCTTTGATAGTTTTATACTTTAAGTTAAGGTCTAAAAAAACTCCAGCTGTGAAAGCAACATAAATGGATTCTCAGCTGTACCTCATCTGTTAAGTTCCCATGCCTGAAGAAGCTAATGTCAGCTCATCATGTGATACTCAATTTGTACAATAAATTATGAACCTGGAAAAAAAAACAAAAACTGAAGCTTAGAGAGGTGAATCACTTGCCCAAGGTCACATACCTAGTCAATGGCAAAGCAAGCCTTGCAACCCAAGCTCTCTGACTTCAGGGCTTACATTCCCAGCCACCATCCTCTAAGACTTTGTTTGGAAACCCCCGTGCCTAGGTGATCTCCCAGCTGTCCTGTTCAGTGGTCCAGTAGTGATCAGATATTTTCCAAGCCAAAAAATGTGATGCATCGTCTGATAGGGTGTTATAAATGAGTGAGACAGATTCTGAAAATACTGCCGTGAGTTTAGTGTTTTCCAGTTGAGTTTACATTTGAATTTTTAGATTCTCTCTCCTTTTTTTTTTTAAATTTTACTTATTTTTGGCTGCGTTGGGTCCTCGTTGCTGCGTGCGGGCTCGCTCTAGTTGCGGCGAGGGGGGCTACTCTTCGTTGTGGTGCGCAGGCTTCTCATTGCGGTGGCTTCTCTTGTTGCCGAACACAGGCTGTAGGTGCGTGGGCTTCAGTAGTTGTGGCATGTGGGCTTAGTAATTGTGGCTCACGGGCTCTAGAGCACAGGCTTAGTAGTTGTGGTGCATGGGCTTAGTTGCTCCACGGCATGTGGGATCTTTCCGGACCAGAGATCGAACCTGTGTCCCCTGCATTGGCAGGTGGATTCTTACCCACCGTGCCACCAGGGAAGTCCCTAGATTCTCTCTTTAATAGGGGATTTTGTCCCAAGACTGTGTAGGAAACTCCTGACTTTTTTTTTAAGATTATTTATCCCTCTGTCTCTTTTCATGAGAGAGCAGGGAAGAAGCTAAGAGGAAAAAGGAAAAGCCACAAAGCATCTCCTCTGGTTCATGGTTAATTTAACACTGAGTGGATGCTTGCAAACAAGTTAGAGCAGGTCTGAGAATCCTACCTGGGCTTTAGACAGATTCGTGGACCTTAGGATTATTGATGGAATTCTTCTGAGCTGGACAGAGTCTGTATGACTCTGCTGTAACTTTCTGTGTCCTCCCTGATTACAGACCTGATATTTGAGATGATTGCCTGAAACCTGGACCATTAGTCTGAACTCATCATCCTCCGCCCATCTGGGCCCCTGCCTTGGCAGATAGTTCTCGTTTAGTACTACAGACTTCTCTGGGCACTGTCTCAGCCCCTCAGCCCCCAACTTACACTTAACATCGTTTACCTAGCACCCGTCTCTACTGTCATCTTAGAGAGGTAAACTTACAAGATATCCTGAACTGAAGGTGGGAGGGGGCAATAAGTTGAGCATTGTCTTCCAAATTCCTCTTTTTTTAGGGTGGAGGGCCGCACCTCCCGGCTTGCAGGATCTTAGTTCCCCAACCAGGGATTGAACCAGGGCCTCAGCAGTGAAAACCCAGAATCCTAACCACTAGACCAACCAGCGAACTCCCCTTCCAAATTCCTCTTGACCATTCCATACTTCCTTCTGTAGGTTATTAAGTCCATCAGACATTTAATCTCTTCCAAATACAGTATAGAGTCTTGGAAGTCTGAAAAAAAGAGGTCTCTGTCTTTCAGATGTTTACAGTCACTCTTTGGAGGAGCAAAAGACAGACCAGGTAATCATTAGTGAACAATTCAAGCCTGTATGTTACCTATGGAATGAATAGGTCAATAATCTAAATGCTGGAAGCTGATCCAGGAGAAATACTTTTGCTGGAATTCTTCCAGGATATGTAGCTTAAAACAGTGCCCCCTCCCTGAACCCCAAAAGGGAAGCTTACCAGCCACCCACACTGGCCTGAAAAGGACTTTTCATGACCAAGAATCCCTGAATTCAAATATATTGGGGGCCTCTGAACAGCTTTCAATACTTCAAAAAGCATAAGAAAATCAAATATTTGTCCTTCCCCACACTACCCCCCCCCAGAAGCTACAGCAGCTATCATTAATTAGCTCATCATATTTGGTAGGCAAAAATCTTCCAAAATTCAGAATCCGTAGGGAAAATAATGGGCAAACATCTTTGGAATAAAATATTGGGGAATCTCTACGGAGGCCCATTTCAACCCCCAAAAATCTGAGCCTAATTAGCCTTATTCACTGACCTGAGGATGAGGATAGGCCCATATTTGTCATTGTAGCCCTGTGGTTTTAGAGTAGTCACAGATTGTGAAAGAAAGGACAAACTCCAGGTTCAAGTAAAAAAGAAAGCATTTTGAATAATGTCATTCAAGCTGCTATAACAAAATACTATAGACCCAGTGGCTTATAAAAACAGAAATTTATTCCTCACAGTTCTGGAGGCTGGGAAGCCCAAGATAAAGGCACCAGCAGATTCAGTGTCTGGGGAGAGCCCACTTCCTTGTTCATAGATGTACATCTTGCTGTAACCTCACATGGTAGAAGAGGTAAGGGAGTTCTCTGGCGTCCCTTTTATAAAAGCATTAATCTCATTCATGAGGGTTCCACCCTGATGACCTAATCACCGCCCAAAGGCCTTACCTCCCAATACATCACACACACCCCTCCACCACCAGGGCAGAACCCTCATTTCTTCAACAGATAGTCATTGATTAAACAACAGCTGTGTCCTGGAACATAGCTCAGAGCAGAATAGGCACTTCAGGTGTCTGTGCAGGTTGATGTAGCTCATTATCATCTGCTCAGACTAGCAGAGAAGCCAACTGTCAAAGAGTCACAAATGTGATAAATGTTAACAAATGGGGAACATAGGGAGTTTTGGGGAGCCTGCAGCCCAGTCCGGGGATTCAAGGACTCTCTAAGGATGTGAAAGGGAGTAGGAGTTCTCTAAACAGAGTGGCAAATAGGGAGTACATTCCAGCAAAGAGCTAAGCCTCACAGAGATGATACTGGCATCTCTGAAGAATTAAAAGACCAGGAAGGTTGGAGCCTACAGAGGCAGCCAGAGGACGATTTAAGCCTCTGTGCTCAGCCCTTTATCCTAAGGGCTCTGGGAGCCTTTGAAGGGTTGGATGGAACAGCTGACATGCTAATATTTGCACTGTTTGAAGGTCACACTGGCTGGGGCATGAAGAAAGGACTGGTGTCTAGCCAGAGAAGTTGCTGGGAGACTAGCCAGGAGGCTACCTCAGGAGTCCAAGGGAATGGAGCGAAGTGGGGTCACGAGAGATGAGGGAGGTCAAAGTGTCGGGCTTTGGCAACTGATGGAGTGTGAAAGGTGAGGGAGAAAAAGTGAAGGATTGTCTGCCCTCGGGTACCTCCTTCCCCCCACCTCAACTCCGCCGCTTGATGCAGGGAGACTGGAGGAGCAGGTGTGGAGGCAGACAGTGAGTTCAACTTGAAGGTGCAAGTGTTTCACACAATCACGCTGTGGGCTAAAGCTCTGGGCCGCTGAGAGCCAGAACTGCTGATGGAAGCACTGACAAGCCGGCTTGGTTGCCCTGGGGGAGCCTTCAGAGAGCAGAGGCCCGGGGGACCCCCAGAAGAGCTGTGCTCAGGCTCCTGGTTGAGGAGGGAAGAGTCTCCAGCATGCTGGGAAACAGCCCAACCCAGGAGGCCTGAGGACTGCTGGAGGCTGAGTGAAGTCACAGAAGCCAGAGGACTGAGGGACTCAATGTTTTTGAGCAGTCAAGCAGGGAGGAGGGTGACAAGGCCTTGGGCTGGGTGACCTCGGAGAGAGCCTTTTCTGTGGCTAAGAGGGGGCTTAAGCCAGATGGGATCCGGCTGCAGAGGAAAGCTGTAGCTGGAGGGCAAAGGAGGGTTTGTTGTTTTTAAGATAGAGGGATTGGGGCACATTTAAATGCTAATAAAGTTCTTTTGGAAAGAAGTTATCTCTCCTCCCTGTGATCTCTCCTCCCTGGAGTGCAGTTTTAGACAGCTGGAGGGCCAAGGTCTTCTTCTTTGTTTTTGAAATACTTGGGCTTTGATCTTCTTCAGTCCTCCTTCTCCTGAGGGTTCTTCTCCAAGGCAGAAGGTATCCAGCAACGACGCCCACTTAGAGCTGCCTGGGAAGTGACTCTTCCTCTGGCTGTCGACTTCTGGAAGAAGAAAGGGCTGCAGCCATCCCACCCCCACCCAGGCCGCCCCAGAGTCCACCCTCCCCCTGGGGCATCACGTCCTCACTGGCTGCTTCAGGGCCTCCACAGACCTCTCCCCACCCACGAAGTTGGAGCCAGGTCAATGTCCCCTTCATGGACAAGGGCTCAGAGGTCATTCTGCAGCAGCTCCCAGGGGAAAGGGACCATGTCCTTGTACTGCCTCTGGTACTGAGGGCAAACCTGGGCGCTGCAGGCAGAAGCAGCTGAGGATGTCCAGACAGCCCACGTCTACTCCGGGAAACTGGGAACTGGGATTCCTGGAGCCCGTTTTCAACCTTGCCTCTTAATCAGCAAAAGCTTGCCCGTAGATATGGGCCTATCCACTCTCCCAGGATAACGATTCTTTCCCACACCCTGTGCCTGGGCTCTAGGACCCCCACCTCCATCCCATCTTCCAATTGCAACAGGTGCCTCTCCCTCATCCATTTCTTCTTTCAACAAATATTTCAGTGTTTACTGTGTTCTGTCGTGGTCCGAACGTGGGTTGGAAAAGAATTTCCAGACACAAAGCAGAATGTAAAGAGGTTAGAATTTATTAGAGGGAATGGTCACTGCCAGAACAGCAGGCCAACTTCCTAGTAGTCTGAGAGAGCCAACCCCGAACATGTGCTATTAGTCAGTTTTTATAGCCCTAAAACAAAGAAATGGTCCGAGGTGAAATGTTTGTTTTCTGATTGGTCGAGGCACATATACCTTCCTTCTTTAGAGTGGGAGTGGGACAGGACAGATGCCTTTCCTTATTTGGGACGAGAGAGGAACAGGTCTCGTAGCCCAGGGGGGCTCAGGAATTTCGTACCCATCGCAACATGGCGATAAGAGTCCGGTAGGGTATGTAACGCTGAAACTTTTTCAGGCAGGGTTGTCCGTTGTCCTTGGAGCACCACACGTTCCAGGCACTATTACAGGTGCTGGGATCCTAGTAGTGAACCAACAGCCTGCCCTACCCTACGTCTTAGTGTCAGCTATCTCTGCCCTACCTCTCCCCAAGAAGGCCCGCCAATCTTGGGAGATCATATCCACGCTCTCGTGCCTCTACCAGTGGCTGCTAGATCTCCTCGGGCTTACCTGCACAGTTGCCAGTCAGGGAGGGAGTTGAGGGTGTGGCTCAGCTACAGGTATGTGGTACGGCCTGGATACATTCAGGCACCCCAAGGACGGGGCTGTCGGGAGGCTGGAGGCAGAGAGTATGGAAGGGGTTATGGGGTTGAAAGCCTCAGATATTCCCTCCCACCATCCCATTTTCCATGCCAGTCCCCCAATACTTGGTGAACCTCATAGAGATGCTATTTGGGGATCCCACAAGCTCGTCCCATGCTCTACAGCCCTGAGCCCCTTCTGTAATTCTGCTCATCCCCTTCCCATGCAGACTAAGTCCTTCTCTCTCTCTAGAATCCTCTTCTGTAAAACAGAAGAGTTGGCCTAGATGATCTCAAAGCCCTTTCTGTCTGGAAGTGTTCTGACTTCCGCAGCAGCCCCTGGTCCACCCTGTACTCCAAATGGGAGTCGTAAGGGAGAGTTATCTGGAGAAGGCAGGCTAGAGAGAGGAGGGCAGCCAGGCCACTCTGCACGTCTTCCTCTCTCACCATCACCACATGATAGTCCCAGGAAGTAAGGATTCCAAGGACACACCTGTCCTGGTCAGGGGACCCTGGGGAAGTGCTGCCTGTCCCCCCATTCCCACCATCCTGAGCACCCCACATTCTGATCTCTTTCAGGCTCAGACCATGCTGTCCACAGTCCAAGGCTGCCCTAGGTAAGCTTTTTTTAAAAAATATTTATCTATTTATTTGGTTGCACCAGGTCTTACTTGCAGCAGGCAGGCTCCTTAGTTGTGGCATGCGAACTCTTAGTTGCAGCATGCATGTGGGATCTAGTTCCCTGACCAGGGATCGAACCCAGGTCCCCTGCATTGAGAGCGTGGAGTTTTATCCACTGCACCACCAGGGAAGTCCCCAACAAATTGTTTTGTTTTGTTTTTTAAAGAATCAAATTTATTTATTTATGTATTATTTTTGATTGCGTTGGTCTTTGTTTGTACACACGGGCTTTCTGTAGTTGTGGCGAGCAGGGACTACTCTTTGTTGCGGTGCACAGGCTTCTTATTGTGGTGGCTTCTCTTGTTGCAGAGCACGGGCTCTAGGCGCGCAGGCTTCAGTAGTCGTGGCTCACAGGCTGTAGAGCGCAGGCTCAGTAGTTGTGGCACACGGGCTTAGTTGCAAGGATTGAACTCGTGTCCCCTGAATTGGCAGGCGGATTCTTAACCACTGTGCCACCAGGGAGGTCCCCCCAACAAATAGTTTTTAAGTGCCTGCTATGTGCCAGGTGTTGGGAATATAGCAGCAAAAAAGCAAAGTTCCTGCAGTCATTGATCTTGCATTTAAACAGGGGGTTGTGACAAACAATAATACTAAGGAAATAATGTTAAGCAGTCTAAGTGCTATGAAAAGAAATGGAGCAGAATAAGGTGCTGGAGTGACAGAGGTGGGAAGGCTGGGGAGGTGGGCAGCTCTTTTTGTTTGGGGAGACCTCTCTGATAAAGGATCTGATAAAGCAGAGACCCGAAAGAAGTGAGGGAGGAAACCACACAGACATCTGGTGGCAGAGGGTTCCAGGCAGGAGACCACAAAGTACAAAGTCCCTGAGGCTGAAGGTTGGTGAGTCTGTAGCTGAGGCTGAGCAGTGGGAGAGGAGGAGTAGCAGAAAAAGAGGTCAGAGAGGAGCCAGAATTGTGGGGCCCTGCCAGCCATGCTAGGTGAGGACTTTGGCTTTCATCCTAGTAAGAAGAGAAGCCATAGAAGATTTTGAGCTGAGGATGTGAGCTGACCTTAGTTTTAAAAGGTTACTGCAAGAAGAAGAGTACAGGAGAGCAAAGGGGTGGGGCGCAGCAGGAATCTTCAAATTAGAAGGATGTAATAGTCCAGGCAAGAGATGATGGTGGATTGGACTAGTTGCAAAGGTGGAGAGAAGCATTACCTCTAATAATTATCTCCAGACTACAGGGCACAGCACTCACCATCTCCCATCCCACCTCACCAACCAGTTACTGGGGTGGCCACGTTGACCCTGGTATCTTCAGAAGAGGTTGCTCGTGTCAGCAGCGTAAGGCCCCTGGTAGCCATGTGCCCCTCAGCAGGGTGAGTAGAGGTTGCAGATGTTGAGGGCAATGCCCTGAATCATACCATAAGCTTCCAGGACCTGCAGAGAGGAATCAGTCCAAGGACTTTCCAGGGTTGAGGGTAAAAACACAATTTGCTACTCTTTCAGGCACAGGGTCTGTTGACTGGGACACCTAACATGGTGAAAACGGCCAGCAAAGCATGAGGGACTGAGCCTGTGCCCTCTGGCCTCTTGAGTTGGGAGGCAGTCTTGGAGCTGACCCGGGGGGACACATCCGTGCCATAGCACAGGGAGCTGAGGGCACTGCTGCTACCCTCCTCGTGGGAGAGAGCTACCAATTGTAAACCAGTGCCACCAAGTCAGTGGGCTGGATTATGCTCTAGAGGCCAGGATTCACAGTTTTTTTTTTTTTAAGTTTTTTCTAAGTTTTTTTTTTTAAGTTTTGACCCCGTTTAGATAGGGCCGAAGGCTCTGTGGTCCTCTTTTCTCACCCATGCCTACTCCTAGTGGTATTCCACTATCTCCACGTGGGCATGCACGGCAGGAACTTTGCAAGGCTGCATGGCAGGCAAACCCTTGGCAGAAATCTGGAGTTAGATTGCCCAGTAACCTAATTTGAAAATCAAAATTTGGTGAGCCATGATTGCTCCCTGTGTACAATAACCCTTTGTCAAGGGTCAAAGGAAAATGTGAGGCATTTGCCATTTTGGGTTCTGGCAATGGCTAATCAGAACCTTGAGGGCCCAGCACCAGCCCCGGGAGCAGAGGCAGAAACACTGCTCTGGGAAGGTCATCCCCTCAGAGTTGTCATTCCCCTTGAGACCACCTGCTGTTTATTTGGTTTAAAAAAATCATAGAGTGCTGAAGTTTGCACTCAGATTTGCATCATTTGCATTCAGATATGCACACCCTCTTGGGAGGAAGAGACAGGAGTGGTGTGACAGCAAATACTGGGGGGAGGAACTGTGGACAGTCCTATCTCCTGTGTCAGAGAAAATGTTATCTCTGATGTGGATCAGGGCCTATCTGCTAAGTGTTTTGCCAAGGCCTTTGTAGGTTTCTTCTGGATTAGGGCAGGGTAGGGGGCAGAGTTGGAGGCCCTATGGGGAGACCACACAGCCCAGGGGAGAAACCCTGTCCTTGGACACAAAAAACCTGAATTCTAGTCCACAGTCTGCCCCTTACTGTTTGGAAGGCGTTGGGGTAGTTTGTTGTCCTGTAAAATAAGGAGGAAATATTGCCTGAATTTTTAAATGAGGACAGCATATTGTATTTGCAATTTAAAAGCAATGAGAAACAAGAAAAAAAAGTTTTACATTTTTTTATGTATTTACATTTTTTTCTAGTTTTATTGAGATATAATTGACACAACATTGTATTAGTTTAAGGTATACACCATAATGATTTGACATATGTATATATTGCAAAATGATTACCACAATAAGTTTAGTTAATATCCATTACCTCACATAGTTACAGTTTTTCTTCTTGTGATGAGAATTTTTAAGATCTACTCTCCTAGCAACTTTCAAATATACAGAACACTATTATTAATTATAGTCACCATGTTGTACATTACATCCCCAGGACTTATTTATCTTTTTATTAATATATATAAATTTATTTATTTTATTTATTTTATTTTTGGCTGTCTTGGGTCTTCGTTGCTGCGCACAGGCTTTCTCTAGTTACTGCGAGCAGGGGCTACTCTTCCGTGCAGTGTGTGTGCTCCTCATTGCGTTAGCTTCTCTTGTTGCGGAGCACAGGCTCTAGGCGTGCAGGCTTCAGTAGTTGTGGCACGAGGGCTCAGTAGTTGTGGCTCGCGTGCTCTAGAGTGCAGGCTCAGTAGTTGTGTTGCACAGGCTTAGTTGCTCCGTGGCATGTGGGATCTTCCCGGACCAGGGCTCGAACCCATGTCCCCTGCAATGGCATGCGGATTCTTAACCACTGCGCCACCAGGGACGTGCCCTTATTTATCTTATAACTGGAAGTTTGTACCTTTCGACCATCTTCAGAAATTTCCCCAACCTCTAGAAATAAGAATTTTTAAATCCCCATGTGAGTCCCACTAATCTGCCTGCCTCACAGGGTTGCTGTAAACTGATTGGGGGGTATGCTCTGTGTGTGTATGTGTGTGTAAGAACAGCTCTGTGCACTGGGGTTCTGAGCTCTTTTCCTTTGCTCTCCCACCAGCTGAGGAGGAGAGAGGTGCCCTCTTTCCAACCCTCACCGAGGAGAGGGGTGACTCACCCCATTGAAGCAGTTGTCCTCTGTGGTATAAAAGCAGAGCAGTAGTAGGTGTTGAGGGAAGTCCAGAGGCTGTGGACTGAGACCTGGAATCAGGCAGTGAGGGTGTGGCCACGTGGGCTCACCTCCACTCCCAGGGCAGTTACTCCATTTCCTGCCATATTAATTACCTCTGATCAATCTAAACTGGCCTGCCTGGTGGCATCATCTGCCTCTGGCCTAAGGATGACAGAGAGCCAGCTGCCTCAAAAGTACACATGCCAAGGACTAGAAGGAAACAGGATTTACTCATTGCCAGTGAGGCCATGGTAGTAACCATACTCTATCAGAGGATCATCACCCAGCTGGTAGTTTCTCATTTCCTTTCCCATTCCAAAGCCATGATACCAGAAGACACAAATAAGTGCTGAGAAGCCCCTCCTGATGGTAACAGTGTTAATGGCTAAGCTTGAGTGCTAGGCCCTGCTCTGAGCCCTGTATATTCATTGTCCCCTAATCCTGTGAAGCAGGTACTATTGTGTGCATCCCCTATTTTTTTGGGGGGGGGGTCGCACCGCATGGCTTGAGAGGATTTTAGTTCCCCGACCAGGGATTGAACCCGCGCCCTTGGCAGTGAAAGGGCAGAGTCCTAACCACTGGACCACCAGGGAATTCATTTCCTTTTCTTTCTTTTTTTTTGTGCATTCCCATTTTACAGATGAGCAAACTGAGACACAGAGAGGCTAAAGAGCTTGCTCAAGGCCACACAGCCAATCAGTGGCAGAGCCAGGGTTCAAACCCAGGTTAGTACCATTTCCAGGTCTACACTCTTACTGTCTTGGCTATACTGCCTCGTGCAGGATTAACACAGAACCATACTCAGCATCTCAGAGCAGCTGATGTCTCAGATTAGCCTTATGTACAGATGGGGAGACAGGCCAGAGGGGATAGAGATCAAGGTCAGAGGTTGATCTCTGGTTCCAGATATATCCCGAATCTTTCCATTGATCGCCACCTCCAGTGCTCTCATTCTAGTCCCTGTGTCACCGTCATCTCTGCCTGGACCACCAGAACAGGCCCTACTGGTTTCCTTCCTTCTACTCTCCCCCGACCCCCGCAATCCATCCTCCTGCTAAAACCCCTCCAGTGGCTTCCTAGAGCATCCTTACCATGGCTTACAAGGCCCCCAAGATCCCGTTCATCTGTCCAGTGGCGCTCCACCGTGTGCCCCTGCTCACTCTGCTCCAGCCACAGAGGCCTTCTTTCCACCTGGGTGATTCTGCCTCAGCCTTGCACTTATTTTTCTCTCTGCCTGGACCACTTTTCTTGAGGCTCTTCTCGTGCCTTCTTCTTGTCATTCAGGTCACTTGTCTCCTTCTCAGGAAGGTTTCCCAGCTATGATGTCTAAAGCAGTCCTTCATAGCGTTTAGCATTCTCTGAAATGACCTTGTTTATATGTGTGTGTACACTTATTGCCTATTTTTCCCCCACCTAGAAGGCAGAGACTGTCTTGGTCACCACTGTATTACAGTCTGTGCTAGGCTGGGTGCTCAAAGAATATTTGAAGAGTGAAGGACAGGATAAAGATTACTGGGCAGTGCTGGCTTTTTGCTCCTGTTTAGCAGCCAAGGACCTGAGACTTACCTTGAAGTTGATGGAAAATGGACCCTTGACAATTTGTGCACTTGGGGTGGGGGGACACATATATACTCTCATACCTTTCTCCAAAGACACATAAGTCATGGCTGGCAAAAGTGGGGAGCTTTTCAAAGAAATTCAGCAGTGCTTGGCAGTTGTCAGAAGCCACCTGAATGGAGAGGAAGTGGGGCCCAAGGTGGGGGTCAAGGTGGGAAAGAATCACAGACAGGCTCCCCTACCCCAGCCAAAGGGTGAGAAGAGATCATATACTCATTTGCACATTTTGCTGGTCTCCCTGAGCTCCCCTCTTACCCTCTCTGGTCCATTCTCCCTTTCTCTTTAACATGGCAGAGCTGGTGTGATCCAGGCAGTCCAGGGCTTCACACTCTTCAGAGCTTCCTGTCACCCTTAATCCTAATGGGGCTTATGAGACTTTCAGTAGTCAGGCCCTGCACGGCTCACCAGCCCCATTCTCCCTCTTTTTTTTGTTTTGTTTTTTGTTTTTATCTTTTGGCCACACCACGCGACATGCTTAGTTCCCTGACTAGGGATCGAACCTGCGCCCCCTGCATTGGAAGCGTGGAGTCTCAACCACTGGACCGCCAGGGAAGTTCCTGTCACCCTCCCTCTTAAACATAATGCTCCAGCCTCTCAGGCATCAGCTTTCCCTATCTCCAAGCCTTTGGTCCCTGCTCACACTCTGTGAGTAGACTCTTTCCTCCACAATCACTGGGCTTTGTTCCCTGAGGCCAAGGGTGATGTACATCTCCCTGCTCTGTGCTTCCCCATCCCCTCTAGCTCCTCTTTTGCCATATTCCTCACACTTGTAATGACTAGTTTGATGTCTGCTTCTGCCCTAGACTGTAAGCTCCATGAGGAGGGACTGGACCACCTCCTTCACTGCTGTTTCCCCCATGTGTAGCACTGTACCTGGCACACAGTAAATTACTAAGAAGAAGATTGTTGCATTCAATTTCAGGTTAGAAAACGAAGGTCCAGGGAATTCGCTGGAGATCCAGTGGTTAGGACTCTGCACTTTCACTGCCAGAGCCCAGGTTCAATCCCTGGTCGGGGAACTAAGATCCCGCAAGCTGTGTGCACGGCCGAAAAAAAAAAAGAAAGAAAAAAAAAGAAAATGAAGGTCAAAAAGAAAAAAAAGAAAAAGAAAATGAGGGTCCAGGGACTTCCCTGGTGGCTCACTGCTTAAGAATCTACCTGCCAGTGCAGGGGACACGGGTTCAAGCCCTGGTACGGGAAGATCCCACATGCCATGGAGCAACTAGGCCCGTGCGCCACAACTACTGAGCCTGCGCTCTAGAGCCCGCGAGCCACAACTACTGAGCCCGTGTGCCACAACTACTGAAGCCCGTACGCTTAGAGCCCATGCTCTGCAACAAGAGAAGCCACCGCAATGAGAAGCCTGCGCACCGCCATGAAGAGTAGCCCCTGCTCGCCGCAACCAGAGAAAGCCCACGCACAGCAACAAAGACCCAACACAGCCAAAAATAAATTAAATAAAAAAGGAAAATGAGGGCTTCCCTGGTGGCGCAGTGGTTGAGAATCTGCCTGCCGATGCAGGGGACACGGGTTCGAGCCCTGGTCTCGGAAGATCCCACATGCCGCAGAGCAATTGGGCCCGTGAGCCACAGCTACTGAGCCTGTGCGTCTGGAGCCTGTGCTCTGCAACGGGAGAGACCGCGATAGTGAGAAGCCCGCGCACCGCGATGAAGAGTGGTCCCCACTTGCCGCAACTAGAGAAAGCCCTCGCACAGAAACGAAGACCCAACACAGCCAAAAATAAATTAATAAATAAAAAAGGAAAATGAGGGTCCAGAGATCATTTTGTCTGGCTCCTTAAATTCATAGGTGGGGAAACTCAGGTTCAGGAAAGGTGAGTGACTTGCCCACGGTCACACAAAGAGTAGCTTGCAGAGTCAGCTGCCTGGTCGCCACCTGCATCGAAGCTGGCTCAGGCTTCCTCTGGCCCAACTGATAAATCCCTCATCTTCGTTCAGTTCCCAGAGGCTCACAAAGTATCTCTTCGTGTACAGTCTGATCTCTGTGACAGCCTCGGGGATGATGATAATGATAGCTGACACAGTGTTTTCAATATTCTAGTCATTTGTGTGTATTCCCTTCCTTAATCTTTTGCACGACCCTATGGGATAGGTACTGTTATTAGCATCCAATGTCACAGATGAGGAAACTGAGGCACAGGATATTTAAAGGAACTTGCCCAAGGTCAGATAGCCGGGAAATGGCAGAACTGGGATTTGAACCTGGCAGTCTGACTCTTAACCACGACACTGTCCAGCTTGCCCTGTATACAGGAGGGAGGCATTATTATCCTTTCTCTGTCAACCCCCCCAGGGTGAGGTTTGGCATTCTTTGATTCGAAAGCAGGGGCCACAAACCTACTGCCTGCAAGAACTAGGCAGAAAACATGAATGGGTGAAGCAGACGAGTGTCAGGCAACAGGGCCTGGTGGGGACAGTGGTAAACTGGAGAGCACAGGGTCTTCTACAGCCACTCACCCTTGCTGCACCTCAGCTCCAGAAGGGTGTTACTAGGAGCAAATGCAGGCTCAGAGTTGACTTTTCAACAGAAGTCACAAGTCTGAATTTTTAAGTGAAATCTCTCAATTATGTAAACAGTGGCAACCAAAATTCAAGTTTTCTTCCCTCTAATAGGCAGGGCAAGGAAAAGATGTCCACGGGCTGAATGGCTGCAGCTCACAGGCCACAGTTTGCAGCCTCTTGTCTGAGACAGAAGGCATTTCCTTTCTTCCTCCAGCTCCCGTCAGCTTGTCCTCCCTCTACCTCCATCTAGCCTTCTTGCCCTTCTTCCTTTCCTTCCCCTTCCTTCCGTCTTCCCTGTCCCCACCTTGAGTGATGCAGCCACCCACCTGTTGGTCACTGGTCTGGTAGTTCTGGCTGAGAGAGTAGGAGGAACCCACACCAGCGGGGACTCCAGGTCCAGAACATTGGCCACCAGGTTCCAGCTGTGTGGGTTCGTGTAGAGGGATCCGTCAGCGTTCCCTCTATAGGGAGGAGGGAGATGTGTGCGTGTCCTTTGGGCTGCAGGGGCCAAGGGCACCCACAGGGCTGAACGCAGTGGTCGTGGGGCTTTGCCCATGCCTCCTAACAAGATGGCAGCCAGAGAGGGGCATAGGTGGATGCTCCAGTCCAAGAGTAGGTGGCTCCAGGACATCCCCTAGGTTGGCATTCCACAGGGGAGGCTAGGGAAGCCCTCTTTCTTCTAGCCTCTCCAAACCTTCCCTAGAGAGAATCCTTCCACCACCTGAGCAACAGAGGGTATTCCCATTTAAGGGCCAAACTTTGCCATGGAGCTTCTTCCTGAACCCCAAATCTGCTCCTTGCTGGCCCTGTTCCCTGTTCCCTTTTGTTGAGAGACAACTTGTCTGCCAGCTACTGTGCTAAGTACTCTATGGGAATTGCTCCTATTCCTCACAGCAACCTTTGAAGTAGGTTCTTTTTTTTTTTTAGTCCACACCGCGCAGCTTGCAGGATTCTAGTTCCCTGACCAGGGACTGATCCCAGGCCCTCGGCAGTGAAAGCGTGGAGTCCTAACCACTGGACTGCCAGGGAATTCCCATGAAGTAGGTTCTTTTATTATTCCCATTTCTCAGATGAGAAAACTGAGGCCCAACCAGGTTTATTTACCTAAAGCCATATAGCTAGTGTATGGCAGAGCCCACATTTGAACTAGTCAGTCTGTTTCCAAGGCACATATTATGCTACACTTCTCCTGAATGATCTAAATCTTCACAATACTAATATTATTGTCGTCCCTTTCACTGAGGCCTGCAAAGAGAGGTTAAGTAACTCGTCCAAGTTCCCACAGCTGGGAGATGTTGGGGATGGGGCTTGAACCACCTCTGTCTTATCGCAGCATGTGAACTGACCCTGCACCTTTTAGTCATGCTCAGGATGGTTTGCTTTCCATGGAATTTTACTCACCTGATGCTAAAAAGTCCATAAGGCAATTGATCGGTGAAAATACTGGGACTCAGAGAGGGGGAGTGACCGGCCCAAGGTGACACCAACTACAGTTCATGCCTCCTGAATCTAAGTCCAGCGTTCTTTCCACCACATTGAGCTGCTGGCTGTTCTGTTGCTCTCCCAGAGTTTCTGGCTCTGAAGGCCTGAGTCTAGTTCTCCAACCCTCACCACCTGGCACTAGATCGAGCAGGGCTCCTTAGGGAACTTCACTATAGCTCTGGCTTAGATCATCAAGGAAAAAGTAGACCAGGTGGCCTTCATCCCTCCTGCCCCACCCCAACACTGCTCCCAGGAAGCCCCTGCCTCACCCAGCCGGGCCCACCTCAGCCAGAATTCCCTCAGTGGAACTCCAGCCCTGACTGCCATTCAGCTAGCGCATCAGATGGTCCAGTGAGGGATTCCCTTGGGAGTCCACAAACCTGCAGGAGAAAGAGGAAGTGATCTTCTGGCACTGTGTCCCAGGGTTTCCAGGCAGGCCAGCTTCATGGACATGTGGTCTGTGCAGTCACACAGGGCCTTGTGTTTAGAAGGTCCCCACTCTTGGTTGACTGGTCTGCTGTCACTGTCTTGAATTCTTAATAACTTTTGCACAAGGGCCCCACAAATGATGTGGCAGATCCTGTGGCCAGGAAATGGCCCAGCTGCTTGGAAGTGGGCCTCCCTTCCTCTTCCCCCGACAGGAGCCCTGTGTTGGCGTGGAAAGGTTGGCTTCCCTTTGTTTTTTTGTTTTTTTAATTAATTTATTTATTTATTTTTGGCTGCGTTGGGTCTTCATTGATGCGCGCGGGCTTTCTCTAGTTGCAGAGAGCGGGGGCTACTCTTTGTTGCGGTGCGCGGGCTTCTCACCACGGTGGCTTCTCTTGTTGTGGAGCACAGGCTCTAGGCACACGGGCTCAGTAGTTGTGGCACGTGGGCTTCAGTAGTTGTGGCTCGTGGGCTCTAGAGCGCAGGCTCAGTAGTTGTGGCGCACAGGCTTAGTTGCTCTGCGGCATGTGGGATCTTCCCAGACCAGGGCTTGAACCCGTGTCCCCTGCATTGGCGGGCAGATTCTCAACCACTGCGCCACCAGGGAGGTCCCTCCCTTTGTTTTCTGGGGTCCTCATGGAGGGCTCACGCTGCTCCATTTCTTACCGCTGATTCCTGGCCTGGCTTCAGCCCTGTCGGCCATATGTGATGGCTTGGGGGTTGGGAGGGGTTTGCAGGACAGTTAGTGGCAATCTCCAGCTGAAACCACAGGGTTCCCGAGTCAGAAGGACCTCAGCAGTCATGTGCTGCAACCCTCCCACTATAGAGGAAGGAAACCTGAGGCCCTGAGAGGGAAAGAAACCTGCGTGGGGATGCACAGCAAGTCGTTGTTTGGACTAACAGTGACTCTTTCCTTACTGCCTGTACCCTGTTGAGGGCAGGCAAGCAGTGAAGAGATGGAGCACTCATTTAGCACTGGAGTGGGCCTTGGAAGATTTCTTTTTTTCTTTTTTTTTTTTTTTGATTTAATTTAATTTAATTATTATTATTTTTTGGCCACGCCGAGTGGTTTGTGGGATCTTATTTCCCAGACCAGGGATGGAACCTGTGCCCTCTGCAGTGGAAATGTGGAGCCCTAACCCCTGGACCACCAGGGAATTTCCAGTCTTCTATCCTCTTAATTAAACTGTGTGAAGTTAGGTTTTAGCTCCTGGCAGGCAAGATCCTCGTAGGCTGGGAGCAGCTGTGTCTGGGATTCAATGAAAGCAGTGAAGCCCAGCCAAACTGGAGCGTAAAGTCCCTTTAAAATGACAAAAAAAAAAAAAAAAAAAAGAAGAAGAAGAAGGGGGATAAGATTTTAATAAAGAAAGAAAGAATCAAAACCAAAACCTGACTACCCAGCAGAGCACCTTGGCAGGATGCATTTGGAGTGGCCTGTCCTGGCTGCCACACCTGCTGTGCACACACCCTGGCCCAGGCCCAGTGCTGAGGACTTTCCAACACCGAGCTCACTTAATCCACCCTAATCCACCCAACAAACCTGTCAGATGCTATTTTTGTTTCCATTTTGCAGATGTAGAAATTCAGGCTCAGGGAGGTAAAGTGCCTCTCCTGTGATTTCTTAGGCAGTGACTTTAGAGTTCGCTTATCAAGTGAGATAATGCATGGGATGTGTTGAACACAGTGCCAAGTGCATAGTAAATGCTCAATAAAGTTTGGGAATATAAGATCCTACCAACTGAATATGGTAAAACCAGGACTCAAATTCAGACCGCTCCAATTCCAGCCCTGTGCTCTATTCTGATTATCTGGGGTCTCCCCATGCCCCAGCCCTGCTCCGTTAAACCTTGATTGATTTGAACTTGGCTACCCAGAGCTCACAATTAGGTTGATTTCTTTTTTTTTTCCTGAGCTTTCTACTCAGAATAGTAAAAAAAAAAAAAAAAAACCACAGGAAACAGACTAGGATTCAGAATTTAGTCTATGAAGGCAATTTCTCAGGAATATTCTTTTTCTTTAATATTTATTTATTTATTTATTTATTTATTTGGTTGCACTGGGTCTTAGTTGTGGCACGCGGGACCTTCTTTGCAGCGTGCAGGATCTTTAGTTGCCACATGCGGGATCTAGTTCCCTGACCAGGGATTGAACCCGAGCCCCCTTTATTGGGAGCATGGAGTCTTAACCACTGGGCCACCAGTGGTGGCATCTCAGGAATATTCTTTAGTTAATACCCACTCCAGCCAGCTATCTGCACCTCTCTGTCCTCAAGCCTAAACAGGGAGTGACACATCATAGATGCTTAAAAACAACTTGTGGAGGAAAGGAAGGAAGAAGAGAAGGAAGTAAAGAAGCTCTCTGGCAGACCTTAAGTCCCCAAAGAAAGATTCAAATATATTGTATTTATGAGATGTTCTTTGCTAAAGAAGAAAGGATTCCTAACGCATTTTGGAATTTTTAATTTTAAACATTAAGGATATACAGGTTAGGGATATACATGTTAATCAGGAATTCAGTTAAGCAGAATGGTTGGTTGCTGGTTCTGGTTACTTGAGGTCCAGCATAATAGCATAGCACCCAGAAGCCTCCCTTATACTAATATACATGGTGCCCCAGGGCCTTGGCTCAAAAGAAGGCAGAGTCAGCGTCTCCCTGGCCTTCTGTTAACCATAAGCAGCCAGACAAGCAGGGAGGATGTTGGGGTCCAAGAACAGCCAAAGTTTATGGTATAGCTGGGAGGCTACATCTTTATCACTTCATTCCCTACACAGTCCTGGCTAGTGTTCCTGGCCAGTCCCATTCCCTTTGTCAGCCTGAGCTTCTGGGCAGAGGCTGGTAGGACAGCTGGCTCTGGTGCTGGCACCTGCTCAGCCGCTGGCATTTCAGAACCTCAGGGCAGATGCTGGGTTGCAGGGTAGCACCTGGATGGGCTGGGATTGGCTGATTTGGTTCAAGGTTAATTGCAGGGCTCCAAAACCCAGATATCCCCAGGTGCCAGGCAGAGAACATATGTGAAAGAAGCTGCCAGGTTGGTACTATACGGAAACCCAGCTCTAGCTGGTGGTTTCCAAACAGGATGGAGGACAGTGTTGCTAGACATGCCAATTTCTCAGAGAAGCTGGACATCCAGATTTCTGTCATTGCTCTTAACTTAAAAATTCTTTTTTTTTTTTTCTTTTTTGGCTGTGTTGAGTCTTCGTTGCTGCACGCGGGCTTTCTCTAGTTGTGGCGAGAGGGGGCTACTCTTTGTTGCGGTGCGTGGGCTTTTCATTGCAGTGGCTTCTCTTGTTGCAGAGCACTGGCTCTAGGTGCACGGGCTTCAGTAGTTGTGGCTCGCAGGCTCTAGAGCGCAGGCTCAGTAGTTGTGGCGCACGGGCTTAGTTGCTCTGTGGCGTGTGGGAACTTCCCGGACCAGGGCTCGAACCCGTGTCCCCTGCATTAGCAGGCAGATTCTTAACCACTGCGCCACCAGCGAAGTCCCCTTTTTCTTTCTTTTTTTTTTTTTTTTTTTTTTTAACTAGATGAATAGTTAATTGTAAAAGGATGTAACACAAGAACAGCCAGATGGAAGAGATGCACAGGGCAAGGTATGGGGAAAGGGCATGGAGCATGCATGCTCCCCAACCACAGCACTCTCCCAGCACCTCCACCTGTTCACCAACCTGGAATCTCTGAACTGCATCCTCCGGGTTTTTATAGAGGCTTTTTTCCATCGGCATGGTTGAGTAAGGCATTGGCCATTAGGCTGCAGATTCAACCTCCAGTCCCTCTCCCCTCCCTGGAGGTCAGGGGGTGGGACTGAACGTTCAAACCCTCTAATAACACAGTTGGTTTCCTGGCAACCAGCCCCCAACCTTAGGCGCAGTCCAAACGTCATCTCATTAACATAACAAAAGACACTTTAAATCACTTAGGAAATTCCAAGGGTTTTAGGAGCTCTGTGCCCGAAAGTAATTTAAAAATTCTTCTTCCTTTTTTTCCTTCCTTTTTTCTCCTCTCGCTCTCTCTCTCTCCTTCCTTTCTTTTCTTTCTTCTCCTTCTCCTCCTTCTTCTTTTTAAAAGATAAGCACACAGTGGGTTCTATTTACAACCCCTGGATAAGGAATTGAGGAGGAAAAGGCTGAGGACAGTATAATCTGCCAGAGCTGGGAGGGACCACAGAATCAATCTCACGGAGAATAAACTAACAAGTGGCCCGTGGACACACCTCCTCATTCCCCCAACCTCATTTTTGGACATTAAGAGCCAAGCCCAGGGGAGGTCATCTCATCTTAATTGGCCCCTGCTCCAACCACTGCCCCTCCAGGAGATGGAGCTGGTCACGTTCCAAGCAAGAGCCTCTTTCTCCACGTAGGGCCTTCAAAAGACACCTCAGTGAGTATGAATGGTGCAGTTCTAGCTAGTAGGATGTCAGTGAAATGACACATGACCCAAGTCCTCTTTCCCAGGAAGAGTTTGCTGTTTAGAGAGACTTGAGGTGAACTCTTCTAAGTGAAGAATTCTATCTTAATTAAAGTACCCTCCGGGAGTTCCCTGGTGACCTAGTGGTTAGGATTCCAGGCTTTCACTGCCATTGCCTGGGTTCAATCCCTGGTCAGGGAACTGAGATCCTGCAAGCTATGGGGCCAAAAAGAAAAAA
Source organism: Balaenoptera musculus (assembly GCF_009873245.2). Lineage (NCBI taxonomy): Eukaryota > Metazoa > Chordata > Mammalia > Artiodactyla > Balaenopteridae > Balaenoptera > Balaenoptera musculus. The sequence goes on from NC_045803.1 coordinate 33,848,638, forward strand.
GAAAAAAAAAAAGGCACCCTTTAATGCTAAATATGACCTTTTTAAAAGAATTACGATAATAAAACATTTATTTGTTTATTCCTCAGTATAGGCAAGGCATTTTTTATAAATCCAGTATAATTTTTGTAACAACCCTTTGAGCTAAGTATTTATGTATATTTTCCAGATTATGTGGTAGATAAAGATGGCCACAAATTCTTTGTCACTTCTCTCTTGGAGAGGTGGGTCTAGCTCCCCCCACTTGAATCTGGTGACCAGCTATAAATTGGGGTTCCCACGACTCCCACCTCAGAGGTCAGTAGTTTGCTAGAATGACTTACAGAACTCAGGGGAACATTTACTTACGTTTACTGGTTTATTGTAAAAGATATTATAAAAGATACAGATGAATGGCCAGGATGAAGAGGTACATAGGATGAGGTTCAGAAGGGTCCCACGTGCAGGAGCGTCTGTCCCCGTGGAGTCAGGATGTACCACCCTACTGGCATGTGGATGTGTCCACCAACTCAGAACCTCTTCCAACCATGTAGTGCGAGGATTTCTGTGGGGGCTTCATCACATAGGCATGATTGATCATTAACTCAATCTCCAGCTCCTCTCCCCTTCCCAGAGGTTGGGGGGCTGGGGCTGAAAGTTCCAAGCTTCTGATCATGGTGTGTGGTCTTTCTGGTGACCTGCTCCAATCCTGAAGTTATCCAGGAGCCCCCCAATCATTGCCTCATTAGAACAAAAGACACTCCTATTGCCCAGGAAATTCCAAGGGATTTAGGAGGTCTGTGTCAGGAACCAGGGTCCAAGACCAAATATTAGAACAAAAAATGCTCCTAAGTACCCTTATCATTTAGGAAATTACAGAAGTTTTAGGAGCTCTATGCCAGAAATGGGGCAGAGACCAATATATTTATTTTTTATTATTTCACAAGTTGTATTGTTTATTGAAGAATGGAGAAGGCTGCCAAGCGTCTTCGCTGCAACAAGTATTGTAATGTATGGATAAGGAAATCAAGGCCCATAAAGTTAAACTAACTGCCTAAGGCCTCATGAGAAGCAGCAAAGCTAGAATTCGAACATGGCCTATAGCAGACGTTCAATTTTTACTTCTCTTATTTTAAAAAAATTGTTTGAGGACTTCCCTGGTGGCCCTGTGGTTAGGACTCCACGCTCCCACTGCAGGGGGCACAGGTTCGACCCTTGGTTGGGGAACTAGGATCCTGCATGCTGCGCAGTGTGGCAAAAAAAAAAAAAATTTTGTTTTATGATCACTTTTTTTTAACTTTTTTTTTTGGACCACACCCTGCGGCATATGGGATCTTAGTTCCCAGACCAGGGATTGAACCCTTGCCCACTGCAGTGGAAGTACAGAGTCTTAACCACTGGACAGGCAGGGAAGTCCCTCTGACAACTTTCATAGATAGACATGCAACAGTGTTAATTATATTTATCATATTATACATTATATCTCTGGTACTGATTTATAACTAGAAGTTTGTACCTTTTGACTACTTTCATCCAACTCCCTCTCCCCTGATCCCCGCCTCTGGTAATGATCTCTTTTTCTATGATTTAGTTTGTTTTTTGAAGTATAATTGACCTAAAACACTATGTTACTTCCGGATGCACAATATAGTGATTTGATATTTCTACACATTTCAAAATGATCACCACGATGAATCTAGTAACCATCTTTCACCATATAAAGATATTACATAATTATTGACAGTATTCCTCACACTGTACATTTCATACCTATGATTCATTTATTTTGTAACTGAAAGTTTGTACCTTTTAATCTCCCCCACCTATTTTTCTTATCTACCCACCCTACTCCTCTGGCAACCACCTGTTTGTTCTTTGTATCTATGATGCTGTTTCTGTTTTGTTGTGTTTGTTTGTTTGTTTTTAAGATTCCACAAATAATTGAAATCATATATTGTCTTTCTCTGTCTGACTTATTTCACTTAGCATAATACCCTCTAGGTCCATCCATGTTGTCACAAATGGCAAGATTTCATTCTTTTTTATGGCTGAGAAATATTTCATTGTATATAATAAATAAATAAATAAAATATGTACACCACATCTTCTTTATCCATTCATCTATCACTGGGCCCTTAGGTTGCCTCCATATCTTGGCTATTGTAAGTATAAAAATAATTGTAAGTTAAAAAAAAAACCCAACTAGTCATGCATTTTGTTTTATAAATCCAGTGGTAATAAAAAGCTCATATCCAGGACTTCCCTGATGGTCCAGTGGTTAAGAATCTGCCTTCCAATGCAGGGTACATGGGTTCGATCCCTGATTGGGGAGCTAAGATCCCACATGCTGCGGAGCAACTAAGCCCACGCACCACAACTAGAGAGAAGCCCGCATGCCACAACTAAGACCCAACACAGCCAAAAATAAATAAATAAATATATTTTTTAAAAAAAGCTCATATCAAATGCCAGCAGTCCTTTGTCCCAGCTTTGCCCACCTCTAGCTCGTTGTGTTGCCTACATGCATCTCTTTTAAGCTGTTTCTTTTGGCATTTATCTCACTATTTTAAGATAATGTGCTTATACTGCTATTTTGTGGTTTAAAAATTAAAAGCAGTAATTATTGATTAAAGATTTAGCTTTCTTACACCTGCACCCTGAAGTCCCTTCCTCCGCTTTTAAAATGAGGTTCTGTTACAATACAGCCCTTAGGGTTAAATAATCAGTATGTACATTATTATGAGTATGTAAATATTGTTCACTGCTGTGCTGCGTATTGATAGTTTAGGTACTTCCCTGGTGGTCCAGTGAGTAAGACTCTGCTCCCAATGCAGGGGGCCTGGGTTAGATCCCTGGTTGGGGAACCAGATCCCTCATGCATGCGGCAACTAAGAGTTCGCATGCCGCAACTAAAGATCCCTCATGGGCTTCCCTGGTGGCGCAGTGGTTGAGAGTCTGCCTGCCAATGCAGGGGACACGGGTTCGAGCCCTGGTCTGGGAGGATCCCACATGCCGCAGAGCGGCTGGGCCCGTGAGCCACAATTGCTGAGCCTGCGAGAGCGGCTGGGCCCGTGAGCCACAATTGCTGAGCCTGCGCGTCTGGAGCCTGTGCTCCGCGACGGGAGAGGCCGCGACGGTGAGAGGCCCGCACACCGCGATGAAGAGTGGCCCCCGCTTGCCACAACTAGAGAACTCCCTCGCACAGAAACGAAGACCCAACACAGCCATAAATAAAATAAATAAATAAATTAAAAAAAAAAAAAAAAAGATCCCTCATGCCACAACTAAGACCCAGCGCAGCCTAAATAAATAAATAAATAAATAATAAAATAAATTAAAAAAAAAAAGTATTGATAGTTTACTATGATTACCTTTCCTTCTTTGTAAAACTTGTTTGTTTTTCCTGTGGTTAATAATGGCCATATTTTCCCATTTGCTTTGTTATATACCTACTTACCCAAATGCTCCAACAGATCTGTCAGTAATTATTCCAAATGCTTAGACAAGTCAGATAACCTCTTAGTTTTATTTTTTCCCTGGAGACCTTCCTTTGATTGCTCTCTGTATTCCTGCTTCAACTGAACTGGCCACATTTTGGTCAGCTGCCCAGCTGCTATTTGGAAGCCATCATTTGGTTCTTCTGAGGTAGATTCTTGGTTTCCTGGATGCTTTGCCTTCCACTTGCTTGCTTTACAACTGTTTTGCTGAAGCATATTCTTCAGTGACTTTCTGAGAAAGGCTACACAGGATGTAAATTTATTTACCCTTTACTTATTTGGAAATATTTTTATTTCAGTCTCTTTTTTTTTTTTTAATTTATTTATTTATTTTATTTATTTATTTTGGCTGTGTTGGGTCTGTGTTGCTGCGCGCGGGCTTTCTCTAATTGCGGCAAGCGGGGGCTACTCTTCATTGCAGTGCGCGGGCTTCTCGTTGTGGTGGGTTCTCTTGCTGCAGAGCACGGGCTCTAGGTGCGTGGGCTTCAGTAGTTGCAGCATGTGGGCTCAGTAGTTGTGGCTCACGGGCTCTAGAGCACAGGCTCAGTAGTTGTGGCGCAGGAGCTTAGTTGCTCCGCGGCATGTGGGATCTTCCCGGACCAGGGATCGAACCCGTGTTCCCTGCACTGGCAGGCGGATTCTCAACCCCTGCGCCACCAGGGAAGCCCCTTCAGTCTCACTCTTGATTGAAGGTTTGGTTGCGCACTGAAATCTAGGTTGAAAAGTTTCACTCAAAAATTATGAAGGCATTGATGTGTTATCTTCTCGCTTGCAGTGATGCCAAGAAGCATGCCCTCCCTGCCCACCACTATCTCAGAAAATCTAAGATTTTCTCTTTATTTTCAGTGTGCAGCTCTTAAAATTCAGTTTACTGGCTCAAATATGGAGACTCATATCTTTCAGTTCTGCAAAATTTTGAGTTATTTCTTTGGTAATATCTGTCTTTCTCTGCTCTCCCACTTCCTGCCCCTGCCCATTTTCTCTCTTCTCTATTTCTGGAACTCCTGCTAGTCAGATGTTGGATCTGAGTTGAAACTCTAATTTTCTTATCTCTTCTTTCCCATCTCTTTGTCAGTGAAAGCACTGAGTCCTAACCACTGGACAGCCAGGGAATTCCCTCCATCTCTGTCTTTTTGTTCTGCTTTCCAGGGGATTTTCTTAACTAGCTTTAACTCTTCTTTTGATTTATTTTTAAATTTGGCAATCATACTTTTAATTTTTAGGTGCTGGTTTTCATTTTGTTCATTTTTCAAAGCATTCTCTTCTTGCTCTATAATTGTGATATCTGCTTCATTTAATTTCCCTTCTCTCAGGAATTCCCCGGTGGTCCAGTGGTTAGGACTCTGTGCTCCACTGTAGGGGGCCCTGGTTGGGGAACTAAGATCCCGAGAGCAGGGTGGCATGGCCAAAAAAAAAAAAAATTCCCTTCTTTCTAAAGAACTCCTTTTAACACTTCTTTCAAGGCAAGTCTACTGGCAACAAATTCCCTCAGTTTTTGTTTGTCTGAGAGAGTATTTCTCTTTCACTGTTGAAGGATAATTTTACAGGATATAGAATTCTAGGTTTCTCTTAACATTTAAAATATTTCACTCAACTCTCTTCATGCTTGCATAGTTTCTGAGAAGTCAGATGTACAGTTGACCCTGGAACAACATGGGTTTGAACTGCAAGGGTCTATATGTAGTGAACTTTTTTCTATAGTAAATACTACAATACTACACGATCTGCAGTTGGTTGAATCTTTAGATGCAGAACCACGGATATGGAGGAACCTCGGATACAGAGGGCTGACTATAAATTATATGGAGATTTTCAAGTATGTAGAGGGTTGGAGCCCCTAGCCCTCATACTGTTCAAGGGTCAACAGTAATTCTTTTTTTTTTTTTTTTTGGCCACACTGTGAGGCTTGTGGAATCTTAGTTCCCTGACCAGGGATTGAACCCAGCCCCTGGCAGTGAAAGTGCCGAGTCCTAACTGCTGGACCGCCAAGGAATTCCCTTGTAATTCTTAATCTTTGCGTCTCTATAGCCATTTTTTTCCCTCTGGCTTCTTTCAGGACTTTCTCTTTATCTTTGATTTTTTGTAGTTTTTGAAAATGATATGACTTGGTGTCATATTTTTCGGCATTTATCCTGCTGAGTGTTCTCTGAGCTTCCTGGTCTGTCATTAATTAATCAGGTGCCTGAAATTAATTTGGGGGAAATTCTGTCATTATTGTTTCAAATATTTTTCTGTTCCTTTCTCTCTTTTCCTTCTGATATTCCCATTCTGTGTACATTATTCCTTTTGTTTTTCCACAGACTTTTTTTTTTTTTTTTTCTATTTGCTTTTCAGTTTTGGAGGTTTCTATTGAGATATCCTGAAGCTCAGAGATTCTTTCCTAAGTTGTATCCAGTCTGTACAGTTTAGGCATTCTTCATCTCTCCTACAGTGTTTTTTATCTCTAGCGTTTCTTTTTGGTTCTTTCTTAGAATTTCCATCTCTCTGCTTACATTGCCCATCTATCTGTTCTTGCAGGCTGTCTGCTTCATCCATGAGAGCCCTTAGCATCTTAACCATAGTTGTTAAAATTCCTGGTCTGATAATTCTAACACTCCTGCCATATCTGAGTCTAGCTCTGATGCTTGCTCTGTCTCTTAAAACTATGTTTTTTGCCTTTTTAGTATATCTTGTAATTTTTTCTTGATAGCCAGACATAATGTACTAGGTAAAAGGAACTGCTGTAGATTGGCCTTTAGTAATAAGGCTGCAAGGTGTAAGGGAAGGGGAAGTGTCCTGTAGTCCTATGAATGGATCACAGTCTCTTAGTGAGCCTGTGATGGACTGGCTCACTAAGAGAAGGACTATGGACTTCACTTACCTTCTCCCTCCAGTCCCCCCAGGGTGGCTAGAGTGGGATGGAGTTGTGTGTTTCCCTTCCCATAGGTCTGTTAGGCTCTGATAAAATCCCAGTAGGTTAGGCTCTGGTTAAATTTTAAGTGTCTCCTGAGGGCATATCTTGTTAACAAGAACAGAATGCTCTAGCACATTTCAAAATGGTTCCTTTTACCCTCCTCTGCTGGAAACATGAGGGATTTTTTTCTGATGTTTACTATGAGAACCTGGTAGAGCTTCAGGTAAAACCCACAAAGTCACAAAGTATGCTCCCTTCCCCCAATAGGACTGGGTTCCTTGGTGTGTTTTTTTGGCTGCACTGGGTCTTCATTGCTGCACGCGGGCTTTCTCTAGTTGCAGCGAGCGGGAGCTACTCTTCATTGCGGTGCGCAGGCTTCTCACTGTGGTGGCTTCTCATTGCGGAGCACTGGCTCTAGGCGCACGGGTTTCAGTAGTTGTGGCACGCAGGCTCAGTAGTTGTGGCTCACGGGCTTAGTTGCTCCGTGGCATGTGGGATCTTCCCAGACCAGGGATCGAACCCGTGTCCCCTGCATTGGCAGGTGGATTCTTAACCACTGTGCCACCGGGGAAGCCCTTCCTTGGTGTTTTTATTTCTCAGATTTGTCCACACTGAGCCTCCAGCAATTCATCAATTACATTTCAGGTTTCCTTACCCTGGCACTGACTCCCAGAGGTTTCTGCTTGTGGGTTTCTGCTCTGTATTTGTCTGACTCACTCTCCAATTCTGGGGGCAGTGGTGTGCCTTATAGGTGTGCCTTATAATCTGACTTATTGTACATATCTAAGAAGAGTTGACTTTTCGGTTTGTTCAACTTTTTACTTGTTGTTAGGATGGAGTGGCCACTTCCAAGCTTCTTGCATGTTGGACTGGAAACACATCAATTTCATTTTTAATGGAAGAATATCCAAATAGGCATCTTGTGCCTACTCCTCCCCCCCTCCCCACCCCACTGCCCCCTCAGGAAACACAAAGTATTCGGAGGACAGGGTGTCTGCCTTCTGCCTTCTTCCTTCTTCCTGACTACAATGTCTCTGGCCTTCCTCCACACCTACGGAAAATTTTTTCATTGTATCACAGCAATGAATTACCAAATCTGGATTTGTAATATTGAATCTACATCTAGCACATGTACCTACACAGTTAGTTTCTGTGATTATTTGATTGGTCTGATTCCCCCACCAGATTGGAGGCCATGACCTAGAAGTGGCCCTGCCCCAGTATAGGGACATCATTCAGAAGTGCTAGGCAGCAGATCACCAGGAACCCCAATGACTCAGGACTGGACTGTCCTCTGAGGCCATAGGCTCCCCACTTTCATAAGCCGAAATTATTCAGAGGTGACCTCTATTGACTAAAGGAAGAAACTGCAGTTACCCCCCCACCCCACCCCTTCTTTCCAGTACAGGGAAATGACCAACATAATCCCTGCTATCTGCCAGGCATTTCACGTATATTATGCCATTTGTCCTTGGATTTATAATATTTGCATCTGTAAGATGGGCACCATCACTCCTACTTTATAGTCGAGGAGAGGGGTTCAGAGAAGTGAACTAATTTCTGAGTTCCCACTGTAAAGAGGCACTGCTGAGATCCACCCCAGGTCTGTCTGAAGCCAAAGCCTTTGCTCTGTCCACCAGTCCCCTGCTACTCAAAGTGCAGTCCAAGGACCAAAGCATGGGCGAAGCTGGGAGCGTTAACAACGCAGACTGCAGGCCCCACTCCAGATCTACTGAATCAGAATTTGTATCCTAAGGAGGTAAAAATTTTGTATGCACATTAAAGATTGAGAAGTACCCTGACTCCCAGGAATTGGTAGGGGAACCTCTGCCTGTGTCCTCCTGAGGAGAAACGTGAGTTTTCGCATTTCTTCTGTAAACGCGGATTTCTGGTTATAAAGCACTTCTGTCATTTTTTTCATGTACTTTCTTGACATTGGCTCTCCTTTATCCTGGGAGGTAAATAAGGTCAGTGATGATCAGTCCCATGTTAGAGATCTGGAAACAGAAGCGCAGAGAGGGGAAGCGACTTGCCCAGAGCCACCAGCCAGCAGGCATCCCACCACTTGACATGGTTTGGATGGGACAGTAAGTCAAAGGTTTTAGGATCTGATGTTGGTGCCAGCGTGAGGGCTGGAGGTTCCTGAGCTTGCCTTCCGGGGTCAGAAATCACCAGACTGACAGAGCCCTCTGCTCACTTGTTCATTCATGCACGGCAAGAGGGCTCCAATTTTACTCCCTGGGCAAACTATGTAACATCTCTCAGCTTTCACTTTTGCAGAGAGTTGTCATGAAGACCGAATGTGAATGATGCAAGTTAAGTGCGGGCACAAAGTACGAAATCAACAAGTGTTAGTTGATATTCATTCATTCATTTGTTCAACAACTATTGAACACTTGCTGACTATGTGCCAGGCCCTGGCTAAGATACCTGATGGACAAGGGAGATGTGACCCTGCTCCCATGGAACTTACAGTCTAACGGGGAGACAGACATTGATTAAGTACTTACAAGTCTTGACTTGAATGGATGAATTTGGCTGTGCATTTGCCTGTGGCCTAGATGTAACCTTTCCTTCCCTCTGTTCACTCAGAGAAAGTGAAACCAAACCTCAAGCTCTTGGCCCACTAGGCAGGTGCGAACCGTGGCCCAAAGCTGTCCCACCTGTCTAGTCTTGCAACATGTTTCCTCCTTGGAGAGGGTCCCCACCTCCACCAGGAGGGAGGGATCTTTGCAAAATACCCGAACAGGGATGGGGAGTGTGGTAGAAGGTGAGCTGGTTCGACTTTATTCTGAGGACCAGGGGGAGCCATTGCAGACCATCCCAGAATGCTCTGCTCTCACCTCTGCTGCTCTCCCACACCCAGGTAATGCTTCACCGACAATGGCCACTTTCCAGTTCCTCAGATGACCATGTTCCTCCCATCACAGGGCATTTGCACATGCATTTCCCACAGCCTGGAAAGGTCTCCCCACCTCTCTTCACTTAGTTCATTCTACTCATCACTCAGGGGCCAGCTCATATGTCAATTCCTCCAGGAAACCTTCCTTGACTCCCCAGACCCCCAAATATAACATTCTATATTTTCCCTTCTTGGCATTTTATCACAACTTGCATGTTTATATTTGTGATGACTTGCTAAGCATCAGTCTTCCCCAGTAGACTGACAGCAGAGCTGGTGTGTTTTGCTGAATGTCTTCTCCCCAGCACTGAGCACAGTGACAGGCTCCATAACCAGGACAATAGGGCCTGCTCTCAACACCTGCCTCTGAAAGGACAAAGCGGGGGGGGATGCTCAGGGGTTTGAAGCTCACCCCAAAACTTGAGGTCAGGGAGGAACATACAACACAGAAGCAAATCTGAGGCTGCAGTGGTGCAGGGAAGACACAGGAAGGACCTGAGCCAAGGTAGAGGCAGCAGGACAGACGAAGGTGGAGTCCCAAGTCAGTGGGGAAAGTCTGATGGGATGTGGAAGGAGAGAGAAGTGTTAAGAACCACTTGCAGGTTTCCGGCTTGGGAAAGGGAGCGTGATGGGCCCATCCTCGAGTAAGGGGTCAGACGGTGAGGCCAAACGGCCTTATCGCACCCCAACCCCTACTCCCACTCCAGCCCGTCTTCCTCCTGTCAGTGGCCTGGACTGTCCCTGGCACCAGACACAGGCCACGCAGCTCAGCAGCACAAGTCCCTTTTTATTAACCATCCTCCCTGGTCTGAATGTGCACAAGTAGAAAAGAAACAGTAAAATGCCCTGGCAGAGAGGGCAGGGGAAGGTGCTCCTGAGGTTAGGCCAGATTCCAGCTCATTTTCCCCTTACATCCCCCCACCCCTCACTGAAATCCAACATTAGGAGGCAGTGCAGCCCTGCTGATGATGGGCCGTCCTCCTAACTGTATCCGGGGTGGGCACTGGCAGGGCCTGGTGCTGTGCAGCAGACTGAGAAAACGGCCACGTGGGTCTGGCCCCCAGGGAACGTGAGGAAAGGCAGGTCACCCAGTCCGGGGGTCTGAGCAGAAGCCTATTTGGCCCCAACCAGGCTCTGCTTCTTCTGTCTCACGGCCCAGAGGGCAGGGATCCCTCTCACCCCACCACTGCATTCAGCGGTTTTAGGCACGAGGGGCCAGGGAAAATGCTGGGTGTTCCAGGCAGAGGAAGCCTGATACGGTGCCTAGGGTTGGCCTAAGTGAGTGGCCAATGTGTTCAAAATATGAAAGGGGAGAATATCCTTCCTCGCCCACCCCGGGGCACAACGTAGGCGTGACCTCAGTGTGACCGACAGGCCTCCGAGGCCAGGCCTGGTAGACGTGTGGAGCTGAGGAAGTGGACGAGAGAGGGTTTGGTGCACCCCCACCCCCATACTTATATGAACAGGAGAGACTGAGCTACATAGAAAAATGGGGTGGTGGTGAAGAGGTGATGGGGGACAGGAGCAGACAAGATCCACACTGGAAGGGAAACTTTTAGGCTGGCGTGACTACACTCAGATGTTGCCCCGTCAGTGGCCACTCAGCTGCCTTTCTTGTCTCCAGGGTACCAGGCTGGGTTGGCAGGGAAGGGGGGGACGTGCAGGGCAGGGAGAAGAGAAGCAGCCATTCAAAGTGAAGATGCCAGACAGGTTCACCTTGATCCTCACCAGCCCAGCCTGTATGGGGTCCCCAGCATGCTCCCTCACCCACCCTTGTGCCTCTGAAAAGAGGGACCCATCAGGGGTCTGAGAGAGAAAAGCACACTCCCCGCCTTGGGGAAAGTTAAGGGAGGCCTACTCACAGCACCGTGGCACGGGACGGCCCCTGGCCCCTGGCTCAGAGCTGGGCTGGCGCCGTTTGTAAACATTAGACTTGGTGATGTCTGGGGGTGGAGGAGCAGAGGGGTGCCTGGACCATCAGGTCTGGGTAAAAAGACAGGGCGAGGCCCCAAAAGGCTTGGGAAATGTCAACCAGCTATGGGCAAGAGGGCTCTCAGGCTCACCGCAGGCCCAGGAGGCAGTGGACAAGGCATCAGTCTGCCTGCCTCGGCGCACCTGTATGACTTCAGTGCTACCTTTGGAACTTGCCGGAGGAAGCCACTGCTGGCTGGGCTGCCGACAGACCGGAGCAGGCACTGAGTCCCGGGGTAATGAGCACAGCCCCTACCCAGGGCAGGCTTCTCTGTGGAGGATGGCAGCCCTTGGTCCACACTCTTTCTCCAGAGGGAAGTCAGGCTGAGTTGTTCCTTCCAAGACCTACCGACTCTCTTCACCCATGGCTTCCAGGCATGGAGAAGTTGAGAGGTGGAAGAGGGGGGAAGGTTATTCTGTGACACGAGACCTCCTCTCCTACCATCCATGGCACTGCCAGGATGCGGGGGCAGGAAGGGAGCTGGGTTTGAGCTGTCCAGGGGTGTGGGGCCTGATTTCACCCCAGAACTGTCCCTGGAAAAGGATGTCCAGATGTCATCCCACCAGTAGAGGGGAATGATGCCGGACTCAGGGTGGTCCTGAAGCTCTACGAGATGGGTTCCAGGGTCCAATAGCAAAGGCCAAGAATTCCCTGGGAGGCAGTGGTTATGCCAAGAGATCCACAAAAATGGCGTTGGCTGTGGTCTGCCCGAAGATGAAGGCTCCCAGGGTGACCAAGAGGACTCCGTAACTGACCATCGCCCACCAGCTGTAGAGCAGAGGGTGAGAGAGGGCCTGGTCAGTCGACCCACTTGTGACTTTGCCGACTTCCATATATATATATATATATATATATATATATATATATATATATCAGTTAATTACTGTAATTACTTATACCACTTCTCCTGTGGGTAGAGCACTTCCTACTTCTCAACGACTTTCATACAACGGTTTATGAGTCTGGGTGTATGATCCCTAGACCATGGGTAAAGAGGCCAAGACCTAATGGGATTAATTGACTGGTCACAGCACACCAAGGGCAGGACCAGAATTAGAATGCATGTCTCCTGGGACTTCCCTGGTGGTCCAGTGGCTAAGACTCCGAGCTCCCAATGCAGGGGGCCCGGATTCCATCCCTGATCAGGGAACTAGATCCCACATGCCGCAACTAAGAGTTTGCATGCTGCAACTAAAGACCCCCGCGTGCCACAACTAAAGATCCTGCATGCTGCAATTAAAAGATCCCGCATGCCATAATAGAAGACCCCACGTGCTGCAACTAAGACATGGCACAGCCAAATAAATATTAAAAAAAAAAAAAAAAAAGAATGCATATCTCCTGATGGAAAGATGGTCAGGAAAAAGCAGGTCACATGGAGTGATCCATTTCATTAAATAAATAAATAAATAAAAAAGCAGACATCTGCAAAGATATGTGTCAAAAATAGCTACAGGGTTATAACCGGAATTTTTTCTTTCTTTCTTTTTTTTTTTTTTTCTTCCTTTTTTTGCCTGCCTGGCTTGTGGGATCTTAATTCCCTGACCAGGGATTGAACCCATGCCCTCAGCAGTGAAAGCACAGAGTCCTAACCTCTGGACCGCCAGGAAATTCCCTGGTTATATCTGGATATTAAAGGTGATTATTATTTTCTTCCTTAGACTTGTCTGTATTTTTAAAGTTTTCTATAACCAATGAGTATTACTTGCACAATAATTTTTTTTAAAAGCATGCAACCTGGTCATAACCTCTCTACCATTCAGGGACATGCACGTATTAAAACAATGTAATGTTTTGCAAAATGTGGCCTATACACACAATGGAATATTATTCAGCCTTAAAAAGGAAGGACGTTCTGACACCTGCTACAACGTAGATGGACCTTGAGGACATTATGCTAAGTGAAAGAAGCCAGGTACAAAAAGATAAATACTGTATAATTCCAGTTACATGAGGTACCTAGAGGAGTCAAATTCACACAGACAGAAAGTAGAATGGTAGGGGCATGGGCGAGGGGAGAGGGAATGGGGAATTATTGTTTAATGGGTACAGAATTTCAGTTTAGGAAGATGAAAAAGCTCTGGAGGTAGATGGTGGTGATGGTTACACAAAAATATGAATGCACTTAATATTACTGAACTGAACACTTTAAAATGGTAAAAATGGTTAATTTTTAAAAAATGTAGTGTTTTGTATCCATTAGACTAACAAATACTGAAAAGGCCGCTATATACAGTGCTGGCAGGGGTGTGGGGAACAGGGCACTTTCATTCACTGCTTCTGGGACTCTGAGTGGTACTGCCTTTTTGGAGGGTAATTTGAACCCATGTGCCAGAGTAAAAATGAGCGTGCCTTACGGTGGAGCAATTTCCTTCTAAGAATCGATGCTACTGCGATCCTCGAACAGCTGTGCCAAGGTGTACATGCAGAAGTGTGTTCACATTCAGGGCACATTCAAACAGCAAAATATTCTACGGCCATGGAAAAAGGAAGCAGTAGATCTTCTTGTGTGGACATAGAATGATCTCCAAAATACATGGTTAAGTGAAAAAAGCAAGTGGCAGAAAAATGTGTCTGGCATGAAACCATTTTTGAAAAAACCTAACCAGACACAAAACCCCATGTGTTTGTGTATACACATGCATAGCTTTGTGTACACAGACACATATGCACACACAGAAACAGTCTACAAGGGCACACAGGCTGTGCTGATCTCATGGAGCTCTCTCAGGAGAAGGGAGAGGTGGGGAGCAGGCTGTGGGGAAAGAGGGACTTCCACTTTTTTCTCTAAAGTCCTCAATAGTTGATTACTAATAAGAACCTGCTGTATAAAAAAATAAATAAAATAAAATTCAAAAATTAAAAAAAAAATAATCCTCAGTAGTGTTTGAACTGTTACAACTAACATGTTACCCATTTTAAAAGAAGTATTTAAAAAAGTTTTTCAAAGTACACAAGTCTCCTGACTCCTATCCATTTAAAGGCCATCCCCCATCCAGTACCTCCCTGAGAGGACCAGGGGCCGGGCCCTGCTTTACCTGGCTGGCTTGACTTCCTCCATCTCAGAGAGTTTGGCTTGAATGAGGCACAGCCCTAGAAGAGAAGAGGTGGCCCCAAGAGCTTGGGTGGGCCCCCCCACCCCCGGCGGTCCAGCCTCCCCCTTTGCCAGGAGGCAGTGGCAGTGGGTGGAGAAAGGCCTGTGTTTACTCCTCCACACATTCCGCCTCTGTCTCCACTCTGCACCCAGCTGGAGGCCTGGCATCTGGTCTCCGAGGAGGGGCCAGCACCTGCCAGGCACCCCTTGGGCTGCATGCAAGCCCCAGAGCTAAAGGGGCAGCACTGGGAGGTGACTCAGAGGTGTCTACATTGCAGGGCCCTTCCCAGTGCACTTCTGAGCAGATGTGGCCCCCCTGCTCCAAGCAAACTGGCAAGGGATTTCCAGGTGGCCTCCTGGAGAGAAGTAAGCTGGGTACAGGCAGAACTCATGACTGGGCAGATAGGACAGTTCCCCAGGGATCTGGTGGCAGACTGTGTCTGAAACTCAGGTCTCCCGACCCGACCCGTGTCAGGGAGCTACCACCAGACCCTAATTACCCTGTCATGGGCTGACCCAGCCAAATCCCTGATAGTCGGGGAGTAACAGGTACTTGAATGAAGAGTTAAGGGTATAGGCTGTGGACCTAGACAGACTTGGGTTTGAAAAGGTTCTACTATTCTTTAGTTGAGTTTGTTAACCTCTAGGCAAGCTTGTTACCCTCTCTGATCCTCACACCTCCTCACCAGTACAATGGAGATGACAACTACACCTTCTTTGCAGGAGATAACGCTTAAACATGCCAGAGCCTGAACTGGGTGAGCAATAAACACTGGTGATGATCCTCCCCGGGAGGTGACGAGCTCAGGCCAGGAGGCCCTGGGAGAGAGTGCTGCGGGGATGCCAGGGGTCCACACCTGGGAAGACGAAGATGAAGCAGGCGGCCAGGCCTCCAATGACCGAGATGACCTTGCCGATGTCAGGGATGAAGAGCGCCAGCAGCAGGGTGAGCAGGAACCAGACCAGCGTCTGCAGTACTCGCCGCCGCCGCTCCCGCCCCACGTCCTCCTCCACCGGCATCCCCTGGTAGCGCAGCCACAGGCCTTCGACCACCGCCCTGCCCACACAGAGAGCGGCTCAGAGGCGCCCCTGCTAACAGCTCCCCACCTCCAGCCATGGGGCCAGACCCCCGGCTGGGTGGATTGCAGGTAAGACTCTAACCCCTGAGCCTCAGTTTCCTCTTCTTTGAAATGGGCCTAGCAGCCCTCTTCTCAGGGTTGCCATGGGGACCGGACGGGATGGTGAATGTGACCGGCTTAGTGCCTTGCCTGGCCCAGGACTAGCAAGCACGACCCATGGGAACATGTACTTCTAGTCTCCTGAGAAGGAGGGTCTGGGGCACCCAGAAAGCAGGGTGTTCAGGAAAGGATCTGGACTAGAGGTTCTCCGAGGACTCACAGAATGTTCTGGTGACTCTGGGACAAAGGGGGCCCCCAAAGACCCAGCTGGGGGTACTTGCAGGGCCATGCTAGGCACTGACGCTTTCCTCTGGGCTTCCGGTTCTCCTTCTATAAAATGGATTCTACACAAGGCCCATGTTCAAAGGGCTTTCAGGGGCCCTGGTGAAAGGGAGCACCCTGACAGGGTAGGGAGGGGACTCACCGCCCACAGAAGTGCAGGATGGGGTAGGAGGTCAGCACGCTCAGGATGATGAAGGCGCGGGCGACGGCCACAGCCATGTCCTCCGACGGGTAGGACAGGAGCACGTCGGGGTCCACAGCAGCTCCAAAGGTCAGGAAGCCACAGATGCCTGAGGGCAAGGACAAGAGGGCTGGGTCCGGGCGACCCTCGGAGGGTTAGGGCGATGGACCGTTCACCGCTCGGTCCAACAGCAGATGGGGAGATGACGGAGCAGCTCTGGAGGCTAAGACTGAGGCTCAGAGGTGTGTCGAGGCTGGGATCAGAAGCCTCCCTCCCTGACTTCTCACATCTCCCACCCCCGCACCGTCACCTTTCTGATCTTGAACTCACCCAGCAGTTCCTGTCTCAGAGCTTCTGCGTTAACGTTCTGTCTGCCCATCTCCTCATCATTCAGGTCTCAGCTCCGTTGTCCCCTCCTCAGAGAATGCTTCCCCGCCCAGCCCATCCACAATAATCCCTGCTCCCAAGCACTCCCTCACACCACCCTGTTGTGTTCTTCAGAGCACTCCTCTCTCTTGGAACTTTTTTTTTTTTTTTTTTTACTTGTTTATTGTCTGTCTCCCTCAACCAGAACACGAGCCCCAGGAGAACGGGACTCTGCCTATTTGCCACCCTTGTTCCTGTCTGTGTCTTCAGAAACTAGAACAGTGCTGGTCCTGAGAACCATCTGTGGAAGGAACCACAGGGCCATTGTTTGTAGTCTCCCAGTCCTGCTCCCTCACCCAAACCATTTTCTACACGACACCCAGAGCCGTGTGTCCCCGAGCCACACCCCTGCTGAAACGCTTCCTCTCTGCCTCCCAGCAGTCCTCAAGGATCTGGCTGTGTTCCCTGTCTGGCCGTGCTGCCCGCCACCCGCCCTCAGCTCGCTCCACTCCAGCTATGCAGCCCTTCTTCTGTCCCAGCCTCAGGGACTTGGCGTTTTCTGGTTCCTCTGTCTGGAATGCTTTTCCCCCAGCTCTTCAGATTCTAGCTCCTTCTCATGATTTGGGCTTCCCCAATTGCCACCTCCTCAGAGAGGAGCCATCTGTGACCTACCCACCAAAGCCAACCCCACTCAGTCCCACTCACAGCTTCCCTGTTTCCCTGTTACCATGGCACTCACCACTGTCTAGATTTCCTTACTGATTCCTGACTTACTCCTGGAAGACTCTCTCTCCGACTAGATTGTCAATTCCATGAGGGCAGGACCGGGCCTATCTATCTGCATGGCATCCCCAGTGCTGAGAAAGTTCCTGGGACTTACTAGGCACCCACTGAGAGCTGATGAATGAATGCATGCATACATCTTTCTCATTTGGGCAGGAGGAGGCCCAAGCTGGCCCAAGTTCAAGCCAGTGCCTACAGAAGTGTTCGACGTGTTGGGAGTGCAGGGCTGTCCCCAGGAAATCCTGGGCCAGAGGACTTGGGGACAAAGAGGGAAAGTGGGAGCCTTCTAAGCCCCGCCCTCGGAGGGGAGCACTCACCTGTGCCCATGTAGACAGCGAGGGCTATGACCATGGCGGCTGTCACCACCCCACCCCAGGTCTTCACCTCAGGCTGCTGCATGCTGTTGAAGACGGGTACACTGCTCACGTGGCACTGTCAGGGTGAAGGGCAGGGTCATGGTGGGCAAGTGACCTCACCCCCAAGGATAAGGGGCAAGTCCTGGGGCCCCCACTCCGTCCTTCCTTCCAGGACTCCCCCATCCTGCCTGTAACGTGGATTCCATCCCAGGATGGGGAGTGAGCTAAGGGGACAAAAGGGACCTTGCAACTAGCACCTGAAATCCGAAGCAGATGGTGGGCATGGCATTGAACACGGCTATCCAGGAAGCTGGCCTGCGGACAAACACACATGATGCTGCTGCCTGGGAACCCCTCAGAGTCACCAAGCGCCACCATGCTCTTACTCTTCATTCAGCCCCCCACGGCCTCCACCAGCCAGCATGCACACATTCAACCCACAGAAGTCTGGGAACTGGGAGAGGACACATTTACAGGTCAGTAAACTGGGGCTCTGGAAGGCCCTCTTGGGACCAAAATCCAGAATTTTTGGCTCTTGCGCTTGGGCTTTTGCTTCTCTGATTTGTTCCTTTCACGAAAAAGGAAACTTGTTTCTTTTAATTAAGAAAATTGATTCATCCTCACATGGAAGATACAGATATTACAGATAAGCACATGTTGAAACAAATGTGCAATTCCACCTTGGCAGTTTCCATAACCTGAGGCCTAGTCTCACATTGGCTCATCTGTTGGACATTAGTGGCAAAGTCTCCCTCATCTCCGGCTGTCACTCTTCTCTCCAGTAAATAGAGATCAGGACCTCTTGCCTCCTTCCTAAAATGACCAATGAGTCAAGCCCCGATGAGCTAATGAGCCTTGGGAAGAGCACCTGTGTGGCTTTCTGATGCCTGACCCAGCATCTCCTGAGTGGCAGCTTCTACCCCATGTGTCTCCCGGGGGCCCTCACCCACCTGTTCAGGATGTCCGCTGGGGTCATCTCTTTATCAGGCCAGATGTATTTGATGATAATGATGGCAGTGACATACCAGGTGCCCACGACGCTCAGGAAGCTGCCAGGAAGGATAGATTAAGCTTCCTCCTCCCCAGCCCCAGCTGCCTTTTCTCTCATTCCATCCCCAGGGACATCCACCCTTAACTTTAGTGACCACAAGTGTCTAATGAACCAACTGGGAGACTATCCCAAACAAAGACTCAAGAAATGCATGACAAATAAGTTTCAGAGAAACAAGCCACATTTAGGAAGCCAAGAGGGGACCAGACTGACACTTGTGGCCATTAGGAAATGAGGTGGTTCAGCTCCATGGCTCAGAGACCACAGCAGGGTGCTGGGCTTCAAAGCACATCTGATTGAAGTACATCAATCAGAGCAGCCCAGACTTGGCGAGAGGTGCAAGCAGGGCCTTTGAGAAGTAGGAGATGCTGGAGGGTTGAAGGCACATACTGGGAAGTCAACATTAAAGGAAACCTTGGAGACTCTGAGTGTGACCCCTTTGATAAAGCATCACAGGAAACAGCTTAGAATCCCACAGCTTTTCAGACTCTGAGCCAGGAAGCTAGTCCCTTCCCTTTATACCAAGCTGCATGGAAAATGCTGCCAGGCTGACAATCTCAAATGATCAAGAATCCCATCCTCCATGGGAAAGACAAGGCCCAGGCTAGGAGACTGCCTTCACACATGATTATCACCCATCCCTTCTTTGACAAGGACATTTGGAACTGAATCTCTCACTGATGCAAAGAGCCACTGTCTCCCTTGCTGCTGACACAAAAGGAAGGTCTTATGCCGGAACCCCTGCAAGCCCCGGTCTACCCTGCCTTGCCCACTCTTGCTGCCCCAGGAGATGAGGTGGCATGGAGGAGAGGGGTTCCCCTGCAGCCCTTGGGTCTCCAGCTGCCTGTGATCAGAGCTTCTGTCCAGCGCAGGCTGGGGTGGGGCCTCCGAACCTGGCATATTTCTGGAAGCCGATCTCCCTGGGGATGGAAAGGGGCAGGATGAAGAGGAAGGCAGTGAGGCTGATGGTGAACTTGCGGTCTGTGTACCAGGGGCTGCCGCCGGCCCCCTCAGGCTCCTTTGCCATCACAGCTATAACTGCACAGGGAGGAAGGATGGAACGTGATGCCAGGCTACTGCAGGGTGTGGTCCTCCACCTCTGCTGGGACCTCCATCTGTCTAATGGGCCCAGCAGCCAGGAGGGAGGATTCCCAGATGAATGCCGGGCCCAGGCCAGGCCTTGGGCAGGTGTTCCATGCTCTTTCCCGCCCACCGCATGACCCCCAGGGCTGAGGGGTGGGGGGATGAGGTAGGTACTGAGGGGGGGCCTCACTCTTGTCCTGCTGGTCCCCGATGATGATGAGGAAGGCGATGCAGGTCCCGAAGGTGTAGGTGGCAATGGCCACCTCACACAGCACGCCCGTCAGCTTGCCACACACAGCCCACACCACCTCCTGGTAGGTCCTCTCATTGCTGGCCTGGGAGCAGTAGGCCAGGATGACGAGGCCACTGATGATGAAAACCAGCATGGCCTGCAGGCAGGGGCGGAGCAAGAGGGTGTGGGAAAGGCCTGGCAGCAAAGAGCAGCCTGGTCTTGCTCAGCACTTACTGGCCCAATGCCCAATGCCCATCTGGCAAATTAGCCTTATCTTGCAGGGCAATTTTAATAGATTACTGGAGTTGAGATTTTCTTTAAAAACAAAAAGTTTTGAGGAAAATTTCAAACATAACGCAAAAGTAGACAGAATGGTATAATGGACCCCTGTGTACCCATCACTCAAATTCAAAAATCATCAATTCACAGCCAATCTTGTTTCATCTATTCCCTCTCCCACTCTGGATTATTTTGAAGAAAATGCGAGCTATCATATCATTTCATCAGTAAATATTTCAGCACGGCTCTAAGGTATGGGCCTGCTTTTTAAACATAACCACGAAATTATTAAATATGCAGTTGATGTCCAACCTTCCCTGATAGCTGGGAAGGCTTTTGAAGCCTCATCTGGGCTCAAAGGAAAGAATGCTGGAATAGATTAGTAATGTCTGCCATGTGTGACGGAGGGGAGAGTGGTAGTATGTGTCTCCAACTGACCACTCCTGATCCAGAGCCTCCCTTTTGAGGTGAAGAGCCCAGACCCACCACTCGAACTGCACCTTTGCCCGCCAGGCCCGCTCACTCACCATCTGCAGCGTGATGCCAGCTGCCACTCCCCCGGCAGTGCTGAAGGCTGCTGGGAAGTTGAGCAGCCCTGCGCCCAGGCAGGCGTTGACAACGATGAAGATGGCTCCAAGTGTGGAAGTGGTGCCTCTGCCCAGACCCCCAGGAGGGGCCTCCCCCTCACTCTTGGGGGCTATGTCCACAGAGGGACTCTGCAGCAGACGGGCACGCTCCCCGGAGTCTGTGCTTAAGCCCCACTCGCCAAGGTCACTGTTGATGCTGACCTGGGCCATGGCCCTGGGAGTCTTGTTCCTGCAGGGTCTGTGGGTTCTGTCTCAGGACCACATGCCCTGGGGAGCTGAGGGAACACGTTCAGCTGGAGGGTGCCACCAGCCTGTTTGGGGCTGTTATCCTAGGAGGCCTGTGGGCTCTGGCTCTCCTCAACCTAGATGGGAAAGGCAGGTACTACTGTTATCCCAAGAGACACACAGAAAGGTGAAACAACTTTCCCAAGATCAGATGGCTGAGATCCAAACCCGGGTGTGCCTGTGTGCAGAACACTGCACTGGGTGCCACAGTGTGATGGCAGAGACAGAAGTGTGTCAGATGTAATTCCTGCCTGCTTCAGGCCTACAGACCTATCAGGTAAATAAGACATAAACACAGAAGAGAGGGGTACTGATATGTCAGCACTAGAGGCCATGCATCGGGCAGGAGTGTCATGGACATATCTTATCTCATTCATTCCTTATGACAGTGGTCATAAGGTTCAGAGAGATCAGATCACTCATCCAGGGTCACACAGTAGCAAGTTGCAAAGCAGGATTTAGATCCAGATCTGTCTGGCTTCCTAATTTGTTTCTACACCACAGGGTCACAAGAACAATCCTCACCCAGAACTGTGGGTATTTCAGTTTCTTACAGCCCAGCATACCTCCCTCCAGAGTCTAAATTCTGTGGAGCTTTCAAAGCCCTTCAAAATTTAGGCCAATTCTTACTTTTCTCCCCACATGCCTGACCTAACCACTGCCCATCACAGGGGCATCCCCTCCAATGCCCCCAGCACACTGGGGGGTTTAGAATGGCTAGCAAGGCCTCTTGGGTAGTCAGATGCTTGCCATTGCTCCTCCTGTGATGGCTGAACAAAGTTGGGAGCCTTAAACTCGTTAGAAAAGGGGGAGTTTGGGTACTCTCAGACATCTGTCACCAAGCATGCAACCAAGGGACACAGCTCCAGGGGAAATGTCTCCCTGCTGGCTCCAAGTCCAGAAAGATCAGTCAGATGCCACAGGGCTTCTTCCTCTTGTGCAACCTGCCACCCAGCCAGCAACTCAGCAAAAAATCAAAGCAGTGAGCAGTGGAGGCAGTTTAGGTTTCCCAAGTTTCCAGCGTAGCTCCAGAGAGAGCCCTGCAAAGTTAGCGCTACTTGAGCCATGAGACCCTGTCCTCCATCCTGCTCACATCCCAGACACAGAGGTCTCTGCATTGGTCTGAAATCTTTCAGCCTCCCCTCCCCTCAAACTACTCTGCTCCGTGGTCCCGAGCTTACCTGCTCTTTCCACCCCTCTGGCTTTGGTGGAGGGACAGCTGCTCCTTACAGCTCCTTCTCCCCAAAGATCTGGGATCTGATTCTCCTCACTTCCCTCTCTGCCCCCAGTTTCTTCTTTCTCAAACTCTACCTAAAATTTGTCAGCAGAGAAAGAGTCTGAGCTGTTTCTGTGCGGGTCAGCAGAGTGAAGGGAACCGAGGCGCTCTGACTAACTCACGGAGTGGAGCAGCAGCTCAGGGAAACAGACCCACGGAGGGAAAGAGGCTAGACTGTCACAGCGGCTCGTCAGCAGAGCCAGAACTAGAACCCTGATGCCCACACGCTCAGGCCAGAGCTGTAACCACTGCACTAGGCCCCTCAGATCCCAACCGGAGCAGGTCCCCAGGCCAGCCTGCGGCTGGATCCCAGAAATACGAGGGGTGGGCTGCATTGGAAGGTGGGCCAGGGCGCACCCAGGGCGAGGGGTGGGGGCGATCCTCAGGCCTGAAGCGAGGAGAGTGGGCTGCTGTGGGGTAAACTGGGGAGGGGCTCCGGCGCTCCATCCGGGCCTAGGACTGATTAGGTGGAGACTAGGTGGGGACAGGCCGGGCTAAAGCGCCGCAAGGGCGGACCAGCCGACCGAAGGCGGGTGTGGGGCGGAGGACGCCGGGCTGCAGAGCCCTGCAGGGAGTGGTCAGGGCTCTGCCGCGGTGGCGGCCCTGGGGACCCAGGGACCTAACGTTTCCACCTCCACCAACCTGTACCTCCTTTCACTTACCTGCGGTGCTTGGAGCCCGGGCCGGCTGCGGAGACACGTGAGCAGCGGTCACATGACCGCCGGGGCAGGGGCGGACCGCGGGGCACACTGGGAGCTGTAGTTTTCGGCAGGCGTTAGTCTTGGACACCAGCTCTCCAATCCTCAACCCAACCGCATTGCCCCAAACCAGCCTCGGCCCCCAGCCCGCCCGTGTTTATCCTGTTACTTTAGTCCTGGCCTCTTGGCCAAGCCACACCTCCTGCCTCCCAGCAAGAGCGTTAGGAGGTTTGGTGTCTTTGCCAGTACGGATGCTGTGGGCCAGAGCTATTTGGCCTCATTATCCTACTTTGTCTCCCTTCTTACGTTCACACCCACAGCCAGTGACCCTGGACTTTTTCACTAGGGACAGCGAGGGGTCATTTGTACCTCCTTGAGCTGTGGCTGGCCGGAGGGTTGTTCGTGACTATAACCCCAGGGCCTAGATTCTACAATTGGGGATCTGAGGCATTGGTGTCACTCACATAAATAAATACTTGTTGAATGAAGGAATGGGTGTCCAGAGACCTGGCTTCTGTTTGTGGCTGTGTGCCACTTGCAAGCTGTCACATAATCTTTGGCATTCCAATGTCTTCATCTATGTTATGTCCTCTCCATGCATCAAAGGTCCTTGCTGATGAGGTCCTGTGTACTGTTTACCCAGTTTCCCTCAATGGTGACATTTTGCAAAACTATCGTACCATATCACAACCAGGATACTGACATTGACACAATCCACTGATCATGTTCAGATTTCCTCAGTTATATTTATAGTCATTTTTTGGTGTGTATTTAGTTCTATACAACTTAATCATGTGTAGGGTTTACACCACATTCAAGATTCTGAACATTTCCATCACCACAAGGATCCCTCCTGTTACCCTTTTATAACCACACTCACCTCCCTCCAGCAGGGCCCCCCTTCTGTAACTCCTCACAATCACTAATCTGTTCTCCATTTCTAAAAGTTTGTCGTTTCAAAGAATGTTATATAAATGGAATCATACACTCTGCAACTTTTTAGAATTGGCTATTTTTACTCAGCATAATTTCCCAGAGACTCATGCAGTGTGTCTATGTTTTATTTATTACTGAGTAACAATATTCCATGGTATCTGCAGTTTGTGCAACTAATTACTTTTGAAGGACATCTGAGCTGTTGCAGGTTTTTTAAAACATAAATAAATAACAGCTTTATTGAGATTTATGAATTTTACCAAAAAATTTATACTTTCAGTGCCCAATACAGTGGTTTTTAGTATATTCAGAGTTTTGCAATCATTGCCACTATCTAATATCATAACATTGTTATCACTCCCCCCAAAACCCTGTAACCATTAGCAATCACTCTCCATTCGTCCCTCCCCCAGGCCCCTGGCAACCACTCATCTACTTTGTGCTCTGGATGAGCTGTTTTCAAGGTTCATCCATGTTGAAGCACATATTAGTACTTTATTCCTTTTTATTGCCGAGTAATATTACATGTATGTATGTGTATGGCTATATCACATCTTGCTTATTCATTCATCAGTTGTTTGGACATTTGTGGTTTCCATTTTTTGGCTATTATGAATAATGCCACAATGAATGTTGAGGTACACTTTTTTTGTGCACACGTTTTCATTTATTTTAGGTATATATGTAGAAGTAGAATTGCTGGGTCAAATGGTAACTCTATGTTTAACCTTTTGAGAAATTGCCAGACTGTTTTTTTTTAAATATATTTATTTATTTTATTTATTTTTGGCTGTGTTGGGTCTTGTTGCTGTGTGCGGGCTTTCTCTAGTTGCGGTGAGTGGGGGCTACTCTTCGTTGCAGTGCATGGACTTCTCATTGTGGTGGCTTCTCTTGCTGCGGAGCACAGGCTCTAGGCGCGCAGGCTTCAGTAGTTGTGGCATGCAGGCTCAGTAGTTGTGGCTCGCGGGCTCTAGAGCACGGGCTCAGTAGTTGTGGTGCATGGGCTTAGTTGCTCTGCGGCATGTGGGATCTTCCCGGACCAGGGCTGGAACCCGTGTCTCCTGCACTGGCAGGCGGATTCTTAACCACTGCGCCACCAGGGAAGCCCTGCCAGACTGTTTTCTAAAGCAACTGCACCATTTTACATTCTGACCAACAGTGTATAAGGGTTCTAGTTTCCCCACATCCCTGATAACCCTTGTTATTGTCTGATTATAGCCATCCTAGTGGGTATGAAGTGATTCTCATTGTGGTTTTGAGTTGCATTTCCCTGATGACTCATGTTAGCATCTTTTCATGTGCTTATTGGCCATTAGTATGTCTTCTATGAAGAAGTGTCTATTCAGACCCCCTTTTTATTATCAAGTTGTAAGAGTTCTTTATATACAAATACAAATCCCTTATCAGTTATGTGATTTGCAATATTATTCTCAACCTTTCTATAAGACTGTCATTTAAGAAAAGAAAAAGTTGGTCTTTTCAGTTATTAGATATAAATAAACCAATAATTTCTATTAAAATTTTTTTCCAATCAACTATACTCCAATAAAAATTAATTTAAAAAATTTCCACAGCCTAGAAGTAAGGAAAAAAGTTTCAAACAAAATTCTCAAGTTGGTTGAGTGAGCTGGACTTTGGCTATTTAGATGTAAGCCTACGGCAGTTGTTCTAATAGCACCCAATGGCTGGCCCATGCGTCAGCTGTATCTGCACCACCTAGAAAGTTTTCTTTTTCT
The DNA here is from genome assembly GCF_009873245.2 of Balaenoptera musculus. NCBI lineage: Eukaryota > Metazoa > Chordata > Mammalia > Artiodactyla > Balaenopteridae > Balaenoptera > Balaenoptera musculus. Next base: position 33,874,281 of record NC_045803.1, read on the forward strand.
CATTTAAAAAAATAGATTCGCAAGCCTTACCTGAGACATATTGAGTCAGAGTGCCTAGAGGTATGGCCAGGGAACTAATATTAAAAAAAAAAAAAAAAAAAAAAAATCCAGATTTGGGAACTATCCTACCTCAAATGATGGTGAAACAAGGCGTGACTACTCTTTCTGGGCAGGCAAGCTACCTCCTCCATCAAGTGAAAGAACATCTTAGACCCTAGTAGGAAATGAGGAAAAGGTTGATGGCCAATGGACTGAACTGTGAGAAAAACATCAGGTTCACACCCTACACGACTTTTCAGTGAGGAATAGGACTTGGTCCAGGGTGAGCTGGAAATACATGCGTTTAAAAATAACAAGGTCAGTCGGGTGGTCAAGTTCCTTTTCTAGCTGAGGTCTTGGCAGCCAACTTTCAATCATTTTGGCTCCAGACAGGGAGACTTAAAGCAGTTTCTTCTAAGCTAGGCAGTCATCTCCTTTACAGAGCAGCTGACTAATATGTTTACTGTTTCCCCATTTAAGATAGTTTCCCAAAGACATCCGGTGAATCAGTCCATTCACTTGACCTTTTACCACCTTGGTGTATCCATTAGCAATAGGAACACAGAGAGCCAAGGAGCAGGAGTGAGCCCATCATGTACTGTGTCTCTCAGAGAGCGAGGAGAAGCAAGGGGGAAGGAACAAGTTGAGCCTGCTTTCCCCTCCCAGCAATAATCAAAACACTGTGGTTGGGCTCTGGGCCTGACTCCTGCTCCACTGCCTGTCTGCCCAGTAGCTGTCCTATCTTGAATGGCTCCTGGCATTAAGCAGAAGGTGATAGAATAACCTTGGGATGTCTGCTGACAGAGCATATGACTTTATAGTAGAGGCTGCACACTGGCGATCTACTGTTTGCATCTTGCTTGCAAATCATTAATAATAATAATAAAAAAATTAGTTGCCAGCTTTTAAGCATCAATAGACCTCCCATAAAAATCAGGATTTCCATTTTATTTGAAAAATTTAAGACCTGCAACCCTGGGCTTTCATTTTCACAGTGCCTGTCACTTACTTCCCTACTATGCCTCATCTCTGAGGATGCGGGATGGTCACTGACAATCATCTCACACCCAGTTCACATCACTTTTTTACTTTACATGCACTGTTCGTTTATATTACCTACTTGACTCCTCTAGACACCGAAGTTGCCACCTCCCCTCCCCATCTCATCACTGCCTCTAGCCACAGGATCCTTTGAGGCACTCCATTTACTTGTCCACCGAGGTCCAAAGGATTGTACCCACATTTTCAGCGTTGTTGGACTGGACGTGAGGAATGACACGACAAAGATGTGGCTTTGGTTTACATTCGAAACAGCTAAAACATCTCTTGGCTTATGGTCATCTGGACACAATTCCAGATTCCAGGGATATATATCCACTCCTACCCTTTCATCCCATTAAAGAAAAAAGATAACATGGTAGTTGGCGGTTGGGTCTACAGTAACTTTATTGTAACAGAGAGACCAGGCTGCAATAAGTCTACATGATTAGAGCAAATGGTGGTTATCCTTCCAAAGGGTAAAGCCTGAGCCCAGCTGGCAGCACACAAAAGTTAAAATCAAAGCCCAGAATATCCTCTTTCCCGATTCTACCCTGCATTGCCTGACTCATGATATGAAATGAGTGACTGCACAACCATACTGAACAAAGCTACGAGGTCCAACTGGGCAGAGCAACATCCCTACAGGAGATAACAATCATTGAAGGGGATGCTGAAATAAAGTGCAGTTACCTACTCTCCGCTATTCTTTGCCAAGAAAAGCGAGGGTATGGGATGAGCAGTAAATAATGTTCTTCATTCTTCAAATAAGTAAATCCTATGGGATGGGACTGATGGTCAATCAAGGAGTAGAACAGGATGAAAATCTAGGCTAGTTATAGATCTTTGTGCCTAAGGAAAAGAACAGCAGTGAGTAAGGAGAAAAGAGGAACATTAAAATGCCTGCAAGTACTAAAAAGGAGAGCCTTCTTTCTTTTTTTCTTAAATAAGACAGGAAATAGCATCTTTTATTTTCTTTGCTGCAGCGGTAGCAGACTCGCTGTAAAACATGATTTCTGTCATACGGTTTGTTGATAAGGTTGCTCAATCATGGGAGGACAAACATGAGGCTGACTGTTAATGTTAGAACTAGGTCTTTTCACAAAGCCTCTAATAGGTGCTATTTTCACGCTGGCTTTACAGAGGAACCCGCAACACCAAAAGGTGCTTCTGTTAAAGCTTCTGAAATATTGCAATGGTGTGATTGACAGGTATTTTTTGGGCTTATATCTTTCTTGTACATGTAAACTGTTGGAAAAACTGGAGAGAAAAGGATGAGTGAGAGTTTGGTTTACAGCCACAGAGTTCCCAACACCAGCCACAGGTGCCTCCGCCCTCTTTCACTGCACATTCTTTTCTGAGAAACACATTCAATTGCTGAGTTTTAAAGTACTGTGGTTGAAAAAAATGATCCGCTCACCACCATCCACTCTCCCTCTTCCTCCATGTGAATCTCACAATAGCAGAGGCTGAAGACAGGAAGGTTGTCTCTGTTCCCTCTGACCAGGGGAATTACTTGGTGACCTGGTGAATGGCATGAGCAAGGTAGCCCACGTTGCCCGAGGTGACCCCTGCCACAGAGATACGGCCATCCTTTGTCATGTAGATGGAGAACTCCTTGGTCAGCCGCTCCACCTGCAGAGAGAAGAGTGTGTGGGCACTTCCTGGTCAGGGGGGTCTCCCCAGCCCTGGCATGGCACAATTAGCCAACAGTTAGAACAGGAAAATAACAGAAGGTCTGTTTTCTCACTTAAACCCTATTCCCAGAATTTGGTATGCTAGCTTAGAATGAAAGAAGAATAAAAAGCTATTTTAAAGTAGGATGTTGAATTCTAAAGTGTGACCAGGTGAAAAAAATCTTATATTCAGCCTTTGTAGAAAAATGGATCCAGAATCCAGCTATGGAACAACTACTCTTCTTATCAATATTCAGGCTCCTGCTTGCTCTGGAAGCTTTCTGAGAAACGGCAGTGTTTATGAAAATGATCAAAACAAGATCTGTTCTTCAGAAGTGTGCAACCTCATAGAGGATACAGACAGGTAAACGACCAGCAAAGAGTAAAACAAAATGAAAGCTTCATATTTCTTTTACCTATGAATGAAGCTTCAAAATGACTGTTTTTAGAGTAATCCTAAATGGGTAGGTGACCTGAGGAATTTTGGTTTGCAAGGACTGATCAATTGGTCTGCTGCGGAGAAATCGGAGTCCACTCACCTGTTCAGGCTTTAGGCCTGTGAAACAAAACATGCCAATCTGGTCAACGATGTGCTGCCAGTTGTGGGAGGAGCCCTCCTTCTTGAGGTTGGAGACCAGCTGAGTCCGCATGCTAATGATGCGGTCGGCCATGCCCTTTACTTCTTGTAACCTGGAAAAAACCCCCAAGATGGAGCTCAATTCTTGCCAAGCGCCGACAGATAAGCCAGTTCCCGGCATTTTTACCTCCCTTGAGTACTGGTCTAGCGTGCCTCAATTCTCCGTTTTTGACCGAGTCCTGTGTTGTCACTGGTCTCGGAAGAAAGCTATTTTACAGCATCCTGCTTTGTATCAGAACACCACTTTGATCAGGCAACTAAAATAGTTGACGTAATTGAGTTATTAAGAAAAATGAATGCGGAGTGCCTTTCTATTTACTAGATGGATACTGCCCAATTCATGAATTATTTAATAAAGCCAATTAGATTTTCAATTTTAAAAAAAGAAAAATGAATGACTAAATCACTCTAAAACATAGGAGGACTAAGGCTCTCCATCCTTTATTCAAGGGGCAAAAGCTGCAAATTAAACAGTAAAATATGACCTTATTCTTTAACATGGATGGAAGAAACATTCCTGCTTTCACAATTAAAGACAGTGTGCTGTGAACCTACCATGTGCCCAGCCATGTGCTAGGTGCTGAGGAGAAAGGGAGGACTGAGACCCGGCCCCTCCCTTTAAAAGCTTACCATTGCGGCTGGGAGCAAACCTGTAAACAACTGACTATGGAACAAGGCAGGATAAGTCAAGAATCGATAGAATTGTGCTGTGTTAAGAGAGCCCTGAGAAGAGAGGGTGAATTCTATCTGGGGGAGCACAGAAGGCAGTCCTCTGACTGTGCATGCTCGCTGGATTCAGGACACAGTCTTCCCCTTCCTCAGAATCTACCCTTTCATTCTGTTCCTATGGAGCTATGGGAAATTCTTGTGGGCTCTCACTAACTAGATGACTGTAAATAATTTATCTCATTGTTCTTATGTGTTCACTTTTCAAACCATCTCTCCACCATGATGTCATGCAGAGGTAGAACAGAGGTTACACACTGCCAATGAAAGCCCGAATAAGAGTCTTTGTCATGTCTTATTTGACCCAGTTAAACATTCTTAGATTTGGTACATGCACATAAAGACGTGGATTTGTAGCCTCTCTTGAAAAACAAGAAGCTGGCAACACTGCACCAACCTTGTGATTACCGGCTGGAGCCCCTAGCCCCACTAAGGATGGCATTTGATTTTTTTTTTTTTTTTTGGCCTGGCGCATGTGGGTACCTAATAATTCATCAGATGGCATTTGATTTTAAATTTCCTGTAGTCCTATCCATCCAGCTTCATTCACTTTGAGGCCTGGTCCCTAAAGGCACTGAGTACGTGACCATGGCTAGATCCAGGGCCACCTTAGCAACCACTGCCCCCCGCCCCGCCCCCATGCTCCTTGTTGTCCACAGAATGAAGTTCTGACTTCTCACAATATCAAGGTGCTTCATGATCTGCTCCCACCTTCCCAGCTTTGCTGCCTTCTCCACCCTCCTCACACTCAGTGTTTCTGCTACGAAACCCACTTGGTTTGAAGCACACCCTGCACGATGCACATCACGTGCCCGTGCTGATCCTCACGCACATCTTTCCCCTTCCTTTCCTTTGGAAAAAAGTGCCTTCTCTCTTCAAGGCAGAGCTCAAATGCTGCTGTCTGCATCACTTCCTCCCTCATTCCCCACTAATCAATAGTTCTTCCTTTACTCAGCATTTATTCCATCTGTCTTGTAGCAATGCTATACGTGTATCTCTCTCACTAGATTATAAACTCCCCAAGGGAAGAGATATCTTAGTCACCTAGCACAGTATCTCTGTCATCTCTGTACACTACAGACTTCAAATGAGTACTGAAATGCACACATTAAAAAAATAAACATCTTGATAACCATTAAGGACCATGGAAATATTTTTAAAAACCACTTAAAAATATTAAGAAAAAAAGCTTAGAATAATTCTTAGTGACAAAAACAAAACCAACCCTACACACACATATATAACATATTTACACATACATATGATACATGGACATACTATTCATGTTACAACTATGAATAATAACAGGCAAAGAAAAAAAATCTGGGTTATAGTGACTTGCCCAAACTTTCTGAAATGTACTCACACATTAATTTTATAACAGATCTAATTTAAAAAGTAGTTGATTTTTTGGTAAGCCTTGCATAGATCTGTTGTACTGAAAAGAAATATCCTGAACCAGACTCTATTTACTTCAATGTTCAGAGGATTAATCCAAGGTAGAAAAAACAGTTGTTCCATGATGACCAGGTGAGCTACGGATGAAGTTTCTCACAGACTTAGCTTTTCTATCCAATTAGCTGCTTAGGGATCTATGCCCTCGGTTAATCAGCTACACAGGATAAACTCTTATATAACAAATCACACCTTCCATGACTCCAAATTATATATAGCAGGGGTTGGCAAGCTTTCTCTAAAGGGCTAAATCGTAAATATGTTAGGTTTTGTGAGCTGCACATTCTCTGTCACAACTACTGAACTCTGCTGTTGTGACATGAAAGCATCCATACACAATTCATCAAGAAATGGGGGCAGCCTAGATTTGACCTGCAGAACATAGTGTGCCAACCCCTAATCTAGACCAATGTTTTCTCTTACAGGGAACAACCAACTTATTTGTTCGAAAGTGCTGACAAAATGCACACTCCTCTCTCCTTCCTCCCCTTCCACATATGGAAGCTGAGTGACACTGCATGTCCCTATAAGCCAAGTATAAAGGAGCTCTGAAGGATCAGTGGTGGGAAGGGCAGATGGCTGGGGGATGGCAAAGCGCCTTTACCATTGTTTCCGCAAATCCGGGCTGGTCAGAATGGTGGAGGCAATCCGGGCCCCATTGAGAGGAGGGTTGGAATACATGGGACGGATCAGGATCTTCAACTGTGATTCTACCCTCTTGGCTTCATCAGCATCTTTGCAGACCACAGTGAAGGCTCCCACGCGCTCACCTGAAAAGACAAAATGGATCTTGTCTTCTGGTTCTCCTATCTAAAATACTAAAGGCAGTCATGATTCCATTTGCTATGTGTTATCTGTTTCCATCAGAAGCACAAAATAACGCTTTGTTATAAACAAGAAGTTTTCAACAACCAGCATGGTGAATCTACAACAGAAAGTTGGAGTACTAGAGAGTGGTCACAGGTCTCTCTTCATTGTTTCTATCTTCTTGGCTCACAGAGCAGTCACTTTTTGTTTAGAGAAGCCGTGATAGGTTTCTTTGCTGGAGGAATTCAGGGACACTGAATAAGATATGGCTTAGAGCAGTAAAATCCACTTTACCCGTCTTTCCTCTCTGGGTAAGAGGGACACGGACAACACACGCACACGCACAACCCACCCCTTCCAAGACTCTACACCTTTGTGGCACCCTCTCCCACCACTTCTTCAGTCTCAACAGAGAACACATATCACCCTAGGTCCTTTAGCTTACCGTATAAGCCCATGTTCTTGGCATAGGACTGGCAGAGACAAACATTAATGCCCTGTTCGATGAAATGGCGCACAGCCCAAGCATCCTTGTTACCATCGCCACTGGCAAACCCTTGGTAGGCCATGTCGAAGAATGCAAAAAGATTGTTTTTCTGGAAAGGAAAGAAAAGATGACCAAAGCTTTAGGCAGTTCTTCTCAAGATGCCCCAGATGGTTACCTGTGCTTATTGGGACCATGCCTGCTTCACTCAGACAAAGTCAACAGTTTTCTCCCCAGGTGGCAGTTTGGAGATGTTTAATTTTCCTAGAGTTAAGATATCAATATATATATTTTTTTATTCAATACTTTGGTGGATATGGGCCTTCAAGAAGACATTAAGAAAAGATAATCTTAATCCAACCTGGACAGAATGCTGTCTGGTCAAACAGGAAGTATGGCATGTGTGATCTTAGTTCCCTGACCAGGGATCGAACCCACACCCCCTGCATTGGAAGCATGGAGTCTTAACCACTGGACCACCAGGGAAGTCCAAACAGGAAGCTCTTCTAAGGCCCACAGTGGTCTGGGTAATTATTTTGGTCCAGCCAACACAGGACGAGCCTCAGCCTTTCCTGGGGCTAATAAGACTGACTCTGGCAGGCCATCTTATTCCCAGGGCTCAGGGGACAGCCTCATTATAACCATCTCATTTTGAAAGTGCTCTCTGAATGCTGTTTCTCTGTCCCACTCTGTTCACAGCTTAGGTTTGACAGGATGTAAAGAAAGGGAAACCGAAAGGAATGAGAATGGGGACACAAGCCAAGAGGAATATCTTCCTCCTTGGGCATTTTGACTAGTGCCTTCTCTCACAGAAGAATAAGAATCACTGTGAATAATTAACAGCAATGCCAAGGAGAGTGGAAAAGACAGGAGGGGATGTGAAAAAGAGGATAAAAGCATGAACAAGTAGCCACTGACCAGGGCAGGCGTAGGCACCAACAGCAGATACCCTGGGGCCAGGGACACCGACTGTGCAGACTAGCCAGTGACAAGTTTTATCAGAATTCTGTACATCTTGGCTGAGGAGCAAAAATTATTTTCAAACTGCTCATGTATCATCAATTATAGAACTGCTAATTAGGCAAACAAGGAGTTCTTTCCTGGCAACTACGCAATGCGTGGAAATTTCATGCAGCCTCGAGGTTAAATCTCACTGTTAAGACTTTGCCAAGTGAAGCATCCAAGGCTAGTTACTAAACACAGAGCAGTCACCGGTCAGTTCACCTGCCTCACCTTCACCACTGCAGCCATCTCCTTCCACTGTTCAGGACGAGGGTCCACTCCCGTGGGATTGTGGGCACAGGCGTGCAGGAGAATAACACTCTGTGCTGGTATTTTCTAAAGAGAACAACAACCAAGAGATTACTTTGCAGCTTTAAAGGAGATCATTTACCTGAAATGCCATAGGGTCATCATTATTTGATAAGTAACGAAAATAACGTGAGGTCTTGGAATTAGCTCATCCTGGTTTTTTGTTTTTTTTTTTTTTTTTGGCCGCTCTGTGCGGCATGCAGGATCTTAGTTCCCCGACCAGGGATTGAACCTGTGCCCCCTGCAGTGGAAGCACGGAGTCTCAACCACTGGACCACCAGGGAAGTCCCTCATCCCAGTGTTTTAAGTTGGATATTGAGACCTAAGTGGGAGACATCAAATCTCCACAGGGAGGTTTATTCCTTGTTCCTTCCCCCTCCTGCCCTGAAAGCCACACTTACTGAAATGTCCTCAATAGCGCCTGTGAAGTCAAAGCCACACGTCTTGGGGTCATAGTATCGATAACTATGTAGCTGCATGCCAGCGTCCCTGAAGATGGGCGTATGATTTCCCCAGGATGGTTTGGGCAGAAAGACATCTCGGCTGAACTTAAAAAATCTTTGCTAAAAGATGGAATGAAAGGGAATGGAAAAATGAAGAAAGGAGAGGCAAAAACAACAACAGAAAAGTTGATATATTTAACTGAGGAGACATTTTTCTCTACTGAAAGTCAGCTTCTCTCTACAATTGAGAGACAGTGATGACTCAGCAGCGAGACTGCCTGGGTTGGAATCAGGCTGCAACAATTATACTGGCTATGTAGCCAAGGACCTGTCTGGGCCTCACTTTCTTCCTCTGTAAAATGGCATTAACTAAATCTCCCTCAGAAAGATTAAACAAGTTAAGATATAAAAGCTCCTAGTTACAGTAGGTGCTCAATAAATTGTACTTATAATTATCTCTTCCTTATAATTTCTTCTAAGTATTTCCATTCCCCCCTCTCCTCCCAACTCCATTTATTAGAGAACCGGAAATCTTCCAGCTTTGTGGAAAGAGGAAGTCTACTTCTGGGTCAGAAGTCAAACACATATGCAATAGGGAACCCCATCATCCCCAGCTTACAGACCATCTTACTGAAGGAGTTTCCAGACTCACCAGAAAATTGGCTCCAATCCTTAAGGCCCCGGTTCCAGAAATGGTCTGCACGGTGATATACTGAAGGAGAGACACCCCTGGTCAGTGAGGTGCAGCACTCTCTCTACGGGCCCACGACTTAACAACCCTGAGCTCAAGCCCACAGGGAGGCACCGTATGGTCAGTACCCTTCTTTCTTCAGAAGATGAAGACACCCTTCCAAATGAGTATTTAGAAACGAGAGAACAGTACTACTGTTTCATTCCATTTTCTAAGAGAGAGCAACTCTCCTTACAGGTTCTCAAAAGACCTGGCTCTTCAGTTTCTAACACCTGTGCTGATGTGGAAGCTAATTCCTTATGGCCTGCCCTGGAAGTTGTTAGTATCATACTGTGTTATATGAGAAACTTTCAGGACACAGCCCCCCACCAGATATGAAAAAGGAGTGATTTATATAGAGAAAAAAAGACACGATGAACAGTCACTACATTCAAATATTATTCTAGACTTATATGAAATTGAATGACTCTCTGAACATCAAAAAGCAAGTCATCTTAAACAGTCAACAAGTATATTAGAATAACATTATTACATGAGTAATATTCTATGAGTTTTCATAATCTGAAAATACTTTTTGGGTAACAGGGAGATGGCCTGAGGTAAATCTTCAAATTGGTCAACTTTAGGGGATGAGTAAGAAACTACAGTAGGGTTTTTTGTTGTTTTTTTTTTTTAGGCACCATAGAAGTACAAGGCTCTACAAAACATAAATCTACTTTCTGGACTGGGAGGCAGTGGATTAAATGGGGGGAACCCTACTAACAAACTCTTTAGTAAACAAAGTTTGCCTGTGCAAACTTTGGCATGTTAGAAATAAAAACCTAACTGTAAATCTGATAATAAGAATCAGAAAGGCATAGCAATTTATAAAAGAGAAGCTGATGTGATTTTAAGATAGGCCAGTCTTACACTTAGGTTACAATTCGCTAGATAATACACAGACTAAGCAAAAATTACAGAAAAATATAGATGTTTTGAGAGGTTAACAGGTGGTTGATTATATGGATAGCAATCAAACCATATTTTGTCCATGACTTAGGATCATTACTACATTACCCTGGGGTCGAGGTTGTATGCTTTTTTCCCACTTAATGAACTAATGTTCTTAGACTAGTATTGTGAATAAACTATTCATTCTGGCCTTGGGAATGGGGAGGGGAGATGTGTTAGCTTAGCTTTGCTTTGTGTGTTTTCCCCCAGACTTACCCAGAAAAATAAATATTTAAACACACAAATGTATCTATTAAAAAAAAACACATTTGTGGGACTTCCCTGGTGGCGCAGTGGTTAAGAACCCGCCTGCCAATGCAGGGGGCACGGGTTTGAGCCCTGGTCCCGAAGGATCCCACATGCCGCAGAGCAACTAAGCCCGTGTGCCACAACTACTGAGACTGCGCTCTGAGAAGCCCACGCACCGCAACGAAGAGTAGCACCCGTTCTCCACAACTACAGAAAGCCCACATGCAATAATGAAGACCCAACACAGCCAATAAATAAATCAATAAATAATTTTAAAAAAATAAAAAAATAAAAACACTTGGAGTTAAAAAAAAAAAAACACATTTGTTTCAAAAGCAAGGAAACTATAACGCACATGAGACCACATGTCAGGCTGGCTGGCTGCATCCCACCTGCATGATGTGAGTCTTCTACTACAAGTGCTGGGCCTGTGTTTACTCTGTGGGTGCATATGAGAATCTGTTTGTAAAAAGCTTATGTTCAGTGACCTTTAGGGGCCTCTTTCTTCCACAGTAAGAGGGCCCCCAGGGAGCTGGAGGGAGGAGACACCTAGGAACCACTTGTGCTTCACCTCTTGGCTGCAGTGATGCTCTCTGCCCTCTGAGAGGAGGGGGACAGCACGGAGGGAGCACGGTCTGCTCTTTCAACATCCAAGCTGGCTGTGAAGGGGCGGCAGAGGAGTGCCAGACTTGTCCTGGCCCCGACAGTCACCCTGTGGCTTGTTTTCTGCCTGTTTCCTCTACCTAAGCTGGCAGCTTGGGACAAGAGGGTGGGGGCTAATTATAGGCCTTAAAACTTGGCATAGTTTGGCATTCCTCAAAGCCATTCAGTGTAAAATGAACATAAGCACACACAGAGACTAACAGCAAAAACTGTCAAATCTTAAGTCAAATCACTACAACATTTTTAGGATTACTACTACATTTTTGGAATTGGTATTATATGAAATCTTTTATTGAATTAGTGGCAATTTACTACCGAAAGAAGAGATATTAGTCATCGTGTGGCCACCTCAAAACAATCATCACACACAAAGTGGTGTATCTTTTCTTATTTAAATTATTACATATTTGTTTAAACTGTTAAATTTAAAAAGAGACCCGTATGATGCCAGAGTCTGTTCTCCTTACCCGGCCACTTTTCAACACTTCATTGTTCTCACCCAGGGCTAGTTCTGCAGATGCCTTACAAAATTCAGCCAGTCCCCCAATGGGCAGGTATTCTTTGTCCAAACTTCTTGCAGCAATCTGGGCCTCTGCCTAGACAAGAGAAAATGCATCCATTTAGTTTCTTCTCCTTACCTGGAATTACCATGAATAATATCTAATGTTTTATAAGTTAAATTTTGGAAGTAAAGCCTTTTAAAATAATTTGGAGATATTGTTCAAGAAGAAGGGTAAGTACAATATATTTTATATTACAGAACAGAAATATTAAATTTTTATCATATTTTACTTTTATAAGTTAGGTTTTTTGGTTTTTTAAAATTTATTTATTTTATTTATTTATTTTTGGCTGCATTGGGTCTTTGTTGCTGCGTGCGGGCTTTCTCTAGTTGCGGAGAGCAGGGAGTGCAGGCTCAGTAGTTGTGGCACACGGGCTCAGTAGTTGTGGCTCACAGGCTGTAGAGCACAGGCTCAGTAGTTGTGGCACATGGGCTTAGTCGTTCCACGGCATGTGGGATCTTCCCAGACCAGGGCTCGAACCCGTGTCCCCTGCACTGGCAGGCGGATTCTTAACCACTGCACCACCAGGGAAGCCCATTAAGTTAGGTTTTATGTGAATGGGTAGGTATATGGTGTCTCTTGGTTTAATAAAAAAATGGCATTCTTGGGATGCACAAGAACAAGGTTTAAGAGCAACACTTAAAATAGATATAAGATGATAAAATCAAAACAAATACATAAAGAAGAAGTATTTCAAGGTATATACCAGTCTAAGAACTTCAAAAGGTTCATAGTAATAGTCACATATCTTCATGCTTTGGAGTCAGAGGCCTGGCTGTCCCTTACTAGCTGTGTGACCCTGGGTGATTTGTTAACCTCCCTGAACCTCTGTTTGCTCACCTGTTGAATGGGGGAACAGCTGTTTCTACACCTCATATGACTGAGGTGAAGAGTTAAGAGGTAATGTACAAAAGTGTGTGGTGGTGTTTCAGCTTGTATCAATAGCTAACACATGCTGAATACTTTAAACTGATTTACTGAGAACAGAAGCAATCCCTGCATGACGTGAGACCCAGCAGCCAGCAGTTTTTTGTGAGTCTTCTCATCACAACCATTTCTTGAGTCCTTTTTTTCTACTCAGGGAATTAGAGAGAGGACACCTAATCCACACTCCCATACACTCAGAAATTTCTTCTTTCAGTGGTTCATTCAGCCCATGCTCTGTTACTGCAGTGGCTCACGAAGGCCTGAGCCAGCCTACTGCAGCTCAGATGATCACAGGGTTCTTTACTCCCACCCCAAAGTATGCTTCTGTAACTTCCACTAAGGATGCCTAGTTCTGCTGTATGTAGGAACAACACGTCACTACCCCATGTTTGGAAGTGACAAAGCAGCACATATTTCATCAGAGGAGGTGCAGATGGAAAGGAAACACATACTTTCTTTTAAAAAATTGTTCTGGGACTTCCCTGGTGGCGCAGTGGTTAAGAATCCGCCTGCCAGTGCAGGGGACACGGATTCGAGCCCTGGTCCAGGAAGATCCCACATGCTGCGGGATATGCAACTAAGCCCTTGCGCCACAACTACTGAGCCTGTGCTCTAGAGCCCACGAGCCACAACTGCTGAGCCCATGCACCCTAGAGCCCGAGCTCCGCAACAAGAGAAGCCACCGCAATGAGAAGCTCATGCACTGCAACAAAGAGTAGCCCCCGCTCGCTGCAACTAGAGAAAAGCCCACGCGCAAAGAAATGAAGACCCAATGCAGCCAAAACACAACAAAACAAAACAAAAAACTGTTCTAAGGAAATTAGTTACATTATTTAGAGTTGTGATAACCAATAGAAAGACTACTAATAAAAATACGACAAAATAAAGAAAATTATTCTATAGCTCAATAGGAAGAAAGGACAGAAAACGCCTGGGTAGGAGGGTTTTATTAAGGCAATCAAAATGAGAGAAATGGAAAATAACAATGGTAACCCTCATCCACAAAGGGCTATTCCTATCACCAAGAGACAATGTTTAAATGCTTGGTCCTTTTGTGCATCCTCAGGATTAAACATGACACTCTGCCTGTTTTACAGATAATGATATAAGTTCAATCTTGGAAAAGACCATATAGTTCCAACCTCTCACTTTTATAGCCAAGGAGACTACAGCCCAGACACCCTATGTGATTCAAGCAGTATCAGAACTAGAACCCAGGTCTCCTGACTCCCTGTCCAGGAGTCTTTCTGTCTCTCTTCAGGAGTGCCCTTCAGTTATTCATCCCCATCAAACAGATGTCTGGCAAGCTTACCTTCCGGACACTGGGGAGCACGTAAGGCTTTCCGTTATCATCCCGGTAGGCACCAACTCCCAGATTCATCTTTTTGCTGTTGGTGTCTCTCTTATAGGCTTCTGTGACTCCCAGGATGGGATCTGGGGGCCCCATCTCCACATGAGCCCACCAGGAGCTGAAATGGGAAATATAAGACATCAGTCACAGTAACTAGATTTCCCTGGCCAAAGACGTCTGGGATCTGCCAAAAATCCATTTCAACAAATGTTTGCATGTCTACCATGCACATGATATAGCAATAGACACCAATAATCCAACACTGCATAAGACTTCAAAGCACCTTGCAGAAGAGTGGAGGCCAATAATATTAATACAAATGCTGTGAGAAGCAAAAGGTGGGGGCACCTGAATCATCCTGGGAGGACAGGGTGCGTGTATACACTTTCAAAGCAGTCCAAACCTGACCTGGATTCCCAGGCAAAGGCTATTTCAAGTAATTTGGCAGTGAGAAGCTGTGAGTGGTAAAAGATGAGACTAGAGAAGTAAGCAAGGACCAAAGTAAGGGTGTTCTGTGACACCCAACCAAAGGGATTGCGTTTTATCCTGTTCCCCAACTTGTTAAGGGCATCATTTGGAAAGCTTATTAAAATACAGGTTCCTGGGCTCTACTTTGGATGTAGTGAAAATATACAGAATCATTTAAGGTTTTTTTTGAAGGGGGGATGGTGACCAGGTAAGAACAGTGACATGAGGAGACTTGCATTTTTAGAGCTCATCTGGTCACAAGGTGGGGTACTGAATGCAGAGAGGGAAGGATCACTGGAAAATCTGGTCCAGCACCCAGCAAGAGAAAGATGAGGGCTTGAACAAGGATGGGGGCAGTAGAGGTGGAGAGGATGATAGAGAATTGCCAGGTATTTAGAACTGGTTGTAACATCTTACTGATTTCCTCATTACTTATTGAGTTAAAATGCTTAACAATATTCATTATTTTATATTTGTATGAGTCATGATTTTACATTAAAAAAAATATCCTTTAAACGAAATCTTGCCATTTGCAGCAATATGGATAGACTTGGAGGGCGTTATGCTAAGTGAAATTAAGTCAGAGAGAGAAAGACAGATATTGTATAATGTTACTTATATGTGGAATCTAAAAAATACAACAAGCTAGTGAATAAAGAAGCAGACCCACAAGTACGGGGAACAAACCAGTGGTTACCAGTGGTGATGGGGGAGGGGTGATATAGGGGTGGGGAGCGGCGGGTACAAACTATTGGGTGTGAGATAGGCTCAAGCATGTATCGCACAACACAGGGAATACAGCCAGTATTTTGTAATAACTGTAAATGGAAAGTAACCTTTAAAAAAATGTATAAAAAATAGGGACTTCCCCGGTGGTCCAGTGGCTACGACTCCACACCCCCAACGCAGGGGGCCTGGGTTTGATCCCTGTTCAGGGAACTAGATCCCACATGCTGCAACTAAAGAGTTCGCATGCCACAACTAAAGATCCCGTGTGCAGCAATGAGCATGCAGCAACAAAGATCCCGTGTGCTACAACTAAGACCCGGCACAGACAAATTAAAAAAATAAATATTTAAAAAATGTATAAAAAATGAGAATTAAAAAATAACTTATCCTTTAACAGTGTTAGGGGTCATCCACCAATGCCCAGTAGATTTACCTGGCAGAGCCAGGTGAACTGTGTTGCAGGGGGTGTGCACTCCCTGAGTGAATCCCAAGAGGAAATATCACTGTAAATAACTGTTTCTCTAGCTTGTTCCCACTCCCTACTAATTTGGGGGTTCTGGTTCCTCTATGGCCAATAAGCTAGTCCCTGTCGGCAACACTGACTGTGAATTTGGTTTTGTGCTGTGACCAGTGATCTCTGTAAATGGATAGCAGAGATCTATTCTCCACTGGGAGAGATGACAGACAATCCGGTTGGTTGTTGTTTTTTGCATGTTTTTTTATCAGACCTGAGATTGTGTGTCTTTACTCTTTACCAGTGGCTGAAGTTGTAGGTCTTAAGAGCTATAAGCTCTCCATGTGTAATTCAGACAGGCTTTTTTTGGGGGGTTTTATCTCTGAGTGTCTGAATGAGAAATGTTTTCCATCTCAGGAGAGTACTGATAAATTAGATTATAAAAAAACTCAAAAGTCAAGGTGCTCTGTTCTGATTGTGTTATAGAAACTGAATTTCTAGTGCTTAAAATGTGCTAGTATTAAATTTTTTTTTCTCTTAAAGCAGCTAACTCAGAAACGTTTTAAAAATGCAAGTTCAGGGACTTCCCTGGTGGTCCAGTGGTTAGGACTCTGCACTTCCACCGCAGGGGGCCTGGGTTCGATCCCTGGTCGGGGAACTATCCCACATGCATTGCAGTGAAGCCAAAAACACACAAATAAAATTCAAGTTCATATAAGGTAAATCTCTGATAAATGAGACTAGTTTAATTTTGATTTTAAAAAACAGCTATGTCTTTTATTTATTCATGTTAAGTATAATACAAGCATACATTTTACTCTATGTGGGTTTGTTTTCCCTAAACTTATACTGGTTCACTGATAAAATAAGCTAACATCACTTCTATATAACATTTAAAACTATGGAAAATATAAATTTGTGTTCAACTAATTTTTATTTTGACAAATTAAAAATTTTACCAGTAGTAATATATTTTTACTTTTTACGAATAGACTTGATATTTTATGTCTATATTTAGAGAAAATTGAACAGATAGTACAGAGCTCCCATACACCCACCCCACAACAGTTTCCTCTTAATGTCGTATATTAGTAGGGTACATTTGTTACAATTAATGAAACAGTGTTGATACGTTATATCTACAATTTATTCAGACTTCTTTAGTTTTTACCTAATGTTCTATATCTGTTCCAGGACACATTACATTTAGCTGTCATGTCTCCTTAGGCTCCTCTTGGCTGTGACCGTATCAGACATACCTTGTTTTGATGACCTTGACTGTTTGGGGGAGTACTGGTTAGGGATACTGTAGGATGCCCCTCTATTGGAATTTGTCTGATGTTTTTCTCATGATTAGACTAGGGTTATGGGAGAACAGTAATTAAATTTTGTAGCTTGAAGACAATTTCCAAGATCTTTAAATAACTTGAAATCTTTGACTTATATTACAGTGACTTTATGGATTAACCATTGGATACCGAGATAATTTCTAAGTATGATAAAATATTGACATACTGATTACTAAGCCAAATTTAAAGTTTATATACTTTTGCTTCTTATTTTTATATGCTTTAGAGAGGCTATAGCTTTGGATCATTTTAGTGAACATGTTCGTTGTTGACATTTTAAGAAGGTATAAAAGGGACCTGTGTGTCTGTCTGTCTCTGTGTGTGTGTGTGTGTGTGTGTGTGTGTGTGTGTGTGTCTGCAGAAGTTGTACTGTGTGTGTTTATGAGCTTTACTAATCTGCCAAAATGCTTGTGTAGGACTGACATCAACTTCCTCCCCGTTTTATCTGTGAAATGTAAGTTACTTCAGTTAAAGTTATAATTAATGAATGGTTGAGACTATACAACAGAGACAGAAATACAACTGTATGTAAGTTTCTGTTTTTCAAGGAAAAAAAAG
Organism: Balaenoptera musculus; assembly: GCF_009873245.2. Lineage (NCBI taxonomy): Eukaryota > Metazoa > Chordata > Mammalia > Artiodactyla > Balaenopteridae > Balaenoptera > Balaenoptera musculus. Next base: position 33,891,889 of record NC_045803.1, read on the forward strand.
TGTTAGCTAAAGCAGTGGTTCTCAAACATTTCAGCCTCTGTATCACTTTACGCTCTTAAAACTTACTGAGGGCCCAGAAAAGCCTTTATGTGGAGCGTAACTACCAATATTTACCGTGTCAGAAATTAAACTGAGAAATCTGTTATACTATCTTAAAGTGTCAGTTTGTTGTAAATATGAAAGAGCGTTTAAAGACAAACCTTGGAAAGTGAATTTTGTTTTGATTTATAATAACTGAGTCTGAAAAAAAGCTACGAAATGTGTTAACATTTTAACAAAGTTTTGCTCAATCTTCCTTGGTTTAGTGATTAATGACTTCACCTACAATATGAAAGGTTATTTTTTACCTTCTGTATAATCTGTCTAGATGGTAGAGATTCCGTTTTTAGCAGAATACTTCTCTATGCTCTATGCTGACTCTCTTACGTCCTTGATTATTTAAGGATAGAATAAAACAAAAAATCAAAAATGGTTCTGCACATTTGTGAGATTATTACTGAACAAATTTAGTAGATTAATCTTAGTTCTGGCTAGAAATTCAGAGAACAGAAGTATTTAAGGTACTATGATTGTTGTTTTTTTCTCCCATTTTCCAACTCAAAGTTCTTTTTTTTCCTAATTGATGTTCTGCACATTTGAAAGAGCTAAGGTTCTGTACAATCATTTTATATGTTTAATATTTTTGTTGTTGTTGTTTTGATTAAATAGGTAAGCAATAATTATTTCTCAGGCACTCAAAATCCGATCGTAATCAAGGGACCAAACAACATCTAAAAACACTTTCATTTGGCCTTCCCCAAATTGAATCCTAGATACAGAAAACACAAAAATTTCAGGCTGTCTTTCACCAAAAACTGTCTTTGTGATTGGCCCTGGAAAAGCACCATCTTTTTTTCCAATCCTCCTGGCAGCATGGAAGCATTAATACATTAAACTGAGGTTTTACCTCATGCTAAATTACTGTTCTGAGAAAAAGATTATTCTACCCTTCTTCTTCAGGGGAAATGGGCAAGAAGTTTTTTACACAGTTTCATATTTCATAAAGAAAACAAAGTCTTTATGATCTCTAAATCAATCACTGAGAAACTGCAGTGTGCTAAGAGCTGGGGATACAAAGAAGAGTGAAACACAATCCCTCACCACCAGATTAGCCCAGTGGAGTGACCAGTAGGGAGTTATAAACAATGTAGGGTGGGGGGAGGGGGGGGAGGGATAACATACAGTGATGAAGACAGGCTCAGGGCACAGATAATTATTTATGGGGGCCCTGAGGAGAGGACCTGATAGCCTGGGAAGGGGAGGTAAGTACAGGCTTAGGAAGGCTTCCAGGAGGAGGTGATCTATGCTACAGATGAAAGGAGGAAAAAGACTTTCTAAGCAGAGGCATAAGAATAATGGCTAAGGGTAAGAAACAGCCAGGGGGTGTTGCAGTAGAAAGTAGAAGCTAGGGAAGCAAAGTTCCCAGTAACTTAGGTGAAATAGCCCACATTCTTTTAGTAATCATTTATTCAGTCCCAACCAATCAAATGTTTCAGCACAGCACAGTACACTACCCATGCTGAAAGCTTGGCGAATTATTCCATTAGAATTTCTTTCCCAATGATCGTTCTCCTGTTGAACTTGTGGCCAATCAGCACTAATATACCTCTCTCCTCCACCAGGCACGCTGGATGGCCGGTTGGACATGGCAGTAGAGTTAAATTTAAGCTCTCCTGACAAGTTGAAAATTGTCTCAGTCTCAGTAGCTGTAATTGGTATGTACAGCTAATTCTCTCTTAACAAAGGGTGAATTATTCCATTTTCAGATGTCCCAGGCTTTTACTTCTTTTAATAGCTTGCCCCGTGCAATGTCAGTAGGGCAAACTGCATGGATTCAAATGCTCAGCCACCTACCAGCTGTGTGAGCACAGGCGAATCGATTAACTTCTCTAAGTCTCAATTTTTCTCACCTGTGTTGGGGGCACAACAGTACCTATCTTGCAGGGTTGTTACAAGGATGAAAGGAGCTATCAAATGTAAAAACTCAAAAACAGAGCCTGATACACAGTGCTTGATGTTAGCTGGTATCACTGTTACTAAATTATTACTAATACACTTTTATGTATAACCACCTTGCCACTAGTATGGAGACTGGTGAGGCAAGTATGTAGAAAATTCAAGGAGCATAAGTCATAACTTTATGACCAAATATGCAGGTCTTTCCTGCTTCTCAATTAGTACTATTTAGTTTTTTCTGGAGTCTCGGAGATGTTATCATTCTTCCTCCTCACTAGCGCTACTGCCAGCTCAAAATCCTTCTCATTCTTTTTCAGTGTTCTAGGCTGCTTGGTTGTCCCAGTATCTAAGCAATAGTGAGAAACAGATACTACCTCGAAGCAACTTCTGAACTGGGCCTGACGAAAGCTTTCATTATGTCCTACCCATGATTCAGACCCTGAAAACATGTAGCCACCTGCCCACCTATATCACTGTCATTAACTGATGAGTGCAAGGAACACCTTGAATGCCCAATGACATACAGAGAACTTTTAATAAGCAATTTTCATTTTTAAAAAGATGGCTCTGTTTCCAGGGCCTTCCATCAACAATGACAGAGCCGCTGCTCCTAAACCACAAGGAGAAGGCACCATTCTATTAAAGGGTGTGAAAAGCACTTATTTGTCAAGTTCTTTAAAAAGTTTATGTAGTAGAGAAATTCTCTCAGAAATCATAGCCTTGAGTCTTCTGGCAGAGAACTGATTGAGAGTGGTATCTTTTAAGAAGAATTCTAAAAAAATTTCAAAACATTAAATCTTAAACAATCTAAATAAAGGAGCAGGGATACTTAATTTGATTAGTCAGTCCTATATCAGTAATGATGTTCAGTGCTCTATGCCCTTTATTATTCCATTCCTTCTAAGGGTAAAGATCACGCCCACACTGTAAGAACTCTAATGGTTTTAAGGGATAGTATTAGAGGAAACCAAGAGTGTTCCAGGGACAAAATTGATACTGATAACTTGTGGCCTACAAAGCATTCCTATCTATGTACTTTGGACAAAAGCACAAAGCTTCAGCCATTGAGCAATATTGACCAGCCAACCGAAAGATGTTAGGTACAAAGTATTCAGATAAGCATTTCCAACTCAAATACCTTGCAATTTTTCTGGGAGTCTACCTAGTGCTTTATAGTTTTTAAAATGTTTTCCCTCACCTTCTTATTTTAAATAAGAAGAGAAGTTAATTAACTTGCTCATGATCATAGAGCTAAAAAACGGCAAAGACAATACTACAATTATGATCTTCTTACTGGTTATTGTACCACTACTGCACACTGCCTTTCTAAAGGGTCTCATGATACTCCTTCAGTTATTTAACTACAAATTAAATAATCAGAATTAAATAATTAAGAATAGGTATCTATAATAAAAATACATTAGCATATTTTCCTTTCTTCACTGACCTGTGACTATGTCTGATTTCATGTCACTATGCTTTTACAGCACAGGTCAGGAAGAAAAGGTTAAAGGTTAGTTCCTTCTGTATAAAAAATGCAGCTATAGGAACACTTGAAGTTAGAGAGTTCCATTTAAATGACCCAAGTATGAAAATTAAGTATGTCATAGGATAAATCCTCAGTCCTTCAGAATACCAACTGCCAAGGTTTCATTGTATTAGAATGAGCTGTTTTAAAAAAAATAAAAACAATAAAAAACTTCAATTAGTTGTTTAAATGTTTTACAATTTTACCATTTGGCTTTAGGTAAAGATCACATCCACCGTGGCAGGAGTGGAGATTCTTAACTTCCTTTTTGTCTGAACAGTTAACAGTCATAGTTAGATACGGCATCTGGTTCTACCACCGAATCATGCATCATTGTTAAACCTGAACAGCACCTCCTCAACGGCAGGTGCTCAAATATTTTAAGACTTTTTTGGTACACATTTTGAACCACTCTGGTTCCCCTACGTTTAGACTTTGAACTAAGATACAATGCTAAAATGTCATTTTTGTTTCCATTGCATTAATTTAAAAATCAAGGTTTAAAATTAAAATATTCAATTTGAAAGACATGCCAGCCAATGTTCTAAGTCCTGAAATACTATATTATAACAGTGAACATGTAGATACAGTCTCTGCTCTCATGGAATTCACATTCTAATGTGGAAAAGACACAAAAGAAAAACAAGTTAGGCTGTCAAAGTGAAAGAGAGACTAAAAGGTAACACCCATAGGGATTTCACCAAGCACCTTGTCAGCAGAGCTGTAGGCCACTCAACCAAATCCATAAAATAAGAGATTATTTTAAGATTACTACAATGGTGAAACAGACTTTCACTTGCCCATAATTTTAGGCACTATTTTCTGTTCTCCAAATCTGCTGCATAAATGATAACCCCTCCCTAATTCTGGTCCAGGTAGGCTGCCTTAAAGAGCACACCTTGACAGTGGGCCAAGAAGGAACCAAATTAGTTAAAGAAGAAAGAGTGAAAGCCTGGACAAAACTGTACTGCCAAGAGTGTGGGGGATTTGGTAAGGGCAAACGTTCTGCCGGCTTAAAGACACCGTGCGTACATTCAAACGAAAGGCCAAGGCAGGTATGAGAGGTCAAGGCTTTGCTCTTTGGAGTTAAGATCTGACTGGGGTGGTTTGGAGACTCGGTTCCTGATTAGGTAGTCATTAAGGGCACTCTCCCAAATCGGCTTCTTGAGTGAATTAAATAGCCTGGCTTGGTTCTCTCCACTAGGAAGGAATTACTAACTCGTTTAATGCTCTTTAACCTTTTCTCTGCAACACATCACACAGTTTGAAATTACACATTTGGAATTTTTTGAGTGACACCGGTCCCTCCCTCAGGCTTGTCCACCGCTGCATCTAGCACGAGCATCTGGTCCAGTGCCTGGCTCTGTGTAACTGCGATGAGGAAATATTCACTAAACCAAGAGCAGAGCAAGAGGGAGGGGAAGAAAGGCTACTTCCCTACAGCCAGACCTAAGGGATAAAACGGGGGGAAAAAGTCACTACACCCCAACTCTTACATCCAAGGGCCAAAGGGCCAGGGGGAGGGGATCACCGGTGACTCAGGGGGCGACACAGGCGGGAGAATGCCGCGCGCCAAGGTCACAGGATGCAGGGAAGAACGCCGAGCCCGAAAGCCAGGGCCCTGAGAACCTTCCTCCCTTGAGCTTTCTTCGCCTGGCACACAAACGGGAGCCAACCGCCGCCCCTCCAGCCCTGCCGCGGCCCAGGGAGACCCCAACAGGTGAGCTCCGCCACCCCACAGAGCAGCGGGTCAAGGGCTCACGCCCCCCCACCCCCCAGCCCCGCCCGGCGCAGCCAACCGGGCTGAGGCATTCCCGGCGCCGCAGCCAATCCGCGCGAGGCCGGCTCGGCGCCACAGCCCGGGGGCTCTCCCCTTGCCCCCACCCGCACTGCGTCGAATCTGCGTGTCGTGACCTCTCCACCTTGAATGGGAGTCCGGGTGCCGTAGAGGGCCACACTTCTTAACCCAGGGGAACGCGTTGGCAGGCTCTCCGACAGTCCTAGGGGCATGGGAGGGGTGGGAGGTAGGACCCGAAGGGTTATTGTGAGGCGCGGACGCTCAATCCTCAGCCCCCTGTGAAGCCGAGGGGGTAGCAGAGAAAGTTGGTGTGTGAGGGTGCACGCGTGTGCTTTGAAGGCGGGTTAGATGTTCTGAGGCGCCGGCAGCTCGCAGGCCCGTCGCCCTGGCTCCTTTTTCTCCTGCTTACCTGGCTCTGGCAGAAGCCGCGGCAGCGAGGCCTGGGTGGAAGGCGGCGGCGACTCCGGACAGGACGCGGCCGGAGTGTAGCAGGGCCATGGTGGGCGGCAAGAGGGCAGTGGGTGGCTGGAGGACGGAGCGGAGATGCCAGCGGGTACGGACACGGAGGCGCGAGGTCCTGCTGAAGGTAAGGACAGCGACTTCCCCGGGCGAGGCTAGAGCGGCCTCCCGCCAGGCCCCGAGCCGCGTCACAGCGCACCCTGGTGGCCGGAGCGGAGCGGCTAGGCTTCCGTGAGGCCTTGGGTCCCGCAGGGGGTGTCTGCACCGCCGGCGCCACGTGGTCCCGGAAAACAGAGACAACACAGTTTATTGCCATTCACAGCGCTCGACACGCTTCATTCAGTTAATGACGACGGACCTGACCGAAGAGGTAGCTGTTACTACTGACATGAATGAGCTCAGTTTATAGGTATCAGCATGTATAGACCTCAGAAACGTAAACAAGCAAGTCGCAGAACTATAGGTATAATATGGCGCCGTTTAGATAAAATTTTAAAATACACAAAATCATACCATACATTCATTCATAAATGTATGTAAAATTTGAAAGAATACACCAAGGAGACAGTTCAACTCAGGATCAGGAGGGCACAAGAGGATGTTTGCCCTTATGGAGGGAATAAGACAACTTTGTCATATTTGCTTCATAAAAAATTACAGATAATATTAACGATTATCACCATTCTGGGTGTGGGTCTCTGTAACATATACATTTAACTTTCTCATTAGAAAGCTAATTTGAGTCTTTGGTGTGAAAGGTGGATTGGAAAGGACTCTCCTAAGAGGTAGGGAGACAAGGTCAAAAGAAGGCTGACACAATAATCCAGGCAAGAAATTCTTGATTGTCTGAATTCAGGTAGAAGTAGCAATGATGGAGAAAAGGTTACAGATCTGGGACATATCATGGAGTACGAATCAAAAGTGTTTGGTGATTAAATGCAGGGAGAAGTAGAAAAGGAGCCTGAAATAATTCCCAGTGTATCAGTTAAAATTGGGGTTGTCTGCAGGTAACAGAGACCCAAAATAATCGGCTTAATCAAGATAAAATGTATTTCTCTAACATAAAAATATGGAGATGGGCAGTCAAGGGCTGGCGTGGCATTTCTGCCCCACAAAGTCCTCAGGGACCCAGCTTGTGCCTCCATCCTCACTAAGGTGTACCCCTCACCCAGTGGTCCAAGATGGGAGCTGCAACTTGAGCCGTCATGTCTCCATTCCAGTCAGGAGTCTAAAGGAAGGGGCAAAAAAATCAAGTGCAAAAGGTACACACTAGCTACCTTTTAAGGGAGCCTTAATAGGAGGAGGCAGAATGTGGCAAAGATCAGATGGAGGGGAGAGAACCGTGGGAGGGCACAGGAGGGAGGACTCGGTGCCAGCTGTGGAAATCGGGGAGGCGTTCGTGGAGGAGATGGCCTTTGATCTGAACTTTGCAGGATGTACGATATTTCACATGTGGGAGATGGAGGAGGGAGAAAGCACGGCCTGTGCCCCTCTTCACTGTCCCTTCTGCGCCCACCGTTTCCTGTCTTTCTTCTCATCACAGTCAGGGCTCAGGGTGGCTCTCCATCTTCTGACTCTCCCTCCAGGGGAAGGCAGTGGCTGGTCAGCTTCCCCCTTCTGACTGATCACCCCTTCTGGCCATTTCCCGGGGTTTTTTCACCCTCCCACCGCCTACCCCTAATCCTACTGTTGATGACTTGCATTCTCGAATCCTGCATTTCAGGTTTCGGTCCTAATCTGCCAATTAGTAGCTGCTGATCCTTTAAACCATCCACTTGCCACTGCAGTCAGAGAGCCTCTGGCAGCCACCCCTGCCCTAAAGTCAAACATGATGTCTATACTTCTCTATATTTTACACATGAACTTCCAAGTAAGCACTCATATGTATATGTGTAAGGTCCATCAGTTGTTTTTTTTTTAAGAAAACAGTTTTAACAAACTACATGCAAGCCCCTGGACTAGGCAATCTGGGCAATGTTTGGGTTCAGACATTCACAGGCTCTGGGTTCCAGCAGTTGGAAATGACTAGATATCATGCTCTGTTCCACGGTGTCTGGAGCTTCTCCAGGCCTTTTTCCCATTTCCTGGTCACCCTCAGTCAGACCCAGAGGAAGTGTTTCTGGGATGAGCTCGGAAAAGTCAGCCCCCAGGGCTCCAGGTAGATCCAGATGTTCATTGGATTCTCCCGGGTGAAAGGGGGGAGGAATGTCTAATAGTGAGGAGGTCCTGAGTCACAGAGAAGTCCGTACTTCACCGTACTCAACCCTCATCATCGTTTGTATTATTATTTTTAAAATTACTCTTACCACAGCTGGGAATTCTGCTGGAGTCATGAAAGCTGACTGGAATTGAGCTGTCTGGTCACCAGGGATCAATAAAGACAAAACTTCGCTGGCAAATCCATAACCCTTCTCAACTCAAAGACCCACACCCTGCATCCCAATCCTGGTGAAGTAGTTTATCATAGAACTCTAGAAACAGAAAGGGCTTTCAGAGCTTATTCAGGACAGTGCTTCTCACACTGTAATGTGCATCGGAACCACCCAGGGGTCTTGTGAAAATGCAGATTATGATTCAGCAGATCTTGAGTCGGGCTTGCAATTCTGCTTTTCTAATAAGTTGCCAGATGAGGCCAGTGCTGCTGACCAGTGGACCACATTGGAGCAGCGTAGATCTAAACCATGCCTTGCAGCCCTTTATAGATGTCACAGGAAGCCTGTGTCCCAAACTCCAGACTTCCCATTATATATATGGAGAATCTGAGGCCAAAGGAGGGAAGTATTCCCTAAGGTCACATAGCCAACTATGGTTTGAGACTAGGAACAAAAGCACACATAGAGGCTAAATTCCTTTTACCAATTTCAGTACCAAATGCAGATAACTAGGAGGATCCCCTGATCTGTTCCCAGCCTGGAGTCAGCTCTTTGGTGGCCTGTCCAGGAATCATCTTGGGGCTTTTGCTCCAGGCCCAGGCCTGGATTTGGTGCTGCGGGATTTGGTGCTGCGGGTCAACCTCAGGTAGCAGGTAGAAAAGATGTAGTCTCTTCCAGGCCAGGGGACTGAAGACCCTTAAGGAAAGAGAGCTCAGCACAGACTTATACTTTTCAGGGGAGCACTCTGGCCATCACCACCTGGGGGAATGACTGAAGCAGGACTGGATAGAGGGAGGAGCTGTGTTGCAGCAAGAACAAAGGCTCTGAAGCGATAACGGCCCTGAAGAGTGGTCCTGAACCAGGACGAGGGGGCCTGGCTTTTGTACCTGTGCATTGACTGTCTGTCCTGCTGCGTGACCTTGCCTGGCAAGTGAATGGGTTCAGTGGAAAGGGGGCAGGGGATCTGAGCAGCAGGCCCCAGCAGCTACTATGTAGATATTTATGTAAATTATATAAGGAGAGAGTACTTATGAGGGGCCCGCGTGTACATAGTGTGTGTGTGTGTGTGTGTGTGCACATGTGTGTATGAGTAGCTGTATGCCTATCTTTGGAGTCTATGGAGAATGTTCATGTGCACTTGGGGTGACTGAGTGTGACCTTGTCGTGTCTTGCATTTGTGTGCACATGTGGAAGTCAGTGAGTGGGGTGTGACTGTGCAGGTGTCTAGGTGTGCCCTGTTTGCATGCTTCCTGAAGAGGACAGAAGAGACCACCTGAGCCCAGGGTAGGGGATGCTGGGCTGCCTTAGTGGCCTTGGGTGGGGAGGGGATGGTGCTGGCTGAGGGCCACCTCATCTGAAGAAGCAGCCCTTTCTTTGGACTGACTGGGGCCTCTTATATCCCCTCAACCCTAGTCCTCCATGCCCAGCCTGCCCTAGGGAAATGCACAGCCTTGGAAAAAGAGCTTGGGGGAGGCCTGAGTGCAGGCACTCCTGCTAGCAGGAGACGGAGTCGGGGGGGATTAGTTTCTGGTATCTCTGCCCCTCCTCATGGTCAGAGAGCATCTTCAGAGCCGCCACAGAATGTACTGGTCTTTGGCTGGTGGACCCTCTGGAAACCTCTCCCACTGGCTCACAGAATGTCTCCAAACACTTATCTGTGTGTGTAAAATTACTCTGGAAAAGCCACCCACCTCCACCTGATAACTAAGGATTTTAATAAATGATTTTTAAAAATCCTGTGTTAATGTTGTCCATCTGTGGCTCCCTGTGTGCAACCCCTGGGTGTGTCTTGATGTCCCTGTGTTCCCTGTGGTGTGCTTCACGCTCAGACGCTTCACCTGAAGGACCCTAATTCCCCTCTCCGCTAGGAGCATGACTAGCTCTGGGTTCTGGACCAGCCCTGGGCTTATGCTGACCACGTGCAGGGAGGAGGAGCAGACATGGCAGTGCGTGGCCTGTGTGTGCCATTTCATGCGGGAGCTGTGAGGTGGGTGTAAGGAAGTGCGTGCCCATAGTGTGGAGGTTCTAGGAGCCCAGAGCGGAGAGGGGTTGCTTCTGGCTGGGGAACCGGGAGAGGTGACAAGGAGGAGGTGACACGTGAGTGGATCTTGAAGGAAGAGGAGGTGTTTCAACCTCATTGTCGTCTGGACTTCACGGCTCGGTGTCTGGGAGGCCAGGGCTGGGCCCAGTCGCCTCCCTCATTCACATATGTGTGAGCTCAGGCCCCAGCCAGTAAGGTGACTTACCCAGGGCCACACAGAGCACCTTTGATAGGGTCTAGCCTTTCAGATAGTTGGCCTGTTGTTTTTTCTAATCAGTTCTGTCCCTCTGGCTGCCTATGCTGGATCCACCCTGCCCTGACCATGGGGGTGAGGACCAGGATTCAGCGCGAGCCAGGGCTGAGATGTGAAGGCCTGAACTTATTCCACCCACAGATCCCAAATATGCCCTCCCATCATGACCTGACATGCTCAGTGTTGAGTCATGTCTGACTTACCTACCCATTTCCAGAAATCCAAGAGTCATTCTTGATCCAGCTCTCCATCACCTCCCATACTCCCCAGTTACCTCCAGAATAGCCAGGGAGGGGCTGAGCTGAGATTCAGGCCCAGCTCTCGTTACCACAGGAAGTAGAAGCCACCTGCCTCTCATCCACGTGGTCACGTCATCATAGTCCTCTCTTGGGTCACACCAGAAACCCCTCCTCTCACTGGACTGTTGGACTCCATCTTGCCCCTCAAGAAATTCCCCTTACAGCAGCTAGCAGGATCCTTCTAAAACATATCACCACCCTAGGAGGACATTGCAAAAAAGGGCAATTATAAAAGATAAGGCAGCATCTGCCATAAGACTGTGAGCATCTTGAAGGGCAGAACTGTGAACTGGGGTTCTCTAAGTATAAATGTAAATGCAGATGCCACTGCCAGAGGAGTGCAGAACAGAGACACCCAACCTGGGATGTCAAGAAAAACCGCCTGGGTTTTCCAGAGAAGATATGCAGATGGCCAATAAGCACATGAGAAAATGCTCAACATCACTAATCATTAGATAAATGGAAACCAAAACCACAATGAGATATCATTTCATACCTGTCAGAATGGCTATCATCAAAAAGTCTACAAATAACAAATGGTGAGGATGTGGAGAAAAGGGAACCCTAGTACACTGTTGGTAGGATTGTAAAATGGTGTAGCCATTATGGAAAACAGTATGGAGGTTCCTTAAAAAACTAAAAATAGAGCTACCATATGATCCAGCAATTCCGCTGCTGGAATTGAAAGAAAACGAAGAAACGAAAACAAATTCGAAAAGATACATGCACCTCAATGTTCATAGAAACATTATTTACAATAGCCAAAATATGGAAGCAACCTAAGTGTCCATCAACCGATGAATGGATAAACAAGATGCGGTATTTATATACTAGAATATTATTCAGTCATAAAAAGAATGAAATTCTGCCATTTGCAACAATGTGGATGGAACTATGAGGGTATTATGGTTAGTGAAATAAGTCAGAGAATGACAAATACTCTATATTATCACTTATATGTGGAATCTAAGACAATAAAACGAATGTATATAACAAAATAGAAACAGACTCACAGATACAGAGAACAAACTAATGGTTACAAATGGGAAGAGTGAAGGGAGAGGGGAAAGATAGCGGTGGGGATTAAGAGGTATAAACTATTATGTATAAAATAAATAAGCAATAAGGATATGTTGTACAGCACAGGGAAATATATCCATTGTTTTGTAATTTAAATGGAGTATAAAAATATTGTATCACAGTGTTGTACACCTGAATCTAATATTAATATTGTAAATCAACTATACTTAAATTTTTAAAATGTATGTAAAAAAAACACCTGGAGGAGGAAACACTTGACTTGATCCTAGAAGAATGAATACAAGTTTATTAAGCAGAAAAGGAAGGATGTTACCAGGATGAAAGAACAGCACTTGTCAAGACTGGAAGACATCAGAGAACGAGGTGCAGATAGTCAGACAAAGTCAAGGTGGTCTCAGATATTACAGCACAAATTGGGAAGGGTCAAGAGATGTCCCACCAGCAGCCTGATGTTTTCATGGCAGGGTTATCAGACCTTTTGTATAGAAGAAGAAAGTATCTGAGACCCATAGAGTCACATGCCTGGCTCAAGGTCACAGATTGGTAAAGTCAGAGCCAACGAAGTCTTCAGTGTTCCTCTTCCTGCAACTGTGTGGTTCTGACCAGGTGAGGAGATTCAGAGAAGCCCCAGACCTCACTCAGCTGACAACAGGAAGGGCAGGGAGAGGGGTGCAGTCAGCAACCTCAAAGCCAAGGCTAGCGGCTGCACTGGGGAGATGTTCCCTGTGCTCAATAGTTAACAGGATTTGAGCTTCTCCTAAGCACAGTTTGGAAAAATAGAAGACAGTGTGCACATTCACAGCACTTAGTTCTCCCAGCTAAGTTATGCTTGAATCATGACAGGCGCACACACACACACACACACACACACACACACACACACACACACAGAACAAACTCTAACTTCACACTTGAAGCTATTCTCCTGCCTTAATCTAAGCTATTGTGTCTGGCTCCACTTCCAGGCCCAGGTATAGCTCTCATAGATTTTGTGGGTTGAAGTAAACCCCTTAGCATAACTTAAATGAGGGTTCTTGTTGATTTTTTAATTATTAAAAAAGAAAAAATATGAGGATCGCAATAGTCCAAGCCATTGATTCAGTGGACACAGATTGTCCCCAAAGCTGGAGAGAGCATGTCCCAAAGAGTGAGGGTAACCTCAGTGTGGGCACTGACCATGAGGGGTGTGGTGTTGCCTCCTTGAAAAGACCCAGATGGGCTTGAGATGTTCCCATCTCCAGCTATTGCTTGTTGGAGGGTAGAGAGGTTGCTACACACTCCATTGCGCCAGATGGACACTACCGAAGGCTATACGGCCAAACCAGGAGTTGCTGGATCAAAACTGCCTTTAGATGCCATTTACTCAGAATGAGACAACATTCTCAAACTGGGTGAGAACACAGGGACCACCTCACTTAACTCCCTCACTTTCCAGATGGAAAATGCAGGATTCGATATGGAAGATGACTTGCTTCAAATCAAAAGTGAGTTCATAGGTTGGCAGGATTAGAATCCAAATCTTCCAGGTTCTAGACCATTACTCTTACTGGGTTTAGCTATTTAGAAGGCAGAAAAAAAAAAAAAGCCTTCTGGTTCCAAGCTTTTCTTTCCATCTGATTTTTTTTTTTTTTAACTTTTGGGTTTATTTATTTATTTATGGCTGTGTTGGGTCTTCGTTTCTGTGCGAGGGCTTTCTCTAGTTGTGGCAAGCGGGGGCCACTCTTCATCGCGGTGCGCGGGCCTCTCATTATCGTGGCCTCTCTTGTTGCGGAGCACAGGCTCCAGACGCGTAGGCTCAGTAGCTGTGGCTCACGGGCCTAGTTGCTCCGCGGCATGTGGGATCTTCCCAGACCAGGGCTCGAACCTGTGTCCCCTGCATTGGCAGGCAGATTCTCAACCACTGCGCCACCAGGGAAGCCCTCCATCTGATTATTAAAGAAAAGGCTTCCCAGGAACAGTGGAAAACAGGGTGTTGGTGGCAATAAGTATGTTGGGAAGCTCGTTTACAAACTTCTAATATCATTGTTTTTGTGCACTTGCTGATGGGTGTATATTTTACTGGTGTGGCTCTGTGTAAATACTGAGCTGTCAGTTGCTTATGCCCTGTGACTTAGAAGCGACAGATGTGGCCCCTGTCAACAAGAAGACCATCCCCACTCACACCTGAGTCTGAAATTACAGAAAGAAACATTAGATGTAGGTAATGATGGCAGAGAGACAGAAGATTGTTAACATTGGAGAAACTTAGATCACCTAGTTCAGTATTTCCTACGATATGATCCATGGGATGCTAATTTGCTGTCATGAGGAAAAAGGGTCCTGTGGTCAAATGACTTTTGGAAACTGTGGCTTCATTCAAATCAAACAGGTTTCCTTTCTGGGGGCTTCTCAGAGTTTTTACTATATGCATTATAGATTTCTAGAGGAGATATATAAGATGCAAAGTTTCCCTGACTTTTGTGTCCATGGAACACTTTTATTCCCCGAAGAATAATCTCATGAGTCTAATGTTCCTTGGAATAAATCTTTTACATGTTGACCTCTTCCAATATTCTAATTTTACAAATGAGAATACAAAGGCTCTCGTGACTGTCCTAGGTCACAAAACTGGTTAATGCATAACCAGGACTCGAACTCAGGTTTTCAGACAGAAATCTAAGAAGCAAATCCCTTTATTGCTTCCTACTGTGTCCCTAGTACTTAATTTTGTGTCTCCAGTAGAATAATTAATAAATATAGTAAGGCACAGTGACTGACTAATAATAGCTAAGTGTTTACATGCATTATTTCATATGGTCTTGATGAAAACTCTAAAGTGTTGGTTCTGGTATTATCCATTTTACAAAATTTTAAGTCAGAAATTGAGAAAAGTCTGGGATTTTACCTTACTTGTAAGCTTATGAGTTAGCCTGTTACAGTTTTTATATACTTACAGCAGACATGAGACCCCTGGGTCAGAGACACAGATGATTTAGTACTCACAGCCAAAACAGCTACCAGGGCAGTGTTTCTCCTTGCCCCATGCTCCATGGGGAAAGGTGATGAAGGCTGGAGGTTACCTGCTCATGCAGAGGGGTGCCCCATAGGAGAGGAACCCTGAAATTAGGAAACTGGTGATCTGTCCATCTTCCCCTGTGGAGAGAGAGATTACTTATGGAATGTAAGCAAGTTTCCACTGGGGGAGAGGAAGGAAAAGTCTTATCTTTATTACCTTGTGATATCTCCAGAGAGATAATCTCCAAATATCTCATGAGATACATGTCTCTAGCTTCCAAAGCTGTTTGCCATTCAAACATATCTTGCTTAGAAGGCCCAGACCTTGCAGAAAGTGAGAAATCTGGGGAGACTTATCTCCTAACAAGGATAAGGAAATTGAAGCTTAATATGCAAATTATTTGACCTTGGGCTATTGAAAGCACTAGGAAAATAAATAAATGAATGGATGAATGAATGACCTAGGTGAAGGTTAAGATATAAATGACCACCTTTATATACTTTCCTGAAAATAGATAATGATAGGGAAAAAGGGAGGGAACAAGGTATATGAGTGCCTTGTGATCATGGCAGAAAACCCTCTATCAAAAGTGAGTTGAAAATGATTCCTGCCATACACAACCAGCTGCAATAGCTCTGTGACTCAGTCACATGACCAACACAGTTTTTGCACAACTATCCTGCACAAAATAGACTGCATTGGTCTTGTAACATAGCTCCATTGTAAACCTGGTCAAAGCCTGAGAGCTCCCATTCTAGCCATAAGGAAGACCTCCCATGCTGGCCTTATGTTTTCTTTTAAGAGTTTTATGATCTTGGCTCTTACATTTAGGCCTTTGATCCATTTTGAGTTAATTTTTGTATATGGTATGTGGTAAGGGTCCAACTTCATTCTTCAGCATGTGGCTATCCAGATGTTCCAGCATCATTTGCTGAAAAGACTATTCTTTCCCCACTGAATGGTCTTGGCATCCTTGTTGAAAGAACAATTGACCATAGATGTATGGATTTATTTCTGGACTCTTAATTCTATTCCATTGATCTATATGTCTGTCTTTATGTCAGTACCTCACTGAAACCATGCAACTCAGATTGGAACTTGAACCCACAGTCTTTTCTTTTTAAATTTTATTTATTTTTGGCTGCTTTGGGTCTTCGTTGCTACGTGCAGGCTTTCTCTAGTTGCAGTGAGCTGGGGCTACTCTTCATTGCAGTGCACGGGCTTCTTGTTGCAGTGGCTTCTCTTGTTGCAGAGCACAGGCTTCAGTAGTTGCAGCACATGGGCTCAGTAGTTGTGGTTCATGGGCTCTAGAGCGCAGGCTCAGTAGTTGTGACACACAGGCTTAGTTGCTCCACGACATGTGGGATCTTCCTGGACCAGGGCTCGAACCCATGCCCCCTGCATTGGCAGGCAGATTCTTTTTTTTTTTAATTTAATTTTTTTTTTATACAGCAGGTTCTTATTAGTCATCCATTTTATACACATCAGTGTATACATGTCAATCCCAATCTCCCAATTCATCACACCACCACCATGCCCCCCACCCCGCTGCCGCCACTTTCCCCCCCTTGGTGTCCATACGTTTGTTCTCTACATCTGTGTCTCAATTTCTGCCCTGCAAACCGGTTCATCTGTACCATTTTTCTAGGTTCCACATATATGCGTTAATATGTGATATTTGTTTTTTTCTTTCTGACTTACTTCACTCTGTATGACAGTCTCTAGATTCATCCACGTCTCTATAAATGACCCAGTTTCGTTCCTTTTTATGGCTGAGTAATATTCCATTGTATATATGTACCACATCTTCTTTATCCATTCGTCTGTCAATTGGCATTTAGGTTGCTTCCATGACCTGGCTATTGTAAATAGTGCTGCAATGAACGTTGGGGTGCGTGTGTCTGTTTTTTTTTTTTTTTTTTTTGCATGTGTCTTTTTGAATTATGGTTTTCTCTGGGTATATGCCCAGTAGTGGGATTGCTGGATCATATGGTAATTCTATTTTTAGTTATTTAAGGAACCTCCATACTGTTCTCCATAGTGGCTGGCAGGCAGATTCTTAACCACTGAGCCACCAGGGAAGTCCCTGAACCCAAAGTCTTTTCACTGACATCACACACCTGGTCTCAGGACTTAATGAAGCTCAGGTTCTTGATGTCTCATCACAGAAAGAATTCAGTGAGAGACAAAGTGATAGGTAAGAAGTGGATTTATTTAGAGAGAAACACGCTCCACAGACAGAGTGTGGGCCATCACAGAAGGCCAGTGCAGCCCCAGGGTATGGGGTTGTCAGTTTTTATAGGGGTGGGTAATTTCATAGGCTAATGAGTGGGAGGAGTATTCCAGCTATTTTGGGGAAGGGGTGGGAATTTCCAGAAATTGGGCCACTTTTTGACCTTTATGGTAGGTCTTGGAATTGTCATGGCACCTGTGGATGTGTCATTTAGCTTGCTGGTGTGTTACAATGAGCTATCCTGAGACTCAAGGTCAAGTGGAAGTTGACTCGTCCACAATTTTGGACCTGTTTGGTCTAATCGGTTTATGTCGTGTTCTTGGGCTATGTCAGTCTTTTAAAGGTTGTGCCCTGCCCCCTTCCCTCCTGTTTCATTACTGTCTCTATTACTGTGGTTTAGAAGTAAGTTTTGAAATTAAGTGTGAGTCCTTAAAAAGTCCAACTTTGTTCTTTTTCAAGATTGTTTTGGGGATTCTAGGTGCCTTAAATTTCCATATGAATTTTAGGATCAGCTTGTCAATTGCTGCAAAGAAGCCAGCTGAAATTTTGGCAGGGCTTGTGTTGAACAGGTAGATCAGTTTGGGGAATATTGCTCTCTGAACAATATTGAGTCTCCTAATCCAGGAACATGCGATTTCTTTCTGTTTATTTAGATCTTAAATTTCAACAATGTCTTGTAGTTTTCAGTGTATAGGTGTCACACTTATTTGGTTAAATTTATTTCTAAGTATTTTATTCTTTTGGATGCTATTACAAGTAGAATTTTTTTCTTAATTTTATTTTTGGATTGTTTACTGCTAGTGTATGGAAATACAACTACTTTTTATATCTTGATCTTGTTTCCTTCAACTTGCTGAACTTGTTTATTAGCTCATAGTTTTTAAGTAGATTCTTTGGGGTTTTCTATATATAAGATCATGTTATCTGCAAACAGAGATAATTTTACTTCTTCGTTTCTGATCTGGATGTCTTTATTTCTTTTCCTTGCCTAATTGCCCTGGTACAATGTTGTACCTCCAGTACAATGTTGAATATAAGTGGACATTCTTGTCTTGTTCTTGATCTTAGGGGAAAAACATTCAGTCTTTCAATGTTAAGTATGATATTGGCTATGGGTTTTTCACAGATGTCCTTTATCAGGTTGAAGAAGTAAGTTCCCTTCTATTCCTGGTTTGTTGAATGTTTTTATCATGAAAGGGTGTTGGAATTTTCAAATGATTTTTATGTATCTATTGAGATGGTCATGTGGTTTTTGTTTTTATTCTATATATGGTATATAATTTTGATTGGTTTTTGTATCCTTAACTGATCTTATATTCCTGGGATAAATCTCACTTGGTTATAGTGTATACAGTTATTTTTATATGCTGTTGGATTCACTTCGCTAGTATTTTGTTGAGGATTTTGTGTCCATATTCATAAAAGAGATTGGTCTGTAGTTTTCTTTTTCTGTCATGTCTTTATCTAGTTTTGGAATCACTGCAACAATACTGGTCTTATCCAATGAGTTAGGAAGTGTTCCCCTCTACTCTGTTTTTTAAGAAGAGTTTATTGTTTCTTATATGTTGCTGACGTCCTTTCTGCCACCGAAGACCCTTTGGGATCTGAAAATATTTCACACCCTTTCTCTTGACTTTGTGGTCTTCTCTAGTAATGGAAAAATATCAGTATTTAAAGTCAGAAGACCTAGAATTGGAGCCCACTTTCACCTTACCTGTTATGTGACCCTGAACAAATTGTTTCAGAGTTAAGGTAATCATTACTTTTAATCATTATCCTCTTTGTGTCCATCATTTATTGACTATTTATTATGGACTTTATATGCTTTTATCATCTTAAAATTTTACAACAAACTTGTGGGTCAGCTGCTATTATTGTCCCCATTTTATAGATAAGAAAATGTGGCACAGAGAAGCCAAGCTTCTTGCATTTGTTAGCTTTGGCAAATAGCAGGCCTGGCATTTTAACCCAAGGGGTTAGACTCCAGAGGCCACAGTTTAATAACCACTTGCTAAACTCTTTAGAAGTGCCAGGCATTCTGTGTGTATGTATGTGTGTGCATGTGCATGTATGTGTATATGTGCATATGTGTGTATGTGCTTGTGTGAATAAATTCTCCTCTAGTTCTTACAAGCCTATGAGAGAGGCATTATCATCATCACTATAAAGAGGAGGCGACTGAAACTCAGGTGTAAAAACTTGCCAAAAGTCATTGGGCTAATACGTTGTATTTAAGGCATTTGAACGAAGAGCTCTATGTCTACAAAAGCTAAGCCCTGTCAACTATATGATTCTGATGTTTCTGAACATCAGTTTCCTCATATGCAGATAAATGTAGTTAAAATCATTCCTGGCAATGACTGAGAAGAGTATCACATAAGACCATGGTGTGTGAAAGCCCTCCCAAGGGGTACATGTGATCACGGTTGTCAATGCTCACCTTTGTCTGTGTAGACCACCCAAGAGGCTCCTCTGGCAGGTGCCATCCTGCTGACTCTCAGCTCAAGTCTTGGCTGGACATTAGATTCATTCAGCTAATGTCTTCGGGGTCTTGTACAACATAGGAGGTAATTTGCCTTTGTTAGAAAGATAATTTAGTGATGAATCCACCCTGCAGCACAAGTAGCCCCAGACCTGTGTGTCCCTGAGGGATTCCTTCCTATTTTAGCAAAATATAGTCAACCTTAGGCCCAGGAACGTGTCATCACTGTCTGGCAAACCTAACACAAAATGCATTGAGTCAACAGGTCTTAATTCTTCCCACCTCCAAGAGATTTTACTTCTCCCCACAAAACAAAACAAGACAGTAGTTTTTGCCAGCATTGAGATTAATTGGATGATGTAAATTCCAGCTGATAGGTATCAAGTTCTTGGATTCTTTTTTTTTTTTTTTTTTTTTTTTAATTTTATTTATTTATTTATTTATTTATGGCTGTGTTGGGTCTTCGTCTCTGTGCGAGGGCTTTTCTCTAGTTGCGGCAAGTGGGAGCCACTCTTCATCGCGGTGCGCGGGCCTCTCACTATCGCGGCCTCTCTTGTTGCGGAGCACAGGCTCCGGACGCGCAGGCTCAGTAATTGTGGCTCACGGGCCCAATTGCTCCGCAGCATGTGGGATCTTCCCAGACTAGGGCTCGAACCCGTGTCCCCTGCATTGGCAGGCAGACTCTCAACCACTGCGCCACCAGGGAAGCCCCATGTTCTTGGATTCTTGACCTGCATTTATATAGATGCTCCCTTTGGGCTAAACAAACAAAGGGCACCATTAGGAAGCAGAAGATATTTATTATACTCGTTTTTGCCTTGAGAATATATCTCCTCTTGTTTTTTGCTTTTTCGATTTTTTTTTGGCTACACCATGCAGCTTGTGGGATCCTAGTTCCCCGACCAGGGATCGAACCTATGCCCCCTGCGGTGGAAGTGCAGAGTCTTAACCACTTTACCACCAGGGAAGTCCCATATCTCCCCCCCCTTGATTTTGAAAAGACTTTCTGAGCATAAAGGTTAGATTAGAGGATGGTTGCCAGCCAGCCTCCAAATGACAGGATTTGCGTGAAAAGAGAGTTTATTCTTTAATTTAACTTAGTTTTTTGGAACAGCTTTATTGATATATCATTCACATACCATATATTCACCCACTTAAAGTGTACAATTCAATGATTTTTAATGTATTCACAGAGTTTTATAACCATCACCACAATTGTTACCAAACCAAACTTGGGTCTGCTCAGCTGCACACAGTAAAGCCCATCTACTGACACCAAGTTGTGGTGAAGGAAAGTGCAGCGTTTATTGAAGGGCCTACAAAGCAAGGGGTCCAGGCACCTAATGCTCAGAAGGCCCGAACTCCCCAAAAGGCTTTCAGGGAAAGATTTTTAAAGATAGAGTGTGGGAGAGGGTTGCAGGGTATGTGATCTGTTGATGGACATTCTTCTGATTGGTTAATGGTGAGGTAACAGGGAGTCAACATCATCAACCTTTTGGTTCCAGCTGGTCTGGGGTCTAAGTGCTTGTGGGCAGCACGCAGTTAACTTCTCCCACCTGGTGGGGGTTTCAGTATCTGCAAAACAGCTCAAAGGATTTGGCTCAGAAGATTATCTATAGCCCTTGAAGAGGAACGGAAGGTCCTTGACTTTGTTTAATGGCTAAACTATTATTATTTTGTCTTGCTTGACTGCTTTCCTTTGTTCCTGCATTTTCTCACTTCTCTGATTAAATTTATTCTTTGGAACTTGGGGAAGCCCTAGGAGGCTAAAGTTTTTCTACAAACAAGAGGCAGGCAGGGGACTTCCCTGGTGGTCCAGTGGCTAAGACTCCATGGTCCCAATGCAGGGGGCCTGGGTTCCATCCTTGTTCAGGGAACTAGATCCCACATGCCGCAACTAAAGATCAACTAAAGATCCCGCGTGCTGCAACTAAGACCCTGCTGCAACTAAGATGGAGTGCAGCCAAATAAATACATATTAAAAAAAAAAAAAGAGGCAGGCAGAGCACATGGTGGGGAGTGGGGGAGTGGGGGAGTGGGGGGGAGGGTCAGTCCCAGGAAGGCCCCATAGGGTCCTGCTCCGTTACACAATCAAATTTTGAACATTTTATCATCCCCCAAAGAAACCCTGTGTCCTTTAGCAGCTACCCTCCATTTCTCCTCACTCCTCCTCACAGTAATAGGCAACCATTAATCTACTTCCTGTTTTTATAGATTTGCCTCCTCTGGGCCTTTCATGTAAAAGGAATCATACAATAATAATATGTGGTCTTTTATGACTACACTTTCATCGTGAGTCATGTGAGTTCCTGCTCACAGAGCAACCACAGATATGAGCAAATGTTTATTCTGTGTTCTTAGTGGCTTAAATCATTTGATCTATGTGACCCTGGGCAATCTACCACTGTAGTTGCAAGTTACCACTATTATGGCTTTGCCAAAGTTGATTAGTTCCAGAATTTCAATCTCACTTCTTTCTCTCTCCAGCCTTTTAGCAATAAAGTATCTCCTTTCTACTGATCGAGGCAAATAAAAAAAAATCTTGTGTGAATCCAACTGGAGGGAGATAATGTGGTTGGATTAGATGTTAGCCATATGCCTTCATACCTGCTCTCATCATGGTCCTCTTGTTTCAGTGTCCATTTTCATGTCAGATGGGGTCTCTGCAGCTTGCTGAGGGTATTACATCTCTCCTCTACTCTGAGTGAATTGATATGATCAAAACGAAGATCCAGAATTCACACAGATGATCAAGTCAAGGGCCACAGAAAGTACAGATGATTAAAGGTCTTGACCAGATCCACAGGAACAAAATAGTTTGGATGCTAGTTTATGCAGTGTCTATGAAACGACATTTCGGATATGCAAGGAAAATTCTCATTGCCTAACTCCCCTGATTAAAAATTTTCTCTTGGCAAACTCCTATATCTACCATAGAGGCTTTCATGATCTTGTCCTTGATTGGACACAGTCAGTATTTATTAATCGTATCATGAGCAGCCAAATGCATGTGGGACAGTGCTAGGTGTGATGGTGCTCTTCTCCTGATGGGTCTTTCCCCACAATTTTGTCCCCTGAGCCAATCCCTGTGTTCTTTTTCAAACAGGTCACCTATATTCTCTGACACCTCCATGTCATTGTAATGCTATGCGCTCCTCCTGCTCTCCTCGACAAAACCTTACTCATCCTTTAAGACCGAGCTCAAGCTCCATCTCTTCTCTGGAATCTTCCCTAATTCCTTCCACTTTGGGTTTTCTCACCATACTTACGGTAGATTGAAAAACAGAGCCACAGTATTTTGTAGCTCCTCCTGTCAAAAGCAAGAGTCTGTTCCCCTATTGCTTGAATCCAAATTGGCCTTATGACATGCTCTGACCACTAGAATGTGGCAGAAATGATGCTATGTGAGTTCCAGAGCCTTGGCCCCTAGATGCCTTAAGACGTCCTCCTTTGCCCTCTTGGAATGCAGCCCTGAGACCACCGAGTAAGGAAGCTCTGTCTAGCCTTCCAGAGGGTGAGAGGCTGTGGAGGAGGACCAAGGTGCCCCGGCCGAGGCCATCTGGCCAGTCCATCCCAGTGGAGCTATCGGATGATTATAGCCACAGGAGTGAGCACAGGAGAGCCCGGAGACATTCCTGTGTGAGCTCAGCCAAGATGCAGAATCATGAGCATATAGATGGTTGTTGTTTTAAGCCACAAAGCTTTGAGGTGGCTTGTTATGCAGCAATAGATAACATAACAACGGGCTATTTTTCTTGGTGTTTATAAAGGTCACATATGTGAAGGAGGTCACAGAGAACTTTATGTGGGAAGCAGCATTGTTCTCAGGGGAAAATCTTCTCTTTCTCCTATTTTCTTTATTCAGTTAATTCTCATTCACTATTTAAGTCTCATATTCTCATTCTCTGGGAGTCCTTCTCTGTACTCAGAGACAGGGGCAGGGGCCCCTTGGATGGGCTCCTTTGCCCTCTCGTTCTTATTATAGTACATTTCATACTTTATAGTTAAAACTAGATACGTTTTTGTTTGTTTGTTTTTTTCTGGTCTGTCTTCTCTGTGAAGGCCCTGTGAGGGCAGAGACAAAGCCTACCTGAAACACCACTGTGCGTCTAGAGTTTGTCACAGTACATCACATATATGGAATGATTTTCTGCTTATGGGTCTCCTTGGTTCATCAGATATTGATGCCCTCCCCAGGCCACCTATTCCACTGTGGGACAGCACTCGGTGTGACAGTACTCTTCCCTATCATGAGATAAACTCTATCTGTGTACCTTCTGTTCAGAGGCCTACATCTGATCACCAGAGTCAGAAAACAAATGCCCTGCATATTTGAGTATAGGTGCTGTGTCCCTCTTATTAAATCATTTCTTCCTCAGTTCATGGCAGGAGAAACAGCTGAGGACCCCAGGGATGTCTGGCCTGGAGCCCCTGACCTTCCTGCTCTCTCTTCTCTTATTAACAAAATCCATCCTAAAATGTCATAATAACTTTTGGCATCAAAACCCATTCTTTAGGTTGACAAAACCTATCATAAAATGTCATAACAAGAACTTGGCACCATTGGGAGAGGTCTGACCAAGGCAGAGGAGAGTGTGATAATTACTTTATTCTTTTATTAATGTGACTTAAGCCCATATCGATTTGCTGATTATAATGGCCCTGTGGCCAGCAGTAGCATAGAAAAAAGTCTTCTGGGTCAGACTTACATAACATCTAATCTCAAACTAAGAATGCACAGTTTATTTTATGAACATTTTGAGAACAAGTGTGGCATTCTTCATAGAACTTAAATTTTATGTGGTGATAAGGCATTTCAGGTGCTATCGTGGTCACAGAAAACTTTTTCTGCAATATCTGTGAGAATTCTTGTTGACTAGAATTCCACATTCCATTCCATTTAACTACAATTTAACTTCCATTCAGCATTTGGCAAAATTCTTTGTTTAATTCTATTGGATTCTATTTGTAAAAAGAAAAAAAACCCAAGTGACACTAAATCTTTTCAGAGAGCCGGATATTCTTGTTGTCTTTCCCCCCTACCCAGTATTGTAGGAAAAGCTCCAATAAAGTAGATAAACACTACAATAAAGTGATAGTAGAAAAAAGGGGTTTGAAATCAGACAAATTTGGGTTTGAATCTCTCTTCTACCACTAGGTGGTACACGAACATAGAGATGTGACTAAACCACACTGAAAATCAGTTACCTGAAGTGAAAAAAGGGAATGAAGTTACTCCACGGTACCAGGGAGTGCTCATCGGACGTCAGAGGTTCCTTAGTTTGTGGTTTCCTGCGGGTCCTGGCTGTGCAGAGTGCAACCCACACCGAGGGTGACCTGGTTGACACTGGGGGCTGGTGCATCCTGACACTGAAATTGTTATTTAATGTGCTGCATCTCCAGTGATGTCTATGTTTAAAATAGAAAGGAAGGAACAGATGCAAGAGCCCTCTGAACCTTGAGATTTGGTGGGTCAGGGACCTTTTCTGGGCTTGGACATCTTGAGTGGTATGTGTGTGTGTGTGTGTGTGTGTGTGTGTGTTTAAAATGGCCACAACTGTATAGAATTGTGACAGGACCTTCTGAGTGAATGAGGGCAGGAGTGTGTGTGTACCCGTGGAGGCGTGGAGAGGACTGCCTCCTACCAGATGTTTTCCGAGCCAGCATCCCTGCCTCCCCCTAAACAGATGGTGAGGCCTCAGGCCCTCTAGGGTTCCTCAAACACGTGTAGCTCCTTGTTGCAGAGACGGTCTAGGCTGGTTGTAACATCCGTGGGCGGATGCTGCCATCTCGTGGTAGCTTCCTAGAATACTCCATGCAGGACGCTGCAAAGTCTGAGCAGTCCCCATTTTACTTTTGGAAGAGAATTAAGCGATTTTACCAGGAAATAATTTTAAAAAATTATAAATTGGAATAAAAATGGCTGTATTCGGGCGTAAAATATATGTCATATTTATTTATTTAACACTATTTTAGAGTAGTTTTAGGTTCACAGCAACATTGAGTAGAAGGTACATTTTCCCATATCACCCCTGCACCCCACACACATAGCCTCCCCCATTATCAACGTCTCCCACCAGAGTGGTACATTTGTTATAATTGATGAATCTACATTGACTCGTCAGAATCATCCAGGGTCCATAGTTTACATCAGGGCTCACTCTTAGAGTTGTATATTTTACAGGTTTGGACAAAGGTATAATGACATGTATCCATCATTATGGTATCATACAGAATACCTTCACTGCCCTAAAAATCCTCTGTGCTCTGCCCATTCACCCCAAAACTTTACAAAATGCCAAGCCACTTAAGGACATCTACACAAACCCCTATTAACCCTTTCGCTTGGCTTCAAACTGTGTTTACTTAAGGAAAAAATAGATTTTAATAATACAGGCATACCTCAGAGAGATTGCAGATCAGGTTCCAGACCAATGCAGTAAAGCGAATACCGGGAGGACCAGAGTGCTGATGTCTGAGGGTAGCAGAAGATGAAGCTGAAGCAAAAAGCAAATTTGCCCTGCCTTTACATTTTTGTTCAATTCAGGCCCTTAATGGATTGGATGATGCCCACCCACATTGGGGAGGGCAATCTTCTTTACTCAGTCTGCTGATCCAAATGCTAATCTCTCCCGGAAACAGCATCACAGACACACCCAGAAATAATGTGTTACCAGCTATTTTGTCATCCGTTAGGCCAGTCAGATTGACACATAAAATTACCCATTACATAGCCCTAACGTGTCCATACCTCTGAACCCTAGTCTTCCTGAGGCTTAAAATTTAGATAAAAATAGCAAGAGGATTTGCAACATCCGTCTAATTTCAACTTAGCTTTGTTTTTCTCCTGAGGAAATGGTAACATGACCAATTATTTGCTTGTCTTCTGGGAAGTGAAATTGGGAAAACGTACAATAGAGATTAAATATTTCAAAATGTTATTCTGCTACGTTTCTCCTGGTAACTCTTTGTGACAGTGATGGTGACCTGAATGTATGTCTACATTGACTTCTGACCAAAATTTCAAAATAATTGCCATTACTTTTTCAGAGTGGAGTAGCTGATGGGTCAGAAAAGCAGATGAACGCTGGAAGATGTGTGTGTGTGTGTGTGTGTTCAGTGGGGAAGGGCCGTTGGGTTCTGTCACAGTTAGATGGAGAGTGCAGGGAATTTCCTGGCGGTTCAGTGGTTAGGACTCTGTGCTTTCACTGCTAAGGGCCCGGGTTTGATCCCTGGTTGGGGAACTAAGATCCCACAAGCCGTGTGGCCAAAAAAAAAAAAGAGAGAGAGAGTGCAGGTACATGATTTGGTTCCTCTTGGATTTATGAGACTGGGGACCAGTGGCAGAGAACCCTGGAAATGAGGATACTGGGATCTTTTTGCCTTGGCTGCTGGCCTCAGAGAGCCTATGGAAGGAAATCCTCATTACCTACCCTCTCACCATCTATAAAGTGACAGTCAAGGCTTATTTACTCGTGGTGTTCAGTTCCCATCTGGAATCGCCCTTCACTCTCCTAGGAAGAGGTTCAGTTCTTTTAGAAATGCTAGGCAGGAGACAGGGGCTTTAAAGACAACTTTAGAAGTTCCCCCTACCCCCTTCTAGGTATTCTTCTGGGAATTTTAGAGAATTGAATCTTCTTCATCATATTCTAACAAGGATTCATCTGCTCTCTCTTCTTTCTGCTGACAAACCCAATGTGGCCAAAAGGTTTTAAACGACTGGGTAGAAATGCAACTGATTTTTGAATATGATTTTGTATCTTGCACCTGTACTGAATTTGTATATTAGTGCTAACAGTTTTTTGGCAGACTCTAGGGTTTCCTTTATATAATATCACGTCATCAGCAAATAGAGACAGTTTTACTTCTTCCTTTCAATTTGGATGCCTTTTTTCCTTTTCCCTGCCTAATTGCTCTGGCTAGGACTTCCATAACTGTATTGAATAAAAGTGGTGAGAATGGGCACCCTTGTCTTGTTCCTGACCTTACAGGAAAGGCTTTCAGTTTTTCACCATTTAGCATGATGTTAGCTGTCATATGTGGCCTTTATTATTATTATTATTATTATTTTTGCCGTGCCACGTGGCATGCAGGATCTTAGTTCCCTGACCAGGGATCGAACCCGTGCCTCCTGCGGTGGAAACCCAGAGTCTTAACCACTGGACCGCCAGGGAAGTCCCTGGCCTTTATTAGGTTGAGGTATGTTCCTTCCATACTCATTTTGTTGACAGTTCTTATAATGAATGGATGTTGGATTTTGTCAAATGCTTTTTCTGCACCTAGTGAGATGATCCTATGATTTTTATCCTTTATTTTGTTAATGTGGTATACCACACTTAACTGATTTGCATATATTGAACAATCCTTGCATTCAGGGATAAATCTCACTTGGTCATGGTGTATGATCCTCTTAATGTGTTGTTGAATTTGATTTCCGAGTATTTTGAGGATTTTTGCATTTATGTTCATCAGGGATATTGACCTATAATTTTCTTTTCTTGTAGTATCTTTGTCTGGTTTTGGTATCAGGGTAATGCTGGCCTTGTAAAATGAGTTTGGAAGTGCTCCTTCTCCTTCAATTTTTGGAAGAGTTTGAGAAGGATTGACATTAATTCTTCTTTAAATATTTGGTTGAATTAATTAGTGAAGCCATCAGGTCCTGGACTTTTCTGTGTTGGAAGATTTTTGATTACTGATTCAACCTCCTTACTCATTATTGGTCTGTTCAGATTTTCTGTTTCATTATTCATTCTTGGTAGGTTATATGTTTCCAGGAATTTCTCTACTTCTTCTAGGTTGTCCAATTTGTGGGTGTATAAATGTTCGTGGTAGCCTCTTAAGATCCTTTACATTTCTATAATATAAGTTGTAATGTCTCTTCTTTCTTTTATAGTTTTGTTTGAGTTGTCGCTCTTTTTTTTTTTTTTTTTTTTTTTTTTTTTTTTAATTTTATAGCTACTTTTATTTTTATTTATTTATTTATTATTTTTGGCTGTGCTGGGTCTTCGGTTCGTGCGAGGGCTTTCTCTAGTTGCGGCAAGTGGGGGCCACTCTTCGTCGCGGTGCGGGGACCGCTCTTCATCGCGGTGCGCGGGCCTTTCACTATCGCGGCCCCTCCCGTTGCGGGGCACAGGCTCCAGACGCGCAGGCTCAGTAGTTGTGGCTCACGGGCCCAGCCGCTCCGTGGCATGTGGGATCTTCCCAGACCAGGGCTCGAACCCGTGTCCCCTGCATTAGCAGGCAGATTCTCAACCACTGCGCCACCAGGGAAGCCCCGCTCTTTTTTTCTTAGTCTACCTAGAGGTTTGTCAACTTTGTTTATCTTTTAAAAAAAAAACAGATCTTAATTTCATTAATATTTTCTATTGTTTTTCTAGTATCTATTTCATTTATTTCCACCCTCATTTTTATTTTCTTCCTTCTCCTAACTTTATTTTTTTCATATTTAATTAATTTGGCTGCTTCCGGTCTTAGTTGCGGCACGCGGGGATCTTCCTTGAGGCATGCGGGACCTTTCGTTGCAGCAGACGGCCTCTTCATTGTGGTGTGCGGGGCTTCTCTCTAGTTGTGGCGTGCGGGTTTTCTCTTTAGTTGTTGCGCGTGGCCTCTGTAGTTTGCGGCTTGCAGGCTCTCTAGTTGAGGCGCGAGAGCTCAGTAGTTGTTGCCGGCAGGCTTAGTTGCCCCACAGCATGTGGGATCTTTAGTTCCCTGACCCAGGATGGAACCCGCACCCCCTGCATTGGAAGGCGGACTCTTTACCACTGGACCACCAGGGAAGTCCCTCCTTCTCCTAACTTTAGTTTGTTCTTCTTTTTCTATTTCCTTGAGGTATGCAGTTAGGTTGTTTGTGAGATCCTCCCTCCCTCCCTTTCTTTTCTTCTTTCTTCCTTTATTTTAAATAAGATGACCTTATTTTATTTTTCAAACAAAATAATTTCAAAGGAGATTTGTGCATGGGTTAGTTATCGAGTTTGATTTGCAAAATAACTTCGAGTCTCAGGCCTCCCCAGACCCTCCCTCCCCTCTGCGCTCAGCCCCACGTCTCCGCTCGACGCACCAGACGTTGAGTCGTGTTGGGCCACCCGTCCCTGCAGTTGGACAGTGGGTTATCCCCGGGGTCTCGCGGGTCTCCGGCCTGGC
This sequence comes from Balaenoptera musculus, assembly GCF_009873245.2. NCBI lineage: Eukaryota > Metazoa > Chordata > Mammalia > Artiodactyla > Balaenopteridae > Balaenoptera > Balaenoptera musculus. The sequence continues at coordinate 33,921,525 of NC_045803.1, forward strand.
ACCAGTCAGGTAAGTCCTGACTACTGGGGGGTGAGCCCTCAGTTGGGGAGGCGGGTATCACGGCGCTGGGGGTGGGGTACGGGTCCTGAGTACCTGCTTCTCCAGGCTGCCATTTCCAGGGCGTCGGACACTAGCGGAACCCCTGGACCCGCCTCCTGCCCTGGACGCCCACCGTGGAGCACGTGGCCTGTGGCGGCTGGTCCTTCCCTGCAGCTTCCCGGGAGCCCGTGGGCCAGAAGGACGGGCCACGATTGTTTCCTGCGGAGAAGGGCAGGGGACACGGAGCCACGCCTGCACGCTGGGCCTGCGGCCTCTGCAGAGGGGTGCGCACCCTCGAGCCTGCTCTGGGCGCGCCGTGGGTCAGGGGACATTTCTCCACGAGGCCGGTGACTCGCTCTGCGTGCGTGTAGGAGGCAGGCGGGGCGGCGGGGGCGGCCGAGGCGGCCGCGTGTGCCCCGTGTGTCGGGCTCCGGCCTGTGCCCAGGTTCCGGCGGCCGATCCAGGTCGAGGTCGGTCTTCCGGGCTCCCGCCGGTTGGAGCAGGTGACACCGGGACAGGAGTAGATGCAAAGCAGGCCGAGGTCCGAGCCCTATGAGAAACGCAGGCGCTGTGATGGCCTCAGGAGCAGGGCGTGTATCCTGGTCTGCCACCTCCTGCCAGGCCGTCCGAGTGGGTCGTTGAGAACAGGAGAGTCAGGCACACGAGGTGCCGAACGTGGTGCTGGCCACGGTCACGATCCCATAATGGAACCGATGAGGTTGGGCGGAGAGGAGGCAGAGGAGGGAAGTGTGTCAGGAAAGTCAGAAAGACATCAGAGAAGAAAAGGCGGGTGTGGCGGGAATCGAGGCGGAAGGAGACCTTCCAGCCGCCTGATAGGAGCGAGGTTCTCTGAGACGTGCGGGGGACGGCCCACCAGACTGATGGGGACGGAAGCTGCTCCTCGGGCCTGCGGTGCCCAGAGTCCCTACCCACCTCTCAGCTCTGCCACCCAGGCCACAGCCCGGGCCCCTCCGTGAGCTCTGGCGCCACCAGCCACGCGCCCCTTTACCGCCCTCCACCCCGCCCTCCACAGTCAGTATCTGACGCCGCTGGTCTGCGTTGGCTTTGCGGCCCTGACCCCCGTGTGGGTCCTCGTCGCCAAGCAGAACCCGCCCGTCGTGAAGATCCTGAAGTTCGGGTGGGAAAGTCCTGAGGATGGTCGTCAGCAGGTGCGCACGCGCGCGGGCGCAGGGGTGTGGCGACGCCTCCGGGTCCGGGTGGGGTGAGCTGTGGACGCGGCGCCTTCGCCATGCTCTTCGCTCTTCCCCCGAGAACCCCGGACCTCGTATATTCCGAGGGGCAGCCCTGTTTATGGCGTCCAGAGCACGGGGGCCTGAGGAGCAGAGCCTGGTGAGAGTGGACGAGCACCGGCCGGGGCCCCGGGGCCCTGCTCTCCTGCTGCCGCCGCCCTTGCTGGCCTGGCCTCGCTTAGCTGGCCTCAAGGCCACGGCTCTGTGGACGCCGTGTTTTCGCAGCACGGCCGCTGGTGGGACCTACAGTGCTGAGGGATTAGTGCCCCAGGGCCCTGGGGCCTCCAGCCGAACCCAGGCTTTCTGCCCTCCAGACCCATCCTCGGGGCCCCTTTCTGCTCGTGGATGCTGACCGGGGCCACCCCAGTCCCTTCTGATGTGCTTTCCCGACTGACTCTTGGGGAGGGGAGGCTGTGGTCGAGGTGTCTTTGCTTCTAGAAGCTCCTGGGCTCCAGGCCTTTGCTAAACCACAGGGGCTGGTGGGGGCAGGTTCTGGGGTGGCAGCTTCTGGGAACGGGGGTAGAGGGGCGGGAGACGTTGCGCAGGTTCGGCTTTCTGCTGCAGAGCAGCTCGCAGGCTATCACTTGGCAGAGCCCAGCCAGCTAAGTGGCCTCAGAAAGGGTTCGTTGGGTTTTCAGTGGGCTGACATCATCAGATGGGCTTTTTGGAACAGGTGAGACTCAGAACAGAGGTGAAAATGCATGTGTGGGGTGCAGAGGGCACTGGGGAGACCACCTGGGCCAGGGAGCCAGGAAAGTGCTCAGCTGATTGGCGGTCTGCGTGGAGAAGATTGGCAAGCGTCCACTCTAATCGTTTGCTGACTCTCCCCAGTTTCGGAGGGCTCATCTTCAACAAGACCATATCCAAGCAGCAGTTCAAGGCATGGACATATTTGCCCCCATCATATGTGGTAGGTACTGGCAGTCCTGTCACCGGGGCTTCCGGGTGGTGGGGATGGACGGCAGCGACTTCGGAGGTCAGGCCCCGCCACCTGGAGGCAGCTGGGAAGCCGAGCTGTGGTCGGGCTGCCGCAGACACCCTGGGAGAAAGCCCTGCCCGCTGCTCTTCCAGCTCACAGCTGCCCTCACAGGCACCCAGGACCAGAGCTGATCCCACGCCTTGAAGGGTTTAACCCGGGATCTGCTGGCATCTGAGGCTGAATGTGCCTTCAGAACCAGGGTGTTGGCCTCTTGTGGCTTTTCTTGTATTTTAATTTAGATTCATTGATGACACTTAAAACTCAGACATTTACATCTAAAAATCTGGATTCCTGTCTTAAAAAGCAAGGCTGTGACAATACTGGTTCATGTCAGGGTGGGCAGGAATCAGCTGCCACCAGGATGGGCCTTTCTGTCTAGTTTGCCTCAATCCCTTCCATCCTGTGTTGTCTCCTCCCCAACTCTCCACTGGTTCACCTTCTAAGCTTAGACCCTGTGGGCATTTGTGGTAAGGACCCCTCCTTTAACCAAAGCTTGGCTTGTGTCCAGTTTCTGGTAAGACTCTGTAAGTGGGACCGGCCGGTCGGAGAGGAACCAATGTGACAACCCACTGCCCATGCCCTGGCCTTCTGGCCCTGTGTGTCAATGGGCCACCCAGCAGGTCTGCACCCAGGCAGAGTCCAGAGGGCCTTTCCCATCACAAGGGCTGGCCACTCCAGGGAGGACGGCAGCAGCTAGGGCAGGCCCAGGGGGCCACAGGTCTGGAGAGAGTCCCCTGGGGGTCCCCTGCTCAGCTGTCTGTAGGGGATGAGTGAGCAACGTGAATGAGTTACACAGGGGAGATGAGCTGAGCGGTGGGGAGCGGTGGGGAGCCGGGCAAAGTGCATGGGTGAACGGCATGGTGCCCAGCCAGTTGCTGGCTGGTGGGAACAGAGGTCCAGAGTTGCCAGAGAATATAGATATCTAGTTGTTGCAGCACTGTTTGTTGATAAGGCTATACTATCTGCATTGTCTATGTGCCTTTGTAAAAAATCAGCTGTTCATATATGTGTAGTTTTTTTTTCTGGACTCACTATTTATATTTGCCTGTTTTTATGGCAATGCCATGCTGATTTGATTACTCTAGTTTTAAAAAAAGTGTTAAAATCAGGTATGTTAGTCCTTCAACTTTGTTCTTCTTTTTCTAAGTTATGTTGGTTATTCTAGGTTCTTTACATTTTCATATGAATTTTAGAGTTACCTTCTCAATTTCTACAAAAATACCTGCTAGGATTTTGATTGAGATTGCTTTGTATCTACAGATCAGTTTGGAGGAGAATTGACATCTTAACAACATTGAGTCTTCTGACCCATGACCAAGGTAGAGCTGTCCATTTATTTAATTCTTCCTTAATTTCTCTCAGCAGTATTTCATTGTTTTCACTGTATGGGTCTTTCCCATCTTTTTTTTGATTTATCCCTAAGTATTTAATATTTTTAAATACTGTTTTAAATAATAGTTTTAAAATTTTAATTTCCAATTGTAGATAGCATATACAAATATAATTGATTTTTTTATATTGATCTTGAATCTTTACAACCTTCCTATACTCATCTATTCGTTCTGTAATTTTTTGGTTGAGTTCATCTCTTTTTCCACATAGGTTATCATGTCATCTGTGAATAAAGGTTCACATTTTCCTTCTTCCTTTACAATCTGGATACTGTTTATTTCTTTTCTTGCTTGAATGTACTGTCTAGAACTTCCAGTACAATGTTCAATAGAAGTAATGAAAGTGGAAATCGTTGACTTGTTCTTAATCTTAGGGGGAAAATATATATTTTTTAAAATTAATTAATTAATTAATTTATGTTTGGCTGCGTTGGGTCTTCGTTGCTGTGCACGGGCTTTCTCTAGTTGCGGCGAGCAGGGGCTACTCTTCATTGCGGTGTGTGGGCTTCTCACTGTGGTGGCTTCTCTTGTTGCAGAGCACGGGCTCTCGGTGCGTGGGCTTCAGAAGTTGTGGCACATGGGCTCAGTAGTTGTGGCTCAAGGCTCTAGAGTGCAGGCTCAGTAGTTGTGGCACACGGGCTTAGTTGCTCCACGGCATGTGGGATCTTCCTAGATGAGGGCTCAAACCTGTGTCCCCTGCATTGGCAGGCGGATTCTTAACCACTGCGCCACCAGGGAAGTCCCGGGGGAGAATACTCACGTCTTTCACCATTAAGTGTGATGTTAACTGTGGGTGTTTTTTGGATGACTTTTCTCAGATTGGAGAAATTCTCTTCTCTTTCTTGTTTCCTGAGGGTTTTTATCAGGAATGGATGTTGGATTTTGGGAAATGCTTTTACTGTATCTATTAAGATTATCATGTTTTTTTGTCTTTAGTTAGTTAACATAGTAAATTACATTGATTGAATTTTGAATGTTAAACTAACCCTGCATTCCTTGGAAAAATCCCAGTTGGTCCTGATATATTATCCATTTAATATATTGTTGGTTTTGATTTGCTAAAATTTTGTTTAGAATTTTTCCATCAATGTTCAAGAGAAATATTGGTCTATTTTTTTTTCTTGTAATGTCTTTTTCTGATTTTAGTGTCAGGGTACTGCTGGCCTCAGAATAAGTTGGGAAGTATTCCCTTCTCCTTAATTTTTGGAGGAGTTTGTATTGAATTGGCATTATTTCTTCTTTAAACATTTGGTAGAATGCACTGTGAAGCCATCTGGCCCTGGAGTTTTCTTAGTGGGGTGTTTTAAATTATAATTTCAGTTCCCTTCCTTGATAGGTATTTTCAGGTTACCTAATTTTTCTTTAATGAGCTTTGGTCATTTGTGTCTTCTAAGGAATTGTCCATTTCATCTAAGTTTCTGTATTTATTGTTATGAAGTTGTTCATTATATTTGCTTTTTATCCTTTAATATCTGTAGAAATTTAAATGCTGTAACTCTTGGGACTTCCCTGGTGGTGTAGTGGTTAAGAATCCGCCTGCCAATGCAGGGGACATGGGTTCGAGCCCTGGTCTGGGAAGATCCCACATGCTGTGGAGCAACTAAGCCCGTGCGCCACAGCTACTGAGCCTGTGCTCTAGAGCCCACGAGCCACAACTACGGAAGCCCATGAGCCACAGCTATGAAAGCCTGTGTGCCTAGAGCCCGTGCTCCGCAACAAGAGAAGCCACTGCAATGAGTAACCCCCGCTCACCGCAACTAGAGAAAGCCCGCACGCAGCAACGAAAACCCAACGCAGCCAAAAATAAATTAAAAAAAAAAAATGCTGTAACTCTTTCATTCCTGATGTTGGTAATTTGTGTCTTTTCTCTTTTTCTCTTAATCATTATGGCTAGAGTTTTATTAATTTTAATGGTCTCAGTGAAACAGCTTTGGCTTCGTTGTTTTTTTCTATTGCCTTTTTGTTTTCTGTTTCGTTTCCCCTTTGATCTTTATTATATCCTTTCTTATGCTTAATTTGGGTTTAATTTTATCTTCTTGTTCTAGTTTTTAAGGTGGAAGCTGAAGTTATTGATTTGAGACCTTTTTTCTTTTCTAATATAGACATATAGTCATAAATTTCTCTGTTAATACTGCTTTGGTGGCATTCCATAAATTCTGATATTTTAATTTTCATCCTGTTCAAAATGTTTTTTTTTGGTTTTCATTGCTGCACGTGGGCTTTCTCTAGTTATGGCGAGTGGGGGCTTCTCTTCGTTGTGGTGTGCGGGCTTCTCATTGTGGTGGCTTCTCTTGCTGTGGAGCATGGGCTCTAGGCATGTAGGCTTCAGTAGTTGTGTCATGCGGGCTCAGTAGTTGTGGCTCGTGGGCTCTAGAGTGCAGGGTCAGTAGTTGTGGCACCCGGGCTTAGTTGCTCTGTGGCATGTGGGATCTTCCCAGATGAGGGCTCGAACCTGTGTCCCCTGCATTGGCAGGTGGATTCTTAACCACGGCACCACCAGAGAAGCCCAACCCATGGGTTATTTAGATGTGTATTTAGTTTCCAAAATTTTGGGCATTTTTTTCAGAGACCTATCTGTTATTGATTTCTAATTTAATTTCTTTGTGGTTAGAGAAAATGCTTTGTATGAGTTGAGTCCTTTTGAAATAATTGAGGTTTGATGTATGACCCAGAATAGGGTTTTTCTTAGTAATTGTTCTGTATGCATTTCAGCAGAATGTGTATTCTGACATTGTTAGGTTGAGTGTTTTATAAATGTCACTCAGGTCAAGTTGGTTGATAGTTGTTCAAGTCTCCTACCTCCTTGCTGATTTCCTATCCATTTGTTCTGTCAGTTATGGAGAGAGAGATGCTGAAATCTCTAACTATGATTGGGGACTTGTCTGTTTTAATGGACCACACTTTGAGTAGCAACTGTTTAAGTATCTCCTGCTTTTTATTTCCCTGGGAAGCTTGTTCTGCTCTCCCATCTTACACCCAGAATGAGGTGCTTTAAAGAACACATTCGACTTTTCCTGTAGGAGCATTCACCACAGTGTTTAATTGTCTATTAATTTTCTGTTCCCCCCCACTAGATCATTATGTCCTAGGCCACAGTAACTGGGTTTTGTTGCATTCACATATGAAAGACTCAAGAAGCATTTGATGATGTAAGAAAGATATTTGAGGCTCAGTAAATGCACATGTGGCAGGATTAAAACCAGGAACAAGAATTCAGTGGATTCAGGAAATTGCAGCAAGGAGTGGCAGTGAGAATATAAAGACCCTGGGAATTAACAAAAATTATTGAGGAGGGCATGACTTTTCACTTGATGAAAAGTAAAGAGTGAAAGCTGCTGAGCACATCTGGCACTGGGTTTCATTCGCATCTACTCAAATTAGCAGGGTCACATCCTTGATCCTTTTGTTTCCCTTCCTAACCCATTTCCAAAGGATCTATGTAAAATGTTGACCAGCAGATGGGATGTGGGCTTCATTTGCGATCTCATGTGTAATGCCCAAGAATTACAGAGATTACAAGGGTTTACACTGGATGCTGGGGCCAGGTGGTATGCTTGAGGGTTTCACTTCGTCCACACAACCTGAAGTTGGAAAGTTCATGGGAAAATAAACCATTATGGTTGGTGAAGAGAGCTTGGGATCAGAACCTCTGGTGCGCAGTAAGCTTGGGGTCAGAACCTCTGGTGCACAGTAACCTCTGTGTCTGAGGACACAGGCAAGATTCTTAACAGAAAAGAGATGCAAAAACAAGAGGGTTATGGTTCAGGACAAAACTTGAGAAAGAGAAAAAGCTGGAAGAGATAACTTCTTTTCAGGTCTTTTGATCTGGGGATGGGCCATCAGGCTTAAAGGGACAGAGCTAGACTCTGCTAGACAAGGTATAATCTTAAGACGTGGTACATTTGATATAATTCTGCAGTAGTGACAGAAGGAGGCTCTTTCAGTGCTTAAAGACCCAACTTTCTGGGGCCAAGACAGATGGTGAGCAGCAATCACTACGTGAATGGGTAGAAAAATGGACAACATCACGGAACATTTTATCTTCCATCTGTTTCCCTCTGCAATTTCCACTTAGTGCAATAAATCCAAGTTTCCCACTTCCTTTCCCCAGGCTACCCAGGTTGCCACTGTCTTAGAAGTTGACAGGCAGCCAGGTTGTTTTGGAAGAGACCTATTTAACCAAGATGCTGAGCATAAGGCTTTCAAAAATGGGGTCCTCCTGCTTATGTTGTCAGATTGTATTAATGTTTTTGTACCCTGGGCTTTGATGCTATATGTCCAGTATCCTCATAAAGAGCTGGGAAATAATTCATTCAATAGCTTTCTGTTCAAACATTCTGCCTTAGCCACTCACATACTTAGTTCACTGGTATATTAACCTATGAATTAATTCAAATTTCTGTCTGTTGAGGAGCTGGCAATACAGATATAAATTTGATATGGTCCTTACCCTTAAGGAGCTCATGGTCTAGTAGAAGGGAAAGTAGATAGAAGTTGTTTTAGTTAACTATATAATCATTTATGATTTCCCATAAATCCACTGCTGGCTGTGAGGTTTCTAAGGCTCAGCTGGGCAGTTATTCTGCTTATCTTGCTTGGGGAGTCTCTCATGCATATGCATTCAGTTGCCTGTTGGGCTTGGCTGGAAGATCCAATAGGGCTTCACTCATGTGTCTGGTATTTCAGTGCTCTTCCATATGGCCTTTCTCTTTCCTCGTGGTATCTCATCATCCAGTAGTCTAGTCCAAGTTTCTTTACAGCAAGGTGACTGGCTTTACCAGGGAGAAGGCAGAAGCTGCCTGGCTTTTTAAAGGAGAAGACCAGAAGTGTTATCACTTCTGCTGCATTTTATTGATCAAGGAAAGTCATAATGCCAGCCCTGACTCAAGAGGAGGGGTAATGGTATTAGTAGTGGGTGAAGTAGCACACACTTATAGAGAGGGAACCCTTTTTGGAGAGTATCTTCCACAGATACAAATAAATAAGAACCACAGCTAACATTTAGTGAGCTCTTCTATGTCAGACAGCCAGCTAAGTAAGTACTGGACATGTATTATCTCACGACATCCTCATACTAACCCAGTGAAGTAGGAATCATTCTTATCACCATTTTGTAAGCAAGTGAATGGAGGCTGGTAGAGGTTAAATAAATAACCCCAGGTCTAATAAATGGCCAGGATTCAAACTCGCAGAGATTGATTTGTTGCGCTAGGAGGAGGCTGAGTGAAATGGTGAAGAACTCAGTCTGTGGAGTCATCATATTGTAATAAATGCTAGAGAGAGGGCAGTCAGGTTCAGAGAAGAGAAAGATCCCTTCTATCTGGGAGTTCAGGGAAGTGTTCAGGAAAGGTGACATTTGATGCCGAAGGATGATTTAGATATGAACAGATTGGTGGATTAAGGTCTTCTTGCAGGTGGGAAGGATCATGAACACATGTTGAGGAGAGAAACCAGGAGTGTACTCTGGGACCAGCAGTCAGCTTAGCTTGAGTGGACTCTAGAATTCAAGGAGGGAGACAGAAAGGGGTGAGGGATGCAGGACATTTGGGGTCAGATTGTGAAAATACTTGAACGCCAGGTTGAGATATTTGGGCCTTTATTTCTTGGGGAGACATTTAGTGTTTGGGAATAAGAACTTTATTTTAGAAAGGTTAAAGTCACAGAGGTAGATACGATACGCTGCAATGCAGATACTTAAGACAGGACGAGCAGAGGAAGGCTTTCTCTGTTGGCTAGTTGAGAGGGGATATAGGTCTGGAGCTCTTTACTGACCACTGGGATAGATTAGGGGTATAGAAGAGTAGAAATATTGAAGGACTTGGTAGTTGAAGGAGTCAAAGATGAGTGCCAAATATTCAGCCACAGTAACTAAAATAATAGGACGGGGCAGACTTGGGAAATATAGAGTTGTTTAAATTTTGGGCTACTGAATGGACTTCATCAATGCTATTGACCTGATGAGGGGCCAAGGTGGGCTTGCGGGAGTTGATCCAAAGGGAGAGTCATTGTTTATAATGAGGAAATGTGACACTTTTCCTTTAAATTAATTTGGCAAACTATAGTAGACTATTAACATGATTTTCTCCTTTTCTCTTTGTTACTCTCAGTCAAACCTAAATGGAGCCCAGTTACTTTTATGGCCTGCTCCATTAGCTGTATATATCTGCTATCTGTATGTGTCCCCCTGACATCCTCACATTAATAACCTCATAAGAGGTATTGCTCTGTATCAGGGCATTAAGGGCTTGATGGGGTACTATGCCTTGACCAACTGCTTTACATATAAGAAAATGAGGTAGAGAAAGTTAAATGACCAGTACAACATTGAATTAGAATCTGTGTGCTGACCTGAGTCTAGGCAGATGGGAGGACATTTATGACCTTTATTCACAGGGCATGGGGAGGTGGAAGGCCAAGTCATAGTCAGATAAACTAAACATACCAGGAAGAGATAGGTACTGCTTTGTGGCCTGTCAGCATCAGAAATAAGCCTGGGATAGACAGAGCTATGAGCTGATGACTCAGTTCCCTTTGCAAGGCATTTACTTATAAGAGTCCTAATAGGTTCAGGATAGAAGATTCTGTAGTTTGCTATGACTAAGGACTTTCATTCTGATTAGAATTACACACTGGCAACAAACACATGAAAGGATGCTCAACATCACTAATCATTAGAGAAATGCAAATCAAAACTACAATGAGGTATCACCTCACACTGGTTAGAATGGGCATCATCAGAAAATCTACAAACAATAAATGCTGGAGAGGGTATGGAGAGAAGAGAACCCTCTTGCACTGTTGGTGGGAATGTAAATTGATACAGCCACTATGGAGAACAGTATGGAGGTTCCTTAAAAAACTAAAAATAGAACTACCATATGACCCAGCCATCCCACTACTGAGCATATACCCTGAGAAAACAGTAATTCAAAAAGAGTCATGTACCACAATGTTCATTGCAGCACTATTTACAATAGCCAGGACATGGAAGCACCCTAAGTGTCCATCGACAGATGAATGGATAAAGAAGATGTGGCACATATATACAATGGAGTATCACTCAGCCATAAAAGAAACAAAATTGAGTTATTTGTAGTGAGGTGGATAGACCTAGAGACTGTCATACAGAGTGAAGTAAGTCAGAAAGAGAAAACAAAATACTATATGCTAACACATACATATGGAATCTAAAAGAATATGTCTCTGAAGAACCTAGGGGCAGGACAGGAATAAAGACGCAGACATAAAGAATGGACTTGAGGACATGGAGAGGGGGAAGGGTAAGCTGGGACAAAGTGAGAGAGTGGCATGGACATATATACACTACCAAATGTAAAACAGATAGCTAGTGGGAAGCAGCTGCATAGCACAGGGAGATCAGCTCGGTGCTTTGTGACCACCTAGAGGGGTGGGATAGGGAGGGTGGGAGGGAGATGAAAGAGGGAGGGGATATGGGGATATATGTATATGTGTAGCTGATTCACTTTGTTATACAGCAGAAACTAACATACCATTGTAAAGCAATTATACTTCAATAAAGATGTTTAAAAAAAAAGAAAAAGAAATATAGAATCACTATGTTGTTTGTGTACCAGGAACTAACGTAGTGTTGTAGGTCAAATATACTTCAAAAACAAACAAACGAAAAAACTAACAAACAAATAAACTCATCAAAAACAGATCAGATTTTTGGTTACCAGAGGCGGGGGTTGTGGGGAGGAGGAGTTGGAGGAAGGTGGTCAAAAGGTATAAACCTCCAGTTATAAATAAGTACTAGGGATGTGATGTACAACATGATAAACATAATTAACACTGCTGAAAGTTACATAGGAAAGTTGTCAAGAGAGTAAGTCCTAACAGTTCTCATCACAAGGAAAAAATATTTATTTTGTGTTTCTTTAATTTTGTGTCTATATGAGATGATGGATGATCACTAAACATATTGTGATAATCATTTCATGATGTATGTAAGTCAAATCATTATGCCGTACACCTTAAACTTATACAGTGCTGTATGTCAATTATATCTCAATAAAACTGGAAGGAAAAGAAAAAAAAAAAAAGAAAAAGAATTACACACTGGCAAATGAGTGGGAACCATCAGAACTTAAGTAGCTGCTCAACTGAACGAATGCAGTCATTTCTGAAGTGGGTTGTTAACTTATTACTTGCTTTCTTGTTTTTCATTTGCTTCAGATCTGAGTATGTGAATTCTGGGGCCTTGGGAATGGCAGCTGGGATTTAAATATTTATTGGGGAATGCTCCCTGCCGCTGTGCCTCATGACTGGCACTCACCCTCATCATTCATCAAAAACCTGGTAGCCCCTCAAGGAGGGGAGAGATTGCACTGTCTCTTCACATGTGCTTTACCAAGCCCCTGATTATTTGTCTTAGTTGTCTGTACACGGTCCCACGCTGAAGGGAAAGGACTAATGTAGGAGCTGGTTTCCAAGAGCCCACACAATTCATTAAGGACTTCCCAGGTCCATGTATTATTATCTGTGTTCATATGCTAAAACAACACTACTACTTCTACTACTAATATTTACAATAGCAACAATTTTCAACTTATCTTACAATGGGCTGGGCAAGTTAAACTTATTATTTTGAATCCTCATAACAACCCCTTTTACAGATAAGAAAACTGCTGTTCCTCAGTTCCACAACTTTAAATCCTGGGTCAGATATCAAAGTTTATGCTTTTTGTCTTCTGTGATGGGAACACTGTTTTCTCTCTTATGTGGTGGGGAATAGAAATGTTAAGATAGGCCGTTGAATGTAATCTCCCGTTATTTCCATACCCTCTTTTGGTTATTTCAGCAAATGTGGGCAACATGTATACACAGTTGCCAATGTTGTATTTCTTCCCTACTGTCCCGGGGTAGCCAGGTTAGGATGCTCACAATAATAGTTCAGTCTTGGGCATCATGAACATTTTGAAGCTACACATGAATCAATATTTACCAGGTATAGCTTAAGGTAATAGGTAGTATTGATCAGAAGAGGCATGAATCTATTGCATGTGTAGGGGGTACAGCAGGCTAAGAGGGCAACCCACTGTAATGAAAAGGACATAGACTCTCCAATCTAATGGACACTGGTTTGAATTTGTCTCCACAGCAAATCTTGTGACTTTGAGCCATTCTCTTAATCATTCTGAGCCTCAGCTTTCTTGTCTGTAGAATGCACCTACCTATTGGCTTGTTCTGAGGAAGTTATAACTACTAGTTGCCAAGGCTTCTTACTCCTCAGGCACTGTGATTACTGCTTTAAGTACACTCTGTGTGTGTGTTTATGCTTTTATTGTTGTTTGGATGCTCATAAATGTTTGACCATTAATTTCTGCTGTTGGGTTTTCCTTTACTTTTATTTTCACCTTTTAGTGGTTTTTGATGTTGTTTTTGAACATACAGGCTCTACTCAAGACAAAGAGGACATGTTTAGTGGCCACTGTGGAATTCTAAGAAGTGAGCAGGAGGGACTTCCCTGGTGGCCCAGTGGTTAAGACCCCACGCTCCCAATGCAGGGGGCACAGGTTCGATCCCTGGTTGGGGAGCTAAGTTCCCGCATGCCACACAGTGCGGCCAAAAAAAAAAAAAAAGTGATCAGGATACTCCTGGATGCTACTGTGGAATGAAAGGACAGAATACAAGTAGACGGCAAAACGCAGAGCACTGTTCATGCAGCCGCCCTTCTGTCTGGGAGAACCCCCTTGGAGCCCTAAGCCATCAAGGGTCCAACCTCATAGGTCTTGATGTACTAAATTTAACAAAGGATCATATCCCCTTGCTAATTCCCTTAACCCTTTATTTATATCTTGTCTTTGGACTCCATCAAATGTTACCTCATACTATAATTATTTTCTAAGAATTTTATCACTGTTTTTTTTTTTAGCATTTTTTAGCATTTATTTATTTATTTTTGGCTGCGTTGGGTCTTCGTTGCTGCACGTGGGCTTTCTTTTTAGTTGCAACGAGCAGGGGCTACTCTTTGTTATGGTGTGCAGGCCTCTCATTAAGGTGGCTTCTCTTGTTGCGGAGCATGGGCTTCAGAAGTTGTGGCACATGGGCTCAGTAGCTGTGGCTCGAGGGCTCTAGAGCGCAGGCTCAGTAGTTGTGGCACACAAGCTTAGTTGCTCCGTGGCATGTGAAATCTTCCCAGACCAGGGCTTGAACCCGTGTCCCCTGCATTGGCAGGCGGATTCTTAACCACTGCGCCACCAGGGCAGTCCCCACTGTTTTGTTTTTTTTAAAAAAATATTTATTTATTCTGGCTGCGCTGGGTCTTAGTTGTGGCATGCGGGCTCCTCAGTTGCTGCATGCATGTGAGATCTAGTTCCCCGACCAGGGCTTGAACCCGGGCCCGCTGCATTGGGAGTGCAGAGTTTTACCCACTGGACCACCGGGGAAGTCCCTATCACTGTTTTTATATTATGATGTCATTATCATTTCCATGGTACCTAGTTCAGGGTTGACACACTGTAGGTGCTTAGTTGTGTGTGTGTGTTTTCTTTTGCTGTTGTTTCTTTTGATTTAAAGAGTAAACCGAAAGGAGGGAATTGCCATTTCAATTAATCCCACAATACCTTATGAAGTAATTATACAGATATATTCGTTTAAACAAACACTTGAGTGTCTGTGCAGAGCTAGAATCTGAGCATACAAAGAGAAATAAACATAGTCCTTGCCCTTGAGATTCCCACAGTTTGGTGTGCAAAATCATCACACAACCAGAACACTTCGTAGTAGAACACTGGATATTATGTAAAAAAAGAAGAGGAGTAATATTACCTGGGGTTTCAGAGAAAGCTTCTTGACATGGCACCTATGCTGAACCTGAATGAATGGATAAAAGTCATCCAAGGGAAAAAAGAAGGGTGATATGATCCAAGCAAAGAAAATAGCATATGCAAAGCCAGAAGGTATGTGGGAAATTTGGTGCTTCACCAGGGTTTGTGAGAAGCAGTTTGGCGTTATGACACCATAGAGTATGAAGTAAAATATTTTGGAAGTGAGGAAAGGAGTGTGGACAGGGGCCAGATCAGAACTGGTAACTATATCACACAAAGATAAAGATGTTGTCTGTATATAAGGTGACATAGTTTTAATTGTCTTTAGCCAGATCAATCTGGTTACTGATTGGACAATGAATTTACGATGTGCAATACTGGAAATAGGGGGAGAAATTAGAAGGTTGTTGAAACAGTCCAAAGAGAGAAATTAAGGGCTTAGATTAGGACAGAGAGAGAGAAGATGATGAGGAGGAGGATGAAAATGTTTGTGCTACTACTGATAGCAGCATTTAAATACAGTTGATCCTTGAACAGCACAGGGGTGGGGGGGGCCCGACCCTCCGTGCCGTTGAAAATCCCCATCTAACTGATAGTTGGCCCTCCTACCCATGGTTCCGCATCTGCGGATTCAACCAACTATGGAGGTGGTGGTACTGTTGAAAAAGATCTGCATGTAAGTGGACCCGTGCAGTTCAAACCTGTGTTGTTCAAGGGTCAACAGTAATCCTTGATATATTACAGATTCTGTTTAAAGGATTTGATAGGTATTAATTCATTTAATTGTCATATTGACCCTAATATTATCCCCATTTTATAGATGAGGAAGCTAAGAGTAAGAGGTTAAGTAGTTCGCCTAATATTTCGTAAGAAGTGGCCAAGCTGGAGTTCAGTCCCGGCAGTCTGGCTGAGTCTGTGTCCTAACCACTGCTCCATACTGCTTCTTTTGGTCATGAAACAATGCTAGGGTTTGTTGTTCTATTATTTTATCAAAGGAATCTGTTCCTTAGCTAATCCTCATAATTAAAACTATAACTTTCTCCTTTGATTATTAGTCATTACAGAAAATTTATGTAGTACTGATAAACAAAAAGAGAAAAATAAAGAACAACTCCATTTCCAATATCCTTTAGGTAACTACTGAAAACAATTTGTAGTTTTTTTTCTACCTTCCTCTTTCCCTTCCTATCTCTTACCTTATCCTGTGTGTGTGTGTGTGTGTGTGTGTATACACACATGCTTTTGGGACATCATTCTAAGACATTAGATATATTTCAATCTTATTTTTTAATAACTGCATAATACTCCTTTTTATTTTTATTTTTTTAATAAATGTATTTATTTATTTATATATATATTTATTTTTGGCTGTGTTGGGCCTTC
Source organism: Balaenoptera musculus (assembly GCF_009873245.2). Classification (NCBI taxonomy): domain Eukaryota; kingdom Metazoa; phylum Chordata; class Mammalia; order Artiodactyla; family Balaenopteridae; genus Balaenoptera; species Balaenoptera musculus. The sequence continues at coordinate 33,937,357 of NC_045803.1, forward strand.
GTTGCTGTGTGCAGGCTTCTCATTGCAGTGGCTTCTCTTGTTGCGGAGCGTGGGCTCTAGGTGCATGGGCTTCAGTAGTTGTGGCACACGGGCTCAGTAGTTGTGGCTTGAGAGCTCTAGAGCGCAGGCTCAGTAGTTGTGGTGCACAGGCTTAGTTGCTCTGCAGCATATGGGATCTTCCCGTACCAGGGCTCGAACCCATGTCCCCTGCATTGGCAGGAGGATTCTTTTTTTTTTCTTTTTTAATGTGTTTATTTTATTTATTTATTTTTGGCTGCGTTGGGTCTTTGTTGCTGTGCACGGGCTTTCTCTAGTTGCAGTGAGCAGGGGTTACACTTCGTTGCAGTGCATAGGCTTCTCATTGCGGCGGCTTCTCTTGTTGTGGAGCTTGGGCTCTAGGCGCATGGGCTTCAGTAGTTGTGGCGGGCGGGCTCAGTAGTTGTGCCTCATGGGCTCTAGAGCGCAGGCTCAGTAGTTGTGGCGCACGGGCTTAGTTGCTCCGTGGCATGTGGGATCTTCCCGGACCAGGGCTTGAACCCGTGTCCCCTGCATTGGCAGGCGGATTCTTAACCACTGCGCCACCAGGGAAGTCCTAATACTCCTTTTTAAATGGGAGGACTTTGGTGAATGGATCGATGTGGGTGGGTAAGGAAGAAGTGATATATTTAGTATGACTAGATTTATGGCTCTGTGTGTGGTGATGCAACGAGGAACAGAGAACTCTGGAAGGTTGTATAAGTTCACAGAGGTTTAAACATGCTGAGTTTGAGGGACTTAGGTATCATTTAAGTAAGGATGCTTTCAACTAGCTCAATGTATGAATCTGAAGATCAGCAGAAATTTATTATTGTTCCCATTTTACACTTGATGAACTTGAGACTCAGAGGTAAGTCACTTTCCCAGGGTTCAAAGACCTTGTCTGTCTGGTCAAAGCTCATATGTTCCTCACACATTATTTTTTTTTACACACGTTACCCATTACATGGGTAAATAAATTAATGAAGAAATGCATAAAAATAGTCTTTTTTGATCATACTCAGTGTTCAGCCCACTTCTCATTCTGTTCATTCTCACCTCTCACATTATTACTTAAAGAAGATACAGGGGTGGTCTTGCCCTAAGGAAGTTTAGAAGCTGTATTTGTTTACTGTTACTTCAAAGATCCAATACCCTTTGGCTGTTTAAAGTCGTTTAACTGCTTTGCTGCTATTTGAACAGACAGGATGCTTTGAAATGAGGGCAAAACAAACAAGAAAACAGACAAAAGTAAACCCACTAAAAACCCAATGAGACGGATAGGGTAATGAAATGGAAAGATTGGGATGCACCAAATAGGCTACCTAACCTTCTGAACTTTGTCTAGCTCTGTTTGGGGGTTCTGCTCCTTGGCTGTTTGTGGCGCCCAGTGGTCTTACTTTGCCACTCTGTCCAGTAATCGTCACTGCTGATTTAAAGCTTTAATCTTGTGAAGCCGAGTGTAATTCATTTGTTTCATGAGGAGAACGGTTGGGGATGAGTCAGTGTCTTCCACATGAAACGAGGCAAGGGAAAGAATGATCTAATAAGGTGGCCTACACTTAAGGCGTGACCATAGTGTATACAAGTCTCCCCTGGGCCCCAGGGGAAAAGACCTCAAAGTGCATCTAGGTTATCTTTCTTCTCACATCTGTCTCTTTCTCCAACATAGCTGGCACATTATTGCCCAACTCATTGCACACACACACACACTCACACACACACACACACACGACACTCCATTGTGGATAGTCGGACCACAAGCATTTGCCCTCTTGGACTATCTCCCATGGGACCTAGTTCTTCTTTCCAGAGCCACACAGAACATGCTCCCCACCTTGTCCCCATGATGTTGTTTTAAAGAAATTCAGGCATTACCGTAAAACTTCCACATGCTTCATTAGTCTCCTTAAATCTCCTCAATTACTTCTCATCTGATAGTTTTCCACTTTGGCACCTTTTCTTTCAAGGTGTGGCATCCAGAATATTGCTGTACTTAGAGTTTTAAAAAGCTTACTGTGGAATCTTAATATGTAAGTATAGAATGGAAATTTGGTAAAAAGCATTGAAAGTTAAGAGGCCTTAGTCTGGGGTGGGATAGGGAGGGTGGGAGGGAGGTGCAAGAGGGAGGGGATATGGGGATATATGTACACATACAGCTGATTCACTTTGTTATACAGCAGAAACTAACACACCATTGTAAAGCAATTATACTGCAATAAAGATGTTAAAAAAAAAAAAAAAAGAAGACGACTTAGTCCCTGAATTGGCCATACCAGTTACTGTATGACGGCTTGGGCAGACAGCTTCTCTAGTCTGAGCATCACTTTTTCCATCTGTAAAATGAAAGTCTTGGATTAAAAGATCTCTATTCCTCCTGGTTCTGAATAGACCCAGTGACAATGGAGGATGAACATTATTAAAAATTACCTTTATTAAAAGATTGAACACAGAGGATTATAGAAATGAATACAAAAGGATCTTAAATCTAACACCAAAATATCCTCTACTGACTTAAAAGAGTTATACGTGTTGAGTAGAAAATTCAAAAAAATATTGTAAGATGTAAAGTAAAAAGTAAAAGTCCCTCTTCTGGTTCCTGGTTCCTTTTCCCAAAGGATTTCAATATAGCTAGTTACTTGTTTTTCCTCCCCACTGTCCCCAAAAAGAGAATATCAACTTTTAAAACAAGAATATAGAATTTCAAAACGTCTGTTTCTTCTCTACAGTCTTGAGGAGGGGTTGCATGCCCACTCTCTTGCGCAGTTTCTCTTGTGGCACATGCAATTAAATAAGACTGTCCTCAACTTATAGTGGTTTAACTGATGATTTTTAGACTTAACGATGATACAAAAGTGATATGCGTTCAGTAGAAATCGTACTTGTAATTTTGAATTTTACACTTTTCCTGGGCTAGCAATACACAGTATAGTGCTCACTTGTGCTGCTGGGCAGAGGCAGCGAGCCACAGCTCCCAGTCAGGCACGTGATCACCAGGGTAAACAACTGATACACTTACAACCATTCTGTTCTTCACTTTTAGTACAGTATTCAGTACCTTACAGGAGATATTCAACAGTTCCTTATAAAACAGGCTTTGTGTTAGATGATTTTGTCCAACTGTAGGCTAAGTGTTCTGAGCATGTTAAAGGTAGGTTAGGCTAAGTGATGATGTTTGGTAAGTTAGGTATATTAAATGTATTTTCTGTTTATTATATTTTCAACTTATGTTTATCAGGAGGTAACCTTTGTAAGTCGAGGAAGATCAGTAGTTGAACAGAGAGGCGCTTCAGTCATAGAATCTGTGGTAATCATTGTGGTTTGGCTTACAAACCTGAGTGCTAAAAGGACAATCTTGAAGTGCTCAAAGATGAGTGAAATTGATTACAGGAGGTTTCACTGGCTGGCAGCTTTTAAGTAGACCCCAACACCTAGTGAAATGATTTGTGGGAGTCCTTATGATTGTGATGGACCTTCACTTGGTGATTGAAAAGAAACATTAGCATGAAGCATTATCTATTGAAATAAGTTCTTTTTTTTTCATCCCAGATTTATGAGTCAGTGTTGAAGGAGCCCCGTTTAACGGTCTCGAGAGGAGAAGAGTCCTTGTATGAATAGTTGAAATAAATCTCTTGAAATTCTGTAGATTTTCATTTTAGATTTTACTCCTATTCGTACTTACAAGACAAATAGGCAATTATCACCAGCTTGGTCTGGTCCATGAGGTATTTTAGCCATGCTGGACTTTCAGATTGATATCTTATAGGAACTGAAGATTCCACTTCCCCTAAAATATCTCCCCTTATTATAGCAACTGAAATTCCCACTAGTTTAGATATCTCTTTGGATTTATTAAGGTATGTTTTTTATGCTTTATGATTATAAAATTGCAGGTGCCCATTTTTGTGAGGCATAATTGATGTGCAATAAATGGCACATATTATAGTTTGTAAGTTAATAAATTTTGACTTATGTGTACACCTGTGAACCTAACAATCAAGGTACTAAACGTATCATTCATGACCTGTATTTTTCTTGTTTCCCTTTAAAATTCTTCCCTCTTGTCCCTCGTCATCCTGGCTGCTCCCCCTTCCCCCCAACCAATGATCTGCTTTCTATCACTGTATCATTTTGCATTTCTAGAATTTATATAAATAGAATGACACAATATGGTTTTTTTTAATTAAAAATTTTTTTTTAGTCTGGCTTCCTTAATTTAGCATGATTATTTTGAGACTCATTCATGTTGTGTATATCAATAGTTCATTCCTTTTTATTGCCAAGTAGTATTCTGTTGTATGGATATACCACAATTGTTGTATCCATTTACTTGTTGATGGACATTTGGATTATTCCCAGTTTTGGCTATCACAGATAAAATTGCTGTGAGCATTGTTGAATAAGTCTTTGTAGGGATATAGCTCTTCTTTTCTCTTGAATAAATATCTAGGGGTGGAATAGCTGGATTATATGGTAGATGTCGTTTAATTATTTAAGAAGGTGCCAAACTGTTTTTCCAAAGCAATTGTACCATTTTACATTCCCACCGGCAGTGTATGAGAGGTCCAGTTCCTCTACAACCTCACCAAATACTTGGTATGGTCAGTCTTTTAAATGTAAGCCATCAAATTAAAGTGTGTAGTGCTATATCATTGTGGTTTTAATTTTGCATTTTCTTAATGAGTAATGATATTGAGCATCATTTTATACTTCTTTGCCATTCATATATCTTTTTTTTTTTTTTTTTTTTGCTGAAGGGTCTGTTTAAATCTTTTGCCCACTTAAAAAATCGGGTTGTTTGTTTTCTTATTTTTTGAGGTTTCAGAGTTAAAAAAATATTCTGGAAACAAGTCCTTTATCAGATATATACTTTGCAAAATTTTTCCCCTAGTTTGTGGCTTGTCTTTTAATTCTTTTAACAGTGACTTTTGAAGAACAAAAGTTTTCAATTATCATGAAGTTCAATTTATCAATTTATTCTTTTATGGATTGTGATTTTGGTATTGTAGCCAAGAAGTCTTTGTCAATCCAGTATATTTTCTCCTATGTATTATTCTAGAAGTTTCAGTTTTATATTTGTGTTCAAATGAGTTAATTTTTGTATATGGTATGAGATATGGATCAAAATTATTTTTGTTATGTTTGTATATGGATATACAATAGTTCCATCTCCATTAGTTGAAAGATTATTTTCTTCAATGAATTGTCTTAGTATCATTGTAAAAAAATCAACTGATTTTTCCATACATCTATAGGTCTATTTCTGGACTGTATTCTATTCCATTGATCTATTTGTTTATCTTTAGTTGTGTCTTGCTTTTTATAAATCTGACAATTTCTGCCTTTAATTGGAATATTTGAATCATTTTCATTTAATGTAATTACTCATTTGGTTAGGTTTAAGCCTATCATCTTTCAAATTGTTTTCTATTTGTCTCATCTGTTCTTTGTTTTATTTTTCTTTTTCTGCCTTTTTTTCAGATTATTTTTTATGATTCTATTTTTATCTCCTTTGTTGGCTTTATTAGCTGTGACTCTTTGTTATTCTAGTTTAGTAATCACCTGCTTTTACCTCCCCCACCCCCCAGCTCTAAGCAACCACTCATCTACTTTCTGTCTGTGTAGCTTTGCCTCTTTTGGACATTTCATATAAATAAAATAGTATCTATAGACGTTTGTCACTGACTTCTTTCACTAAGCATAATATTTTCAAGGTTCATCCATGTTGATTTGCTTTTATTTAGAAAGACATTTTTGCTAGGTATAGAATTCTTTTATGACAGTTTTTTCTTTCAGTACTTTAAAGGTGTTGCTCTACTGTTTTCTCCCTTGTGTTGTTTCTGATGAGAAACCTGCTGTCATCCTTATCTTTGTTCCTCTCTACATAACATGTCTTTTTTCTCCAGCTGAATTTAAGATTTTCTCTTTACCAATGGTGTGAGTAATTTGATTTTTTAAAAAATAAATTTATTTTATTTATTTATTTTTGGCTGTGTTGGGTCTTCGTTGCTGCGCATGGGCTTTCTCCAGTTGTGGCAAGTGGGGGCTACTCTTCGTTGTGGTGCATGGACTTCTCATGCGGTGGCTTCTCTTGTTGCGGAGCATGGGCTCTAGGCGCGGGATTCAGTAGTTGTGGCATGTGGGCTCAGTAGTTGTGGCTCGTGGACTCTAGAGTGCAGGCTCAGTAGTTGTGGCACACAGGCTTAGTTGCTCTGTGGCATGTGGCATCTTCCTGGACCAGGGATTGAACCCATGTCCCCTGCATTGGCAGGCAGATTCTTAACCACTGCACCACCAGGGAAGTCCAGTAATTTGATTATTATGTGCCTTGGTATCTTGGTATAGTTGGCACCTTGGTATAGTTTTTTTTTAATTTTTTATTTTTTTAATTTTTCTTGTGCTTGGGGTTCATTTGGGTTTGGATGTGTGGGTTTATAGTTTTTGTCATATTTGAAAGTTTTTGACTGAAATTTGTTCAAATATTTTTTCTCTCTCTCCCCCCTTTTGTAGGACTACAACTACCCATATATTAGGCTGCTTGAAGTTGTCCCACATCTCGCTGATGCAGTTTTAATTTTATTGGGTTCTTTTTTCTCTCTGTGTTACATTTTTTTTTCCAGTGGTACATTTTGAATAGTTTCTATTGCTATTTTTTTCTTTTTTTTGGCTGCGTTGGGTCTTAGTTGTGGCACGTGGGGTCTTCGTTGAGGTGTGTGGGATCTTTTGTTGCTGCATGGGCTCTTTGTTGTGGTACGTGGGCTTCTCTCTAGTTGTGGCGTGCGGGTTTTCTCTCTCTAGTTGTGGCACGCAGGCTCCAGGGCGCGTGGGCTCTGTAGGTGTGGCATGCAGCGTCCAGAGCGCTTGGATTCTGTAGTTTGCGGCATGTGGGCTCTCTTGTTGAGGCACGCGAGCTCAGTAGTTGTGGCACACAGGCTTAGTTGCCCCGCAGCATGTGGGCATGTAGTTCCCTGACCAGGGATCGAACCTGCGTCCCCTGCATCGAAAGGTAGATTCTTTACCACTGGACCACCAGGGAGGTCCCCTGTGTTTTTAAGTTCACTAATTTTTTCTTTGCAGTGTCTAATCTGCCATTACTCCCATCAAGTCTATTTTTCATCTCATAATTGTATTTTTCATCTCTGGAAGTTTGATTTGGGTCTTATATCTTTCACACCTGTACTTCAAATTCTGAACATATGGAATACACATATACCAGTTGTTTTAATTGTCCTCCTCATTATGGTTGTATCTTTTTACTTCTTTGCATGTCTGTTAATTTTTGATTAGATGCCAGACACTGTGAATTTTACCTTACTGAGTGCTGGATATTTTTGTATCCGTATAAATCTTTTTGAGGTTTGCTCTAGGACATGTTTAAATTACTTGGAAGAAATTTGATCCTTTTGGTTATAGCTTTGAAGAAATATTAGGTGGGACTTGAGCAGAGTTCTCTAGGGATAATTATTTTCCACGACTGAAGCAAGACCCTACTGTGTAATCTACTCAGTGACCTGTGAGTCATGTGGTTTTCTAGTCTGGCTTGTGGGGTTAGGCACTATACCTAGCTCTGTTTGAACACTGGATACTTAATCTTTTTGGATGGTTCTTTTCCTGATGGGTAGTTTTCTCACACATATGCACCGATCAGTACTTGTTAAATACTTAAAGGGCACCCTCTGCAGTGTCTGGAGTTCTCTCTCTGTGCACCTCCCTCCTTGCTGGTGCTGTGAACTCTAGCCACTTTGGTCTCACTAGACTCTTAGATTTGTCTCTTCAACTCAGGGAGTCTGCTAGGTTCTGCCTGGTTTCCCCTCCCTGTACAGAGGTCTGGACACTCTCTCTCTCTCTTTTTTTAAAAAAATTAATTAATTTATTTGTTTTTTAAATTTTTGGCTACGTTGGGCCTTCGTTGTTGCACCGGGCTTTCTCCAGTTGCGGCAAACAGGGGCTACTCTTCGTTGCGGTGCGTGGACTTCTTATTGCAGTGGCTTCTCTTGTTGTGGAGCATGGGCTCTAGATGTGGGGCTTCAGTAGTTGTGGCACGTGGGCTCGGTAGTTGTGGCATGTGGGCTTAGTTGCTCTGCGGTATGTGGGATCTTCCCGGACCAGGGATTGAACCCATGTCCCCTGCATTGGCAGGTGGATTCTTAACCACTGCACCACCAGGGAAGTCCCTGGACACTCTCTTACTAGAGTACACTGAGGCAATCATAGGGCTCACCTTATTTGTTTCCCATCTCTCAGGGATCACTGCCTTTGTTGCCTTATGTCCAAGGTCTTGAAAACTTTTGTTTCATATGTTTCATCTGTTTTAGGTTGTTTTTGTTGAAAGGGTAAATCCCTTCTCTGTTAGTCTATCTTGTGTACCCAATTTTATATATTGAAAAATATAGAGAATATTTAAGAAAGACATAAAATTAGCCATCATCTTATTTTTGGTAATATTTACTGCTAATGAATTTAGAGTTTTCATCCACAAATCTTGCATGCTGTGTAGTAAAAATGATTTTTGAGGTCAGATATACTTAGGACTAAATATGCCACTTACTTTTTATGTTATCTTTTATAAGTTACGAAAACTCTCTAAGCTTTCTCATCTGTAGTATAGAGGTAATGATACTTATCTCATGGGTCGGTGCAAGGACTAAGTAAAACTGTATTTTTTATTTTATTTTATTTTTTTATATTAAGAGTTTTATTCAATATTTAGTTCAGCAAACACTTGTTGAGCATGTATAACTTGTAAGGGACTTGGCTTGTTCCTGTGGATACAGAGATTTGAGACAAAAAGCAGAAAATAAGAAGTATCAGGTAGTCCACAAATGCAGTTTGGGTGTCACATTGTGATTTTCTGCAAGTCCATGTGATTTTAACACGGAGACTCAAGTCTAAGTTGGCAGGATTCCAGTATTATTTTGGGTGTGTATACCTCAAAATGTTTCCATCTGAGATAGCAGGATTCTAGCATCTTTATACAAAGCCAAAATTATGGGTTAGAGATGAAAGAGAGGTTTTTCATCTTTCTGTTTAAAAAGATTATTAGGTCTCTGGAGGAGCACTCTTTGTTCATGTCCACTTTGCAGTTCTACAACTCTTTGCCTTTCCCAGTAGATTTTGTCAAATATATTGAGATGAACATATGGTTTTCCCTGTTTAGTCTGTGTAAATGGTGAATTACACTGATATATTTTATAATGTTAAAGTAGCCTTCCACTAGGATAAGCCTACTAGTTTTGGATATAGTAACCTTTTTTAAAAAAGCGTATTGTTGTATTTGATCTGCTAAAATTTTAGTGAGAAGTTTTGCGTATGTTAATGAGAGCTATTGGTCTCTAGAATACTTTTCTTTTACCTTCATCTGTTTTTGGTATCAGAATACTGCTACCCACATAGAATGTTAGGAAGCATTCTTTCCCTGTCTATTCCTGAATGAGTTTGTGTAAAATGGGAATTATGTCTTCCTTACATATTTGGTGAAAGTTTCCAGTGAAGACACCTGTAGTTTTCTCTGTGGGATAAAACTGTATTTTTAAAACACCTAATACAGTGCCAGGTATATAATGAGAATGAACAGTTAATACTGATAGTTAGGAGTTAGGGAGAAAATAAGGCAGAAAGAAGCAGATTTGAGTATGAAGACAGCAGTTTGTGAGTCCTGGGGAAATGCCACAAAGTGCTGTGGTGCGTCCTTGCTATGTCAGTTTTGGGCGTTAGATCCTTGATGCTTGGGTTTGGTGGCAATTCTGAAAGTTTCATAGTTGGCTCGCATGGGAAATACAGTTGGGGTGAAGGAACACAGGAATTCATATTGAAGATGTGGATGAATAGGTATCGGTGTGGCATAATAATAACCATCATAGAAAAGGGAAATGGGAGCAGTAGAGCTGGGAGAGTGATGTAGGGGTTCACTCATGCAGCTCTAGGCAGATAAATAATAAATGTATTAGGACAGTCCAAGCTCCAGTGGACCAGTTCTTTGGCTATGGAATTGCTTGTTCTCTGGACAGGAGGGGAAAGTGGAATGGTTGATTTTTTGCATGAAAGAACTTAGCTGAAGGCAAATCAAGGCTCTGTTTTAAATTCTAAGAGCTCTGTGAATAATATGATCTAGTCATTTATTCTCCCTTGATGGATTTCTTTATATCATCAAATTACATCATTTGCTGTTGGTCTAGTTAAAGCTTTTAACTCCCTATCTTGGTTGGGCCAGACGTGGTGTGGAAGGTGACTCAAGGTCAGTAATTTGGTCTCTGGCTCCCGAGTTTTCACTCTGTTGTCTTTCTTCAGTAGATAAAAGGGGCCCATGAGCACTATAGTCTGCTGAGTGACTTTCATTTATAACTTTAAAAGGGGTTGTCTGAAGGCTTAAAAAATTTCCCGAGGTGGGAGTTTTAATATTCAGAGATACAGCCTGCTTTTGGAAGCTGTATTCTTTTGTTGCTGACAAAAATCAGAAAAGCTCTAAAGTTTGGGGGAAGATTTTTGTTGTTAAAATTGCTTCTGAAATCACTGTGTTATTGTTAAGAAAATGTTCCCTTTGTGGATTATGGGGACATAATTCCCATCCCTGTTCCTGCCCCCGGGGCTCAGTGCTTCATGTTGCCTGATAGAACAGTTAGGGGCTCTGTGTATTGCCTTCTTTAACTGGGGTCACACATTCCAAAATCTGTCTTTGAATTCAACACAGTCATCCTGTGGTGTATTTTTAAAAGTTGCCTCTGTAACACCCACCCCAGCCTCCTCTTTTTCCAAAGGGCAGAAATCAGACACATGGTGACCCTAGGCTTATGTCGTTAATATTGGGAAAGGCATGCCACCAGGACCAAGACTATGGACCATGGAAAGAGGCCCCACTGAAGCAAAATAGTGCCTCAACCTGAAACTTTTCTTCCATACCTGCCATGGCATAATGCAGAGTCACTTAAGCTTGGCACTGTTGACATTTTGTGCTGGATAATTCTGTGCTGTGGGAGGCTGTCCTGCCCCCTGTGGGATGTGTGGCAGCACCTGTGGCCTCCACCCACTGGATGCCAGTAGCATACCCTCTGCCCCCAGTTGTGACAACCAAAAATATCTTCAGACATTGCTAAATGTCACCTGGGTGCAGGGTGTGTGGGCAAAATCCCCCTCAGTTGAGAACTACTAGCATACTAGTTAAAGGCCTGGGCTTTGGCATCAGGCAGACCTGATAAAATGTGACTGTCATTTATCAGCTGTGTGGCTTTGGGATAGTTAATTGATCTTTTAGACCTCAGCAGCTCCATCTGTGAAATAAGGATATGATTACCATATAAAGTAGGTACTTTATATGCTTGTTCTAAGGTTTAAGAGAAACAGTACCGTTGTGGAACTCAAGTTCGTGTGTCCAACGGACACTGAGGTCAAACAAACTGTAACGTCGGAGTTTGGAGCAGAGAAACGTTTATTGATTGAGAGGGAACCAATGGAGAAGATGAGAGATCTAAGTTTGTCTCAGATCCATCTTACTGGCAGAAGGCTTTTAAAGGCAACATTTGGGGTGAGGGTTATAGGGGGCATGACTTTCTTCTGATTGGTTGGTGGTGAGGTAACAGGGTGGTGTTTCAGAATCTTAATCATCAACCTTCTGGTTCCAGCTAGTCTGGGGTCTGTGTGTTTGTGCTCAGCATGTAGTCACCATCTTCCACCTGGTGGGGAATCTTAGTTCCTGCAGAACAACTCAAAGTCAGATTGTTATGTGTATCCCTTGAGGAGGAGCTAGGACTCTGTTTTATCACTGAACTATTGTTTCTTGACTGCTTTTCTTTTGTTTCTGCATTCCCTCGCTTCCCTAATTAGTAACTGCTTGAATCTACTCTTTGGAACTTAGGGAAGGCCTATGTCAACTACAAATTGGCATTTTCCTTTGGCACTTGCCATCTCCCTCTACAAGGATTAAATCATGGGCTGCAGCAGCTGCTGACTTTCAGCACCCCTGAAAGGAGAGCAGAAATGAGGCACTCTGTGCTCTGGGAAAAACTGGCAGAACAGGTCTTCAGATAGTTAGATATTTTCAGGAGCCAATTTTATGAGCCCAATTCTTCTATCTCCTCATATCTAAAAAAACACTAAACTCCTTCATGGTGACGTCTGCTCCTCATGACTAGCAGTAACCTTCATGAGACTGGCAGAAACCTTCTACAAAAAAATATGTGCTTGATTGCATGTATTCCCCTTCCACCAAAATCACACATATACTGACCTTCCCCCCTGCCTCTTTTTTTTAGGTTACATTTAGACAATTTGAAATGCATCCTCTTTATTTATTTATTTATTTATGGCTGTGTCGGGTCTTCGTTTCTGTGCGAGGGCTTTCTCTAGTTGCGGCGAGCGGGGGCCACTCTTCATCGCGGTGCGCGAGCCTCTCACTATCGCGGCCTCTCTTGTTGTGGAGCACAGGCTCCAGACGCACAGGCTCAGTAATTGTGGCTCACGGGCCCAGCTGCTCCGCGGCATGTGGGATCCTCCCAGACCAGGTCTCGAGCCTGTGTCCCCTGCATTGGCAGGCAGATTCTCAGCCACTGCGCCACCAGGGAAGCCCCCCCCCTCCCCGCCTCTTTGAAGCAGTTTCTCAGCGCTGTCTGGGATGCTGTCTCCCGGGCTGCAGTCCTCGTTTTGCCCCAAATAAAACTTAACTCGCAACTCTCACATGGCGCATTTTTTTAAGTTGACCTAGGAAACTAAAGTTGTTTTCTGCAAATAAGAAATGGGGGACACGAAAAGGCTTTTGTCCCCAGGAGGGCCCCAGAGGGTCCTGCTTGGTTTCAACACCTGTAATAGCACAGTGCCCGCTAAGGCTCTGCCTTTCTTTTTTTTTTTTAAGTAATTAATTAATTAATTAATTAATTTATTTTTGGCTGTGTTGGGTCTTCGTTTCTGTGCGAGGGCTTTCTCTAGTTGTGGCAAGCGGGGGCCACTCTTCATCGCGGTGCGCAGGCCTCGTACTATCGCGGCCTCTTTTGTTGCGGAGCACAGGCTCCAGACGCGCAGGCTCAGTAGTTGTGGCTCACGGGTCTAGTTGCTCCGCGGCATGTGGGATCTTCCCAGACCAGGGCTCGAACCCGTGTCCCCTGCATTGGCAGGCAGATTCTCAACCACTGCGCCACCAGGGAAGCCCAGGCTCTGCCTTTCTTGATACCTAGATTCCTAGTGTCTTCCTCTCTAGATTACTAGTGTCTTCTTCCCCACCAACTTCTGCTGGCCCTGCTTTTAGATTACACACACACACACACACACACACACACACACACACACACACACGATATAAAAACAACCTGGAAGGATATACACTGAAACATTAACCATAGCCACATCTGGAGGGGTGGATTAGTGGGGAGACAAAGAACCTCTCACTATATACTTCTGTAATTTGAAAAATGATGTTATAAATGAATATATGTATTGACTCAAAGACATTGTTAAGTGAAAAATATAGTCTACAAAATAATATGAAACCTTTTGAATAAAGAAATTCATGTATGCAGAGAAAGTAAACTCTAGAAGGAGGTAAATGCAAGAGTCAACAGTAATTAATTCTAGGTGGTAAGATTGTGGATGTTTTCTAATGTTCTTCTTTTCGCTTACCTGTGTGCTTAAATTTTGCTACAACAATCATAGATCACCTTTAAATAAGAAAACAAACACACACACACATTAGAAAATAAAGTGAGAAGGTAGCTGCAGAGCAAATCATCCTTGTTTAGGAAGAAAACTCAGCTTTTTCCTTCTGTGTAGGAAAAAACCCCAGTTCTTCTCTACTAGGTCTTTCTTCCCCATGTGTCTCCTTTACCTTCACAGAGACCACTTCACTTCTGACACTTCTGGATACCAAATGCGTGGAGGTTTTTCCCCACACCAAGCAATTCTCTGTGACACCAGCTGGGTGTCCTACAATTCAACTCAATTCTGACACTCTCGGGACTTCCCTGGCGGTCCAGTGGTTAAGACTCCACGCTGCCACTGCAGGGGCACAGATTCCATCCCTGGTCAGGGAACTAAGATCCCGTATGCCGCACAGCACGGCCAAAAAATTAAAAAAAAAAAAATTCTGACACCGTCTACTTGGAGATAGTGTCAGATCCCGCAGGTTAAGGGTTCAGTCTTACAAGACTGCCTCCTTCCCTTCCCGCCACTTCAGATGCCATTTGCAAGCCCAGGTTGTTGTCTGTACTTCTGACCAAATGACTATAAATCAGAGGTTCCCAAGACCCCCTCTTTGGGTTTGATTAATTTGCTGGAGTGGCTCACAGAACTCAGGAAACTGGTTTACTCACTAGATTACTGGTTTATTTTAAAAAGATATGTCAGGGACAGCCAGATGGAAGAGATGCATAGGGCAAAGTATGGATAAGGCACGGAGCCTCCATGCTTTCGCCCAGCGCACCCGCTCTTTCCAAGTCTTCGTGTTTGCCAACCTGGAAGCTCTCCAAACCTTGTCCTTTTGGGTTTTTATGCAGGCTTCATTACACTGGCACAGCTGATTAAATCGTTGGCCATTGGCAATTGAACTCAATCTCCATCCCCTCTCCCCTCCCCGAAGTTGGAAAGGGGACGCTGAACATTCCAACCCTTTAATCGCTTCGTTGATCCTGCTGGTGGCCAACCCCCATCCTTAGGTTACCTAAGGGCGTTCCAAAAGCCACCTCATAAATATAACAAAAGACAACTTTAGAGCTCCAATCACAGGAAATTCCAAAAGTTTTAGGAGTTGTGAGCCAAGAATATATTTTGGTTACCTGAATGACGAAATATATGTTTCTTATAAATCACAATATGGCAGGAAGAATGAGGAGAACTAAAATTACTCTTCTAATATTACTAAGTGAAAATATGTCTAGCCTGGATTCTAAAATGTAGTAATATGTTTTACTACCAAATCTACAACATTAGAACCTGGTAGAGAGACTTACTCAAAGAACAGTGAAATCAGAATTGGAAGATAAACTTGAGGTCATCTCTCTCAATATCCTCTAAAACATAGACATTGAACTTTTTTGGGTACAATATATTATTTTTTTCCAGGGTGCAGCATATTATTTTAGATTTTAAACCAAGAAAACTTGGATTTGAGTTTTTGCTCCATAACTTATTAGAAGGTCCTTCTACTTTTTTGAAGATCAATTTCTTAATCTAATAGTAGAGGTAATGGTACATATTTGAAGGGTTCCTGCAAGGCTTAGAGAGAATTTTGTAAAACATTTGTCACCTAGTCAATACTCTATATGTGGTGAATATTTTATTTATAATTTCAAGAGTTTAAACATTTCTGTGGTTAGTTTTAATCATTTACTCTGTGCTGATAACATATTACATTAAAAAATGTTAACATTTACATACAGCTAAATTCACCCTTTATAGTATACAGTTCTGTGAGTGTTGACAGATATATACAGTTGTGTAACCACTACTGCAATCAAGCGTAAAACAGTTTCATCACCCTCCAAAATTCACCTGTGCCCCTTTTTTAGTCAGTCCTTCCCATGAACTCTTAGAAACCACTCATCTGTTTTCTGTCCCTATAATTTATAAGAATATTAAATAAATAGAATCATATCATGTTTAACATTCTGATTCTGGCTTCTTCATTTAGCCTAATGCATTTGAGATTCATCCATGTTATTGCATGTATTATCAGTTCTTTTTTGTTTTGTTTTTAATTGCTGAGCAGTATATCATCATGTGGAATACTAGAGCTGGCTTGCATAGTTTCTGACAGGAAGTTTGCTGTAATTCTCATTTATTCCTGTTTGTAATATGTCTTTTCCCTCTAGCTGCTGCTTTTTTTTTTTAACTTGGCTGCTATGATATTTTTTAAAACAGAAGTATAGTTGGTTTATAGTATTGTGTGTTTCAGGTGTATAGCATAGTGATTCTGGGTTTTTTGCAGATTATATTCCATTATAGGAATATTAGGTACTCCTAATACCTGTACCCAACAGGATATTGGGTATAGTTCCCTGTGCTATACAGTAAATCCTTGTTGCTTATCTATTTTGTGTATAGTAGTTTGTATCTGTTAATCACACACTCCTCATCTGTTCCCACCCCCACCTCCCCTTTGGTAACCGTAAGTTTGTTTTCTCTGTCTGAGTCTGTTGCTGTTTTGTATATAGGTTCATTTGTATTATTTTTTAGATTCCACATGTAAGTGATACCATATAGTATTTTTTTTCTCTGACTTATTTCACTAAGCATAGTATTCTCTAGGTCCATCCACGTTGCTGCGAATGGCAATATTTCATTCCTTTTTTATGTCTGAGTAATATTCCATTGTACGTATTAGCTGCCTTTTAATATTTTCTCTGTATCTTTCCTTTTCAGAAGTTTGGACATGGTATACATAGGTATGCTTTGTTTCGTATGTATCCTGCCAAACCCAGGTGTCTGTCATTAATTTGGAATATTCTTCACTATTATTTCTTTGAATATTTTCCTGCCTCATTTCTCTCTCTTCTCCTGAAAGAGAAATGGAGTCTTCTTCTGGGATTCCAATTACATGTATATTAGACCACTTGATATTGTCCCACAGCTCTTGGATGCTCTGGTCTTATTTTTCTCTTTGTGTTTCAGTTTGAGTAATTTCTATTGACCTGCATTCAAATTCACTGACTTTTTCCTTCAGTTATGTGAAGTTTAGTGATTAGCCTGTTGAAGGCATTCTTTATCTCTGTTACAGTGATCTTCATTTCTAGAATTTTCTTTTTTTTTTTCTGAAATCACTCATCTGATCTTACATGCTCTCCACCTTTTCCACTATAGCCTTTAACATGTTAATCATAATTATTTAGAATTCCCTGTTAGTTTCAACATCTGTGTCATACATGAGTCTGATTCTGTTGCTTACTTTGTCTCTTGACAGTTTTTTTTGTTTTTTTCTGTCCTTTTTTGTATGCCTAGTAGTTTTTGATTGAAAGCCAGACTTTTTTTTTTTTTAATGACTGTAGAAACTTAATAGTTTTTTTTTTAATTTGGAAATTGGCATGCCTTTCCTCCTGCTGGACCTTTAGTAAGTGTTTGATTCAATCTACTCAGGAGTTAAGTTGAGTTTGGGATTTATTTTTTCTGTGGTTACCCTCTGTCTTAGTTTGCTAGGGCTGCTGTAACAAAGTACCACAAACTGAATGGCTTAAACAACAAATTTCTGTCTCATAGTTCTGGAGGCTAGAAGTCCTAAATCAAAGTGTCATCAGGGTTGGTTTCTTCTGAGGGCTGTGAGGGAAGGTTCTGTTTCAGGCATCTCTCCTTGGCTTGTAGATGGCGATCTTCTCTGTGTATCTCTTTACATCATCTTCTCTCTATGCGTGTCTGTCTCTGTATCCAAATTTCCCCTTTTATAAGGAAATTAGTCATATTGAATTAGGACTCACCCTAAGGACCTCATTTTAACTTGACTACCTCTGTACAGACCTGATCTCCAAATAAAGTCATATTCTGAGGTACTGAGCCTTAGGATTCTAACTTATCTTTTTTTTTTCAGGAAACAATGCAACCTATAACTTATCTTTTTTTTTTTCAGGAAACCAATGCACCCTCATTGTACCACAGGCTTCAAATTCTTCTAGCTTTTCTTTGTGTTTAAAGTGGGTGCTAATTTGCCAGAGGGTTTTTCTTAATATGTGTTCCACCATCAGCGTTAGGTCTTCACTGTTGCCCCTCTCCAATAATAGACTGCTATTATTTATTACTGGAGGCTTGTTAGCCTGGTGGTGAGAGCAGAGAAGGGGTCATATTTTCTGTTGTTCTGATTAAGCCTTGGTATTAGATAACTGCTGTGTCCTGGGTCCTGAGGGTGGAGTCTTCTAGGGATCTACTGTCTTCCTGCTCAGCTAGAGGAGAGGTCTAATAGCCTATGTCTGGCATGTATTCCTGCCCCTTCCCTCAGGGATAGATTTTTTTTTTCTGTTCCCTTACTTCAGCTGCAGTGGATTTGCACCTGTGCCCTAGACATGATAAGGCCTAATTCTTCCTCTATGAAGTAGAGGTATGATAATAACAGCAGCAACTCTATAGGGATTTTTATGATAAAATTGTGTGATTTACGTATAAAGCACCTTAATAGTAGTTAATAGATAGTGGCTTATTGTACTTCACTCAGTAGTTTTTTTTTCTCCACATCTTCATGTTATTTGCAAGGCTGAGTTCCTACCTTTTACATCTTCATCTAAGTCATTACAAGTGCTGATTGTTGTTAAGTCCTGAACCCAAAGATACTATAAACAATTTTCAGAAAAACAATAATTATCCTATCCTTTTTGGTTTAAATTCTTTTTAGCGTTACATAATTTGAAGTGAACTTTTCAGAGAGCCCTTCAAGTTGGCAGTTGGAATATGGATGAGTGCCCCAAGAGAAATGTTTTATGTGGTGGGATATTTGCACAGTGCAATGAAAATAGGGACAATCCAAATTACAGTTTAGAGTAGAGGTCATAAATGGAAAGGTGAATTGCAAGACTGGAGGCTATTACAGTTAAGGCCCCAACCATAGGCAAAGTAGATAGGTTATGCTTAGTGTTATTTAAAAAAAAAAAGTTGTGAACATCTTGAGGATTTCATGGCAAATTTAGGTGAAATGTGTGTTCAGGGAGTAATATGGGAGCATGTGGGGAGAAGGGGACATTCTGATGGTGAAGTAAAGGGTATGATTACCCACACATGTGCCCTAGCTTAGAAAGTTTGTGCCTCACCATTTCTACCTCTGGGATGCGAGCAAAAACAAAATGAATATGAATTTCATCTCTTCTTAATGTGCTATATGTGTGTATAGAATGGGAGCAGAAAGAAAGTTGGGGAAGAGTATGGTGAGTGTATAAGGAAGGATACTCATTTCTGATATCTGTGATACAGAGGTTTAAACGATCTACCTCTTGAGTCCCTAATTCCATAGTGGAAGAGGAGATTAATCATCTTTTTAGGTAATTAATAGGAGCATTGAACCTTTTGTTCACATGTATACAAATCATTAACAGAGCAAAGTACTAGCTGGAGGCAGGTGATTTTTCAATTCCTCCAGAGAGTTCTTTGGTGATGAATATTTTTCAAATTTTCAAGCTTCATTTTTACTAAAAAGAAGTTTATGGGAAGTGAGTTTCAACACCCCTGTTTAGATACCTCTGATGTTACACCAGTGTCTTAGTAGAGTGTCCCAAACCATCTATTCCACGGACTATATGAATCTGCTCATTTTTCAGGCTCATTTCAAATCCTGTCTCCCTCTTTCAGCATTCAGTTTTTCCTCTCTACTATGTCTCTTTTCTATTTTCCTCAAATACCAATAGGGTGTGGCCAGGATTGACTAGGCAGCCCAGGTCCTTTACCTTTTCTCATATCAGATTCAATTCCCCACGATTGGGTCACCCTTTGGGAACAGATGCCACTAATCCAAGATTTGGGCCTTCTTTCCTTTGTGACATGTTGCTGCTGATCTTTAGGTTTGGAACCAAGCGAGCTTCCCTATGGAATACCTGAAAAGAAACACATTCAGTGGGCTTATAAAGTTCCATAAATGAAAGCCAATCTTTTGTAAAGGACCTTTCTTTCTGTCCTTGCTTCCTTCCATTCTTCCTTTGTTTTAATCAGCTTTGAGTGTCCACTGTGTGCTGAATTTAATAACCGTTTGGTTTCAAGGAGTAGATGCTCTTCAAGCTTGGTTAAATTGGAACAGAGAGGGTAGAAGAAGATATCAAAAGAATACAAAATCAGCTGTCATAAATGTCTGGAACCAATGAAGTTAAAAGCCAGTGGGAGCTATGGCAGTTTTTCTTCCTTTCCTTCCCTTCCTTCCCTTTTCAAAACATGTGCTAATCTCTGGTCTAAGACTCTGTATGGGAAGTAAAGCGGCAGGTGATGTGTGGGAGGAAACAACTGGCTGTATTCTGAAGGCGTCCCTGCCTCCTTGAGACTGAAAAGATCATTTTTCTAACTCATCCTTCCTTTCTCCTGGCCCCCAAGGCGTTCTGTTTATAGGCTTGGATTACTATCCAGTAGTCCTAGAGACTCCTGAGAATAGGCCTGAGATTTATTATTTTTTACTTTGTTTACTTTTAATGTTATAACTAACATTAATTAGTTAATTCAACAGCTCTTTCCTGAATGCCTTCTTTGGGCCAGGTACGATTCTAGGTTCGAATAGCACATAGGTGAGTGAGACAGAGCTCCTACCTTCACGGAGCTAAGCGTTAGTCGTAAACTTTCAGTGAACTAACTGAGTGAGAGCTTTATGGAGGAAAAGAACTCTCCCTTTTTCTGAAAATCCAAACTTTGTTCTTACAAGAGTTATAAAGGTCCTGCTTGATTCTAAAATAGCACAGCTGACGGTAGAGCCTGTTGTTGGTCAATCATACTAAAATAGTCTCTCCTGGATATTCCAAATACCGCTCAGTTCAGGAAAACTGAACTCTCCAGCTACCACTTC
The DNA here is from genome assembly GCF_009873245.2 of Balaenoptera musculus. NCBI lineage: Eukaryota > Metazoa > Chordata > Mammalia > Artiodactyla > Balaenopteridae > Balaenoptera > Balaenoptera musculus. The sequence goes on from NC_045803.1 coordinate 33,957,800, forward strand.
CTCTCACCTCTCCATGCACACTGGCACGCACACACATGCAGAAAAAGGCATTGCAATTCACCCACTTGTCCAAGTTAGAAATAGGAGATATTCTCAATTTATGCCTTATTTCCACATATCAGTTGATCTTGTTCAGCTAGTCCTTTTAAGAATTTTACTAATACATTATCTCTTACATCTGTTTCCTCTTCTTTACCCCTTCTGGTATCATCTTCAGACATTCATTCTCTCTCACCTAAATCCTAGCCAGAGTCACCTAACTGACCCTCAGCTTCCAACCCATACTCCTTTCATCCATTCTCCAAGAGCAGTGTCTGACAAACAGTGGTTATTGTTAAAAATGAAAAAAAAAAAAAGGGAACTTTGATGCATTAATTCCATTGCCTCAAATGACCCTGCTCTTAGTGTCTGAGACGACCATGTTTTCCATTTGGCCACCTCTAGATCTTTTTAGTGCTAAGATGGTGGTAGTATCTATAGTCTCCACTGATTGAGAAAAAATTATTTAACACTGTTAATGAATTGTTTTGGTTATTTCCTGACTCGGTGCCTTCGCTTTTGCTGTTCCTGCTGCTAGTACTGCATTCTTTCTTTCACAGTTTTGTCTATTGAAATCGTACCCACCTTTCAATTCAACTTCATCTATAAAATTCTCCTAAGATCTTTTTGTAGAGGCATTTAATATTAACTTCTCTGTTAGACCATAGCGATCTTGAGATCATAAATCATACTTTAATTACCTTTGTGTCCTTTTTCAGCTCTTAATACATCAGTTAGTTTATAGTAGGTGCTTAGAATATTTGATAAATGGATGAAAATAGTAGCTAACACTTACTGTTGCCTTACAAAGTGAAGGTTACTAGGTAGGTATGGAGTGGGGGTCGCCAAAGAAGAATAAGATGTGGTCTCTAGTGTTATGTACTCCTCTGTTTGTGTTGTTGCATATACCTACAAATGAAACAAAAATAGTTTTTGTCTTCAAATGCATTAAAAATAATATGCTGACTCTGTATTGTTCCCTAAATGTATGCATGGAGTGGAGGAGGGAGACAGGTGGATTGTGTAACTTTGCAAGGTGACTACTTAAGAGGAACAGTGCTCATTTAGATGTAAGTTCTGGTCTATTTGTTGCATTTCCAGTGTGACATGGCAAGACTTTAAATATTTGCATGGTGTGGATTAGGGGTTAGTGGCAGGCAGTATTTATGCAGACAGCGAATTTCTAGTACTTCAGATAAGAATGCTTGAATATGGTCTGGGAAGCAAAATTATAGAGTTAACAGGAGCACAATGTCTGAAGCACAGTTAAGACTCAATAAATATTTGTTAGGAAGAAGGAAGAATGGAAACAAGCCAAAGCAACTAGCATGTGTCTGAATAAACAGATGCTACTAAGTAAGAGTGGGACAAAAATGGAGTCAACAGATATGAACCCATGAGGCAAGTGAGATATTACTCTTATTATTTTATTAACAATACCATAGCAACTTAATTTCTTTTTCTCCTTGTACCAGGCACCTCACATATATTAACACATTTGTTATTTAGAAGAGCCCTTAATTATAGTTACCATTAATAATTACTTGATGGATGAAGAATTTTAAGATTCAGAGAGATAAGAAGTTTGCTGAATCTCACACAGCTAGCAAATGGCAAATGTGGTACCCTGTGCTCTACAGAACAAGGTTTCTCGAAATCATTCAGGATGAGACTCTTCCTAGATGACACAGATGCCTGTCGTCCCCAGGTCACATCCCCTCAACTCACCTTTTTCAGCTTAGCTGAGGTGGAAAGTTCCTGTTCCTGTCCTCATCCCTCCTCAAGCATGTGTGTCATGGTCTCTTTCTGGTTTTCTGCCTCATGTGGTTTTCTAAAACCATGGAAGGATAGTCGAGTTCTTATCGGCTCAGCCCAGAGATGCAAGGTAGCAGTCCTTCACCAGTGGAAAATCAGAGTTGGTTGAAAAATGCACCACATTTCTGCCCTTCAGATGGACGATTATAAGGTGCTTTCTACATGGGTTCTCAGAAGTTCCCTGACATCACTGAGCTCTATTGGACCCGCAAGTAAACAGCTCAGTAACCCATCCCTCATTTTCCTCCTTCCCTGTTTTATTTCCACCGTTTCACATCCCTGCTTCTGACATCATCTGCACTCAACTTGTTTCAGGCTCTGCTTTCAGAGGAATCCCAGCCGAGACACTAGTTAATCAGACCCATATGTCACATCAAGGTCATACACCTTAGGGTATCCTAAAGGACCTCCAGGTATCTGAATCTGTAAAGCCACCACTATCTTTGCTTGAGAATTATACCTTGTATGACAGGGAAAGATGTGTTTTTAAGAAGCCCATGTTTTGATGTTTGGGTAGGTAATGTCACGTGGAGCTTTCTCATTTCCTCATCTATGTTCCTGTAATGGGGACGCATGGGATTGATTTCTGGTAAGTGGTGCTTATTTCTAGGAAGTAGAGCTTACATTCTCTAGGGGAGACAGACAATGAAACAGTTATAATAAGGTGTGGCAAAGACTGTGATGGGAGAAATACGTCAGAGGAGCTCCCATCCTCGAGGCTCAGAGCAGGTTTCCCAGAGTGAGCTTGGATGTTTCCAGTCCGAGGTCTGAAGGCAAAGAAGGGTGTGAGGAGGATTTGGGGCAGATGGGCCAGGGCAGGAGAGTGCGCCATGGTGTGATCAGGGGTGGGTGGGGTGTGGGACTGATGGTGAGCCAGTATAATGGTCATAGGGAGCAGAGGCTGGGGAGGCAGGGCCAGGCAGGGGTCCAAGGTCAAGCTTGAGTTGGGAAAGGGCTTCATCTCGAGGGCAATGGAGCATTTGGTGTGTTTTGGTTTGTTTCCTTTATAGTGACCACTGCAGCATGTGATGTCACTTATATGTGGAATCTAAAAAATACAACAAACTAGTGAATATAACATAAAAGAAGCAGATTCACAGATATAGAGAATAAACTAGTGGTTACCAGTGGGAAGAGAGAAGTGGGGAGGGGCAATATAAGGTGGGGATTAAGAGGTACAAACTATTAGGTATAAAATAAGCTACAAGGATATATTGTACAGCATGAGGAATATAGCCAATATTTTATAACTACTATAAATGGAGCATAACCTTTAAAAATTGTGAATCACTATGTTGTACACCTGTAACTTATATAATATTGTACAGCAATTATAATTCAATTATTCAATTAACTTACCCACTCACTAACAGCTAAAAAAAAAGAAAAAGAAAAAAGTTAAGAGGAAATAAAGGCAGCTCCATGCTCTGCAATTTTTGTTTTTAACATCTTTATTGGAGTATAATTGCTTTACAATGGTGTGTTGGTTTCTGCTGTATAACAGAGTGAATCAGCTATACGTATACATACATCCCCATATCCCCTCCTTCTGTCGCCTCCCTCCCACCCTCCCTCTCCCACCCCTCGGTGCCCTGCGATTTTAAGAAACCGATTTTGGATTGCTGCGCGGGTCATACCCATTAGTAGACACAAGGGGGCAGCCTCACACCGGGTTCTCAGGGAAGGCCGCCTGTGATCGCGGCGGCTGCTGCTTTTCCCCTCTTTAGGTGCACAGTAAGTAAAACTCCACAGTTTTGTGTGAAAGCGGATTGATTTTTTGTTTTTTTCTTTTTCTTTACGAAGAGCTTGAGGTAGGGACCAGGGTTCGCTCGGCAGCACATCACAGGAAGTGCGCGTCTTCGCGTCTCACCTCTGAGGGCCTTTTGATTACAGGGAAGAGGCACCAACTCCAAACATGCTGCGTCCAAGGACGCTGAGAGTCGCCTCCCTTCCTTTGTTGTTCTCAAGTACCGTCACAGAACTGCTGTGCGGGAGAGAAAAAAGAACAGAGCTCCTCCTGGAAAGGAGTGGAGTGGACTGCTCCTTTGGAAAAATTCTCCCTTTGCCTGGGTGACCTCATCCAGTCCAGTGACTTTAAGTGACATCTCTAAGGAAGGTGACTGTCACTTTGCTGCCTCAATTCTAAACATCCTCCCAGAATCCCAGATTTGTATATTTCTCTATCCAGTTATCTAGCTGGTATCTCACAACGGTATCTATTAGGCATCTCAAATTTGACCAAAAAAACTATTGCTAACCTCCACATTTGCTTCTTTCCTATGGCCTATTTTCCTCAACCCAGTATCAGCCGTCACCACTCATCCAGTTGCTGAAGCCCCAAACCCACCAGTGATGCTTTGCGCCTCTTTTATCACCTCCTCCCACGTCTCATCAATTCACGTGCAAGTTCTGTTTACCCTCCCTCCATCTCCACTGACACCTCCACTCGTGTCTCTTTCCTGCTCTCCTGCTGCAGCCTTCTTACTGGACTTTCTTACTGGACTCTGGACTGTCTACATATATGCCAGGATGATCTTCTGAAGAGAATTCAGATCACTCCTCTGCTTAAAACTCTCTAGTGGGGTCTGTTGCACTTGTAATAAAATTCGTATATCCTATCATGGACGTGCAAAGTCCTGTGTGTGCTAGCTACCTGTGGCCTGCTGCCTCTGCCTCATCTTATACCCCTCTCCTCACTCTCTTGGTCTGGACGCCTTGGTCTTCTTGATGTTGTTTAGTGGCCTTGGGCCTTGGCACCAACTTTTCTCTCCTGCTTTTGTACATTTGTCTCTAGTCTTTACATGGATGGCTCTCTGTGTCCTTCAGTCTCAGCTGAAATGTTACCTCTTAGGGAGAGCTTCTCCGGTCCTTCCAACTATAATAGTCACCCAGTCACTCTCATGTCCCTCTGTTTTAATCCTCTATAAGCACCGATAGTAGATGCATTTTTTTTCTTTCTGTTTTTTTCTTTTTTGGCCGAGCCACGCAGCTTGCTGGTATCTTAGCTCCCTGACCAGGGATTGAACCTGGGCCCCAGCAGTGAAAGTGCCAAGTCCTAACCACTGGACTGCTAGGGAATTCCCTAGATGCATTTTTCTTGCTTATTTGTTACTTTATTGTCTATCTTCCTCCACTAGAATACAAGCTCTATGAGGGGTAGGACATATCTGTTTTGCACACTTAACCTCATTCCGGTGACTAAACAAGGCCCAACACATGAAAGACGCTCAACAAATGTTTGTTGAATAAAGAAATGATTAGAACTATCACACCTGACCCTGCCGAGGGTAGGCTGCAGGGTTCTTTACTATTACCTTTGTGTTTGGTCTTAGGTGAGTCATTTATTCTCTCTGAGCATCAGTTTCCCCTTCCAGATAATAGTATTCTGTGATATGCTCATTCTAATCCACGAGTGTGCTTCTCACCTAGGAACTCCTGAGTGGAAAACCCACTTGCTGTCTAAGAGTTTTGAACACCCTTGGAGGGTGAGAAGGGTGAGAAGCCCTGAGACTTAATGATTCCTATCTGTTCATTTTCATGTAAAGAATCAAAACTTGAAGTTGCCAGGGTTTTTGTAGTCTCCTGTGAAGCTGATTCCATGTCATGAGACAGAGATGGAGCTGACCCTCTCAAGATGGTTGTTCTCTGAGTGGATGAGCTGGAGGTCAGGCTGAGTTTTCTCTAAGCCTTTGGTTAGTGGTACCTGGTTTGAAATTCTGGACCTGCTATTTCAGAAACAATGTAAGTACAGCATATCCATTCTATCTTATTGTATCTTAGGTTTTATCTAAATGAGGCAACAGTTACAGACCCGGACTCTTTAGGATGCTAAAGTGCTGTTCACAACTAGTCAGGAAAGGTCACCAAATAAATACTTTGATGTCTGCTAAGAAAGGAGATTAGTGAAAGCCTTGACTCTGTGTTCACCCAGATTGCAGGATGTGGGAGCGTCTTCATTCTCTTTCAATTCCTTTGTTGCTCTGGGATACTGATACCCTACTAAGCTTTAATTTCTTGAAAAGCCATTTCATCAATCCTGTTGACTGTATGCTAAGATTCCCCCCTCCCCCCCCACATTTGGGTCAGCCTGTACCAAAGGAGAAGGTTATCTGGGCTGTTAAACCTTGAACTGCGTGTCTTTTGAAGAGCGCATTTTGCCTTTTGTTATGTCAGGATTGTAATTAGATCCGTTAATTAAGTGAAGAATGAACTTTTCCCAAACTCTGTACCTCTTTGAATTTTTGATAAGTTTGCTTAGGTTGCTGCTGACCTTTGCTAAGGGGTATGCCACTGCTCATTAATTGGCAAATTTTAATGAGGAGAGCTGACGAATGTGCTGGCCTTGACAATAAATAAAGCTGGCTTCCACTCCAGGCCTTACCACCTTTGGCTGCTTCAAAGTGTGTGGCGTTTCTTTTTTTTTTAATACATTTATTTATTTATTTATTTTTGGCTGTGTTGGGTCTTCATCGCTGCGCACGGGCTTTCTCTAGTTGCGGTGAGCGGGGGCTACTCTTTGTTGCAGTGCACGGGCTTCTCATTGCAGTGGCTTCTCTTGTTTCAGAGCACGGGCTCTAGGCGCATGGGCTTCAGTAGTTGTGGCTCATGGGCTTCAGTAGTTGTGGCTTGCGGGCTCTAGAGCACAGGCTCAGTAGTTGTGGCGCACGGGCTTAGTTGCTCCGCAGCATGTGGGATCTTCCCGGACCAGGGCTCGAACCGCTGTCTCCTGCATTGGCAGGCGGATTCTTAGCCACTGCGCCACCAGGGAAGCCCGCCTTTCCATTTTCTTAACAGTGTGTTTGGAAGAGAAAAAGTTTTAATTTTGATGAAGTTCAATTTATTGATTTTTTAATAGTTCACGCTTTTCTTGTCCTATACAGTGGTCCCCAACCTTTTTGGCACCAGGGACCGGTTCTGTAGAAGACAATTTTTCCACAGACCTGGGGGTGGGGTGGGGGAGCGGGGATGGCTCAGGTGGTAATGCGAGCGATAGGGAGCAACAGATGAAGCTTAACTCGCTTGCCCGCTGCTCACCTCCTGCTGCGCGGCCCGGTTCCTAACAGGCTGTGGACCAGTAGTGGTCTGTGGCATGGGGGTTGGGGACCCCTGCTATATTAGATATCTTATCCCAACTCAAGGCCATTATGATTTTTTCCTGTTTTCTTTTAGAAGTTTTATGGGTTGGCATTTAGGTCTATGGTCCATTTCAATTTAGTTTTTCTATATCCTTACAATAAACTCAGATAAAAGGAACAAACTATTGATACATGCAACAACATGGATGTATCTCAAAATCATTTATGTTGAATTACATAAGCCAGACCAAAAAAGAGTACATACTATAGGACCTCATTTCTAGAAGATTCTAGAAAGTGCAAACAAATATATAATAACAAAAAGCAGCTTTCCTCTTTTATCTCAGAGCAGGCCAAGGGGCAACTTTCTTCCGTCTTCTTGCATCCAGGTCTATCTAACACCAGCTGCCTCCAACATGTCGCTCAAGTTCAACCTCAACAAGATCAAAAGTTGTGTGTACTTGAGGTGCCTTAGTCGGGAAATTGATACCACGTCTGCCCTGGCCACCAATATCTGTCCCCTGAGTCTGTCTCCAAAAAAGCTTGGTGGTGGCATCACCAAGGCAACCAGTGACATGAAGGGCCTGAGGATTATAGTGGACCTACCCATTTAGAACAGACAGGCCCAGATTGAGGTGGTACCTTCTACTTCTACCCTGGCCATCAAAGCCCTCAAGGAACCACCTAGAGACGGAAAGAATCAAAAAACATTAAGCACATAGGAAACATCACTGTTGAAGAGATTGTCAACTTTGTCTGACAGATGTGGCATGGATGTTTAGCTAGAAAACTCTCTGGAACCATTCAAGAAATCCTGGGGACTGCCCAGTGTATGGCTGCAGTGTTGATGGTCACCACCATCATGACATCATAGATGACATCAACTGGTGCAGTTGAATGCCCAGCTAGTTAGGAACTACTAAGGAAAATATTTCAATAAAGGATCATTTGGAAACCAGTAAAAAATACTCCCCAAACCACAAAAAAACCCACCCCCCAAAAAAACAAGAGCAAACAAACAAAAAACAGATTAGTGGTTGTCTAGGAACAGAGCTGGAGAGTAGATTACAGACATGCCTAGGAAACTATTGGGCATTATGGAATTGTTTATTATGTTGACTGTGATGATAGTTACATGAGTGTATGCATATATCAACACTGGTCAAGTTGTACCCCTTAAATATGTGCAGTTTATTGTATCAATCATACCTTAATAATACCTAAAAATTTGTTCATTAATTGAATGGAAAGAACTCTTCCTCTAAGGAGCCTTGTAATTTAGCTGCCCCAAACGACTTCTGAATCAGACTTGGGTATTAATTTTCTTAAATCACATTTAAATTAGAAGTAACTTTAAAAAAAAGACCATTAAATTTTATCAGTCTCCTTCTTCCAGTGCGGTCAGTTGTCCTTAGATAGGGAAGGAGCACAGTGAACACATTTTATGGTCTCATTGCAATGTGCTGTTCTTTTTGAAATTGGTGTCTTATCTTTTACATCTGCAATTAGCTGAAGCTGGCAACTTCAAGAATAAGTCCTGCACTCAAACATGTTGGCACTTAACCCTGCACCACCGAGGGCAGCAGCTCAAATCCAGATCTTTCCCTTAGAGCAGACACTTCATTTGGAATTGTCAGAAACACGTGTAGCCTGAGGTCAGGTGCAGTCTACACCTGTTCAAAAAGAGGGCCAATTTCTGAATACTAGGATTTGACCGTCCTAAAAGAAACAAGTCCTATTTTCTGCTTCTCAGAATGAGTCTAATATCCAACTAAAAGGAATGCTGGATTAAAATCTAGCTGGATGACTTCAACCATGCCACCTGAATCTCTTGGGCCTCAGTTATTTCTAGTCTAAAATATTGGTTTATTGGCTTAGATAATTTTTAATAGTGTTTCCTATAATGCATTTCTAGAATTGGTTATTAGAAACCATTTTGTGGCTCACCCTTAACCTACTGAATGCAGCTGTATTTTTGCTCCAAATGTTAAATATTTAATCAACTCTAGGTGAAACCCAAATGTAATTCATTAAGCAACTTGGTGTTGAGTCAGATGCAACAGACATGAAAAATGCTTTTTCATTAGTGTCCACTGGCTTCGTTGGTTCAAGAATTCCGGCTGATGGAATGAATAGCAAAACTGTCCTCTGTTCAAATAAACTGAATGTGTATGAGTAAAAATAAAGTAAAATAAAAGCCAGGAACCTTTCCAATTGGCTTTTACTAATTGTGATGTATTGATTTTCTATGCTACATTAACGCCTACAAGGCTGTCCTTTGGCTAATCCAAAAGATGAATGAAGTTAATGAAAATTGTTATTTCAAAGTGTGCATAAATGTAAAGGCTGGAGAAAGGCACATGTGCTTGTGTGTGTGCATGTATATGCAGAATGTGGAGAAAAAGACACACGATGCAGTTTTTATGTAGGGGAAGTGGTGGAGACCACCACCAAAGTATCTTTTGTATACGGTCTTATTTTTTTTTGTCCCTTGTCTACAGATCTTGAACAATTTAACCTCTCAAAAAATAAGAATACTAAACTTAATAATAACTGTATGTTTTAAGTAATAAGGATTTGGCTTTCCTATATTTCTATTAGTCAGAATTAGAAAAAAAAAAACCTCAACAGTTTAGATGTGAATTAAGCATATATTCACACCAAGGTTACGAAGCTAAAATCAACAAAAGCAAGGAAGGAGAGAGGGAATCAAGTATTGTCAAAGTATGTTCTAGGTACCAGGCACATCACTGGTGATTTGTATCCATAATCAATTTCTAGTAGTTTGGAGGACAGTGTTGCCCTTATATTGACATCCTAGAATTCAGCAGCCATGGGCTTAGTTAAGTGGGAGCAAGTCAGCATAGAGTGTGACTGTCTTGGATGGTGACGGTAGCATTAGTTTCCAGCCTCGAGTCCTCAGAGAAGGGCACATTTCTTTCTCTTTTACTGCCTTACTCCCAGGAGGATAGGCTCTCCTGTTTAATTTCCTAGAGCAGGGGGCAGATTCCAACCCCTGGTTCAAATCTGGCCTGTTGCCTGTTTTTGTATGGCTTGTGAGCTAAGAATGTATTTTACATTTTTAAATAGTTGACAAAAATCAAAAGAATAATATTTCATTACATGTGATAATTATATTAGAATTTCAATGTACATAAATAAAGTTTTATTGAAACACAGCCACGCTCACTCATTTACATATTTACGGCAGCTTTTGTGCTACAATGTCAGGAGTTAAGTCGTTGCGATGAGACAGTATAGCCCACAAAGCCTACAATATTCACTCTCTGGCCCTTTACAGAAAATGTTTGCAGACCTTTGTCCTAGATCGTAGCAGAGATTTCACTGAAGGTTGGTAACAGGAAAAGAGAAGTCCAACATGCAGTGATTTACAGCTGTGCTCCATCCTTAGGTTTTTCCCTCAGATTGGCTTCCTGCTTTTTTCTGGAACTGTGTCAATGTGACCAAACATCAGGTGAACTGAAGTGGGTCCTGAGACTGAAGGAAAGAGATATAATTTCCCCTCTTTCATGGGGTTCTCCCGAGTCGTTTTTTATTGCCTCCAAAGGATCTCTTTCCAGGATGGCTGACAGCTAAAATATCGTTTCACTTTAGGAAAACTCTACTCTCACCTACGGGGGTGTGATCTGGACCTGGGATCCTTCCAAGACAATTACACAATAAACTCATATCAGTATAGTCCCCAAATTCTGGCATATTCAACCCTGTGACCAAGATTAGACTAAGTGCAATTTGGCATCACATAGTTTTTCAGTCCTTCTAAATAAAGAGATCAATAATTTGGGATATAGCCACACTCAGAGTTGAATTTTTTTTTTTATAAATTTATTTATTTTATTTATTTATTTTTGGCTGTGTTGGGTCTTCCTTGCTGCTCACAGGCTTTCTCTAGTTGCGGTGAGCGGGGACTACTCTTCGTTGTGGTGCGCGGACTTCTCATTGTGGTGGCTTCTCTTGTTGCAGAGTACGGGCTGTAGGCGCGCAGGCTTCAGTGGTGGTGGCATGCAGGCTCTACAGTGCAGGCTCAGTAGTTGTGGTACATGGGCTTAGTTGCTCCGCGGCATGTGGGATCTTCACAGACCAGGGCTCGAACCTGTGTCCCTTGCATTGGCAGGCGGATTCTTAACCATTGCGCCACCAGGGAAGCCCCTCAGGGTTGAATTTAATCAGTATGTTCATCCGAGAAATAGGTATAATATCATTCACTTCACTGAGTTTATCACAATAACACTGTAGCATTAAGTAACTTGTACAGTGTCACGTAGGACACAAATGACAGAGCTGGGATGTGAACCTCATTCTTTCAACTCCAAATTTTCTCTCTTCCTAATTCTATCTTTTTAAAAAATTTTATTACTTTAAAAAAATATATATTTATTTATTTATTTTTGGCTGCGTGGGGTCTTCGTTGCTGTGCGAGGGCTTTCTCTAGTTGCAGCGAGCAGGGGCTACTCTTCGTTGCGGTGCACAGGCCTCTCATTGCAGTGGCTTCTCTTGTTGCGGAGCATGGGCTCTAGGTGCGCAGGCTTCAGTAGCTGTGGCACACAGGCTTCAGTAGTTGTGGCTTGTGGACTCTAGAGTGCAGGCTCAGTAGTTGTGGCACATGGGCCCAGCTGCTCCGTGGCATGTGGGATCTTCCTGGCCCAGGGCTCGAACCGGTGTCCCCTGCACTGGTAGGCGGATTCTTAACCACTGAGCCACCAGGGAAGCCCCCTAATTCTATCTTAAAAGCCAAAACAAAAAAGGGTTTTTTTTTGTTTTTTTTTTTTTAGTAAACCTGGGACTTTCTTGGTAAGTAAATGTTTGATTTCTATTGGACTTTTGGAAAATTTGCTGAGTTCATAGATTTCCATATCATGGCACAATAATTGGGGACCTAGGAGGGTGCTTACAAGCTCACACTCTGGAATCATAGAGAACTGGGTTTGAATCACCATTTTACCACTTACCAAACGAGGAATGTTTCTTAAGCATGTTTCTTGAGATCTCCGAGGGCCTCATCTATAAAATGAGAATGATAATGGTACTGACAGGAACATTGTGTTAGTAAATGAGATAAAAATGTACAACAGGGCTTCCCTGGTGGCGCAGTGGTTGAGAATCTGCCTGCCAATGCAGGGGACACGGGTTCGAGCCCTGGTCTGGGAAGATCCCACATGCCCTGGAGCAACTAGGCCCGTGAGCCACAATTGCTGAGCCTGCGCGTCTGGAGCCTGTGCTCCGCAACAAGAGAGGCCGCGATAGTGAGAGGCCCGCGCACCGCGATGAAGAGTGGCCCCCGCTTGCCGCAACTGGAGAGAGCCCTGGCACAGAAACGAAGACCCAACACAGCCATAAATAATTTAATAAATAAATAAATAAAAATTAAAAAAAAAAAAAAAAAAGTTTCATAGTTTAAAAAAAAAAAAAAAAAAAAAAATGTACAACATGTAACTTAAAAAGTGCTCTGTAACTATAAGGTATATTTTCTCTCAGTTGGATAAAAGTGGAATTCCCACATAGCAATAGCTCACTTTTTCCACTGTGAAAGGCCCATGTCGCAAATACTATTTCAGATTTAATTTTTTTTTAAAGCTCAGATATGCACTATTGAACTCCCCTTGAATTTTGCTGCCTGTTTCCCAAAGCCTTCAAATGCATTTGATGGCTGCATTGGGGAAGGGACACTCGTGGAATGTCATCATGACAACCATTGGTGCTTTTTGACAAGGTATTGAGAGTTGATGATGATCAGGGAAAAAGTGGCTTCAAAGCGCTCTTCATAATCCATTAGGCACGGATCATTAGCATGGCTCAGAAGTACAATGGAACATTTGTAGGAGTCTGTACTATCAGCAGCCCACAATGAGCCCATTCTTGACACCACAGACTTTTAACATCTCAGTTCTAAGAACTGCAGTGATGGTTGACACTTTTCATTTCAAAGAACAGACTGAACATGCTGCTCTCTATAAAGACATTATCAAATGTACTTTTAGAGTTTTAAAATATTTCCATGTGGAACAGTTATGTTAAAAAGCACTGTGTGCATTTATGCGCTGCACGTGAGAATATTAAAAAGTGAGATACATTTTGTTCATTTCGTAATGGGTGTATTTTCCCAAAGTTCTGCCCTAATTTCTTTTTTTTTAAAAAAAATATTTATTTATTTATGTATTTGGCTGTGCCGGGTCTTAGTTGCAGCACGCGGGATCTCTAGTTGTGGCATGCGGGATCTAGTTCCCCAATCAGGGATTGAACCTGGGCCCCCTGCGTTGGGAGTACGGAGTCTTAGCCCCTGGATCACTGGGGAAGTCCCGCTCTGCCTTAATTTCTACATGTATATCCACATACATAAATATCTAATTTATCAATAAGGTCTATTCATACCACACCACACTGGACCAACAACACATATAGAAATTATATAAATGTATCCTTGTCCTATTTTCAACCATTTCTCTCTAATGCTCATTTTCATTTAATTCTGTCCTGTTGAAAACTTTTCTGTGATAAACTCTAGATGGGATTATCATCCCATCTCAGGACATATGTGAAGGGGAAAATGTAAGAGAATTTAACTCACTTTTCTTTCTCAAACTTTTCTATGTAGAATAAAATGAGGTCACAAGTCATGTACATGTTCATACCGTTGATTTGATGGGAAGTGCTGAGGATGAGGTGGAAAACCCATTTACTTTGTTTAATTAATAGTTTTAGTCAGTCAGCCAGATCATTGGTTGCCGTTCTTAGAGTCAGCTACAAAAGTGAACTATTTGTATCTTGTCTGTCAAATTGTCAAGAAGAAAGTCAATGAATAGTATATGAAGGCTTCCTTTATTTGAATCTTTTTCTCTGTTTAGTGGAGACAAATCTCTTCCGTGATAGAGTCTGCTTGCATTTTATGAGCAATATTACAATACCTTCTTTCAAATCTCAGTGTTTAATTGGTTCCAGTTCTACAAGTCATCACTTAACCCAAACTCTTGAGGTTCTGTCCTGGATGAGTAACATGTCCTCTTCATTTGTATTTGGACCATGAAGTAAAACATTCCTGAATATAGAACACTTCAGTTCCACAAGCAATGCTAACGATGCCAGTCTTTTTATTTCCAGATTCACATCATGGTGATACAAAGGGCTGGGACTAGGCATTTCAGATTTAACAGGGCCAAAATTAGATTGCCTCTTTCCCTCCCTGATCCACTCTAATCTACCCCAAATTGCCCTTTTTGGAAATGGCATATCCATCCTTCCCCCCATTCTAGTCTCATACTCTAAACAAGCCATCTGACATCTCATATTTTTTCACTCCTTACTTATATCCAGTGACAAATCCTGTCATTTCTAGTTCCAAAATATTTCTCTATCTCACTATCACCACACCAGCTAAAGACACCCTTATTTTATGCCTCCTCTCCTTCAATGGCCTGTCTCCCCAGTGGTACTAGTTTTCCCTTCTGTATGATTTTCCACCTAACTGCTAGGTAGAGCGTTTTAATAGGCAGTTTCGATCATGTCACCATACTGCTGAAAAGCCTCCAAGGGCTTCTTCATGCCATTAAAAAAATCCCAAATCCTAACATGACTCAGAGGACCCCACATGGTGGCCCCCATCTATTTCTACAGACTCATTTTCTGCCTTTGCCAACTTGCTTACCGTATTCTACCCACACTGGCCTTTTCCAGTCCCTTTAACTTGCCAAATTCTCCTACTCTTCCCTCAATGCTGGCCCATGCCTACTCAAACTCCAGGTCTCAGAATTGGAGAGGCTTTCTCTACACCCAGCTATACTCCTAGGTAAGGTAGGTTCCCCTTGTTTGCTCTTTCATGACACCCGTTATTTTTCTTTGCTGCACCTCTCCTCCATGGTTGTGTATTCCTGAACCTATTATTGGATGCCTTTCCTACTAGCTCAGGCTCCAAGAGGAAAACACCACTCTGTTTTGTTCACTGCCATTTCCCCAGTGCTTGATAAGAGTTTGGCAAAATGTAGGACCTCAATTAATAATGAATGCATGAATTTTCAGACAATTAAGCACAAAATAGATTGTTTCATTTTGATTAATTTAAGCAAATCATACCAAATTATACAATCAGAAAAGCTCGCTATTTTTGGCCCTTAATTAACCCTTTATAAAAGTCAGATGCTATCTCCATCATCACCATCACCATGAGCTCAGTGTACTTCCTGGATCCTATTGAATGGCTAAGGTGGGCAAAGAGGCAGAGTGGTCAGATAAAAGACAGGATGCTCTGTTAAATTTGAATTTCAGATAAAACACAAGTAATTTTTTAGTGCAATATTTAGGACATACTTATACTAAAAAATTATTTGTTATTTATCTGAAATTCAATTTTAAGCCAGCATTCTGCATTTTTATTTGCTAAATCTGGCAGCCCTACCACAAGGAAAGGGTCATTTGAAGTTTTTAGAAAGTTTGTTTCAGTGAAGTTTATAGATATACCAAAAGGAGAGGCACACAGAAGCTGGGGCAAACACCCATCATGCTACTGGATCATTGAAAGGTTCTGAGTGATAGTGGAAGGATTGTGGGATTTGGAACCAGAAAACACAGGGACCAATTCAGGCACAGCCATTTATCAGCAGTATGACTTTGGGAAACTCACTGGACCACTCTGAGGCTCAATTTCCTCATCTGTAAAATGGGGAAAATATCTGTCAGGTCGTGAAGATCAAGTACGTTACATATGTAAGCAGAGAAATAAACTGTAAAACACTAAAAAAAAAAAAAAAGGAGAGGCACAGAAAATAAAGAAACCTTGGAAATCTTTGTGATGGAAGTATTTTTGTCTTCCAGTTTTATTGAGATATAATTGACAGCACTATGTAAGTTTAAGGTGTGTAGCATAATGATTTGACTTACATACATCAGGAAATGATCACCATAATAAATTTAGTGAACATCCATCATCTCATACAGATGCAAAATAAAAGAAAAAGAAAAAAACTTTTTCCTTGTGATGAGAACTCTTAGGATTTACTCTCTTACCAACTTTCATATATAACATACAGCAGGGTTAATTATATTAATCATGTTGTACATCACATCCCTAGGACTTATTTATCTTATAACTGGAAGTTTGTACCTTTTGACCACCTTCATCCATTCCCCCACCCCCTACCCCTTGCCTCTGGTTACCACAAGTCTGATCTCTCTTTCTGTGAGTTTGTTTGTTTTTTGAAGTATAATTGACCTACAACATCATGTTAGTTACTGCTGCACACATAGTGATTTGATATTTCTGTATTATTACAAAACGATCACCACTGTGATGGGAGTATTATCCAAGTTTTTTTTTAAAATTATTTATTTATTTATTTATTTATTTAATTTATTTATGGCTGTGTTGGGTCTTCGTTTCTGTGCGAGGGCTTTCTCCAGTTGCGGCAAGTGGGGACCACTCTTCATCGCGGTGCGCAGGCCTCTCACTATTGCGGCCTCTCTTGTTGTGGAGCACAGGCTCCAGACACGCAGGCTCAGCAATTGTGGCTTACGGGCCCAGTTGCTCCGCGGCACGTGGGATCCTCCCAGACCAGGGCTCGAACCCGTGTCCCCTGCACTGGCAGGCAGACTCTCAACCACTGCGCCACCAGGGAAGCCCCATATCCAAGTTTTAAATTCATTGCTGTTGTATGAGATGGTTAGGACAATTGCTTAAATGAAATGGCAATCCTTTGTTGATTGCTACAGGGGCAGTTGAAGGGACTTGGAAATTTGGTTAGTCAAGACATGTTGACCATAATCTTCATTATTATACAAAACCCATAATTGGAGTCCATTCTAAGTGACAGAATCAGCCATGGTAATGCTTATCTTATCATTGAGCTTACTGGAACCAAGACTCATTTCAGATAACTAAAAATACATGACTATCCATATGATTGTGCCATTTAAAAACTTTGGTATTCATGTTCTCTTTTTAAACCTGTGAACTTGTCATTGAAAGATAAATTAATAATTTTTCATTAAAAAATTAAATGATAAAAATAACATTTCCTCTTATCTGTCTTTGCCAAGTCATACTTAACACTGATTTGTACAGATTATGTGTTGATTTTTAAGCATTTTGCCAAAAAGTATATTTGTGTGTTCCCCTAAGACCCTACAGTGTTTATTTAGAATATAATGTCTTAGGGGGGTGGGGGAGGGATGGACTGGGAGTTTGGGGTTAGTAGATGCAAACTATTACTTAGAGAATGGATGGACAACAAGGTCC
Source organism: Balaenoptera musculus (assembly GCF_009873245.2). NCBI lineage: Eukaryota > Metazoa > Chordata > Mammalia > Artiodactyla > Balaenopteridae > Balaenoptera > Balaenoptera musculus. The sequence goes on from NC_045803.1 coordinate 33,974,972, forward strand.
TGGGATAAACCATAATGGAAAAGAGTATAAAAAAGAATGTATATATATGTATAACTGAGTCACTTTGCTGTACAGCAGAAATTAACACAACATTGTAAATCAACCATACTTCAATAAAAAATGTAATGTCTTGATATAATTTTCTATTTATGACAATACACATGATACAGTCATTCAAAAGTTTAGTTTATTAGAATATTTAACATTTACCTCGAAGACTTAGTGTACTGTGATACTAAAGAAGATACTGTGTTGTCACTTTAAAGAAACGGGGTCTAAGATCAGGAACAAGACAAGGTTGCCCACTCTCACCACTATTATTCAACATGGTTTGGAAGTCCTAGCCACAGCAATCAGAGAAGAAAAAGAAATAAAAGGAATCCAAATTGGAAAAGACGAAGTAAAACTGTCAGTCTTTGCAGATGACATGATACTATACATAGAGAATCCTAAAGATGCTACCAGAATACTCCTAGAGCTAATCAATGAATTTGGTAGAATAGAAGGATACAAAATTAATGTACAGAAATCTCTTGCATTCCTATACACTAATGATGAAAAATCTGAAAGAGAAATTAAGGAAACACTCCCATTTCCATTGCAACAAAAAGAATAAAATACCTAAGAATAAACCTACCTAAGGAGACAAAAAACCTGTATGCAGAAAACTATAAGACACTGATGAAAGAACTTAAAGATGATACAAACAGGGCTTCCCTGGTGGCGCAGTGGTTAAGAATCTGCCTGCCAATGCAGCAGACACAGGTTCGAGCCCTGGTCTGGGAAGATCCCACATACCATGGAGCAACTGGGCCCATGAGCCACAACTACTGAGCCTGTGCGTCTGGAGCCTGTGCTCCGCAACGGGAGAGGCCGCAACAGTGAGAGGCCCGCACACCGCGATGAAGAGTGGTCCCCGCTCGCCACAAGTGGAGAAAACGCTTGCACAGAAATGAAGACCCAACACAGCCAAAAATAAATAAATAAATAAATAAATAAATAAATAAATAAATTTATTAAAAAAAAAAGAATGAGCACAATAATGAAATTCTTTTTTTAAAAAAAAGATGATACAAACAGATGGAGAGATATACCATGTTCTTGGCTTGGAAGAATCAACATTGTGAAAATGGCTATACTACCCAAAACAATCTACAGATTCAGTGCAATCCCTATCAAACTACCAATGACATTTTTCACAGAACTAGAAGAAAAAAATTCACAATTTGTATGGAAACACAAAAGACCCCAAATAGCCAAAGCAATCTTGAGAAAGAAAGATGGAGGTGCAGGAACCAGACTCCCTGACTTCAGACTATACTACAAAGCTACAGTAATCAAGAGAGTATGGTACTGGCACAAAAACAGAAATATGCATCAGTGGAACAGGATAGAAAGCCCAGAGATAAACCCATGCACATATGGTCACCTTATCTTTGATAAAGGAGGCAAGAGTATACAATGGAGAAAAGACAGCCTTTTTATAAGTGGTGCTAGGAAAACTGGACAGCTACATATAAAAGAATGAAATTAGAACACTTCCTAACACCATACATGAAAATAAACTCAAAATGGATTAAAGACCTAAATGTAAGGCCAGACACTATAAAACTCTTAGAGGAAAACGTAGGCAGAACACACTATGACATAAATCACAGCAAGATCCTTTTTGACCCACCTCCTAGAGAAATGGAAATAAAAACAAAAATAAACAGATGGGACCTCATGAAACTTAAAAGCTTTTGCACAGCAAAGGAAACCATAAACAAGACGAAAAGACAACCCTCAGAATGGGAGAAAATATTTGCAGATGAAGCAACTGACAAAGGATTAATCTCCAAAATATACAAGCAGCTCATGCAGCTCAGTATCAAAAAACCCAATCCAAAAATGGGCAGAAGACCTAAATAGACATTTCTCCAAAGAAGATATGCAGATTGCCAACAAACACATGAAAGGATGCTCAACATCACTAATCATTAGAGAAATGCAAATCAAAACTACAATGAGGTATCACTTCACACCGGTCAGAATGGCCATCATCAAAAAATCTACAAACAATAAATGCTGGAGATGGTGTGGAGAAAAGGGAACCCTCTTGCACTGTTGGTGGGAATGTAAATTGATACAGCCACTATGGAGAACAGTATGGAGGTTCCTTAAAAAACTAAAAATAGAACTACCATATGACCCAGCAATCCCACTACTGGGCATATACCCTGAGAAAACCATAGCTCAAAAAGAGTCATGTACCACAGTGTTCATTGCAGCACTATTTGCAATAGCCAGGGCATGGAAGCAACCTAAGTGTCCATTGACAGATGAATGTATAAAGATGTGGCACATATATACAATGGAATATTATTCAGCCATAAAAAGAAACGAAATTGAGTTATTTGTAGTGAGGTGGATGGACCTAGAGTCTGTCATACAGAGTGAAGTAAGTCAGAAAGAGAAAAACAAATACCATATGCTAACACATATATATGGAATCTTAAAAAAAAAAAAAAAGGTTCTGATGAACCTAGGGGCAGGCCAGGAATAAAGATGCAGACGTAGAGAATGGACTTGAGGATATGGGGAGGGGGAAGGGTAAGCTGTGACAAAGTGAGAGAGTGGCATGGACATATATACACTACCAAATGTAAAATAGATAGCTAGTGGGAAGCAGCTGCATAGCACAGGGAGATCAGCTCGGTGCTTTGTGACAACCTAGAGGGGTGGGATAGGGAGGGTGGGAGGGAGACACAAGAAGGAGGGGATATGGGGATATATGTATGCATATGGCTGATTCATTTTGTTGTGCAGCGGAAACTAGCACAACATTGTGAAGCAATTATACTCCAATAAAGATGTTAAAAAAAAAAAAAGAAAGACGGGGTCTAGGTATAAATATAAACATTTCAGAGCCATACATGGAGTAGGCAAGGGGCAGCTATGTATAAATGGAGTAATTCATATGTCCACAGAATTTTAGAGCTGGAAGGAACCAGATCGTTAAGTCCAAGGGCTTCATTTTACAGATTGGAAATATCTGCCCAGAAAAGTTAGGTGATATCCATGGCACACAGCAAATGAGTGTTTCACCTGGGAGTAGATCCAGCTTCTTTGCACTATGTTTTCTGTATCACAATTTATTTGTTGCTTTTCTGGTTGTAGAATATTTTGAGTCAATCTAAATCCAAGACTAGTTGTTGTAAGTATGCCCCAGAGCCCTTTTCATGCCATCTATTCCATGCATGTGTGTATTCTTATTAAATATAAACTCATGTGATAATTGGTTTCAGAATATCATTTTGGAAGATCCATGATGATTACTTTTATAAGAAAGAAACTCAAGCCAAATAAAACTCACTCTGAGGTGCTGGATTAACCTCATGATAAAACCGTCATCCTTATTTTATAGATGAAGAAGCTGGGAATCAGAGAGGTTAATTTAATTATTTAAGGCACATAGCTTGGAGTAGCAGGTTTTGGATAGAAAACCAGGTTATCCAAATGATTACAACTATACCCTTTTGTCCTCAATTTTTCAGCACCTGTCCTTTCTCCTTTCTTAGCTTGTGACCTCCCTTTTTATTTCAGTGAAGCGAACTGAAGCAATCAGAAGAAAATTGTTACAGCTTCCCCATGACAAATCTGTCTAATGCCGACACCTTCTGCACATCTCCCTTTCATAGAGGAGGAAGTGTCCGAGCTCTTATCTAATTTCCCCTCCCTACACACTCTGTAAACAAGATCTCATACCTGTAACCTGCTCAAGAGCTTCAAGCCTGCACTTAGCTCTTTCTCTTCCGAATCATCAGTTAACCTCTTTTTGCTAGATTTTTCCAGTCAGCATAAACACATGGCCTAATCTATTGTAGCTCATCTTTAAAAAGTCCTGCTCCAGATACTGTAAACTTTGTGCACTTTTCTTTATAGCAAACTCCTCAAAAGTGTTGTGTCTATTCTCTGTTTACTTAATCTTCACTGTATATGCTGTCCTCAATCCATTTTTGCCCTCCCTACTTCCTGAAACCACGCTTGTCATGGTTACTGGTGCCTTTAGCTTGCTGATTCCGTTGGTCCCTTGTCAAACCTCATCTCATTTGGCCTTTGAGAATCTTTGGAATGGTTGAGTATTCCTACCTTGTTGACTACCTCCCCACCCCCATATAATTTGAAGACATTCCACACTCCTGTTTTTCCTCCTACATCATAGGTTGCTTCTTCTAAGGTTCTCTTCAGCCTGCCCTCCTCTTTCTTAACCTCTATATTGGATCAGACTAGGGATCAGACCTCATACATCTTTTCTTCTCTTCTTTAGCCTAGGTGATGTTATTCAGTTCCAAGGCTTTAATCCCCATCTGTATTCTGAGAGCTCCTAGTTGTACATACCCTTGGACTTCCTGAGTTCCAGGATGTGTGTATGAATGAATGACAGATATCACGTCTCCCTTTGCACAGAAAAGACACAGCAAGCCAAAATAAGAGTGCCCAAAGGATTCTCACCCTTAGTTCTAATCATCTTGTGCCACCGTCTTCACTTTTCTTCTTTGTGGTTAGAAAGATGTCCTATTTTAGCACTCAAAGTCCACTGACTGTTTTGGTTGCTATGCAGAGTGTATTTTACATATAACTGTCCCTCCCCAAAGAGCCGCTTATAGGTTACATTGGAATGTCACTACTTGTGCCAAGACTTCAAACAATTTTATGACAATTTGAATTAAGAGTAGGAAATGAAAGCCACTCATTGCAAATTGGCTTCTCTGCCTTCCCAGGAGTCAATTTCTACTTTCAAACAGTTAGGAAAATGATGAGTATTACTTTTTTGGTTTTTAACTGTATGAGTGACACTAGAATTTCAGCCTGTGTTTTACTGAGTTTTGTGGTTTAAAGCCTCCAATATTATGAAATGCATGGTTGTTTAAAATGGATAAAATATCTGAAGAATTATTTATCTCCTGGGAAAAGTAGAGCAAATCAGTTAGTATATATCAAAACACAGTATGGCCAGATGTTTGTGGATCATCTACAAGATTGATGGAGCCGCCTCATATCCTTTTATTATGTGGTAAACTTTTACAGGTTGTTTAGATTTGTCCTTTTCAAACTTCGGTGGTGATATCTACAGTGGTTTAATATATTAGTGGTTTACAGGAGTGCTAAAATTCAAGTGTTAAACAGGACACATTGTCCTGGAGTGTCTATTTTAACTGACAGTTGTGAAGGGAAATATTTTGATATTAAAACAGGCATGATCATTTTATTAAGCATACCTTTACTGACGAACAACATTTCAAGGATATTTCACACTTGGGATGAACTACTTAAGACTTTCCTGAGAGCCCCCAGCCCTAGGGTCATGACTTTATTCTTCCCTGGAGTTAGAACAGCATTGGTGAGAAATTTGGACAGCACATTCACTTCTGGGGTGGGGGGCGGTCACATATATAATATCATCTTTCTTTCCAGTAGGCTCTGAGCTCCCCCAAATTAAGGACTGTATGTTACCTTATTTTGTAGTCCCATAAGGAGCACAGTGCTTGGCACGTAGATGAAATTCTAATAAAACTTGTTGAACGGAACTGAAGTAGATAGAACATAGTGTTTAAAAAAATAATTTCTAAAGCAAAAACAGAAAATCTACAAATATAGAAAGGTTGTATTGTTCTCAGGGAAAATGAATTTCTTGATTTTTCACACAGGGCAGTTTTTGGTTGAACCTTAGAGATGGAATTTGGGAATTACTGACTTGGACAGAGGATGACAAGGCAGCTCTGTGGTTACTGTCAGATGGTCATTAGAACATTACTAGAAACTTAAGGTACAGGGATTTGAGGTGTGCATTCACAGACCCAAATATGATGGGCTAATTTCAAATAAATGGGAAGCGGCATCAATAGTAAAATGGACAAATAAGTCATGTTACATTTGCCTTACACAGCAATGAAAGGGAACAAACTACATCTACATAGAGCAGTATAGATGAATCTCACGAATTTCCAGATCCCTCTGTGTGATTCCATTTATATAAAGTCCTGCCCCACCCACAAAGAGGCAAAATTAATGTATGATGTTAAAAATCAGCATATTTGGTATAGTAGTTATCCTTGGCAGGATAACTGGAATGTAACAAAAGCGGATGTTATGCAGAAATGTTCACTTTGTGAAAGTGCATCAATTTATACAATCATGATTTGTGCATATATATATATGCACATCAATTTGTGTGTGTGTGTATATATATATATATATGCAATCAATATATATATATATATATTACATCAACAAAAAGTTGAAACAACTACCTAAAAAATTGTGATCATGAGTTAGAGAACACCTAGGATTGCTAGAATCCATCCAGAAGTACAGAGACAGCATCATAGGGTACACTGACTTGGAGAAGCACAAGGATCTGGGGATAAATGGATGGGGTTATTTCAGCTCACTTACATTCAAGACTACTGAGTTTTATCCTTTTTCATCAAGCTCTAAGCATTCTGGATATCAGGCCAACAATGAGGGTTAGGCTGTTAGAGGGACACATTAATGAGGAGGCTTTAAAAGTAATTTGGAATTTCTAACCCGAGAAAGCAGCAGTGCAGACGTATAGTTTTTACTGATTTTTCCAGTGGATTCAGAAGGAAGGGACACAAGTGTGGAGCTGGCTTTGGGACTTCTTTCTTTGCTGGTCTAAGTTTTCAGGTAGTGGAAGGAATTGCTGGTAGCTCTTGTTGAGAAATCATTTTAATAAACACACAAAAGCCTGATAATAGTTAGAAGGAGTTCAAAATTATTTATACTGGTGCTTTGTTCCAGGTTCTGCCCAAGTAACTCCAGGTAGAAGGTAAATGCTGATCCTTTTACTCCTTTTATTTCTAGCCAAATGAGTTAGCATCAGTTCCTCTGCTTACATGTTAGGTGGCATTCAGAGGGGTGAAAAATGTCCTTTTTATCATTCTTCAACATGGACTCAAATAATCTAGGCTTTTGAGGGCCAATCAGTAAAATCATGGGTTATCAGACAAAGATCACTGTTTACACACAAGCTCACTTGTGTGTGTGTGTGGCCTATGGAGATGCCAGAAGAAGTTGCATTTAAGGGGTAATGAATTTCATCTCAAAAAAGCTTTTTAAAATTAAAAAAAAATTTTTAATTATGGTAAAATACACATATTACCATCTTAACCATTTTTAAGTGTACAGTTCAGTAGTATTAAGTATATTCACACTGTTGTGCAACCAATCTGCAGAACTTTTTCATTTTGTAAAACTGCCACTCTCTACCTGTTAAAAAGAAACCCCCCCACCCGGCCCCAGCCTCTGACAGTCATCATTCTACTTTCTGTTTTTATGAGTTTGTCTGTTCTAAATACCTCATGTAAGTGGAATCATACATTAAAACTTTATTTTAACTTTTCATTCTGAGCCTGGTTTAGACCCAAGTCTATGGGCTAAAATAATTTTACTGACTGCATGATGCTGGTTTACAGGATCATCCTGTAAATTATTATTATCAGATGGTTCATAATAACCACACCTTAGATGTACATATTAGATGTACATATTAACATATTCATATTAACAAGAATATTAACATATTCTTGAATCATTTGCTGACTACATTTTCAATAGGAAAAGGAGGAACAGGACAGTCAAAGGCCCAGCCCAATTAGAGGGCTTGATGGCATCACTGACGTCCATGCCCCTACTCCAGATGAAAGAGGTAGGTAGAGACAGTAGTCCTAGAGTGTGCAGGGTTAAGCATTTATTGAGTTCCTATGATATACTGGCTGCTTTTGCATATAAGTCATCTGATTTTAATCCTCATCTTAATATTATGAAGTTGGTTATTATTGTACCTGTTTCACAAATGGGGAAACTGGAATTAAGAGAGTCGAGTGGTTTATCCAGGCTCCCAAAGCTAATGGCAGAGATGGTACTTGACCTGGTTTCTTCTTACCCTTCTTTATCTTCTGTCATGAAGAGGTAGCTGTAGTAACATATTCATGATGTACATTATCTTTGTATTAGCGATGATCAAACTGAGTTAAGTTGGACTAAGTAATTTTTCCAAAATTACACATTTAGCAAGTGGTGGAAACAGGAGTTGAAATCAGGAGATTGTTAGAAATAAACTGCAAGCCCTTCCCAGGCTTGGGGCTATCTTTACACAAAGGTTTACAAAATTCTTGAAGTTAAAAACATCGGTAGGTGGGAAGTCTGCCTGTGCAGAAATAATACAAGTGTTGTGACATCTGGCCATGCCTTCTTCATAAGAGATGAAGGTCAGAGTGGTCACATCATGGAAGACCTTGAATGACCCACATAAGGATTTGTTCTTAATTTGGTAGACAACCAGGGGCTCTTGAAGAACCTTGATGGAAGGTGATCAGAGCTGTGCTTTTAGAAAAATCAATGCATACATTAGAAGGTGAAGCTACTGAATGTAAGCACTCTCTCTCAACAGTTCTAAAATTGCAATGACTTTATTGCCTCTCTGCACTCCCTTGACCTTTTCCCAATATCAGTTAGGAAACCTAATGTTATTTAACATTTAATACAAGGCATTATTTCTTTTTCCCCATGGGCATTTGAATGATGAGGCTAAGATCCCAAACTTTTGCATATATACAATGAAGACATTTTAATTCTAAGTCAGTAAGTCAGAACAGTCAGTATTTTAGTGACGAAAACTGAAATGTAAAACATTACATGTTTCTTGGGTGACTTTTAAACCAATGGATATTATGACTATGCTGAAATGAAGTATACATACACAAGTGTACATGTGTAGTTATACATATATAGTTATGCATATATATATATATACATATATAGTTATATTTGTATCTAGGATTCTGCACTGTAGGCTAGTTTCTATTTCTCATACTTACCTCATATTCCTCTTAATAACACTAGAGGTCACTCAGACCCTGTCTTTAATTTAGTTTTGCCATTGTTCATCTTCATTTAAGTTCCATCTGAATTCCTGTTGCAGACTTGGGGTTTTCTTTATGAATTATACAGCTTGCCTCTCTTAACCTGCTAATGTTAGTTTTCAGCATTCCCTGTTACGCTGATAGTTTAATTGACAAATTAACTTGTATTAGTTTGCCAGTTACTGACACAAATGAGATTTTTCTTCCTCTCCTCAATGGTTGATGTCAGCTATAGAGAGGCAGGTTGATTGGATGCAGAATGCTTCTAATTTCAGAAAAATCAATGATATAACCATAGTGTTCCAAGGGTGATTCATTTCCTCCCATTCCTTTTAATTTTATTTCCCCCTTCTAACTTCTTCCAGCAGGTATACCGGTGGGCATCTGCTCCTGGGTCTCCATGTAGCTGGTACCTAAATGGCATCTGGGGGTAAATGATATTTCTGGCTACCTGAACCTGTTGTGCCCTCTAAGATATTGGCCATCAAAGGACTTGCCAAAACAGAACATTTTCATACAATTTTTGCAAAGTGCTTGATTGATAAAGTTTTGTTATGAGCATAAGGCTGTTTTCTGATTGTGATAAAAAAGAAGCAGTCTTTGCTTTTTCTTCAATTTCTTCCATGAACAGCTCCTTGGGAATGTGAAGATAACAGCATGGTCAAGAGTAGTGATTCTCAGATTTTAGTGTGAATCATCTGGAGGGATTTTACAAATGCACATTTCTGAGCCCAGTCCTCGCCGTTTCTGATTCAGTAGGTCTGGGTGAGACTCGAGAATGTACATTTCTAACAATTTCCCAGATAATGCTTAAGCTGTTGGTCCTGGGACACCTTTCTAAACCGCTGATCTATAGGATAGAGCACCATATTTGGAGTTGGGAGGCTCAGCTTCTAGTTTTAGTTTTGCCAGAAGTAAATGGACAAGTGATCTAACCTTATGTGGCAGGAATATTTCATACTGCTTTGCTTGTAACTCCATTATGGTCATTTCAAAATAATCACAGTCTACCGTTGTGAGAAGTGTTTTCCTACATCTCTCCTCCTCACTTTCCCCATCTCTCCTGGGTCCAGTCTAATCTAACTACTTGGAGTTCCCTGAAGACAATATGTTCTTCCATAATTCCTTGCTTTTGTATATGCTATATCTTGGAGCCATTTTTTCCCCATTGATTTACTTGTTAACTCCTATACATCCTTCATATACCAGTTTAACAGTCATAACTGTAAAGCTTTACTCATTTGCCCCCAGCTCTAACTTCCCTTGTTAGAGCTGGTAATTCCTTTTAAGGTCTTCTCATATCACCTTGAACATAATACATATCATATCAATATAGTGTTCTTGTTGGTTCATTGGACAGCTGCTTCTCTCAGAGGAGATAGAATCTTACTCATCTTTGTGTCTGTATTACCTAGTGCAGTTCTAGTACAAAACTGGCATTTCATAAATGTTTAGTGCATGATTAAATCTGTCTATGTATCTGTTTTTCCTTCTATATTGTGAGATCCTCTAGATGAATATCTTGATAATTTTTGCTTTTTTGATACATTCCTGTCTTTACACATTATAGTTTTAATGAAGGTTAAATTGCATAAAAAATGAAAAGGTTAGAATGAGAGACCTTATATGACTTTTAGTTAAAGTGTCTCCAGATTCTAAGTGCAAAACTGACTTGGTATTTTTTCATTGTGCATTTATTATAATTGGATCTGATTTTAATAATAGTGTTTAACATTTAGATGGGTTTTTGAGCTAGGGACTTCACAAAACACACAGGGATTTTTGCAATATTCACAATAATCTACAATGTTTTATTGTTATCTGTATTTTACAGAACAAAATACTGAGGTTAACTAAGCAAGGTCATATATTTAGTGATGAATCTGGGATTCATATTTATTAGATTATTATATTAAAAATAATTTTGAGAGAGGAAAAACATTTAATCAATGAATTAGAGTTGTCAAACATGTGTCAACATTTAATATAATGATCAGAAAATGAAAGTAGGATACAGTGAATGTCCTTGTCCCAGAAATAAGATGGAAAGAAGTTGTCCAGAGTTGTACTAAGATGGAATGACTTTGTGAAGCTTTGATAATGTGTCACAGCTTTGTGGCAGGAAAAGCAAGTATACAGATTATATGTCATTGGTCCTGTGGCAGAGCTCATGCTAAGCAGGAAAACTGGCATAATTCCTGTACCGTTGTTAGGCTGTCAAAAACTCAGGCTATAAGGAGGAGTTACTGTTGAGTGAGGCTAGTCTTCCATACTCATCATGTTCTAGGACCCTAATTCTTCAAGGCCAAGAGTTAGAAAAGGGGAGGTTTTGCCCATGGGCTTGTGAAAGCACTTGCTTATTTTGTCTCAGTTCCTGGCACAGTTCTGTGTGCTAACAGCACATCTAGACAGAAAGGAATTTTGTTCCAGTCCCATTCTATGTGGAGGTTGCTTACACGGTCAGTTTAATTTGGGCACCACATTCTTTTTTTTTTTTTTTTAATTTATTTTTAATTTATTTTATTTTTGGCTGTGTTGGGTCTCCGTTGCTGCACGCGGGCTTTCTCTAGTTGTGGCGAGCGGGGGCTACTCTTCGTTGCGATGCGCGGGCTTCTCATTGCGGTGGCTTCTCTTGCTGCGGAGCATGGGCTCTAGGCACGTGGGCTTCAGTAGTTGTGGCATGGGCTCTCAGTAGTTGTGGCTCCCAGGCTCTAGAGTGGAGGCTCAGTAGTTGTGGCACACGGGCTTAGTTGCTCCGTGGCATGTGGGATCTTCCCAGATCAGGGCTCGAACCCGTGTCCCCTGCATTGGCAGGTGGATTCTTTTTTTTTTTTTTTTTTCCCTAAAACACCATTGAGAGTTTATTGTTTCCTTTTAGACTGGTAGCAGAATTGGTGTCATGTTCTGCATGCAATGTTGCCTTTTCATTTTCTTCATTTTTTTTTTTTAAACATCTTTATTGAAGTATAATTGCTTTACAATGGTGTGTTAGTTTCTGCTTTATAACAAAGTGAATCAGTTATACATATACATATGTTCCCATATCTCTTCCCTCTTGCATCTCCCTCCCTCCCACCCTCCCCATCCCACCCCTCTAGGTGGTCACAAAGCACCGAGCTGATCTCCCTGTGCTATGCGGCTGCTTCCCACTAGCTATCTATTTTACATTTGGTAGTGTATATATGTCCATGACACTCTCTCACCCTGTCACATCTCACCCCTCCCCCTCCCCATATCCTGAAGTCCATCCTCTAGTAGGTCTGTGTCTTTATTCCCGTCTTACCACTAGGTTCTTCATGGCCTTTTTTTTTTTTTCCTTAGATTCCATATATATGTGTTAGCATATTGTATTTGTTTTTCTCTTTCTGACTTACTTCACTCTGTATGACAGACTCTAACTCCATCCACCTCATTACAAATACCTCCATTTCATTTCTTTTTATGGCTGAGTAATATTCCAGTGTATATATGTGCCACATCTTCTTTATCCATTCATCTGATGATGGACACTTAGGTTGCTTCCATGTCCTGGCTATTGTAAATAGAGCTGCAATGAACATTTTGGTACATGACTCTTTTTGAACTATGGTTTTCTCAGGGTATATGCCCAGTAGTGGGATTGTTGGATCGTATGGTAGTTCTATTTGTAGTTTTTTAAGGAACCTCCATACTGTTCTCCATAGTGGCTGTATCAATTTACATTCCCACCAACAGTGCAAGAGTGTTCCCTTTCCTCCACACCCTCTCCAGCATTTATTGTTTCTAGATTTTTTGATGATGGCCATTCTGACTGGTGTGAGATGATATCTCATTGTAGTTTTGATTTGCATTTCTCTAATGATTAATGATGTTGAGCATTCTTTCATGTGTCTGTTGGCCATCTGTATATCTTCTTTGGAGAAATGTCTATTTAGGTCTTCTGCCCATTTTTGGATTGGGTTGTTCATTTTTTTGTTATTGAGCTGCATGAGCTGCTTGTAAATCTTGAAGATTAATCCTTTGTCAGTTGCTTCATTTGCAAATATTTTCTCCCATTCTGATGGTTGTCTTTTGGTCTTGTTTATGGTTTCCTTTGCTGTGCGAAAGCTTTTAAGTTTCATTAGGTCCCATTTGTTTATTTGTGTTCTTATTTCCGTTTCTCTAGGAGCTGGGTCAAAAAGAATCTTGCTGTGATGTGTGTCATAGAGTGTTCTGCCTATGTTTTCCTCTAAGAGTTTGATAGTGTCTGGCCTTACACTTAGGTCTTCAATCCATTTTGAGTTTATTTTTGTGCATGGTGTCAGGGAGTGTTCTAATTTCATACTTTTACATGTATCTGTCCAATTTTCCCAGCAACACTTATTGAAGAGGCTGTCTTTTCTCCACTGTATATGCTTGCCTCCTTTATCAAAGATAAGGTGACCATATGTGTGTGGGTTTATCTCTGGGCTTTCTATCCTGTTCCATTGATCTATATTTCTGGTTTTGTGCCAGTACCAAACTGTCTTAATTACTGTAGCTTTGTAATATAGTCTGAAGTCAGGGAGCCTGATTCCCCCAGCTCCATTTTTCGTTCTCAAGATTGCTTTGGCTATTCGGGGTGGCAGGCAGATTCTTAAGCACTGTGCCACCAGGGAAGCCCTGGGCACCACATTCTAATAAATAAAATGTTGACTGCAATTCTCATTAATGATGTTGTTATCATTAGTGACTTGAAGACTCTTTTTAACCAATGAATTATAATTATGATATCTTACTGTGGGTGCAGCCACACCTCCTCCTGCCACTTAAAGCTGACCCTAAGACAAGGAGTTGATATGGGGAATTTATTTTGAAGGTGATCACAGATAACAGAAGTGTGGAAAGTAGAGAGAGAGAGACAAGAAAGGAAGAAAAACAATAAAGTATGTGATAATGAGCTGATTACTGCTTAGAATTGTCCCACTGAAAGACAAAGAAGTTGGGACGTTTATCCATAGACTTTTACCCTCCATAGTGTGAGGACTGCATTGGGGGTAGACTCGCCCACATTTTTGGGTTGCACCTGCATGTGGCTAAGCCATCTTCTCCAGCTTTAGAGAAAGCAGTACAGAGAGGCACCATGGGATATCGGCAAAGATGCATGGAACTGTCTACCATACAAGTGCTGAAATTAGGTGGACTGAGGGAGGGAAATGGTTCATTACAAGTATCTGCTACAGACGACAAGAAGTCTTACCTAAGAATAATGGCCAAAATGATGAAATAAATTGTATATGCTCTACTAATTATTTATATATTTATATATGATTTTTTGCTATGTTTTGAGAGATTATGGTCATGTCAAGTGATATTCAGTTTAAGGTTGGTATTTGTGCCAACCTCTCGTCCTATAAAATTGGCAAAATGCCAATTTCTGGCACATTTTGAAAAAACCATAAAAGAGAACTAAAACCTTAGTTTTAAAGCTTATTAATGAATTAATTTTACTAGAAGGTCAGATCATGGGATGGGAATAGGTGGGTATAAGACTAGAATGACACATTTAATATGATGGCATCCAGAATTTTGGATTTAAAAATCATCTTATTTCTCATCTCAGAAAATTTAAAAAAAACCTAAATAAAAAATATAAAGAAGAAGGAAACTGTATCAACCATAACCTCCCATCTAGAAATAATCATTGTTACTGTATTGGTTTAGTTCTTCCCAGTCAATAAATGCCAGTTCCCTACTGAGTGTCAGGTAAGGAAACTAATATTTATTGAATGCCTGTTATTTGCTGGACATCGAGTTGAACATTCTATGCACCTTCCCTAATCCATTAGCCCTTGCACTGTTTGTTTTTAGGAAGCCACCATCCCAGCTCCAGAGGTCAGCGTACGTGTGTTGGGTACTGCCCAGAGCCTGTCTCCAGTCATTGAGAGAATGCTTTGCCTTCCACAGGCCCCAAGTGAGTGAGTCAGAAAGGTTAAGGGCAGCCTGGGAAACGCTGAGAAGTGTTTTTTCTAATGGAAATGAAAATGGAATAGGGAGAGGCAGAGGAATGGGGGAAGTGTATTAGAGTAAAGCAATGGAAAAGAAATTTCCTTAAATTTATTTTTCTCCCAGCACTATGTCTGTTTTTAGGTCTGCTTGTTCAAATGACTAGGCAGATTTTCCCAATTAAACCATCATTTACAACCCTGCTCATCCTAAACGTGTAAATAAGCTTCCTTTGGGTTTGTCTGACAGGCATTTACTTTGCATCATCATTCGTGTTTTGACAACATTACTGGAGATGAAAGCAATTCTGCCATACTCCCAACTCCTTCGAAATGCCTTTTTCCTCCTTTTATCTTTGATTCATTGGTGTAAATAAATAAAACCTGCCCTACGGTGTCTTGCTTCTCCTCCCCCCTTCCCTCTACAATTCAGGATTTTAATTTGAAAATGGTTATTTTTAGCCTTGTTCTCTACTGTGCCTGTGCTCTGTCCTCACCGTGCTGCTGATTGCTGATAACACAGCTGGCTTGCGGTGGGGGAGGAGGGTGGCGGGTGCAATCTGCAAGCATTACAGATAAGATTGATTGAAAAGTGGGCTGCAGCTGAGAGAGACCCCTCTGAGGCCTAGGAAGCAGGAGCTTCCTAAAGGGTTTGCTTTTGGGTGGAAGTTTTTCAACCACACTTCCATGGGGGCCTGTGGTGGGGAGAGGCAGATATTAAAAACTTGTCCCTTCTTGGGTAGTCTTGGGACTCAGGAGTGGGCTGATTTTAGAAAATTAGGGACTGGGGCTTCCCTGGTGGCGCAGTGGTTAAGAATCTGCCTGCCAATGCAGGGGACACGGGTTCGAGCCCTGGTCTGGGAAGATCCCACATGCCGCGGAGCAACTAGGCCCGTGAGCCACAACTACTGAGCCTGCGCGTCTGGAGCCCGTGCTCCGCAACAAGAGAGGCCACGATAGTGAGAGGCCCGCGCACCGCGATGAAGAGTGGACCCCACTTGCCACAACTAGAGAAAGCCCTCGCACAGAAACAAAGACCCAACACAACCATAAATAAATAAAAAAAAAAAAAAAAAAAAGAATAAAGAGACTTTATAAAATAAAAAAAAAAGAAAATTAGGGACTGTGTGGGCAGAGAAAGGGCTATTTTTCAAACTATGTAGGATAAAAGAGTCAGGAGATATGCCATATCCAGAGGCAGTCCAAAATGAGGTTTTCAGTGAAAGTCTAAGCAGGCTCCCAATCTGATAACCTGTAGGCCACAAGTGCCCTGTAGGTGTGTTTTGCTTGGCTTTCAGTGTTTTTCTTTAAAAATGTATTATTGTTGTCATTCAATTACATGTTTAATATTTAGTTATATATTCAATATTCAATTATATATTCAACATGAAATTGAACATTATATATAATCACATATTCATATATATATATTTATATATATAAACGCTTACTATGTGCCAAGAACTGCTGTAAGCTGTTCAGAAATACCATGTAATTTACTTTTTATAGCAACCCTATTAGTTAGGTTCCAATATTGTCCTTACTTCACAGATGAGGAAACTGAGGCACGGAGAGGTTAGATAACTTGTGCAAGGCCATATACCTTACACGTGATATTAAAACAGTGAGAGATTTTTACATATAAAACTAAAAATCAGTATTTCTGAATATTTGAAACTTCTAGTGACTATTGGGCTCTCAATTCTTAGGGCAACAAATGTCCTTATTAGATAGGATAGGCATGACTACTGTTTATTGGAGTCTTCACATATCCCTATTCACTGTAATTGGTCGACTTTTAAAACTTCTGTTATTTTTCTTACTCCTATAAGTAGTTACGTAAATAACATCTGGGATAGAGTCATAGTTTTCAAATCAGGGAGATGAGGTTTAGCAAAAGGAGGCATTAGAAAATGGCATTGGGGGATGGAGGAAGTCCTGAGAAAATGCTTAGAGTCTACCGGTCCCAAACTGCCTGTTACCTGCCTGGGTAGTGATTACAGTCACGCATCTATTTAGCCATGTGTAATAGACAACTAAAACTGAGCTAAAAACTAAGGACACAGCTCTGAGTAAAAACCAAACAGAACTCTAAGTCTAGAAGGACAGTGCTGGTAATCAATGACCATACAATCATGCAGAACAAAGAGTGGGGGGAGCATTGAAAGTGGTGATGTCTGGGAATCAGCTCTGAGGCGGTGCCTTTTGTTCTAAGAGCACGAGTCGAAGTTAGCCAGGAAGGAATAGGTCATCACTTATGGTTGTGAAGATTATGCCCTGAAAACATACGCTCTTTCCTGAGACAGTGTTAGGAATCAAGAGCAATCCAGTTGCAAAGGCTTGAGAGAGCAGGGCAGGCAGAAGAAATGAATGAAGGACACTCACCAGCTTTGTCTATTAGTTGAAACGTTGGTCTCTGAGTATCAGTTTTCTTCATTTTAAAAGTGGGGATGAAAAAAAGTGCTGACCTCATAGTTTTGTTGCAAGACTTAATTGTGATAATATAGGTAAAGTGCTTGCCGAGAACATGACACATTGCATTGCTCATCAATACGGCTATTATGTCATACTAAGTTTTTGTTCTGTGGTCATTGGTGTTAATAATAATGATGAGGTTAATAGTACTTATATTATTGTGATTAGAAACTCCAGTTGGTGCTGTGGGAAGAGAAAACTTATTGTTTCCATAACTGTACCTCATGAAGATCCACATAACAGAGCCATGGATGAAACAGTGTGCAGTGAAGTGACTCTGAGATGGTGGGGCATTGGGAAGGGGCAAATGAAAAGAAAAAGCAGAGTAAACAGAACAACCAAAGAAATCCACTCTAAAATGCATTCACATTTTCTTCCTGCTATTAAAATATAGTAAAAATATTTCTCCATACCCATGACCTTTGTAATTGATTGGTGAGGTTATAAGAGGTAGAATTCAGGCTCAAATAAGTGAGTGATGGTTTCTTTCTCATATCCAAAGTTAAGCTAGAATCTGAACTTCAAATCCTAATTATAATCTTTTTTTATAGCACTTATGACTCAGATACATAGTATGTTTTTTGTGCAAATAGTCCATCTTGGCATCCGTGTGATGTCCTACAGGAAAACAAAGTGAGAGCCTCCCAGTAGCACAGCCCCACCCTCCTGTCAATACATAATCTGGATCTGTTACTCTTCGTCTCTATTAACATCTGACCTCATTGCTCTCAAAAAAGGTTGAGAACAAACGTCCTTCTCCTGGTTATTTGTTCTCTCACCCTCACTTTCTATCAGTTCTTCCCTCCAGGAGACATAAGAGGGCAATGAGCTAAAAGGAAACAAGCCAAGCCTTGGACACTTAAATTTTGTTCAGAGGCTTTTGTTTTTTGCTCCATCTGAAACTATTGAAAGCTATGGGCTCGATGTTCAAATGTGGGAACTAAGGGGACATTTCTGCCTTTTTCTTTTTCCCTTCTCAGCATTCATTAGTTCTCTTACTAATAACAGCTTCTGGAGACTCCTTTGGGAAATACACCTTCTCCTCTCAGACCATTAGCTGACCCAGCCTCAGGTGCAGGGGTGGGCGAGCAACCAGCCCCGCCAATGTTTCATCCTGGAGCCTCAGGGCTTTCTTCAGGGATGGAGACATACCCTAGTCTGTCCAATCAGAGCTGATATTTGGATGTTTACTGAGGAGATTGGAAGAAATTGTTCTTCTTTGTGCTGGTCTTATAGTTACAAAGATGAAAGACCAGAGCTTCCAGAGGCCACACAAAGAGATCCTGTTTGAGCATGAAACATACACAGAGGAAAGCAGAGCCAAGGCATGGGGAAAGGAAAGAGAGATAGAGAGATAGAGGTAGAGTGGGGAGGGGAGAGGCCAGAGGAAAGGGAAGCAGGGGAGGGGGAGAGAGAGAGAGAGAGAAATCTCTAAAATGAAATCTACTACTAGCCGTTTTAGTTATATGATTTAGTAATTTGCCTGTTTTGCTTAAGCCAGTTTGAGTTGACTCTTCCATAATTTGCAACTCTAAGAGTGATGACTAATAAATGTATGTTCACAGCCATCTGGGTCCCAAGCAAAGCAAAACCTTTGAAATAGGTTTGTCAATTCAGAAAGAGGAGGACAAAGAAAGTCCATCTACAAACATCCAAGTAATGGACTGTGCTCACTTGGAATTGGTTTCTGAGCCATTGGATGTGACAAATGGCATGTATGAATTTAAAGGGATGAAGTAAAAGGTTGTAGATCTTGACAAGGACACTTTGTGGCTGCAAAGCCCTGATATGACAACTGAAGTCACACTTCCTGAGGGTGTATGAAAGATTATCAACTTCAAATTCTGATTCCATCACATTGTGTATCCTACTCTTCTTTTCCTGGATTCTTATATGTTATCCATAAAGGTCGTGGTAATTTGTAGGGGTGAGTTTTTAACATTTATTTATGGCTGGGAAATACAAGCACATGGTTTTATCTTTGGCTTGCAGGAGAAGGAGCAGGATGACTGGTAGAAGAACTTAAGCACTTTATCATTATTACTTCTCTGGAATGCTGTGATTTTAGGTGGTTTCATGCACCACCCTATGAAACTTACATTTACAATGATGTTGCAGGTGGCCAGCAGGAGCTAGATAGTGCAGAGTTTTGTAGACAATTGCAAGGAGCTTGGAGGAAGCCATTCTACATCCTATCATATATTTTAAGACAAGACTTATGCCACCTCTGATTCTTTCCCTTCCCAAGCTAAATAACATCAATTACTCCAAATAATCATCATATGAAGTTATTTCCCCACAATCCTTGAATGCAGGAATCTGTCTTTTTTCAAAGGTGCCTTCCCAGATTTTAGCACACTTCCTAGCACATATTAGGTGCTCAATACATTTTTGGGGTTGGAATTAATTTCCTTATCATATCAGCTTTGTTTATATTTATTCTTGCTCACTCTGATTCTCCTGCTGCAGGATGCTATTTTTTAATTTCAAACTCCACTCAATTCTTCCCCATCTCTCTCCACTTCTCATATAAATGAAGGGGGAGAGAGGAGAGGGAGAGTGAGTTAGTTCTGTTATGAAAAGGGGAACTCCGTCGTGGTGGCCAGAGCCAATTGATTCCTAATTAAATGAAGCATAGAATTGAGCTGGGATGCATTTGTTCTGATTCAAAAGCCATCTTTCCTTCCTGCCTGATGATTGTGTCTCTTTCAGTGTCAGCACAATGTGGGCAGGGAGGAACTGTCTCTGCTCTGTTCCACTCCACACAGGGATAAAGGGAGATGTAAGCACAGAATGCTTTGTGATGAAGCAGGAGCCACTTGTCAGAGCAAGGGGAGAATCGACAATAATAGGAGACTGCCCAAATGGAAAGGATGGGATCACAGGCAGTCGTTCTTTTAGCAGCAGAAACTTTTCACTCCCCAAGAAGCAGGAAAGAAGCCAGCAGCGGTGATTAAGCCAGTGATCAGGATGAAGAGCAGTCTGAGATACAGTCAATGTGCGCAAACGACTCAGCAGGCTCGCCAAGCTGGGGCTGAACCTGTGGCTCTGTGAACCAGCCTGAACACTTCATCACTGGAATCTGCCAAGAACCAGGCTGTAATTTATCTGTGGCAGTGGATGCTGATCATCAGATATCCTGTTTATACCCACTCACTCATTCATGCATTCAACAACTATGGAAGGTGCTCCCTCTCTGTGCCAAACCACTTGCTAGACAGTGGGGGTTCATAGGTGGTTAAGATAGTCTCTTTTACTAGAGGGACTCCTAATTTATTTTATTTTATTTTTGGCTGTACCGCGCAGCTTGTGGGATTTCAGTTCCCTGACCAGGGATCGAACGGGGGCCCTTGGCAGTGAAAGCGTGGAGTTCTGACCACTGTACTGCCAGGGAATTCCTGAGGAGCTCCTAATTTAATGGAGGAGAGTAATAAATGAAATCAGAGTAAACCCTCCATAACTGGTAGCTGTTATTTTCATATTCTGGGGACCCAAGCAAACATTCATTAGTGATTATTTCATATAACAACTCTGGAAGGTAAATTCTATTTTCCGCTCTGTTTTTAGGTAGAAAGCACTATGATCAACATTATCCCAAAATCAGTGGAAAAGCTGAGTTTGGACCCATGTGGTTAAGAAGCAAGCACAAAGTACCATAAGAACATAGGAGTGATTGACTCACCTTTCCTGGGAGCATTCAGAAAAATGTTACCAAATAAGTACTTTCTGATTTGGGTCTTGAAGTATAACTAAGAGTTCACCTGACAAAGACAAAGATTGACAGGAGGTTATTTCAGCATTTGTAACATATAAGTGGAAATGGCCATAGGAAATAACTTTGGATTCTTTTGTGAAGCCCACTTAAGTAATAGTTGTCATTGAACAGGATATTTTGATAATCTGATTTAGATTTAGTTTTATGGCTTTAAGCAATATAGTTTTGGCTTCAGTGTGATGGTCGCATTTTACTGACTTTGAAAAATTGAGGTATAATTGACATTGTATTGTTTTAGGTGTACAACCTTATGATTCAATATTTGTATACTTTGCAAAATGATCATCACAAGTCTAGTTAACATCCCTCACCATACATAGTTACAAATATTTTTTTCTTGTGATGAGAATGTTAAAGATCTACTCTCTTAACAGCTTTCAAATATGCAATACAGTATTATTAACTATAGTCACCATGCTGTGCATTACATCCCCATGTCTTATTTATTTTATAACTGGAAGTTTGTACTTTTTAACCCCCTTCACCCATTTCATCCATTCAGGATGGATTTGTGAAGGGCTATGGAATTAACTCTCAGAATCAAGCACAGAATTTAGAGCAAGATCAGAAAAGCCATAATGGAAGGTGAGCCCATAGTGATTGTCATAAGCAAGATTAGGGTGTAAGCACCTGGCCTTTATCATCCATCTGATATGGGGCACAGGGATGTTTCCATTTGACTTAAAAGGCTTGGGTTTCAGAAGACAGACATGGAGTATGAGGCTTTAATTTCATTGGTCCATATGTTCCTGATGTTGCCTTAGTGTTCATTACCTCACTTCCAGCCAAATGGTCTCACAGGCTCTATTCCTGCTCTCTTCAAATCAGTGGTTTTGCCAGTAACCAGAATTAAAATTCAAAAAAGCAAAAACATTTCTCATGTCACTCCTTTGCTTAAAAATCCTGTAGCCTTCAGGATAAAATCCAAAATCACAAGCAACTCGTATTGTTACTGAACCGAACTTGGGTCTGCTCATCCAGCGTTGCAGCAGAGCCAATCTGCCGGCACCAGATTGTGGTGAAGGAAATACAGCATTTATTGCAGGGCACCAAGCAGGGAGAATGGGCAGCTTATGCTCGAAAGATCCAAACTCCCCAGTGGCTTTCAGGGAGGAGTTTCTAAAGACAGTGTGAGGGAGAAGGTCACAGGGTGTGTGATCAGCTTGTACACAATTCTCTGATTGGTTGATGGTGAGGTAACAGGGTAAGGTTTTGAGGATCTCAGTCATCAACCTTCTGGTTCCAGCTGGTCTGGGATCTGCGTGCTGGTGGGCAGCATACAGTTATCTTCTTCCACCTGGTGTGGGTTTTATAGTATCTTCAAAACAGCTCAAGGATATAGCTTGGAATATTATCTGTAGCCCTTCAGGAGAACTAAAGTTCCTTGACCTTTTTGAATGGCTAAACTATTATTATTTTGTCTTGAATGACTGTTTTCCTTTGTTTTAGCATTTTCTCACTTCTCTGAGTAAATTTGCTCTTTGGAACTTGGGGAAGGCCTAGGAGGCTAAAGCTTTTCTACAAACAAGAGACAGGGGACACTGAGGAGGTCTGTCCCCAAGAAAGCCCTGCAGGGTCCTGCTTGATTTCAGTATAAGGCTCTTGCTTGATTCTTCAGTTTTAATTGTTTTGTAACCTATAGCCTTCTCTGCCCTTCACTCCCAGTGCTCTGCGCCAGTGTCTTTGCATATCTTGGGATATTATTGCTCTCCCACACCTCCCTCATCTAGCCAACTCCTCTTTTCTTATGGGTTTGATATTCAACATCCTCTTTTTAGGAAGGTTTCTCTGGTCCCACTGAAGACTGGGTGAGGGTTGCTCCTCTCTGTGGTTTTACCACATGGCACACAGTGTCAGACATGACTCTGTGTGTCTCTCTTCTGCAGGCTTATGAGATCAGCATCTTCGATCATTTCATATGAAGGCTCTCAATAAATATTTGGTGAATGAATGTGTGAATGACAAGATGAGAACTTCATTAGAAATGTGGAAAAATTTGACCAGATTTCTAGAATGCAGTTTTGGTTGTGTGGTTTACACAACCATATGTTTGGTTTGAGTTGTGTTGGGGTATAGTTTTTACTTTTCAGTCATCTTCCCCAATGGCACTATTGAGTGAAGGGAGTCTTCACTATGAGGACAAGTTAAAATAATAAATTTCTTTTCATATAGAATAGCCCCCATTTAAATTTTTTATTTTGAAATAATTTCAAAATTACAGAAAAGTTTTAAGAAAAATACAAAGAATTTCTGGTATCTTTCACCCAGGTATCCCAAATGTTAACATTTTGTCATATTTGCTTTATTATTCTTTCTATATATGTTATTTTTTCTTCTGTAACATTTGAAAACAGTCACAACTATGATATCTCTTTAACCCTAAATACTTTAGGGTGTATTTTTTACAGTATGGTGATCAAAATCAGGAAATTAATATTGATACAATACTATAATCTGTAGGCTGTATTCAAGTCAAAGTTATTTTATAAAAAGCATTCAGTATTTTAAAAGGGCGTTTGGTTTGTCCTGTGTCCTCATGCCTATCCAAGTGGGACATCTTTGAATCGGGAACTTGGCAGTATGGACTTGAGGCAAGGAGAGATCAGGATTTTCATGTTAGCACACAAGGGACAGCGGTATGTTGAAGTCAGAGTGCTTTCAGGAAATAGGTAAAGATACGTAGATGGAGATGGAGAGAGAAAGAGAATGAGAAATGAGAATAGACTTCGGATATCCATGCATGTGAGCACAGGCACTTATCTCTGTTCCCCTCTGTCCAGCTTCTAAAGTCCCCATTCCCTGGACTCTGAGAAAGATATGCCACATGCTAGACTGTGCTCTTTTTGGTGAATGAGCCAACGTGCTTTTCTAGTAAATGTGGTTTAGACACATACACGCACATAGACAAACCTCCTAGCTGACCTTTAAAAGACTGTTCTCTTTTAGAAACTAAGCAAGGCTTTGCTTTCTCCTGTTATACCAGTTTGCCTTTTCAAATAATTCGCCCTTCCATACTTCCTTCTATTTTACTCCTCACGCCCCTAATAGATGACTAAATATGAATAAACATACCAGTCCTTCCAAACACAAACTGATACTCTTTTCACAGTATATGTATACGTATAAAAAAGCAGATTGAAAACACCTAATGAATTGAATCTATTTCTTCCCACCAGTGTTTAGGAATGGCTGAAATTTACCTATCCAGGGCCACCATGTCAGGGGCTGCTGGGACGTGGTGGTTCTTCATCTCCTTTTCCATTGCAGTGATCATGCCATCTGGCTCTTGTCCCTTGTTCTTATCAGACACACCACTACAGACCACCTGGATACGGGAAGCAGGCAGCACTGTCTGGTTAGACTCAGACATCCCTGGGAGTTGCACCCACCCATCCTTTGCTATAAATTGAAGCTTCTTCTCTTGGCATGATTAGCCCTAGACCTGGAATACGAGAACAGCACATTGAGAAATATGGGAAAGAAGGCCAAATTTGTGTCTTTGTCCAGAGAGTAATCATTTGTCTATGCGTTCTGCAATTATCACAATTCTCAGCTATGTGGTCTTGATCTGTTTAGGAACAGAGCACACTTGGTTACAATCTACATCTCAATGTAAATCTAGCTTCTCAAAAACTATGCGGATTTGGCAGCCAAAGTAGTAATTGAGTCAGAATTAACGTTTTGCTGTTTGATAAATATATTCTCTGGCTCCATGATTACATCTCTGGTTCAGGGGCTATTATTGCTTGGCACTAATTTAATCAGATAATTTTTTGGCTTGAAAAGATCCTAAAGATGGCATACTCCAGTCTCTTCTTGATCTTCCCATGAATATACCTCAGTTTACTCATTTGTGCACCAACCCCGCCCCCAGCAGTTGCCAGATTTCACATGGCAGAGAGAGTGTGGCTCTTGCTCCTGAACCTCTGGAGGAATTTGGTATTCAGTGGGAGGTGTCCACATTATCCTGCTAATAGGAATGATTATTTTCCATGACCTTCAAAACAGATTCTAAATAGAAGATGTCCTTCTGTGAGTTAGGGGCAGAGAGTGTGTACCAAGACAGAGAGTGGAAATGGCTTGGGAAGTGGACCCAGAGCCCTGATCCTGAGTAGTTCTCTACTTAGTTTGACTGTGGGGTCATTGCTTGAATGACCTAGAGATGCTGAAATTCTTTATTCTGGGACTCAGACCACAGGGAGAGTTTTTATTGTAACTCTTCTGGTAATGAAAATGAAATATGAAGAGCTCTTCATTACAGGCCTTAGGGAAATACGCAAATATGTTACAACTTTCTAAAATATGTCCTGATTAAATATCCCACTTCTCCACCTCCATAATCGGGAGATAATAGACCAGTTGATTGCGCTAAATGGATTCCAGCAAGCCTTACTGTCTTGTTCCATCAGGAGGGAATACTGATTTCTCCACTGTGTCATCTTCATCTGCAAAGGATAACTTATTCCCACTATTCGGTGTAAATTTCTTTAAAAAAAGAAGAAAAAAACCTAATACTCAAAGCTCTATTTCTGTTTTATGTATGAATATTTTAGATACAGATATAGATATATATAGATATATATAGATATATATAGATATAGCTGTAGATATGCATAGACCCAATGTTGAAAGTGTTTTTCTGTTTAGGGAGATCAAGGAATTTTTTTTTCCCATCCTTTATAATGCATTTCTTTTTTTCTTTTGCTTGTGGTTTATTTTTATTTTATTTTATTTAAATTTAATTTTTATTTTATATTAGAGTATAGTTGATTTACAGTGTTGTGCTAGTTTCATGTATACAGCAAAGTGATTCAGTTATACATATATCCATTCTTTTTTCAGATTCTATTCCCATGTAAGTTATTACAGAATATTGAGTAGAGTTCTTTGTGCTATACAGTAGGTCCTTATTGATTACCTATTTTATATATAGTAGTGTCTATATGTTAATCCCAAACTCCTAATTTACGTTGTGTTTTCTTTTAAACTCCCAGAAGCCTCCTATAACCAAATACCTGGGTAAAAGAGTTCAGTTAAATTAGACAAATAAGGATGCCAAACACTGTGCTGAGATCTGGGTATATAAGGATGAACGAGTTATAGATGCTTAGTGTCAAGTAGTAAGACTATTATTTTTGTGTGTGTGTAAGTCTTGTTTCATGCAATAAGAGTAAAAGTATCGATGAGGTTTTGGAGATAGAAAAATTACCTTTATTTGGAACAAGCAAGGAAAGGTCTCCCAGAATAATCTGGATGGTGTTTTGGGGGATCATCACACAGCGTTTTGAAGTTTACCATCCAGCAGTAGTGAAGGTGGTCATTCCAGATAGTGGGAACAGCATGTGCAAAGGAAGGAAAGCTTTTTCAAAAGATTGCATGATGTGTAAGGGCAAGAGAAGCACATTAGGATTGCTGGCGTATAAAGGAGTGGGACAGCAGGGGGGGCAAAAAGATCGATATGGCTCAGATCATTTAAATTCATGATGACTGGTCAAGGAACTTGACCTTTAGTTTATCTTTTAAGAAATGGGGAATGAATGAAGGGGAGCTAGAAAAAAAGGCACCTAGTTACTTGCAAGACCTTAGTTTCACTCCTGTCCAGAGCTTTGCTACTTAGCCACAGGAATACGGGTGATCATACCTCAGAAGATATCTGCCAGCATTCATTAAGACCAAAGCTTAATCTCAACTGACAACATCAGTGTCAAAATCAGAGCTTGGAGCTGGCAGTATTTCAGCAGAAGAGTCTTTGGAGCTCCCATGAACTGGTTCAATAAACAATCTTGCTGTGAAACACAGAGCTTGGTATTTAGAAGGGTTTTAGCTGGCACATCCACAAAGTCGCAGCGTCCTGTCCACTGACTAATTCCACTGTGAAATGTTGAAATACAGCTCTTAGCTCCAAGAAAGCATGCAGTCCTCCATTTGCATGCAAATCGCTGCCATTCATGTGTGAACTACAGCAGGTAACAGCTCTGCCAGATGGAATAATTTGGGGTAGGGCCATCCTCCTTGCTAAAGGCCACAGGTATCCACACATACTGCAGTGTACCTCGTTCCTATTTTCCACATCACCCCCTGGGGAATAATCATCTTAATAATGGGCATCAAGGAAAGGAAACTCCCTTTCACCCTGTCATCATCTAGTAAACAAAATGGTACTAATTAGTGTAATACTGAGCTAATGCAGTATTTGATGCAATTAGAAAATTGAGTCATAGATATTGAGAGAGATAACAGGGGACATGGTAGATTGATAGATAAGGAAAACTCTCTTGGATTTTGAAAGGGTACAGAGTGCAGTTTTCAAAGGAAAACCGTTGTGGTCGCAACCCCTGAAGTTATTAGGGGTGTGTGTCTCTGAGATCAGAGTGCTTGGGTTTTAATCACAGCTCTACCTCTTACTAGTCAGGAGACTCTGAGTAAGTGACTTAAACTTCCTAAGTGTCAACTTGCTCATCTGTAAAGTGAAGATAATAGTAGATGATTAATTTTATTTATTTATTTATTTGGCTGCCCCGCGTTCCCGACCAGGGATTGAACCCACACCCCCTGCCGTGGGAGTGTGGAGTCTTTACCACTGGACTACCAGGGAAGTCCTGTAGGTGATTAATTTTAATCCTCTCATGATCATATGAAGTAGATCTGATTTAAGTAGTTTAACAAATTTCCTTATATATAGTAAAGCTTAATAATAATAATTATTATTACTATTAATAAAATAACATAGAAGCCGGTTGAATTATATGTATTTATCCATGTAGTTGCTAATGCTGTGCTGTGAACACTGATTCACAGATCTGACTTCCCCAATAAACAGGAAGCTCCTAAGGACAGAAACCATGTCTTCTCTCCTTATTGTCAGCAGTTTGCTCAGCAGCCTAACACTTAGCAGGTGTTCAACAAATAACTGTTAAATGCACAGGTTTTTTTTTTGTTTTTTTTTAATCTTTAGTAGTATTTGTTGTGTTGTATTCTTTTTCTCCACCTTCTTCATATCTTCTCTTGTGTCATCATCATCATCATCACCATCACCTTTTATCCTGTCTATTTCCAATGACAAAGAAATAAAATGTGTCCCAGCAGGATTCATGCAGATGACATGAAAGCAATATCGCAGATATTCAAATGTCCTGTAGGGACACCTACCAGCTTGTAGATCTTTGATATTTTTCATTTGAATCTCCAGACCTACTTTTTACCCTTTCCCAACTCTGTGGAGTAATCCTCCGGACTTCTTTAATCAGTTTGCTTATTTTCTAGCTTCCTGTTGCATTAAGCCAATGAGGACCTAGGAGGGTAAGAGGAGAGTGAGGGCAGATTTTTCTGTACTGGGTTTAGCTGTTGCCTTTGTTCTTTTCTCTGTCGCATGTTCTTGTCTGCATGCACATATTTTAGGGCATGACATGTTCTAGGAAGTGTGGGCAATACAGTATGGCTGGCCTGTAGTGTGTATTATTGGGGAAGTGACTGAAAGAGGTTGGAATGGGAGATTAGCTTTGCAGAAGCTTGAATTTATATTAAGGAGTTAGGACTAGACTAGGTCAGTGTTTTTCAGCCTCTCTTTTTTTTCTTTCATTGAAACTCTTTATTGAAAAATTCTTATTCAAAAGACAAATGTGTAACAAAGAAAAAGAGGTTCACTTTCAATGGAAGCCAGGGAGATGGCCGGGAGTCCTGCCTACTTTTCCTACTCCACCAGTTGCCTCTTTTTCAAAGGCAGCTGCACATCTACAAACTCCCTAGGATTTCAAAAAGCACAGTCTGAAAACCTGCTCAAAGTTAATAGGAAATCAACAGATCTATGTTTAAGGAAGAGCACTACCAGCTCTATGGGGAGAGGAAGACCAAATAGTCTATTGCTGTCATGGAAGGGAGAGGTGATGAGGGCTCAAATTAAAGCTGTGATGGTGAAAGTGAGGAATAGGGACAGAGGCACAGCCAGGTCCGAGGTAGAGTCAGTATGACGTTGCAATTTCTTAAACAGAGGGAGTGAGGGAAATGGGAGTATCAAGATTGTCTGGGGTGTTCTAGTCAGCTTAGATTGATTAGGAAATTCTGGGCAACCCCAGGAAACAAACATGAGAGAACTATATTCCCCTTGTTCCAGAGCATGGGGCCGTCATGCTGAAAATATAGAGGGCAATCCTCAAGAAAGAAGAAAGGCTCTCAGAAAGAGAAAGGGATGATGAATGAGTGTCTAGAATAGAACACAGTCCCATTATTCCATTAACCAAACATAAACTCCCCAAAATAAGGACTCACGATGATGAGCTCTAAAATCTTCACGGTTTGGAAAGGGTATAGAGGACCCTCCATAATATTGTAGACTTGCGTTGGGTGTGAGATGATTGTGGGGAAGGACAGGCAAAATTTGAAACATGAAAGAGGTCAATTAAGAATGCATGAAAAAGATATGAGTTCCCCAAACTGATACCCAGATTCTGGAACTTACCAAAGCCCATATACATCATCTGAAAATGATTCAGGAATTAATGGATAGTAGATACTTAAAGAGACTTAGTAAAGGAACAAAACATATCTAGTGTCACCATCATCCACTCTTCTGAACACACCAAACATACGTGTGTTGCGTGTATTACTTGACATCACAGGCAGCTAACTTATACACTCCTCCTTCCAAATGTCTCTGCAACCTGTTCCCTCAACTAATGGGCGTTCCTCTCATCTAATATGTCAGGTAAAATCTATTGGCTCTACCTTCCAAATGTCTTCTGAGTCTATAGGCTTGTTTCTATCCCTCCTGTTACCATTGTCATTGTCTTTCACTGGTTTAGTAAAATGGCTTCCTTATTTCCACTCTTGTGTTTTTACCTCCACCCTGCACCCAACAAAATCCATTTGTCAAAGAGCACCCAGAGTGAGCTTTTAGAAATGCAAATCGGATCCTGTTACTCCCCTTCTCAACACCTTCATTGCTTTCCCATACCTTTCCCGAGCCTTCAAGGCTCCTTACAGTTTGGCCCCTGCCTAGTTTTAAACCTTAACTCCTATCATGTTTGCCACCTCCACCCAAGAATACCTCCAAGTCCCTGGTTACTCCATCCTGACTACATTGCCTTTCCTGTTGCTCCTGAAATATACAGGAGCAAGGCCTTTGGGTTTACTTTTTCCTCTGTCTGGAATGTGATTTTCCTAAATTGAGCTTCGTCCCTCACTTTTTTTCAGGTCTTTTCTCAAATGTATATGCTAAGAGGCTTTCTTTGACCACCTAACTAATAGTCTTGTCCCCTGTTCCCATTCCCAAGTCACCCCTTAATCCTTTCATGTTTCTTCATATACTTTTGTACCCTAGAAGTTGTATTTTATTTGCCATCATGTATCTCTTCAAAATATAAGTCTTTGAGGCTGGGAACATTAGTTTTTATTGGCCATTGTTAAATCACCAAGACCTCATACAGTGCCTGGCATATGGTTGACAGTATATGTTTTTTTGATGGTACTTCTTTCTTTTTTTAAATTGAACTATAGTTGACATACAATATTTTAAAAAATTTTATTGAAGTATAGTTAATTTACAATGTTGTTTTAATTTCTGCTGTACAGCAAAGTGATTCAGTTATACATGTATATATATATACATTCTTTTTTTAATATTCTTTTCCATTATGGTTTATCACAGGATATTGGATATAGTTCCCTGTGCTATACAGTAGGACCTTGTTGTTTATCCATCCTATGTATAATAGTTTGCATCTGCTAATCCCAAACTCCCAATCCATCCCTGACCCTCTCCCACCTCTCTTGGCAACCACAAGTCTGTTCTCTATGTCTGTGAGTCTGTTTCATAGATATGTTCATTTGTGTGGGACATACAATATTATATTTGTTTCAGGCATACAACATAGTGATTTGATATTTATATACAGTATGAATTGATCACCATGATATCTACTAACCATCTGTTACTGTAAACAGTTATTGCAATATTATTGACTGTTCCTTATGCTGTACATTATTTTCTCATGACTTATTTATTTTATAACTGGAAAGTTGTACTTCCTTTTTTTAAAATTAATTTTTATTGCAGTGTAGTTGCTTTACAATGCTGTGTTAGCTTGGAAGGTTGTAGTTCTTAATCCCCTTCACCTATTTCACCCAATGTCACACCCTCCTCCCCTCTGGCGACCAACAGATTGTTCTCTGTGTCTATAACTGTTTAGTTTTGTTTATTCATTTGTTTAGTTTTGTTTATTCATTTGTTTTGTTTTTTGGATTCTACATGTAAGTGAAATCATACAGTATTTATCTTTCTCTATCTGAGTTATTTCACTTAGCATAATACCCTCTAGGTCCAACCACCTTGTAGCAATTGGCAAGATTTCGTTATTTTTTATGGCTGAGTAATATTCCATTATACATACACACACACACACACACACACACACAAACACAGACACACACACACATGCACATATATATATATATATCTATATATCTATATATATCTCATCTTTAGTCACCTATTGGACACTTAGGTTGCTTCTATATCTTGGCTATTGTAAATAATGCTTACTGAACATAGGGGTGCATGTATCTTTTAGAATTAGTGGGGTTTTTTTGATGGTATCTTGATGTATTAATCAGATGTCTGCCTTCCCCCTTACGTGTTTTTTCTCCTGGCTCTTGCTTGAGTATCTGCTGGTTATCTAACCTGCACCAGACCAAAGCCTGCCTTAGACTCAAGTAATAAGATTTTTCCAGTGCAAAGGAGAACTTCACACTTGTCCAGAAGTTAGAGCATCTGAATAGAATAATTTATTTTGCAGAACATTGTGAAATCTGGATAAATCAGTTGTGAAATAATGGCGTGAAAAATCAGATATCATCATATATACAGCAGTATACCAAAGTGTTTAAGGATAATTTCTAGGAGGAAAGGAACTTTAAATCTGTAAACATTCTGTTCAGTGACAGACTTATTAGGGATTTTTGCTGAGAATTTGAAGAAAAGGGTCAATTATTCTACTACTGTTTTAGAATCTCTTGGATAATTTTGAATCATGGTGGTATGAGAATTATTATCAAAGGCATTAGAGTTCAAAAGAAGTTAGGAGGGGTTTTTCCCTTGTTAAACATTTTTTAACATTCCTTTTGTTTGTTTGTTTTTTGTTAGTTTCTGCTTTATAACAAAGTGAATCAGCTATACATATACATGTATCCCCATATCTCCTCCCTCTTGCATCTAACATTCCTTTTTAATATTCTTTTCCATTATGGCTTATCCCAGGAGATTGGATACAGTTCCCTGTGCTATACAGTAGGAGCTTGTTGTTTATCCATTCTAAATGTAATACTTTGCATCTACCAACCCCAAACTCCCAGTCCCTTGATAAACTTTTTGAACCATTATACAGTTAATTTAAAGTACTTTAAGAAATGGTTCACTTACTATTCTCCTTGTATGAATATTCTGCTACTGTCTGACAGAAGTATCAAGGAAAATTTTTTTTCCTGATCTAAGGCTTAAGCTTTCTTTTTCTTAATCTCATCCCATTACTCTTACTTACATCTCCTTGTTCATATTAAATATTCATTCTCCATTTTCAGCCTTGCACGCCTCAGCTGTGTTTCTGGAACTAGTGAATTGGATTAAATTCTTCTGTCTCTCTCTTGGTTTTGCTCCTTCCTTTCCTCTTACTCTTCTTGGCACTTTCTCCAGTTTAATTCCATATTTTGGGAGTTAAAGTGCTCAGGTCTGAGTCCAGCAACTCATTTCAAGGAATGTATCAAAGACTGCTTTATATCATGTTTGCTGGACTATCGGTCATGCCAGGCATTGAGCTTGTTGCTTTTTTGCATATTCCCTCATTTTAACCAGGCAGCAGTCCTGTGAGGTGGTTATCATCATTCTCATTTTACAGATGAAAAATTGAGATGGAAGACCTGGGTTTGAATTTCAGATCTGTCTTACTGAATCCAAATCCAAGGTTCTTTCTGCTCTACCATACAGCAGTAAGCCAGAGTTCTTTTGGGCAGCCTTTTCACATTATAAGCTAAGATCTAATTGACTTTTCACTTTAGTTTTCATTCAGCTTTATTGAGATATATAATTGAGATATCACGTATAAGTTTAAGGTGTACAATGTTGATTTGATACACATATGTATTTCAAAATGATTACCTCCGTTGTGTTAGCTAACACCTCCATCATATCACATAATTACCATTTCTTTTCTTGTGGTGAGAACATTTAAGATTTACTCTCTTAGCAACTTTCAAGTATGTAATGCAGTATTATTAACTTTAATCACTATGCTCTACATTAGATCCCCAGAACTTATTTATCTTATAGCTGGAAATTTGTAATCTTGACTAATAACTCCCTTTTTCCTCCAGTCCCTGGTAACTGCCATTCTAGTCTCTGTCTCAATGAATTCAGCTTTTTTAGATTCCACATATAAGTGATATCATAAGGTATTTCTCTTTCTCTGTCTGACTTATTTCATTTAGCATTATGTGCCCAAGCTCCAACCATGTTGTTGCAAATGGCAGGATGTCCTTTCTCATGGCTGAATAATATTGCATTGTATATATATGTATACGACATCTTTTTTTTTATTTTATTTATTTATTTATGGCTGTGTTGGGTCTTCGTTTCTGTGTGAGGGCTTTCTCCAGTTGCGGCAAGCAGGGGCCACTCTTCATCGCGGTGCGCGGGCCTCTCACCATCGCGGCCTCTCTTGTTGCGGAGCACAGGCTCCAGATGCACAGGCTCAGTAATTGTAGCTCACGGGCCTAGTTGCTCCGCGACATGTGGGATCTTCCCAGACCAGGGCTCGAACCCGTGTCCTCTGCATTGGCAGGCAGATTCTCAACCACTGTGCCACCAGGGAAGCCCACGACATCTTTTTTATCCATTCATACAACTCAATAACAAATATATATATATATATATATATATATATATAAGCAATCCAATTAAAAAGTGGGCAGAGGAACTGAATAGACATTTTTACAAAAAAGTCGTATGAATGGCCAACAGGTACATAAAAAAGATATTCAACGTCACTAATTGTCGGGGAAATGCAAATCAAAACCACAATGAGATATCACCTCATTGAGATCAAGAAGACAAGAGATAACAAGTGTTGGTGAGGATGTGGAGAAAAGGGAATCCTTGTGCACAGTTGGTGGGAGTGTAAACTTGTGCAGCCAGGATGGAAAACAGTACGGAAGTTCCTAAAAAAAATGAAGAACTACCATATGATCCAGCAATCCCACTTCTGGGTATATATCCAAAGGAAATGAAAACAGGATCTCAAAGGGCCATCTGCACTCCCGTGTTCGTTGCAGCATTATTTACAATAGCCAAGATATGGAAACAGCGAAGTGTCCATCAGTGGATGACTTTTTACTTTAACTCCTGGGTTTCTTTTAGAAATAATGCTTTAGAAGGCTTTTAGTTGATGACATCATAAAAATTAGTAACATTTCCTCTATCAACTTTCCCCCACCTCCATTCCTGTTCTCAACTCTTAAATTTCCATGGTATGTTTTAGGTTGTTCGTTTGTGTCTATATATCTAACCTCTTTGGGTTTCTTTTGATAAGTTAGCCATCTTTCTTTTATTTTATTTATTTATTTTTTTATTTTTTTAAACATCTTTATTGAAGTATAATTGCTTTACAATGGTGTGTTAGTTTCTGCTTTATAACAAAGTGAATCAGTTATACACATACATATGTTCCCATATCTCTTCCCTCTTGCATCTCCCTCCCTCCCACCCTCCCTATCCCACCCCTCTAGGTGGTCACAAATCACCGAGCTGATCTCCCTGTGCTATGCGGCTGCTTCCCACTAGCTATCTATTTTACATTTGGTAGTGTATATATGTCCATGACACCCTCTCACCCTGTCACATCGCACCCCTCCCACTCCCCATATCCTCAAGTCCATTCTCTAGTAGGTCTGTGTCTTTATTCCCGTCTTGCCACTAGGTTCTTCATGACCTTTTTTTTTTTTTCCTTAGATTCCATATATATGTGTTAGCATACTGTATTTGTTTTTCTCTTTCTGACTTACTTCACTCTGTATGACAGACTTTAACTCCATCCACCTCATTACAAGTACCTCCATTTCATTTCTTTTTATGGCTGAGTAATATTCCATTGTATATATGTGCCACATCTTCTTTATCCATTCATCCGATGATGGACACTTAGGTTGCTTCCATGTCCTGGCTATTGTAAATAGAGCTGCAGTGAACATTTTGGTACATGACTCTTTTTGAATTTTGGTTTTCTCAGGGTATATGCCCAGTAATGGGATTGCTGGGTCGTATGGTAGTTCTATTTTTAGTTTTTTAAGGAACCTCCATACCGTTCTCCATAGTGGCTGTATCAATTTACATTCCCACCAACAGTGCAAGAGTGTTCCCTTTTCTCCACACCCTCTCCAGCATTTATTGTTTGTAGATTTTTTGATGATGGCCATTCTGACCGGTGTGAGATGATACCTCATTGTAGTTTTGATTTGCATTTCTCTAATGATTAATGATGTTGAGCATTCTTTCATGTGTCTGTTGGCCATCTGTATATCTTCTTTGGAGAAATGTCTATTTAGGTCTTCTGCCCATTTTTGGATTGGGTTGTTTGTTTTCTTGTTATTGAGCTGCATGAAAGTTAGCAGTCTTTATCAGTGTTTATGCTGAAAAAAGTCTTATGCTCAGCATTGTGTAATAAAAAATGTACAGGCTTTGGAGTCAGCAGTCAAGTTCAAATCTCTGCTCTACTGCTTCCTATTGTAGGATTTTGGACAAATAATAACTCCTCCATGTCTATACAAACCTTGGAATAATGTCACAGTGTAATAAAATTTATAAAAATAACAAAAACTTACAAATAGTAAATCCTATCTTACTATCTTTCAGAATTTTCATGAGGAGTAGAATTGATGAAATGTAATAAATACTCAACAAAAAAGTAGCCATTATTGAATTGAAATTTTTTCCTTCATTTGAAGATTCTTCTGGACCTACTCATGTATTCATATAATTGTGTTCCATAAATTAATTTAAGAGTAGTCAAAAGTACAATAAGAAAAAAATAAGAAAGTCTAATATGAAAAAGTGATCAACCTCACTAGGAATTAATGAATTTAAAATTTTAAAAATGAGATACTATTTCATACTCACCAGAGATACAAAAATTTCATTGGTCAGGACTCATTATCAAATTGGCAAAGATGTATGGAATAAAAAATGCAGACACTGTTTATGGGAATGTAAAGAATCATCACTTTTCTAGGTGTTTTAAACTGTTCTCCAAAGTTGAATATCAGTATGACCTTATGAACTTTCTTTTTTTTTAAACATGTTTATTGGAGTGTAATTGCTTTACAATGTTGTGTTAGTTTCTGCTGTATAACAAAGTGAATCAACTATATGAAGTTTCAGTACTTCTAGGGAATCTCAGATATGTGTAAAGAGAAGTTTATTATACAAGGATGTTCACTGCAATACTGGTTATAACTGTAAAGAAGTAGAAGTAAATAACTTATTGGAATGGATAAATGGATGTATATATCTATAACATATTCATTACTGGAATTCTATTAGTTAGGAGTTAATAAGGCTGCATGTGGTAGAGAACCAACTACTGTACTTTAACCAAAAAGGGATTTTACTTTTCCCACTTAATATGAAGTCCAGAGGCAGGACTACTTGTAGCTGCTATGGTAGCTCCACAAGGCCATCAAGAGTACAAGCTTCTACTTGGTATGATAATCTCTAGGTCCATCCATGTTGCTGCAAATGGCATTATCTCATTCTTTTTTATGGCTGAGTAATATTCCATTGGATATATGTACCACATCTCCTTTATCCATTCCTCTGTCGATGGACATTTATGTTGCTTCCATCTCCTGGATATTATAAATAGTGCTGCAATGAACACTGGGGTGCATGTATCTTTTCAAATTATGGTTTTGTCTAGATATATGCCCAGGAGTGGGATTGCTGTATCATATAGTAGTTCTATTTTTAGTTTTTTAAGGAACCTCCATACTGTCCTTCATAATGGTTGTACCAATTTACATTTCCACCAAGAGTGTAGGAGGGTTCCCTTTTCTCCACACCCTCTCCAGCATTTATTGTTTGTAGACTTTCTGATGAAGGCCCTTCTGACCAGTGTAAGGTGATACCTCATTGTAGTTTTGATTTGCATTTCTCTAATAATTAGCGATTTCAAGCATCTTTTCATGTGCCTTTTGGCTATCTGTACATCTTCTTTGGAGAATGTCTATTTAGATCTTCTGCCTATTTTTTGATTGAGTTGTTTGTTTGTTTTTTGATATTGAACTGCATGAGCTGTCTGTATATTTTGGAGATTAATCCCTTGTCCATTGCTTCATTTGCAAATATTTTCTCCCGTTCTGTGGGTTGTCTTTTCATTTTGTTATGGTTTCCTTTGCTATGCAAAAGCTTTTAAGTTTAATTAGAGCCCATTTGTTTATTTTTGTTTTTATTTTCATTACCCTAGGAGGTGGATCCAAAAAGATATTGCTCTGATTTATGTCAAGGAGTGTTCTGCCTGTGTTTTCCTCTAAGAGTTTTATAGTGTCTGACCTTACATTTAGGTCTTTAATCCACTTTGAGTTTATTTTTGTGTATGGTGTTAGAGAGTGTTCTAATTTCATTCTTTCACATGTAGCTGTCCAGTTTCCCCAGCACCACTTATTGAAGAGACTGTCTTATCTCCATTTTATGTTCTTGCCTCCTTTGTCATAGATTAGTTGACCATAGGTGCTTGGGTTTATTTCTGGGCTTTCTACCCTGTTCTATTGATCTATATTTCTGTTTTTGTGCCAAAACCTGGAGATCATCATACTAAGTGAAGTAAGTCAGACAGAGAAATACAAATATCATATGATATCATTTGTATGTGGAATCTAAAAAGATGATACAATGAACTTATTTACAAAACAGAAACAGATTCACAGACTTCGAAAACAAAGTTATGGTTACCAAAGGGGAAAGGTCGGGGGGGGGAGGGATAAATTAGGAATTTGGGATTAACATATACACACTACTATATATAAAATAGATAATCAACAAGGACCTACTGTATGGCACAGGGAACTCTACTCAGTACTCTGTAATAACCTGTATGGGAAAAGAATCTGATAAAGAATGGATATATGTATGTGAATAATTGAACCACTTTGCTGTATACCTGAAACTAACACAGCATTGTAAATCAACTATACCCCAATATAAAATAAAAATTAAATTAAAAAAAAAGAGTCCAAGCTTCTGTACATCCTACTCTGCCATACCTAGCATGTAGCTCTTTTTCTTATAGTTACAAAATGGCTGCACTGCCACCATGAATCACATCCTCATCCTAGGTAAGAGAAAAGTAAAAAGAAAGAAACAAGGAGGAGAAGGCAGTTGAGGCATCAGCTTTTCCAGAGCAATCCCAAGAAGACTTTGCTCAATGGCATTAGCTAGAAACTTAGCTGCAAGAAGCCTGGAAAATATTGTCTAATTTTTCAGGCACATGACTACATTGAAAAAAAAATTATGTTTCTCTTAGAAAGAAAAAAGGTGAGGCATGGTATTGGGTAGGCAACTGGCCGTGTCTGCCCCTTCTGTTTAGAAGCTGAAAAAAAAAAAAAGAACTTTATTCAGATTTATCAGTATCAATCTAGATAAATCTCAGAAGCCCAATTTGAGTAAAAATCTAAGGAACAGAACAACATCCATGGAATGATACAGTTCATGTGATTTTAAAAAAGCCACACACAAAATTATACTATCTGTTGTTTATGGATAGGTAGATATGTATTAAAAATGAAGAAACGTGTCTGGGAAAGCCATACAACTTGGGAGAATAAAGAGGGGAATAAATCAGGGCTGGCTACAAAGGAGGTTTCAATTGTTTCTTTAGTATATGATTTCTAAGTGAAAGTTCTAAAATTAGATAAAGGAAATGTGAACATATTTATGGAATTATATATTTAAGAGTTTACTTCTCAGTTAGCTGAATTGAGTCTCATCTTCCAGGTGCCTAGCTGCAATGATTTTCTGTTTTTGGAATCTTTTCTGTTCCAAACTTCTTAGATATGAAAGAATTGACCCTGAGGTGACAATTAATTAAATTGATATAATCATTTTCTGAGAATGAACTCTGTCATTTAAAACCCATAATAAATATTTTGAAGAGAAAAATAATAAGAAAACATAAATAGGGATTTGCTTTTGGCAATCTATTAAAATATTTAATTTTGCATAAGAATGAAATAGTTCCTTATGTTATCCAGTGCCCTATGCACTCTGAAATTCTTAGGGAGGAAATTACAAAGATGAAAACTAAATGGCATTTGATACAAGAATACAATTGGATCTTTTTTCAGTAATATATGTTGTATTGTAAAACTGTTATGAAAATACATTGTTACATAGAATGGTCTGTAAAATTCTTTTCCAATTCCTAAACCAAGTTTAAAGCTTAAAATATTTACTGGCAGCAATAATGAGATGATAAAGACCAGCATAATTGATAAAAGCATTTATTTATGTTGAGATTTACCCTTATAATTTCTACCATTTGTTTATACA
Source organism: Balaenoptera musculus (assembly GCF_009873245.2). Lineage (NCBI taxonomy): Eukaryota > Metazoa > Chordata > Mammalia > Artiodactyla > Balaenopteridae > Balaenoptera > Balaenoptera musculus. Next base: position 34,014,674 of record NC_045803.1, read on the forward strand.
TTTATTCAATAAACTTTTATTAAACACCTTTTATATTTGAGGCCTTTGCCAGGTACTGGGAGTTCAGATACTACACAATTATTACTCTGGCACTTAAGAAGCTAATGTAGAACACAGACACATAAAAAGATACAACAAAAGAATGAAAAAAAAGTGCTAATAATAGGGTCAGAGGCCTATGACTGCCTTTGGGATGGAAAGATGGAAAGCCTTAATTTATTTAATGACAGAATCAATCAGTCCAGACACCAGCAGGAAGTGTATGGCACACCCAAAGCAGGATAATTTGAGATCGGTTAAATAAAGGACCATTCACAAGGTGTGGCCAGGGAATAAAGAAACTACAAGGCATAGTGGGTGCGAACCACTCCTCAGCTCAATGAGAGGAGAGAGAAGAAATGGTCAACCTCCTTCCCCCTTGGACCTCTTGCCAACACTCTCCATTGGCTGAATATAACCAGAAGTCATAGGGCCTGACCACTGATAGGTGTTGTGCATGTAGGTGACCCTTTTGGGAAAGAACATAGATGGGGAAGGGTGAAGATGGGCAAACACAATACCTGGCAGTATGGTTTTAGCTGGATTTAGACAAATAAGAAGCTCAGTGAGAAACTTTGCAGTGGGCCAGTCTGCATCAGGAAACTGTGTGTAATTGTGAACAGAAGAACGGAAGAGGAACTTTTGTTTCTAGGTTTAATGTGGCTGGAATTTAGGGAGTGTATTGTGTATTGGGGTATGTTAGCGACATTAGGGAAGACAATCCCTCCTTTCCGTTTAGGGTGAAATGAGATGTCAAAACGAAATGGTCAAATTCTCTGAGTAATTTTGAAGTTTACATTCACTTTATGCCATGGCACTGTAGAATATTGTATTATATATTTCGGTTCTCTTTTTCTTTTTCAGCCCCCCTCCTGAATAGTCAGTTCTTGTGGTGCTTCTATTAACTATTGTAATTTCAATATAATGATGTAATGATAAGCATAGAAAATATGTCAAAATAACAGTTGTAATACTAAATGACAGTATCTGTGATTTCTACTAGTGACAGAGACAATTGAAGGAAATGTTAAAATTCACTAAGAGGCTAAGACAAATTGAGATGTCATTTTTCCCATCCAAGTTTGGAACTATTGGTGGTCTGTGGACCTCACATTAAAAATTCCTGTTTTAAAACTCATTTGTAGGGCTTCCCTGGTGGCGCAGTGGTTGAGAATCTGCCTGCCAATGCAGGAGACACGGGTTCGGGCCCTGGTCTGGGAAGATCCCACATGCCACGGAGCAACTAAGCCCGTGAGCCACTATTACTGATAAATAAATTAAAAAAAAAAAAAAAAACTCATTTGCAATATCTTTGAACAAATCAAGTGAATTTTACAATCATTAAATTCACCAAACATAGGATGAGTGCATATCTCATGCCAAATATTGTGCTAAGGAGATACATAATGAGGGAAATTTTTTTAACAGTTTAAAATTCTGTAGAAAAGTGCAATTATCCTCATCAACAAATATGTTTAAAAAAAAAAGGATTTCATCTACTACTTCATGGAGATAATTCATAACACAGAGTGATACTCATGGAATCGTATACTGAATTTAATGTAACAAAAAATACACAAACTGCTAAATTGCTACAATGAAAAATGTGACTTTTTTTATGACAGAACTTTAGCCAATTATAGTCATTTTTAATTCTTACAATTGGACACAAGTCATGCCTTGTTTCAGGGACTAGGCTGTGAAGATATTATCTTCCATTAAATGTTGCTACAGATCTACTACACTTAAACACTTTTGGTTGAAGTAAAATGTAAATAAAGACAAGTGCACATGACATAAATGTCCAGATCAAAGAATTTTCACAAACTGAATATGCTCATGTAACCAGCACCCTGATTAAAAAGCAGAATATGAAAGTACTCCACAAGCCCCCTGGTTATTCCCTCCCAGACAGTATGCCTTCCTCAATCTCCTTGATGCCTAACAGCATACATTCACTTTACCTGTTTTTGTATTTTTTTATTGAAGTATAGTTGATTTACAACGTTGTACCAGACTCTGCTGTACAGCAGAGTGACTCAGTTATACACATATAGACATTCTTTTTTTACTATTCTTTTCCATTATGGTTTATCATAGGATATTGAATATAGTTCCCTGTGCTGTACAGTAAGACCTTGTTGTTTATCCATGCTAAATATACTAGCTTACATCTGCTAATCCCAAACTCCCAGTCCTTCCCTCCCCCACTGATTTTGTATTTTATGTCAATTGAATCACATAACGTGTACTCTTTTGTACCTGGTTTCTTTCACTTAACATCATGCTTGTGTGATCAATGCATATTGCTATTTTGAACATTATTTATACTTATAGCTGCTGAGATTTCATTGCGTGAACATATCATAATTGATTTGTTCATCCTACAATTGATAGGGGTTTGGATAATATGAATAGCAGTGAGCATTCCGATGCATATCTTTTGATGACTATAGATGAGCATTTCCGTTGGGTATACACCCTGGAGTGGAATTACTGAGTTATATAAAGTGGATAAGTTCAGCATTAAAAGATACTTCCAAATATTTTTCCAAAGTGATGGTAGCAATTTACACTTCTACCAGAGGTTCTAAATTGCTCCAAATTCTAGTTAATACTTGGTATTTTCTATCATTTTAATTTTAGCCATTCTAGTGTATGTATGTAGTATGTTGTTTTGTGATTTTAATTTGATTTCCCATTATGGTCAATTGAGTTTATGATCTTTTCATGTGTTTATTGTTCATTTGGATATCTTCTTTTTTGAAGTATCTGTTCAAGAATTTGTCTTTTTATTGGGTTTTCCTCATTGTTAGCATCATTTGTTGGATGTATGTATGGCAAGTATCCTTTCTCATCAGTGGGTTACCCTTCGCTCTGTTAATAGTATATTTTGGTGTAAAGATATCGTTAATTTTATTATAGTCCAATTTATCATTTTAAAAATTTATGGTTAGTACTTTTTGTGTCTTGTTAAAAAATATTTGCCTACATTTAAGGTCATTAAGATGTTCTATATTTTCCTCTAAAATCTTTATTATTTTAGCCTTTTATATTTATGACTGCAGTTCATCTAGATTTTATTTCAGGTTTATTTGAGGTAGCTAACAAAATGTAGTTTTTCCACATGGATATCTAATTAACCTAGAACCAGATAAAAAAGAATTCCCCATTGTATCTCATGTAATCATAGAGTTTGTTTTTGTACTCATTCTGTTCCATTGGTTATTTTTTCTATCCTTGTGCTAAAACCACACTGTCTTAGTTACTAGAGCTTTACACTAAGCCTTCATAAATGGTAGTATAAATTCTCTGGCTTTGTTCTTTTTCTTCAAGGTTTCTCAGGTGTACTACTCTTTAAATCAGACAGAATAAAGAATTCTATTTCAGAGGATGGAGCAATCCAGACTAGACAACTATTTGGATGAAGAATTATATCAGCAGGCAGATAATCATAGAGAATCCTTTACAGTACATCTGAGAGAGAACCATTCCTGTTGAAATCTTTAACTGGAATTGAGATGAAATGTGATATAGTAGGGAGCTCACAGGCTTTGAATTCAAATTTGGTGGAAAATGCAGTACTCACCAGGTTTCTGATTCAGATCCAGCAAATATTTACTTAGTACATACTATATGCCAAGTGATAGTCTATGCATTTCTGCTGCAGCAGATGATTAACTATATTAACTTCTATGATCCCCATTTTCCTTTTTCATAGGATAAAATATTATAAAGATATATTCTAACATCCTACAAAATTATATCCTTGTCTCATAAACTGATTAAGATTCTGTGGCCTTAAGCTACAGAAATTGACCAAAATGGAATTTATTAGAGAGACACTGGCTGACTCATAAAATCAATAAAAGTTTGAAGAAAAGGATGTTAAGAAGGATGAGGGTCAAGATAGCTCAAGAGAAGGAACTTATGGAGAAACTAAGTTATCTAAAAACAGAACCTGAGGCAAGATTTAAATGACAATAATTTATTGAAAGTTCAAATCCCAAGACAGAGAGAGAAAAAGGAAGTGAGGCAGGAAAGGATGGGGAACAAATGCAAAGTGATGCATTACTGTGTGGCCAGTCTTTCATGAAGGGTCACAGTTGGCTGCTCAGTAGGTACATCCAGTAAGCTATGTGGAATGGATGGCTGGACACACTGCACGAAGCAGCTGGGCCCCAGCCTTATGCAGTAAAGACACAGGAAATGTGCCTGCCAGCTCCACCCCATCTCTGATCGCCCACTGATCAAAGTTTATCCCAGAGGGAGACAGCTCCTTTACACTTCTAGATTGGATCACCCAGTCCCTTCAGCTGTCCTCCATGCCCTGGGGGACATATGCTACCTCTGAGCTCAGAAACGTCAAGAGGAGCCAGAACATGAGGCAGTGGGACCGTGTGCCCTGCATGGAGTTAAGACCCTGGTAGCAACTGAGGTGGAACAAAGTAGCCAAGGGCCTAGAACACAGACGAGGTGGGAAGAATCTTAATGAGGTACATGCGATGGGTCCTAAATACACGGATTTGGGAGGCAGCAATTCTTCAAAGTAAGGGTTGCTGCGTGGACAAAAATCAAACCAAGCTTAAATAACAAACAGATATATCCTTCGGTTTTTAGCTCATCGAAAGACTGCTCTTAATGGCTAAAACAAAAAAGAATGACAAGATTCAGTGATGGCAAGGATTGGCAGTAGCTGGAACTCTCACGTGTTGTTGATGTGAGTGTAAAATGGTACAATCACTTTGGAAATGAGTTTGGCAGTTTTCTTTTTTCTTTTCATTGACTTAAAACACTGTGTTAGTTCCAGGTGTGCAACATAGTGATTTGAAATTTTTATACATTACAAAGTGATCACTGGGATAAGTTTAATTACCATCTGTCACCATATAGAGTTATTACAATATTATTGGCCGTATTCCCCAGGCTGTACATTTCATCCCCATGACTCATTTATTTTGTAACAAAAAGTTTGTATCTCTTAATCTCCCTCACCTATTTGACTCATCCCTTCCCCCTTGCCCCTCTGGTAACCACCTGTTTGTTCTCTGTATCTATGAGTCTGTTTCTGTTTTGGTGTATTTGTTCATTTGTTTTGTTTTTAGATTCCACATATAAGTGAAATCATACTGTGTTTGTCTTTCTCTGACTTATTTCACTTAGCACAATACCCTCTAGGTCCATCCATGTTGTCATATATGGTAAGAGTTCTCTCTTTTTTTGGCTGAGTAATATTCCATTCTGTCTATCTATCTATCATCTATCTGTCTATCTCATATCTTCTTTATCAATTCATCTATCCATGGACACTTGAATTGCTTACATGTCTTGGCTACTGTTTTTCCATGCCATCACTGTGTGTATCTTTAGATCTGAAATGAGTCTCTTGTACACAGTGGGGCTTGTTTTTTAATCCATTCAGCCACACTATGTCTTTTGATTGGAGCACTTAGTCTCTTTAAATTTAAAGAAGTTATTGATAGGTATGTGCTTATTGCCATTTTGTTCATTGTTTTGGTGTTGTTTTTATAGTTCTTTTTTGTTCCTTTCTTCCACTTTTGCTCTGTTCCTTTGTGATTTTATGACTATCTTTAGTGTTCTGTTTGGACCCCTTTTTCTTTTTTTGTGTGTATCTATTACAGATTTTTAGTTTGTGGTTACCATGAGGTTTGTATATAGCAATATATATATATATGTATATATGATTATTTTAAGTTGAGGATCTCATAATTTTTTAAAAAATTAATTAATTATTTTTAGCTGCATTGGGTCTTTGTTGCGGTGCACGGGCTTCTCATTGTCGTGGCTTCTCTTGTTGTGGAGCATGGGCTCTAGGCACGCGTGGGCTTGGCTCACGGGCTCTAGAGCACAGGCTCAGTAGTTGGGGCACACGGGCTTAGTTGCTCCACGGCATGTGGGATCTTCCCGGACCAGGGATCGAACCCGTGTCCCCTGCACTGGCAGGCGGATTCTTAACCACTGCACCACCAGGGAAGCCCAAGGATCTCATAATTTTGAATGCATTCTAGCAGCCCTGCATTTTCACTTCCCACTTCCCATGTTTAATGTTTGTGACACTGTATTTTACATCTTTTTGTTTTGTATATCCCTTAAATATTTACTGTAGAGATTTTACTATTTTTGTCTTCTAACCTTCTTACTAGCTTTATAAGTAGTCGATCTCCTACGTTTCCTGTATATTTGCCTTTACCGATGAGATTTTTCCTTTTGTAATTTTCGTACTTCTAGTTGTGGGCTTTTCTGCTTAGAGAAGTCCCTTTAACATTTCTTGTAAAGCTGGTTTGTGCTACTGAACTCTTTTAGCTTTTGCTTGTCTGTAAAACTCTTTATCTCTCCTTCAAATCTGAATGAAAGCCTTGCTGGGTAGAATATTTTTGGTTGTAGGTTTTTTCCTTTTATCACTTTAAATATATAGTGCCACTCCCTCTGGCCTGCAGAGTTTCTGCTGAAAAGTCAGCTGATGGTCTTATGGGGGTTCTGTTGTACGTAACTAGTTGCTGTTGGGTAGGGCCGTGTCCCTGTGTGGCTGGCTGCTTGGCCTGGGGGGTTCTTAGGACTGGTGTGGACTGACTGGTGGGTGGGTAAGCCGCCTGGTGCTAATAGGCTAGAGGGAGGGCTCCAAAATGACACTTGTCAGCACCGGTGTCCTCATGGTAGAATGAGCTCCCCCAAAAGGCTGACATCAGCTTCTCTGTCCACAGGGGGAGTCCTAGTTGCCTCCTGCGTCCGTGGGAGGCTCTCCAAGATCAGCAGGTGGGTCTCTCCCAAGCTTCTTTCAAATTACTGCCTCGGCTCTGGTTCTTGGATCATGTGAGATTTTGTGTACACCGTTTAAGAGTGGAGTCTCTCTTTCCTACAGACCTTTGGCTGTCCTATATGCAAGTCCCACTAGCCTTCAGAGCCAGATGTTCTGGAGGTTCATCTTTCTAGTGCAGGAGCCCTGGGCTGGGGAGCCTGTCTGTGGGGCTTGTACTCCTCATACCTTGGGGAGAACCCCTGCAGTTGTGACTATCTTCTCGTTTGTGGGTCACCTGTGGGTCTTGATGATACTGTCTCTCCACCCCTCCTACCTATCTTATTGTGGTTCCTTCTTTATATCTTTAGTGTGGAAAACTTTTTCTGCTAGCCTCCAGGTTGTTCTCATTGATAGTTGCTCTATAAATAGTTGCAATTTGGGTGTGCCCATGGGAGGAGGTAAGCTCAGGGTCTTCCTACTCTGCCATCTTGGTCACTCCTTTGTGTCTGTTTCTTGAGTATACACTGACTGGTGTGTGCGCCACTGAAATTGGCAGTTTCTTATCCAGTTAAATACATATCTACCATATGGCCCAGCAATTCTACTCCTGGGTATTTTTACCCAAGAAAAATGAAAACATATGCTCACAAGAGACTTACACACAAACGATCACAGAAGTTTTATTCATAATAACCAAACTCTGGAAGTAACTCAAATGTCCATCAACAGATGAATAGAGAAATAATAAAGGTACATTCTTACAATGGAATACTACTCAGCAATAAAGAAGAATGAACCACTGATATGTTTAACAACATAGGTGAATGTTAAAATAATTAACTAAGTGAAAGAAGCTTGTGACAAAAGAGTACATATTTTAAGGTTCAGAACAGGCAAAACTAATCTGTAGTCACAGAAGTCAGAATCAGTGATTCTCTGAGACGGAGGAGAGGATTGACTGTACTGGGGCATGTGGGAACTTTCTGGGTCATGGAAATGTTTATAACTTGATTGAAGTGGTAGCTACGTGGGAGTGTACATTTATCAAAACACATTAAGTGCTGGTCCATTTTTTTTTCTTTTGAAATTATTTTAATGCCCAACTATTTCATTATTTTTTGAATAATATAAGCAAGAATTTCCATGCTTTTTGTGCTTAATTTTTTGTGATATCATTAAGAAATGATTATGAATTGCAGCTTTTTTCTTCAGTCAAGTGTGCCTGAGTTCATATCATAAGTCATCAACATTTTTAGAGAGAGGAGAATGAAGCATTCTCCACTGGCCCCTTTATCTTTGCATTTAAAAAATTTTTTTTTAATTTTTTAATTTTTTTTAATTTTTAATTTTTATTTTTTAACATCTTTATTGGAGTATAACTGCTTTACAATGGTATGTTAGTTTCTGCTTTATAACAAAGTGAATCAGTTATACATATACATATATCCCCATATCTCTTCGCTCTTGCGTCTCCCTCCCTCCACCCTCCCTATCCCACCCCTCTAGGTGGTCACAAAGCACTGAGCTGATCTCCCTGTGCTATGCGGCTGCTTCCCACTAGTTATCTGTTTTACATTTGGTAGTGTATATATGTCCATGCCACTCTCTCACTTTGTCCCATCTTACCCTTCCCCCTCCCCATATCCTCAAGTCCATTCTCTAGTAGGTCTGCGTCTTTATTCCCGTCTTGCCCCTAGGTTCTTCATGACCATTTTTTTTGTTGTTGTTTTTTAGATTCCATATACATGTGTTAGCATACGGTATTTGTTTTTCTCTTTCTGACTTACTTCACTCTGTATGACAGTCCCTAGGTCCATCCACGTCTCCACAAATGACCCAATTTCATTTCTTTTTATGGCTGAGTAATATTCCATTGTATATATGTGCCACATTTTCTTTATCCATTCATCTGTCGATGGACACTTAGGTTGCTTCCATGTCCTGGCTATTGTAAACAGAGCTGCAATGAACATTGTGGTACATGACTCTTTTTGAATTATGGTTTTCTCAGGGTATATGCCCAGTAGTGGGATTGCTGGGTCGTATGGTAGTTCTATTTGTAGTTTTTTAAGGAATCTCCATACTGTTCTCCATAGTGGCTGTATCAATTTACATTCCCACCAACAGTGCAAGAGGGTTCCCTTTTCTCCACACCGTCTCCAGCACTTATTGTTTGTAGATTTTTGATGATGGCCATTCTGACTGGTGTGAGGTGATACCTCATTGTAGTTTTGATTTGCATTTTTCTTATGATTAGTGATGTTGAACATCCTTTCATGTGTTTGTTGGCAATCTGTATATCTTCTTTGGAGAAATGTCTATTTAGGTCTTCTGCCCATTTTTGGATTGGGTTGTTTGTTTTTTTGTTATTGAGCTGCATGAGCTGCTTGTAAATTTTGGAGATTGTCCGTTGCTTCATCTGCAAATATTTTCTCCCATTCTGAGGGTTGTCTTTTGGTCTTGTTTATGGTTTCCTTTGCTGTGCAAAAGCTTTTAAGTTTCATTAGGTTCCATTTGTTTATTTTTGTTTTTATTTCCATTTCTCTAGGAGATGGGTCAAAAAGGATCTTGCTGTGATTTATGTCATAGAGTGTTCTGCCTATGTTTTCCTCTTAGAGATTTATAGTGTCTGGCCTTACATTTAGATTTTTAATCCACTTTGAGTTCATCTTTGTGTATGGTGTTAGGGAGTGTTCTAATTTCATTCTTTTACATGTAGCTGTCCAGTTTTCCCGGCACCACTTATTGAAGAGGCTGTCTTTCCTTCACTGTATATTCTTGCCTCCTTTATCAAAGATAAAGTGACCATATGTGCGTGGGTTTATCTCTGGGCTTTCTATCCTGTTCCATTGATCTATATATCTGTTTTTGTGCCAGTACCATACTGTCTTGATTACTGTAGCTTTGTAGTATAGTCTGAAGTCTGGGAGCCTGATTCCTGCAGCTCCGTTTTTCTTTCTCAAGATTGCTTTGGCTATTCTGGGTCTTTTGTGTTTCCATACAAATTTTGAAATTTTTTGCTCTAGTTCTGTGAAAAATGCCAGTGGTAGTTTGATAGGGATTGCATTGAATCTGTAGATTGCTTTGGGTAGTATAGTCATTTTCAAAATGTTGATTCTTCCAATCCAAGAACATGGTATATGTCTCCATCTATTTGTATCATCTTTAATTTATTTCATCAGTGTCTTATAATTTTCTGCATACAGGTCTTTTGTCTCTTTAGGTAGGTGTATTCCTAGATATTCTTTTTGTTGCAGTGGTAAATGGGAGTGTTTTCTTAATTTCACTTTCAGATTTTTCATTCTTAGTGTATAGGAATGGAAGAGATTTCTGTGCATTAATTTTGTATCCTGCTACTTTAACAAATTCATTGATTAGCTCTAGTAGTTTTCTGGTAGCATCTTTAGGATTCTCTATGTATAGTATCATGTCATCTGCAAACAGTGACAGCTTTACTTCTTCTTTTCCGATTTGGATTCCTTTTATTTCTTTTTCTTCTCTGATTGCTGTGGCTAGGACTTCCAAAACTACGTTGAATAATAGTGGTGAGAGTGGGCAACCTTGTCTTGTTCCTGATCTTAGTGGAAATGGTTTCAGTTTTTCACCATTGAGGACGATGTTGGCTGTGGGTTTGTCATATATGGCCTTTATTATGTTGAGGAAAGTTCCCTCTATGCCTACTTTCTGGAGGGTTTTAATCATAAATGGGTGTTGAAATTTGTCAAAAGCTTTCTCTGCATCTATTGAGATGATCATATGGTTTTTTTCCTTCAATTTGTTAATATGGTTTATCACATTGATTGATTTGCGTATACTGAAGAATCCTTGCATTCCTGGGGTAAACCCCACTTGATCATTGTGTATGATCCTTTTAATGTGCTGTTGGATTCTGTTTGCCAGTATATTGTTGAGGATTTTTGCATCTATGTTCATCAGTGATATTGGCCTGTAGTTTTCTTTCTTTGTGACATCTTTGTCTGGTTTGGGTATCAGGGTGATGGTGGCCTTGTAGAATGAGTTTGAGAGTGTTCCTCCCTCTGCTATATTTTGGAAGAGTTTGAGAAGGATAGGTGTTAGCTCTTCTCTAAATGTTTCATAGAATTCACCTGTGAAGCCATCTGGTCCTGGGCTTTTGTTTGTTGGAAGATTTTTAATCACAGTTTCAATTTCAGTGCTTGTGATTGGTCTGTTCATATTTTCTATTTCTTCCTGTTTCAGTCTCAGAAGGTTGTGCATTTCTAAGAATTTGTCCATTTCTTCCAGGTTGTCCATTTTATTGGCATATAGCTGCTTGTAGTAATCTCTCACGATCCTTTGTATTTCTGCAGTGTCAGTTGTTACTTCTCCTTTTTCATTTCTAATTCTATTGATTTGAGTCTTCTCCCTTTTTTTGCTTGATTAGTCTGGCTAATGGTTTATCAATTTTGTTTATCTTCTCAAACAACCAGCTTTTAGTTTTATTGATCTTTGCTATCATTTCCTTCATTTCTTTTTCATTTATTTCTGATCTGATCTTTATGATTTCTTTCCTTCTGCTAACTTTGGGGTTTTTTTGTTCTTCTTTCTCTAATTGCTTTAGGTGTAAGGTTAGGTTGTTTATTGGAGATGTTTCTTGTTTCTTGAGGTAGGATTGTATTGCTCTAAACTTCCCTCTTAGAACTGCTTTTGCTGCATCCCATAGGTTTTGGGCCGTTGTGTTTTCATTGTCATTTGTTTCTAGGTATTTTTTGATTTCCTCTTTGATTTCTTCAGTGATCTCTTGGTTATTAAATAGTGTATTGTTTAGCCTCCATGTGTTTGTATTTTTTACAGATTTTTTCCTGTAATTGATATCTAGTCTCATAGTGTTGTTGTTGGAAAAGATACTTGATATGATTTCAATTTTCTTAAATTTACCAAGGCTTGATTTGTGACCCAAGATATGATCTATCCTGGCAAATGTTCCATGGGCACGTGAGAAGAAAGTGTATTCTGTTGTTTTTGGATGGAATGTCCTATAAATATCAATTAAGTCCATCTTGTTTAATGTATCATTTAAAGCTTGTGTTTCCTTATTTATTTTCATTTTGGATGATCTGTGCATTGGTGAAAGTGAGGTGTTAAAGTCCCCTACTATGATTGTGTTACTGTCAATTTCCCCTTTTATGGCTGTTAGTGTTTGCCTTATGTATTGAAGTGCTCCTATGTTGGGTGCATAAATATTTTCAATTGTTATATATTCTTCTTGGATTGATCCCTTGATCATTATGTAGTGTCCTTCTTTGTCTCTTGTAATAGTCTTTGTTTTAAAGTCTATTTTGTCTGATATGAGAATTGCTACTCCAGCTTTCTTTTGATTTCCATTTGCATGGAATATCTTTTTCCATCCTCTCACTTTGTATGTGTCCCTAGGTCTGAAGTGGGTCTCTTGTAGACAGCATATATATGGGTCTTGTTTTTGTATCCATTCAGCCAGTCTGTGTCTTTTGGTTGGAGCATTTAATCCACTTACATTTAAGGTAATTATTGATATGTATGTTCCTATTACCATTTTATTAATTGTTTTGGGTTTGTTATTGTAGGTCTTTTCCTTCTCTTGTGTTTCTTGCCTAGAGAAGTTCCTTTAGCATCTGTTGTAAAGCTGGTTTTGTGGTGCTGAATTCTCGTAGCTTTTGCTTGTCTGTAAAGGTTTTAATTTCTCTGTCAAATCTGAGTGAGATCCTTGCTGGGTAGAGTAATGTTGGTTGTAGGTTTTTCCCCTTCATCACTTTAAATATGTCCTGCCACTCCCTTCTGGCTTGCAGAGTTTCTGCTGACAGATCAGCTGTTAACCTTATGGGGATTCCCTTGTATGTTATTTGTTGTTTTTCCCTTGCTGCTTTTAATATTTTTTCTTTGTGTTTAATTTTTGATAGTTTGATTAATATGTGTCTTGGCGTGTTTCTCCTTGGATTTTTCCTGTATGGGACTCTCTGTGCTTCCTGGACTTGATTGGCTATTTCCTTTCCCATATTAAGGAAGTTTTCAACTATAATCTCTTTAAATATTTTCTGAGTCCCTTTCTTTCTCTCTTCTTCTTCTGGGACTCATAGAATTTGAATGTTGGTGCATTTAATGTTGTCCCAGAGGTCTCTGAGACTGTCCTCAATTCTTTTCATTCTTTTTTCTTTATTCTGCTCTGCAGTAGTTATTTCCACTATTTTATCTTCCAGGTCAGTTATCCATTCTTCTGCCTGTTATTCTGCTCTGCAGTAGTTATTTCCACTATTTTATCTTCCAGGTCAGTTATCCATTCTTCTGCCTGTTGTTCTGCTGTTGATCCCTTGTAGAGAATTTTCAGTTTCATTTATTGTGTTGTTCATCACTGTTTGTTTGCTCTTTAGTTCTTCTAGGTCCTTGTTAAACATTTCTTGTATTTTCTCCATTCTATTTCCAAGATTTTGGATCATCTTTACTATCATTATTCTGAGTTCTTTTTCAGGTAGACTGCCTATTTCCTCTTCATTTGTTACGTCTAGTGGGGTTTTACCTTGCTCCTTCATCTGCTGTGTGTTTCTCTGTCTTCTCATTTTGCTTAACTTACTGTGTTTGGGGTCTCTTTTTCGCAGGCTGCAGGTTCGTAATTCCCGTTGTTCTTGGTGTCTGCCCCCAGTGGCTAAGGTTGGTTCAGTGGTTTGTGTAGGCTTCCTGGTGGAGGGGACTAGTGCTTGTGTTCTGGTGGATGAGGCTGGATATTGTCTTTCTTTTGGGCAGGTCCACATCTGGTGTTGTGCTTTGGGGTGTCTGTGGCCTTATTATGATTTTAGGCAGCCTCTCTGCTAATGTGTGGGGTTGTGTTCCTGTCTTGCTAGTTGTTTGGCATAGGGTGTCCAGCACTGTAGCTTGCTGGTCATTGAGTGGAGCTGGGTCTTGGCTTTGAGATGGAGATCTCTGGGAGATTTTTTCCATTTGATATTACGTGGAGCTGGGAGGTCTCTTGTGGACCAGTGTCCTGAACTTGGCTCTCCCACCTCAGAGGCACAGCCCTGATGCCTGGCTGGAGCACCAAGAGCCTGTCATCCACATGGCTCAAAATAAAAGGGAGAAAAAGAAAGAAAGAAAGAAAGAAGGTAAAATAAAATAAAATAAAAGTTATTAAGATAAAAAATAAAAAATGATTATTAAAAAAAATTTTTTTTAAAGTTAAAAAAAATAAAAGAATATGGACAGACAGATCCCTAGGACAAATGGTAAAAGCAAAGCTATACAGAGAAAGTCATACACAGAAACATACAGATACACACTCACAAAAAGAGAAAAAGTGAAAAAAAAAATATATATCATTGCTCCCAAAGTCCACCTCCTCAATTTGGGATGATTCGTTGTCTATTCAGGTTTTCCACAGATTCAGGGTACATCAAGTTGATTGTGGAGATTTAATCCTCTGCTCCTGAGGCTGCTGGGAGAAATTTCCCTTTCTCTTCTTTGTTTGCACAGCTCCTGTGGTTCAGCTTTGGATTTGGCCCCGTTTGTGCATGTAGGTCACCTGAGGGCATCTGTTCCCCGCTCAGACAGGACGGGGGTAAAGGAGCAGCTGATTCGGGGGCTCTGGCTCACTCAGTCCCGTGGGAGGGAAGGATACGGAATGCGGGGCGAGCCTGCGGTGGCAGAGCCCGGCGTGACGTTGCAACAGCCTGAGGCGCGCCATGTGTTCTCCTGGGGAAGTTGTCCGTGGATCACGGGACCCCGGAAGTGGCGGACTGCACCGCCTCCCGGGAGGGGCGGTGTGGAGAGTGACCTGTGCTCGCACACAGGCTTCTTGGTGGCTGCAGCAGCAGCCTTAGCGCCTCATGCCTGTCTCTGGGGTCTTGCGGGTGCATTTTCTTTAAAGCAAATTATACCTCAATAAAGCTGATTTAAAAATACTGTTCTTAAACATGATTCAGTCCATTCTACATTATAGGACAATCTACTCAGAGCACCGGCCACTAATGCCAACTGAAAAAGTCTGTCTGCCTGGTTTTCCCATTTGTCTTTATCACAGAGTGAGGGCAGGAGGGAAGACTACTGTTCATAGCTCTTGGCTGATTTCCATTGCCCCATAGCCATTGATCTACTGCAGCTTTGTTGAATTCAGACAGACTTCTACTCACATTGCCCCATACCTGAACATATGGATTCACGAAAAATTCTGAAAGACTATAGCCTCCTGTACACATTACTTTTAAAGGTTCTTTCTGATTTATACCTTACTTAACATTTCTACTTGTGTCTTTTACACCATCTTAAATGTATTGTATCATCATCAGTCCTCCCTCTTTTTAGCCTTGTTGCTTTTCTTAGGTTTAAAATCCTCCAATATGTTTTGAGTGGGAGGCACTTGGAAGGGACTAAGGCATAAACAGAGGAAAGCGAGTCTCCCAGGATAGGGACAGCTGCCTCATTTTATAACTGAGCATGGTTCCTGAGTCGCTGAATCAGAGATAAATAATAAAGGGAAATTCCAAACCTCTTCCAGTTATCTTCCGGGTGGTGTGTTTGCTATGAGATCATTTGTAGGGTGTCTCATTTCAGCTCTCTTGGCTTGTTATTGTTGGGATTTCTTACAGATTCTGGTAATGGCTTGGTTGTCTGTCTCAGTTTCCAGGCTTCTTTTAAGTTCTGATGTCTTACTGAGTCTTTGTAGGTATTACAATGGCATATTTTGAGATATTAATATGTGGACTGCTAACTAGATGCCATTTTACACTGGCAAATCCACTTCCACTTCCTTTTTAGGATTCTGTTTAGGGAGGGTTGCATTCTTCAGCAAGATTTATTCTAACCTAAATGTATGCTGTTTGGTTCTGATTTTGTCAGCTTGGAAATCTCTCCTTGCGCTTGCCAGCTCTCTCACTGTCATTTCTAATCAACCTGATACTTCTTTCAATGCCTGT
Source organism: Balaenoptera musculus (assembly GCF_009873245.2). Lineage (NCBI taxonomy): Eukaryota > Metazoa > Chordata > Mammalia > Artiodactyla > Balaenopteridae > Balaenoptera > Balaenoptera musculus. Next base: position 34,030,364 of record NC_045803.1, read on the forward strand.
ATCTGTGTAATTACATTAATAGGATGATGTCCTAGGGGATTTCATCTATATTCTATCTTGAAAGTGAAAAATCTTGTAAGCCCCTATTTCTCTTGAAACCACCTTCAAAGGATTGATCATATGCATATCTTCCTAGACTTTATCAGCTTATAAAACACCTGCTACAATGAAACTGACACTACCTTCACTTTGCAGAGCAATAATTGGCTTTCTTTGAAAAATCTAACCCAATTCTTTCCACCTTATTTTAGATAAAAGGAAAGTGTATTTAGAAAAGTGTATGTACAGGCGAAATGTAGAAAGATGTAGGTAAAGTTGAGTTTGTACATATGGAAAAGTGGGCTTTTCACCAAATCCTTTAACCACTAGAGAACCACTTGTTCTCCAATTTCAAGATTTCAAGTTTGACCCCAGACCTACAGGATTAGAACATCTGTGGGTGGGAACTTGGAATCTGAATTGTTAATGACCGCCCTAGCCCATGAGTTTCTGATGCACGTGTCTACTCCACAGTTTGAAATTTTTCCCATAGTTAAATGATCCAACCGGAGTGAGTTCTATCATATGCAAAATAGAAATGGAATATTTCTATTCATGATCCAGTCAATGTTGCCAAAACTCTACATTTTTTTTTAATGTAATAAAATGACAACATATTTTACCAGTAAGCAGACTTAGCAAAGAGTTCCAAGAATTCGGAATAGTAAGAGATGACTCTATTCTATTAGGGGCAATATGTCACAAAGTCCATGCATTTTAAATTGGGAGAAAAATGAAGCCATGAGCATTTTTGTTTTTACTTAATAAACTTTGGTATTTAGCAGGAGTATTTATCTGTTTTCCCTTAGATATTTTTCTTCTAGCTGAAAGTGGAATGTAATATAGAACAGTGTGGGCTGGTGAAAGGTAAGGCAGGAAGTGAAACTAGAGCTAATAACCAGACAACTGAGAAGTGATCCATTGTGAAGCATCATAAACAATAGAAACACTACATTCAAGACATTTGGAGCTACCATCGTTTAGGGTGAAGAGCACTATCTAAGTTCCTGAAAAAATAACTCCATAATATCATAAAGACAAAAACTGGTTTGCAAAGGATGGTCCAGAATAATATAAAAAGTTGAAATTATGTTCAGGGTCATCTAGTAACGATGTTTTCACTTGCTTTATTACACTTTTGGAAAAAGAAAAACCTTCCTAAATAGATTCTGTTAAGCCTACATCTAAAGAAAGAGAAGAAAAAAATGCTAAAAGAGAAGAGAAGAAAAAAATACATTTATGCAAAAGCAATGGCAGTTTTGATGCTTTTCTTTATACAACAGTAAAGGGTGTCATATGCCAGTGACCTACTTTGGGAAATCAAGTGAAACAGATTCGGATGTAGATGTGTTTTGGAGGCCTGCAGTGGGACATTCAGCTGAATTTCTTCCAGTTTTTGATATCAAATTTTAGAAACCGAGTTTCTGCAGAAACTTAGGGAAGAAATGCCCCAGTGACTATGAATGATAGTTTTTTTGACAATCAGAAAACATGATTGAGATTTTGTTGACAGGATTCTTAATTTCCATCTATGATACACGGAAGTAATAGAAATATAGTGATAATGAGTATTAGATATGAACTTGGTGCCAACCACTGGAATAGTGCTTTAGTATACATTCTCATATTTAGTCATCACATTAGTCCAATTATGTATGTATGTTTTATTATTCCAGCTTTACAGGTGAGGAACTGAGATTTAAAGAGATCAGTAAACTTACCTGAGATATAATGGCTTAGTTAAGTGATAGCATCAAGACTGGAACATGTGTTTTTGAACTTCAAATCCTAACTTTTAATTGCTCCATTAGACTCTTATCTTGTGTGTGTATGTATATCAACATTTTATATATATATTTGATATCTATATTTATGTGTTTGCATTTATAGTTATAAATAAGCATTATGTCTCTTTCTATGATCTTGAACTATCTGTGCTGGCCAAGTGGCAGAAAGCATAGCTTTTTTTTTTTTTTCCAGAAAAGTAGATATTCACAGTTACTTGGGAGAGACTATGGAAAACCAAAAGGAAACTCTTGAAAAATTTAGCATGATATTTGATTGAAGTTACTTGGAATCAATGTGGAATGTAAACTTTGTGAGGGCAGGGACTTGATTCTTTTCTTTTTCCTTTCTCTGTTCCCTCACTACTGCATTATGTAGAACAGTGCCTGATACAAAACAGATACTTTATGTATATATTTGAGTGAATGAGAAAATTCAATAACCCAATAACCCTCAATTTTTCTGTCTCAGAGATCAGTCTTTTTAAGAGTGGTGAATGGAACCAATTCTGACTTTGAGGCTTCTAACACCATGGGATTTTCTGAAGTCAAAGGACGACTGATTTGGAGGTGACTATTTATTCCTATTCTCTCTTGCTTCTTTAAGACCAAGACTTTGGTGAGGATTTATTAGTTTTCCAAGTAAGACATCCAAATGTACTGTGACCTGGTATTTACAACATGTGCTGGTGAGGGGTAGGACTGGTTAAAGAACTCTTGGAAACTGAATATTTGAGTTGGAGTATTGGCAATACTATCATTTTTCCTAATTGCTTTAACTCATTTTGAGGTGAAACTAATCTTGTAAAGTACTTTATTATTTTTAGTAAACTAAGTGTCAGAGTGATGTGTGTGTATGGGTGAGTGTGTGTGTTTTTAATAAATGCCTCTAGATCTCCATAGGAAAAGAGACAAACAAACAATTGCATTGTAGGTTACTTAAAACCAGTTCTCATCATTCAGAATAGCTTGTGGCTGCTGACATCATACGTGCCATGGGCACAGACTAAAGAGAAAAAGAAGAATAGTGGAGAGATTATTAATGTAGGGACATACCTTCTGATAATTCCTCAAGAAAGAGGGAAGCCTTTGCTTCAATGTTCTATAAACCCCTTTATCAATGGGATGTTTGGTGCTAATAAAAACCAAGCTTTCAGATTTCCCGAGTCTCATTCACACGGTTTGGAGACATCAGACTCTTTCCAAAGATATTCTCTACTCTGTGGCTGTGGGTTTACCTGCATTAGAGAAGGCTAGCTCAGATTGTGAAAATAGAATATGAGGGTTTGGACTTCCCTGTTGGCACAGTGGTTAAGAATCCGCCTGCCAATGCAGGGGTTACGGGTTCGATGCCTGGTCCGGGAAGATCCCACATGCTGTGGAGCAACTAAGCCCGTGTGCCACAACTACTGACCCTGTGCTCTAGAGCCCAAGAGCCACAACTACTGAGCCCGCGTGCCTAGAGCCAATGCTCTGCAACAAGAGAAGCCACCTCAACGAGAAGCTTGTGCACAGCAACGAAGACCCAACACAGCCAAAAATAAATAAATTTTAAAAATTAAAAAAAAAAAGAATATGAGGATTTGTTTATTTAATAAATATTTTTAAAATATACACCTTGCTACTGACAAGGAAACATGTGGATTAGTATTAAGACCTGGCATGATTTTGCTTATATAAAAGTTTTTTTCTGAAAATGTCCTCATTGAATGTGTTTCCATTAAAAAAAATTACTAAGACCATCAATGTGCCAAGAAATTTGTCAGTTTCTAATGAGAAATGAAAAAGTCAAAAAACAGATGTCATTGCATCATTGTTGTGCAAAGCGTGGTCCTCTCTCAGAATCACCTGGGGTACTCTCTCCAAATTCTAGACTCCTTGCTCTCACATCCCACAAATCCCAGAGAATACTGTGGGCTCTACTTTCAAAATATATTCATAATGTAGCCACACCTCATCACCTCTACCCCCACCACCCTGGCCCAAGCCACGTCATCTCACACACTTGCTCTCCTACAGACTGTTCTGATCGCTGCGCTGAGGACTTAGGTCAAGTCATGTCACTCTTTTGTCCAAAACCCTAAAGCCTCCCATCCCAGAGTGAAAGCCAAAGCCCGGACGCTAGTTAAAGTTACAGTCAGCAATCAGAGTAGTATGGTAGTTTCTTGTGTCGCTCTGGTGGGTTTTCCTCAGTGACTGCCAGCAACAGATCCACAGAAAAGGAAAACCCGACAATTTTGGCTACAGTGGATGTTTTATGATTAGCTCTTTTCAAACTGCATCTTGTAGTGTTTAAACAACATATTCAATCACATAATACAATTCCTAAAATTTCCTCGTAAGAATAATTTCCTCTGCCCACATCTCTTCATCACTCTAGCCAAATATATACAACTCTACTGCCAGTAACTACCACCTGCAACTACTGTTACCACCGCCCACAACTATCACCATCACCATCACCACCACCTCCAATTACAACTACCTTCCCCACTGACACCACCATGACTACCACAGCGGCTGCCCCCGCAAAAGTCACCATTATCTTCCCCAACTGCCGCCCTCACTACCAGCACCACCCACAGTGACCACCTGTAACATCACTAGTACCTATAACTCTCACCACTATCCCCGCTCCCCCAGCAACTAACGCTGCCTCCATAGCTAACATCCCCTCCAAACTAACAGCACTTTTGCTTAGGAAAAAGTGAGTGATTGATAAAAACTTTTGTGAAAACGTTGGGAAAAATATTCCAGAAAAGTAATGATTTCTATTAATTCCGAATGTCACTGGTCTACTTATAATCTTTTTTTTTTAAATTTGAATTTTATTTTATTTATTTATTTTTTATGTGGCAGGTTCTTATTAGTTATCTGTTTTATACATATTAGTGTATATAGGTCAATCCCAAGCTCCCAATTCATCCCACCCCCACCTCCCCTAGCTTTCCCCCCTTGGTGTCCATATGTTTGTTCTCTATGTCGGTGTCTTTATTTCTGCCTTGCAAACTGGTTCATCTGTACCATTTTTCTAGATTCCACACATATGTGTTAATATACGATATTTGTTTTCCTCTTTCTGAGTTACTTCACTCTGTAGGACAGTCTCTAGGTCCATCCACGTCTCTACAGATGGCCCAATTTTGTTCCTTTTTATGGCTGAGTAATATTCCATTGTATATACGTGCCACATCTTCTTTATCCATTCATCTGTCAATGGACATTTAGGTTGCTTTCATGACCTGGCTATTGTAAATAGTGCTACAGTGAACATTGGGGTGCATGTGTCTTTTTGAATTACGGTATTCTCTGGGTATTTGCCCAGTAGTGGGATTGCTGGGTCATATGGTAGTTCTATTTTTAGTTTTTTAAGGAACCTCCCCTCCATACCGTTCTCCACAGTGGCTGTACCAGTTTACATTCCCACCAACAGTGCAAGAGGGTTCCCTTTTCTCCACACCCTCTCCAGCATTTGTCGTTTGTAGATTTTCTGATGATGTGATCTACTTATAATCTTATTGCTGATAAATCGATTAGTAACAAAACACATCTTATAAAATTACAAAAAGGATGCTGTACTTTTGTTACATAAAGTTTGGCATTCCCAAGTGCAAAATGATAACTCTGTTGTTACTCTTAAAAGTTTCTGACTCTTCTACCATGCTTTGTTACACATGTTATTCATACACCATAAATAGGCTCCTAACGTATGCTGAGTTCATTCAGACTTACCCAGGGAGAAGTAGAGTTACATCCCAATACATTTTAATAATATAAAATGAATTTCCTTGAAAAATGTAATGTTTGTTTGAAACTTTTGGCACATCTGAAAATTTTATCTCCTTTGAAAGAACATGGGGACATCTTTCTTTTTTTTTTTATTGAAGTATAGTTATTTTACAATGTGTTAATTTCTGCTGTCAGCAAAGTGATTCAGTTATACATATGCATATATATATATATATATATATATATACACATACATACATATATTCTTTTTTTAAAATTCCTTTCCATTATGGTTTATCATAGGATATTGGATATAGTTCCCTGTGCTATACATTAGGACTTTGTTGCTATCCATTCTATATATAATAGTTTGTATCTGCTAACCCCAAACTCCCACTCCATCTCTCCCCCACCTCCCCTCCCCCTTGGCAACCACAAGTCTGTTCTCTATGTCTGTGAATCTGTTTCTGTTTCATAGATGAGTTCATTTGTGTCATATTTTAGGTTCCACATATAAGTGATATCATATGGTATTTGTCTTTCTCTTTCTGACTTACTTCACTTAGTATGATAATCTCTAGGTCCATCCATGTTGCTGCAAATGGCATTATTTCATTCTTTTTTATGGCTGAGTAGTGTATATGTACTATATGTCCATTGTATATATGTACCACATCTTTATCCATTCATCTGTCGACAGACGTTTAGGTTGTTTCCATGTCTTGGCTATCGTGAATAGTGCTGCTATGAACAGAGGGGTGCATACATCTTTTTGAATTATAGTTTTGTCTGGATATATGCCCAGGAGTGGGATTGCTGGATCATATGGCAACTCTATTTTTAGTTTTCTGAGGAACCTCCATACTGTTTTCCACAGCAGCTGCACCAACTTACATTCCCACCAGCAGTATAGGAGGGTTCCCTTTGCTCCACACCCTCTCCAGCATTTGTTATTTGTAGACTTTTTAATGATGGCCATTCTGACTGGTATGAGGCGGTACCTCATTGTAGTTTTGATTTGCATTTCTCTAATAATTAGCTATGTTGAGCATCTTTTCATGTGCCTGTTGGCCATCTGTATGTCTTCTTTGGAGAAATGTCTATTTAAATCTTCTGCCCATTTTTTGATTGGGTAGTTTGTTTTTTGTTGTTGTTGAGTTGTATGAGCTGTTTGTATATTTTGGAGATTAATCCCTTGTCAGTTGCATCATTTGCAAATATTTTCTCCTATTTCACAGGTTGTCTTTTCATTCTGTTTATGGTTTCCTTTGCTGTGCAAAAGCTTGCAAGTTTGACTAGGTCCCATTTGTTTATTTTTTTTATTTCTATTGCCTTGGGAGACTGACCTAAGAAAACATTGGTACGATTTATGTCAGAGAATGTTTTGCCTATGTTCTCTTCTAGGAGTTTTATGGTGCCATGTCTTATGTTTAGGTCTTTAAGCCATTTTGAGTTTATTTAATTTATTTTTTTTGAATTTTATTTTATCTATTTTTTATACAGCAGGTTCTTATTAGTTATCTATTTTATACATATTAGTGTGTACATGTCAATCCCAATCTCCCAATTCATCCCCGCCGGCCACCCCCCACCCCCACTCTCCCCTCTAAGCCATTTTGAGTTTATTTTTGTGTATTGTGTGAGGGTGTGTTCTAACTTCATCGATTTACATTCGGCTGGGGGACATATTTCTTGAATCTGAAGGAACTGAATACAAAGTTGTTACACTTTTCAGTTGTCAACTTATTAGTCAATCCATAGAAAAGAAAAAAAGTGTTAGTAAATATTGAATTTAATGTCACCAAAATTCAGCTATGGAGTCTGAAGTGTTCTAGGACTTCTTAAACTTTTGTTTGTTTGTTCGAGCCTGAAATTCTTCATTCTGACAATATTTCTGTAAAAGCCCAGATTAAAGCAGAGATGATCTGATTGGAGCGGGGAGGGGGAGTGGGGATGGAACCCACCTACATGGCTGACTTCTTAGCGATTCTGTTTCCTTTTCCACCTCTGCCTGAACCCCACGGCTCTGAGGAAACCAGTTTCTAACCTACCGACATCACGCACATGGTGTTTGGCAGGAGACTAAACAGTAACTGCTGTACTGTGACATCCAAACGCATCATTAAAATTGAACACTTGCTTTGTGTCAAGCACTGTCAGCAAGGTAGGCACGACGGAGCCTTCATAAGATGTATAGTCTAGTGGAGAATGCAGAAAGGAAAGAGGGAATGTTTGCAAGCGTTACACGGAAGGTTTAACTGCTCAAACATGGGATAAGTTTTCAACACCCAGTGCAAGCTTCAAGAAAGGGAAAGAGAAAGGGTCTCTTGTATTGTATGCTATTGTTGTAACTTAGCACAGTTTGGCAACATGAAATCAAATCATCTAGTAACTTGGTTATAGGAATGGCTTTATTATCTTCCAATAATTAACTCAAAGTCATTAGCCAAAGAAGTAAATTAAAATCCACAAACACACACACACAGCTCACATAATTTGCAGTTAGGAAATAGAGGGATTTGGTAAAGTGCTCATATTTAGATGACTTCACTCTGTACACCCACAACCTGTATTACATGTGAATGTAATGTTAGTCAGGTATGTATATCAGGATAAAAAATTTTAAGAGTTTTGTTTTAAAGAACACCTTTGGGGAAGGGGATGTGCTGGTTGCCGTATAATTTAGCACATTAAAATATAGTTTAACACATTAAAAAAAACCCTCTTTGATGATATATGTGACTCTACTTGCAAACTGTTTGATCTGCAGAAAGTGGAGCAGCAGACTTTCTTAGTCTAGAATTCAAGGAGATCCAGAGATGATGAAAGGGAGTCCGTATCACTTTGAGATTATATTCAGCATTTTGTGTATATGGACATTTTTCCTCTCAGTTGAGGAAAGCAGATTTTCTAAAAAAAATATTCTGAGAACTTCCCAGAAAATGTGTTTCATAGTGAAGGCTTTGTTTCCAGTTGGTGCTTGTTCTGACTCAATTTTTGGACCCAGATTATGTTTTCATTAGATTGATCAAGTGTGTGTTTTCTTAGTTTTCCTTAGAAGAAGGCATTGATTACAATCAGCTTTTACTTAATTATGAAGTTGAAAACTTCAGCATTTACAATTAAAGAAAAGCCTGCTATGGAATAGTTTTACTGAGAGAGACTCTGGATTATTAACTGCCCACTCCACAGCTTTATTGAAGTAGAATTGATAAATAAAGACTGTCCATAGGTAAGGTGTACAGTGTGATGATTTGATATTAGCTTTGATGGAACGCCTGAGCTGGAGAGAGGGGATAAAAGAGGCGGCCTCTATAGTGAGGACAGATTAACATGGTGACGTTCTAATAAGGGAAAAAAGCCAGGGAAAATCAGGCAAAGGGCCTTGTTAAGCGTAGATGGTTTCCCTGGCACCTTTTGTGCATGTGGGGGATTCCGCTGCCCGCTACCCTATTTATATATTCCTGCTGTGTCGTTAGTGCCAAAGGAAAAGACTTGCCTAATTTCCCACCCACTAAATAATTCTTCATTGCAAAATTGAATCAGGAAAAGGGAAATTTTATATCTGTTTTTGTTGCCTTAAAAAGTTTTATGCACATAAATTACTTTGGAGATTGGATACCCCTCTTATGAAAGAGAACGTTTATTTTGGAGATGTATATAAAGCATTCACGAAGGACGTAATGCATGCAGTTCTCCGGAAGTTTTTGCAAACACCAAAGAACGTGACAGCTACTGCTCAACATCTTTCAGCTGTGATTATACCAGGTTACCTCCCAAACACCACTTTTTTTTTTTTGGCTGCGTTGGGTCTTCGTTGCTGCGCGTGGGCTTTCTCTATTTGCGGCAAGTGTGGGCTACTCTTCGTTGCGGTGCGCGGGCTTCTCGTTGCGGTGGCTTCTTTTGTTGTGGAGCACGGGCTCTAGGCGTGCGGGCTTCAGTAGTTGCAGCACGCGGGCTCAGTAGTTGCAGCACGTGGGCTCTAGAGCACAGGCTTAGTAGTTGTGGCGCACGGGCTTAGTTGCTCCGTGGCATGTGGGATCTTCCCGGACCAGGGCTCGAACCCGTGTCCCCTGCATTGGCAGGTGGATTTTTAACCACTATGCCACCAGGGAAGTCCCCCAAACACCCATTTTTTACATGTACAAGTCAAATGATTTTCCCAAGCTACGCTGTCTGCTGATTTTTCCAGGGATTGATGAACTTCTTTAAACATCTATAATGAGTAGTAGTGACCTATAATTTCAGGGAACTTGAAACTACCTGAGTATAGTTGCTTTAAAAATGCCTGCTACTGTCCAGTTTGAACAACCAGCCTGTCACAAACAAACCATTGTCAATCCATTATAAAAGGAAAACCCCTCTCCTAATTGAGAATCCAGGAACATTATCAAGGAGTGGATTTTTGATTGGATAGAGAGCTATTGATGGCTCTGATTTGGGTGTGTGATAGGTAAATCACTTCACTTCCCCATCCTCTGTTTCCTAATCTCCCAAGGAGGGGCGTGGATGACATTATCTCTAAAGCATTTTCTACTTCTAACTTATTGTTAGTTAAGTAAGTCTGATTTGAAGGGCACTCAGAATGGATCATGTAGAAGGTACTTGCTTATTGCTCCAGGGGATAAATAGTAACCAGACAAAACTACTGCCAAGTCACATGCCCCGGCCCACATTTGATTTCAGCCAGAGCTGTAGTGGGCAGTTCTGCCTGTCCTCACACTGCCAGGGTCCCACCTTTGCCTTCCAGCACTCAACCCAGGGCCTTCTGTTGTGCAGCAGGATTGTGCCTAGCCTGAACACAAATGTGGCCTTGAAGTACGAGGTCCTGAGTTTCCGGGAGGCCATAGCAAAAAACCGTTTAAACAGAGTGTTGCAGAGTGTACACATGAAACCAAGACACTCTAGAGAAGTGGATGAAGAGTATTTCCTACAGATTATGATAGGTTTACCTGCCAGTGTATGCACTGGGTTGGCACCTCATGACCTGTGATTCCAGCATGCACACGCATATGCATACGTATGTATATGTGCACACGTGTACGCACACTTACCATGTAGAATGCCATTGTCTATCCACTGTTGATTGATTCATTCTTTCGATAAAATTTTATTGAGCACCTCTCATGCCTCGGATACTGTTCTAGCTACTGGGAATACAGCAGGGAACAATAGAGACAGATATTTCCCCTCCTTGGATATTATGTTATAATGGGTAGGTGGTGCAAAGAGAAAGAGAAATGAGCATTAAATTAACTAAGATAATCATAGGTCAAAGTTTGATATCTACTATGAAGGAAAATGAAGTAGGAGATGAAGAAAAGGAGTAGTGGAGGGCAGGGGTCGAAGTTTGCAATTTTAAATAGAGTGGTCAAGGCAGGCCTCTTGAGATGGTGATATTTGAGCCAAGGTAGGACGAATGTACAGGAGCAGGCTTTGTTACCTGGGGAAGAGAATTGCAGCAGAGGCTATAGAAAGGTGAAATGGTCAGGCCATACATTTAATGTGAGGATTTTGTTCTGATGCCTGGGATGCATGATAAATGCTAACAACGCAGTCAGGCAGATAAAAAGAGTGAAGCAGGCTGGGTGTCAGAAAGACTAGCTAAGAGTTTGCTGAACCATGGAATGAATGCCCATGAAGACTAACTACTGTTGGATTTTCTTTTTTGATTTAAGAAAATTAAAGAAAAATTTTGATAAACTACACATACATAAAACTTACCATCTTAACCATTTTTAAGTGTACAGTTTAGTAGATTAAGTACATTCACATTATTGTGCAACTAATAGCCAGAACCCTTTTCATCTTGTAAAACTGAAACTTTGTACCCATTAAACAACTCCCATTTCTCCTTCCTTCAGGTCCCTAGCAATCACCCTTCTATTTCCCGTCCCTGTGAATTTGAATGCTCTTGGTACTTCATGTAAGTGGAATTATACAGTATTTGTCATTTTGTGACCAGCTTATTTCAATAAGCATATTGTTCTCAAAGTATATGCTGTAACACGTGTCAGAATTTCCTTCCTTTTTAAGGCTGAATAATGTTCCATTGTATGTATTTATCACATTTTGTTTATCCATTCATCTGTCAATGGACACTTGGGTTGCTTCTACCTTTTGGCTATTATGAATAATGCTGCTATGAATACGGATGTACACCTATCTCTTTGAGACTCTGTTTTTAATTATTTTGGGTATGTACCCAGAAGTGGAATTGCTGGATCATATGGTAATTCTATTTTTAATGTTTTCTGAGGAACCTCCAGATTGTTTTCCATAGTGGCTGCGCCGTTTTACATTCCCACCAATTTCCCCAAATCCTGGACAGAACTTGTTATTTTCTCTTTTTTTTGGTAGTAGTCATACTAATGGGTGTGAGGTGATATCCCATTGTGGTTTTGATTTGCATTTCCCTAGTGATTAATGATGTTGAGCATCTTTTCATGTGCTTATTGGCTGTGTCTTCTTTGGAAAAATGTCTACTTAAGTTCTTTGCCTGTTTTTTTTTTTTTAATTAAAATGGGGTGGTGGTCTTAATATTTTACTAAACTTGGGGGACAAGATGGTTTACGTTTTATATTTGTGAAATGTTTGCAAGTTTGGTTAAGTTTTTTTTTTTTTTAATCAGTCATCAATTTTATACACATCAGTGTATACATGTCAATCCCAATCGCCCAATTCAGCACACCACCATCCCCAACCCACCGTGGTTTTCCCCCCTTGGTGTCCATACGTTTGTTCTCTACATCTGTGTCTCAACTTCTGCCCTGCAAACTGGTACATCTGTACAATTTTTCTAGGTTCCACATACATGCATTAATATACAATATTTGTTTTTCTCTTTCTGACTTACTTCACTCTGTATGACAGTCTCTAGATCCGTCCACGTCTCAACAAATGACTCAATTTCGTTCCTTTTTATGGCTGAGTAATATTCCCTTGTATATATGTACCACATCTTCTTTATCCATTCGTCTGTCGATGGGCATTTAGGTTACTTCCATGACCTGGCTATTGTAAATAGTGCTGCAATGAACATTGGGGTGCATGTGTCTTTTTGAATTACGGTTTTCTCTGGGTATATGCCCAGTAGTGGGATTGCTGGATCACATGGTAATTCTATTTTCAGTTTTTTAAGGAACCTCCATATTGTTCTCCATAGTGGCTGTATCAATTTACATTCCCACCAACAGTGCAAGAGGGTTCTCTTTTCTCCACACCCTCTCCAGCATTTGTTGTTTGTAGATTTTCTGATGATGCCCATTCTAACAGGAGTGAGGTGATACCTCATTGTAGTTTTGATTTGCATTTCTCTAATAATTAGTGATGTTGAGCATCTTTTCATGTGCTTCTTGGCCATCTGTATGCCTTCTTTGGAGAAATGTCTATTTAGGTCTTCTGCCCATTTTTGGATTGGGTTGTTTGTTTCTTTAATATTGAGCTGAATGAACTGTTTATATATTTTGGAGATTAATCCTTTGTCCGTTGATTCTTTGCCTGTTTTTTATTTGGGTTATTTTTTGTTGAGTTATGGGATTTCTTTATATAGTCTGGATGTTAACTCCTTTTCAGATACATGATTTCTCCCATTCCATTGGATGCATTTTCACTCTGTTGTTTGTGTCCTTTGATGCACAGAAGTTTATAATTTTGAGGTAGTCCAATTTAACTATTTTTACTTTGTTTCCTGTGCTTTGGGCATCATGTCCAAGAAATCATTGTCAAACTCCATGTCAAGAAGCTTTCCCCCTGTTTTCTTCTAAGAGCGTTAAAGTTTTAACTCTTAAGTTAAAGTCTTTGATCTATGTTGAGTTAATTTTTAAAAATTAATTAATTTATTTTTGGCTGCGTTGGGTCTTTGTTGTTGTGCACAGGCTTTCTCCAGTTGTGCTGAGTGGGGGCTACTCTTCATTGTGGTGCACGGGCTTCTCATTGTGGTGGCTTCTCCTGTTGCGGAGCACAGGCTCTAGGCGTGGGCTTCAGTAGTTGTGGCACGCGGGCTCAGTAGTTGTGGCACGCGGGCTCAGTAGTTGTGGCTCACGGGCTCTAGAGCACCGGCTCAGTAGTTGTGGCTCATGGACTTAGTTGCTCTGCAGCATGTGGGATCTTCCCGGACCAGGGCTTGAACCCATGCCCCCTGCATTGGCAGGCGGATTCTTAACCACTGTGTCACCAGGGAAGTCCCTTGAGTTAATTTTGTATATGGTGTAAGGTAAGGGTCAAATTCATTCTTTTGCATGTGGTATCTAGTTTTCCCAACACCATTTGTTGAAAAGACTGCCCTTTACACATTGAATGGTCTTGGCATCCTTGTCAAAAATCATTTGGTCATATATGCAAGGGCTTAATCTGCGTTTATCAGATCTTTTGATGTTTCAGAATAAAGCAGAAATTCAGAATTTCATATGTAATAATATTTTAAGAATAAGAATGTAAATGGAAAAAAAATTAAAATTAAAGTACTGCAGAATAAAAGAAACACATATGTGGGCCATTTTCTAGCCCATTGGGTACTAGCTTGTCGCTTTTGTTTTGAAGAGAATAGAAATGGATGGATACATGCAGACACACACACATTTTAGCAGGTTTGTGCTCTGAAAAAAATGTTCTTTTCTGCTGGGTTTATAATTAAGCAAAGTTTTGTGGAGAAGTATTAGCATGGAAAATGGGGCATTTGGGTTTTTTAAAAGAGGGTCAGGATGTAAAAGGGTTTCTGAAGTCATTTCTCCCTTGCAAGAGTGGAGAATTTTCTCATGGAACATTTCCATGTTCTCTCCATGGGAGTTGTTTCTCTGAGGCCACAAAGATGGAAAAGGGAGAAGAAGAAGGAAGCTAGCAAGTGTATGTGTATGGCAAGTGCTTTACAGATTTATTTTATTGTCTTACAGAAGTTCCCTTACAGATTGGCTTTTCTTTTTCCAGGTTGGCTTTTATTATTTCTATTAAAAAAAAAGAAAACCCTTAAAGTTAAGAGAAAGTGGGAAGCTTATTTTAGGACACAAATAAATGAATGGCTGAACCAGAATTTAGATACAGGTCAGCCATCCTCCACAACTGCACGATTATGTCAGGATAAGTTAGCTCCAAATAAGTCTTCCAGTGGCTGAGATGGGCAACCAGGAGGCTGAGCAAAGGAGAAAAGATTGTGCTATCAAAAAAATTAACTGTATTAAAAGTAAATAAAAAATAAGTACAAATCAAGAGAAAACCTTCCTGGCTTTATAATGCATTGCTACCTTAATATATGCCTGAAATCCATCAATTTATGCAGATATCCTCACCCTGTAATTACACTTTTTTTCCCCTTTTAACTAAGTTCCTAAAATGTGGGCACTTAGTAAGTGATCACAATTATTATTCTGTATAATAATAATGAAAAGTCTGAATAACCATAATTAGTAAAAGCAGCAGTTTTTCAAGTACCACCTTTTGAGAATCCAAAGTGAATTTCTTAATGCTTATATACGAAGCTTTTAAACCTGCAAATCTTTTCTTATGTCAGTAAGCCACATGTGCTGCTTTGAGGATTTCAAAAGCAGTGGGTAGCACCCAGAATCACACAGCCCGAGCCGGAAAGGATCCTAGAAAGTCCCAATTCTCTGTTTTTACTTATGGTGAAACTAAGGTTAAATGTGTTTTTCAAGTCCACAGCCAAGACTAGAAATGAGGTCTCGTCAATCTTAGTGCAAAGCTTTCTCTGATACATCTTTCTTTTTATTAGCTTTAGAGCTAATACTAGAGGCCCCAGAATTCATTAATGACACAGAAAAGTGTCTGCAGACTGAATGAATCTTCTACATGTCTGTGTTTCTTCTTCCCAAAATATACGTAGATGTTACTGTGACTCTAATGTTCCTTGAACCATTCAGCAACTTACTGAGCACTTATATGAATAAAGACCATAACGACAAAGCCCAAGCCCTCATGAAGTTTATATTCTGATGGAGTGAGAATGACAATAAATGGTTTAATAAGTAAAGCTTTAGCATGATAGTTGGTGAAACATTCTACAGAGAAAAATAAAACAGAGTGAGGACAGGAAGTGATGGCAAGTGGGGTTTGCTCTTTTGTATTGAAAGGTACAGGGAAGGGCTCACTCCTCTGAGAGGGTAACTTTTGAGCAGAGACCTGCAGGAAGGGAGGGAATCAGCCATGGGGCAATTGCGGAGAGACCTCACAAGGATGTCACTGTGCCTGGAATGAAGTGAAAAGGGCGAGGGAGTTACAGAAGATGACATCAGAAAAGTAAATTGAGGCCAGATCATGCAGAGTCATGTAGCTCACTTTAATGTCTGACTTTTACTCTGAGTGGGGTAGAAAACCATGGGAAGGTTTTGAATAGAAGAGTAACATGAGCTTACTTGTATTCTGCTCCGATCTCTCTGGCTTCTGTGTGGAACTTCTGGGTGGAGTGTGGAAGCAGGGAGAATATTTCCGGAGTTACCGCAGAAATCCCTGAAGAGAGAAAGGTACTTGTGGTGGAGGAGCTAGTCAGATGGGGACAGTTTCTGGTTATGTTTTGAAGGTAGAAATGCAGAATGTGAACACAAAAGCGGATTAAGTATTACTTCTACTACTGAACAACAGGGAGGATGGAGGTCCCATTTTCTAAGAAGGGGAAGACTAGGGGAGAATGTTTGGGGAGGGAAGAAGGTCAGTAAGAGGAGGAGCTTGGTTTTGAGCATGTTGAGTTTGAGATTAATGAGATATTCAAGCTGAGTGTTGGGTGGGCAATTGAAAATATGAGTCTGGATATCAGGGAAGCAGTCTAGGCTGGAAATATAAATGGATATCAGTTAAAGTGTTATTGAACTCATTGCAAATAGGTTGCAGACAAGATACCCCTTTAATAAGTCAGTATGTATTTTCTAAGCACAAGGACATTTTCTTATATAACCACAGTACGACGATAAATCTTATTTTCTAATTTATACTATTAACTAATTTACAAATCTTATTCAAAACTTCACCAGTAGTCTCAATAATGCCCTTTATAGTGTGTACACACACACAGTCCAGGATCATCTTATCAGTATCAGGCATTGCACACACACACACACACTGCATTGCATTATATATTGCAATATATAATTTTTATACATATATAAAATATACATTTTCACAATACCAGTTGGGGACTGTATATTAACCACCGGTGAATCTTGGTGAAAGTACACAGAGCTTCTTTTTACTCTACTTATGTCTTTTCCATACATTTGAAATTACCTCAAAATAAAAAGTTATAAAAATGTGTTACTGGATACATCTTTTTTTTTTTTTAATTAATTCTGCATTTCCCTGACTGTCTTAGTCAGCTTGAGCTGCTATAACAAATACCATATACCATAATGGTATACTACCAAATTATCATAGTACTGGGCGGCTTAAACAACAAAGGTTTCAGGTTAGAAAGTCCAAGATCAAGATGCCAGCAGATTTGATTCTTGGCGAGGGCTCTCTTCCAGGTTTGCAGATGGCTGCCTTCTTGCTATGTCCTCACATGGTGGAGAGAGAGGAAAGGAGATCTTTGTCCCTTTTCCTCCTCTTATAAGGACATTAATCCCATCATGGGAGCCCATCCTCATGACCTCATCTAAACCTAATTACCTCCCAAAGGTCCCACCTTCAAATACCATCACATTGGGAGTTAGGGCTTCAATAGATGAATTTTGGTGGGGGACACAAATAAATATTCAGTCCGTAACATAGACAAAAAGTTATCAAAGCACGCTCTCTCTCTCTCTCTCTCTCTCTCTCTCTCTATATATATATATATATACACACAGTATATATGTAATATATATGTATACATTATGTACACATACATACGTAGAGAGAACTATATATGTGTATATATAGTACACACTATATTTAAATGGTCTATATTATATAGTGAGGATATATTCCAGGATATTATAATTGATATGGAAATATTAATTCTATAGAAAAAATACCTCTTGCTCATTGTTGGACATCTTGGTCTATTTTCAGCTTCCACCCCCAACCCTATCACCAAACAAGGAATTTTATCTTCCTTTTATAATATAGGCTTCATAATATCAGGGGTCTTATCTATTTTGTTCCTTGTTTTATTCCTTTTACCTAGAACAGTGTTCAGGTGTACAGTGTACAGTGTTCAGTAACTGATAACATCTCAAAAATATGTTGAATGACTAACACAAAATGCAGATCCCTCATACATTTATTGCCGTATGCTTTTTCCCCTAAATGTATCCATACACTTTAAAATACTGAAAAGCACCGTTCTAATGGGAAGAGGTGGCTTATAGAATCACAAGACTCAGGGAAATTTTAACAGGTGTTTCCTAGGGTTTTTGTGAGATGCGTATGTGGTAATAACATAAGCTGAACACCAAGAATAGGGTTGGTAGGTGGAAGGTGCCCAGCAGTGATCCCCAATAGCTGTATTTCTCCTGTCCACTACCTCTTTCTCCTTATAGAGTCTGCTTTTGGAATGTGTCTCTAAGATTAGAAAGTAAATGTTGAGCAGACAAATTTGGGAAATTGTTCAGTCTTTTAAAATCCCAACCACTTCCATGATCTGTTGAAAACACAGTTGTATAAAATTGGTTACAGTCACCTTATTCTAGGGCCCTGGCATGGACTCGGGCCCTGTCCTTCACTCTGTCAAAATATGTCAGAGATCCTGTGGAGACTTTCCCTCCACAGGTTTTTCAATAACCAACAGTTGAAAGATGAGTCAAATAATTAAGACAGCTCTATTTGACATAACCAAGAAACATTGCTCTGGGAGCTAGGGAAAAGATAGTATAGCTGGCCTCTTACATAGCAAATCTACTGAATTATAAATGAATGAATGAATGGCGCATGGAGAATTCAGAACTTAATACTAATGTCGACTCTATGCTAGACACTGTATGTCTAGAGGCTGTGTGCTGTGAGAAATGCAGTCGTGAAACGGGATGTTACAATCAAGCGGGCAGAAAAGACAATGACTAAAAATGAAAGTATGTGTAGGGGTAGAATGAATGATAGGAGGTTGAGAATGGATGCGAACAGCTGAGAGAATGGGGAGGTGTCAGCAAGGAGCTGGCATATTAAGTGTGTCTAAAAGAATGAAGGGAATTTTGCAAGGAGAATTCCAGAAAAAGACAGCAGTGAAGTCTGTGGGTAAAGCGTTAAGGCTGTAGGGTCAACAACCCTTAGTTCTAAATGGACTCTATCACATTCTTAGCTATCTGACCTGTAAGTCTCAGTTTCCTTGTCTGTACAGTGCAGAAGGGGGTGGTTGAGACCAGCCTTGTTGTAAAGTTTAAATGAGGTGACACACATAAGGGACTTTGCACAGGCTCAGACCCAGTAAGTGCTCCATAAGTATTAGCCACTGTTGTTATTGTAGTTATTATGATTATTTTCCCATTTTAACTAGATGTAAAGTTTTTTGTAATGGCACAAGTCCAGAGAATCCAGGCAGAACTTGCCACGGAGTGACAAGGAGCCTGGTATGGATTTCAGTGGGAAGAGGTTAAATTCTACCTGTAGGGAAGTCATGGAGAAGGGAATGCCTTCTTATTGGGCACTCACTGTTCTAGATGCTAGGAGTTTTGGAGGGCACAGATGCAGTCCTGCCTTCTAGGCATTTTGCTTGATGAGGGTGAGGCAAAAACCCACATCATTCTGAATGCAAGAAAGACTGTGATTAGATTCTATAAAAAGAGTGCAAATATGTCACAGAGAACAGAAGTAGGAATGATCAGTTTCACTTTGAAATACTAAAAAAAGGTGACATTAATATGCATCTTTAAAAAAGTGATTAAAAAAGTGAATCTAAAGCTGTTTCTGATTCTAGATTCTAGAAGTGCTGTTGCTTTCCTGATTCCAACATCAGGGTGAATTGCTTAACCTCTGTAAGCCTTAGCTTTCTTATCTATTAAATAGGGATAATGTGGTACCTATTGCTTAGAACAATTGTGGGGTTTATGGAAGATAATCCATGTAAAGGAGCTTACCTGGCACAATGCCAAAGAACTGATTCAATGAATCACTTGTATGTGTTCTTATTATTTCAAGACTATTTTATAGGATACAGAGCACTTTGTTATAGATTATCTCATTTCATCCTCGTAACCTCCTTGTAACATTGGCAAGATAAACAACTATCATTCCCTTTTGATTGATGAAGAAACTGAAGATTGAAGAGGTGGATGTATCAAATCATATGCAACTGGTATGGGTCAGACTCAGGACTTAATCCCAGATCTAATGCCCTGAGTACATTTCCTTTTATTTCTGTCTTGAAATGAAAGGAAATCACCCTCAAGAAGATGTAATTGTTATATTGGCTTTAAAATTGTGGTTTCTTGATAATTTCAGAGCTTCTTCTATTCAAATGAAATCTCATAAAACCCCTAATGTATACAACAGTAAACAGAGATGCTCTTTTAAATCTCAAGACTGTATGATTCTCTCCTTTCCTCTTCACTCAATGGCTCCATGCAGCCCAGCTTGGGAAAAAAATAAACAGGTCTGAAGGAAAGAGCTGTATTTGGAGAACAGCTTAAGCAAGGGTTGGTGGTCTGAGAGTCCATAGCCTTTCACAAGCTCTTGAGGAGTTTGATGCTTTACCTGCGGCTGGACCAGCTTTGGAGTCAGTGCCTGTGAAGTTCACTAACTGTGGGACCCGGGGCATGTTTCTTAAATTCCCTTTGCCTCAATTCCCTCATTCACAACATGCAGGTAATAATATCTACCTTATGGGTTATTGTGAGAGGTAAATTTGATAACAAGAAAAACATTAAAAATGTTCTTGACATATAGTAAGTGCTCAAAAATCATTTACTGCAAATGATTTCATCTTTCTGGGCTTCACTTTTCTCTTCTGCAGAATAAGAACAATAATTTACCAAGGGAGTTTTTGTCAGACTTACATGGTGTAATGTAAATAATGCATATAAAATGCCTGGCACGTAACAGTAATTGGGGACTTCCCTGGCGGTCCAGTGGTTAAGACTCTGAGCTTCCACTGCAGGGGGTGCGGGTTCGATCCCTGGTCAGGGAACTAAGATCCCACATGCTGAAGCGTGGCCAAAACAAAGCAAAACAAAAAACAACCCCCCCCCCAATAACAGTAACTAAATAGAAGTAATAATAAAATTCTCCTTGTGATTTCACTCTCTTTTCTGAATCCCAGCTTTCTCTGTAAAAGCAAGTCATCTTTTGTGTTTCCAGTTTCTTCTTCTTCCCCCCGCCCTTGCTCACACATGAAGGACCTTGCCTTTCTGCTGTCAGTCCCTGGACCCTTTTCATAGGAAAGACTCATGTCCTCCAATTAGACCAATACCAATTGACCTGGGCCCTTCGGCAATCCTGATGCCTTCCACATTAATTTGACATCTGTACTTCACCTTGAAAATATGCTAATTGCAACAGGGATCTGAAGACTGCACAAAACACGGGTTTGCAAAAGTCTGTGGTGTGCTAGGAATAATTGCAAATTTAATTCCCTTTGAGAAGATGTACAAAAACCTGACCACTCCCATTAGCCCAGAGGAAATTAGAATCTCTGAAATCAAGTGAAATGAACCAAATTAAAGGACAAAATATTTCATTTTGAAGGAAAAAAAGCTCTACACTTCATTATTTAAAATCTCCCAGAAAATACGTTGGTTCAGAAACAGTGTTTTTCAGCACTTCCATTAGGCAATTAATTTTTTTAGAATTAATATTCTGAAAAAAACTTGCTCAATTTTATTTTTCAGAGACAAGTTTAACTTTAAAGATATGTAAAAAAAAAAAGAGATGTAGGTAATAATTAATTGTGTTTTATTATCAAAGGAGCACTAATTTAAGCTAAGCATGCAGTGCTATTGCATAAGATATAACCTTAAATTTTAAAAACAACTTTATTGAGGCATATTTTATGTATCATAAAATTCACCCACTTCAAGAGTGCAATTCAGTGATTTTTCAGTAACTTGCCATTGCTCTCACCTTAAATCAGTTTTAGAACATTTTTACTCCCCCAACAAGATTCTTCATACCCATTTATTATTTATTTATTTAATAATTTATTTTATTTTATTTATTTATTTTTGGCTGCATTGGGTCTTTGTTGCTGCGCTTGGGCTTTCTCTAGTTGCGGCGAGTGGGGGCTGCTCTGTTGCAGTGCGTGGGCTTCTCATTGTGGTGGCTTCTCTTGTTGCGGAGCACGGGCTCTACGCACGTGGGCTTCAGTAGTTGTGGCACGAGGGCTCAGTAGTTGTGGCTCACGGGCTCTAGAGTGCAGGCTCAGTAGTTGTGGCGCACGGGCTTAGTTGCTCCGCGGCATGTGGGATCTTCCTGGACCAGGGATTGAACCCACGTCCCCTGCATTGGCAGGCGGATTCTTAACCACTGCACCACCAGGGAAGCCCCTTCATACCCATTTATAATTAATCCCCATTCATACTTCCAGCCCCTGACAACCACTAATTTACTTTCTGTCTCTGTAAATTTGCCTGGAGATTTCAGAGATTCTGGAGATTTCATATAAATGGAATTACACAATATTTGGTCTCCAGTGTATGGCTTCTTTCACTTTGCATAACGTTTTTGAGGTTCATTCATGCTGAAGCATGTGTCAGTAGTTTGTTCCTTTTAATTACTGAGTATTATTCCACTGTATAAACAGACCATGTTTTGTCTATCCATATGGCAGGTGGTGGACATTTAGGTGGCTTTCAGTTTTTGCCTATTGTGATGTAATCTTGTTTTTTTTCTTTTTTCCATTGGATAAAATTGACATGTAACATTGTGCAAATTTAAGGTATACAGTGTGTTACTTAGGTTCATTTGTATATTGTAATACACAATATTTTACTGTTGGAAAAGTATTTATCACATTACATACTTATAGCACAATGTTATTGTCTATATTAAATATACTGTATGTTAGATCTCTATAGATTTCATTTATTTTTATGAGAGAAATGTGTTAACAATTTGGTGCTCTGTTGGTTCTTCTCTCCTGAGCTCAAACAACATGGGGAGTTTTGGAATGGAGCAGAAAGGCATTGCCCATTACTACCAATGGCTCCTGAGGCTTCTGTCATCCTCTTTGTTCAGTTCTGTTTAATATTCTGCCTCAGAAGATGAGCAACACTTTCTGCATTTTTGGAGCCTAGTTCAGGTCCATTACTCAAGAACCACAGGTTATTTTAATGGGCAGTGAAGAAGGGGGACTGCTAAATGTTCCATGGTGTACATTGGACAATTAAGCTTTCAGGGCAAATTCTCCACTCACACTTTGCAAAATTCTCTTTCTGTCAAAATTTCCTTCTCAGCCCAATTGAAGCAATATATCAGAAGTAAGCAGGTGGGGGCTTCCCTGGTGGTGCAGTGGTTCAGAATCTTCCTGCCAATGCAGGGGACACAGGTTTGAGCCCTGGTCTGGGAAGATCCCACATGCCACGGAGCAACTAAGCCTGTGCGCCACAACTACTGAGCCTGCACTCTAGAGCCCTTGAGCCACAACTACTGAGCCCATGTGCCACAACTTCTGAAGCCCACGCACCTAGAGCCCGTGCTCTGCAACAAGAGAAGCCACCGCAATGAGAAGCCTGTGCACGGCAACGAAGTGTAGCCCCCGCTCACCGCAACTAGAGAAAGCCCGTGCGGAGCAGCGAAGACCCAATGCAGCCAAAAATAAATAAATAGAATAAAAAAAAAAAAAGTAAGCGGGTGAGTGACTTCCAGCTTAAAATTATACATTCTGTCCATTCTCACCCACATTTTTTTTTTAAAGGAATTCCTTTATTTTTATTTTTTATTTATTTATTTATGGCTGTGTTGGATCTTAGTGTCTGTGCGAGGGCTCTCTCTAGTTGTGGCGAGCGGGGGCCACTCTTCATCGCGGTGCGCGGGCCTCTCACTATCGCGGCCTCTCTTGTTGCAGAGCACAGGCTCCAGACGCGCAGGCTCAGTAATTGTGGCTCACGGGCCTAGTTGCTCCGCGGCATGTGGGATCTTCCCAGACCAGGGCTCGAACCCGTGTCCCCTGCATTGGCAGGCAGATTCTCAACCACTGCGCCACCAGGGAAGCCCTCACCCACATTTTTAATGTAAATGTGAAGCCATCATGAAAAGTGTTAAGAGCTCAGCTGGTTGTGTTTTCATGGTTTATGCTTTGCTGAGACAGCATTATCCATCTTGCCCAGGATGGCTTCAGGATAGCATTTAGAACCTTAGATGGCTCCAAAGGATCTCAGGCAACAAAGTTAGAGAGAGAGACACAGAGATAGAGCTAGAGAGAGAGACAGAGAGAGAGAGACGGGGAAGACAGAGACATTAGTGTCAAAGAAAATGGAAAATAGAAATGGACTCATCTCCAGATATTTTTAATTCACAGTCTGTATTTGGTAGAATCCATTCATTTCTGAGCAGCCAGCATTTACCAAGCACCTATTTCATGCAGAATCTTGAATTATTAGCTGGAGATGCAAAGATAAAAATGTTCATCCATTTGATCACTAACAATATTTACTAACAATTTTGTGCAATGTACTGTAGGTTCTAGGCATGCAAAAGTGAAAGCCACCTCGGTGCCTGCTTTTGCGGAGCTAGCAGCCAAGGGGAATAAAGATAAAAAAAGCAAAGACATATAAAAAATAATTGCATATAGTGATAAGTACTGTGAAGAAATAAAGAAATCAGGGTATTGAGAGGGAGTATAATGAGAGGGTATTTTAGACCTCTGAGGAGGTGGCATTTAAGCTGAGACCTAAAGGAAAGGAGGAGATAGATCAGAGGAATGAGGGAAGGAGTGTTCCAGGCAGAGGCAAGAGCAAGGGCTCAGGCAGGGAAGGGAAAGAGCTTGGAAGACAGACACGGCACTATGTCTAAACTATCTGTTTCTGGAAGCACTGTGAATAAAGTATACACAGGTACTATGTGGGCAAGAAGAAGCAGCTCAGAATGGTCCTTTGCATAGAGAAGTAGAAAAATGAGAGTTTAATGGCTGAATGGATGAATGAATAAATGACAGAATGGACAGATGAATGGATGCCTGTCTGACTGACAGACTGACAGAATGCATGAATGTGTAAATGGAAAGTAGCCCTTTTTGATAGGTGGGTAGAGGAGACGTTATTATATGAAATTTATAATCTAAGGACTGTGAGAGAAAGTGGGCATATAAGCAAATGGAAAGGAAGGGAGACAGGAGGCTGAGAGTACTTTCCAACCTCTCGGTTTTTTCCCCTTAGGGGCTAGCTCTGAGTGACTTCTTGCATTCTAATTTGAAGAACCCTTCCCTACACTATTTTAGGCATAAAACGAGACAGCTCCACCTCTGTGACAGCTGCCTGGTGAGCAAAGGAAAATTAATTAACTGGCACGAATGGCCTACAGGTCAGATTTTCCACATAAATGGCGCATAAAACAGTTGTATCTTTTAAGATTGGATTCATCTTGAGAAAGCAGTGGAGGCAGGCTATGTGAGCCCAGAGTAATTCAATGAAAACTATCTTTATCAACTAAATCATTTAAACCTGAATAGACACACACACACACACACACACACAGAAATATATTTGTTAACTTCGAGAGACAGTAGACGCTTATCTCCAGTGCTGTCAGATTGCACAGCTCCGGGCTGCAGCATCCTCCTGTGTTACACCGCATGGCATTCCTGACAACTGTGTGCATTATGTGATAACCGTCGTGGGCCAAGACCGCATCAACTATCAGTATTTAAATCACCTGTACCTCTCACAGCTGGCCAATTTCCAACCGGATGGATTCTCTGTACATCTAGGGAATAAACAAGGGTGGTCCTGGAAGCCTGAACTTCTTGGTTTCCCTCCAGAGTTATTCACTTTTGTTCCAGGAGGAAATGGATACATTCCATCAATGCAGGAAGCCCAGGGTGCAAATGTAATTTCCCACAGCACTAGCAGCACCTCCAGAAAAAAGACACTTAAGCTCCCCACTCATGGCCAGTGGAATCCTTTTTTTCCTGATAGCATTAATAAAAATGACACATGGAACATTTGCTCAAGTGGCAAAGTGGGACATTCCTGACTCTAACTTTTGTTTAAGTCATTCTCCTATTATATTATATTCTTTCAGGTCAAAAGGAAATCAACCTACCTGGAGGCCGCAGGGAGGCAGTTGCCATAACAGGCCACAGCCCCAAATGGCTTCAATAAGTTCTCTGTAAGCAGAGAGCAATTGCTCATCACCAGGTACAGGCTTATGGGAGGACTGTGCTGATGCCCGGTCCTGACTGCAGACAAGCAATAGGGGTGGGAAGTAGGGTCAGAACGGGGAAATCAGCTTCTACTTCTTTGCATGTCTATTGACATCTAAAATTTTTTAGCTCCTGTCTTTCTCCCCAGTTTTATTGCCTCACCTCAGTGACTTCTGTTGGGTTTTCAAAACGCAGTAAGGCGTCTCTTCCTGTGCAAAGCATTCTTGGGTCCTCTCCTCTCTGTCCTCGGAGCTGGGGTCCCTCTTCCTTCCATTTGGAGCACCTTGCATGTACCACAATCATGTCGTGTCAAAACTTCTATCAGTTGAAATTATTTTGTTAGTCTCCCACCTAGGCTCCGTGATGCACAAAAATGGGGTCTGGTTTTGCTGGTTATTTCCCCCCCTTTATACCTATCCACACTGTAGGGACTCAGCGAATTAATGAACGTATAGAGACACCCAGAAATTCCTCCTCATCCTAGGAATTTTCACTACACGTAAACCGTTTTTCTCCACCCTCATTTCTAACTACTCCACACTGATTTTTTTTTTTTTTTTTTTTTGGCTGTGTTGGGTCTTCGTTGCTGTGCACGGGCTTTCTCTAGTTGCAGCGAGCGGGGTCTACTCTTCATTGCGGTGCGTGGGCTACTCACTGCGGTGGCTTCTTGTTGCGGAGCACAGGCTCTAGGCACTCGGGCTTCAGTAGTTGTGGCGCGTGGGCTCAATAGTTGTGGCTCGCGGGCTCTAGAGCATAGGCTCAGTAGTTGTGACACTCGGGCTTAGTTGCTCCGCGGCATGTGGGATCTTCCCGGGCCAGGGATTGAACCCGTGTCCCCTGCATTGGTAGGCGGATTCTCAACCACTGCACTACCAGGGAAGTCCTACTCTACACTAATTTTAACTATGCATTTGGTATTTCTTCAACTGGGAAAATTTTTATTATTTTTGCTATCAAGACTCCATGCTCCTTGCCTGGATTCCTGTAGCAGCCAGTCTGGTCTCTCAGGGATGTATGTTGTTGTTTCTCAGTCTATCCTCTGAAAGCTTACAGGTTGATATCCCTAAAACCCAGTTCTTCCCTTGCTTTAAACAAAATCAAATCCAAACAAATAAAACTTTAGGTTTCTTTCTATTGTCTTAAAGAGACAATGGGTATTAGGTCAAGAATTTCAGTGCTACTCTAACTAGTTCCATAGCCTATTAAGCTTTGTGAGCCTTGGATGAGCAATTTAATTTGTCTGAGTCTGAGTTTTCCCATATTAAAAAATGGGGATAATAATAGTAGAAGTTTTTCAGATCAAATGTGATAATGCATGAAATGGGTTAAGTAGAGTGCTTGGCTTTTAATAACAACTAATGTGTATCCCTGCATTTCATTGTTTCTTCTTTCCTTCCTTTCCCTCTCCTTCTCATCTTACTTCTTTCCTACTTTTCCTTCTACTTTAGATTCATTCATTCATTTATTCTTTCTTTCAACAACAGCAGGTTAGAGGATCGGCGTATCAGAGAATTTTCTGTAATTTTCCAAAGTTTAAAAACTTTTCCCCTTAGAAAATCAACCCTCAGGCAGGATCTAGTTTTGTGCTCTTAACTGTTTTGGCACCTGTACTTATAAACACTGGTAGGATTACAGAATCAAAAAGGACAGCAGATCGTCCTCAGACATCAGAAACAGGACTCCTGGAGAGAAATCTATGGTCATGCTCATCAGAGAGGATGCTCTGCTTTCAAAGGACCCAAGCCTTGGCGTGATGAGTTAGGAATATCAGCCTTGCCATTTCTGTCTTCACGTTGTGAGTTCATTCCCAAACTCAGGATGTGCCATTCCATGCAAACGATCTTGCTGCCAGGTTTTGGGGCTGCATAAGTTTCCATTGTTTTATGTAAAACTGTACATTTTACTCATTCCTTCTGTCATTTACTCATCAGACATGTACCATGTACCTACTGAGCGCCTGGCACTAGGGGTTAAAGGCAAATGAGACACATTTGTCTCAAGGGGGACAAATGAGAGGGATGGGTGTAGTGTGGTGCGGAAGGTCGATGCTTTATACTCTTTCTTTGAGAGTGATATTTATGTACTTGTTCATAGAAGTAGCTGTTTCCACACCAGCTGATTCCCTTGGCAAAAATAACACATTCAAATGCCAAATGCAGTGACCTATTCACAACAACTTAAAAATTAATAGGTACTAATTATGCTTTTGGTCTAACATGAATGAAGAGGTATTAAGGTTTTTCTTTTCCTGATGTTCATGGCAATGTCCACTGACCTCACCCTGATTCTCTCTGTGTATGAACATGTTGCCAATTATGGTACTAACAGACCAGTTAGATAAATGGAGGTGGAGCTCAGTCTCAAGGGGCGGAGAGACCTGAGTTCAAAACCAGCCCCAAACTGTGTGCAGTTGGACAAGCTGCTCAATCTATTATATAGAATATGTAGAATGGGTCCGTATGAGGGAACTTTCAAGGCTGTGAAGAGTAAATGAGATAATGTAGCTAGGACACTCAGTCCAGGGTTACTGTATGGTCGTTACTCATTCATTGGACTCCCTCCTACTCTTCCTTTCTTACAACAAACTGCCCTGACAGCCACGGCAGGAGATTCACTTTAAACTGTTGTGACCTTTATCCTGGAGTATTGCTTCTGTCACTATTGGGGAAGAATTGAATGCTTTCACCTCTTACTAGCCCTTACTACATCTTAGGGGTCTGAGCCCTGTAGGCCCTGCTCCAAGGCTATAGATTCCTAGAAAAGTCATAAAGATAGAGCCAAGGCAAGACACAAGATAACTTTCTCACTGTTACGATCACACCAGCTCCACATGCGGAGGCCCTGCCTTTGAAGAGCTCATTGGAGGCTGCTTCATCAGAGTCTTTCTATTTTCATCCCTGAGTGTAGAGTGAATTAAATGTGTTGAACATCTCCTGGGCACCTTTAGCCAGGTTGTGCAAAAACTGTTGAATCTTGAAAGCCTGGGCCTTCTTGATGTTTTTTGAATTAAAACTATTTCCTCTTTCTATCTCTCTCTGTTGTTTTTCATCATTAAAAATGAAGCTCTGCATCTCTTGAAGAAAAAAAATGCAGTCTATTAAATTTGGAGTGTATTTCTCTCTCTCTGTGTGTGTGTGTGTGTGTGTGTGTTTGTATGATGCATATTTTGGATGAATGGGGTGTGGGGCTGATATGTACAATTGGTCTGACTTATCTGGTCTGGCACATGTGGTGGCCATGTTTTGGATGTGTGAGTATAGGAGAGGGGTATGCAAGTGGCACGTGTGTTTGGTATGAATGTGTGGAGGGTGTGTGTGTATGAATGTAATATTGTGAGTGTCAGTATTCCTGAGGTATGCATTGTGTGCATTGGGTGGGTAAGTCTGCCATGTGTATTTAGTTGTGATAGACATGTGGGGCTATGTGTGTGAATATATATGTGTGTCTGCACCCATCTTTTTATCTGTTAGTTTTGTATCTTTCAGCTGCATTGCTCAAAAGCTATAGAGTTATAGCTCAGAATAGTTCTCATAAATAAAAGCATTTGGCCTCCGTGGTTCAGCTGTATAGAAATCGGCAACACCCTCACTGTCAGGGTGTCTATTGCCAGAGGCAAGGCTTTGGAGAGATACCCCAGAACTCCTTGGAGGCAAGTTAGATGACTCACCTTCTCGGATTGAAACACCCCCGAGATCTTATTGTTCCATGCAAATCACAGCCCTAACTCTGCCTTTTGAATTGATATTTTCACACCCTAAGAATAGAACCACCAGGATCCCACTTTAGCCTTTGTATTGACTCATAAACCCCAACTTTCATAATTCTCAAGGAGAATTAGAGAGTTGGCAGCAATCAGAGATCTTTTTATAAAGTCCAACCCAGTGTAAGTATTTTATCAGGAATAATATGCCCTGTTAATTTGATCATCTCTTCTGCTCACACTACTTACACATTTGTACTTGGCCCACACTGAATGCTTCATGCCTTAGGAGGGAATCGATGTGCGATGTTCCTATAAATCTCCCTAAGGAGGCCTTTCCCCACAGCATGACCACTGTGCCCTTCAGTGACTGCAGTGTGTACCCCTAGAGATCCCTTTCCATAAACCTTCCCTGACCATCCCAGTGATGGGGGAGGAATCCCTTCTCTGTGAGTTCTTCGTTCCTTTACCCTAATCTTTGCATGTGTGGCACATAAACCCAAACTCATAATGGGCACAAGGTCTTCCCCACCAGACTGAGGTGCGTCCATCTTGCTTCCTAAACACTGTGCAGTCTCTGACTTAGAAGAGGAAATAATGGACTCAGAAAAGGAGGAAGAAAAGAAGGAAGGGAGGGAGGAAGAGAGGGAGGGAGGAAGGAAGGAAGGAAAGAAGGAAGGAAGGATTAAAAAAAATAATAGCCATCAAAAATATGTTTTTTCAGTGCCAGTCACTCTTTTAAGTGCTTCATGTTATTACCTCACATAATTCATGTATCGACCCTATTTAAGTAGGTTCTATCATTTCACTTCAAGTTATAGATGAGGAAACAGTGACAAGCAAGGTCAAATGACTTGCCCAGCATCACTCAACTTACTAATGAGCCGGGCTACAAACCCAGGCAGTCTGGCTCTAGATGCCAACCTTTAATCAGCCCACATGTGCCTATTTTGGTTTTGTGCTCTGCCCAGCAGTGTGTGTGTGTTGTTGCCTCTGTGACACCAGGAAGGGGCAGCTTCAGACTCAATCCATGTCTTTTGTCCAGATAGCCTTTTTCCCTTTTTATTTCCTTACATTAGTAAAGATATTTTTTTAAAAGGCAGTTGTCATACATCAAATTCTATCTTGCTTAAGCTAAAAGAGAACTTGTTGGCTCATAAACAGTGACGTTCAAGTCTAGGATGGCTTTCATTCATGACAGAAGTAAGCAGAACTGCATAATGTCATCAGCAATCTGTTTTTGGTTTTTTTTTTTTCCATCATTAAGTTCTGCTTTCTTCTGTGGTAATTCATTTTCAGGGGGGCTCTGGGCACAGTAGAGCAAAGATGGTCAGTAGCATCTCAGCTCTATGGATACATGATTGGAGTTTAGAAATTCCAGTGTAAAGTAGGAAGACTTTTTTCCCTTGATGAATTTGACAAAAGTCCTAGACGCGGTTCACATTGGTTAGGTCTGGTGCGTGCCCACCCTGAACCTGTCACTGGTGGGGTTGATGCTGTGATTTGTTTGGCAGGACCAACCTCATCTGTCCTCCACTGGAATGACAGGTGGGGGGAGCGCCTCGTAGACCACAGGGCGTGAGGATGGGAAAGGGTGGTCCCCACAGACACACGGGGCAAGCGTGAGTAGAAACAGATCCATCACTGTGTCTCTTCTGACCTCTTTCCCTCTCTTATCTCTTTCCCTTAATCGGTAGAAGTGGACATGAATCTGCAGTTATTCTGAAATAAGTAGGTCTGCAGTATTTCTAATAGTCTGGGGTCTGGGACACCATAGAGAAAAAAACCATGCTCTTCAGACCCAGAGCCCTCATCTAACTAGTCAGTGGCTTTCTCATAATTAGAGTGGATCATGCTGGTCCAAAGACCAACAGATTCAGTGACTTCTTTGCGCTAGAAAAATGGCCTATTTGAATTTGAAATGAGGATCAACATTGTAACCCTCGATATAGTCAGAGGGACAAAAAAGTCTTTAGGACCATAGGAAAGGAGACTGCATTCATAATACAAGAGGATATGGTTTAGATTGTTTAAAGAAGGAATATGTTTTTGGTAACAGAAGCGTGAAGGAGTGTTTATATACCATCCTGTATTTCCAAGCAACTGGAGATCAGACAAAACTACAGGAAATTATCATGTGGAAGCACCATTCTTTCCACTCAGACATTCTATACATGTACCTGAGGGAGGGTTAGGGTTATTCAGATTTAACCATGCCATTCTCTTGCTCAATGATCCCCCATTCCCTGCAAGATAAAGTTCAAAGTCTTAGACAAAAGAGCTAGGCTAAAACCTTTAGAGACTGTAAGTACTGAAAATATTATAGCATATATTTCATATGTAACAAAAGATGAAAACAATATTATGATTTTTCATAGTATTATGATTTTTCCCATGATCATTACTTGTGGATTTTGTTTGCATTTGTAATAACAATTTTTCTTTCTCTCTTTCCTCTCCTGAGTGCTAAAGCATTTGCCAAGTCTCTCAGATTGTTATGTCTGTGCTTCTCACATTATAATGTGCATGCTAATTACATGAAATCTTGTTAAAATGCATATTATGATTCAGTAAATCTGGGGTGGGGCCTGGGATTTTTTTAATCTCCTTTACCTTCAGTCCCACAGCCTGGAAGATGCCTTTTTGATTATAGATCTCCTGGTGGTTACTCCATAACTTTAAGTTATACACTTATAACTCCTTTCCTTTATTTATCAACTTAAGGCATTATCTTTTTACTCCCTTTTATGAAATATGAAAATTTTGTTCATCAGTACCACCTCTTTACCCCACCCTTTTTTCCTTCCAGTGTTTGATAGTTTGATATTATTTTTAGTTTTACTGTCATCAATATTTCCCTGTTTCATATTCCATCATCTCCAGTCAGTATTCGGCTCTCCTTTGTGTGTGATAAGAGTAACAGCACCCATTCCATTCCCTTTGTCTTTGCATCTGCATTCCACCTTTCACCTTCTACCTTCTGTCACTTCTAATCTTACTCTTACTTTTTATTTCTAACATTTCCCAGATGATCGTGATGCTGCTCTTGCAGCAAAGAAATTGACCTTCTTATCTTTCCAACTTCTTTTCTCATCATCCTCGACTACATGTCTACTCAATTTCTGGTTATCTTGAACAGACCAGACCCTTTCCTAGACTTTGCTCAGTTTCCTCCTCTGGCACCCACTTCCCACCTCGCCTGTCAAACTCTTGCTTTTACTACAAAACTAAATCTCAGTGTTTCCTGTACACCTTTTAAAATTTTCCCTTGGCTCCCTGTTTTTGTTTCTCTATAATCTTAACTCTATCAGGCTTGTGGAACAGAAAAATCAGGGTTAGTATAACATGATAGCTGTCCTACAGGATTAAAAGACTATCATATGGGTGGGAATTTTATATACATGTAGATTTTTTAGGTGGGGAGGGGCAAAAGGAACAAACCTAAAGCCTTGAAATAACAGGTTTAGGTTCTAGCTCATTGTGAAGAAGGGCTCTCAAATATTCAGAGATATTCAATAATGGAAAGGGCTGCTTGTCCTGAGTAGTAATGAACCTCCCATCTCTGGAGGTATTCAAGCAGAATCTGGTTAACTGATTATTGGGGGCACCTCCAAAGAGATTAGTCCGCAGGAATACTGGTAAGGTTCTCAAAGGTAGCACTGGCGTATATGACACTACCAGGCATGTCTACTAAAGCATCAATTTAACTTCACTGTTTTTGGAGAGTGAGAAAGGGAAGGGAGTCAAGAAACCTAAGTGGTAAATAATCTGAAACATTTTTATAATAGCCAAACAGATTTATTATGAAACAAAATATAGAATTTTAATACATTTTTAAGATAAAAGATGATAATTCCTTGGCAGTCCAGTGGTTAGGATTTGGCACTTTCACTGCCAGTAGCCCAGGTTCAGCCCCTGGTCAGGGAAATATGATCCCACAAACTGTGCAGTGTGCCCCCCCCCAAAAAAAACGATGAAAGAGAAAACTTCAACCAAATTTCAAATTTGAAATAAGCCTATTTCAAATGTGAAATAATTCCAATTATGACCCTATATATCTTAGATAATGCTTTCCTTCTGCAAAACTGTAGGCATGCTTTAGTTTACTAAAGCAGCTGGGGAGAAATGGGATGAACTGGATCAGTGGTTCCCAAACCTGGCTAATCATGAGGAAGACTTTCCCTCAAAGTCTTGGACCTTTCACCTCACCTGATTATGTCTAAGGGCTTAGGAATCTGTATTTTATAAGACATTTTCAGGTGGGTTTGGCGATTCAGCAAACATGGGAATCAGTGAATGACAGACTTCATTTGTTTTTCTAATGGTGTCTTAGTCAGGATAGTCAATAACCAGCTGCTGCAACACATAACCCCACAATCAAGGAGTTTAACACTCTAAGGGTTTATTTCTTACTCTCAATCCAGTGTGCGTCAGCAGGATCAGGAGAGACAGAAATCTCTGCTCCATTCGGTCGGGGACTCAAGCTCTCTCTAGTGGTTCTGTGGGCACCCAAACTTTAACTGGATCCTAGGCATTTGCCTAGGGAACAAGGAAATGAGAGTCTGGATATCACATGGCAGATTTTAGCAGTGGTGTGCTGGAGTTGGCTCATACTGGGTTGTGAGAAGCAGTTGCTAAAGTTCTAGGAATTTAGTGAGTTGTCTTTAAAATATGACCCTTATGAACAATTAAATTATATAAACGTCAATTAACTAAATTATATTAAAAATAAAACACCATTGCCTAATTATAGTACTACATTTATAAAATTCTCTTGAGGTTATTTACATCTACTGTATTTGTATGGTAGGAATACAACATAATACATTTTTTCCCCCAACTTCATGTTTAGTCATTATGCTGGTACCTTGAAATTAGACCTGTGGGAGTATTTATACCATGGAAATTGGCAAATGCTGCAAACCAAGACTCCCCCCTCACCCTCCTCAGTAGCTGGTTGTTAAATCTTTACTAGGACATACTTATTTTAGGGGTCTATGCCTGGAAGTGGCATATATCACTTTAACATGTATTCCATGTATTTAACATGTATTCCTAGATGTATGGGTCTAGTTTAGTTGACCCATCAAAGACCACAGATATTGGTAGGCATTTAGAGCCTTATCATGAAAGATAATTTAGCCATTGAAATGACTACTTTCTAGGAAATTTCCATGAATAAATTATATAATATGTATATATAATGTGTTTATGTATATAGTCACTTACAAAAATTCATGAATCCCCGGTACAAAACTAGAATTGGGGGTATCTTGTAAAGAAAGGCCTGTTTTGGTAATGCTAAGCTTTAATATGTGAATATTGTATTTCAGTTTATCATGTACGTTACCACTCTAAAATTCTCCCATATCTCGAGACCTGCAATTTTATATTGACCTTGTAATTGTGAATCAGGGTATAGTATGTCAGTGAGAACACCTGCCTCAGGATAAACATATTTAAACATCAGCCTTTTACTCTGATTGGTTTTGAAAGTTCAACTGATTAGATATAGATATTTAAAGCCATAATTCCTAAAAAAGAAGATGTCAAAAATGAGTATACAGTTAATTCTCAAATAACTCATGCATCAAAATGCTAGGAATTCCCACATTACACTAGAACTTCTGACCTGGGTCTCAGATAAATAGATATTTAATATTAAATATGGGATGCTTATGTTGTATTAATAATTTCCATTTTGTATTTGTATGTTATTATTTTTCTTAAGGAAGCTATACATTTATTAAAAATTTTGTGTGCAGATTCTTTTCTTGAATACATTGTCTTTTAAGGAAGCCAATTAAGTCATAGTGGGGTTTTTATTCTCTATAATTTCTTTATTTTTTTATTTTGTTAATTTCTGCTCTTATTTCCCTCTATTCATTTCTCCTATGTTTATTCTGCTGTTTTTTTAAAATTCACATCTTTATTCAAATGCTTAGTTTATTAATTTTTAATCTTTTTTTTCTATTATGTCCATTTAAGGCTTTAATCTCCCTATAATTATTTACTCTAGAAATAGCTCTTCACTCTTATTAATTAGTTAATTTTTAATAAAAATTATATATGTTTAAAGTGTACAGTGTGGTGTTTTGATATACATATACATTGTGAAACATATCTATCACCTCACATAGTTATTTATTTATTTTGAGATGAGAGTACTTAAAATCTACCCTCAGCAAATTTCAAGTATATTATGCAGTATTATTAACTATAATCACCATACTCTACATTCATCTCTAGACTTACTCCTTCTATATAACTGGTATCTTATACTCTTTGACCAACCTTTCCCCATTACGCTGATCCCTTAGCCTCTAGCAACCACCATTCTACTCTCTGCTTTGTATGAATTTGATTTTTTTAGATTTCACATATAAGTGAAATCATGCAGTAGTTTTCTTTCTATCTTTGGCTTATTTCACTTAGCATAATATCTTCCAGGTTCATCCATGTTGTTGAAAATGGCAGAATTTTCTTCTTTTTAAAAGCTGAATAATATTACATTGTATATATATGTACATATACATGTTTACGTATACATGGGTAAAGTTAAATATATAGTTAAATACAGATAATGTAATACTGTAATGGTAGTGTGTAAATTACTTTTAACTTTTTTTTTTATTATTAATTAATTAATTAATTTTTAGCTGTGTTGGGTCTTCGTTTCTGTGCGAGGGCTCTCTCTAGTTGCAGCGAGCGGGGGCCACTCTTCATCGCGGTGCGCGGGCCTCTCACTATCGCGGCCTCTCTTGTTGCGGAGCACAGGCTCCAGACGCGCAGGCTCAGTAATTATGGCTCACGGGCCCAGTTGCTCCGCGGCATGTGGGATCTTCCCAGACCAGGGCTCGAACCCGTGTCCCCTGCATTGGCAGACAGACTCTCAACCACTGCACCACCAGGGAAGCCCCTACTTTTAACTTTAATATAAAAGTTAAAAGGCAAAAATATTAAGAATAATTATAATCACAAAAGTTTATTAATGGATATAGAACATAAAAAAAGTAAACTCTGACTAAAAAAACCCAAAGCGTAAAGGGGAAGTGGTTAAAGTGCAGAGTTTTTGAATGCAATTACAGTCAAGTTGTTATCAACTTAAAATAGATGATTATACCTATAAGATATTTTGTGTAAGCCTTGCGGTAACCACAAAGAAAAAACCTACCAGAGATACTCAAAAGATAAAAGAAAAGAATCAAAGAAATCATTACAAAAAATCAGCAAATAACAAAGGAAGACAGCAAGAGAGGAAGAGGGGAACAAAACAACAGCAAAACAGACAGAAATCTATTAATGAAATGGCAATAGTAAGTCATCATCTATCTACAATTTCTTTGAATGTGAATGAATTAAAGTCCCCAATCCAAAGGCTTAGAGTGTCTGAATGGATTTTAAAATCTGTAATTTCCAATGACCTACCTTTGAGTTCTCTCTTTGTTTTGGTTAAGTCTGCTTTGAAGCTCTCTGCTTGTTTTTTCATTTCAGACGTGTGTTCCTTAGCTCCTCAATTTCTGTTTAATACTTTTTTATGATACCTATCTCTTTGTTGACCTTGTTTTGTTCAAGTATTATTTTCCTGATGTCATTGAGTTGTTTACCTGTGTTTTCTTGTAGCTCACTGATCTTTGAAAAAATTATATTGAATTCTTTGGCAATGTGCAGATCTCTATTTCTTTGGGGTTGGTTATGACGAGTTATTGTGTTTCTTTGGTGGTGTCATGTTTCCTTGGATTTTCACGTTCCTTGTAGTCTTGCGCTGTTGTCTTCACGTTTGAAGAAGTAGTCATCTCTTCTAAACATTAAGGACTAGCCCAGGCAGGGAAAGACCTCCTCTCATTGGTGGGTGCAAGGATGTCAGCTGGGTGAGGTGAGTGATGATTCCATGTCTGGATCCATGTTGGGGGACGCACGAGGATGCCAGTTCTGGGGGTGTGCAATGGTGCAGTCTCAAGGGAGCATGCGGGTTGGGTCTGGTGGGTGTGTGGATGCATACACAGCTGCAGCAGGCTCTTGGTCCCATGGGTGCCCCTTTGCAGCTGGGATAGGTGCCTGATCCAGCAGGCATATGAGTGCATGTGTGGTGGCACTAGTGGGTGCCAGGACCAGTGCATGGGCACATGCTTCATGGTGGGTGTCAGTTCCCAGGCACGGGGGCTGTGGCCTCATTGAGACTGGAATGGGGTGAGTAGCACTTCTGACTCCAAGTGAGGGAGGGTGGCTCTTGGCAGCTCCAGTTCCAGGGGGCACAGTGCCTCTGGCTCCAGGCAGGTCCAGCAGCTAGGGTCTGTGTGAAGACTGGGAGTGCTCTGTGGTAGTAGCTAGGGCTGCTGCGATCAACAGTGGCAAAGGCTACTGAGATAGCCTGCTGTTCTTCTTCCCCATGGGAGGAACTGGGGGCCGACAGGATTCCTCATGGTGACATGCCAGCAAAGGTGATGGGCAGCGCAGGCAGCATGTTTCTTGCTCCCTTATATACTGCCATTCCCAGCCCTTGTGCTCCTCTGGGTCACTGCAGCCCCCTAGTGGCACTCCAGAGTTCTCCCAGAGCTATCCTCATCCATGGATAGTTGACTTTATCACTGTTTTTGTGTGGGGATGAGGGCTGGGATCTCTTAGTCTGCTGTCTTGCTGATGTCACTCAGTATATTATTTAGAAATGAAACTTTGGGTAATATTAAGTTGTATTTTGGTTGTACTAAATTGGAATTACATTATAAGACCCAAGAATCTCTCTCTTTTTTTTTTTTTTTGAGATTCCTGCAGAAGAAGTGAACACGATGAGTAATATAAAATGGAAACGAAGTGCACTGTTAGTTGGACCAGGGTTCAGTACTCCTCAGAGCAGCATTTGGGAAAGCAGGTTTGGAGCATATGTCTTTAGGCTTAAGGTTTAAATGAGACTGCCAGTTTCCCTGAATCCCAAATCTAGACTACAGGACCTCATTACTCTATGGATTGCTGCAATAATAAATTAATGATGAGGGAACCCTCAGGTTTTAGGCTCTTAGTCAATTTACCAACCCAGCCACACTGAGCAAGGAAATGAAAAATGAGAGTGGGCCTCACCCATACAGGTTAATACTTAAAAAAATTTTATTTATTTTGGCTGCACTGGGTCTTAGTCGCTGCATGCGGGGTTCTCTAGTCACGGCTCATGGGCTTCTCTCTAGTTGTGCTGCCTGGGCTCTAGAGCTCACGGGCTCAGTTGTGGAGCATGGGCTTAGTTGCTCCGTGGCATGTGGGATCTTAGTTCCCTGACCAGGGATCAAACCCGCGTCCTTTGCATTGGAAGGCAGATTCTTAACCACTGGACCACCAGGGAAGTCCCCCCATGTGAGTTAATACTTAATGCAATAGTTATTCTGCCCATTGATAAACACAGACCAATTTGTGTCCCAGATGTTGACAAAATACTTTAGCAGCCCTTTGTCCTTATGAAGCTGGGGGAGAGATGGGGAGAGTTTCACTCAACCACCAAACCATTATTTCAAAGAACAGATCTCATCAAATACAGTAGCTGAAAATACGGAGCAAATGAAGATATCCCCTTCCCCCCGCTGTATTTATTAACTACTATGGAATTGTTTTCCACGTTAATCATCATATCAATAAAAAAAAAGGATATATAGGCCACATATAAATATTTTTCAATTGGAAACATGTATTTCATCCCTTGTGACAGCCATGAGATTGTCTTGCAAATTTCTAAGTGTAATTGCCCTTTGAAATCCATAGCAGCTTGTGTGTTCAGAGGATGTTTCCCACCAGCTGCTCCCAGCCAATGAATGAGTGTGGCAGGGGTAGTAAGGTGGGCTCATGCCAAGGAGACATGGGACTCTTCTAATGGTGACTTTGGCTTGAAGACTCCCTATTGGTCTTGTGAAAACTTCCTGTGACTGCGTCACAGTCCAGGATGCCTTGACCCAACCTCCCCTGCCTCACTCTTTTATTTGAGATCAGATTGCTTCCTGGTCTGATGGTTTTCCCAGCCTTTACAGCTCTCACATAGGTGTCTTTCCTGAGAGCATCCTTGAATGGTTAATCTTAGATTAACACAGCCTTCTAAAATGATGATCTATATGCAGAGTACCTTTAACCTAAGAGTTTAAGAAGGACTTGCAAAAAAGTGATTTTAATAATTTTATTAAAAAATACATAATTTATGATGCCTTTAAGAAAGACTAATGAAAAATATCTAAATTTTCCTCATGCTTTTGCCCGCACGCAGCAATGAAGACACAACACAGCCAAAAATAAATAAATAAAATAAAAAATAATAAAAAGCCAATTCTTTAAAAAAATAAGTTCTATCAGGTATGATTGGTCTATTGATTGATAGATCAATATCTATCTATCTATCATCAATCATTAGTTTATTATTTTAAAGTTTTGGCTGATACAGTCTGGCATATATGGTATCTTCAGTTGATTATCTTAATTTGTGATAAGATTCAAGACCAATGCAATAGAAAATCTGAATTACTCTAAGCAAGATGTCCGTAGGATAATGGGGCTGTGCCTTGCTGTGGTAAACACACAGAATGTGGTTCATGGTGAATGAGTGCTTGGCTAGGTGTATCCTTTTTACAGGTGGTCTCCATAAGCAGCTTGCCCAAGTTCTAATGAAGCTTGAAATTAACATGGCTTTGTTGGTTTAATTCCTGGTTTCTGCTGGAGTTCTAGTAACACTGGCTTATCAGTCTTAAACAGGGGACCAGTACACTTTTGGCAGCATCGCTTGTTGCTGGGAGTTCTGTCAGGAGAAAAATCAATAGCCATATAGTTATGCTTGTATTTTTCTTCTGCCTGGTATATTTATAGTGGTTAAGTAAAAATGTGTGTGTGTGTGTGTGTGTGTGCATACGGTGGTTCTTAGAGCAGATATTAAGTTGATGATGATAATGATAAATAGTCTCTGAATAGTATGTAAGAGCTCACAAATCATGTCCACATATACTGTGTATTTAAATCCTAATTGTAACTCTGAGAGGGAGATGTAATTATCCCTATTTTACAAATGAAGGAACTGAGGATCAAAGAGGTTAAGAAACTCCTACAGTTAATAAGAGAACATAAACCAGGAGGTATGACTATGTTTCCATATTCTTATCAATACACTTTACTTCTTTTTTTTGATATAGCTTTGATTCTACTTGCAAAATATATTAAACTAGACATTCTGTGGTTTTGATAAAGTTTGAAACTGGATTATTCTTTTTCTCTTAAGAGGAAAGAAGAAAAATATTTTTGAATGTTTATAATATGCTAGGCAATGGTTAGTTATTTTTACATATATAATCTCACTTGATCTTCAAAATAACAGTTTATTTTTTTAAATTAATTTTTATTGGAGGATAGTTGCTTTACAATGTTGTGTTAGTGCATACATATATGCACTCTTTTTTGGATTTCCTTCCCATTTAAGTCACCACAGAGCATTGAGTGGAGTTCCCTGTGCTATACAGTAGGTTCTCATTAGTTATCTATTTTATACATAGTAGTGTATGTATGTCAATCCCAATCTCCCAATTCATCCCACCCCCTCTTACCCCCTTGGTATCCATACATTTGTTCTCCATGTCTGTGTCTCTATTTCTCCTTTGCAAATAAGTTCATCTGTATCATTTTTCTAGATTCTACATATAAGTGATATTATACAATATTTGTTTTTCTCTTTCTGACTTACTTCACTCTGTATGACAGTCTCTGGGTCCATCCACGTCTCTGTGAATGGCACAATTTCGTTCCTTTTTATGACTGAGTAATATTCCATTGTATATATGTACCACATCTTTTTTTTTTTTAACATCTTTATTGGAGTATAATTGCTTTACAATGGTGTGTTAGTTTCTGCTTTATAACAAAGTGAATCAGTTATACATATACATATGTTCCCATATCTCTTCCCTCTTGCATCTCCCTCCCTCCCACCCTCCCTATCCCACCCCTCTAGGTGGTCACAAAGCACCGAGCTGATCTCCCTGTACTCTGCGGTTGCTTCCCACTAGCTATCTATTTTACGTTTGGTAGTGTATATATGTCCATGCCACTCTCTCACTTTGTCCCAGCTTACCCTTCCCCCTCCCCATATCCTCAAGTCCATTCTCTAGTAGGTGTGTCTTTATTCCTGTCTTGCCACTAGGTTCTTCATGACCTCTTTTTTTTTTTTTCCCCTTAGATTCCATCTATATGTGTTAGCATACTGTATTTGTTTTTCTCTTTCTGACTTACTTCACTCTGTATGACAGACTCTAACTCCATCCACCTCACTACAAATAAGTCAATTTCGTTTCTTTTTATGGCTGAGTAATATTCCATTGTATATATGTGCCACATCTTCTTTATCCATTCATCCGATGATGGACACTTAGGTTGCTTCCATGTCCTGGCTATTGTAAATAGAGCTGCAATGAACATTTTGGTACATGACTTTTTTTGAATTATGGTTTTCTCAGGGTATATGCCCAGTAGTGGGATTGCTGGGTCATATGGTAGTTCTATTTTTAGCTTTTAAAGGAACCTCCATACTGTTCTCCATAGTGGCTGTGTCAATTTACATTCCCACCAACAGTGCAAGAGGGTTCCCTTTTCTCCACACCCTCTGCAGCATTTATTGTTTGTATATTTTTTGATGGTGGCCATTCTGACTGGTGTGAGGTGATACCTCATTGTAGTTTTGATTTGCATTTCTCTAATGATTAGTGATGTCGAGTATCCTTTCATGTGTTTGTTGGCAATCTATGTATCTTCTTTGGAGAAATGTTTATTTAGGTCTTCTGCCCATTTTTGGATTGGATTGTTTGTTTTTTTCATATTGAGCTGCATGAGCTGCTTACATATTTTGGAGATTCATCCTTGGTCAGTTGCTTCATTTGCAAATATTTTCTCCCATTCTGAGGGTTGTCTTTTCGTTTTGTTGATGGTTTCCTTTGCTGTGCCAAAGCTTTTAAGTTTAATTGTGTCCCATTTGCTTATTTTTGCTTTTGTTTCTTTTGCCTTGGGAGACAGATCCAAAAAAATATTGTTATGATTTAAGTCAAAGCCTGTCCCGCCTATGTTCTCCTCTAGGAGTTTTATGGTTTCAGGTCTTACATTTAGGTCTTTAATCCATTTGAGTCTATTTTTGTATATGGTGTGAGGGGATATCCCCAATTTTAGAGATGGGGAATTGGAATATTAAAGACATAATATGCTACTCAGAGTTCTTGGCTGCAGATGATGGAAAACAACTCTAACTTATGAAAAAATGATAACTTATTGGAAGGATATTGGGAAGCCCTGAATTCCACTAAGACTGGAAAAAAGAGGGGCTTCTCCAAAATATGAAGGGGGTTCAGTTCTCAAATTAGGAAATATTTACAACAGTGATAACTTGCCTGAGTGTCCCGTTTAGAAATGTAATTGATGCTCAACTCTTCCTTTTATTTAAATTTTTTAAAACCCCAAATTCATATTTATCCATTTTCAAACTGGAAAGTTTTGTACCTTCCTTTCTCTTTTTAGGAGAACTCAAAATGTTAAGGTACTCATCGTCAATTGCCTATGAATGCTTACAAAATGTGAAAGTAGCTTTAAGCTTTGTGGTGAGTACAAAGGAATAAAGCATACCTTTGCTGAGCCTCTTTCAAGCTTCCCCTGAGGACTGCTGTGCTGGGCTGGGAGGGGGCAGCACTTGGACTGGCCTAAGCCTCTGAGTTGGTGGGAGCAGGTCTTAAGTGTCCATATGGTCTTGGCAGCCAGTTATGCACTAGATTGGGGGGAGTGATTAAATGCAGAGATGGGGTTAAACTGTTAAATCCCAAGTGATATGAATGGCTACAAATGAATGACCCAGAAAACTCCCTCCCCGACCCCATATTCTGTATTTAAGAGACAGATCATATAGACTTTGAATAGCAGCCCAAGGAGGAATAGATTTATATTGTAAACCATGCTTGTTTGGTTAAAAAAATTCTGCAACAATTTACTCTCTTACACCACATAATCCTTCTTCATTAATAATAGACTTCATTATTTAAATTTACTGCTGTAGATTTCAAATATCAGGCCACTGGTGAATTATTAGCCAGTCTGTAAGTAAGAAGAACTAATATTTATTAATGAGAGTTTAAAATATGTAAACCATATAATTTCTCAATCTAATCCCAATGCAATGAAATAATTAATACACATGAGTCCACACCACTGTGATCATATTCTCACATTCCGCTTCCTTGGTTCCCTCTTTATTATTACAAAATAATTGATGTTTGTCATATGGCATATAATGAAATTGATGGTGACCCTGCCTGCCAGTGAAAAACATATATTTCACTTTTTCTACCTGTTGTCCTTTTCCCCCCATATCTTCCAACATTGATTAATGAAATGCCATGTAGAATAGCCTTATAGATTTGTCATTTAACCAAATATTATGTAAGGTAATAAGTACAACACTGTTGCTCATTCTTTCTTTTTTCTTTGCCCTTTATTCAACTATGGTTTAAACTGTAAAATGGGCTTACTGCACATGAAACCTAAAGTTGGGATATAAAAACTTCTGATAGAATTATGATTCATTTTTTTATATGGGGAAATATTTTAAATGTGTAAAAATAAACATATGCTCTTTGATTTCAACATTGAACTGTATCTGCTTATAGCATAAGATTGGTGTGTACATTCCACTGCTTTGGCTTGTGTAACTCTATGAAAGAATTTTGCTTTCATGTAACAGGGACATCTATCCACGTACTGGGTGAATTATAAACTACTTCAAACACCCTTGGATGGAGGGGGACGTGAGCTATATTATGCTCACATTCCTGCCAGTGATATAAATGTTCTCTTTTTTGATGGAGGCTGGCCATGAGAAAATTTGTTTCACATGACATTACATACCATATTTAGATTTGCAGCCATAATCTTGTCGAGAGTTGATTATCACATGATTGGAGCAGTAAAAAAAATGAATTGGCGTTTAAACTTTTATGAGAAAGCACTTATATTGTGGAATAAGACTTCTTAATGGAGTGCAGGCATTAAACAGACCTTGTATTAGGCTCTGAAATTAATGGGTCACTGTATAACTTTCTAGTTTTCATAGCCTGATAAGATTAATGCTTGCTTATATAGCAAATTCAATGG
The DNA here is from genome assembly GCF_009873245.2 of Balaenoptera musculus. NCBI lineage: Eukaryota > Metazoa > Chordata > Mammalia > Artiodactyla > Balaenopteridae > Balaenoptera > Balaenoptera musculus. Next base: position 34,074,963 of record NC_045803.1, read on the forward strand.
CTCATTTAATTTCATATGAATGTTTAAAGTTAAATTGCTTTTGGATTAAGTCTTAATTCATTATTCATTTTAATGTCTTGAAAGAACTTTCATTTTTCTTTCATTTTATTTAATCAAGTGCATCATCATTAAGTAAAGGCTAAGGACCTAGATAGCTAAAAATAATGTGAAAAGGAAATTTATTAATTTACATTGAAAAGAGACTTATTTGTTATAAAATTTATTCAATACTATACCATGCTTATGTATGGTGCTATTTCAGAGATGAGATATTTATAGGCTTTTTGTCATATTTTAAAACACCAAATTGAAAAGCTGCCTATTTGGCCACCTAATGTTGCATGTGTACTCCTTAAGCAAAGATTACCATTGAACTTTGTTTATAAAATTTTCATTTATTCTCATAGTCAACAAACATTTATTCAGAACCTACACTCTATAGGCACTGACCAAGCACTGTGGAGTGTTCACTGTTGAAAACCACTCCATGTCTGACCTGTAAGAATCAACAAGTCTTTTTTTTTTTTAATTTATTTATTTTTGGCTGTGTTGGGTCTTCGTTTCTGTGCGAGGGCTTTCTCTAGTTGCGGTGAGCGGGGCCCACTCTTCATCGTGGTGTGCGGGCCTCTCACTATTGCGGCCTCTCTTGTTGCAGAGCACAGGCTCCAGACGCGCAGGCTCAGTAGTTGTGGCTCACGGGCCTAGTTGCTCCGCGGCATGTGGGATCTTCCCAGACCAGGGCTCGAACCCGTGTCTCCTGCATTGGCAGGCAGACTCTCAACCACTGCGCCACCAGAGAAGCCCTCAACAAGTCTTATAGAAGGGAACTTCACTTCAGAGGGCTGATGGAGTTCTCATCTGTACCGTGAGGGGGTTCTATTCAAGATCTCTAAGGTCCTCCTCAGTTCTCGTATTCTGTGATCCCATGGCTATATCATCCTTTGGGATATGGGCAGAAAAGGAAAAATGAAATTAATGAATCTTCAAATTTATACTATTGGTCATATTAATATAATATCAATCATAACCATAACTACAACTATAATTATTAGTTTGAATACTCCTTTGAAATATATCCATTCTATCATTTCATGTTGGCCAGGTAACCATTATTATCTCCAGTTTGGAGTTGTGATAAGCATTTATTGAACATGTACTATATTTCCAGGATTTTGCCAAGTCCTATGAGGCATGGATGTGTTGGTCTGTCTTGGTCACTGCTCTGTCTGTATGGCCTGTAACAGCGCTTGGCATGTGGTGGCTGATCAATAAATATTGTACATTTCCTCCTCAGGCACTGCCAGGTAATTCTTAAGAACAGGCCAGGGCTTCCCTGGTGGTGCAGTGGTTAAGAATCTGCCTGCCAATGCAGGGGACACGAGTTCGAGCCCTGGTCTGGGAAGATCCCACATGCCGCGGAGCAGCTAAGCCTGTGCACCACAACTACTGAGCCTGCGCTCTAGAGCCTGCGAGCCACAACTACTGAAGCCCTCGTGCTGTAGAGCCCATGCTCCGCAACAAGAGAAGCCACCGCAATGAGAAGCCCGCGCACCGCAACGAAGAGTAGCCCCCGCTCACTGCAACTAGAGAAAGCCTGCATGCAGCAACGAAGACCCAACACAGCCAAAAATAAGTAAATAAAACAAATAAATTTATTTAAAAAAAAGAAAAAAGAACAGGCCAGTGTGGGAAACATTAATGTAAGTCGGAAGTTCTTAGAAACGTGATCCCCTGTAGCATCAGCATGACTTGGGAACTCGCTTTAAAATGTATGTTTTCTGATCCTCTCCGGATCTACTGAATCAGAAACCCTTCGGTGGGGCGCTGTAATCTGTATTTCAACAAGCTCTCCAGGTGTGCACTAACATTTGAGAATCACTGATGAAAGGAGTCAGCTTAGTGTTGGGTCCTAAGGAGATGGGAGCATGTCCCATGCCCACCTGGTCTGAGATCTGAAGGGTCAAAACGAAAGCAAACCAGCTTCTAGTCTTGACAGTGGGAAGTGAGGGTGCGGGTGGGGACAAAGAGGCTGAACCAGAAAAAGACCTGTGAGCCTGCCTGGACCCTCCTCCCGACTGGGCAGGGGAAGTATCTGCGGCACCATCCACAGGCGCTGCAAAGCAAGTGTGTTCACGTCTGTGGTGAAATTGAGTGTAGAGAGAGGATGCTGATTTAGAAATGGGTTTAACCAATGGAAAGGATTATTTAGAAGCTGGGTAGAGCCAAGGTATGGATGTGGAAATCAGCTAGGAAGTCGGTAATGGAGTAGCAAGGCCCGCATTTTCCTGATACCATTTTTTTTTTAACATAAAAAAAAAGGGTTTTGTGATGTTTCCTATGAGAATTTAAGAATTCTAAAGCCCGTGCTTTTTCCACATAAGGAGTGCCACATGTGAGATTTTTTTCGCCCTCAGGTATGTTGGCTTAGAGTAACATATTAGATAATGAATTGTTTCCTAGGTTGGAGGAGAGACGCACCTGTCTGAGACGCTTACAGACTTGATTAGATAACATTTGTCAGGTGCATCAGCCAGAGGTAACTCCTGACGCAAATTGTATTTCCCTGTAGGTAGTGGAACCAAGCAATGTTCCAGATTTCATGGGATTGCTGAAGAGGCTTGCAGGAGTGTCATGCCTAAGAGGCTGTACTGCATTTGTCAAGATAATCAGACTATTTGCAATCACCATTTTCTGCCCTCTTTTTTCAGAGTTCCTAGATGGGAATATAAAATAACCAAGAAGAGGTGACACATTTGTGTGCTATAAATAGATCGTTTCCAGTCAAAGTGAAATAGATCCATACTTTTCTTGATAAATTCCTATCAGTGATTTCTTCTCTGTTTTTTTTAAAAATTTATTTATTTTTATGGCTGAGTCGGGTCTTCGTTTCTGTGCAAGGGCTTTCTCTAGTTGTGGCAAGCGGGGGCCACTCTTCATCGCGGTGCGTGGGCCTCTCACTATCGCGGCGTCTTTTGTTGCGGAGCACAGGCTCCAGACGCGCAGGCTCAGTAATTGTGGCTCACGGGCCCAGCTGCTCCGCGGCATGTGGGATCCTCCCAGACCAGGGCTCGAACCCGCGTCCCCTGCATTGGCAGGCAGACTCTCAACCACTGCGCCACCAGGGAAGCCCCATCTTCTCTGTTTTTTTTAAGTTCCTGTCTGTCATTGAGTGAAATAAATTAACTTGTGAATACATAATGAGCCATGTTTATGCTGCCAAAATTTTGTGTTTATACACCAAACTACTTATACTATACACAGGAGATTTTCTATTTTGCTGAAAATACCTTTTCTTTTCTTTCTTTTTTTAAAAAATTTTGTTTATTTATTTTTATTTTTGGCTGGTTGGGGCTTCGTTGCTGCACGCGGGCTTTCTCTAGTTTCGGTGTGTGGGGGCTACTCTTCATTGCAGTGCGCAGGCTTCTCATTGCGGTGGCTTCTCTTGTTGAGGAGCGTGGGCTCTAGGTGCGCGGGCTTCAGTAGTTGTGGCTCGCGGGCTCTAGAGCGCAGGCTCGGTAGTTGTGGCACGTGGGCTTAGTTGCTCCATGGCATGTGGGATCTTCCCCGACCAGGGCTCAAACCCATGTCCCCTGCGTTGGCAGGTGGATTCTTAACCACTGCGCCACAAGGGAAGTCCCCAAATACCTTTTCTTTTAGCTTCTGGAAAGCTCTCTTTGGGGCTTGTTTTTAAGATATATCTCCCAGAAAAGCACAATATTATTTCTCATGTTGGAGTAGGCATATCTATGGTTCTGCTCTCAGCATGGTCAGGAGAAGGTTGAGCTTAAATCACCGTGTGTGAGGAAGTATTTGAGAAACAGTGTGATTGCATTCAGATCCAGCTCCCTCACCAGCCAGTTCTGGGAGACTTTAGGGACGGTACATGGCCTTCCTCAGATGGTGCTGGTGGCTGCCTAAAACAGGTGTTTTGGTATTAAATAGAATAATATATGCAAAGTGTTTTTGCTCAGTGTTAATAAGCTCTTTATAAATGTTAGTTTAAATTTTTGATCAAAGGTAGCAAGACAGAGTGAAAAGAGCACGAGGGGAAACTGGGTCTAAAATTCATGTACAGGCAGACCTCGGAGAGACTGTGGGTTTGGTTCCAGACCGCTGCAATAAAGCAAACATCACAGTAAAATGAGTCCCACGAATTTTTTGGTTTCCCAGTGCATATAAAAACTGTGTTTACACTATACTGTAGTCCATGAAGTGTGCAATAGCATTATATCTTTAAAAAAACACAATGTACATACCTTAGTTAAAAAATACTTTATGGTTAAAAAATGCTAACCATCATCTGAGCCTTCAGTGAATAGTGACATCTTTTTGTAATAGTGACATCAAAGATCACTGATCACAGATCACTGTAACAAATATAATAATAATGAAAAAGTTTGAAGTATTGTGAGAATTACCAAAATGTGACACAGAGACATGAAGTGAGCAAATGCTGTTGGAAAAATGGCGCCAATAGAATTGCTAGAAGCAGAGTTGCCACAAACCTTCAATTTTGTAAAATCATAATCTCTGCAAAGCACAATAAAACGAGGTATGCCTGTAATTTCTTGTTAGTCCACAGTTTTCTTATCAATGCCAAGAAGAGTTTGAATTCAGTGGTTTCTAAGAGCTGTTGCAATCATGGAACCTTAGGATTCTATTAAAAGGACCTCGGGCCTATTTTGCGAAGAGAGAGAGAGATGTGGAGCTAGCTAGCTACCCTTCTCTCCCTTACCTTCATTTTTTTTACTCCCACTCCCCCTCTTTATCCTCATGTTAAATGTCTCTGCTTGTCTCCTTAACGTATCACCCCAACATTTGCCGAGTTAGAGAGAAGAGTCAATTGAGAAAATGGACTTTCTTCCTAAGAGAACTTATTCAGCAGCCCCTTGTTACCAAGGCACATATCTCCATATTGTGCCTGGAACCCCTTTGCTGACAGCCTTTAGGAAGGCAGCAGCCGCATGGTTCTGTGAAGTCAAGTCAGGACATCCAGGTTTGCATGAGGGCTGAAGGATAAGGGAAAGGTTGATTCAGTTTGGAACTTCAAGTGGGGTACCAAGTCAGTTTTGGCTGCCAAGCAAAGGATAAACATTAGAGAATAAACCATCATGAGAACATGGACAAAACTTCTCTCAGTCATTCAATCGTATCTCAATATTAAGCTATTGACTGGAGTATCATGTCTGAGTGAGTGATTTGTAAACAAAATACATGAACAACCACAGATGGTTCGCTAAATAAACTACCAGATTTGTGGAACTATTAAAAAATAGGCAGTAGAAAGAAAATTAACTGGCTTTGAAAGATGATTATGTTGTATCACTTGATGGTAGCAAGTTAAATAGTATGTGCCACTTTGTCAATAAGAATGTGTCTGAATGTGAGACTGCAAGCCATGAAAAGTTATTAGGTGTTATCTCTAACTGTTGAGACTTTGAACAGATTCGTTGCTGTTCTTTTAGTATATAGGCTTCTAACTTTAAAAAGATGTTAACAGTTTTGACAAAGACAAAATCAGAGGCTGTTAGTTTGCAACCGTGGGAGTTATTTGGGTGTCCCTAGACGAAGGGCAGGGAGAGACTGAAGAAAGAGGCAGGCCACTCCAGGTTGGTAGGTGGCAGGTTTATTAAGAAAGGGAACCTACATACGGCTTGTCTTAGGCAACTGCAGACAAGCAGATCTTTGCACCTGCCTGCTAAAATCTTAAAGTTTACATAGAGGCCTTAATGGGGTTCAATTACATATACCATACAGGGGGTCTCAATCCCACCTTACTATCTCAAGGCTGTGTCCTTGGGCAGCTTCCAGTGTGGGGAAGGCAAGCAGAGCTCTCAATCCAAGGACGGGGGAGGGGGTAAGAGCCTCTGATTGCCTGGGTCCAGCTTGTGGGTCAACTGGCAGTCACGTCCTCTCAATGACCCCCTCCAACACTTTACCCCTCATTATGGGCTCTTATAATCTCATGTGTGCCCCTCGTCGGCAATGTGCCCTGACCAGCAAGAGGTTTCACTAGCATGGAGGTGGCTTGTTTGGCAGCTGTCTGGCTGCATTGGAGGCAGATGTAGCAACAATGTAGGCACATGTAAGAGAAAACACTGATTAAGACAAGGATTCCCAAAATCAGTGACGATTTTTTTTTTATCAAGAGCCCCATGATCCAAGTCACTGATTTATTAAGTCCCCTAGGCTGGAGGTTAGGTCACTCAGGGCATTTATTTGTATTTTTATGTGATTTAATAAAGGTGGTATGTATATTAGCAGACTCACCAGGTATGAGCACACAATATTCTGTTTGGATAATTGCATAGGTGCCCCCTTGTAAGGCAGTGATAATGTCTAAGGCCATCCTCTTTTGGAGGGCAGCATTTCTCGTTAGAGACATTTCAGTGCTCAGTAAGGACAGGCTTTGTTGGCTATCGTTTAAGGCTTCCTGAGTGAATTTAGTAAGGGCTTCTGTGCGTGCTATAACATCCTCCAGGTCAACGGAGGGAATAAAGAGGGAAGCCAAGTGATCATACCAGTGAAAAACAAAATGTGCCCCTCTGGCCTTGAGGAGAGGGAAGTTGGCAATTTTTACGGTGGGTAGATTTTCTCCTGTGCCCGGGGAAAACCCTGAGTGCAGCAGCCCAACCACCCAGGTGGAAGCCACGGCCAGAGATGTGTGCTGCATGACACTGAGTCCCATTCAGGGTTACCCGGTAAATACCCGGGAGGTGTGACCAGTCACTATCAGTCACTATCCTTTAATATGACAGAATGACTACACAGCTCCAGTGATACCCATCCCATATTCTTGGTACAATTGAGTTGGTTCTCTTTAGAGTGATTTCTCTGTTTCTAACATAGGGCTGCTTGGGTGTTCAAATGTCCATATCCTGTGGTAAACCCATAAATCCATTCCAAATCTGAGCACAGCCACCCATCGCTCTAATGGTGGTATTTCTGGGACCTTTCTGGTCAGTAGTCTGATGGACTGCCTGTTGTAGTTTGATTGGCAGAAAAAGAATACCATGCCCCATGTTACTGATGACGTGCGCCACAGGCCAGGTTTTTGAATCAGATGAATTAAGAGTCCTAGTTGTAGCTTGTTCTTCCTTAATGTACTGCTTTAGGGCTTTCCAGTCCCCTTCCTGGAGCGGTGATCCCCCTACCACGGCAATCCTGATGAGCTAGAGAGGGGAAGCTGCCCACATACCCAACAATTGGATTGATGTCTTTGCTGGGCATTCTTTGCAGGCCCGCCGTAGAAAGGAAAGGTCCATCCTGTGACCGGACACCATAGGAAAAGCAGAAGTCTAAGGTCAAAAAAGACATTATTTAGTAGGAACTTGTATGGGGAGGTCTTCCCTTCCATAAGAATTACACTTGTGGCCTAATCGTTAGATGTTAATGCGGCTTTAGGAACTTGACCTGGTTGTGCAAACCATACATGTTGGCCGGCCTGGGAGGGAGGGGGGAGGCAGCACCGTCAGGTATGAAGAGGTGCACTGGGGGCAAGGTATTCCAGACCAGGTCCTTTACTTTCTCTCCTCTTTAAATGGCATACATTCCATTCCAGGTATAGTGTATTTCAGCAGGCTTATCTTGCAGCAGGACAATGGGATCCCACTGGGTGTGAAGTAACTCACTGGTTCTGTGGGATGTCCCATTGCAAATTCCAGTAGGTAACTCCTTTCCCAGATGTCAAAGGGCTTGGTGTTCTCAGCAGCATAGCTCATTGATCCATGGTGAAAGTTGGGGCAATGGCTGTTTCCTGTGACTTCTGTACTTTTATGATATTGGGCACCTTGGTAGGGGTCCCCAGTCTGGCATATGGGGCACTAGGCCCTACTGGTTGGTCATTCAAATGTATTAAAGCCTGGGACAGTACTTTAGCTCACCCGGCCAAGGTGGTTTTACCTGTGAGTAATTTAATGTGCTGTTTTAATATTCCATTTTTCCTTTCTACCAAGCTTGCTGCTTGTGGGTTAGAGGGGAGATGGAACCTACATTCAATATCATGTTCTTTGCCCAGTCTTGCACCTTTGAAATGTGACCCGAATCACTGTCTATTCAATGAGGGTGTCCATACATGGTACTCAGTTTCCCTAATTCCCTAATGGTGGCAGCCTGGTTTGCATGGGGAAAGGTTGGGTTAGGCCAGAGGCAGTGTCCACATAAACCAAGGCATATTTAGAACCCTTACTTGCAGGGAGGGGGCCACTATAATCAATTTGCCAATCCCTCACCTGTTGGGAGCTCCAGTGGATGGCCCCAGACTCCTTTGGCAATTATTGAGAATGCACAGAACATGCTGTTACTGCATTAATCAAGTCACTGTATTCAAGGGCAATCTGGCATCCTTGGTAATACATCATTCCATCGAGGCACTGTGGTGGCCTCCTTTCTATGCACTTCTTCTGCTGTATCTACTGAAGGGTCAGTTGCTAGGGCTCATATCTGGGCTAGGGCATCCGCTTCCTGATTTCCAGGAGGTGTCAGTGCCTTATGAGCTGGGATGTGGAAGACAGTGAGGACTGCCTCAGGCTCTTGCAGGTGAGCCCAAAAATGTCTTTCCATGAATCCTGACCCCTAAGGGCTTATTCATGACCATCCAACCCCCAGCCTCCCACTGTCCAAGCCACAGGGTTCATCCTTTAGAACAGCCCAACTGTCAGTGCAAAGGATTAACAGCCAGGGCTTATAAGTGTTCATCAGCCAAACCTCTATGAGCCCAGCACACTGGCTGCTGCTCTTTGTTGCTGTTTCCATCTAGATGGTGTCGTTATTGGGCCGAATAGTGACTGAAGTCCATGTGGACAGATGCCTTGGCTAGATCCATCCATATACCAGGCATCAGTGGGAATTTCCCCCGTCTTCTCTCTGCAGGCTGCAGGGGCTGTCATAGGAGCAGGAGTGGAAACATCTGGAGGACGACGTATTCTACACGCCTAACAGCACCAGCATTTTTAGAGGCAGTAGGCTGGGGGACAGGGTGCTCCTCTGCTGCAGATAGCACGTCACTTAATCACAGTGGGGTTTTGAGCCATGGCAGAGGTGGGTCGATGGACAGGAAGGGAAGTTCTTACCATGACATGCTGCTCCTTCACGAGAGGCTCTACCTGGAGGAGTGCTGTGTACCCTGTAGGAGCTGTCGTTCTGTGGGGGTGTATCAAGTTCCTGCCCTCTTCCAGAGCTGGGACCAAAACCCTAGGGGTACTCTCTCTTTTTTGTTTTCTCTGCCATAGTGCCCAGTGCATACCTTCCAGAGTCACAGACACATCTAACTCAAATGGTATCCCTGCTTCGGAGATGCCCACAACTTTAATCTGCTTTACTACTATTTTTGCCTCTCAAAGGTGGCTTGCTGCTCTGATCCCCAGGCCGTTATGTGCTCTTTTTTTTTTTTTTAATGCATTTTAAATTTATTTATTTATTTATTTTTGTCTGTGTTGGGTCTTCGTTTCTGTGCGAGGGCTTTCTCTAGTTGCGGTGAGCGGGGGCCACTCTTCATCGCGGTGCGCGGGCCTCTCACTGTCGCAGCCTCTCTTGTTGCGGAGCACAAGCTCCAGACGCGCAGGCTCAGTAGTTGTGGCTCACGGGCCTAGTTGCTCCGCGGCATGTGGGATCTTCCCAGACCAGAGCTCGAACCCGTGTCCCCTGCATTGGCAGGCAGACTCTCAACCACTGCGCCACCAGGGAAGCCCTATGTGCTCTTTCTTTAGCAGGTAGTATAAGGGATGGAGGCACTATGCCAGGTGGGGAATAAAAGTCCTCCAAGACCTCAAAATCCCTACAAAGACTTGTGTATCTTTCATGTTCCTAGGGATTGGATAGGCTTTCATCTTATCAGTCACAGGTTCTGGGACAACACATGTCTTAATCCGACCAAATGATTCCCCAAAACTTCACTGCAGTGCTTGGGCCTTGAATTTTCTGTGGGTTCACTGCCCATCCTCTCCCTCACAGTTGTTCCAGAAAAGCCTACAGTGTCCTACAGTAGAGGCAAGTGTTCACGTTTTAACAATTGTATCATCAGTGTAATGTGTTCATTTTATTGAATTGAGGAAGGAGAACAGGAGCAGGTCTCAAGTTACAATCCCATGACATAAAAGGGGGCTGTGCAGGTAACCTTGGGGAAGCACTCGAAAGGTCCGTTCTTGCACTTCTCACATGAAGACATATTGGTCTGTGACTCAGCAGCCAGGGGTTTGCTGAAAAAAGCATTTGCTAAGCCCAGCAGAGCATGGTACACTCCTAGGACCAAGGCCAAGGTATCTAAGATGGTGACAGTGACGGGCACAGCCACATGGATGGGGGACAGTACCTTGTTCAACTCTCAGTGGCCCACTCTCATGATGGACTGAGCCATCTGGCTTTTTTATTGGCCATACTGGGCCAATAGTTAACTTGGGATTTCCCCTGCATATGCCTTTTTCCCAAAGCCCGTTTCTTCAGTTTTTTGGCCAGCTTGCCAATTATTAGTTTGCAGACTTAGGAGCTTCCTGGCTGTAATCTGAAACTGGCCCCCATACTTGGAGGACAGGGAGAGATGGAAGAAAGAGGCAAACCACTTTAGATTGGTGGCAGGTTTAATAAGCAAGGGAACTTACACACGAGGCTTGTTTTGGGCGGTGCAAGGCGAGTAGATCTCTGTACCTGCCTGACAGGATGTTAAACTTTATAAAGAGGCCTTAATGGGGCCTAGTCATGTATACAGTCCAGCTGGTCTCAACAATACATTACTATCTCCAGCTGTGTCCTAGCGCAGCTTCTAGCACGCGGAAGGCAAGTGGAGGACACATTCCAAGGGCAGGGGAGGGGTGAGGAGCCCAGGTCCAGCTTGCGGGTCCACTTGCCGTCACATCCTCTCAATAACCTCTGCCAACAGAGGCACTGAACCCATACTAGTCAAGGAAATGATTCTGTGGACAAATCTGCACCAGGTAAAAGGATGGAGAGGGTGGTTGTGTTTTTCAGGCAGAAATTGCCCTGTGATTGAGCTGACTCTCTTTCCCAGTTCCTTTACCCTGGGTGCCTTGCTCAGCGGCCTGACCCCACTTTTATTCCACTTGGTTGTAACTGAGTTACCGAGTGGTCGACTCGGCCTTAAACTTTGAAAGTGAGTCAAGGAGAGAATTAAGTAGCAATTCTAAGAGATAAAAACATTAAGAAATATTGCCTCAGACTAAAAAATTGCCCCCAGATTTTTCTCAAGTGCAGCGGAAATGAAAGCAGAAAATTGCTCTGTGCCATTTCTGGGGCCTGCTGCTATTAGAGACAGATGATAAACCTCACCAAATTGGCCCACCACGCAACGAGCTGGAGCAGATAGATGTAGCATGCCCTTTTTAAACAGAGCTAACATGGCAACAAGCTGATTGCAGCTAAATCAAACCCTGTCACCGAGCGCTCTTTCTGGAGGCCACCAGTTGAAAGGAGTAAATATAAATATGTATGTGAATGCCGCTCATGAATGCTGCCTTTACTTAGATGCCTCCAAAAAGGGGCAAAAAAGAAATAAGCAGCTTAAACTTCCTCCCTCCTGCTTCATCGATTGGCATGTGGTCTCAAATTACCCTGATTTTTAGGCAGATTTGGGGTTTCAGAATCTCCCTGTAAGGTCCAGTGGGCCCTCGGAATCAAACCTGAGTTTTAACCTTAGCTCCAATGTTTATTAGCTGAGTAATCTGTTACCTTCTTTCCCTGGTTCTTAGCTTGAGGGATAAGATTTATTATATTTTTTTGTGTTACTTCCCCCCCCATTCCTGCAAACAGAATGAGCTTTTCGCTTGTTTTATTTTGTTTTTGGCAGTTGGATCGCCATTGGTAAATGTGAGAAATAGATTGAGAGAGGGAGAATGAAGGAGACTTGAGAGGGAAAATGGGAGAGCACAATAAAAAGCCTAAGTAAAGTGAAATAATAAAGAGATGAAAGAAAAGGAGAAAGAGGAGAGTTACAGGGACTGGTGAGTTTGGGAAGGTCCCATGAAGAGGGGCTGGAGTGGGCACAAAATTCCTGAGAATAGAAGCTTGGTGGTGGGAACTTTGAGAGGTGACTGTAAATTAGGAATTTGATCCCTTTAAATATATTTTTTAGGAGATGCATGTAAAGAATGGATTCCCTTCGTAATTCCCAAGTTTAGTTTTATGGTTAGATGGCACAGACGCTGGACCACAGAGGCCATAGTTTATATTTAGCTTATACAAACACGAATTTATTTTGATTTCATTGTGTTAAAAAATAGGTATAGGTATTTCAATTTTATATTTGATAATTCTGAGCATTATATATAAATTATTAGATGAGATTATTAGGTAAGGGAGTCAGGTTTCGAATCCAGGTCTGTCTGAATACCAGTCCCTACTCTTTTCCATATCATGCTTCCAAGCCACCTGAATTCCAAACGAAGGTATATGGCAGAAATAAATGACTGTTTTAAGTAACAGGAATTGTTTCATGAGGAAGCTTTTTGCCTTGTTAAATAGTGGAGGGCAAATGTTCAGCTGTTGGCCATAACTGGGTCAGATATTGATCACTACACACGTTCTTTCAATCAGCAAATATTTGTTGTATGTGACACACTTTAAGGAGCTGGGAAACAAATATAAATAAAAAAGAGATGTGATCTCTGTTCTCATGGAGGTTATAGCCCTAGTGGGGAGATAGGCATTCATCTACTAATAAATTCATAAGTACATATAGACCAAGTTATTTGAAAGAAAGGAATATGGTTTTCTGAGAGCCTGTACTGAAGTAACCTGAGATTGGGGGTCAGAGAAAGACATGAGGATGTGCATGCAAGCTTTTTCAATCTGTAATGCTGCTGTGTCTCTTTTGTTCAAAATACCTATTGACTCTCTACTTTGTTTACTGTATTCAGTGCCTAGAGTAATGCCTGGTAAAGTCTCTGCATTGTATAACTCGCATTCTGATAGAGGAGATGGACAATAAACAGAGAAAACCAATATATGATGTATTTTCAGGTGGTGATAAGGGAGATGAAGGAAAATAAGGTGGAGTGAGGAGGAAGAGTAACCAACGGTGTTATTTTCAATAGGATGTGGGATAACACATCTGGGAAGGCGACACTGAAGGAGAGACATGAATGAAGGCTGGGACTGAACCATACAACACAGGGGAGAACAACATTTCACATCAAAGGAACATAAAGGAAAGCACCCAGGACAGGTATATTGTTAGTGTGCACAAGTAACAAGGAAACAAGGAAGAAGGGGCAGTTTGAAAGAAAGCTATAGAAAACACAGCAGGAGAGATGATCAAGGGCCCTTTTGTAGACCTTGGTAAAGGTTTTGGATCTTAATATGATGGGAAATATTTGGGTACTTTTCAACAAGGGAGTTACTTGGTCTAATACACATACATATATGTGTATGCGTCTATATATGTCTATACACATGCATATATATATGTGTGTCTATATATATCAATACATGCACATATCTTAGATGTATCTCCTAGGGATAAAGGTGACTGTTCCCATCACTGGGTACACTCCATCAATTGGCATAAATCAAAATGTCTTAGATCAAATTTGTACCCCTACGGCATAATGTAAATGATAAAGAGAAGGGATCTCATTTTGTCATTTTCCTTTCAAATATCAAGTTGTGTTAAAGAAAACATTTTTGTCAATCACAGGTGCAGATGGGAAGAGTGAGTGACATCTTGATGTCCTCTTTTTGATAAGTCTTCTCCCTTGGCAGCTTCCAGTGTACTTTTAGGAACAAGCTTCCATTTATCTTTTACAGAGTAGATCTGTGTCTTGGAACCAGCAGAGCTACATTTAAAAGTATGCTTCCAGCTTGAGACTCTCAGAGGAGCAGCAAAGCAAAGAACAGAACATTACCCTGAATGTTTGGAGAGCTCAGATGGGGGCTGAGTCATCAAATGTAACTGTCATCATCACGGTCCCTTGTATTTAAGTTTCCAAAACACTTTTTACATTCACTCATTCATTTGATTTTTGTAACAATCCAGTGTAATAATCAGGGCAAAATATTTATTCCAATTTTATTGGTAAAGTAAGTAAAGTAAGGCTTAAAGAGGTGAAATAAATGACTAGAAATGAAGGCACATATATAAATTTGCTGACAAAATTATATGTGTAAAATTTTTGACACAATGATATGCACAGAGTAGGATCTCAATAATTTTAATCTCCTTATCCTATTGACCACACTATATATACTTATATATGAATTGTTGAGCTATCACTGGCCAGTGTTTAGTGATTTAAGAGATTTACTCTTTTATATTCTCTTTGGTTTTTATGCTTCAGTCTCCACAATTTCAGCAGTCCACTGACAGAGAATTATTTATGTTAGGGATATTTCTATAGAACCTGCTTTCCTGTGACCTTGTCTTTTCTAGCTTTCCCGTGGATTTTTTCCATGTGGCAGTCCTTAAAGTGAAGAAGCTCTTAGAAAAGATAGAACCGCTGTCATGCAGGAACTCAGAATTCCCAGCATTGCTGTGCTTCTCCATGGGAATCATGATGCTGGTTCTTGAAGCATTAAACCATCCTGGAAGTCTTTACAGAATCTCTGTATAGAATAGACCCAACACTAAAATCGAACTTCAGATAATTTAAAATACATGTGTATTCTTTAAAAAAATATTGTTTAACTATATGTGAAAGGCACAATTTCTTAGCAAACTAAATATAATGAACACTTGTTGAAGTCTTTTTGAAGGCTTTTTGACGCTTTCATGTGAAGGGCGTCGGGGGGGAGGGGAATTTAAACTCTGAGGCTACTCAGATTTCAAACTTTCTGTATAGAATAAGTTCCCTATTGTATATAGTGTAGGAGTGCCTCCCATTTCAGAAACGGAAGGGGGTTGGGTAAAGAGTTGAGGGGATCTTTCTTTCCTCATCTGTGTATTCAGGACACCATTTTATGGGATTTATTATTTTATGGGATTTATTATTAACAAAAGCTTTTTCTCCTTGTCTTCATCATCTTCCCCTCTGCTCCCACTTCCTCTTCTGCCTCCTCTTTCCTCCTCTTCCTTCCTTCCCTTCCTTTTCCCTCCTCCCTTCCTGCTCTTTTGTCTTTAATACTGAGGGAGTTATCCAACGGTGAAGAATAGTGTAGGATTTCATAATTATAGCAGCAGAGTCAAGAGTCATTTGTAGTGACACCAGCTGTCTGGTGACTATTCTGGCTGCATGTCAGTAGTGGTCTTCAGACTCATCCTGCCAAATGACCTTGGCTGAGTTTCACTTTTATGCTGGCCTCGCTTGGTTCCTGCTCATTTTCCTAGTTCTGTTCTCTGTTTTCTGTTGATTCTATGAGGTATAATATGTCCTTCCAATAAGATCTTATTTTTTGCATAAATTAGAATTGGTTCCTATGGCATATATTAAAACACCTGACTGGTAGACTGAATAACAGCAGTTTCTGTTATTCAGGATACAGACTTATCCTATAAGAACTGATTTAAATTCCAGCTCTTGAGTACAGCCCCCCATGACTACTTCATTACTGCATTGATTTTTGTGCTTTTGGAGTGTGTGGGGTCCTTCCTATACTACTTAACATTTTATCATGTTATGCCTGGTAATTTTTTCTAACTGAATTAAGCTAATTTATTTCAAATTCCTAATTCCATCAAAAGTTCCTCAAGGGCATATTCTCTCTCCATCCCTCCCACTCCCATTTTTCTCCTTTTCCTCTCTCCCTGATAGAACTATGTATGAAACTGAGCACACCGAAGGTTTGAAGGTCAGAAAATACTTGTTTTTCTTTAATTGATGTAGGTCATAGTGCTTTGTTGATTAACAAAGATTAAACCATGCCTGTGCAACCAGTGTTGAAAATACCTCTATCTATGTTTGTAGCTCATCTGAACAAGAACAGTATAAGAAACTGGTGGACTTGAGCATGAATTCTAGATCAGACAAACCTGGATATGACCTTGGAAAGCTTTAACTTTTTCTAACTGTATAGCCATAGACTGGCTTAAATTTGCTCACTCATGAATGGTTTAAACAACACTTTCCAGGGTAGAAAAGAGGATTAAGTAAAGTAATAATAATAAAGTACCTAAAGCACATATCAAGAGCTCAATAAATTTTGAGTGTATTTATATTCTCAATCTGTTGTGGCTTATCAGAAAACTAATGAGTGCATAGAATGAGTTAATGGAAGTAAAATATTAAAAGCGAGGGAGGTGAAAATTCCACTGTCCTTCAGCTCTTGTTATCTACTGAAAGTAAGCATTTCTGGGGTCCTTTAGGCAGAATGTTGACAAACCAGTACATTTTCAGGGATGAGGAGCCAGGATCTTGGAGGGTTTCCCTGTGGAGAGTGAGTCTTCATTTATGTTGCCCTGGAAGTACGGTCTAGAAACAATGGGTTCTGATCACCGTGAAGAAGATTGCAGTCTAACCTTAGGAAGCATTTTACCATGTGACGGTTGGAACGCTGAATGGGCAACTGGAGATGCTCAGTTAGAAACTGCATTAACACTTGGCCAATGTGTGGTGGAGAGGACTGAGCACTGGAAGAACAGGTTGTATTAAGTAATCCTTCAAGATTCCTTCCACAGATTCTCTAGTTATCCTTACAGCTGTTCATCATCTAGAATATACAATTGCCTAGAATCATAAAATCCTTATGGGCCAACCTACCTCTGGAAATTCTCCAGCACCAATATTTCAGATGTCTCTCCTTTACCTCTAGCAACATTTTCCAGACTTTTCTGGTTGCATCCAGACGCTTATTTGAATTATTCTGCAATGCCTTGTCCTCCCCTTCCTCCCTCAGCCATGTCCATTTACACAGCGATGGGCTCAGAATCCAGACTGCAGCTCAGAGAAGTGGGCTGTACTTGCTTTGTTTACTGGCATCACTTTGCATCACCTCACCTTGGAGTCTGCTATTGTGCCTGCTCAGGGCATTTTGTGAAAATTGCCAATAAAATGGCTTCTACATCTGCTGATGTCACTTACCCTTTAACATGATGGAATAAAAATGTTGGAAGTACTGGAGATGCTTGTTACTCTACATTTGGAGCTGTCTGTGGATGTGGCCCTTGACCTGCAGCTTCTCTGTAGAGATGCTTTCTGCTTCTGCTAAAAGTACCGGCTTTCTAAAGCAGTCTCACATCATTGCTAACTCCCCCACTCCTTCTTCAGGGTCAGACTTCCTTTGTCCACTGACAATGGGGACAGGGAAAGGAACTCACAATTATTGGACACTGTTTTGGTGTTTTATATCAGTTATCAAATTCTGAGCTCACACCCACTCTATCTGGGAATCTCTGTGATTCCCATTTTATAGAAGAGAAAGCTGAGTGTCCAAGGAGTTAAGTTGCCAAAGACACAGACATAGTCAACAGTGGAGATGAATGCATGAATTTTATGATTAAACTTACAAGAGTCAGTTTTGCTTGCCACTAAGAACCCCGATACAGGAATCAAGTCCTCTTTAAACCAAAGTTTACATCCAATCGTCAGCTCAAATTCATCACCTCTCTTTGAGATGAACTGTAGTAGATGAGTTGGCCTGCTTAAAAAGATCTGAAGAGAGATACTCTTGTTCCCTAGGGCCCTGGTGAGTTGTCATTTGTAGGGGAGGTAAAAGTGTGTGTGTGTATGTATATGATTTCAAATCCAGGTTTCATTCTTCATTAACTGTTTGAGGCTTGGGGAAGTTAAGCAGCATGATCCAGGTCAGTTTTCTCATGTGAATGATGGACATAATATGCATCTCATCCAGATTATGAAATGAGCCATTTGTTTAAAGCACTTCTCACATAGTAGATGTTTAAAAATACGCATTAACATTCCTTTTTGTAACAGCCTTTAAGAACCTATGTTTTCCGGGAGTTCCCTGGTGGTCCAGTGGTTAGGACTTGGCGCTTTCACTGCCTGGGCCCAGGTCAGGGAGCTAAGATCCTGCAAGCCGCTTGGCACAGCCAAAAAAAGAAAAAAAAAACCAACAAAAAACTGTGTTTTTCTGATGTAACATTACAAAGTCAACCAAACTAGGGAATCAAAGCCAACTGAAGTAGATACCTTTAGTTTCATTGATCGAAAGTAGGCGGAAATCTTCAGCCAGTTGAAATCTGGCCACCCATTTGCAGAGTAGGGGCAGGACTGACAGAAAGCTAAATCCCTCAGGCATGTTGGAGAGAGAGTTAAGCACTGGCAACAGTTATGTTCCAAATCAGTGATTTTCAGAATGTTCTGGAGAGCCTTAGTGTTCTCTGGAAAGCCTCAGGGGGTGTCAGTGAGAGGAGGCGATGGGGGATCCAAGCCTGACTCTTGCTCCGTTTGAACTCTTCATTATCTTTTAAAATTTTGCTTGGATCATGGCATCCAAACAACATGGTGGGAATTACGATCAATGGACTCACTGATCACAGTTGATTTCTCTTCCTCCTCATTTGTAGAAAACCAGGGCTTCTACTTTCCTAGGTACTCATGTCTGTTGTGTGTCCCTTGAAAGAGACTGAGACTAGCCATTGGTGCCCCTCATGATGAGGCTCAGGCTTGTGTGGATTTACCATAGACAGACTGGCACCCTGTCCTTAGCTCTGGCCTTGGGTTCATTCACAAGGGCATCTGCTCCATTTTCCTGCTTTGGTGTTGACTCCCCCTCTCCACAGAGTTGGATGCTGGTGTCTCACAGGAGCTCAGCATGTGATTTTAAATTCAGGTGGTCAGATAGGTAAGAAAGTGCTGATAGCTTATGCTGTGGTGAAATATGCTTTTTTTTGTTTTCTGTACATAATTGCTTTTGTATTTTGCTCCCCTTATCCCCAGCTGACAATATTTTAATTAAAAGTTGAGGTGAGAGAACATGGGGAAGGAAGTTTGTGGAGAAACGTGCTTGGCTTTTGTTTAATCCTACCACTCCAAAAAATGCTTTAAGCCCTTTGGTAAGCAAATAGAGAATTGAAAAGTGAGAAAAAGCCAGACAATGTGTTTTTCAAAAATATCTTATTTTGTTTATTCTTGTCTTTTAAGAAAAGACTCAGAATTCAAATGCCTTTGCTCTCCCAACTATATTATTGCTTCAAGAAATGATCAAGATCACTGAATCCTTTCATTCCTAAAGCATATAAAACTAGACAAATCATCTATCTATCTATCTATCTATATATGTTTATTTATGATTTTTAAATGGCAAATTCAGCACAGGACCTAATCTAAATCAAATATGAATTCCAAACCTGAATGTAATTGATTAAATTAAAATCAAGAATTGTTTCTAAAAGGGATGCTCCTATATATTACTACTCATAAGGTTACAGTGGGAAGAGTGCATTATTTTATTTCTTCCATCAGATGGTTTTCTCTGTTCACTTCTGCAGAAAAATAGAAGTTACAGGTAACAAGAAAATAAATTTATTTCTGTTCTCACTGTTATAGCCTTACTCAATTTTAGCTGCTCCCTCCTAGTTACATGTAGTCTCTGTCTAGTGTGGTCTTCTTCCTGACATTTTTCCTGAGCTTCGTTTCCAAGGGAAGAAGCAAACATACTCATAAGCTTCTCGTAGAAGCATAGTTGGTTGACTTTTGCCACCTTTTCGTTTTCATGATATAGTATCAGTAAAGCCGCCTTTAGCCTAGTTTATTTTCCCAGAGTTGGGCCAGTCCACAAATGATCTTTGTAAACAAGCTGATAAGAGGTGCCAGGAAAAAAAAAAAAGGTATTTTAAGGATTTCTCCTTTCTTTAGATACAGATATTGTTGAAGGCTTCACTGGGTTTTGCCATCCTTTAATTTGGAGACCCTGTAATTTACACAGGAATAGTTCTTTTAGCATCAACCCTGCCAAAGACTGAATGATTGTGTCTCCCCCAAATTCATATGTTGAAACCTAATTCCCAGTGTAATGGAATTTGGAGGTGGGGCCTTTGGGAGGTGATTAGATCATGAGAGCAGAACCCTCATAAATGAGATTAGTGTCCTTATACATTTCAGAGAACTCCCTTGCCCCTTCTACCATGTGAGGACACAGTGAGATGACAGCTGTCTATGAACCAGGAAGCAGGTCCTCACCACACACCAAATCCGATGGTGCCTTGATCTTGGATTTCCCAGCCTCTAGAATCTGGGGTGGGGAGTGGGGAGGTGGGGGAAATAGGTGAAGGTGGTCAAAGGGTTCAAACTTCCAGCTATAAGAGGGTTAAGTTCTAGAGATCTAATGTACAGCATGGTGACTATAGTTAACAGTATTGTTTTATATACTTGAAAATTGCTAAGAGAGTAGATCTTAAATGTTCTCACCAAAAAAAAAAAAAAAAAAGTAACTATGTAAGGTGATGGATGTGTTAACTAACTGTTTTGTGTTAATCATTTCACAATATATACATATATCAAATCATCACAATGTACACCTTAAACTTACATAATGTTATATGTCAGTTATATCTCAATAAAGCTGAAGAAGTTTTTTAAAAAAGGGACCAAAAATATACATTTGTAAAAAATTCTACAGTTATGATTTCTGGACTTAGATGTAGGGGGCTACATGTGACTTTTATAATAGTGCTTCTCATATTATATTGACATACTTGGTATAATAATAAATATTTGTTTTATTCATTTATCCATCCATCAATGCATTTGTCACAGGTCTGCATCAAAACAGAGCCCAAGACAAGGATTAATTCTGATGCAATCAGCACGCATTCACTTGGCAGTTAAAAGGATAGGGAAAAAGAAAATGAGTCGGGGAGAGATGAGAGGCATTCAAAGAAAAGTGGCTACTGCTTTATAATAAGTCACAACAGACATAGCTGATTGCTCAGTAGATCCAATACTTAAGATCACAAGATGCTTTGGGACAGAGAAGCTGTTCCTTGGAATGGTACCTTGGAGGGATAAAGGATAAGAGAATTTGTCTTCTGGTTCCTTCTCCTCTTCCATCTTCTGTCTCTCATTGGTTAATGTTTGTCTTATTGGGAGTTAATGCCTCCAAACTTCTGGGTTGCTTTTTACATCTCTGTTGGCAAGCATTATAGAAGCCATTTGGTGTGGCACTTTGGGTCCAAACTGATATGATAGGCAGAAATTACTTTTACGATTAGCAATTTTGCATCCCATTTGCAATATTTTTACTTAGTCCAAGGTCATGAAGATATTTTCTTATTTTTTTTTCTAGGAGCATACTGTTTTATTATTCACTTTTAGATCTACAATTCATATAAAATTGATTTTTATGTATGATGTGAGGTAGGAGGCCAGTTTTTCAATTTGCATTTTCAATTGGCCCAGCATCAATTATTATAAAGGCTATCTTTTTCTCATTTTATTGCAATTTCACTTCTGGACTTAAAAAAAATTTTTTTTTCATTGGTCTTTTAGTCTTTCCTTGTACCAATATCCAGCAGTCTAAATTGTTATAATTTCATAATTAAGTTTTGATGTCTAGTAGTGTAAGTGCACAGCTTTGATCTTCAAAACAAAGTTTAGACTATTCTTTGCATTCCTATAAAATGTTAGTATTGACATCAATTTGCACGCACAAACATCCTTGAAATTTTTATTGGAATTGCATAAGATCTACAGATCAATTTAGGGAAAATTGATAACTTTAAATCATTGAGTTTTGCATCTTTAAACATGACTTTTGTTTCCATTTTTTATCCGTTTTTTCTTTTGTTCCATCTTTTTGTTCTTAAAATTTTTTTTTCTCAATAATGGTTTTTAATTTTCAGTACAAAAGTCTTGCACATTGTTTTTAGATATATTTCTGGGTAATAGTTTTTTTGGATGATATTTTGATAAATATTTTTTTGAAAATGATTTTGTTTTCATTTCTGGTGTTTATTAATACAATTGGTTTTTGTATATCAACCTTGTCATTAGGAATTCTTGCTAAATTCACTTATTATATCTAATATATTGTCCATAGAGTATTGAATTTTCTATGTACACAACCATGTATTAGTTTGTAAATAATCACTCTTTTTAGTTTTTCTTTTCAAAATTTATATATATATATATTTTTAATCCTAAAGCCTTGACTAGGCACTTTTTCATTATCAAATGTTGAATCAAGTTGGTAAGCATTGACATTGTTTTATCATTCCTGATCTTGGGAAAGTCTTTTAATATTTCATTTATCATTCCTGATCTTGGGGAAATCTTTTAATATTTCACCTTGAAGTTTTTTACATGAAAATGTATGAAGTATGATTTTTTAAAAGATGTGATTTATCAGATTAAGTTCCCTGCTATTTCTAATTTGCTGAGAGTTTCGTTTTGAAATCATGAAAGAGTTTGAAGTTTATTAAATGCCTTTCTTGCATCTGTAAATATGATGGTAGATTTTCCCCGTCATTTTATTTTCTTAATTGGTGCATTACATTGAATTTTCAATGCTAAACCAATCTTGTTTAGAAGAAGCACAAATTGGTTGTAATATATTTTCCTATATATTGGTGAGTTTTATTCTGTTCAGGAATGTGTGTCTGTATTCATTAAAAAATAGGTCTGTCTCATCAGATTTTGCTGTTAGCTTATTCTGGCATTATAAAATGAGTTGGGGTTTTTCTCCATTTTTTCTTCTGTTCTGTGGAAGAGGTTATATACTGTTGGGGTTCTTTCTTTCTTAAATATTTAGAAGAATATACTAGGCGAGTAATCTGATTTGAAATTTTATTTGTGGGAAAATTTAATAACGGATTTAATTTCTTTAAATTTGAGTATAAAACTATTCAGAATCCTTATTTTTTCCTGTATTTCTTTTAGTTTAAGTTGTATTTATCTAGAAAAATGTTCATTTCATCTAATTTTTAAATTTATTAGCACAAAGATGTTGATAATCACATCTTATTATCTTGTTAACATCTGTAGAATCTGTAGAGATGTCCCTTTGTTCTTAACTGAAATTGATGGTTTGTGCATTCTTTTTCTGTTTTTATGAATCATTTTTGTTAGGAAGCTGTTAATTTTATTATATTTTCAAAGAAACAGTTTTTGTATTTGTGGACTTATTATTTGATGTTTGTCTTCTATATTATTTTCTGCTCTTGTTTTTGTTACATCTTTCCCCCTGTTTTCCTGTGGTTTTATTTTCTATTCTTTATTTTTAAAGACTTTCTCTTTGAAATGGATTCTTAGTCATTTCTCTTTTCTAACACATGTATTTAAGAGTAGCTTTAGCTGCATTCAAGTTTTGATAGGTACATTGCTCTGTTGTTGGATGTGTGTATGTGTGCATGGATGCATGTGCAGAGTTTCTAATCCATTTACATTTACTCTTATATTAACTGGCTTACAATTTGTTCTCTATTTATCACACTGGTCATATTCTTTTTTCTCTCACATTTCTTGCCTTTTATTGATTAATCATTAAAAGGTTATTGTTCCATTTCCATCACTTATTAAATTGTTATTTTACTATTCCTTTTGTGGTTCCTCTAAGTATTAAGACATTCATCGGTAATTTATTCCAGTGTAATATAATTTAGTACTTTTACTGCTTCAATAAAAATTCCAGGGCTGTAGAACACTTTATTTCTATTGATTTACCTCATGCCTGTGCTGTTATTATCCTATACTTTTCTATGTATATTAAATACCATAATGTATTACTATTGTTTTATGTAATAAATATTTATTTAGATTCATCCACTTTTTTTTTAACACCTTTCTTTGCTCTTTATTTCATCTTTTATTCTCATGTTTCCATCTGGGATCATTTTCTTTCTGGCCAACCAACACACTTTAAAAGGATGCCTACTATATTTTTTGCTAGTATTTCTGATTGTTTTTAGCAGATTTTTTTAGGATAACTAACCAAGTTCCAGAAATATAGAAATCAGTTGGTTCTTTTCAGTGGACTCACTTTCTCTGCTGTAGAATTCTCAAATTAAACTGAATGAGCCCTCAGATCTTTTTAAATTTTGTATCCTGATATTACTTTCAATAAAAATTTAGTAATTTAGTAAAATTAATTATTTTGAACTAATAAACTCAATTAGACTTCATTTATTTTCTTTAGCTAGATTGGCATGTGGTGTTAATGCTTGAATATGCAGGGAATTAATTTCTTTTAAAATTGTTGAAAACACATGGTTGATTGAGGCTTGCTAAAACAGAAATATTCTGTATATATCTGTAATACTATTTTTATGTCTTTATCAAATATCACATCTACATTTTTCTATAGTTATGTAGTCCTTTCCTCCTTGTATCCTTATAACTGCTTTGGATTTTGTTTAACATACTGTGCTACTTCCTTTCATTATATTTACTTTTGTATTTGATTAATTTTGTCCCCTGAAACATCATGTGCTTTTCTGTCTGGCAACTTGGTAGTAATAGTAGTAGTTGTTGTTGTTATTATTATCATTATTCTCTGTTCTTTGAGGGGACAAAGGAGAGCCTGGTATATATTGCCTGATAAAACCCTGTTTTGAGTCTATGATAACATCCACCTTGTTTTTTTTCCTGAGATAATACACATAAGGTCATGGTATCAGAAATATCCTTGATGTTAAAAATCTCTATTAGCAAAAATCTCTTCCACAACCATAATATACTAACTTGGAAAATTGTTATGATGTTTCTCCCCCTCAGGCTTTTGGGATGTGAAATTTATAAATATTACCTTTGTCTCAGATGTAAATGTTAGAAAACTAAATGTCTTCAAAGAATCTGACAGACACACCAAAGCCAAATTTTATTTCCATTACAAAGCAAGTATTGCCTGTTTGGATTTATTATATATAATTAGGAGCTTACTAGAGTCTAATGAAGGCTATCTGTATATCACCACTATTGCAAAAGTGTACCTTTGACAATCGATATTTTGCGTGTAGAATAGAATTTAACTTTGTGTGCTACACATATTTTGATATTCAGGGATTGTCAGACTTTTGGTTTAAGGAAGTTTGATGGGGTTACTGCGGACTTCATTGTTCAAATGAAAAGTTCAGAAAATAGAGTATAATGGAATTTGGAATCTATTCTATCTGCTTTTGAATACAGTCCAGCTATTATATTAATACCAAGATGGATAGAACAGAGCCGTCCCTATGTGCAATTTTTCTTACTTTGAAGCAGGCTACATGAAGAATTTTTATGTTTTGTTTTTGAAAAGTAGGTAGATTATATTCTTGGTTCATCTTTGTTTTGCAGAGGTAAAATTAGAGGCCTCAGCCTCCTGCTGGCAGAACAAGCTCTCAATTTCTCACTGTCGAAATTCAATCTGATTTCTATCTTTTTCACTAAAAAGCTGTCAACAGCAAATAAGCATTCCCCATCAAAGAGCCACATTGATTTCTGAGGTATACAAATTCCTCTCATGGGAGAGGATTCAAGTAATTTAAATTGTTTCTGACTTTTAATTTCTTTTCTGGGAAACAGGAAATGATATTAGCATGGACTTTAACTGCAGTCCAAAATGAAAGAAGAAAAGACATGCACGGACACTCTTCTGGGTGACATTCCCAGTACCTTTATGTCTCAGAGTACAGCATGTTTACAGCGCATAAAACAGTGTTTCCATCTGCATTCTTGTTTGCAGCTAGTCATCTAATCTGAGCTGTAGCTTCATGCTTTTAAGATGCATTAATACAAACTCATTTTTTTTAGAAGCAGACTTGCTGTTGGAATGTATATTGCCAGCATAAAAGTAGGAAATGCCTCTGAAATAAAAATATTTTTCTTTCTTAGAATTTAGTTTGGGAAGTGGCCTTTTCTTTAGAAAGAGATGAAATTCTAGGTATTATCTTGTCCCCTTATTTTTACTTTTTTTGGGCTTATTTTATTTATTGAAGATGAGGGTTTAATAGAGTACATTGGTTTGTAGCTAAACATTTATTCTGAGCATATGCATTACTTTGGTTGCAGAACTTCGTTAAAGAGACTTGTAAAAATGCGAGCTTTTGGTTTTAAACCGTAAATTTCATTATCTTTCATTCTCCCCTGCCAGTTCATGCAGACATTCACAATCTCAAAATCTTACGATTGGGATAAAAGTGGTAGGCATGGTATACACATACAAATAAGTAAGCTACCTATCACAGTTAAAAGCAAAACTCCCTTTATGTGCAAATGCATTTGACAGTATTTAGAAAAGAAGAGGAATTTAAGAAGTAGATTTAGAGTGAGCTAGAAATCTACCACAAAGGTTATCAGATGACTTCCAGGACTTTAAAAGTCCTCCCACTTTTTGTAGGAGTATTCTGATAAGTGAAGGTCCCCTTAAAATGAAGACACCTAGAATCAAACTCACAATTGCAAACGGTGTCTCATTGGCACGGGATGAAAATGCAATCTAACTATATTTTCTGATCTAGCATCCATATATATGTGTGTGTATCTATATCTATATCTTTATATCATCTATTTATCTATCTATCTATCTAAATCCTGGGCTCATTCTTTTCTTTATTCAGTATAATTTTTTTTTGAGTTTTATTTATTTTTTTATACAGCAGGTTCTTATTAGTTATTCAGTATAATTTTTGAAGATCTACCTAGGAGGTTCCCAACAGTGAGCTAAGAACTATACGGTCTTGACGGAGGATGAACAAGGCCGAATCTTACAGTATGGGGCTAGGGAAGATGCATGCTAATTACATTATTACATGTGTGACATATTTTAACAATGGAGAAGTGAGGGACATTAAAGCAGCACATAACAAGTATCCCTGGTCCCCAGCTGGGTT
Organism: Balaenoptera musculus; assembly: GCF_009873245.2. Classification (NCBI taxonomy): domain Eukaryota; kingdom Metazoa; phylum Chordata; class Mammalia; order Artiodactyla; family Balaenopteridae; genus Balaenoptera; species Balaenoptera musculus. The sequence goes on from NC_045803.1 coordinate 34,101,610, forward strand.
TAGAAGTTTGAGCAGCCTGTTAATGTAGAGCACCCCCTGCCCCCAGATGGATAATTGTGAGAGCATTTGTTCAACAGGTACTTGCAGGAGAGGCTGAATAGAGGAACAGTGGTGGCAGTGCTGAGACTCTCCTTTCGTGTCCTGAGTGATTCAGCACTGGCCCTAAGTTCAGCATAATAGAAGCCCTGCTGTTAACCAAGCCCACCCTCTTACAAGGAAGTTTTGCTACTGCGGGTTTTAGCTGATCAGCCCCTCTGGATTTCACCTTCACCAACAGTTCCACATTATGTACTAGAGAGGACTTTGGTAGATTCAGTTTGATTTCATCTCATTTCATTTCAAGTGATGTTTCTGCACCCTTTATAGATTAGGACTCTGAAATGTTGGGTCTCCTGAAGTCTCCCTGAGAAATGGTGTTCCTCCAAGGAGGAGGAAAAGCTATGCATATGAAGAGAGACTGGGAGAAGTCGTCTGAGAAAGAAGGAGCAGTATGCGCAAAAGCTCTGAGGAGAAAAGAGCAGCTGCTGAGAAGGCCAGTAGGTCAGTGGAGGGGAGAGGGAGAGGGGCCAGTAGGTCAGGGGAGGGCTACAGAAATAAGGGAGAGGTTGGCTTGAGACGAGGCTAGAAGGATGGGTAAACTTTACCCCTTTTATTCATTTGTAACCCCAGTTCTATTCTTTTCCCTTTTCTGCTCTGTTCTGTGCTCTGCAAAGTTGACCCTTGCAGATTGCATCACCCAGACTCCCTGGCTTGCTAATTGTTGGATTTGACCAATGAGATGCAATGGCAGTATACGGAAATGTGGAAGAGAGATAGGTCGAGGTATATCTCTTCCAACTCTCTTCCTGCTTCGGTTCCCTGTCTCAGGCAAGAACTGCATTCCTCCAGTTCCTCTGGAGACCTCTCCTCCATGGCTCCAGCTCTCATTGGATTCCTGGAGCATCCTAGCATTGGCTTTAGGGATATTAATGTCTTCACGTTATTTCTTGCTGCCCCATCATCTTTGGTTGTTCCCTAAATTATACCTGTACTCCTGTAAGCAGTCCCTAAGTTAAAATATCTTCATCTGAATGATGTAGGATCAATTCTGTTTCCTGCAGGGAGCCTGACTCATTTAGGTGGGTTCTAAGGCTGTGCAGCTGAGGAAATATCTTGTAAATCCAATAAAAATACCACTTTTCTTACCTCACCCAAGATGTTTGATTCCCACATCCTGGAGACAATAAAAAGATGGAGCCTTGGTGAATCTTAGTAACTGCTATCATTCCCCTTTCTGGTATGAACCATATACGAGTCTGGTTGAAGTCATATCTGTAAGGTTGGAAGAGGGTTTTCCATGCCTCCTGATTCCCTCTTCTCCCTGCCTACTTGAAAGGCCATTTCTGACCTCTCACCTGATTGCTATTGTGTGCTAAGCTGAGGAATTAAAAAAAAAATAGTCCTGAAAGCTACATGCATTTTCATACCCGCAGCTAACACGTAGGCTGTATAGACCCATGATAAAATACATATGGTTTATGATGATTTAATAAGTTACTGCTTTCTCCAGGACAGGAATCCTGGTGATAACTTGGCCCAGAATATAGTATCTCAATATCTACCTCGCTTGTGAGGTGGGCCGCAAGTAATTTGTTACTATTCATAATTAAGTACTGAAGTTTGCAAATCATTATCTATAGATTCATAGTTACCCTACAATAACAGAGTACTTTCTTGCATTCTGCTGTACTTCCCTGAGAAAAGAAAAAACAATTAAGATACAGCTAACATGCAGGGAATTGTATAGAAAACCCAGCCTCTTTGTCTATGTCATAGTCGTGAATGGAGTGGTGATGCTGGTATTTAACTAGCACCTTGGAATAAAAAGACCAAGAACCACTACCTTCACATTTAACTATAACTAGAGATATAATTTCTCATTTTGTGATCTGTGTATAAGGAGATCTTATTTTCTTTTTGTGGGGAGAGTACATGGCAAGGAATAATAATCGTTCGTAAGCCAAGAGTGTTTGCATTTAGGATGTCAGCTTCAGGAGGGTGGAACCTTTGTTTTTTCACTGCTTTGGCCCCAGTGAGCAGACTAATATCTGGCATATAACAGATGCTCAATACATATTTGTGGAAAAAAGGGAGAATTGGATAGTCTCCTTTCTGGACACAAACAGGTACATCCTTCTCAACCTCTCTGCCTGAGAAGCATTATATGTGGGTGGTAAGAGAACAGATTTTAGAGACCAGTAAAACTGCTTGCATTCAGAGCTGTCCTTTATTTGATGTGCCATCTCATGTGATTTAACTAATTTTGTGCTCTTCAATTTCTTCATCTATTCTTTTGTAAAGTAAGCTACCAGTATTTACTTCACTGTGTTGTAAGAGTTAGTAACATAAAGTGTGTGGAAATACAGGGTAAGAAACCTTAAATAAATAATTTATCATTATTATTCTTTTTACCATATGATATTATTTATGAGCAAACTGTTTTTGTAATTTCTGTATTAGGAGAAACTGATAGATGTTCCCCAACGTTGATAGACTCTTTGGGATGGAATAACAAACTGTTGGGACTAACCGTGATTTATGCCAAGACCAGGGCCTTACTCCACCTAAATTTTACTAAATATGGGTTAAAGTTGGCTCTGATTAAAGGAAACAGTCATTTTGCTCAGTTTGGTTCAAATTACTCTTCATGTCAGGGGAAGAACAGACAACTGGTTTTTGTGAGAAGAAGCACAATAGGCTGGCTAGAGCCCGCAAAACTAGGAAACTGAATCAGTTTTCTCATCTGTAAAATGGGCATGAAAATCCCTGCCTTTTCTCTATCACAGGGCTGCTGGGAGGACCATATCAGAGAATGGACTGGAAATGTCCTATGTTAACTTTGGGACCTGTACGTATCTTAGAGGTTACCATCCCCCCACCCCTGAATTTTATCTGTTAAATTAGTGAATCAGAATGGCCAATCTTGGTAAAGACTAAGGCATGATGGCAGGTGAGAGTGTGAAAAGTTGGTAAACACGTGACATACTGCTTTTTTGTAGTATGGCCTTTCAGCTCATGAAGGGTGCTTCCTGTTGCAGATCTAAGAAACCAGGGAAACAAAGATCCCCAGTCCAAGGAAAAGAGGTATGCTACTTTCTTCCAGGAAAAATACCTGAAGCTTCCAGGGCCCCCTAGACTGAAAGCACAAGAGTTCAATACTGTTGCTCAGAGAGAAATCAATACCAGCTTTTGTTCTGTTCTGAAGAATAAGATAGCTCTGTTCCAACTGGAGTGGGATGTGTGAAGCATACGATAGCCTATTTCGGGTCTAGCCTGGCCAGCAATTTTTAAGGAAGGAACTTGATAACCCCAGGTGACTGTGACAATGAAACCCACTGGGGACTTGAAAATGAGAATGTCAGTGCATTGCTTCTATTTATCTGTTTCTAAAAGACAGAAGTGGAAAAGGTTGAAAGCAAATATTGTCTTGAAATGATGGAATATATTGAAACTCTTTTGCTGTTAAACTAGCCCAAGATCTGGGTCTGCCTTATACACAGTGGCTTCAAACACTTTTTGACTATGGGATCATGTGTTGATCAGAGAAGCCCAGTAAGTGATACAGGTAAAAATGGACCTGTTCCAGTTGAAGGGAAATGGGGCCACTGGATTGGTCTCTGACTACATTATTTGCCCAGTGATCGTCATCTCTAAGATGGAATTCTCTTGGCTCTGACCACTCTGCTCAGGTTGTCCAGCCCATCTGTCAGGTCACTCAAATGATGCCCCTTCCTGCTGGGCCTCTTGGGTAGAGTCATCAGGGACCACATGGATGCTTCAGACTAGGACTATATCATCTCTTATCTCTACAGGGTATAGCATAGTACCTGGCACCTAGGGAGGTCAGTGTGTGCTTGCTAAGTTTACCTGGATTTTCCATTTTGTCCCCCTTTCTATTACCACCTGTACCTGGGTTCTTCCCGCTTCTTCTATTCATCTCTGGAATGTGTCTGTTCTCTGAATTCTTGGCTTCTTCAGGTCTGGGCTATCCTACTGATATTGAGCCTTTCATTAAAACACTAAGATGTAATATTTGGATGGCGACTTTGAATTCTTTGGAGATAGATGGGGGCCTTGAATGGCAAGAGGAATGACTATGTATTAAGCAAGACTTCTTTCTACAACTTATCATTTACACATGAGTATATCTACTTAATGAACACTTACACTTAATGAGCACTTACTATGTGTCTGACACTGTTTCCGATGACAGAAATACAGCAAAGAATAACAAACAGAATCCCTGCCCTTAAGGAGCCTACTTTCTAGTGGAAGGAAACAAATATAAGCAACATGAAAATCCACTGATCTTATTGAGATCGCCCCAGTTTTATTTGTACTCCTTTGTGTGTTTTATCATACACTGCATAGTTCCATTCAGTTTTATCACCTGTGTAGAGTCATGTGTCCATCTCCCCAGTCAGATACAGAACAGTTCCGTCACCACAAGGAGCCTTTGTGTTGCCCTTTTATGGTCACATCCATGTCCCTCCCACCTCCATCCCCAGCCCTAACCCCTGGCAATCACTAATCTGTTCTCCATTTCTATAATCGTGTCATTTCAAAAATGTTATACATATGAAATTTACAGTATATCACCTTTTGGGATTGGCTTTTTTTCACCATCAATCTGTGTCAATATACATGTATCAGTACAGTTTCAGTTGTTTCTTCTCATTGCTGAGTAATATGACATGTTTTGGATATACCACAGTTTATTTAACTATTACCCACTGAGTTGGTTCTGGTTTTTGGCTGTTATGAATAAAGCTGCTATGAGGACTTGCATACAGGTGTGAACATTAGTTCTCATTTCTCTTGGATAAATGCCTAAGAGCGTGATCGCTGGGTCATATAGTAGTTGCATATTTAGTTTTTTAAGAAACTGCCAACATATATATTGGCAACATATATTCCAGAGCCACTGGGTCATTTTAAGTAGGGGATGATCTGATTTATTATTATTTTTTTGTTTTTGTTAAGACCATCCTAGATGCTCTTTGGGACATAGATTTTCAGGTTGCCAGACACCAGCTCCAAGGTCAAGAGGACAAAGATGATGGCTTGGTCTAGGAAGGCACTGATGGAGATGGAGAGCAGTGGATTTGACCTCAGGCACAGCACAGAAATTAGGAGCTATCATTTTTGAGTTTGGTTTCTATTTTAATATGCGTAGGTTCTGCACTGCCCTTCCTCCCTTCCTTCCTTCCTTCCCACTTTATGCCTACTGAATTGTTCGGGATTTCCTTGTTTGTTTGTTTTCGGACTAAATTCTAAAAAGAAGACCAAATCTATGCCTTCATTAACAGATGTGTGCCTTTATAAAGCTCTCCAGAGAATGAGACTAGACACAGGATTTCTGTTTTCCATCTTACTGTGCGTCCAACTGCCTGAGGTATTGTCTCTGCTGCAGAAACCCACCCTCACCCCATTTAAAAAACATGCTGATGAAAGGATTCTGGGTTTTATGGAGAACTAAACAATAACTGCAGTGGGTTGGAAATAGTGATCTGGTTAGTCACACTGCAGTGGAACTCAAGTGAATGAAAAACTGAACCTGGAACTCGCTATGTGAGCTGATAGCCTCAAGGGCACAATCAGTGAGAACTTGTCCAATTCCCTCTCATCTCTGGATTTCTAGGAGATAATCAGGAATGTAGGAAGTAGTGTATGGAGTGCATACAATGTGCTACACTCTTAACATATTTCATTTTATTTAATTCTCTATGTAACTCCACATGGTAGTTAGCTGTTTCTCCATTTTACATATGCAAAGACAAGGCTCGGAAAGATCAAGTAATTTGCTTAACACTAGTTAGAACACTAGTAGTAGAGTCAAGATTTAAATGAGTTCTGTGTGTAACTTTTGTTCTTTCTTTTTCCATGCACAGGCTGAAAGACATGCAGTGGCAGAGCTGACGTATTTGAACTTCTTTCCTGCTTTCTGTAATCATGTTAATCAGGATTCTTTTAGTCTCAGTGATAGAAACCCAGCTCTAAACTGGCTTTGAATAAAAAGGGAAATTTGTAGGCTGACAATTTTAAATATAGCTTCAGGTATAGCTAGATCCAGGTGCTCAAACAATATCATCAGGAGTGAGTTCTCTACATCTCTAGATTCTGCAGTTCCATTTTGTTTTCATTTTCAGGCAGGCTCTCAAGTCAGGATGGTTCCAAGACAGTACTGACTCACTTTTTCACTTTCCAAGTCTGTGGAGAAAGCCCCTTGTCTAGTTGCTTTGGAAAAGTCCTGAAATTGACTTTGGATTGATGTGGGCCTATTTCGATTCTGAAATAATCACTGTGTCCAAAAAATGGAACTAAATGAATTGGTGAGATCTGTGATATGGTTCCACCTCTAGACCTAGGGGGTGTGTCAAGCCACATAAACACAAAGTGGAAAAAAGATAGCTCCTCAAGAAAAATATTGGGTTGCTATTATAAAAAAAATGGCAGAAAGACATTAGGTAAGACTAAATAATGAAAGGCCACTGTGATACTCTATTAATACCATCTTACCAAAGCTTTTCCTTTTTCCCTCCCTCCCTCCCTCTCTTTCTCCCTTCCTCCTTCTTTCCTTCCCCTTTCCTTTATTTCTATAATGCTTATTAAGTACATTTATATTCATTATTTTCTTAGACACTTCTTTGGACATTACAAGATACGTAATAAGGATCTATTATTATTATTGTCAGTTTATTGAGTAGAACGTTGAGACCCAGAGGTTGAAATGACCCTCTTTTCTCTGTAAGAATTTGTCCATGAAGAAAAAATAGTCCAAGCTGGCAAGGTTCAGTGATATTTATACGTCTAAACATGAGAGGGATAATCATCTGTGCCCATGAGGGATCAAACCTGGGACCTTGACTTCATTAGCACTGAGCTACTAGCTCTTTGGAAATATAAGGCAGTGAATGGTATGAGAGAATTAATGCACATCACGAATGTCTAATGTGTTACTAGCCTGAGAAGGCCCAGGGGCAAATACAGCTCATTCTATGACTACAATATGAGCTATATGTCATTAGGAGCCCTTGGAGAGGATTTATAAAGAAACACATTTTATGTACTTAGAAGCAAACCCACTTTTTTATTCATTGTTGACTGTTTTTTTAACATTGAGGGAATTGATGCTTAGTCTAAAGAAGCTATAAATGTGTTCAAGGCACAGTAGAATGGTATCTGTGGTTCTTCTGGAAGGGTGATAAATCATAGGCACCATTAGCCTGGCTCTCCTTGATCAAAAGGTGTGTCAAGTTGAGCTTAGGAAATGAACCACCATTGCCTACTGTGATTATGAATCTGAGGTTTAACAGGCTTTCCTGAATCATCTACAGCTTTAAGAGATGTCTCTGTCTGAGGCCTGTGCTATCAAAAAATGTCAAAAAGTGAATTGCATAAAAATATCAGGAATATTAACTAATCTTTCTCCATTTTCTACTGGAGTTAATCTAGAAAAAGGAGGCAGCACACTCCTGTGAACAATTATTCATTTAAGACATATTTCATAAATATTTATTGTGTACCTTGTGTCTGTCAAGCACTTGGGTTAAATGGACACATGTGGTCCTTTTTCTCAAAAATCCTACAATCTGTATTGGAGTGGGTAAAATAATAAATAGTACAAGAAGACAGGCACACATTAGATTGAATCCTCTCATCTGCAAATGTTAAAGTTTATGCTCTTAGTTTCCTTATCTTTAAATAGGTAAATATTACCTCCTATAGAAATAAAGTTAAAGAGACCATGTCTCTAGAGTGCCTATCATGTGGCAAAAATTAGGATGTCAGGAATTTTAGCACTCTTCCTGTTTTCTACCATTTTGTCTTGACAAATTACCCTTCTCTTCTTTCTCCCTCCTAACTGATCAAGAACTGAAGGCAAAACTTACTTTATTAGGGGAGAATCCACCCTGCCTAGATTCTCCTATATTCTCCCCATACTAGGACTCACTGACTGAGGCAGGATGCTGGAATGGAGCATAGACTCGTCCATCTTGGAGGAAATAAACATTTTTCCCTCAAAGGAAAAGAATCAACTTAAATCTAGGGAACATTAATGCATATGCTTTTTATTTATTTATTTTCCCATTATGGTTTATTACAGGATGTTGAATACAGTTCCCTGTGCTATACACAATAGGACCTTGCTGTTTATGCATTCTATATATATTAGTTTCCATCTGCTAGTCCCAAACTCCCAGTCCAACCCTCCCCCAGCCCCCTCCCCCTTGGCAACCACAAGTCTGTTCTCTCTATGTCTGTGAGTCTGTTTCTCTTTCATAGATAAGTTCATTTGTGTCATATTTTAGATTCTACATATAAGTAATATCATATGGAATTTGTCTCTTTCTGGCTTAACTTCACTTGGTATGATAATCTCTAGGTCCATCCGTGTAGCTGCAAATGGCATTATTTCACTCTTCTTTATGGCAGAGTAATATTCCATTGTGTGTGTGTGTGTGTGTGTGTGTGTGTGTGTGTGTATCTTCTTTATCCATTCATCTGTTGATGTACATTTAGGTTGTCTCCGTGTCTTGGCTATTGTAAATAGTGCTGCTATGAACATAGGGGTGCATGTATCTTTTCGAATTATAGTTTTGTCTGGATATAATGCATATGCTTTTTAAATCCAGGAGAAAATATTTACCATTATGCCCAGGTGTGCATCAGAATCACCTTAAGGACCTGGTTAAAATATGTGTAAAAACTCTGATGCAGTAAATCTCAGTTGGGCTTTTCTGTTTAAAAAGTGTTCACCATTGTGGGCTTCCCTGGTGGCTCAGTGGTTGAGAATCTGCCTGCCAATGCAGGGGAGACGGGTTCGAGCCCTGGCCCGTGAAGATCCCACATGCTGCGGAGCAACTAAGCCCGCGAGCCACAACTACTGAAGCCTGCGCGCCTAGAGCCCGTGCTCCACAAGAGAAGCTACTGCAATGAGAAGCCCACGAAGCTCCGCAATGAAGAGTAGCCCCCGCTCGCCACAACTAGAGAAAAGCCCGCATGCAGCAACAAAGACCCAACGCAGCCAAAACTTAATTAATTAATTAAAAAAAAAACATTAAAAAAAAAAGTGTTCACCATTGTGAACAGTGGATTCAGTGCTAAAAACAAATAGGATATCAAGCCATGAAAAGATATGGAGGAACCTTAAGTGCATATTACTAAGTGAAAGAAGCCAATCTGAAAAGGCTACAAACTATGTGGTTCAACTATATGACATTATGGAAAAGGCAAAACAATGGAGACAGTAAAAAGATCACATGTTGACAGGATTGGGTGAGGGGAGAGGGATGAACAGGCAGAGCACAGAGGATTTTTAGGGCAGTGAAACTGTTCTGTATCATACTCTAATGGTGGACGCATGTCATTATATTATGTGTGATATATACATACTAAGATTGCATATATTATATTATAAGGTTGCAGATAGAGTAGGTGGCAGAGCTCAGACTTGAACCCAGATCTTTCTGACTCCAAAGCCCATGGTCTTTTCTCTGAACCAGGTTTTTGCAAAAGGGGTTAAAAACACAGAAGATCTCACTACTGCTCTTTGGTTTTGGGCTCTGGGAGATACATCCTCCGGAAGAGGAAAGCTGACCTTTTCTCAGTATACCTAAAAGGACTACACTGTGGTCCACAGGAGGTTCTTTATAGTTCTCAAAATTCATAACGAGAACAAGAAGTTTGCCTGGAGTCCATTTGGTAATTTATTTCAGGGTGTCTGGCCCTGGCAGCTCCTGGGATGCATATCAAACAGGAAGTGAGGCCCTTGGACTGAGTAAACAGCAGAAGATAAAGTGGTGGATCAGTGTCAGACAGGGCAGAGGTGACTTGGCATCAAACCAGCCACACAGCTCCTTTCGTTCCTGTTCATTTGGATGATTATTAAATGTATTGCATTTTCATTTTGATTTTTTTCCTTTTGGCACACAAGAAGGATATTTATCTCATGATAAGATTTTGAAGCCGAGTGTCAGGTTTTGGGTCTCCTAATGCCACTCCAGTATTAACATCACAAAATACATTATGTTTCAATGTATGCGCAAGAAAAGCAAAGCATACCAGAGACCCAGAGTTGTGAATAAAGTGGTTGGGAGCTATTTGCTTTCTAGTGTGATTCCCTAGTGCACTTTATGCCTATGGTGGACCAGAATGACATTGAGCAAGGGGAGAAATAGCTAGGTGATGGAGGACATTGTGGAGAGATGATTCATATTGCACCATCAAAACACAATTTGTAAATTAGGATCTGTTAAAAGTGGAGTTTGGAGTCATAATGACCAGTGTCTAAATCCCAGCTCTTCATCTACCAGCTTTGTTACTTTAAGGAACTTCAGTTTCCCCAGCTGTAAAATTGGAACATAGTGAGGATTCAGTGGGATAAGTCCTGTGAAGTATTTAAGTGCCAGGCACTTAGATGGTGCTCAGAAAATGCAGGTTCCCTTTCTTTCCAGTTCCACTGTTCAGAGCTGATTTACATGGTGGAGGAGGAGGAGGAGGAGTCAGCTGTTTCTGTGTTTATATTTCCTTTTAGATCTCTTAATCGGCAGAGAGATGTATGGGGTATATAACTGAGGAGAGGAATAGATGAAATTGGTAGTCAGGTAGAGTGATCAAGGCAGAGAAAGGAGAAACTGAATGGTTTAGGTACCTATCATGGGGGATGTGGAAACATAAATGGAGAGTTGAAGAGATGAGAGGGTAAAGGGAAGTGTGAGGCAGGTAAGGATAAAATGCAGGCTATCTATTGGGGCAATCTCTTATAGGCTTTTGTATAATTTTCTTGGACGGGAATCGTAAAAAATTAATAAACAGAAACCTCAGTTAGAGTTGGGAGACGAGTAGGGGGAGCGCTCACCCTGAGAGGTGAGCCAAGCCCAGTAGGAAGGAGAACAACTCCTTTTCTTTCCTGGCAAGGACTCAGCTAATGAAAAAACATGGACTCTGTTTACTACAGGCCCCCCAACTTCCTTTTCCCTTCTATAAAAATGTTCTCCTCTTGCTGTGGGGGGACTTGCATGAGGCTCCCATGATTGCAGACCCTGAATTGCAATTCTCTGCTGAAACAAATAAACTCATCCTTGGAGAAGTATCAGGCAGTCTGTTTATTTCAGGTCAACAGAATCAAAAAGTCACACTCAGGATGAGAAAAAAAGGGGCTGCCCTTATCTACCGCAATTTGAGTTGTAATATTATTTTCAGATATTTTACCATCATCCCTGAAGAGGGTACTTTAAATATTTATTTTAAATTTAATTTTTATTTTATATTGGGATGTAGTTGATTTACAATGTTGTCTTAGTTTCAGGTGTACAGCTCAGTAGTTCAGTTACACGTATACATATATCTATTCTTTTTCAGATTCTTTGCCCAATATAAGCTATTACAGAATATTGAGTAGAGTTCTCTGTGCTATATGGTAGGTCCTTGTTGATTATCTATTTTATATGTAGTGGTGTGTATATGTTAATCCCAACCTCTTAATTTATCCCTCCCCCCAACGTTTCCCCTTTGGTAACCATAAGTTTTTTTTTTTAATACTTTTTTTTTTTTCTTTGTACAGGTCAACAAACTTTATTTTTAGTATTTCTGCCTCTCCTTTCAGATTCCTTCTCGAATCCTCGTTCCTCACCAATTACCCCAAGTCTTTTTTTTTTTTTTATTAACATCTTTATTGGAGTGTAATTTTTTTACTTTACAATGTTGTGTTAGTTCCTACTGTACAATGAAGTGAATCAGCTATATGCATACATATATCCCCATATCTCCTCCCTCTTGAGCCTCCCTCCCACCCTCCTTATCCCACCCCTCTAGGTTGTCACAAAGCACCGAGCTGATCTCTCTGTGCTATGCAGCAGCTTTCCACTAGCTATCTATTTTACATTTGGTGGTGTATATATGTCAATGCTACTCTCTCACTGTGTCCCAGCCTCCCCTTCCCGCCCTGTGTCCTCAACTCCATTCTCAACATCTGCATCTTTATTCCTGCCCTACCACTAGGTTCATCAGTATCATTTTTCTAGATCCCATATATAGGCGTTAGCAGACAATATTTGTTTTTCTCTTTCTGACTTACTTCACTCTGTATGACAGACTCTGGGTCCATCCACCTCACTACAAATAACTCGATTTTGTTTCTTTTAATGGCTGAATAATATTCCATTATATATATGTGCCACATCTTCTTTATCCAGTCATCTGTCAATGGACATTTAGGTTGCTTCCATGTCTTGGCTATTGTAAATAGTGCTGCGATGAACATTGTGGTACATATATCTTTTTGACTTATGGTTTTCTCAGGATATATGCCCAGTAGTGGGATTGCTGTGTCATATGGTAGTTCTGTTTTTAGATTTTTAAGGAATCTCCATACTGTTCTCCATAGTGGCTATATCAATTTACATTCCCACCAACAGTGCAAGAGGGTTTCCTTTTCTCCACACCCTCTCCAGCATTTATTATTTGTAGATTTTTTAATGATGGCCATTCTGACCGGTGTGAGGTGATACCTCATTGTGGTTTCGATTTGCATTTTTCTAATGATTAGTGATGTTAAGCAACTTTTCACATGTTTTTTGGCCATCTGTATGTCTTCTTTGGAGAAATGTCTATTTAGGTCTTCTGCCCATTTTTGGATTGGGTTGTTTGTTTTTCTGATATTGAGCTGTGTGAGCTTTTTGTATATTTTGGAGATTAATCCTTTGTCAGTTGCTTTGTTTGCGGATATTTTCTGCCATTCTGAGGGTTGTCTTTTCATCTTGTTTATGGTTTCCTTTGCTGTGCAAAAGCTTTTAAGTTCCACGAGGTCCCATTTGTTTATTTTTGTTTTTATTTCCATTTCTGTAGGAGGTGAATCAAAAAAGAACTTGCTGTGATTTATGTCAAAGAGTGTTCTTCCTGTGTTTTCCACTAAGAGTTTCATAGTGTCTGGTCTCACATTTAGCTCTTGAATCCATTTTGAGTTTATTTTTGTGTATGGTGTTAGGGAGTATTCTAATTTCATTCTTTTACATGTAGTTGTCCAGTTTTCCCAGCACCACTTATTGAAGAGGCTGTCTTTTCTCCATTGTATATTCTTGCCTCCTTTATCAAAGATAAGGTGACCATATATGCGTGGGTTTATGTCTGGGCTTTCTATAATGTTCCGTTGATCTATATTTCTGTTTTTGTGCCATTACCATACTGTCTTGATTACTGTAGCTTTGTAGTATAGTCTGAAGTCAGGGAGCCTGATTCCTCCAGCTCTGTTTTTCTTTCTCAGGATTGCTTTGGCTATTCAGGGTCTTTTGTGTTTCCATACAAATTGTAAAATTCTTTTTTCTAGTTCTGTGAAAAATGCCATTGGTTGTTTGATAGGGCTTGCATTGAGTCTGTAGATTGCTTTGGGGAGTAGAGTCATTTTCACAATGCTGATTCTTCCAATCCAAGAACATGGTATATCTCACCACCTGTTTGTATCGTCTTTGATTTCTTTCATCAGTGTCTTATAGTTTTCTGAGTACAGGTCTTTTGCCTCCTTAGGTAGGTTTATTCTTAGGTATTTTATTCTTTTTGTTGCAGTGGTAAATGGGAGTGTTTCCTTAATTTCTCTTTCTGATTTCTTGTTGTTAGTGTTTAGGAATGCCAGGGATTTCTGTGCATTAATTTTGTATCCTGCTACTTTACCAAATTCATTGATTAGCTCTAGTAGTTTTCTGGTAGCATCTTTAGGATTTTCTATGTATAGTATCATGTCATCTTGCAAACAGCAACAGGTTTACTTCTTCTTTTCCAATTTGGATTCCTTTTATTTCTTTTTCCTCTCTGTTTTCCATGGCTAAAACTTCCAAAACTATGTTGAATAATAGTGGTGAGAGTGGGCAACCTTGTCTTGTTTTTGATCTTAGACACAATGCTTTCAGTTTTTCACCATTGAGAATGATGTTGGCTGTGGGTTTGTCATTTATGGCCTTTATTACGTTGAGGTAGGTTCCCTCTATGCCCACTTTCTGGAGAGTTTTTAATCATAAATGGGTGTTGAATTTTGTCAAAAGTTTTTCTGCATCTATTGAGATTATCATATGGTTTTTATCCTTAAATTTGTTAATATGGTGTATCACATTGATTGATTTGCGTATATTGAAGAGTCCTTGCATTCCTGGGATAAACCTCACTTGATCATGGTGTATGATCCTTTTAATGTGCTGTTGGATTCTGTTTGCTAGTATTTTGTTGAGGATTTTTGCATCTATGTTCATCCATAAGTTTGTTTTTGAAGTCTGTGAGTCTGTTTCTGTTTCATAGATAAGTTCATTTGTGTCATATTTTAGATTCCACATATAAGTGTTATCATATGGTATTTGTCTTTCTCTGTCTGACTTACTTCACTTAGTATGGTAATCTCTAGGTCCATCCATGTTGCTGCAAATGGCATTATTTCATCCTTTTTTTATGGCTGAGTAATATTCCATTGTATATATGTACCACATCGTCTTCAGCCATTCATCTGTCAGTGGACACTTAGGTTGCTTCCGTGTCTTGGTTATTGTAAATAGTGTTGCTATGAATACAGGGATGCATGTATCTTTTTGAATTATGTTTTTCTCCGGATATATGCCCAGGAGTGGGATCAGATATTTGACCGTCATCCCTGAAGAGGGTACTTTAAATACTCCTGCCCCTTGCTCACAGTTTATGGCCTAAACCCTCTCCATTTGTTTTTATGTTTACCAAATGCCAAAGTATTGGTTCCCTTTCCTTTCTCATTCTAATGCATTTCCATGAATAAGGCAACTGCTTTCTCTTCTCTGGCCATTGTTCTCTTTCCTGGATTTGGCCTGACACCTACCCTTTGATCCCACATGCTCTGGCTGCTGCCCTAGGTAACCCCTCAATTGAAGGAGCCCTGTGTTCTGGAAGCAACCAAGCCTTGGTTCACTTGACTGAGATCCCTTGCTGAAATTAACTCAGCTCCCTGTAAGGGGGAATCTGAAAGTCTTTGTCTTCACCAGCCAAAGAATTTTGATATGGTCATTGAACTTTACAATCAAAACAAATTTTAAGGGCCTGAGCTTGTTTCCAGTGGTAATATGTTTGAAAAGGTGTATTAAATTACAAATTTGTTTTCATCTCTTTATCCAAGTATCAATGCAGAAGAGAAACAAACTAATATAGAGAAATAAAATGAAATAATTAAAAAGTTGCAGAATATGATCTGCCTAAGATAAAACAAAGCAGGCCTATTGGAGATAATGGTTATCTGTTTGCAGTAAACATGAAGTGAGAACAATTCATGACTTGTGATAACATTCAACTGAAAGGAAGTAAATTAGATGTAGACAAGGCCAGGAGAGGATTACAAACACATGCAGGACCAAAGCATACAAAGGGAAGATGGGGGCAAGGGGCAGAATTTTTATCTTTATCAGGTAATTGAAATAATGCTTTATATTAACAGTATGAGTTTAAAGTGGTATGAATCAGGAGGTACTGGAAAAAAAAGAAAAAAGAAGGAGAAGGAAAGAGAGAATGCAAAGACCACTAGAAACTATTTGAGTTGAGAAACTAAAGAATAACTGAAGGCCTACTGTGTGCCAAATGCTTTTACATATATAATCTCATTTAAGCCTTGTGACAGCCCTGTAAAGTGTGATTAGAAGTCCCATTTTTGATGGTGATGGGGAGTGAGGCTGAAATATAATAACTTGCCCAAGTCTTTTTAGCAAGTAAGTAGTAGAGTTGAGATAAAAGCTGAGGTGTGCCTGACTTGAAAGCTTTGTTCTCTCCTATATGCCACACTATCTCATAACTGCTGAGTGATATTGTACCATTGAGACCCGAAAGACTGTTACAAATACTAGATATGGCTGGGCCAGTAAGGGACGTGAGCTACTCTGTTTCTGTGTTACTCATGTACACACGCACACACACACAGACACACACACACACAACCTTAGCCCCACATTGAGCTGCTAGCTTTATAAAACCCTTTGAATGTCCCACAAACAGGTCAGATTCAACTTATCTAGAAATCACTAAAGCATCCTGCTCTGATTGTCATATTTTGCCTCCTCTGCCCATTTGCTCAAGTCAGAAATTTGAGGTTTCCCTTGATCCCTTCCTTTCTGTTAACCTCATGTTCAATGAATCTCCAAGTCTTATCAATTCTACCTCCAAAATGTCTCTGTTTTCTTTTTTTTTTTCAGTCATTCTATCCCAACTTTGGTTCAGGCTAACATCCTCTCCTGCCAAGAATACTAGAGCAGCCTCTTTACTGGTCCTCCTAGCTTTTGTTCCCCTCCCCCGAGTCCACTTTCCTTGTTGCAGGCACAGAGATATTTATAAAACACAAATGTGCACAGATCTTCCATGCCTCTCCTTTTCTGTAACATAAATTTCAATGTCTGTATATAATAAGTCATTTTAATAGTCTTTGCATGGGATATCGCCTCTCCCCTACCTCCGATTCCGCAAGTAGGTGAAAAAATTGCATTCTCTACGGTGTCATCATGCTTTCATTATCATTCATCTTTTTGAACATGCTATTCTTTCTACATGGTTCTACATGGACTACCTTTCTGCCTTTCTTTTGTTTTTTCATGGACTAATTAGTTCCTACTTGTCCTCCAAAAGCCAGTACAGATATCTCTTCCTCCATAAATCCCTTCTTAACTGTCCAAAGATTCAGTTTGGAATAACTCATGGCCCTCCTAATGTTTACCCATCATAGCTCTTATTATACTGCATTTTAATGGAGGCATTTCTGCCCCCTAAACTGTAAGCTTCCTGTGAGCAAAGACCATATTGTATTTACCAGTGCTGATTCTGGTACCCAAAACATGATAGATGCCTAGTAAATATGTTTAATCAGCTGATGTCACAGATAGAAATTAATATGCAAGAGATTTATCAGGGAGCCCTCTTGGGATGGGGATTGGGCAGAAGGAGAAGTTTAGCCTTGAAACAGCCTCATGGAAGCTTCAACTGTTCTATGGGAAGCTCCGAAGCTGGGACAGTCCTTCAGAGTGGTCTCAAATTGAGGTGAGGGGACCAGATCTTTATACATCTGTGTTGTTCAGTAATTGGGTGAAGGGGCTGTCTTCCACTACGGCAATCAGTCTGCAAGGGGGGTTGTTGATAGCTGAGGGCTGCCTGTCAACAGCATGTCCAGTGTTGGGAAATTTATCCTTCACTTCTGAAGGAGAATTTGAATGGCAGTGTCCACCATGGGTGTCAATCAACAAACACACACTCAGCATACTAGCTCAAGAAATAACGAATGTTCTTGTGGAAGCTACAGTAATACCGCCTCAGGGAGCTCATGCTTATGTTTCTTCTGGAGATGAAATTATTGAGAAAATTGTCTCAACTTATAAAATTGGTTATCTTCTTCATACTCTCTGTAACTCCTAGTAGGGGATGTTCTTAACTAGACACTCAAATTCACAAGACCTGAGCATGTAACACCTGGCACGAGTTTAATCAGATGGATATTGGTCCAGATACATAGACAGCATCCCATGTGGGCTGTGTTAGGCATTTCTTTCAGAGAGAATAACCCTCATAGCAATCCACATAGCAATCCAGTCTTTGACTGTTCCTCTTCTACATCTCCCCTTCTCTGCCTCCACCATGAGAGTTTAGGTGTGAGAAAACAAGATTCACATTCAACAGGCACAATAGCTGCCCTGGCATAGAAGCCTCATGCCCCATAGGGACCAATATCTCCTTAATAGGCTTAGGTATAGCTTTCAGGTCCTCAGAAAGGATATGCCCACTTGTGAGTCTCTGTATTCAAGGAATCATAAAACTATGCTTCCACCAGATATTTTTGGTTTATTCATGCTTTTCCAGGCCAGATTTATCTATCATGGGCCATCTTTACCATAAATAATGTTGCCTGGTAATACAAATGAGAGTCCACGTGTATCAAGCTTTCAGGAGAAAGAGCAAGAAAGTTAACTAAGATCAGATTTGTCTTCAGAGAAGGAGAAAAACGTTTGATCACCCTTCTTCACGAGATCCCTGTCTGAATGAAGGTCCTATCTCATTTTCATCACACCACAGCATATAGTCATAACACCAGTTAACATGCATGTCAGGGTAGATAATCCTTCTAGCAAGTTGTTCTCTACCTAGTTCACCTCTTCTCTTCATGGCTCTGAATATGAGAGCGATTTTGTTAATCTTTCTGATTTGGGGGATAGTACGGTGCCTCGAACATAATAGATACTTGCTGTGATGTGAATGTTTGTGTTTCTCACAGATTCACATGGTGATTTTCCTAATCTCTGATGTGATGGCGTTACCAGGTGGGGCCTTAGGTCATGAGGGTGGAGCCCTCTTGAATGGGATTAATGTTTTTATAAAAGAGACCCCACAGAGATCCGTCACCCCTTCCACCATGTGAGGGCAAAATGAGAAGGTGCCAGCTATGAACCATGAAGAAAGCCCTCACCTTGATCTTGGTGAGAACTGTGAGAAATAAACGTTTGTTGTTTATAAACTACCTAGTTTATAGTATCTTGTTATTACCCCCTCAAAGGACCAAGATAATACTCAAAAGAAAAATGCATTTAGTTAACAAAAAAGAAAAAAATAAATTGAGAAAAATCAGAAGAAATGCTCTCATGTTTCCATCTACTAAACATAACAATTTTAAATATTTTAGTATATTTCATTCTAGTCTTTCTATAGGCACAGGCTTAACAATTGGTGTACTAACCCTCTACGGTAAGTTTCTTACCTTTTTCATAGACAGACATTTTTAAAATTAAGGGGATTATTACATTACTAGGAAGTCGATTCTACCTCAGCCCATCAACCTAAACATAAATACTCTGTTTGGAGAAGTTCGGGTGATGAGACATTCAACATTTATTTTATGTATACCACCTGCCAGACCATGTGTTAGGCACATGAAGAGGGAAAGAAAAATAAAGCTTAGTTCTGCCCTCAAAGCACTTACGTGCACTTCATAGGGAAGGAAGCTTCACATTCATATTTTATTTCCTGTGAGGTGACTGTCTAATGTTGGCTTAAGTTTGTTCTATTTAGTTGAGATTATGCTCTTAAAGGACAAGAAATAGAAGTTAGGCCCGTTGAAGAAGTTTCACCAAGGAGCCAGTTTCTCAAAAATAAACAGATAAATAATCCCTGCAGATTAGCCACCCTCTGTAAAATAATTTTAACACAATATCCAGCTGATCATTTGGAAGGCAAGCAAGTCAGCTGGTGGGGAGTGAATGTTAGCGACTTGGTAGTCATGGAAACTTTTCTTCCAGACCAGGAAAAAGGCAGTCGTGGGGAAACATGCGATGTGGAAAAATAGCCTGTTTCTCCATCATCTGTTCTCTCTGTTGATCACAAGTCAACATCCTACTGGGGCTGGGAGTGGAGAGAAAGGCAGGCATCCTGGGCATACAGAGCAGAGAAGCAGTCCCGTTTGTGCAGAGAAACCCAAGAGACATGGTTCAAACAAGAAGTGTGAGGATAAAAGTTGGAAAGCCAAGGTCATAAATTTATTTTACTTTTATTCTCTAATTGCTTTTACTGATTTTCTTTTAAAAAATGATTCCACGCAAGTTGTTAAAAGGCTTTTTATCCTCAGTCGTCCTCAGCTGCTGGGGGAGGACTGTTGACATGAAAGTTTGACTAGCATTTGCAGTGCTGACCAAGACACATCACAGTCTTACTCAGAAATGAAGTCTGGGTCGCCTGTTTAGCCCCATTATGAAAAGCCAGAGTTAAGCTGTGATGGGTAAGACTGTCAGTCTTTAAACAGTCTTTAAACTGTACATAGGTGTAAAAATTACTTTTAAAACTTGGTCTAACCTTGGTTATGATATTGTTTATAAATTTTTATGATTCTTGCCAGTATCTCTCCACCTTTGCCCAAGTTAATGTGAATTTACATAATCATAATAAATAAAATAATTTTTAAAAAGGTAGAGTTATATACCCCTAGCTACATATCCAGCTTTAAAATGCATTATAGCTATTTGTTCACATTTACAACTCTTTTTTCTAAATTGTGAGCTCTTCAATGCTTTGGATGGTGCCTTGTTCATCTTTGTAAACTTAGTATTAGCACAATACTCAGTTCTTAAGTGTTTGATTCATGGAGCAACTTCTACGTACTAGACTCTGGGATATGTTGGTAAACAATGCTTGTCTAATGAATAATTAGAGGATGGATTTAATAATTTAATAATTCTGGATTTTCTTGGTTTTCTGTGTTTTGAAGAGCTAAACAATTATTTCATAGGGACAAAATCCATCACACAATTATTTTCCTGCTGGCAGCTGCAGAAAATAATTAAGATAGAACCTCTGTAGGGATAACTTGATAAATCATCATAGGCTGGTAAAGTCTTACTTTTGTTTCCTATTACTATTTAGAAGTCTTTTCTTAATAGGTTAAATAAGATCTACTCATTACATACCAAGAGTCTGTAGGAGTTTTTTTCAGTATACATTTCTATTTGTATACAAAGGCTAATCTACTCATTACACAAAGAATTTATTTTTCTTGCTCACAGTTATGTGACAATAATTCGAAATATCTTATTGTCAGAGTTTGTTTTCTCTGACCACAATATTTCCGAGTTTTTCCCATGTTCTTCCTTGTATACTGAGCATGCTTATAGTCTCAGACCATCATTTTTGCCTTTACATCATTTATCTGCCTTTTCATATAACCTAAACGGTTTCATCTCAATACTTTCTCATCCCTTTGTCCATAATTCCTGCTCTGCCAAAACCTTAGGCCTTGTATGATTTATTCAGCTCTTTTCCCAAGTTGAAAAAATTTCTTCATTAATTCTCTTAATACTTTAAAATAGATCCTATGTACCAGGAATTGTGCATTGGAGATAGAGTTTAACATTATTTGAGCACTTCTTTCAAGATGCTCAGAGTCAAATGCAGAGATCCTTAATCTAAGTTAAATGGACTTCCTAAAGGATATGCAAGATATTGCCCCGCCCTTTTTTTACTGGGCACAAGGTCCCTACATTTTGTAGAGTTCTCTAATGAATGGTATAGACAAGGAAATACACAAATTTTAGTGTGATAAGTGCTATTTATGATCAGGATAAGAATAAGAAGCAGTGAAGGATGCTTTGGTAGGATCAGAGAAGGCACGTTCTTAGACTTTAGCTGATTGAATTCACCAGAATTCACCTGCAAACTAGTCTCAGCTGGGACCTCAGTGACTCTCCGCAATCCTTCTATTATATTTTCCTGCTGACCCTTGGTCACAGTCCTACATTCCTGCTATCCTCTCTAATCATTGTTTCTTTTCACTTCTTACTTTACTCATCTTCTTGAAAGAGTTATGGCCAAGTCCAGATATTTTGTTGAAAAATTAAAGGGACCTGCACTGCAGAATCTGAAATGTTCTTATAATAGTAACTGCTTAGAACTAACATTGCCTGCAAGGCATATTAGGTAAGGATATCTAATTCTAAAGGTGAGAAAGCCTCCGAAGCAAACAAGTAAACTTCTGGGAAAAAGGAGGAAACATCATTTACAGAAAAATATTTGTATGCTTCAATTTCTACTTTATTGAATTTCTACTTTATTATCTCTAGGGAGTCTACAACCTGCTAAAAATGGCTGTGAGTTGGAAAGGGGAGTCTGGGAATCTGGAGGCTAACAACAGTAAAACCTTATTTACTCTTCACACTTTTTAAAAGGTGCCTCGAATATGAACCTTGTCTGAAGTCATGCAGATAACCAATTATAAACTAAGGTTGAAACCCAGGTCTGCATGGTGTGGCTTATGTTCTTCTGTCTACCTCAAGCTGCCTTCTTTTTATTCCCCCCAGCTTTACTGAGATATAATTGACAATTAAAATTTGTATATATTTACAGTGTAAAATTTGAAAATTTGCTATATGCATACACTGTGAAAGAACCATCAAAATCAAGCTAATTAACATATCCATCCCCTCACATAGTTACCATCTTCTTTTTTGTGTGTGTGGTAAGAACACTGAAGATCTACCCTTTTAGTAAGCTTCAAGTATACATTACATGTCCAGAACTTACTCATCTTGTAACTGAAAGTTTGTACCCTTTGACCAACATTTCCCGATTTTTCCACCCAGAGTCCCTGGTAACCATCATTCCATTCTCTGCTGCTATGAGTTTGACTTTTTTAGATTCCACATATAAGTGAAATTATATAGTATTGTCATTCTGAATCTAGTTTATTTCACTTAGCATAATGTCCTCCAGGTTGAGCCATGTTGTCACAAATGACAGATTTCCCTCTCTTTTAAGGTTGAATAATATTCCATTGTATGTATATACCACATTTTCTTTATCCATTCATCCATTAATAGACATTTAGGTTGTTGCCATTTCTTGGTTATTGTGAAAAATGCTGCAATGAACATGAGGGTGCAGTTATCTTTTTAATACCCTGATTTCAATACCTTTGGATAAATACCCAGAAGTAGAATTGCTAGACCTCATATTAGTTCTGTTTTTAATTTTTTGAGGAACTTCCATACTGTTTGCCATAATGGCTCTACTAATTTACATTTTCATCTGCCATGTACACAAGTTCCCTTGTCTACATATCCTTACCAGCACTTAACTTTTTTTTTTTTGTAATAATAGCCATTCCAACAGGTGTGAGGTGATACCTCATTGTGGTTTTGATTTCATTCCCCTGATGATTAGTGATGTTGAATACCTTTTCATTTGTGTGTTGGCCGTTTGTATGTCTTCCTTGGAAAAATGTCTGTTCAGTTCCTATGACCATTTTTAAATTGGATTGTTTATTCTTTTGCTATTGAGTGGCATGAATGGATAAAGATGTGGTATGTGTGTATGTGTGTGTGTATATATGTGTTTGTGTGTGTATATATACCCATATATATATAATAATACCCATATATAGATATTATTCAGCCATGAGAAATACATATATATATATACCCATATATATATATACCCATACCCATATATATATGTATTTATGGGTATCATTCAACCATGAGAAAGAAGGACATCCTGCCATTAGCAATAACATGGATGGAACTTGAGAACTTAGTGCTAAGTGAAATAAGTCAGACAGGGAAAGGAAAATACTGAATGATATAACTTATATGTGGGATCTAAAAAAGCTGGACTTGTAGCAACAGAGATTAGAATGGTGGTTATTTAAACAATTATTTTGAATCCTTTCCAGCAATTCATAGATCTCCATGTCTTTGGGTCGGATACTGGAAAACTATTATGTTCCTTTGATAGCATCATGTTTCCTTGATTTTTTATGTTCCTTGTAGCCTTGTGTTGATGTGTGTGTATCTGAAGGCACAATGACCTCTTCTTAACTTAATGGACTGGCTTTGGTGGGGAAAGCCCTTCACCTATGGGTGGGTACAAGGATACCAGCTAGGTGGAGTGTTGCAGCTCTGTCTCTGGGGAAGTGTAGTGGTGGCTCTGGCCCTGGCAGGCGGTGGGGGGAGAATGCAGCAGGGTAGACTCCAGGCAGCTCTCAGCTGATGTCAGCATCAGCAAAGACTGGGTTCCTCAGTGGCAAGGCTGCAAGCGACCACCGAAGTGGTCAGGGCTGCTTGGATCCTCAGTGGTGAAGGCTGCTGGGATCTCTTGCCCTCTTTTTCTTCCATAGGAGGAAGAGTTATGCTGGGCTAGGGAATGGGGTGACATAGGTAAAATGCTTTCTATACTTTTTCCTATGCCGTCCTCAGTTTTTGTCCTCCACTTGTTGCAGCTTCTTCATAGCACCCTGGAGCTCTCCCAGAGCTATTTTCATTGGTACATAGTTGTTTCATAATTGTTTTTGTGGGGGGACAAACATTAAGACCTTCTAGTCTGTCATCTTGCTGACATTACTCCTTATAAGCTGCCTTCTAAGACAACAGAGAAGCTATCCTTCCCCTAAATCAGAGCCAGAATCCAAGGCTTATTTGCAGGCTGTTAGTTTGGGAATGTGATTCTAGGGAGCAAGTGTGAAGGATTGGGGTGGTGGATCAGGGAAAGAAGGACCGTTAATAGAAGGACGTGAAACCAACTTGGCCAAGGATACAGGATGGCTGGTTTTTTGGGACCTTTTGAAAATCTTAATGAGTGTCTCAAAAATCAGAACTGTCTGAGGTAGCAGGGAGTGGAAAGATGCGTTTCAGGTATCTCCTGCATAAGTGTCAAGCACAGAATCAGAGTTTTCTGAGTACAGGTCTTTTACTTCCTTGGTTAGATTTATTCCTAGATATTTTATTCTTTTTGGTGCAATTGTATATGGGATTGTTTTCTTAATTTCTCTTTCTGATAGTTCATTATTAGTGTCTAGAAACACAACAGATTTCTGTATGTTAATTTTGTATTCTGCAACTTTACTGAATTCATTTTTAGTTCTAATAGGTTTTTTTTTTTTTTTTTTGGTGATATCTTTAGGATTTTCTATGTATACTATCATGTCATCTGCAACAATGGCAGTTTTTCTTCTTCCTTTCCAATTTGGATTGCCTTTATCTATTTTTCTTGTCTGATTGCTATGACTAGGACTTCCAATACTACGTTGAATAAAAGTGGTGAGAGTGGGCATTGTTCATTTTTACTCCCCTCTACCCCATTTAATGTATTTGACTTCATATTTTACAACTTTTCGTTTTGTGTATCCCTTAGCTACTTGTTGTGGATATAGATGATTTTACTACTTTTGTCTTTTAACCTTTCTACTAGCTTTATAAGTGGTTGATCTACTACCTATACCATATATTTGTCTTTACCAATGAGATTTTTTGTTTCATAATTTTCATATTTCTATTTGTGGTCTTTTACACTTAGAGAAATCCCTTTAACATTTTTTGTAAAGCCAGTTTAATGGTACTGAACTCTCTTAGCTTTTGCTTGTCTTTAAAACTGTTTATCTGTCCTTCAAATCTGAATGATAGCCTTGCCCAGTAGAGTATTCTTGGTTGTAGGTTTTTTCATCACTTTGAATATATCATGCCACTCTCTCTGGTTTGCAAAGTTTCTGCTGAAAAGTCAGCTGATGGTCTTATGGGAGTTCCCTTATACATATCCAGTTACTTTTCCCTTGCTGCTTTTAAGATTCTCTTTTTGTCTTTAATTTTTTGCCATTTTAATGACAGTGTGTCTTGGTGTGGATCTCTTTGGGTTCATCTTGTTTGGGACTCTCTGTGCTTCATGGCCCTGGATGTCTGTTTCCTTTCCCAGGTTAGAGGAGTTTTCAACTTTTATCTCTTCAAATAAGTTCTCTGCTATTTTCTCTCTCATCTCCTTCTGGGATGCCTATGATGTCAATTTTAGTATGCTTGATGTTGTTTCAGACGTCTCTTAAGCTATCATTATTAAGAAAATGTTTTTCTGTTCAGCTTGGATGATTTCCGGAACTCTGTCTTTCAGTTCACTGATCATCTAATCTACTGTTCTCTGTATCGTCTAATTTACTGTTAATTCCTTCTTGTGTATTTTTTATTTCAGTTATTGTATTCTTCAGCTCTGTTTGGTTCTTCTTTATAGCCTCTAACTCTTTGTTAAACTTCTCACTGTGTTCATCCATTCTTCTCCCGAGTTTGTTGAGCTTCTTTATGACCATTACTTTGAACTCTTTTAAAATTTTTTTTAATTAAAAAAATTTTAATTGAACTTTAGTTGCTTTACAACTAAAGTTGTATAACATAGTGATTCACAATTTTTAAAGATTATACTCTATTTATAGTTATTATAAAATATTGGCTATATTCCCCATGCTGTACAGTATATCCTTGTAGCTTATTTATACCTAATAATTTGTACCTCTTAATCCTATACCCTTGTATTGCCCCTCCCCACTTCCCTCTCCCCATTGGTGACCTTTGTTCTCTATATCTGTGAGTCTGCTTCTTTTTTGTTATATTCACTAGTTTTTAAAAAATATTTTTTAGATTGCACATATAAGTGATATCATGCAATATTTGTCTTTCTCTGTCTGACTTATTTCACTTAGCATAATGCTCTCTGAGTCCATCCATGTTGCTGCAAATGGCATAATTTCATTCTTTTTTATGGCCAAGTAGTATTCCGTTGTGTGTGTGTGTGTGTGTGTGTGTGTGTACCACATTTTTTTAAAATAAATTTATTTCTTTTATTTTTATTTATTTTTGGTTGCTTTGGGTCTTTGTTGCTGCACATGGGCTTTCTCTAGTTGCGGCAAGCCGGAGCTACTCTTCGTTGTGGTGTGTGGGCTTCTCATTGCAGTGGCTTCTTTTGTTGCAGAGCATGGCTCTAGGCGTGCGTGCTTCAGTAGTTGTGACGCGCATACTTAGTTGCTCCATGGCATGTGGGATCTTCGTGGACCAGGGCTAGAACCTGTGTCCCCTGCATTGGCAGGTGGATTCCCAACCACTGTGCCACCAGGGAAGCCCTATACCACATCTTCTTTATCCAGTCATCTGTTGATGGATACTTAGGTTGCTTCCATACCTTGGCAATTGTAAATAATGAACATTGGGGTGCATGTAACTTTTCAAATTAGCGGTTTTGTATTTTTCAGATATATACCCAGGAATGGAATTGCTGGGTCATATGGTAGTTCTGTTTTTAGTTTTTTGAGAAACCTCCATACTGTTTTCCACAGTGGCTGCACCAACAGTGTAAGAGGGTTCCCTTTTCTCCACATCCTTGCCAACATTTGTTATTTGAGTTCTTTTTGATGATAGCCATTCTGACAGGTGTGAGGTGATATCTCATCGTGGTTTTGATTTGCATTTCCCTGATGATTAGTGATGTTGTGCGTGTTTTCATATAACTTGAACTCTTTATTGGATAGATTGCTTATCTCCACTTCACTTAGTTTTTCTGGGGTCTTCTTCCTTTGGTTGGAACATGTTTGGAACATATTTCTCTGTTGCCTCATTTTGCCTTATTCTCTGATTTTATTTCTAGGTATTAGGTAGGTCAGTCCTGTTTCATGATCTTGGAGAAGTAGCCTTTGTAGGAGGTGTCCTATGGGGCCCAGCAGCACACTTCCCTCTGATCACTAGAGCTATATGGTCTGGGGTACGCCCTGTGTGGGCCGTGTGAACCCTTCTATTGTGGTGGGGCTGACTACTGTGGGTGTGTTGGTAGGTGGGATTGGCCTCTGGCCTGGTTGGCTGCCAGGCCCTGCCTCATGCAGCATCTGCTGGCTGGTTGGTGGCAAGGTCGAGTCCCAGGGGGTCCCAGGGGTTCCTGATGCTGGTGTTGGTGTGCTGGTGGGTGATTCTGGGTCCTGGGGAAGCTGGCTGTGGGTCCCAGGGGGTCCTGATGCTGGTGTTGGCCTGCTGGTGGGTGGGGCTATGTCCCCACATGGTTGGCTGCTTGGACTGGGGGGTTCCAGAACTGGTGCCAACTGGCTGGTGGGCAGGTAAGCCCTTGGCGCTAATAGGCTAGGGAGAGGACTCCAAAATTGCACTTGCCAGCACTTGTGTCCTGGCGGTAGATCAAGCTCCCCATAATGGCTGCCGCCAGTGTCTGTCATTAGAGGAAGTCCCAGTTGCCTCCTGCCTCTCTGGGAGGCTCTCCAAGATCCGCAAGTGAGTCTGTCTCAGGCTACATTCAAATTACTGCCTCTGTGTGGGATCTTGGAGCATGTGAGATTTTGCACGCACCTTTTAAGAGCAGAGTCTATGTTTCCTGCAGCCCTCTGGCTCTCCCATATGCAAGCCCCACTGGCTTTCAAAGCCAACATTCTGGGGGCTTATCTTCCCAGTGCAGGACCCCTGGGCTCAGGAGCCTTATATGGGGCCCAGAACTCTCGCTTCTTGGGGAGAACCTCTGTAGTTGTGATTATACTCTTGTTTGTGGGATGCCTACCGGGGGTGTGGGTCTCGACTATACTGTGTCACCACCCCTCCTACCTGTCTCATTGTGGTTCCTTCTTTATATCTTTAGTTGCGAAAAATCTTTTTTGCTAGTCTTCAGGTCACTCTCATCTATAGTAATCTGTAAATAGTTGTAATTCTGGTGTGCCCATGGGAGGAGGTGAGCTCAGGGTCTTCCTGCTCCATCTTGGCCACACCTCTGTCTAGAAGTTCTTAGAGTCTGTGCAGGCACAGGGCTATATCCTCTAAGAAGCCCTGCAATTCAGAAAGCAGTGATACTCTGTGGTCTTTGTGACAGCTGCTTCTTTGGAGGTTCATTACTAAATCTTTGTCATTGGGATCTTTTCTTTGCCCCTGTGCATGTCCTGTGCTTTTCCTGTCTTATGGAACCTAACTGGCAAATGAAATCTTATGCAGAACCATAATATGTTGAACACCAAATAAAGTCCCCCTGCTTGAATTAGATAGTTTCTTAGAGAACTGAATGCTAGAAAATGGAGAAGAAAGGGTATGCGGACCCTCATCTGATCTCTTTTGGATGCCCCTGAGGTATTTAAAAAATCCACTAAGAATCAAATGAGCAGTTAGAAAATGATTGCCTTGGGGCATGAATTAAGGGTTCTGAACATTGGAGCTTTTCCCACATTTAAAGCCAATTTCAAAATGTGAGCTGCATGAAGGCAATGACATTGTTGTATTCAATTGTGTACTTCTAGAACTTCTAAGCATGCTTGGCACATGCTAGGTCTCTGTTTGTTGAATAAGTGAGTGACTGCTATGTTCAAGGTGCTGTGCTACTATTTGTTTTTCAGTAAGTTGGGAAAAGCTAGTTTTGGTTCAATACTGATTTTTTTAGTCCTTTGTCACTATCACCATTTGTGAGATGGATGGCCGTGATTAGAACATAAGTCTGTTGGCCTCAAAATACAGCAGCACTAACTGACTTTGAAGAGTCAAATCCATGACATCAGTCTACTGAGAAATATCCTCTCATTGAGAGTTGGTCAAACATAGAGGTCAAAATGGCCTGGGGAGGAATGGGATCCATGAAACATGGAGTCTGGAAAAGAACAGACGTGCAGGAGGACAAATTCGTGAGATTTTATAGAGAAAAATTAAATGTATTTAGCATAGACATAATGCTGGGATTGTTTTGACTCCTGTATAAAGAAAAATAAATAAGTAAAACCCTATGGTAAGGGACTAGCAGTTCTAGAAAGTATATCTATTAGAAATCCTTGATTGGTCCTATGACACTGAAAGTATTCCTGTAGCCATCCAAAACAAATATTTTTCTTGCTTAAATGTTAAACTTTCACATTTACATGCACATTTAATATTTCCATATAGAAAATATGTTCTCTGTTGATCATGTTAGCAACAATAGAATTAGATATATTGACAATATTTGAATTACTACCAAACTTCTGGCTACAGAGAATGATTTATTCAATGAGGGTGGCAAATGGCAATTCCTGGCGGCAATCCTAGCAATGGTGGATTTACCGTAAATACCTTTGAATTTGCTTTTTATAACTGAAGAGGAAGATTACTTTTGTGTATTACAAAGGTTGTAAAGATCAATTTGTCATTGGAAATCCTTGCCACTGAACAACTTATATTGTACTATATATTTTGGAAAAATTGTTTTTACAGTGGTATGTTTTAACAACAGAATTGTTCATGTAGGATCTATCAATAGTGTATCACAATCCTGATAAAGTCTTGTGTGGAATCAAACATTCTCTCATTTTACATTATACCTATGTTGTTTTTAAATTATAATTTATTTTTCAATAATGAAGTAATACTCGCTCGTTGTAAAGAAGTAAGGGAAAAGAATAATCCTAAACACCTAGGGACAATCGCTGCTTTCATATTTCTAAATTTTAATTTGTCTTGAGTATACAAGTTAAACATGTTTAGAGAAGAAATTTAGAAAATTCAGACATGCAAATATGAGAAAATGAAATCACTCACAATTTCACCACTAAGAAATGACACTTTCAACATGTTGGCCAAAGTACTTATCTAGATTATATATTTGTATACCAGATATTTAAGATATGCATTTTATTTTGAACAAATGAAACCACACTATTGGATGACAATTTTTTATTGTGATTTATTACTTCATTTTCATATTTCTAGGCTAATAAAATTCTTTTATAATACCACTCTTACTGAATCTATAGAATTCTATCACACTACAATTTATTTTAACAATCTCTTATTATTGGCATTTTATATACAAACCTCTGAAATATTTCTTCACTAAAACTTTACACCTACTCTTCGTTATAATTTTTGGATAAATTCCTACAAGTAAAATTTTTGTGCGGGAAAGTGGAATAATTTTCATTCTCACTGAGAGTGTATGAATTGTTATGTATACTGTATATCATCATGCTTGGGGATTATGTATAATTATATAAATATTTATTAATGTCCTGGACAAAAAGGGGAATCTCATTGTGTCAATGTCATTTGGTTGGAAGGAACAGATTTCACTTACGTTGCTTCATGTAATGAGGATTTTGTGAGGAAGCTTGTGTTAATTGGGCCTCATAGGAGCATAGAAAAGCCAAGCACCAAGGAGTCTGATGCTGACTGTGACAGAGGAAGGTTTTTCAAGATGAAGTACAACTCTAGCTATCAGATCTGGTCACCTTCTGCCCTTGGTAAGAGATTTTTAAAAAATATTTTAACTTTTTATTTTATCTAAATTTTTAAAAAACTCAGCTTTTATATATAGTAATGACATAGATAGTAGAAAAGACTAAGAGAGAGGAACTCAAACAGCTTAACAGCAGAAAAACAAATAACTCAATTGAAAAATGGGCTAAGGACCTGGATAGATATATATTAAAAAGAAGACATACAAATGGCAAATAGGTATATGAAAAGATGCTCACCATCACTAATCATCAGGGAAATTCAAATCAAAACCACAATAAGATATCACCTCACACTTGTTAGATACCTATTATTAAAAAGACAGAAGATAATGAGTGTTGGTGAGATGTGGAGAAAAGGAAACCCTTGTATACTGTTGGTGAGAATGTAAATTGACACAGCTATTATGAAAAATAGTATATTGGGCTTCCCTGGTGGCGCAGTGGTTGAGAATCTGCCTGCCAATGCAGGGGACACAGGTTCGAGCCCTGGTCTGGGAAGATCCCACATGCCACGGAGCAACTAGGCCCGTGAGCCACAGTTACTGAGCCTGCGCATCTGGAGCCTGTGCTCCGCAACAAGAGAGGCTGCCATAGTGAGAGGTCTGCGCACCGCGATGAAGAGTGGCCCCCACTTGCCGCAACTAGAGAAAGCCCTCGCACAGAAACGAAGACCCAACACAACCATAAAAATTAAAAAAAAAAAAAAAAAAAAGAAAAATAGTATAGAGGTTCTTCAGAAAATTAAAAATAAAACTACCATATGATCCAGCAATTCCACTTCTGGGTTTTTATCCAAAGAAATAAAATCATTATCTTGAAGAGATATCTACACCCTCATGTTTACTGAAGCATTATTTGTAGCATTTGAGACATGGAAACAATCTGTGTACTTCAATAGAAGTGTGAATAAAAAAAATTACACACACACATACATAAATATACACATACACACTGGAATATTATTAAGCCACAAACAAGGATGAAATCCTGCCGTTTGTGAGAACATGGGTGAACCTGGAGGACATTATGCTAAGTGAAATAAGCCAGATACAGAAAGAAAAATAGTATATGATCTCACTTACATGTAGAATCTAAAATCAAACTCTTAGAAGCAGAGAGTAGAATGGTGGATACCAGGGGCTGAGCGTGGGGGAAATGGGTAGACATTGGTCAAAGGATATATAAGTTATAAGATGAATAAGTTCTGGATATCTAATGTACAGCATTGTGACTATAGTTAATAATGCTGTACTGTATACTTTAAATTTGCCAAGAGAGTTGATCTTAAGTAAGAGAATTTTTACTAAACTTCAGCACTCTTCCGTTTTGGTTTCTTACATAATATTTCTTATTGCTTTCTGCTCTTATTATCAACTTTATATACTCTCTATTTCTCATATTTAAACTTCCAGATAAATAATATCATTGGGTCAGAGCATCATGAATGTTCCTCTTGGGTCATGCTTTTGCTCCACACTGCTTCATAGGTCAACTGGATTTCCAAGCCCAATGGGCTATGACCTGAGAAGCAGGGCAGAGACACAGAGAATGGTGAACTGTGTAAGAACCCCATCCACAGAGGGGTATATTTCTGGCAGAAACTCGGAGCAAAATAGGTTTCCCTCCTCCTTTTTATTTTAAATTACATTTTACTGTATATAAACAGCAGTGAATAAATGTTATATAACCACTGGTCATTTGTATTTCTTGTTTTGTAAATTTAGTGTTAATATATTGTATTCTAAGATTAAAATAAATGGAAATACAAACATTATTATTTAACAGGAAAATGTTTAGTTAATGAAGTTTTTATTTCCTGTTTGTTTGAATCAAGTACCTTTGAAGTTGGGAGAGTATTTTGGAAATCCTTAAATCACTTAAAATAATTTAGACCTGCTATTAATTTTACATCACGAGTGAGTAGTTAATGCACAGTTAGCAAGTTCATCACTGCTTTTTAATTAAACATGAGTTGATTGTGAAGGGAGAATTACTGAGCATTTGAGAGATATATCTAATGGCTCTATAATTAGATGAAAATTACATAAGCAAGGAATGCCCAATTTAATTCTTGCTATATATTAGCTGTATAAAAAAATATGCCAATACTTCATTCACGTTTATCAAAATAGCCTACAGCAAGATAATTAGGGATCACTTTTGCGAATGGTGGTGCTTAATAGACATATTAATTGATATCAATCTTCCTTCAAATAGCCCATTAAGTGGAAAACTATTACATAGAAAATAGTTTATCAATAAAAATCAAAAATGCGTTTCTTTTTTTTGCAAAGTTAATTGACTGCACTCATATATTTCATTTATTAAAGTTAAATAATACTTTGCTTTGTTGATCATTAAATAGCCGTAACTGTCAATGAATCTCAAATATTGATGGTAGTTGACAATCACTTTATAAAAATAATAATGATATACCGCATAATCAGAAACAATAAAATGTAAAATTATTATATTGAAATAAGAAAACAATGAGACTGGGACTTTGCTGGTGGCACAGTGGTTAAGAATTCGCCTGCCAATGCAGGGGACACGGGTTCGAGCCCTGGTCTGGGAAGATCCCACATGCCTCAGAGCAACTAAGCCCGTGCGCCACAACTACTGAGCCTGTGCTCTAGAGCCCGCAAGCCACAACTACTGAGCCCGTGTGCCACAACTACTGAAGCCTGTGCACCTAGAGCCCGTGCTCTGCAACAAGAGAAGCCACCGCAATGAGAAGACTGCGCACCACAATGAAGAGTAGCCCCCGCTCGCCACAAGTAGAGAAAGCCCGCGCACAGCAACGAAGACTCAACGCAGCCAA
This sequence comes from Balaenoptera musculus, assembly GCF_009873245.2. Lineage (NCBI taxonomy): Eukaryota > Metazoa > Chordata > Mammalia > Artiodactyla > Balaenopteridae > Balaenoptera > Balaenoptera musculus. The sequence continues at coordinate 34,134,972 of NC_045803.1, forward strand.
AAATAAATAAATAAATAAATAAATAAATAAATAAATAAATAAATAAATAAAAAAAATATATATATAAAACTGCATCTCTAACTCCTGATCAATGGAGCAGTTTCAGAGCTTCTGAGAATCTGTTTTCTGCATTATAGTCCTCAGTTTGGCTCAAATAAAAAATTCTCTTTAAAAAAAAAGAAAAGAATATGACTAAGTTTTATTTATTTGTGCTTAAGATTAGGTAAACTTCTAATAATAGTTTTCAAAATAATCTCTTTTTGAGGAGATTGCAGTAAATTGGTGGAATATCATACCAGAACTTTTGTCTTATGAAAGTGCTGGGTGATTGAGGTCTGTCCTTAAAAAAGTGAACATTTCCAGTCTATCCACATTATATATCAGATACCAATTTGTGATAAAATTCACAAAGCTGAAAAATTAAGTAAATAATAATAGCAAATACTACAATAATAAATAAAATTTCAAGGTTTGGGAAAAATATAACTAACTTATAATTAGTCTTTGGATCTACTTGATTACTGTAAAATTTCAATCAAATAAAATCAAAACAAAAGCCAGGGAAAAGATTTCAATCTCAGAAGGAGGTCTTAGAATAAATGGATTCAATTAACATTGCATAATTTTGTTTTTCTAATTGAAAGTCAAATCTATTAATTAATCATAAAATTAATTTGAGTTACATAAGCATTAATAAAATAGAAAATAAAATCAGCACCTATAATAACAGTAAATATATTGCCATTAGATTTTGGTTTTAGTTTAGTTATGTACTTGATGCGTGTGCGTGTGTGTGTGTTGTGCTGCATGGTGATGGTGATATAAACTATATTTCTATTGTAGGTCACAGCCTGTATTAGTAAGGATTCTTCAGAGAAACAGAACCAATAAGATCTATCTATCTATCTATCTATCATCTATCTATCTATCTATAGGTATAGATATATCTATTAATATATAAATCGGCTCATGTGGTTCTGGAGACTGAGCAGTTCTATGATCTGCAAGCTTGAGAACAAGAAAAGCTGGTGTAATTCAGTCTGAGTTCAAGGGCCTGATCACTGGTTTGGAGTTCAGGGCTGATGGTATAAGTTCTGATCTGAGTCTGAAAGCCCAAGAACTACAGGACTGTAGATGCCTAAGCCAGCAGCCAGATGTCTTAGCTCAAGTAGAGAGAGAGAGAGGGAGAGAGAGAGAGAGAGGGAGAGAGCAATTTCACCTTTCCTCCACCCTTTTGTTCTATTTAGCTATTCAACAGATTGGATTATTTCCATTGGTAAGGTTCATCTTTCTTTACTCAGTTCACCAATTCAAATGCTAGTGTCTTCCAGAAACACCCTCACAGGCACACCCAGAAATAATGTTTTGTTAGCTATCTGGGCATCCATTAGCCTACTCAAGTTGACACATAAAATTAATCATCACATAGCCAAAGTTTGAAAAATATATAAATTTATTATCTCTTGTATAATGATTAAAATTTTTATAGTTTGTGGTTATTCTTATAATATGTTGTGATATACAGGTGTGGATATAAATTTGAATCAAACCATCCAGGTTTGAAATATGGCTTCATTTAAAAGCTGGATGTTAAAGAGCAATTCTCCTGAACTCTTTGTTTCCCCATTTATAACATACATGTAGTAATAGTATTGAACTGACTGGGTTGTATGTGTGTGTTTGTGTGTATGTGTATGTGTGTGTGTGTTGGTGGCATCAAGACTTATTATAAAGCTATAATAATCAAGACAGTGAGTTATTGGCATAAAGATAGACAAATAGAACATTGGAACAGAATAGAGAGTCTGAAAACAGACCTGTACACGTACAGGTATACATGATCATAAAACAATAATTGAAAATGACTAGATTTTATGGTATGTGTGTGCTTTCTGAGCCTAGAAATGTAGGCAGGGGTCTTGCATATCTTTTTGGAAAGTTTGAGTGTATTATGCTGAATGTAATATATAGTCATTGAAGAATAAAAAGGGAGAGTGACAGGATAAGATTGACTTTAGAAACATCAGAAAGAAGTGATATGGAAGATGGATTATAGAAGGGTAATGTTTGATTCTGGCAGTATAATTAGGAGGCAGTGAGATTGAGGAAAGAAGAGGGGGTAGATTTGAGATGTATTTAAGAGGATAGAACCAGTGGTCGCATCTGGCTGATGTAATGGGTGAAGGATAATGGAATAAGAGGTGTGAAGGACAGCTCATAGATTTCTGTCTTGGGATTCTGAGCACAGACCCATGCCATTCACTGGGATAGGGAACGGGAGAAGGAGTTAAGTTTTGGAGGGTACTTGATGATTCAATTTTGAATTTGTTGAGTTTGGGGTTCTTTGAGGACTGCTAAAGGGAGTTGCCCAGTACTCAGAAGGATATTTGGGACCAGAGGTGAGTGGAGAGGACTGGTATTATGCTAAGAATTTGGAAGTGTTCAGCATTTGTGTGGAAATTGAAGCCATAGACTTGAAGCTTCACAGAAAGAGTCTATATAATAAAAAGAGAAAAGCATGGAAAAGGTCAAAGGTAAATCTAGAAAGTAACAGTATTTAAGGGATAAACAGAGGGAGAGAAGTCAGAGTGAATCAGAATTTATTTTTTGTAGGTGCCTAGGGGCATAAAACTGTCGACGAAAAAGATCAACATTATTAGAGCCAAATTTGAGGATTGTAACCTGGGGAAAAGCATCTCAGAAAGCTCTGAGAACTGTTCCGTTAGTTAGAAATCAAGGCACAGTTATATGCTTTTTTTTTTGAGACAGAGGGCTGTACATCAAATAACGTATTATTGACTGTTTACATAATCCAGATCTAAGCGTCATCGTGGTGGGTCGTGTGACCCCTCACAAGATGAAGAAGGAATGTTATCTTTTAAAGAGTCATCTTGTTGATGCTAGGCGGAGGTTGCTCTTTATGGTTGAGCAGGTATTCCTGCTGATGGAGGAGGTCTGGTCGATGCATAATGTGGATACACAGTACACAGTGGGAAGAGAGGAGAGGCCAAAGGGCAGAGAATTTTTATGCTTAAATTTTTCGTGTCTTGCCATAAACATGAATTTTATTTCACAAAACTAATTTGGATTGTGTGTGTGTGTGTGTGTGTCTCAGTGACAGTAAGGGCACTGCATAGGGAACTTGTCTTGAAGCTGTGTTTCCATCAAAGCACATTGTTTTTACTCAGAGTGTGTGTTAATGGGGGAGGGCTGTTGAAGATTAATGTTGTCACTTTTTCTTGACCACACTAAGACAGACTCATTAAGGAGACTAAGCAGGTAGAGTCAGAGATAAGAAGAGAGTGGACATTGGCATCAAATGTTGGAGAGCAGGAAAGTAAGATAAGGACTGTAGTTTGTCAGATTGCCAGCAGGAAACAGATTGCACTCTCAACTTGGGTAGTTTAGGGGAGCTTAATAAGAGATCGTTTACCAAGGTGTGGGAAAGATGCAGGGAAGCTCCAAGCGACAGTGCCTTTCAGCAGGGCTGGTAAAGGGTGATACCATGACTGCTTCTCAGCCTAACGGGGCAGGAGGAGGGAGCAACTCTCGGAACCTGGCATGAGAGAGCTTTGTGGGAGACTGCCGCTGAAGGAGCTCTAAGTTGTGATGGAGGGGCTTTGCAGGGAGGTGCTGGAGGGTAGTTACCCTGACCCTCTCTTGACTCCTCCCCGTGCTGCTCTTGCCTGTGCTCTCCATCGGCCAACCCCAATCAGAAGCAAGGCAGTCAATGAACATAGTCCACATAGGTCAGCCTCTGGGGTAGAGCAGGTTGGAGGAGAGATGGGAGTGGATCTAAAAGGGGCAAACGAAATACACACAGCACAGACTGAGAAATATCTATTGGAATTCATCACAAGAGGTTTTGACCCCTTATTGGGGTCAGGGCAGTATTGGGGCAGAAGGTAGATTGCGGAGAGTAAATCAAGGATGGAACAGAAGTGAAGAGGAGGAGTTACTGTTAAGGGAGAGCGTTTAGGGAATGACTGGAAATAAATTTTGGGTAATGGGTGGCAGGTGTGAGTTAAGATGGCAGACCCTTATTCATATATAAAGTCACAGACTCAAAACAGTACCTTGTAAGATCTCCCTGTAATTTTCCAAAACTGTGAGAACAATAAAGGCCAGATCAATAAAAGAGACATATCTTAGGACCAATCTGTAAGGAGATGTATGTATGTCCTCCTTACTGCATGTTCATTGAAACTTGTATATGCACGTGAGCTCTGTAACACGCTGTCTCCCCCACTGGAGATTCTGCTTTAAATGTCATTACAGATCTTCCTTGACTTACAGTGGGGTTATGTCCTGATAAACCCATCATTTAGCCAAAAATGCATTTAATACACCTAACCTACCAAACATCATAGCTTAGCCTAACCTACCTTAAACGTGCTCAGAACACTTACATTAGCCCGAAATTGGGCAAAATTGTCTAACACAAATCCTATCTTACAATAAAGTGTTGGATAGCTTATATAATTTATTGAATACTGTTCTGCAAGTGAAAAACAGAATGGTTGTCTGGGTACATGATGGTTGTAAGTGTTTTCAGTTGTTTACCCTCGTGATCACATGGCTGACAAAGTAGGGAGCTGTGGCTCACTGCCACTGTCCAGCATCAGGAGAGTATTGTACTGCATATTGCTAGCCCGGGAAAAGGTCAAAATTCAAAATTCCAAGTATGGTTTCTACTGTATGTGTATTGCTTTCTCACCATTGTAAAGTTGCAAAATTTTAAGTGTAACCATCATCTGATAACCTCAGTGCCTAGTGAAGTGTTTGAAACATAGCAGATGCTCAGTGAAAATTATTGAATACAAAAATGTTCAAATGTCCAAAACCCTAAAAACATCCCAAAGGCATAATCTGATGCATGAACACAATCAGTTACATTTAGAATAGCTAAAAAAGCTATTTGGCTCTTCAGTATAGCCCCCTCCCTCTTCAGTATATGCTATACATCTCACTTTCATCACTCCTTTTGTTCCTCCCATAAGTAGTTTTCCTTAAAAGAGTTTTAACTCCTCCTGTCCAGAGAAAGTTTGATTCTTATTTGACAAGTCATATCAGCTTTGTACAAATGCTGGAACATCTCTCATGTGAATTTAAGTGTATTGCTAAACTCTTTCTCTCCATGAAGCTTCTTTGGAAGGCTTTTGTAGAAAGTAGTTTTTCTCCCATCTTAACTGGTTCCATTTTCAACCTGATATTACAGTGTCTGGGTTTTAAGACTGACTGAGAAATATTTCCTGTCTAATTGGCTGAAGGGGGTAGAAAGTTGCTTTAAGTACTCTGACTATTTTAGATATGGTTCTCTTGTTTAAGAGGTATTTTGACATATTTAAAAATTCTTAGTAATATTTTTGGAAAGAAAAGTATAGAAAGAATCTTGCTTCTTCTAAGCCTTTAATTTTTTGACAATTTCCATTTCTCTGTTCTAAGCTACACAATTTGAAACCAAATTCTACTTTTTATTTTGTTCACAAACCATAATATCACAAAGTATGATGAAAGCAAACTAGCCTGAACAACAAAATATTAAAACATAATGAAACTTGGAAATTCTAAGTTCTAGAACAAAAGATGAAATTAAAATCTCTATTATGAAAAGGAATCTGGCAAATTTCAGTCTGGCCCCTGGGGCCTTTATACGACAGGCAGAAGCGTAATATATAAAAGATAGTAAATCAAGTTGAACTTGGTGTTTCTCAGATTTTAGTGGTTTGTTTTTAACCCTTAAGACTAAACTCTCCAAGTGGTTGTTTAAATTACCATAGTAGGATTAGTAGGCATAGTTGTGCAGGAAAAGCAGAATTTTCTGCTTCTGAAATGTGCATATTTCACAGGTTATGTACTTTCACATGCCAAGATACATTAAAATTTTACTTGTTTAGGAATAGCTCCATTTTTAAGCTTCCAAAATAGATCAGCTGAAATGATACACATTTTGCACATAAATATTGGAAGGGTTGAGAGAGTCAACATGATTCTTGCCTTGTGGAGACTAGACACAGTGGATTTCCATGTTGTACATAGTCCTGAGTCTTTGTGGTTCCAAAACACACCCACTTTATAGGATGTGTTATAAATACATTGCTCCTCAAAATAATCACTTAACATTTGATTGTTATCAAAATACTGAAAAATATCTACTTGACTATTTGGATTATTTCCTTTTGAACATATTATTTTTTTGGTGTATATAGTGCTACTTAAGTAATTGAGTGTTTTTTCCCCAATTGTTTGAGTGCTGCAAATTCAATCTTCTGTAATTAAAAATAAATCTTCGAAATGAACACAGCTGTTATTTTCCCATATACTTTATTGAAAGTGATAAAAATGGATAAAATATAACCATGAATTGTGCCTCACTCCTATGAAATATCAAGCTCCCATTTCCTTAAGCTTGGGGAGGTTTGTGTTTTTTTTTTTTTGAAATAATATGATACTGAAAGAAGGGAAATAAAATTCTTAGAAAGATTTAAAAAAATTATTAATAGATGGGATTTGAATAAGACTGATCAAATGCTGGAATGGATGCTTTCTTTTCTTTCTTTTTCTTTCCTTTCTTTTTTTTTTTTTTTTGATTGCCCACATTGTCTGAAAACTGTTCAGCAGAACAAAGGGTTTTATGGATGAAAGACTAGTATGAAGAAACATGAATGTCAACTCAGGCTCTGAAAGACAGTCTGCTAATGAAATATTCTAAAAGTCATTTTCAAGGTGGTTGAAAGTTCTCACTGATGTGCACCAATGCTTTTGATAAAAAAATTATATATATCAAATAATTACACAAATGTTGGCTCTGGGGATAGAGAAAAAAGGTTAGCTCATATGCACCCAGATATTAATGAAAGATTTGTGTATCATACTTTTTTTCCATGGGTAAAAATAATGAGACACCTGATAACATTACTTTGGTAGTAAATGTTTTACTTTTTACATATGAATAATGCCTTTTTCTGCTATCTAGGTAACGTTAACTAACTGTGATCTATGATTTACTACCTTAATGGTTATCTCTTTATGTGCAAAGTGTAGATCATCTTTAAAAATTGAACTTTCCCAAAACATCCTTGAGTGAACGTTCCTGATAAATGCAAGAAGTAGTGACTTTTCCCCAAAGATCCACTGATCCACTCTATTAATATACATACCTGCCAATGACACCTACTTATCCTCTATTCTATGGTATGTATTTTTTCTTTAGGATATGTATATCCTAAGTAGTTTTATATATATATATAAAATCTCAGTAATATTTTTAAAGTGTATATATATATATACATCCCCCATATATTTATATATATAAGTATACCTGTCATATATATATATATATTTTTTATATATGTATATGACATATACATTTGTGTGGGTTTATAATTTGATGGTGGTCCAGTGGTAAAGAATCCGCCTTGCAATGCAGGGAACGTGGGTTTGATCCCTGGTTAGGGAACTAAGATCCCACATGCTGCGGGACAGCTGAGCCCCGTGCCACAACTACTGAGCTCATGCACGTCAACTAGCGCCCACGTGCCATAAACTACAGAGCCCATGCACCCTGGAACCTGCGCGCCACAACTAGAGAAGAGAAAACCCGCACACCACAACTAGAGAGAAGCCGGTGCACCACGATGAAAATCCCACATGCCTCAACAAAGATCCCGCGTGCTGCAACTAAGACCTGACTCAGCCAAAAATAAGTAAAATAAATAAATGTAATTTGATGGAACTTTGTATTCAGATGTTCTTGGAATCTGTCTGTATCAGTTTTCTATGACTTTGATTTTAATCATGCAAGGATGATGAGGACTCTCTTAAAGGAATGTCTATCATGGTGCCCCATACAGAGAGACCCTTACTTACGGTTACAGTGGTTCTATGACATGATCAAATTAATGGAGACATGGTTCATAGGTTTTTTTAAACACTCCATATCCGATTGACCGTGGGGCATCTACCTTCTGCCCCTGTCACAATCCCAGATGACTGGCTAAATCACAGTGGTCTAATAACAAAGTTAAGCTTTGTATGCCTGGGTCTGGGTTGGGCTTGATTACAAAGGGCAACTAATCTGGGGGATGGACTCTATCTCCATTCCATCTTATACTTTCATGAATGAAATTTTAATTATATGCATTGATACAAACATAAACAAGAATTTTGCATGACATTTAATACGTTTGGGGACCAAACTGGCCCCAGTCTCTCAAACCCATCTGCCTTTGTATATTTGTTATTGCCAGTTTATAATGCACTTTTCCCTTACACTTTCTTTTCAACTTGAAACTCCTTCTCAGCAGTCTAGATCAAAATGTCTATTTAGGTCTTCTGCCCATTTTTGGATTGGGTTGTTTGTTTTTTTGATATTGAGCTGCATGAGCTGCTTGTATAGTTTGAAGATTAATCCTCTGTCGGTTGCTTCATTTGCAAATATTTTCTCCCATTCTGAGGGTTGTCTTTTCGTCTTGTTTATGGTTTCCTTTGCTGTGCAAAAGCTTTTAAGTTTCATTAGGTTTCATTAGGTTTCATTTGTTTATTTTTGTTTTTATTTCCATTTTTCTAGGAGGTGGGTGAAAAAGGATCTTGCTGTGATTTATGTCATAGAATGTTCTGCCTATGTTTTCCTCTAAGAGGTTTATAGTGTCTGACCTTACATTTAGGTCTTTAATCCATTTTGAGTTTATTTGTGTGTATGGTGTTAGGGAGTGTTCTAATTTCATTCTTTTCATTCATTCCACATATATATGGAATCTAAAAAAAAAAATGGTTCTGAAGAACCTAGGGGCAGGACAGGAATAAAGACCCAGATGTAGAGAATGGACTTGAGGACACGGGGAGGGGGAAGGGTAAGCTGGGACAAAGTGAGAGAGTGGCATGGACATATATACACTACCAAATGTAAAATAGATAGCTAGTGGGAAGCAGCCACATAGCACAGGGAGATCAGCTCGGTGCTTTGTGACCACCTAGAGGGGTGGGATAGGGAGGGTGGGAGGGAGATGCAAGAGGGAAGAGATATGGGGATATATGTATATGTATAGCTGATTCACTTTGTTATACAGCAAGAACTAACACACCATTGTAAAGCAATTATACTCCAATAAAGATGTTAAAAAAAACCCCCACAATGCTGTATTCTCTTTGAAATGTCAACTGACATTGTTACAGTATTTTTTTACATATGTATATGAGACAATTTCATATCACATTGTAATTTTCAAGTATTTTTATACGTATTATAGTAGTCAGAGAGGTTCTAGAGCTTAGGGGCTAGTGCTTACTCAATAAAAAAAAATCCCCAAGATCAAAAGTAGGCACTCAGTGAATATTAGTTTTAAAAAATTGTTCAAAGGTAAATAAGAGTATGTAAATAGGATCTTTACAATTTATAAGAAAGGCTAAAAGAAAATGGAGACCAAGATGTGGTAACATTCAGAGATAGTTGAAAAAATGGAGTCACCTTGTAGAGAAATTGTGGTCCTTGTGCACTGTTTGTGGAAATATAAAATGGTGCAGCTGCCATGGAAAACAGTATAACAGTTCCCCCCAAATTAAGAATGTAATTACTATATGATTCAGCAATCCCACTTCCCACTGTTCCCATATCTAACAGTACTGAAAGCAGGGTCTCAAAGAGGTGTTTGCACAACCGTGTTCATAGCAGCGTTATACATAATTGCCAAAAAGTTGGCACAATACAGGTGTCCATCGATGGATGAATGGATAAACAAAATATGGTGTGTACGTACAATGGAGTATTATTCAGTCTTAAAAAGGAGGGGAATTCTAATGCTTGCTACAACATGGATGAACCTTGAGGACATTCTGCTAAGTGAAATAAGACAGATGCAAAAAGGCAAGTGCTGTGTGATTCCATTTATATGAAGTACCTAGAGTAAAAAAATTCATAGAGAAAGGAGGTTAGTTGCCAGTGACTCAGGGGAAGGGGAAATGAGTTGTTTAATGGGTGTAGCATTTCAGTTTTGCAAGATGAAAAGAATTTTTGAGATTGGTTGTACCAAAATGTGAGTGTACTTAACACTACTGAACTGTATTAACCTCCAAATGGTTAAGACGGTAAATTTTATCTTATGTATATTTCACCACATTTTAAAATAACTGATAAAGAGAAGTCATTCTCATTATATATATCACAATTATGTCAGACTAATTCATCACAAAGGTATTTTAATATCTATAACTTTGGTTGTAAATTTGGGGGCAGCGAGTTTATTTTTTATTTTATTTTTAATTTTTTTAAACATCTTTATTGGAGTATAATTGCTTTACAGTGGTGTGTTAGTTTCTGCTTTATAACAAAGTGAATCAGCTATACATATACATATATCCCCATATCTCCTCCCTCTTGCATCTCCCTCCCACCCTCCCTATCCCACCCCTCTAGGTGGACACAAAGCACCTAGCTGATCTCCCTGTGCTATGCGGCTGCTTCCCACTAGCTATCTATTTTACATTTGGTAGTGTATATATGTCCATGCCACTCTCATGGTGGCCTCGTAGAATGAGTTTGGGAGTGTTCCTCCCTCTGCTGTATTTTGGAAGAGTTTGATAAGGATAGGTGTTAGCTCTTCTCTAAATGTTTGATAGAATATTTTTAATTTTTTAAGTAAGTTGATATACCATGTTGTGCTAATTTCTGCTGTACAGTGAAGTGACTCGGTTATACACATATATACGTTCTTTTTTTATATTCTTTTCCATTATCCTTTATCCCAGGAGATTAGATATAGTTTCCTGTGCTATACAGTTGGACCTTGTTGTTTATCCATTCTGAATGTAATAGTTTGCATCTACTAACCCCAAACTCCCAGTCCATCCCTCTGCCTCTCCCCCTCCCCCTTGGCAACCACAGTGTGTTCTCTTTTACTGTGAGTCTGTTTATGTTTTGTAGATAGGTTCATTTTTGCCATATTTTACATTCCCCATATAAGTGATATCACATGTTATTTGTCTTTCTGACTTGCTTCACTTAGCATGATAATTTCTAGTTGCATCCATGTTGCTGCAAATGGCATTATTTCCTTATTTTTTTATGGCTGAGTCTTATTCCATTGTATATATATACCACATCTTCTTTATCCATTCATCTGTCAATGGACACGTAGGTTGTTTCCATGTTTTGGCTATTGGGAATAGTGCTGCTATAAACATAGGGGTGCATGTATCTTTTTGAATTATAGCTTTGTCCGGGTATATGCCCAGGAGTGGGATTGCTGGATCATATGGTAGTTCTACTTTTAGTTTTCTGAGGAACCTCCATACTGTTTTCCGTAGTAGATACACCAACATACATTCCCACCAACAGTGTAGGAGGGTTCTTGGGGCAGCTAGTTTAAATAGAGATTATCTGGTTGTTGCAGAGATATCCACATGCAAAAGAGAATTTACTGTTTTATAATTTTAATACCAATCCATTAAGATGTATTTATTGCATATTCACAGTATTTCATAGCCTTTAGTCATTGGGAGAAAGGATAAAAATGAATATCAAAAAGGTGACTACCTGACTGTATTCTAAGGGTTTTTATATAGCGAAGTCATAGCTCATAACACATTAAGGGAATTGACACAGCTGCTTTGTAAAGTCAGACATTCTGGAATTGTTCTAGAATAAATCTTAGCTGAAAATTAACTCAAGAAATTCAGAGCACTGACACCAGTAAGAAAGGAGAATGAGCTTTCCAGCAACATACTTGGTCAGTTGGATCTACTATAATTGTTCTTAAATGCTCACCTAGCAGTTGCTTTAGCAATATATTTCTCCAGGGGGAAAATGGCCAAACAGGAAAACTTGTGTCTCCTCAGCTATTTCTCAGCAGTGATGTTAAGTCTTTTAAATCAGATCTGTCGAGTTTCACGTTCCTACCTCTGAAGCTGTTGGGGATGCCCTAGAGAAAGGCAAGTTGAAAGGCAGCTATCAAAAGTGGGTTCAGGGGGGTGGCCACACATGTGCAGCCTGAGCCGGAGTGATTGGATGGTGCTGCCGTGGCAGGAGCAGCGCAGAGTGGGGCGGCTGCTGGAGATGCCTGACCTGTTCTGTTCTGTTCTGAGGCCAGCGGTGCGATGGAGCGGGCCAGTGACCATTTACACCTGAGGTGGACTGCGGAACAGCACGTACCAGAGGTAGAAGTCCAAGTCAAACATAGGATAGCCTCACTGAGCAACCAGGAGTGTCACCTGTACCCGAGGCGATCTCAGCAGCAGCAGCAAGTCCCTGTGGTGGATTTCCATGCGGAACTGAGACAGGCATTCTTAGCTGAGATACCAAGAGGTGGTTAAAGCAGTATTGGAACACCCAGGTAGCTGATTTCAAGAGAAAACAAACAAACAAAATAAAAACAGGCTCTACCTACTGTTTGAAGTTTCTGCCCCAGCTTGCATTGTTTGGTGGAGAACCTTCGACATACCTTAATCTGTAGCCTTCCCTTAGGTCTTAAGGATCCCGAAACTTTCCTGTGGACATTGGATTTGGTGGAGCAGCAATCATGACTGTGGGAAAGAGCAGCAAGGTGCTGCAGCACATTGACTATAGGATGAGATGTGTCCTGCACGATGATTGGATCTTCACTGGCACCTTTAAGGCTTTTGACAAGCATGTGAACTTGATGCTCTGTGATTGTGATGAGTTCAGGAAGATCAAGCCAAAGAATTCGAAGCAGCCAGAGAGTGAAGAAAAGCAGGCTTTGGATCTGGTGTTGCTGTGCCAGGAGAACTTGGTTTCCATGACTGTGGAGGGACCACCCCCCAAAGATACTGGCATTGCTCGGATATCACTTGCTGGAGCTGGAGGAGGCCCTGCGGTTGGCAGAGCAGCTGGCAGAGGTGTTCCAATTCCCCAGGCTCCTGCTAGATTAGTAGGCCCTGTCCAAGGGGTTGGGGGTGGCATCCCAACAGGTAATGACCCTACAGGGAAGAGGCATTGTAGCAGCTGCTGCAGGTGCTGCTACTGCCAGCACTGCTGGAGCCCCAGCTCAGTATCCACCAGGACAGGGGTCTGCCCCCACACCTGTTGGTTGAGCAACCCTACCTCCAGGAATTATGGCTCCTGCACCTGGTATGGGACCACCCATGGGCCCACCAATTAGGCTCCCCCTACTTGAGGGACTCCAATAGGCATGCCCGCTCCAGGAATGAGACCCCCTCCACCAGGAATAAGAGGTACACCTCCACCATGAATGTGGCCACCAAGACCCTAGGATACTATTGATCCTTCTTAGTCACTTTTTTCCTGCAGTGCGTCTTGTGGAATGTGTGTAGTGTTTGTGAGCTTTTGTCCCCTCTGCTGCATTAATATTAGCTAATAAATGCATAGAGCAATAAAGAAAAGTGGGTTCAAAAGGAGGTAGATGAACTTCATCTAGAAATTTCAGAGATTGATTGGGGATTGAGACAACTATCAAGAGGAAAGGTGTGGACCCAAATAGAGACCCAATATTGGCAAAATTAAGGGGAAGTAGGTCAGAGGAGACAAATAATACTAGATAACAACTCATAAGTAACATTTATGAACCATAGACTACATCCCAGGCACTCTTCTAATCACTTTACTTGTATTAACTCAATGAATCCTTTCAACAACTTTATGTGATAGATACTTACATTATTCCCCAATGTCTTACCTCGTATCATCCCAAAAGGAGACCAGGGGACAAGGATTTGGATTCAATCCCAGGGCAATGATATCAGGTACTCTGTCTTCTATGAGAGAGTGGAGAAGTCAGTCAAGGAAGGGAGGAAAACCAAACAAGTTCTGTTAATTAGTGGTGTCTGCCGTGGGCAACCAGGGCTCCAAATGCCACTGGAAATGCTGTATAGAATATGCCTCAGCATTGTTCCACTGAAGGACAGGGAAGCGTTAGATTTTATCCGCCAGCTCCTACCCTTCGTTAGTTGAGGATTGCTTCTGAGGCATTAATTCCTAGGCACTGTCATGTTATCATATTCCAAAACATCATCAGGAAGAGAAGCAGTCCTTGGTATGGAAGGAGCTGCAGATGGTGTCAGAGCAATGACAGCATCTGCTTCACTAAGTTTGCATATGAGGAACATGGGACACAAAATTAACATCATTCAGTTTGGATTTTTTCTAGAAATAATGACCATTGACTGAAGCTAGGTTTCTATATTCTGCCTGTGTTTACATGGGTAACTCAGTACAGCTAAAGCTGATGAAACAGACAAGAATAGAAAGACATCTTACACATGAAATCCATAGCTAACAGTGAGACACAGTTCACTGGTTCATTCATTTATTCAATCATTTGTACTTTCATCCAAAAATTTATTAAGTGCCAGTGTTGAGTTTAGTAGTGTTTTATGCACTGGGGATGGGGTGGCGAGAGGGATATAAGGAGAACAATTATGACAAGATTTCTGTTGTCATGCAGCTGACATGTTACTGGAGAGACAAAATAAATAATTTCAAATGATAATGAATACGTTGAATAAAATAGACATCTACATGACTAATTACAATGCTAATAGTTACTCAGAGCACCAGCAACTTGGCCATAATTGCCAAAGAAAAAGGGAACATCCACTTCTTACCAGAATTAAGCACCTAAATATGATACTGAGGACCGTGTAGTTAGCAAGTGGACGGCGGTACAGCAAAGGAGAGGTGGATAAAGAAATTGGAAACACATTGCCAGCAGAGCTTGGTGCATACCTGCCCTGATTGATTAGAATGATGAATTGTGATGTTTCGAAAGGAAGAAAATGGTTGTGTATATTATCCTATATTTAACTTTGCATAAAAGATTAAAAGCATATCATCACATATTCTGTATCATTCATTTTAGTAGGCTGAGTGTGTGCTCAAATATGTGATAACTCTAAATCAGGGATTAAGAACTTAAGGGCATGCTTTTTTTTTTTTTTGCCACTGCTCGACTTGCGGGATCTTAGTTCCCCGACTGGCCCTCGGTAGTGAAAGTGTGGAGTCCTAACCACTGGACCGTCAGGGAATTCCCAGGGCATGCTTCTTTCTATGGAATGTAGTTCGAGTTACATGCTGTAGGTCACCCTTGGAGACTAGTCTGTCGTGGGATGTCTGTAATCAAAGTCTGCTCATGCATTCTACCATTCCTTTAGTTTTATCTTTATTCTCACATTTACTGAGTGCCCGTATCGGGCAGGTGCGGTTTGGTGCACTGAACTGAGCAGGAGAGACGTGGTAACTGGAGCTCACCTTCTAGTGGGGGAACCTGACAACAAGTAAACAAGAAACTGATCAACAAAAATGTTAACAATCCTTTCGATTCGGCCTCAACAGGGTCCTCCAGCCCAGTGTCGTTGGAGCCAAATAGAATGATATACTGAGTTCGGTTCAGAAGCAAAGGAAAGTTTTATTCTTTGATCAAAAAAGGGAGAGGTGCGAGCTCGCACTCTCCCCGGCAGGCCGTGGGCAGGGCTGCTAGAGTTCTCCTAGCGGGGAGCGGGGCCGAGTTCTCGCGGGTCTGGCGCAGGCGTGTTGCTCACGCTCCAGGTCACGGTGTCACGCACAGCGTCTCCGCACACGGGCCCGCCGCCACCATCTTGAATCGCAGTGGTGTGCGCCGCCCGTCTGCACGGGGCCGTGGAGCCGAGGTGTCGGGCGCAGCTGTGTTGCACTAGGAACTCTGGTCCAAAGGGCTGGGTACAGGGCCTCTGCGTGTGGCAGCCTATGGGCAGGTGAAACTAGAATAAGCACAAAGGAAAAAAAAAAAAAGGTTAGACATTATTACGCAGCTTCTATTTTTATTTCCTGGGAATTGTTAATGGGCTTTACCGGTGGCAAATCCCTCCTCTGTCTTTTGTTCTGCTCTTCATTCTCAAGGGGCGCGGAAGGGTGCAGGTTCATTTTCTGTAAGTATTGCCTACTGATTTCGGGCGTCGTCATAACCCGGGCTAGAGGAGCAGAACTCCCTAGCTACCTTTAGCTATGTATGTCACCAGGCTTTGGCCCTAACTGTTCGTATCCCTGAGTGAGGCAATTTAACTTTTTGGAGACAGAGGATGTTACCGAATTAGACGTGAGGCCCCCCTCTTGAGGTCCTAGGTGAACCGAAGCCCCCCTGGCTCGGTCAGGGTGTTCTTTCCCCCTCAGGTTCGAGCTGCCAATAATGAAACTGAGTTTGGCGCAAGCAAGACCGGCTTTTATTCAATGGCCAGGGAATGGAGAAGGGTAACTCATGCTCTAAAGGCACCTTCTTCCTGAAAGGAGGAAAGTGGGGGACTTTTAAGGGGTGAGAGGCAAGTGCGTCATCAGAAACTGGGGAAAAGGACGGCGATTTCCAGGAACAGCCAGGGCATGCGCAGTCCCTCAGGCCCTCTTGCACACGCAAGGCCCTCTTGCACATGCACAAACTGTGTCTAGCAGAGTACAAATGCCCCTTTGGGTGGAGATCTTAGTGTGGTAATGAAGTAAAGGT
This sequence comes from Balaenoptera musculus, assembly GCF_009873245.2. Taxonomy (NCBI): domain Eukaryota; kingdom Metazoa; phylum Chordata; class Mammalia; order Artiodactyla; family Balaenopteridae; genus Balaenoptera; species Balaenoptera musculus. Next base: position 34,151,411 of record NC_045803.1, read on the forward strand.
AACTTTCAGACACCCCCAGATTTCATCTGCGCAGGTGCGTTCCTGTGGTCAATTCAGAGCCGGTTTGGGGCGGTTGACCACTGTATATCTCTCAAAACATATACCTCTCAAAGTACAGCTGCAAAACATCTCTGCTGAACACCAGGTACTTTTGAAACAAACACAGAAATGAATCTGGGCAAGTGTTGTTCAGCTCTCAGGAGTTGGTATGGAAACACAGAGATAAATGAGGAGAAGAAAAGCGGTGACCTTTAGTTCACTTTGCCTGCTATCTTGGATCTAGCCAGTTTGGTCTGGTTTTGTTGTGCGCCTTTAGTGGCATCCTGTTGGTAGAATACAGCTAGCTTCTATGGTTAAAAGCAGTTTCTGCACCCGGGGGCTGGGCCGCATGGCATGGGTGACAAGGACACCAGTCACTTCAAGGTACATGGCCGACATATTAGCAAGAGCAGCATGTCTCAACTATCTGACTGATTATACTTTTCATGCCAGGAGTTAACCATAACCACAACTAACCAATTAGATAGGGCTTCCCTCCCATAGTCAGTTTCTTGATGAGCCTCCCTGATGGCTTGACAAGCTGCGGTTGGGGAAAGAAGTATGGCTCATGTTCATTAACTAGCCATCCGTGGCCTCCTAGATCTCTAATGAAGCCCCGTTTTTGCACTTTGTCTGTTTCTTCCTTTATGCAGATTGGGGAATAATTGGATGGATCTGGCCTTCGAGGTATGAGGGGTAGTTGCCAAGTTGCTAGTTCTCTGGCCACCCTTTTGGCAATCGCATCTGCCTTGTTGTTTCCCTCTGCATCCCCCTTTTGGCGACCCCTACCATGAGTTACTACCACCTTTTGTGGAAGCTGTACTACTATTTTTTTAATTTTTTATTTTGCATAACAAGTTTATTTTTGAAAGGCGTATAGACAATAAACAAAGTAAACATCCCATCAAGATCTTAACTTCTGCCAAGTATTATCTGCCCTAGAATTGCTCCAATAAGTCCCAGTCTCTAGACATCTTAAATTCAATAATCGTCATCTTCATCAGAGTCCATTACTTTTCTTCTGTTGAATTTAACTGTTGTTTTCTTTTCTGTTTGTTGGCTTACCTTTTCGAGGATTTCTGTTAAACCTTGTTCTGATACCTTCCCATTTAGTTGTCCATACCGTGCCATCTGTATAAGGTAATTCTCTACTGCTTTAGTTTTCTCAGGCTTTACAAGTGCTAAGTTACTTAATCGGGCCCGGGCTGACTGACCCAGAGCTTGGGCTAAGATACGGTTTCTCATTACTGCTTCCCTTTGCTTTGCTTCCTGTTGTGCTGCATCGCCAGGGTCCCCGTGCTTCGCCTGCAGCTCGGCCAGCCTGTGCTTCCGCAGCGCCTCAAGCTCCTCCTCCGCCATGGTGTGGCCGTCTGGAGCGAGCAGCCACGGCCACGCTCCAGTCCACTCAGAGAGACCTCTGGGAAGCTGTACTACTTCGAAGAGCTTCAGTATGCTTAAGCCATGTTCCAGCTGTTTATTCTCCGCAGTAAGCATACCTCTTTCCTTCCAAATAGCCCCACATGCATGGAGGATGGCATATGCGTACTGGGAATCTCTGTAAACATTTAAGATCCTCCCAGTCCTGAGCGCTAGGGCTCGTGTGAGAGTTATCAGCTCTGCCTTTTGGACAGAAGTCCCTGGAGGGTAGGCTTCTTGCTTCTGTGACTTGGGTCTACGAAGTTACAGTGTATCCTGCCAGACTTTTCCCCCTCTCATAAAACTGCTCCTGTCTGTGAACCATTCCTTTTTGGCATTTGGAAGAGGCTCACTTCCTAGCTTGGGGCAACTGGAATAGATGGCGTCTGTGGTTTCTATACAGTCATGCTCCAGGGACCCCATTTCTGTGGGTATCAGGGTGGCAGGATTTAGTGCGTGACAGGTTATTATGATAGCCACTGGATTGTCTAAAAGCATAGTCTGAACTTGAATCGACCTTCCAGGGGATAGCCGTTCTGTTCCCTTAGAACTTACTAAAACCTGAATCTGGTGTGGAGTCCATATAGTGAGTGGCTGACCAAACATTAACTTTTCAGCCTCCTTTATCAGGGCTGCAGTAGCTTCCTCAGCCCGAAGGCAAGGAGGCCATCCCTTTGTGGCTTGACCTAATTGTTTAGAGAAATAAGCAACCGCCCGAGTAAGGATCCCAGGTTTTGACCTAATACCCCAAGGAGATCCTCCTTCTCTCATGAATGTAAAGGTCAAAGGGTTTAACTAAATCTGGGGGGGGGCTAGGGCAGGGGCCTGAAGTAATTGCTTTTTCAATTCTTGAAAGGCCCCTTCGCATTCTGAATTCCATTCAAAACGATCATCATCCTTTCCTTTTAACTTTTCATATAGAGGCCTAGCTAATGGACCATAGTTAGGGATCCAGATGTGGCAAAACCTCGCCATCCCCAGGGAACCCTTAAGTTGTCTTCTAGTTTTAGGAGGAGGTGAGGCTGCAAATGGCTTCTTTCTTTTCCTGGGGTAGGCTTCTCTGACCTTCTGTGAGAACGAAGCCTGAGTGGGTCACCCTAGTTTGTGCTATTTGAGCCTTTTTCTTGGACACCTCATATCCTTCATTGGCTAGGTGGTTCAGGATGGTTCAGAGCCTTCCTTAATCAGGCTGGCGATCAGAATGTTGTCTACATAGTGGAGGAAGGTTCCCTCCTCCAGATGTTGATCTTTCAGGTCTTTAGCTAAAGTTTCTCCAAAAATGGTAGGGAAATTTTTGAACCTTTGGGGCAGGACTGTCCAGCAGTATTGTTTTTTTTATGTGTTTGGGTCCTGCCACTGAAAAGCAAAACTTTCTTGTGAGTCTGGGGCTAATGGAATACAGAAAAAGTCATCTTTTAAATCGAATACAGAATACCAGGACTTGGGGAAAATAGAGTGGCCAGCAGGGTGTAGGGGTTAGGGAGGACTGGATGTATATCCTTGGGGGCTTCATTGACTGCCCTGAGGTCCTGCACCATCTGGCATTCCCCATTGGGTTTCTTTACAGGGAGAATGGGTGGTATTACAGGCTTATTAGCATGGTCTAATTAGGTCCTGGTCAATTAGGCCCTGTATAACAGGGGCAATGCCCAGAAGGCCTCCTGATGGAGAGGGTACTGTTTTCTGTTGGGCCATGTGTGTCCTGGTTTTTGATGAACTATCATGGGACTGGCTCCTACAGCTTGTCCCACCCATCCCTAGGCTCATACCTTGGGATTTACTCCATGGAGGTCGACTTGCTCTGTGTGGGGAGGTTTGTCCTCACCTGTTAACATTATCATCTTGTGCCCCCTATCTAGGGGACGCCAATCTCTAGTTTGTCTCCCATTAGGTGGATAGTAGCCCCCAATTTATGTAAGATATCTCTTTCTAGCAGGGTTATAGGACATTCAGGGACATATAGGAAGGGATAGGTGAGTGTGTATTCATCCAATTTACATTCTAATGGCTCTATGAATGCCTTTTCTTGGGCCTTCCCTGATACCCCCATAATTTTACAACTCTTACGACTGAGTTTGCCTGATCTGGTGTTCAGAACTGAGTAAGTGGCACCAGTGTTGATTAAGAATTCAACAGGCTTTTCCCCTGTGTCCACTGTCAGCTGGGACTCCTCGGGGGGCTCAATTGAAGTGCCAGCTTAGGAGGCCCCCTGACCCCATCATTCTTCATTGGCTTAGACCATCTGCCTTTGAGGGTGGTGGCTGGGATCTGCCATTTCCTTCCCCCTTCCGGGGCAGCGAGGGCATTCCTTCTTCCAGTGTCCCTCTTGTTTACATATGGCACACTGATTGGGTCCTTGTTTCCTCGGTTTGCTATCCCTCGGTGGGGGTTGGGAGTCACTCACTGGAGTTAAGAGTCTCCGTGGGCAGTTAGTCCAAATTCCCGTGCCGCCCGGTTGACATTGGAGGGCAACGGCCAGTGGGTGGGCTTGCCTCCGTGCCGTTTTATCCTCTGACTTTTTCTCCTCTGTATCACTGTTATTAAACACCCAGTAGGCAACCTTGACCAGGTGAGAGGTAGGAATATCTGGTTCTATTTCTAGTTTCTGAAGTTTAAGCCTAAGGTCAGGGACACTTTGGGAAATGAAATATGACCTCAGGATTGCATTCCCTTCCAATGACTCAGAGTCAGTGGTCATATAGATTCAGAGACATTCCCTGAGGCGCTCTAGGAATGCTGAAGGGTTTTCCATTGGCTCCTGATTGATTTCCCTTATTCCAATTTGTTTCTTTGCTGCTGCCTGGATTCCCTTTAGGATCATATTTTTACAACCGGTCAGTCTCTGTCTTCCATCCGCTTCTCCATGGTCTCAGTGGTCCCAGTTGGGTTCATTATCTGGGACCACTTGCTTCCCTGGTCTGAAAATAGCATGAGAGGAGGCTCTGGATGTCAGCCTAGCTGGCGTCATGGGTTTGAAACGTTCCCCTAATCAGATTCAGGAACCCCTCTGGATCTTCTTTCAACCCCTTACTATGACCTTTCCAGCTACACAGATCCAAAGTGGTAAATGGGATGTGTACCTGGATGGGGTGAGAGCCCTCCTTCACCAGCAAGCACCTGCCTCAAAGGGAGTACTTTTCCTGGTGGGGTGTTGGACCCTGGCTGGTAATTAGTCCCGCATTGTGTAGTTGCTGGCCTGGGTTCTGGAGGGAGGGGGCTGGCATGGAGGGGGCCCTTCAGGCCTGTGGCCCCAATTGGGACATATGAAGGAAGAGGGCAGGGAGGGAGCAGTAGGAGGAGGGTTAGGGAAGAGATCAAGGAGGTCCTCAGGGGAGGGTCAAGGACTTATCAGGGGCGGAGAGCCCACATGCCTTTTGAAGGCCTTTGTTCTGATATAAGGCCATACAAAAAAAACTGGACATAGGGAGTTTCACCCCATTTCTTTTGTCTCTGGCATAGCAGGTCCAATTGTAAAATAGTGTAATTTAGAGACCCGTGGACGGGACAACTTTCCCCATCTCCCAGCTGGTATTGGGGCAGGCTGTATTATATAGGAAGCTTAAATGTTTTTGAGTCAGGAGGTCATACCTGAAAAACTGCCAGTCCTGCAGGAGGCACCCTACTGGGCTATCCTTCGGTATGGTAGGTATTTGGTTCCCCGTACCTTAGATGTTCTGACTTGAATTTGTTTCCAACTACTGAGAGGGCAGTTAGAGTGATTTGTTGGCACAGAATTGTCACAAGATTTGACCCAAATAAGATTTCTGGTTTGGGAAATTTGGAACCAGCACCACACTGTTAATGAATTCCTAAAAAGGCCCAAATAGGGGGCATCCAAATGGCATGGACTCTGATATAACTGGGGGTCCCCCTTGAATTTGTAATGGCCCATGCTTGAGATAGTCCTTCCTCAGTCAGGATATCCCACAGGAGGTTAGACAGGACAACCTCCGGGCCAGAGGAGCTTAGCCACATTAGTTCCTGACCAACTTGGTCCCTTAGGGGGTGGCATAGCTCTCTGAGGTGGGGGTCTTCTCTTTCCTCCTTTTGGCTGAAAAGGAGGAGTTTGCAGACTTCCCACTGGGTGAGAGTTAAAGGCCTGAGGGATCCCCGTAGGTTATTCACCAGATTGCTGGGGCAGCTGGGATTCTGTGCTGAGACCGGGAGGAGAGGCTGTGGAACCTTGGTTGATGAAGACTCACTCAAGTTTCGCCTTGCCAGCCGAGGGAGAAGAGGTCGAGTGGTGGGTGTTTCTTGTTCTTGCCAGCAGCTCAAGAGCTTCCCAGTTAATGGGGTTCCTGGTCTTGCGAGTGGCTCGCAGTGCTCCCTAGTCCACTTCAGAGAAACTAACACTGACTGGAAGAGAGATCAAGTCACCGGTTGCGTACCTACCTTGGGACCCTTTCTCACTTGGGCATCTGCAGTGCCTTTTCCTGAACTCAGATTGCGCGACCTTGTTCCGTTTTGTCAGACGGTCCTCAATACCTGGACATCTTCCTGGTCTCGCCTCTTGGCCAATTTCCTTTACCAAACTGAAAGTGACTAGGGAGGATGATAGTGTTGACCCCTGAGGTTGGCAAGGACGGCAAAAAGTCCTGGTGTGGCCGCTACTGCCTTGTACTGGGGTTAAGGGGACAGCACTACTGGTGAGGCCACAGGCAAGACTGCCTGGGCTTCCTCTCATCCCCACCGTCCCCGGGCATCTGGTACCTCAGGAAGGCCAGCCAGAGGCAGCAGTCAGACATACGTGAATTTCAGTCTCTGATCACCAACGATGCCCCAGTGTGATCCCCTCAAGGGGGCGCCATCCAGATTACTCTAGGGGCTACCCTATGTGTACACCACAACTGAGTATCAGGCTGCTGGGCAGAGTTGCTCTGAATTCGGCCTTAGGCTTCCTGCTGTTCTATCCCATCAGAGTGAACTCAAAGACCAGAGTCAGTCATCCTCACACGAACCTCCCAAAGCCTCAGCTGTCCTCCCACTGGAGCTAGGGTGAGCCCAGAGCCTAGTGGATAGGTGCAGGGGAAAAGGCCACAGTGCCTCCCACCTGGGTCACCTAAATTTGTTACTGACCCTTTCTCCTGCCTGGTGTTATTGGAGCCAATACTAAGACTAAGTTTGGTTCAGAAGCAAAGGAAGGCTTTATTTTTTGATCAAAGAAGGGAGAGGTGCAAGCTTGTGCTTTTGAGTACACACTCTTCTGGGCAGGCCATTGGTGGCAGGGCTGCTTTACAGGGTTCTCTTCAGCGGGGAGGGGGTGGAGTTCTTATGGGTGGGGTGCAGCTGTGCTGCTCGTGGCTCCAGACTGCAGTGCATCTCTGCGTATGGCCCACTGTTGCCATGTTGAATTGAGGTGTCGTCTCAGCACTTCTGCTGAGCTGAGGTGATGGGCATAGCCGTTTTGCGCAGGGAGCTCTGGTCTGAAGTGCCGGCTGCTAGGCCTCTGCATGGGGCACCCTATGAGCACAAAGGAAAAAAAATGGTTTGACTTTATTTTATTACCCAGCTTCTATTTTTATCTCCCGGGAATTGTTAATGGGCTTTGCCGGTGACAGAATCATCACACTAGTTGTAAGAATTATGGAGGAAATGAAGTAGGTTATGTGAAGGATAAATAACCAAGTACTGGGGAGGGGTGACATTTGATGTAAGGTGGTCGGTGTCTCTGAGAAGGGGGCGTTGATGGTGGGGCCTTAAGGACCAGGGACCAGTCACATTGAAAAGCCAGGAGTGGATTGCTCAGAGCATGAACACAGAAGATAACCATTCCAAGGTCCTGAGACTGGAAAGGGCTTGGCTTATCTTAGTTTTAATAAGTCAGTGAGTGAAGGGTGAGGAGTGTCAGAGAAAATGGAAAAGGTTGGCAGGAGTTAGACCAGGCCCTCCTTCTGTTCACTTGGCCAGTTTAGTGTTTATGTGAGACAGTAAATTTAACTTTGGTCTTTTACCCGCCAACCGGATGCAAAACAGACAACAGCAGCAAAACTGTCTCTCTCTAAAACTAGGGGGAGAAGTATCACATTCCTGGAACTGTGTGCTCTGGTGTCTCCTCCCATCCACATGAACCATGTCAATATATCATCTCTAGCTCCTAATTCAATGCCTGGCCTATATTAGCATTCAACAATATGTACACAAATGATTTGTAATTGCTGGGAGGTATTTTGTGTTTCCTGTTCTATCAGGCATGCTTAGAACTGTGGGATTAGCACATAGGATTAAAATGATTTTAAGATAAGAGACTTTTAAGACACTACGCAGTTGATCCTTGAACAGCCTGAGTTTGAACTGCGTGGGTCCACTTATCCATGGATTTTTTTCAATAGTAAATACTACAGTACTAAACAATCCCTGGCTGGTTGAATTTGCAGATGCAGAACCTGAGATACAGAGGTACCACGTATACTGATGGCCAGCTATAAATTATAAGGGATTTTTGACTGTGTGAAGAGGGTTGGTGCCCCAAGCCCCTGTTGTTCAAGGGTCAAATGTGCAGTCTTTAAGGGACCAATGAGCCACTAGAAATCACAGAGAGCCTCCTGGGGCGGACGGTTGTTGATACATTTTGACAACTTATTGATTATTTAAAATTAATTAATTATTATTCTTTGGCTATTAGCTAGTCCTTATCTCACTTATAATATCACAGAAGTTTTTTTTTTATTGGCGTATAGTTGATTTACAATGTTGTGTTAGTTTCAGGTATACAGCAGAGTGAATCAGTTATACATGTACATGTATCCACTCTTTTTTAGTTTCTTTTCCCATATAGGCCATTACAGAGGAGGATGTTTTTGTTGATTCATTCATCTAAGGTACCTATAGAGCATCTCCCTCATGGTAGGCATTTATGCTGGATGCTGAGGTGACAAAGGCAAACGCTACATGGTCACCATTCTCACCACTTAAGGAGTGAATTGAATATAAAAAAGGAAATGTTGGGCTTCCCTGGTGGCGCAGTGGTTGGGAGTCTGCCTGCCAATGCAGGGGACACGGGTTCGAGCCCTGGTCTGGGAAGATCCCACATGCCGCGGAGCAGCTAGGCCCGTGAGCCACAACTACTGAGCCTGCGCGTCTGGAGCCTGTGCTCCCAAAAAGAGAGGCCGCGGTAGTGAGAGGCCCGCGCACCGCGATGAAGAGTGGCCCCCGCTCGCTGCAACTAGAGAAAGCCCTCGCAGAGGAACGAAGACCCAACACAGCCAAAAATAAAATAAATTTATTAAAAAAAAAAAAAAGTAAAAATAAAAAAGGAAATGTTATACAACATCAGTCATGCAGTTACAGAATCTCTAGAATGTGCAGTGCTGTCATATACAGTGGTGCAGTGAGGGTCTAGTCTGGTAGGGAACATATGCAAAATAGCTGTCATGCAAATCACGGCATGCTGACATTTATCACCAACAACTGTTAAATAATGTCAAATGATAGGCTTGGTTGTATGTATAAATGACAGAAACATACATAGCAGATTCTTGGGAGTGTACTAATTTTTAGAGATTCTTAATACTTCACTGAGTAATGAGATATAACATAGACGGTTTTTAAAAGAACTATTTCAATAAAAAAAATTTCCTTTCATAAGATATTGAGAAAATTCTGATTAAAAAATGAACATATTTTTGACCTTACAAATGTGCTCCTACGAATATTTTCTGAAGATATGTGTAAAGATTCAGACACAAAAGTTTTTTGGGTTTTTTTTATGCTTTTCTCCTTTTTATTATTTCAACATGCCAAGCATACTCCCTTTTCTACCTCTTGTTTTACTGAATCTGGAAGGGTTGTCGCCCAGGTTTCCACTGGGCCAATGCCATACCCTCATTCAGATCCCTGTTCGAAGGTCTTCCTATCATAGAGACCATCTACTACTTCTTGTCACTCTTTGTCTTCTTAACCTGCTTTATTATGATTATTATAGTTTTATTGTAGGACTTAATCACCAGCTGTTATATTTATTTGTGTGCATTGTTTTTCTTGTCTGTCTTTATCCCTCAGTCCCAGAAATGAAAGCTCTGTGAGAACAGAGGCTTTGTATTCCCAATCTGGGACAAGGTAGATATGAGCAATGAACACATATTCCATAAATAATCCTTTAACAAATAAATAACATAAACAAAACAAGCTAAATGTCCATCAGTAGGTTATTCACCTGTGCATTAGGTAGCCATATAATGAAACTCTATGCAGCCTTTAAAATGGCATTTTTAGAAATAAATATATGTATATATATTTTTTAATGTGGTAAAATGTTCATAATAGAGTGTAAGAAAAGGTATAGTTTGCAAACCAGGCTTTTCACTGTCCAGTATGATTCTCTCTCTTCCTCTCTCTCTCTCTGCATATACGTAACATCTTTGTGTGTTTTTATGTGCCTATGAAAAAAGAAACAAAATGTTAATGTTAATTATTTCTGAGTGGAGAGAAATCAGTTTAATTTGTTCTTCTTTGAATTTTCTATGCATATTTAAACTTTGTTCTTTCTGTTTCTATTTTTTAACAAGTTTTTGTGTGTGTGTGTGTGTGTGTGTGTGTGTACCAAAAATCTAAAGTAATAAAGGCATTTTTAATCCTCAAATAGATTAAGCACTTGTGTTGAGCATTGCAGATTTTGGGGGTTTTGCTAGTTTGTCTCTCCGGAGTGACCCATATTGACTAAATTTCAAAGTTGTCATTGGATTGTTACCTGTTGCCTCTGATATCTTTATATAGGCAGCCAGTGACGTAATGCTTAATTCAAGAATTTGGTAGAGTTTCTATGTGCAAAGGTATACAGTAATATTACTGCAATATATGATATTTTAGCATCCTAAATGCACACTTTTAAAATCGACCCCTAGTATATGTTTTTAAACAAACGATAGTTTAATGTAAATAGCAAACTTTGTCTTCTGTTTTTAATGTGGCTTTTGAGTTTTGGTTGCTTACTTTCCTCTTTTCTCTGGCAAATTTAATGTTACTACTGTTACAAGAAGAACCTATTTATCTCTTCAGTCTTTTGATAAGCCTGAGATCTTTAGATATAGTATTTACAAGAACGTTATGGTGCTACTGCTATGAGAGTCTAAAAGGGTAATTTTATGATAATAATGCTCCACATAAATGACAATCCTTAGGCAGTCTCTTAGTATTTCCCCCAATATGGATCAGCCCATGAATTTCTGAGAAAGATTAAAAATACATTTTAAACTTCTTTAAACTTTTTAAATCTTAAATGCTTAACTCTTTTAAATGTGTGACACCATCCATCACAATTTTATATTTAGACATATAATAATGTATAATCTCAGCTCTCTGTCCACTTGTAAAAATGGGAATAGACTTGGAGAAATAAGCAATTTCCCAACAGAAAATTGGAAATTCTGCCAACCAGTTCCAGGTGACCTGCCATCAATCAGTGTTAAATTCTCTGGGGTTATTGTTGAAGGGTATTGCTATTAGTGAAGGGCTTCACTGGTGACTAATGGTATATAACAAATACATTGAGGAAATAGAAACCCCCCGAATGTGTAATTGTCTGGCAACTTTCAGCGGAGACCTTTACTAGCAATGGAGAAAGTGAGATTTTTATAACCTCCTTGTAGTTCTCTTATTAAAATATCTGTTTTTAGAGAAATAGGTGAAACGATTATGCCATGCAATTAAATTAAATTAACTGACAAAATATTTCTTTATGACTAAACTGTTTAATGTAGGCATTTGGAATGTGTGGTATCATTTAGATTATGTGCGAATGTGACAATTATTCTGACTCTGAAGTTAAATAAGAAGTCTCAGTTTGCAATAAAATCTCCTTGTTTGGTATTATTAAGCAGTTATGATTAATGTCTGAAATGTAATGTTCCATGGTTATAATTTCCTTGTTTGCTTGAATGAGTACATTAGGAATTCATTAAAAATGCAAACCTTTTAGATACCTGCAAACTACAAATTCAGTGAGGACTTCCTGGAGGTTAGGAAACATTTCTGAATAAGAAACCATGACTGGCGTGAACCAACAGCTGACAGATAATTATGATGGATTTCTAGTCCTGTAGTGCAGGGATAGACAAATGAATTTGTTCACTGATGTCAAAAATCAAATCCATTCTGATGTAAAAATCTAATTGCAAGACATACCTTCCATTCCTCCAACTCTTAACTATAAAGGCTGAAGCAGGTAAGGCCTCAAACTTACAAAATGGCTAATACTGATGGATAAGCCATAGATATGTGAAGGCAGCTAAGAATCTGATGTTCTCAAAAAGCATTTTGCCTTAAAGTAGTGAAAATAGTAAAATCAATTGATTACTTGATCAATCAATCCAGCGTTCCTGGAGTACCTGCCTCACCAGATGGTTGTGAAAAGTAGATGAAATGAAGTATGGAAAAAAACCCAATCTTGTGTTTGTTCTGTCTGGAAAGTGTCATTTAAGATGTTGACCCAGAGTTAGTTGTGTAGTGGTCAGTCAATTGACCTTTGTTTGCTTAGGATAAAGGCATGCAGTGAAGAACCTCTCCATCCTCTGGGGAGATTGTTGCCAATCAAAGAAGGCTGAGCTCTGGTGTCACGTCCTCTTTTTATAAGGACACAGATCCCATCATGAGGGCCCCATCCTCATGACTTCATCTGAATCTAATTCTCTCTCAAAGGCCCTGCCTTTTAAAATCGTCATAATGGGAGTTAGGTCTTCAACCTATGAACAGTCAGTCTATAACAAGGGGTATGCGGGCATATCCTTAAAGCCTATAAATCATGACAGGTATACAAAGAGGAGCCAAGATGTCTCTTACTACCGTTTTATAGCTTGAGAGAGTTACATGGCAATAAGAAGAAGTATCAGTACAAAAATTGATGCGAATGGGACCTGTTATCACAGACAGCCGCTACACTGAAGAGAAAGGACAAGGAATCAGATTTGCCTTATAGCCTTAACTCATCATTTGTTCTTGGACACATCTATCCAGTGCTCTACAGCTCAGTTTCCTTATCTGAAAAATGGAAATCATAAAAGTAAATTGTGTAATATATATAAAAGTGGTGTCAACCAATGGGCAAATGGAAGGAATTATTGTCTGTATTAGTTTCCTATTGCTTCCTCAACAAATTACTACAAACTTATTAGCTTAAAACAATACAAATTTATTATCTTATATTCTGGAGGTCAGAAGTCCAAAATGAGTCTTCAAGGCTAAAGTTAAGATGTAGGAAGGGCTATGTTTCTTTTGGAGGCTCTAGGAGAGAATCCATTCGTTGCCCTTTGTAACTTAGAGAGGCTGCCCGTATTCCCTGGCTTCTAACCCCACATCACTCCAACCTCTGCCTCTGTTGTCACATTGCCTTCTCTTAACACGCCTGTCTCCCCACTCCCTTTTTTTTATTATGTAAAAAACACACAACATAAAATTTACCGTCTTAACTATTTTTAAGTGTACAGTAGTGTTAACTATATGTACATTTGTTTTGCAACAGAACTCTAGAACTTTTTCATCTTGGAACACTGAAACTCTATACCCATTGAATAACAACACCTCTTTTCCCCCTCCCTCCTGCCTCAGTCTTATAATGATCCTGATGCTGAAAGTTTGGCCTCTGTGCACTGGTGCTGACTCAAATCTTGGAGACATTGGGTGAAGTAGAAAAGAATAGCTTTATTGTTTTTGCCAGGCAAACGGGGACACAGTGGGCTCCAGCCCCCAAAAACTATGTGTCCCAACCCAGGAGGATTTGATGAGGGGTTTTATAGCAACGGTTCAAGGGTGGGGTTGCTGATAAGATTAGGGTGTGTGCAAGGCCTCCAGTCCTCTAATCTGGTCTCGGGTAATCTTGATGAGCTTCTCTGGTTCCTTTAATGTAGCCTCAGGTGATCTTTCTCTGGTATGAAGAATGCTGCTATCTTAAAAGAACTTAAAGACAGTTGTTATGTGTATCCCTTGAGGTGGACTATTGTTTCCTGGCTGCCCATCCCTTGTCTTTGCATCCCTTCCCTTCCTGGATTAGCAACTGTTTGAATCTGTCCTTTGGAACTCAGGGAAGGTCATGGAGGCTGGAGTCAAGTAACGGGGAACAGAAAGGCTTCCGTGCCCAGGAGCCCCACAGGGTCCTGCTTGGTTTAAGTCCTTGTGATTATATTGGGCCCACCTAGATAATCTAGGATGATATTCTCACCTCAAGATCCTTAATTATGTCTACAAAGTTCTTTTACATTCTCAGGTTTCAGAGATTAGGATGTGGACATCTTTGAGGAGCCATTATTCTCTCTACCACATTATCTGATGAGCTAGTTCAGGTAGTTAATATAAAGAACTTAGAAAATGAATCAGAAATACTATAATCAAATGCTCAGCAGAGTGAGACGTCAACTAATTTTGTATAACTTTATTTTCTTTTCTACAATTAACCTGCATTCTGGGAAAATGCAGTTAGGTACATTAATGGATGATAGAGTCATGTGGATTAATTAAGAATATGATTTAGGGTTTCTTTTGAAAGAAACCCATTTGAAACAGATGGCTTGTCTTGTTTTTTTAAAAGTTCTCTAAAAGTAGTGCCTGAAGACGAACTATTGTATGTATGTTGTGTAGGCTAGGACACATCATGTTGATGTGAGATGCAGGTATAAACCAAGAAATAACAAGGCTAGTCTTCTTTCCAATGCTAGTTATAACTTTATTTTCCCCCTCTTTTTAATATTAACAAGCCATATGCTCAGATTTATGACTAAGAGACCAGCCTTATACAAGTCTGCAGGAGAGAGGACTTCTGTGAATTTGTTTGTAAAGATTAGGGAAATGAGGTCCATCTTGATTCCTTGAATTTTAAAGCTAGAAGGGGCAACTGTGCAATTTGAGGTGCTTCTAGTTTTGTTTTCCTGAATGCCTGAGGGACAAGACAGCCTACCAGATACACAATATAATCTGAGAATCTAAGAGAAATATTGCAGGATCCCCCTCAATGAGAACAGAGACTCTGAAGCAGTTGCCTCCTTCTATAGTCATAACCACACGGAGTACATGTTCCTTGAGGGCATAGACCTCTTGGCTGAACATGATACTCCTGAGTTTATCAGGAGGCACAGTTTCATGAGTTATATTTAAGAAGAGAGGATGAGTGATCTACACTGAGACTTCAGAATGTCCCTCAAAGGGAACCCAGCATGAAAAGGAGAAAGAAAACCAGAGAATGGGGCTTCCCAGTATTTTGGTTCTGCTTCATATTTGGACTGAGTGGAGAGGAGACAGCCTTATATTCTGGACCCTCCAAAATAACAGAGGAGAGAATTAAGCATAGTGGGAGCTAGAATGATCCCGCATTGCTGGATTCTCCAGAAGTTTGCTGATTGATTGTTCTTCATATGGGTAGCACATGAAGCTCTTCAGTTGCTGGACCCACATCTGAGCCCAGCAGATGAGAAGACCACCATGGGAAACCTTAGTTCTCTGTTCTGAACTGCCCCTCGCATGCCGCCTGTGAGTGCTATACACATGCTAAGCCTTCTGAGTACAACCCTAAGAACCCCTTTGATCACCACTCATCTGCTAAATAGGTCTCCAACCAGGGCCACCTAGAATACACTTTCTCCTTCCATTATCTTATAAATTCATAATTACCCTTAAAAGGTTGGTGCATGTGTGATTTCCTTCAGGAAGGTTTTCCCAAAGCCTACTGTGATGTAAGTTATGACCTCCATCTTCACTTCTAAAATGCTTCTTTTGGCATTTTGTGCTTTTTTGTATCATAACCAATTAATAGAAGTGTTTGTTTACTGTTTTTTAAACCTGTAAGACTGTGAGGATAAGAAGTGTGACTTATACCTTTCCATATTATGCCCAGTACATGACATAGGGTACTGCACATGATAATGAATATGTAAATGAAGGAATGAGTAAATGAACACACAAGAGCTATTCCACCCCAAGGCTGTTCTGCTGAAAGATAACTGCATGACTTTTTTTTTTTTTTTTTAACATCTTCATTGGAGTATAATTGCTTTACAATGGTGTGTTAGTTTCTGCTTTATAACAAAGTGAATCAGCTATACATATACATACATCCCCATATCTCCTCCCTCTTGTGTGTCCCTCCCACCCTCCCTATCCCACCCATCTAGGTGGACACAAAGCAGAGCTGATCTCCCTGTGCTATGTGGCTGCTTCCCACTAGCTATCTGTTTAACATTTGGTAGTGTATATACGTCCATGCCACTCTGTCAGTTTGTCCAAGCTTACCCTTCCCCCTCCCCGTGTCCTCAAGTCCATTCTCTACGTCTGTGTCTTTATTCCTGTCCTGCCCCTAGGTTCATCAGTACCATTTTTTTTTTTTTTAGATTCCATATATATGTGTTAGCATATGGTATTTGTTTTTCTCTTTCTGACTTACTTCACTCTGTATGACAGACTCTAGGTCCATCCACTTCGCTGCAAATAACTCAATTTCGTTTCTTTTTATGGCTGAGTAATATCCCATTGTATATATGTGCCACATCTTCTTTATCCATCTGTCTGTCGATGGATGCTTAGGTTGCTTCCATGTCCTGGCTATTGTAAATAGAGCTGCAGTGAACATTGTGGTACATGACTCTTTTAGAATTATGGTTTCCTCAGGGTAGGTGCCCAGTAGTGGGATTGCTGGGTCGTATGGTAGTTCTATTTTTAGTTTTTTGAGGGACATCCATACTGTTCTCCATAGTGGCTGTATCAGTTTACATTCCCACCAACAGTGCAAGAGGGTTCCCCTTTCTTCACACCCTCTGCAGCATTTATTGTTTGTAGATATTTTGATGATGGCCATTCTGACTGGTGTGAGATGATATCTCATTGTAGTTTTGATTTGCATTTCACTAATGATTAATGATGTTGAGCATTCTTTCATCTGTCTGTTGGCAATCTGTATATCTTCTTTGGAGAAATGTCTATTTAGGTCTTCTGCCCATTTTTGGATTGGATTGTTTGTTTTTTTGTTATTGAGCTGCATGGGCTGCTTGTAAATCTTGGAGATTAATCCTTTGTCAGTTGCTTCATTTGCAAATATTTTCTCCCATTCTGAGGGTTGTCTTTTGGTCTTATTTATGGTTTCCTTTGCTGTGCAAAAAGCTTTTAAGTTTCATTAGGTCCCATTTGTTTATTTGTGTTTTTATTTCCATTTCTCTAGGAGTTGGGTCAAAAAGGATCTTGCTGTGATTTATGTCATAGAGTGTTCTGCCTATGTTTTCCTCTAAGAGTTTGATAGTGTCTGGCCTTACATTTAGGTTTTGAATCCATTTTGAGTTTATTTTTCTGTATGGTGTTAGGAAGTGTTCTAATTTCATATTTTTACATGTACCTGTCCAGTTTTCCCAGCACCACTTATTGAAGATGCTGTCTTTTCTCCACTGTATATGCTTGCCTCCTTTATCAAAAATAAGGTGACCATATGCGCGTGGGTTTATCTCTGGGCTTTCTATCCTGTTCCATTGATCTATGTTTCTGTTTCTGTGGCAGTACCAAACTGTCTTGATTACTGTAGCTTTGTAATATAGTCTGAAGTCAGGTAGCCTGATTCCTCCAGCTCCATTTTTCGTTCTCAAGATTGCTTTGGCTATTCGGGGTCTTTTGTGTTTCTATACAAATTGTGAAATTTTTTGTTCTAGTTCTTTGAAAAATGCCTGTGGTAGTTTGATAGGGATTGCATTGAATCTGTAGATTGCTTTGGGTAGTAGAGTCATTTTCACAATGTTGATTCTTCCAATCCAAGAACATGGTATATCTCTCCATCTGTTTGTATAATCTTTAATTTCTTTCATCAGTGTCTTATAGTTTTCTGCATACAGGTCTTTTGTCTCTTCAGGTAGGTTTATTCCTAGGTATTTTATTCTTTTTTTTGCAGTAGTAAATGGGAGTGTTTCCTTAATTTCTCTTTCAGATTTTTCATCATTAGTGTATAGGAATGCAGGAGATTTCTGTGCATTAATTTTGTATCCTGCTACTTTACCAAATTCATTGATTAGCTCTAGTAGTTTTCTGGTAGCATCTTTAGGATGCTCTATGTATAGTATCATGTCATCTGCAAAGAGTGACAGTTTTACTTCTTCTTTTCCGATTTGGATTCCTTTTATTTCTTTTTCTTCTCTGACTGCTGTGGCTAAAACTTCCAAAACTATGTTGAATAATAGTGGTGAGAGTGGGCAACCTTGTCTTGTTCCTGATCTGAGAGGAAATGGTTTCAGTTTTTCACCATTGAGAACGATGTTGGCTGTGGATTTGTCATATATGGCCTTTATTATGTTGAGGTAAGTTCCCTCTGTGCCTGCTTTCTGGAGGGTTTTTTTTATCATAAATCGGTGTTGAATTTTGTCAAAAGCTTTTTCTGCATCTATTGAGATAATTATATGGTTTTTCTCCTTCAATTTGTTGATATGGTTTATCACATTGATAGATTTACGTATACTGAAGAATCCTTGCATTCCTGGGATAAACCCCACTTGATCATGGTGTATGATCCATTTAATGTGCTGTTGGATTCTGTTTGCTAGGCTTTAGTTAAGGATTTTTGCATCTATGTTCATCAGTGATATTGGCCTGTAGTTTTCTTTCTTTGTGACATCTTTGTCTGGTTTTGGTATCAGGATGATGGTGGCCTCGTTGAATGAGTCGGGGAGTGTTCCTCCCTCTATATAATTTGGAGGAGTTTGAGAAGGGTAGGTTTTAGCTCTTCTCTAAATGTTTGATAGAGTTCACCCGTGAAGCCATCTGGTCCTGGGCTTTGTTGGATTTTTAGTCACAGTCTCAGTTTCAGTGCTTGTGATTGGTCTGGTTATATTTTCTATTTCTTCCTGGTTCAGTCTCAGAAGGTTGTGCTTTTCTTTTTTTTTTTAATTTAATTTTATTTATTTTTTAGAGAGCAGGTTCTTATTAGCCATCCACTCTATACACATCAGTGTATACATGTCAATATCAATCTCCCAATTCATCCCACGACCACCACCCCTCCCGCCGCTTTCCCCCCTTGGTGTCCATACGTTTGTTCTCTACATCTGTGTCTCAGTTTCTGCCCTGCAAGCCGGTTCATCTGCACCATTTTTCTAGGTTCCACATATATGTGTTAATATACGATATTTGTTTTTCTCTTACTGACTTACTTCACTCTGTATGACAGTCTCTAGGTTCATCCACGTCTCTACAAATGACCCAATTTCGTTCCTTTTTATGGCTGAGTAATATTCCATTGTATATATGTACCACATCTTCTTTATCCATTCGTCTGTCGGTGGGCATTTAAGTTGCTTCCATGACCTGGCTATTGTAAACAGTGCTGCATTGAGCATTGGTGTTCATGTGTCTTTTTGAATTATGGTTTTCTCTGGGTATATGCCCAATAGTAGATTGCTGGGTCATATGGTAATTCTATTTTTAGTTTTTTAAGGAACCTCCATACTGTTCTCCATAGTGGCTGTATCAATTTACATTCCCACCAACAGTGCAAGAGGGTTCCTTTTTCTGCACACCCTCTGCAGCATTTGTTGTTTGTAGATTTTCTGATGATGCCCATTCTAACTGGTGTGAGGTGATATCTCACTGTAGTTTTGATTTGCATTTCTCTAATAATCAGTGATGTTGAGCAGCTTTTCACGTGCTTCTTGGCCATCTGTATGTCTTCTTTAGAGAAATGTCTGTTTAGGTCTTCTGCCCATTTTTTGATTGGGTTGTTTGCTGTTAGCTCCTCTCTAAATGTTTGGTAGAATTCTCCTGTGAATCCATCTGGTCCTGGGCTTTTGTTTGTTGGAAGATTTTTAATCACAGTTTCAGTTTCAGTGCTTGTGATTGGTCTGTTCATATTTTCTATTTTTTCCTGGTTCAGTCTTGGAAGGTTGTTCTTTTCTAAGAATTTGTCCATTTCTTCCAAGTTGTCCATTTTATTGGCATATAGTTGCTTGTAGTAATCTCTCATGATCCTTTGTACTTCTGCAGTGTCAGTTGTTACTTCTCCTTTTTCATTTCTAATTCTATTACTTTGAGTCTTCTCCCTTTTTTTTCTTAATGAGTCTGGCTAATGGTTTATCAATTTTGTTTATCTTCTCAAAGAACCAGCTTTTAGTTTTATTGGTCTTTGCTATTGTTTCCTTCATTTCTTTTTCATTTATTTCTGATCTGATCATTACGATTTCTTTCCTTCTGCTAACTTTCGGGTTTTTTTGTTCTTTCTTTGAATGCTTTAAGTGTAAGGTTAGGTTGTTTATTTGAGATGTTTCTTATTTCTTGAGGTAGGATTGTATTGCTATAAACTTCCCTCTTAGAACTGCTTTTGCTGCATCCCATAGGTTTTGGGTCGTTGTGTTTTCATTGTCATTTGTTTCTAGGTATTTTTTGATTTCTTGTTTGATTTCTTCAGTGATCTCCTGGTTATTTAGTAGTGTATTATTTAGCCTCCATGTGTTTGTATTTTTTACAGTTTTTTTCCTGTAATTGATATCTAGTCTCATAGCAACTCCAAAGCCAGAGCCTCAGCTCCCAGTCCCCACCCGCCCCAGCGGGTGAGCAGACAGGCCCCCCTCTGGCTGGTGAGTGCTGGTCGGCACCAATCCTCTGTGTGGGAATCTCTCTGCTTTGCCCTCTGCATCCATTGCTGCACTCTCCTCTGTGGCTCCAAAGCTCCCCCCGCCCACCCCCTGTCTCCACCAGTGAAGGGACTTCTTAGTGTGTGGAAACCTTTCCTCCTTCACAGCTCCCTCCCACTGGTGCAGGTCCCGTCCCTATTCTTTTGTCTCTGTTTTTTCTTTTTCTTTTGCCCTACCCAGGTACGTGGCAAGTTTCTTGCCTTTTGGGAAGTCTGAGGTCTTCTGCCAGTGTTCAGTAGGTGCTCTGCAGGAGTTGTTCCACATGTAGATATAGTTTTGATGTATTTTTGGGGAGGAAGGTGATCTCCACGTCTTAACTCCTTTGCCATCTTCTGCATGACTTTCTTTAGAATCATGCCTGTTACTGTAAGATGAGTCTTTATGAAAACAAACACTTCATTCCTTAAATTTGATTAAGTCATTATTTTACCTAATTTAGGGAAAGCACAGGTAAACGTGGTGGCAGTTACAAACTAAACTTAATAAAACAGACTATTCTTTACCTTCTGATTTTGGAGAGAAGGAGTCAAGTGATATGTTTATTTTGAAATGTGAGACTACATATTAATAATACCAGTGTCTTGTCCTAGGCCTTTATGTGTTAGGTGCTGTGCTAGGTGCACTGGAGCAGAATTTAATTCTTAGAACCATCTGCTTCCATTATAGAAGGGGAGACAGGGTTAGACAAGTGAAGGGGCTTGCTGTCTGCCCCAGAGCCAGTACATGCCTCAGCTGGGGATCTAAACTTGGCTGCTTCTATTCTGAAAGCTATGCTTTTAACCATTCTGCAACCCTGCCAGATTTGGTCATCTGAAAAGTCTAAAATGCTTTAGTCATACATTTTGTTTATGATGTGCACTTAAGTCAGAATCTCTGTAGCAACAGTAGGAAAAAAAAAGCAAAAAACCTCTGTAACAGGTAGCCAATAGAGGCAGGATCATCTGGAAGTAAAGCAAGATTCATATCATGTAGTTCTGTAAAAAGTAAAGTTGTGTTAATTTAAGAAAATGACCAGTTGAGTGTGAGAGAAGGGACTGTATTAGATTTCCCATAGCCTAGGATTTGCCTGGTTTCAATGCCATTTCTTACCACTCCCCAGGTTCACCATATTGCAATTGTGTTAATTTGCTTCCTGATCTTTGAATTTATCAGATATTTCTCTCTCTGGGCTCTCGTACCTATCGCTGCCCCCACTTTCTGGAACTCTCTTCTTTAAATGTTTGGATTACTTTTAATGTTTGGATTACTGTCATCCTTTGTGCCTGGAGTATAGTAGACAACCAATAAATACTTTCTGAATAAAGGAAAGAAACAGAGGCACATGAGTTACTGGTGTATTTTACATAATTTTTATACTGATTTGCATCGAGGTCTCCCTCCCCTACTGTTCTTTGGGATATTATTGATGTTAAGCATGTGCCTTTTTTTCCATTAAATCTCCAGAAGATGGAGAGGGAAAATGAAGACATCATAATTATTTGGTTTGTAACTTTATATAAGCTTCATGTGTACAGCATTATGTTTTGACTTCTGTATACCCTATAGCATGCTCACCACCAAAAGTTTAGCTTCCATTTCTGATGTACCAGGTTCTTACATACAATTGCCCCTTAAATCCTCAGAACATCTCTTCATAGCAGTTTACAGACATGAAATTTGAGGTCAGAGACGTTAATGGTGTAGTCAAAAGTATTAAAACATAGAACCAGCATTGTAACCCAGGTCTATCTGATTCCAGAGGCTGTCTTCTTTTCATTGTACCAGAGTGACCTGTACTGATGAAATACTCAGAAACATTTCTTATGGAAGGGAAGAGGTGAAGGAATAGGGACTAACTTTAGGAGTGGTTAAGAAGGAGGTTTGCATAAGGTGGAGGTCATGAGTTTCTTTCCTTTAGTACATCCCATTTCTAGTCCTGGGATAATTGTATTAGCTCTGGCTATTGTGGACAAAATCTATTTTGATAGACTCTTGAGAGAACAAGAGGTTGAATGGTATTTTAGTAGTAAATAAGTTACCCTAGACAAAGCAAAAGTATACTTTTCTCTTCCAGTAAAATAAGAGAAACAGGAATAAGGATATAGAAGTAGGAACATACTACGTCTAGTAAATGAAAAAGGAAAATAAGAAACTGATTGTAGAGGACACTGAATGCAAAATTGTTCTGCTCTCAAATGCCATTTTGGGCTAGCACATGTAGAGAAACACCTCTGTCATTGTATTGAGCACTGAACCCTATTATATCAAGTGTGTTATCTTTGACCCTCATAGCTGGTGGTAGTGTGGGAGGGACGAGAATCATGGGCTTTGGAGACAAGCAGACACAAATGGATTTCCTAGGCGGGTCTTCTAGTTACTAGCTGATTGATGCTTAGGCCTTTAAACTGCCTTAGCCTCAGTTTTGATGCCGAAAACTCAGCCTCTGTGTACCAGTGCCAAATCAAATCTCAGAGTTTTGGGTGAAGTAGAAAAGAATAGCTTTATTGCTTTGCCAGGCAAACGGGGACACAGTGGGCTCGTGCCTCTCAAAACTGTGTGTCCCAAGCCAGGGGGATTTGATGAAGAGTTTTATAACAATAGTTCAAGGGTGGGGTTGCTGATAAGGGTCAAGGTGTGTGTAGGGCCTGCACTCCTTTAATCTGGCCTCAGGTGGCCTGATGAGTTTCTGTGGTTCCTTTAATTTGGCCTCAGGTGGTCTCTTGAAGAGCTTCTCTGGATCCTTTAATCTGGAATGAAGAATGCTAACATCCTCCATTTTTGGGGGGTTTTAGTTTTGCAAAGAGCTCAAAGATATTGTTATGTGTATCCCTTGAGGAGGAACCAGGACCCTGCCCCAAGGCTGCACTACTGTTTCTTGACTGCTCCTCCCTTGTCTCTGCATCCCCTCCCTTCCCTGATTAGCAACTGTTCAAATCTGCCCTTTGGGACTCAGGGAAGGTTCATGGAGGCTGGAGTCTATTCCTTACAAACAAGAAATGGGGGACAGAAAGGCTTCCATGCCCAGGAGCCCCACAGGGTCCTGCTTGGTTTCAGTTTCTTCAATAAGAAATGAAGAATATCTAACTCTAGTGTTTTGTGGACTAACTTCAGTAATGCTGTAAAACGCTTTGCACAGAAAAAGGTGCTTTATAAAATGAGCTATAGTTATAGTTAATATTATTAATGTTAACAATAATAATTTGTAATGATTAAAGGTATTTCTAATATCTTTGTAATGATAAAGATATTAGAAATAATAATGGTGCATTATTTTGTACATAACATGTAATCATTAAATAGAATTACTTGTAATTTGCTTTTTATGAAGTGGTAAAGTGCATAACAAAGATGCTTTACTTGAATTGTATATCACTTATGTACTTTGTCTTAAAATGAGACGTTATTCCTTTAATAGATATTTAGTAGAGTTATGGATTATGCTGTCTTCCTTCATTTGTTTGAATAATTACTTTCTGACTGGGTCTTATAGAAACCTGATTAAAAATCACCAATAATACTGTTTCTTTACTGCTCTTCATGTTCTTTAGTAAGGTGTGAAAAATAATTATATCTATTAACAAAAACTGACTACTTAAGCAGCTGAGCATCAGTATCTTTACCTTTACTTGGCCTGGATTTCCAAGATAATCAGTGGCCATTTTTTAACAGTGAATAATTGAGCTCCCCTTTTGGAACCTGAAAATGGAAAAGTAGGAAAAAAAAAAGACTTAAAAAATTCACAGAGTCACGCATACAGGTTCTGCATACTAATCTAAAACTCTGCCTGAGGGCACGGCAATCCCCTCCCAATCTGAATTCAGTTCCCACCCCATGGCTCTCAGGAGAGCAGGAGTTCAGAATCAAACAAGCATCTATGCTAATAATACTTTTAAGGCATTTAAGGAAGCCATTTATCAGAATCAGGATGTTTCTAAAGTGGTGTTGTCAGCTGAGACGTTTAGATTTGTTCTAATGACAAAGAAGAATGAGGTTAAATTAATCAAGCAATCGCCAACTTTTGCTTTGGTGAAGAAATTAAATATTCAATCTGGAAATCAGATTAAGGGTCCATGTAGAGCTGGGTCTGTGTGGCCACTGAAAAAGCATTTCAGAAAGGAATATTGATGTATGGTCCCATAGAATGCTGAATCCCGTTAGAGTTTTCCCTCTTTTGTGGTAAAAGCATAAAAATTAGAGCAGGGTAGTGACTTTTTCTGAAAATGATTTTTGCTTTATTTAAAAGGCACACATTCTGAGATTATATCATTCTATACGTATCTATCCGTCTACCTATCATCTATCATCTATCTACTATCAGTGAAAAAAATTGATCAGTGGCTTATCTAAGAAAGATACAGAAAATTTTATTTGAGCCAACCTGAGGATTATAACCTGGGAGACAGTCTTTCAGAAAGCTCTGAGGACTGTTCCACCCATTAGAGGTCAAAGCACAGTTATATGAGTTTTTGAGACAAAGGGTTATATGTCAGATGACATATTGATACTTTACACAATCCAGATCTTCATGTACAAAGCAAGTAGTGGGTCAACCTGATTCCTTACAAGATTAAGAAGGAAGGTTATCTTCTAAGGAGTTCTGGTTAATGCAGATTCACAATACACAGTAAAGGGGAGGGAGGAGACCCAAACAGGCAGAGAAAAATTTTATGTTTAAATTTGTCTTGTCTTGCTATAAAATATGGATTTTATTTCATCAGTACCTATCTATCTTCATCATCATCATCATCATCATCATCTACCTATTTATCTCAAAATGCAGAGGCAAGTCTAGATCATTCTCATTTAACTTTGCAATTTAACTGGTCCTTGAAACTCTAATTCTATATACCAGTGATGTAGAGTCAAGACTTCAAAGATTACCTTGCAGCTCCAGGCCTACTGTTTTTTTTTTTTTTTTTAAACATAACTGGCTATATCCCACATAAATTTTATTTATTTATTTATTTATTTATTTGGCTGTGTTGGGTCTTTGTTTCTGTGCGAGGGCTTTCTCTAGTTGCGGTGAGCGGGGGCCACTCTTCATCACGGTGCGCGGGCCTCTCAGTGTCACGGCCTCTCTCGTTGGGGAGCACAGGCTCCAGATGCGCAGGCTCAGTAGTTGTGGCTCATGGGCCCAGTTGCTCCGCGGCATGTGGGATCTTGCCAGACCAGGGCTCGAACCCGTGTCCCCTGCATTGGCAGGCAGATTCTCAACCACTGCGCCACCAGGGAAGCCCCAGGCCTACTGTTAATTGGCTAGATAACCTTGTTAGTCATTTTCTCTAACTAAAACTCAGTTTCTCACCAGAGATTTATTACAGGGATTTGGATAGTCTGGCCCAGTGCTACACAAAGGTCTGAGGACCAGCAACATCAACATCACTTGGGAGCTTATTAAAAATGCAAGATCTCAGGCTCCACCCCAGACCTACTGAGTTAGATATTCTGATGGAGGGGCCCACACACATGTAGTTTAGCAAGTTCTCCAGGTGATTCTGATACACTCTAAAGATTGGCTGTTAGTACTAATCTGTCCCACAGAGATGATGCGCTTGATTTAGAACCAGAGTATTTCATTGTAAATTTTACTCTTGTTAGAGGAATTGGGTATCCCACTGAGCTATCAACACTCTCTCACTTGGTAACCATAATATCTGGGGGAGTAAATGGCTCTTTGTGGGTCAACTTCTTGTGGACCTTGGTGCCTTTCAGTTTGGAGGCTCTGGGAGATGAAACATTCCCACTTGGTAAGAAGGCACTCATTGTTTTGCCTCAAAGAATTAGTAGTTTTTTGTTTTTTTTTAAATTAAAGTATAGTTGATTTACAATGTTATAGTAGTTTCAGGAGTATAATACAGTGATTTAATATTTTTATAAATTATACTCCATTTAAAGTTACTATAAAAATATTGCTTATATTTCCTGTTCTGTACATTACATCCTTCTATCTTATTTATTTTATACCTACTAGTTTGTACCTCTTAATCACTTTTCCCTATCTTGCCCCTTCCCCACCCTTCTCCCCATTGGTAACCACTGATTTGTTCTCTGTATCTATGAGTCTGTTTTTCTTTTGTTTTATTCATTTGTTTTATTTTTTAGATTCCACATAGAAGTGATAATATATAGTATTTGTATTTCTCTGACTGACTGACTTCACTAAGCATAATATCCTCTAGGTCCATCTATGTTACTGCAAATGGCAAAATTTCATTTTTTTTATGGCTGAGTAATATTCCATTATATTCCAACATTCCATTATATATATACCACACCTTCTTTTTAAAAAAATTTTATCGGAGTATAGTTGATTTACAATGTTGTGTTAGTTTCAGGTATACACCACAGTGATTTAGTTATAGATATACATATATTCATTCTTTTTCAGATTCATTTCCCATATAGGTTATTAGAGAATATTGAGTAGAGTTCCCTGTGCTATATAGTAGGTCCTTGTTGGTTATCTATTTTATATATGGTAGTGTGTGTTTGTTAATCCTGAGCTCCTAGTTTATCCCTCCCCCCAATGTTTCCCCTTTTATACCACATCTTTATCCATTCATCTGTTGATGGACACTTAGATTGTTTCCATATCTGGGCTATTGTAAATAATGTTACTATGAACATTGGGGTGCATATATGTTTTCAAATTAGTATTTTTGTTTTCTTTGGATATCTACCCAGGAGTGGAATTCTGGATAATATGTAGTTCTGTTTTTAATATTTTGAGGAACCTTCATACTGTTTTCTGTAGTGGTTGTACCAATTTACATCCCACCAACAGTGAACTAGTGTCCCTGTGTAGTCTGCGTGTACCCAGTGGCTTTGGTGGGAGAGCTGGATCTGAAGTGAGCATGGACTGTGTCTTCCCCCAGGGAGTGCTGCAGCCACCGTCTTGGTGGGAGATAGGGCTGGAGATGGAGGGGCCACAGCCAGAGCCAGGTGCAAGCTGGGGCTTCTCCTATGTTCAGTGGCTGCCACCACCCTATTGGGGTGGGGTTGGGGGCTAAGGGGCTGGAGCAGGAGCCTTGAGGGAGTTGGGTTTCTTCTGGGTATGTGGCAGAGCCTGAGGGCTTGGGGCTGCACTTCTGTGCTGGTTTCACTTTTTCCGCAGTGTGTGTGCCTTGGTTAGAGGCTGGGTCAGGGCTGGAGGGGTTGGTGCCACATCACTGAGCTGGCCATACCCCTTCCCAAGTGTGTATAGGGACAGGTTCTCCAGCAAAGGTGGTCTCTGCCCTGGAGCTAGCTTCAGGTTGTGTGCAGGGACATGTGAGCTGGCAGTGCTTGTCTCTGTCCTGGTCAGAGTCAGGGCTGGGATTCGGGCTGTCTTTGTTCCCTCCAATTTTGCGCACTCTTGTTGGCAACGGAAATCTCCACCTTCGTGGGGAGCAGTGCTGGAGCAAGAGGGGCTGGGGCAGGAGCCTGGGATGTGTCCTGGGGTGGTTCTGGCAAGCTGGCCAGAGCCCCAGGCAGTTTTCAGTCTGCTGCCACCACACTGTGACTGTAAGTCAGTGCGTGTACTCTTCAGGAGCACAGTCTTGGCATCTTACAGCCCTTTGGTAAGCCCCACGGTTTTCAAACCAGATAAGGGGTCTTATCTTCCTGGTGTCAGACTCCAAGGCTGGGGTGCCTAATATGTGGCTCAAACCCCTCACTACCCAGGGAAGAGCTCCTATCCTGTGATATCCTCCTGCGCTTCTCTGTCTCCCAACCAGTTTCTTTCTCCTTGCTTCCTAGCAGGATCTGTGTGTATCTTTCTTTACAGCCTTGGTTGTAGAAGAGCTGTTTTGCCAGTTCCCAGGTCTATTTCAGTGAGAATCTCTCTATGGGTAGTTTTAGTTTTGGTGTGTTCATGAGGGGAGGTGAGCCCAGTATCCTCCTACTCCAACATCTTGATCTCCAAAACCCTCCATAGTTCTTCTTGCTGAGAAGCAAATACTTTGTGAAAGAAAGGAGGTGGTAATATAGTAAAATGGGAGAGAATGCTGGTCCTGGATTTATTTTCTATTGGCTCCCAACTCTTACATAAGATCAACAGCCTTATTAACAGCCTTATTAACCTCCTAGGGCCTTGTAAATGATGATCATTAAAGGGTTTTGTTAAGATTAAATGAGGTAATGCATGCAGAAAGCTTATCCCTGGTCCTAGCACATAGTGAGCACTAAATACGTATTACTTATTTTTGGAGATTAATATGAACTTTCTTGTAATGGGATGGAGGCCAGAAGAAGGAAAAATGTTTTGTGAACTTCATTCTCAGGAATAAAAGAACAAAAGTGCGTTGGGACATATATCCACCCTATGAGCCAGCAATTTTAGTTCTGGTCATTCACCAATGAGAAATACAAAATATGTCCAAAATGGGCAAGGATTTTCCTCACAGCTTTATTCATAAAAGCCTAAAACTTGAAACAACTCAAATGTCTACCAACAGGTGAATGGACATACAAATTGTGATATTTTCATACAATAAGATATTAATCAGTAATAAAAAGGAATGAACTCCTGATGTGTGCAACAACATGGATATATCTCAAAACATTATGTTGAGCAAAAGAAACCAGACACAAAAGTTGCTTATTGTATAGTCTGTAAATGAATTTCTGGAACTGACAAAACTAAGCTAATGTAATAGAAATTGGAGCAGTAGGTGCCTTAGGGGGAGGGTTGACTGGAGAGGTGCACTGGGAACTTTGGGGTGCTGGGAAATATTCTATATCTTGATTGGAATGGTAGTTACGAAAGTGTATACATTGTCAAAACACAACAAAATACACTCTTAAAATATGAGCATTTAATTTTACATAAATTAAAATTCAATAAAAAATAACTCCCAAGAAAATGCACCAGGTATCCTCCTTACTATCGCAGAAGTTCGTGTGAGATCACAATCTATAAGAACTTTGTATAAGATTTCATAACCTTATGAATTCTTTTTTTTTTTTTTTAAATTTTATTTATTTATTTATTTATTTTTGACTGTGTTGGGTCTTCGTTTCCGTGCGAGGGTTTTCTCTAGTTGCGGCAAGTGGGGGCCACTCTTCGTCGCGGTGCGTGGACCTTTCACTTTCACGGCCTCTCTTGTTGCGGAGCACAGGCTCCAGACGCGCAGGCTCAGTAATTGTGGCTCACGGGCCTAGTTGCTCCGCGGCATGTGGGATCTTCCCAAACCAGGGCTTGAACCCGTGTCCCCTGCATTGGCAGGCAGACTCTCAACCACTGCGCCACCAGGGAAGCCCCCCTTTAGGAATTCTTCATCGTTTCTTCCTATGTGTAATTCTCTGTGGTGAATAGCAATTCAACTCTGAAGTGAGAAATGATCAATGACATCATTGGGAGCAAAAAGAAACTGGAGTTACAGGGCTGTATCCAAACCCAGTTTACGAGAAAATTGCACATTAGCTACAATTTATTATCTTCTAACTCCCACAGCGAAATTTTGTTTTGTTTTCAAATTCTCTTAGAAATATTTGGTTAAAATTAAGAGTGATTTGCCTTGGATCTATTCCAATTACTACCCACTCTCTATTGCCACTAAGCCTAACATATTGAGTACTTTCATTCGGCAACAGTCAGCAAGCATTAATTGAATGCCCACTGCCTGCTCAGGAGGGTCTTTAAAGAGGTAAAAAAATAGGTGTTAACATGACATTTTAGAGCTGGGCAATCCATGTGGTTAAATAGCCTTTTATACCTGCGGAAATTGCAACACAGAGAGGGCAATTGGCTTAATCAAGGTCGCTTTTGCACTCCCGGGCTTAAATCTCCTGAATGCCAATCAAAGAATCTCTTCATGGAATCCCATTGGTATAGTTCTTGCTTTTAGAGGATTTATGATCTATTTGCAATACTCCTGCAAGCACAAGCCAGAGATTAATTAGAGCATAAACAAGGAGACAGGAGAACGGGGAAGAGAGATGTAACGTTTGAGCATCAACTAGGTAACAGGTAATTTTCTGTGTTTTAATTCTCTGAACTATCCAAGAAATGCATGTTTTTATTCCCATATCATCGTTGAGAAATCTGAGGCTCAGAAGGTTCCCATGACTTACATAAAGTCATAATGGTAGAAAGTGGCAGAACCCAGGTATGTCAGGCTCAAAGTCTTTACATTAATGAAGCTGGAGCACCATAAAGCAATCTTTTAAGGAAGGGATTTCAGCGAGAAAAATACTCAACAGACCAATTGAATGAATTGCCTTGTTTTCAGTAAGGAAAACAAAATTTCAAAGCCAGTTTGGGGTATCCAATGTAGAATGGGAATTTGCACGTTCCACAATGACAGAAAAGAGAAAGTCAGGTTGGGAAGATGGGATGTAAGAGAGGAACATTCACCTGGCTTTTTTTTTTTTTTTTTTTTTTTACTATTAGCGACACAGAGCTTCTGATCAAGCATTTAATACTTTCTTTTTGCCACTCAGTAAAAGGCTTTTTATTTCAGTTCGCCTCCTAGGTGTTCTATGTCAGGCAATTACTCTACCTGAAGGTTTTCAAAGTCTAAGAAATTAAATGGGCGGTTCTTAAAGCAACACTCTCTTGAAAGCATAATTGCAGTTAAGTAATAACAACCTGAGCGCACATATCGGGTTTTCTTCTCTCAGCACCTGGGTGGTGAGTTCCTGGTGTATCAGAAAGAAAAGCAGAACCCTAGGCCCAGAGCAGAACCCTAGGCCCTTGTGATCCAGGAATGAGAGCATGCTGCCTAACTATATCATATTAGGTTTGCAGAAAATTATTCCCTCCCGCCCTTTTTTGTTTGGTTATTTTCTTAGTTTATTGAATTTTTATAGCTGGTAGTTAGATTATGTGAAGCTCCGGTGTGTCAGAAGGACTGAGATAGGGCCCTGGAGTGTTTAACAGGGAATTCTGGGGCTGACTATGGTGTGATTGGCATTAATGCTACTGGAACCCAGGATTCCCAAGGGCATTCAAACTCACCGACCTGACCAACCACAAGATAGACAGCACAGCTTTCATCATGCCAGAATCTGTTCATGCTGTCTGAGTTATTTTATAATGTTGTGGTAGGCAGAATTCTAAAGGTGTCTCCCAAGATTCCTGTCCTCTGGTTATTAATCAAACATGAATCTAGGTACTGCTGTGAAGGATTTTTTGCAGGTGCAGTTAAGATTACTAATCAGCTGACTTTAAAATAGGGAGATTATCATGGGGGTGTCAGGGTGGGTCCAGTGTAATCACATGAGCCCATAAAAGCCAGAAGAGGAAGGCAGAAGAGCCAGTCAGAGATGCTGCAGATGAATAGGAGACAGAAGAGACGGGCAGTGTGAGAAGCATTTGTCTTACCACTGCTGGTTCTAACATGTAGGGGGCTATGTGCAAGGACTAGAGAAAGGCCTCTGGAAACTAAGGGTAGTCCCCCGCTGACCGCCACCAAGAAAACAAGAAAACTGTATGGAACTAAATTCAGCCAATAACTGAATGAACCTAGACCCAAGTCTCCCCTAGAGTCCCAGAAAGGAACACAGCCCTGCTGACACCTTGATTCCAGTCTTCCAAGACTTTAAGCAGAGCTGAGCCCATCAGGTTTCTGATCTACAGAACCATTATATAATAAATAGGTGGTGTTTTAAGCTACTACGTTTGTGGTAATTTGTTTTGCGGCAGTAGAAAATTAATACAAATCTCTTGTGATGGGGACTTCCTGTGACATTTTCAACCTCACTTTTTCAGGTTTTAGGATGAGGCACTCTTTTTGGATCACTTTTCAGAGATTCCAATTAAGAGCCGCAATTATTTTGTTTGAGTGTGGAGGGAGTAATAAAATGCACATTGAGCCAAAGTTTTATTTGGATGGACTGACCGTGACTGAGGTTCTTCTCTCCATGTTATTTTCCACTTAACGGACTCTGAAAGGTTAGTTCTCAAAGTCGGGACAGTGGGTACTTCAGGAAGTCTCTAGAGAATTGTTATTTGATGGATCCAGTGCAATAGTAAAAAGACTTTGTGTTAGTTTCCTAGGGCTTCTGTAACAAATTACCACAGACTGGGTGGTTACAACAACAGAAATTTATTGTCTCAAAAATTTATGTCTTATTCTAGTTTTGGAAGCTAGAAGTTTGAAGTCAAGGTGTTAATAGGGACGTTGCTCTCTCTGAAGGGTTTAGGGGTGCTTCCTTCCTTGTCTCTTCCTAGCTCCTGGGGGTTGCCGGCAACCTTGTCACTCCTTGGTTTATAGACCTATCATTCCATCTCTGTCCCCGTTGTCACATGGTGTTCTGCATGTCTTCACATGGCATTCTCCTTTCTCTATGTTTGTGTCCAAATTTCCTTCTTCTTGTAAGGACATCATCATTGGATTAAGGGTTACCCTACTACAGTATGACCTCACTTTAACTTGACAAAGTGAAGTCCCTATTTCCAAATAAGGTCACATTCTGAGGTTCTGGATGGGCATGAATTTTGGGGGGACCCTATTCAACCCAGTACAGATGTGATGTTTGGTTCTTACTGTAGGTTTGGAAAGATAAGGCACCTAAGGGAACTTTAAAATATTATCCAAATTCATGGTGGTTTCCTCAGTTAAACACCTAGTGTATGGTTTTTGTCTATGTGGTACTAAGCCAAAATGGATGAGATTTAACTCTCAAACCTTACTGAAATATTTCATAATATTTTAAGGCAATAGAACAAAAATTTTGGTTTTATTATGTTACCAAAGGAGGTAGTGACTAGTTTAGAGTTATAGAATGTTGGATTTGGAAGTTACTACTTACCTCCCTGCAATCACAAGAACTGTTCCCAGGCAGATATTCTCTGCTGTATAAAGACAAACAGAACAGGGCGTGCGCACGCACACACACACACACAACATATGTTGGTCTGACCAGTCTGCGTGGGAGGGTGTGATTGGAGAGAATTCATAATACCAAAGGGTTAATAAATGAGCAAAGTTTTTTATGCCAATAAGATGTATTTAATATTTGGGCAATAGCCCTAAATTCAGTTCACAGACAAGTTCTATTGTGGAAAATCAGGTGCACCTTAACAAATCACATGTGTCCATCCACATGCTGAATTTGCTTGGATTTTATTTTTTCCACTCTCCCATTAAGATGCAAGGTTCAAATATTTGGATATTTGGAACTGAAACTTTCCTCAGCCTTGGCTATTCAATACTTTGTATTTGCCTATGTGTTCCATGACAGACTAATCCATAGTAGATTAACATATTTTCATCAGCTTTGGTATTACATCCAAAGTGCAGTGTGTTTGTGTGTATGTGTATATACTTTACTAAATGCTTCAAATTACCCTTTGGTAATGATGACAGGTGGTATTTTAAAAAATTGAATAGGCTCCCTCTTCATCCCTCTTTGTCCTCTTTGAAGGTTTCTGTGGCCTGGAGAAGTGCATATTGCCCTGAAAGAACAGCTAGTGCCTGTTGCCTTGTTTCACCAACTTCTCCCTTTTCTTCACCATCTTAATTGTTGGTCTTTCTCCCTTTCCATTCTGACTTTGCCTAATCTCCTCATGGGATGCACTAATCAGATCCCTCTGGGCTTCAGAATCTCTGCTTCATTTCCTTATTACTGATCTTATCTCTTGAGCCTTCTGTAGAGCTCTGCAGACAGATGTCAGGAGCCCCTCCTAACCTCTGAACCTGTGTATCTCTTATCTAGTCTCCCTACTTCTAGTCCTACCTTTCTCCAATCTATTTCCCAAACAGCAACCAAAGAAACCCAAGAAGTTAGTCTGAGGCTCCAACTCCCATTGCATTCAATATCCAAACTCATTAATATGGCTTGGGAGGTTCTTCATGATGTGTCTCCTGCTTACTCCTCTGATTTCATCCTTTGTGCCCCTTGTCTGTGACCCCTTCCTATACTGTAGACATAGTGGATTACTACATTTATCTTCCCAGTTGTTGTTGTTGTTATTATTTTTTGGCTGTGCCATTTGGCTTGCAGGATCTTAGTTCCCTGACCAGGGTTTGAACCCACGCCCTTGGCAGTGAAAGCATGAAGTCTTAACCACTGGACCACCAGAGATTCCCCCCAGTTGTTTAATGTTCCCTCTTCCTTCTAGGCCTTTGTACATTCTGCCTCCCAACCCCTAGTCTGGTACATTCTTTTCTTTCTGTGTTCATCAAATAGTTGCTATTTGTCCACATTGACCTAAATGTCTTCTTCTCTAGGTAACACGCTCTGATCTCTCAGGATTTTATTAGGGAATCTTTTTTTGTACTTACATTACCCTAAGTTTTCCCTAGTTAGTGCATATAATTGAGCATCATAATGTCTGTTAGTTTATCCTATTCTCCCCGAGGTTAATTGTAAACCTGGATATGTTTTGTCACCAACATGGCATATAAAAACCATTGAAGAAATATTTACCATTCAAAGTAAGCTGGAAAGAGAAAAAAAAGAGAGAAAAAGAAACATTTACTATTCAAGAAACGAATGTAGGGGAACTTCCCTGGTGGTACAGTGGGTAAGACTCTGTGCTCCCAATGCAGGGGGCCCGGGTTCGATCCCTGGTTGGGGAAATAGATCCTGCATGCATGCCGCAACTAAGGAACCCGCATGCTGCATCTAAGAGTCCACATGCCGCAACTAAGAAGTCCGCGTGCTGCAACTAAAGATCCCCATGCCGCAATGAAGATCCTGCTTGCTGCAACTAAGACCCAGTGAAGCCAAAATAAATAAGTAAATATTGAAAAAAAGAAACAAATGTAGGAATGTATGAGTAATACCTTTTCTATTCTATAAGCATTGGAATTTTTTCCAGAGTGCCTTTTCATAGGTACCTACAACATATGCATGGTTGAAGCTTATGAGCAAATCCTAGACATGTCCTATATCACATAAGATAGATGTTTCGAGAAGTGAGGTACTAGTGTTAGTGAGTAAGAACGATGGGTGCTGGCACAAGCTTGACTCTGGGAAAAATAGGCCTGCTATTGTAAGGTCAGTTCAGAATTCAGAATATGGATGTTAACGGACCATCAGACCATGATCATCATGAATGCAGCCTTTCATTTGCAGGGGTCTCCACATAGGAGAGATGTGCAAATGATTAATAGTTATGGTTTCCACAAGCCAGATGTAAATTCACAAATTGTGCTCTTACTGATGAGCAGAGTCATTTTGGATGCAATTGAATCAGGATGCTTGCTGGGCTTGTCTAATGCCTGCACGATTAACATATAATCATTTTGCAATTTGGGCTGCCAGTGGTCTGTTTGGACATAATAGATGAACAGGCAGAAGACTTTGCTGTGTTTCTCTGGATGATGGAAATATCTAGAATAGGACTATTCAGTCTTTCATGTGCATGGGATCACCTGGGGGTCTTGTTAAAATGCAGATTCTGAGTGGGGCCCAAGAATCTGTATTTCCAGCAAGCTGCCAATTAATTCCAAGAAACCCACCTTAATTAATTAATTAATTAAAAATTGCCAAATTTATTTATTTATTTAATTGAAGTATAGGTGATTTATAATATTATGTTAGTTGCAGGTGTACAGCATAGTGATTTAGTGTTTTTGCAGATTATACTCCATTATAGGCTATTACAAGATAATGGGTATAATTCCCTGTGCTGTATAGTATATCCTTGTTGCTTATCTGTTATATATATAGTAGCTTGTATCTGTTAATCCCATACCCCTAATTTGTCCTTCCCCGCTTCCCTCTCCCCTTTGGTAACCACAAGTTTGTTTTCTATATCTGTGAGTCTGTTTCTATTTTGCATATACATTCATTTGTATTATTTTTTAGATTCCATGTATAAGTGATGTCATACTGTATTTGTCTTTCTCTGTCTGGCTTATTTCACTAAGCGTAATATTCTTTAGGTCCATCCACATTGCTGCAAATGGCATAATTTCATTCTTTTTTATGGCTGAGTAATATTCCATTTGTGTGTGTGCGTGTGTGTGTGTGTGCACGCATCCATGTCTTGGCTATTATAAATAGTGCTGCTTTGAACATTGGGGTGCATGTGTCTTTTTGAATTAGCGTTTTCATTTTTTCCAGATACATACCCAGGTGTGGAATTGCTGGATCATATGGTAGCTCTACTGTTAGTCTTTTGAGGAACCTCCGTACTGTTTTCCATAGTGGCTGCACCAATTTACATTCCCAACCAACAATGTACAAGCAAGAACTCCACTTTTTTTTTTTATTTAAAAAAATTTTTAAGAACCCCACTTTAAATAAGAGGTGAGGTTTTTAATTTTTCTTTGTTTTTTTTCTGTCAGTCGCCTTTAAAATGAATATTATGAGGGGTTAAGCTAGAGACACAGATGGGAGGTTCAGAGAATGGATCTTTGGCTTTGGTGGCTGGGACAGACAAAGAGGTGAGGGAATTCAGAAGCCACTATGTAATGTCATCTAAAACAGAGCCATTGACAAATTTGTTGCCCCTGCCTCTGTTTCCATCTTGACTTCTGAAAATGTAGAATATTAAGAAAACAAAGGTTGTATATACTTTTTCCTCCCTTTTACCTATCATCTCCAAATAGTAAAAAGAGAAAATTCCACATCTATCAAGAGTGATTCCTCTAAACCTCTCTTCGGTATATAGGCTCTTTTTTTTTTTTTTTTTAAATAAATACATTTATTTATTTATTTATTTTTGGCTGCATTGGGTCTTCATTGCTGCATGTGGGCTTCCTCTAGTTGTGCTGAGTGGGGGCTACTCTTTGTTGCGGCATGTGGGCTTCTCATTGCGGTGGTTTACCTTGTTGCGGAGCACGGGCTCTAGGTGCGCGGATTTCAGTAGTTGTGGCACGTGGGCTCAGTAGTTGTGGCTCACGGGCTCTAGAGCACAGGCTCAGTAGTTGTGGCACACGGGCTTAGTTGCTCCGAGGCATGTGGGATCTTCCCGGACCAGGGCTTGAACCCGTGTCCCCTGCATTGGCAGGTGGATTCTTAACTACTGCGCCACTAGTGAAGTCCCAGTATACAGGCTTTTAAAATTTAGTTTTGCTCATGATAATTCCATGACTTAGCTCTGGAGAACACATTGACATAGTTCCTACAGGATCATTCTCCAAATGAGAAGCAGGAACGTAACTCAAAAAAAAAAAAAAGGAACATCTTTTCTCCACTTCCTTTTGTTCTTCCAAGTTTGTACTGAAAGAAAAAAATCGTCAACAATAATAACAAAAGCCTATGCTTCCCTGGCAAACACTTGATTCAGATTTAGGGTCTAGATTGGCAAAAATTGCAATGGTCGGACTTACCAACACTTCCTCCAAGAGTGTGTTAATTGACAGAGGCTCTTTTTACTTGAATATTTAACTTCTATTGTATTTATTTATGTATCTATGTATGTATTTATTTATTTATTTATTTTGGCTGCACTGGGTCTCAGTTGTGGCACGTGAGATCTTCGTTGCAACATGCGGGATCTTTTAGTTGCAGCATGTGGGCTTCTTAGTTGTGGCATGCATGCGAGATCTAGTTCCCCAACCAGGGGTTGAACCCAGGCCCTCTGCATTGGGAGCACGGAGTCTTGCCCACTGGACCACCAGAGAAGTCCCCCTATTGTCTTATTTGACATTAAAAACAAGTAGTTTAGCTATGGATACCCAGAAGGAGGCCAATAGATTCCTGACCTTCAGTTTTCTCCATGGTCATCGGCAAGCATGACTAAGATCTCTTCTAACAGGTAGACCTGGATGGGTCATGTTCTGCTCCATCACTTTCCTGCCTGTTTCCTCAGTTGGTTTCTCAAACCTTTGCTTTTATGTACTTTAAAAGAAATAAAACCAAGTCTTCACCTAACATTTGATTCAGTCAGCTTCAGCACCTCGTCTGTGTATGAAAATGAATATATTGTATTGATGTATGTGATGCCCTGTATAGTTAATCGATGAATATAATCAGATTTTACCTTCTTGTATTGTTAAAGTTTTCAGTGTTTGTCTCATAGTAAAGTGGATCTGTTAGCTCTAACAGTCTGATTAGGAAGATTATATTCAAAACTCTGACCATCACAGTAAGACCTTCCTTTTACAAAATACCCCATATGTGCCAGGGATTATGCTAAGTACCTTACATTTGTTATATAATTTAATAGTATAACAACAAAAACTGGATGAGATGGGTGTATTTATATCTCATTACCGTCCAACCAACTAATACACAAATCTTTTAGCAATAACGAGAAAAATAAAACCAAAGCAGCATTCAGAAAAAGTAAGCAAACTACTCAAGACCATACAACTAGCAATGTTAAAAAAAATCAGATCTAGGTTGGTTTGTTGCTGGTATTAATGCTTTAACCAGTAGACTCTACTTTCTACTACGTCTCTGTCTATGCTATATTTTTTTCTGAAGGTGCATTTCTAAGGTATGGTCTTCATGATGTAATATCACTTTTAAAATGTAACGTGGAAATAGCATAAAATTGAGGGAACTATAGTTCTGTCTCTGGTACTGCAAGAAGATACATACTTCGGAAAGCAGTGAGCCATTTTACTTCTTGGGATTTCCTTTTGCTTATCTGTCATATAGAAATTGAACTAGATATTTAAACAACTTATTTACACCACTGTCATTCTAGTAATTTATAGATTATATGGTGGTTGAGGGTCTCGGATTTTGGCTGTGCACTTCTTTCTCTGGCTGAAGTGCCTCTTTTGCATCTCCTACTCTTTCATCCCACCCTTCTGTGGAAGGTTAAGAATTTTCTCTCGAATCCTACATTTTCCATCTTTCTCCGCTCCCAAATTTCCTGTTTATGAGTCCATTGCAATCATTATATTCCAGGAAGTACAACATGGATTCACTGCAATTTGAAAACATTTTTTGAAAATTGACCCAGCACGTGCACAGTTTCCCTGGTCACCTGCCAAGTCTTGCTCTATCTTTGGTATGCTGTCAAGCTAACAGAGTTGTAAATTAGGTAAAGTGACTGTCTTAACCCCGGGAAGCTGAATTTAGAAGACATTTTATCAAAATAAATTATCTGAATTAAAAAATTATGGCTGCTCTTTAACTCAGTTGTAGGTAATAGGTTTAGAGGAAACTCAGCTGGTCCAGAGAAACCCAAATTCTGTTGGGCTCTTGGTTTATACCAGTGAACCCTAGGACAACACCGTCACTCACTTCACATTGCAACATTGCAACACACAGAGATCTGTTTACAGTAAAGACCATTTTGGTTTTACTCCTCAGAAGGCAGAATTAAAAGTTCATCACAGCTCCAAATTCTAACTTGGGATGTTGCTTCTTATTTGGATGCCATCATTGAGTTCACCTTTTGCTTGAATTTTGTGAAAATCTCTAGCTTCTGTAATGGTGATGGTTGAATAGATGAGGCCAAACTTTGAGAGCCAGTAGACTTTTTTTTTTTTTAAATTTTATTTATTTATTTATTTATTTATGGCTGTGTTGGGTCTTCGTTTCTGTGCGAGGGCTTTCTCTAGTTGTGGCAAGTGGGGGCCACTCTTCATCGTGGTGCGCGGGCCTCTCACCATCGCGGCCTTTCTTGTTGCGGAGCACAGGCTCCAGACGCGCAGGCTCAGTAATTGTGGCTCATGGGCCCAGTTGCTCCGCGGCATGTGGGATCTTCCCAGACCCGGGCTTGAACCTGTGTCCCCTGCGTTGGCAGGCAGATTCTCAACCACTGCGCCGCCAGGGAAGCCCTAGACTTTTAATTAATGAACAGATGCATGCATCAGACCTTTAAAGAACTCTTAACTATAGCTACACTTACAGTGCACACTTACAATTTTCCAAGAACTACGCTAGACACATCAAATATATTTTCTCATTTAACCCTCAGAACAACTCTCAATTTACAAATGGGAAAGTTGAAACACAAGAGAAGTCATGCCGTTTTCCACAAGGTAATGTAGTAAAAGCAGAGCTGGATTTTGACCTCATGCCTGTATGTTTGCAAAGCTCATGCTCTTTGCCTCTGTGTCGTGAACCCATGACTGTGTATGGGTTCAATTTGACTGAAAGAAGCATGAAATGTCTTCTAGCAAGAGATTCTCTTATTGAGAGCTCGAGTTAAATACTACAAAAGACAAATACTGCAGTGTGATTGTTTTTTCTCATCCAGGTTTTTATTTCTATAAGTTTGTACTTACATTGAAATTTTAAGAAATTCAATTGTTTTTTTCCTGAGCATTTTGAACTTCTGTCACATATTCTGTCTTTATTAATGTATCAAATTTCTTAAAGTTTTATTTTATGTAAATGCTTGAAATGAAAATACAACCAACCTAGGGTCTCCATAAACACGTTCCCTCTTTTTCGGGGCCGTCGCTCTTTCATTAAGACCCATGCCTGGCTTAAAGCACCATGGAAGGTAACACTTGCTCATTGTTCACTGTGCTATTTCTGACCCACTTACTTTGTCCCATTCCCTTCACTGCTTTCTGACTTTCTCACAAAGTTTCCTGATCGTGTTATTAGTTCTCACATTTCTTGCTTCTTCTCACCCTCAGACTTGACACTTGTTTCCCTGGATACTGACTTCCTTCCCTCTAAACTGTAATTTGTGTTCACTCAGTGACACTTTCTCATACTTTCTTGGAAAAATAATCTTGGTGGCACATCAGTAACATTCCTACCAAGCTTTTGTCCTGGACCCTCAAAGAAAAGTCAGTCTGAAAAAAAGTAAAAAACAAAAAACAATTTTAAGCTTTAAGAAGGTAACTTCTTGTTATAATAACCTATAGTATAATAAGGAAAGAAAACAAACATCAAATTTGTATGTCAATTGGAATGTCAATAATAGAGCAGTTTTAAAAAAAAATTTATTTATTCATTCATTCATTCATTTATTTGGCTGTGCCAAGTCTTAGTTGCGGCACGCGAGATCTTTAGCTGTGACATGCAGGATCTTTTTAGTTGCGGCATGAGGAATCTTTAGTTGCAACATGCGAACTCTTAGTTGTGGTATGTGGGATCTAGCTCCCTGACCAGGGATCGAACCCAGACCCCCTGTATTGGGAGCGTGGAGTCTTAGCCCACTGGACCACCAGGGAAGTCCCTAGAGCAGTTTTTTTTTTTTTTTAATTAACTAATTAATTTTATTTTTGGCTGCGTTGGGTCTTCATTGCTGCGCACGGGCTTTCTCTGGTTGCGGCGAGGGGGGGCTACTCTTCATTGCGGTGCACGGGCTTCTCATTGCGGTGGCTTCTCTTGTTGTGGAGCACGGGCTCTAGGCGTGTGAGCTTCAGTAGTTATGGCACACGGGCTCAGTAGTTGTGGCTCGCGGGCTCTAGAACACAGGCTCAGTAGTTGTGGTGCATGGGCTTAGTTGCTCTGCGGCATGTGGGATCTTCCCGGACCAGGGTTTGAACCCGTGTCCCCTGCATTGGCAGCAGATTCTTAACCACTGCGCCACCAGGGAAGCCCGAGCAGTTTTTTAAGAAGCCAATACTTTGATTTCTCTTCTTAAGATATCCATCAAATGATTATTAAATATATACCTACGTATTCCAGTTACAGAGAACTCAGTACTTCCTGAGGCAGCCCAGTTCATTTTTATTCCACTCTTTTGGAATATTCTTCCTTCTATTAAACAAAATGATATTTCATTGGTTTAAATTCTAAGCCATGCACCCACACAGAGCAGATCTATCTCCTCTTATAAGACAATACTTCAACATTTATGGATAATTCTCACTATGCTAACTATCCCATTTATTTTTACCATTCCTTGTAAGAACTGGGTTGGAAACTATCATGTGCTTGTCTCTTGTCTTGTTGGGATAGAGGGACCCTACTTTTTCAATATTCGTTTTAAATGAACTAACTTATTTTAATCCCAGTGTGGTCTGCTCAGAAGATGGTGGGACTGTTACCACTTTTGTTATAGACACTAGATATGTTTGTTCATTAGTAAATATGTATTAGACCTCTTTTGGTTGCAAGTTGTAAAACAATCTAACTAAAAAACTAACTGAAAAAAAAAAAAAACAACCAAAAAAGAAGAATTTATACTAGGAGTTTACTGAGGTGTGCACAATTTGACTAGGCTTCAGGAGGATCTGGAGCCCAATGCAAATGCCTAACCCTTTTAAATTCTGGCTGAAATAATAGAGTAAATAAGAGAGCAGAGCACAGTATATCCTGCTGACTCTTAAATATCTCTCCAAACTATCCCTAGCTCTTCATCTCCCGCTAACATACTTTTTGTGCCGACCTTTAGATTTCAGATGTGTTACAGCAATAACATAACTGTGGCCACAGCAGTTCATGGTATGAGTATTGTAGATGCAACCTGGTTTCACAGAAAGTAAGATTCTAAGCAAATTACCCCCCCAATCCCCACAATATCAAAGAGGTTAGACTAATTATGGTGCATTCAATGATGAAAGATAATGGGCCCTTCAAAGTCATGGTTGGAGAGTTTATAATGACATAGGAAAATGTTGATGATATAATTTCAGTAAAAATTGAAGGGCAAGAAACTATATAACCTGTGTTATTCCAATTACATTAAAAACTAAGACTTCCATGTGGAAAATGAATAGAAGCTTAATAGTGATAATATCTAGACTGTAGATTATGAATGACTTGTAGTTTCCTCTGAACATCTTTCCACAATTTCTATGAGGAATGTTATTAATTTTATAAAAAATAGTATGTAAAAGCAAAAAATACAAATAAAAATTATTCAGTTAAATAGGTATAAATTTTGATAATTGTGAAGATTGTGATAATTGTGAGAGTTAATACATATAAAAGGCTTAAAAGAATGGCCAGTTTTAGGTGCTCAATAAGTTTCCTTTTCTGTTTATTTTCTATGTTCAGTGCTGAGCCCTTATGTGAAAATAATTTGTCTAGATACTAAATACAAAGGCCAAATTGACATTGAATAAAATTTAAGTCAACAGAATCAAAATAAAGTGTGTTGGAGAGAGAAAATAAATAAGCTTTGTGGGTTGAAGTAGCCTCTGAGACGACGTTTGAACTCTAGGTTTTGTCTGATTCTATGATCTACTCCAGAACCATCCAATTAAGTGTAGCATAATTAAGGGAATATGCTACACATATTCATAATAGTGTATGTGTTTACATGTTCTCAAGGCTAATTGCCATTTCTGAACATCATTTAATGTGCCAACACTCTTTAAAGAGGCCTTATAACTTCCCATGTGAACTTTTCCTGTTAGGACGAGACCAAATTATTAGAGTCTTCCTCATCTAAACTTATAGATGTAAATTTGAGAGTAAGGAAACAGTCTTCAATGTAAAGTAGAATTGAAACCAAGTTGCATTGGAAATGCTTCCTCTTCAGTTTTCCTTTTTCCTGTTTTTTTTTTTTTTTTTTTTTTTTAAGTTGGAAACTCCTTGCTAGTTGATTGTTCTGTCAGAGGATTAAAAAAAATTATCCTTTGCTTTTGGCTAGCAAGTCTTATGTTTGTGCTGAATCTTCCCCCACCTCTCCTCTGCACATCATTTTGCTTTCTTAGCTATGAGTTTGATGCCCTGAAAGCCTGCCTCAGTGTACCAATTATAAGCGTTTAAGATGAAACCAAGCCACAGATTATACAAATGAAAGGAGCAAAAATAACAGCATTTTGTATACACAAGGGCAGAGAGACAATTTGTTCTAGTCAAAGATAAATAAAGTTAAACTCTACCCAAATTACCACGTGTCAAGCTAATCAGAGGAAATGTTGTTTCTCCAATGCTATTGTGGGAAAATAATTGAAATGACATTTCACAAAATCTAGCAGAGGTAAATTTTTTAAAAACAGGCTTGCAAACTTCCAGATACTTCAGCTCACCCTAAGAGCTATTTGCTCTACTGAAATAATTGAAGAACCTAGTTTCAAAATGTGCTCTTTCTGCTTGAGAGAATCAAGGCCATCTCTTGGGGTTCAAAGTAAACCCAGGTATGTTAAAGGGACCTCCCAAATCCCCTAGGCTGTCCTTTGAGAATCACCCAATGACACTTATTTTTTGTTCATTTCTATACCTTCATAGTATCTGTCAGTGTGCTCATTGTAAAATCCATTTACCTGTCATCTGTTCTTACATATTGTATATGAAATGTATTGGCAATGAATCAACTTTCTCAAAAGAAAATTGATGAAAGTTTTATTCAGAAATTAATTTAGACTTTATTGGGGCAGTTAGCAAGTAGCAATATTAGAACAAAGATGAATAACGTATTCATTCGTTTTGTCCCTCATTCTGTCTAGTCTTCTCTGAGGTCAATATTGCTCAAGGTTATAAAATGAAAGCTCTACAAATCACAATCACATAACTGTCAAGCACCTTATTAAATTTCATTCAGTTCTATACCTATTCTTAAGGGACCATCACTATCTTCCAACTTACACAAAGATTGAATAAAAACTGATCAAACATTTATGGGATTGAATGGTTATCCTAAATTTGATCTGCTATTACTGGAGAGAAACCTAGGCCAAGAAGTTTATTTAGCCTCTTAGGCAGTGGGGCTCCATTGAAAGCTTGTGAACAGAGG
This sequence comes from Balaenoptera musculus, assembly GCF_009873245.2. Taxonomy (NCBI): domain Eukaryota; kingdom Metazoa; phylum Chordata; class Mammalia; order Artiodactyla; family Balaenopteridae; genus Balaenoptera; species Balaenoptera musculus. The sequence continues at coordinate 34,195,847 of NC_045803.1, forward strand.
ACTGACATGATTACATCTGGCAGTGACATACAAAATTGATTTCTTGATCATTGCTTACATGTTTTTTTCCTTTATTATAAAGGCATAAAAAGTATTGTAACAACCCACAGCACACAGACTTGTTGGAAAGTTAAATCACTGTGGCAGACAGTACATCCAGTCCTCTGCATTTCCTAGGCATCCTTGGAGTTACATAACTTGTTCTGGCCGACAGTCTCTGAGTGACAAAGCCACGTCTGGGCTAAGGTGGGAAAGATCTGGGATGCCTCCTGCATCCTCTCTCCGGCTCAGTGGCAGCATTGGAGGCTATCAGCTGAGGTAGTGAGTCATGAAATGGGAGCTGCCTATAGCAACCACAAGGAGAGTTGCCCTGGAGCCTTGCCCAGCATAAAAGGTAAAAGTTTGTTGAATTTTGCCACTGATGTTTCAGCATGGCCTAGCTTATCCTATTATAATGATAAACAAGTATAAGAAAAGATACACAAGCTTATGAGGGAAAAAAGGCAAATTAAAACAATGAGATACCATTTCACCTATTATAGTTTCACTTATTATTGTTGAAAAAAAAAGTCAGAAAATACCAAACTTTGATGAAGATGTGGACAAACACAAATCTTCTTGCATTGCTGGCAGAGATACTAAAAGATGGTAAAGTAATTTTGGAGAGCAGTTTGGAAGTTAGTAATGAAATTAAGAAGGACCTGATCTGTGGACTAGGAATCTACCCCATTAAAAATGTCACAGAGGTCTATAAAGGGTATATGCCCAACATTGGCATACTGTCCCTTCTCCAAGTCCTGCTAACATGGTTTTTCTGTTGATCTTTTTTAGATTTTAATTGGGTTTCAGAGGATTTGTGACAGTGAAAAATCTGAGGTAACCTATATGTCTGTTTCTGGTAAAATAAGTAAAATATCACAATCAATGAATGGGATACATATAGTAAAACTTGGAGATAGATTTTAAATACATAGTTTTAAATTATAAATTAAGGAAATTAAGCATCCTTTACATAAGCTGAAAACACAAAGACACATCAAATAACATATGTTTTACAAAGTTACAAATATAGCCAAGACTGTGGGTAGGGAGGAGAAAGAAAATGGGCACTGAAGATAAAAGGGAAAATAAAAACAAAAATAAAGTAAAACAAGAGAAGGGCTTTGCATAGAACAGTTGAGGAGCATGTTTAATTCTGAGGCAATAAAGAACATTAAAAGAAAAAAATGACCTGTACCATTCAAATACCACCTTGAGACATATCCATTTTTTTTCCCACACACACACACACACTGTATTTTATTTTTACAAGAGATAAATAGACTGACGCCAAGCATTGTACATGGATGACCACAACAAAAGCAACAATGATTGCAATTACCAAACATGAAACACACTCATACTATGTTGTAATATTGACATTCGGTCCAGTAATCCTCCACTGTAACAGCTCCTTTACTTTGCAGTGAAAATTGATTTGTATATTCTTTGCCTCTGAGTCCTTGTGGGATTTTTTTTTTTTAAATCAAACAGAAAGTCACAAAAATTATACTCATCCTCATCAGTTCACTCAGTCCCATGTAATTAAATTTTTTCTCATCTTGATCTTTTGTTAGCACTTTTATGAGTTCATCGGTTTTTCATTAGAGTTCTGAAAATGCTTATTCATTCAGTTCAGCAGTACAGTCAGTTACCAGAAACCTGTACTTGTCAGAGTCTTTTCCATGAATTTCTTGAAGATGAAACCCTTTTATAGGAACATATTTGCAAAAGCATCAGAGTACACCCAGAACTATCTGTAAATGACAAAAGACTTAAAAATGACCGTGGTTAAAGATTTGATGAAAGTTCATAATAATGCAGTTGACAAGAAAATTAGTTATTTCCGAGATATACATTTTAAAGTAATAACTAGGATTATGACTTATAACATTATACCAGAACATATAAGATTTTTAGAAATTTCATGTAATGTCTGAAACATTTATATTAACATATTTCCATACAAATAACCCAATGAAAGTTTAGTATTAGTTGTTTTGTTTGTTTGTTTTTTTATACTGCAGGTTCTTATTAGTCATCAGTTTTATACACATCAGTGTATACATGTCAGTCCCAATCGCCCAATTCAGCACACCACCATCCCCACCCCACTGCAGTTTTCCCCCCTTGGTGTCCAGATGTCTGTTCTCTACATCTGTGTGAGACATATCCATTTTAATATACTTGTATCTCCCATACTCCTCTTCCAAAAACCTTTAAGGATAGGTTCACCTTTGCATAAGCCTATATTACCCCCATTGTAAGGACATAGCTCTTATTATCAACATGACCTTGGTCAGGGATTCATAAAACATCAACTGAAAACTTCCCTAGACCACACCTGGTCCAAATAATAACCTCATTTACTTAACCTTGACTCAAAGAGCTGAACTCACTTTTTCGAACTAAAAGAAAAATTCAAGGGTCAGGGTCAGCACTGAACTTTGAAAGTTAGATCTCCCATTACCACTAATCAGCTCTTTTTCCATATCCGTGTTACACATAAGAGTGTGATGACTGCCTGAACGAGATCAAAATAAACATCATCAGTCTGAATATTAGTCGGACTAATTTATGTTACACCAATTATGCTTGCCACTTGAAGAAATATATTTTAAGATGATTTTTCAAGTACCCAGGCAACATTTGCAGAGAAAACTGTGATGGTATTAGAGACTGAGCTGTTGATTACAAACAGGGTGAATTTTTGGCTTTATGTGATTTGTCTAAAGAGGCAGCAAAATGAGTTGAAGTAGAAACACAGGGCACTATGTGGGTGGACCCTGTTCATCCTCATGGAATTTGATCCTTACACTCAAAAGGGAGCTGTTTAGCTGTCATTCAGTTTTGTCATTACATTGGTTCAAGCATAGGAAATGTAAATTATTAAGAAACTTAAAACATGTCCAATTATAACTGCACTCAAAAAAATTTTCTCCCTAAAAGGCACATCTACTGGGATTTTAATCAGAGATGACAATCATTTTAATTCTAAACATTTTTTCATAGTATTCAATTTCTGGAATATCTCCAAGGAAATTGACATACCGTATAGAGATGAGATAGATTGAAAGTTGGGAGCATCACTGCCTGAAACTGCTATTCCCCCCAAATCTTCCATTGAAGGTCTATTCGATGATGGGCAGCATGTTAGTAGGAGAAATTGTAATGTGCACTTAGTAGGTCAATTAAACATGCATATGCATTTTAAGAATATTTTTAAATTTAATTTTAATTTTATATATATATATGTATTTATTTTTTTATACAGCGGGTTCTTATTAGTCATCCACTTTATACACATCAGTGTATACATGTCAATCCCAGTCGCACAATTCGTCACCACCACCACCCTCCGCCGCTTTCCCCACTTGGTGTCCATATGTTTGTTCTCTACGTCTGTGTCTCAGTTTCTGCCCTGCAAGCCGGTTCATCTGTACCATTTTTCTAGGTTCCACATATATGCGTTAATATACGATATTTGTTTTTCTCTTTCTGACTTACTTCACTCAGTATGACAGACTCTAGGTCCATCCACCTCACTACAAATAACTCAATTTCGTTTCTTTCTATGGCTGAGTAATATTCCATTGTATATATGTACCACATCTTCTTTATCCATTCATCTGTCGATGGGCATTTAGGTTGCTTCCATGACCTGGCTATTGTAAATAGTGCTGCAATGAACGTTGGGGTGCATGTGTCTTTTTGAATTATGGTTTTCTCTGGGTATATGCCCAGTAGTGGGATTGCTGGGTCGTATGGTAATTCTATTTTTAGTTTTTTAAGGAACCTCCATACTGTTCTCCATAGTGGCTGTATCAATTTACATTCCCACCAACAGTGCAAGAGAGTTCCCTTTTCTCCACACCCTCTCCAGCATTTGTTGTTTGTAGATTTTCTGATGATGCCCATTCTAACTGGTGTGAGGTGATACCTCATTGTAGTTTTGATTTGCGTTTCTCTAATAATTAGTGATGTTGAGCAGCTTTTCATGTGCTTCTTGGCCATCTGTATGTCTTCTTTGGAGAAATGTCTGTTTAGGTCTTCTGCCCATTTTTGGATCAGGTTGTTTGTTTTTTTAATATTGAGCTGCATGCGCTGTTTATATATTTTGGAGATTAATCCTTTGTCCGTTGATTGGTTTACAAATATTTTCCCCCATTCTCAGGGTTGTCTTTTCGTCTTGTTTATGGTTTCCTTGGCTGTGCAAAAGCTTTGAAGTTTCATTAGGTCCCATTTGTTTATTTTTGTTTTTATTTCCATTACTCTAAGACGTGGATCAAAAAAGATCTTGCTGTGATTTATGTCAGCGTGTTCTTCCTATGTTTTCCTCTAAGAGTTTTATAGTGTCTGGTCTTACATTTAGGTCTCTAATCCATTTTGAGTTCATTTTTGTGTATGAATTTTTATTTTATATTGGAGTATAGTTGTTTTACAATGTTGTGTTAGTTACAGGTGTACAGCAAAGTGACTCAACTATACATATACATATATCCATTCTTTTTCCGTATAGGTTATTACAGGATATTGAGTTCCCTGTGCTGTACAGTAGGTCCTTGTTGATTATCTATTTTATATAATAGTAGTGTTAATTTGTTATTTGTTAATCCCAAACTCCTCATTTATCTCCCCCTACCCTCCACTATCCCCTTTGGTAACCACAAGTTTGTTTTTGAGGTCTGTGAGCCTCTTTCTGTTTTGTAAAGAAGTTCATTTGTATCATTTTATTTTTAGATTCCACATATAAGTGATATCTTAAGGATTTTATGTATGTGTAATCTCCATGTTTCCTATTTAATGTTGCAAATATGTATTATTTTGAATAACAATACAGCCCTTACCAACTTAAGTCAAAGAATGAAAGCAAAATAACAATAGATAATAAAACACATTATAGCAGAATATTTTGACTTTATAATATTGTAGTCTACATTCTGTTTCTTAGCATAACCTTTGATCTAGACTTTTACAGTCATATGATACCACAGGAATTAATATTTGTGTATGAAATAATCTTTTTTGCTAGGAAATCCAGAAATAGAACACAATCATTTAAAATCTTGTCGAATAAAATATCATTTTTTTTAAATGACAGTTTTTAATGTTGGTATCAGAGTGGGAAATTGGCATTTTTTGCAAGGCTGTCAGTACAATTCTTATGCCGAATAATCTATGTGAATTGAAAAGGTAACTTTTTTTTTTGGTTTTTTTTTTTTTTTTTTTTTTACAAGAGATAAATAGACTGACACCAAGCATTGTACATGGATGACCACAACAAAAGCAACAATGATTGCAATTACCAAACATGAAACACACTCATACTATGTCATAATATTGACATTCGGTCCAGTAATCCTCCACTGTAACAGCTCCTTTACTTTGCAGTGAAAATTGATTTGTATATTCTTTGCCTCTGAGTCCTTGTGGGATTTTTTTTTTTTTTAAATTCAGACAGAAAGTCACAAAAATTATACTCATCCTCGTCAGTTCACTCAGTCCCATGTAATTCATTTTTTTTTCATCTTGATATTTTGTTAGCACTTTTATGAGTTCATCAGTTTTTCATTAGAGTTCTGAAAATGCTTATTCATTCAGTTCAGCAGTACAGTCAGTTACCAGAAACCTGTACTTGTCAGAGTCTTTTCCATGAATTTCTTGAAGATGAAACCCTTTTATAGGAACATATTTTCAAAATCATCAGAGTACACCCAGAACTGTCTGTAAATGACAAAAGACTTAAAAATGACCACGGTTAAAGATTTGATGAAAGTTCATAATAATGTAGTTGACAAGAAAATTAGTTATTTCTGAGATATACATTTTAAAGTAATAACTAGGATTATTACTTATAACATTATACCAGAACATATAAGATTTTTAGAAATTTCATGTAATGTCTGAAACATTTATATTAACATATTTCCATACATATTTCCATACAAATACAAATATAAGATTTTTAGAAATTTCATGTAATGTCTGAAACATTTCTATTAACATATTTCCATACAAATAACCCAATGAAAGTTTAGTGTTAGTTGTGTATAAAAAACAATTTTATAGCTACCAGCTGTGTGACCTAGAGCATACATCACTTAATCTTTTTAAGTCAGTTTAGTTTTACAATACCACCACACCTAAGAGTTAACATATTTTTTGTGCACTTATTTTGGGGCTAGCATTATACTGAGAGGTTTACATGTCATACTACAACTGTGTGAGGTAGGTACGATTAGCCTCTTTGAGTTTAAGCTTCTTAATCTGTAGAATGGGGATAATTGTCTAGAATTTCATGACTAGTAAGTGGCCAAGTCAGGAATTGAATTCAAGTCTGTTGTACCCTACAGTCTAGGGCACTTTTAACCCCATACAATACTTCCTCATGTCGATTTTCTCCCTTACCCTTCCATGGTGAGGGCCTCCCAACCCTATGTATTCTGTGGATTGATACTTGGTGCATTCTTTCTTCTCCCTTCCCATATTTGTTTGAGAATCTTTCCAACATACTAATCTAGGTCAAGGACAACTAGATTTTCATACGGTTTCTTCCCTTTCTTATTGATTTTCTGGAAGGAATTGAAAAAAAAATGTCTTTTCAAAACACATATCTTACTGTGTTGTTTTCTGCTTAAAGTCATTTAGTGGTTTCTGATTGCTCTCAGAATAAAGTCTAAAATGACTTATAAAGGTTTTCAAACTTTGCACGATCAGACCCCTGCCACCTCCCTGGCCTCAAACTTGCTCTTGTTCCAGTGCTCCACACTTCTTCTTGTTATAGGTCCTATAAAGCAGCGGTCCCCTACCTTTTTGGCACTGGGGGCTGGTTTCGTGGAAGACAATTTTTCCATGGGCGGGGGGTGGGGTGGGGATGGCTCAGGATGTAATGCGAGCGATGGTTCAGGCAGCAATGCGAGCGATGGGGAGCAAGCAGCAGATGAAGCTTCGCTCACTTGCCCACTGCTCACCTCCTGCTCTGTGACCCGGTTCCTAACAGGCTTCTTCACCTCCTGCTGTGTGACCGGTACCGCGGGGCTTGGGGACCCCTGCTATAAAGGCACACTTCTTTTGCTTGGAGAAGTTTTCTGCTACTTATCTATTAACTTTCTTAAGAAAGTGTTTCCTTCTCATATAGTCAACAGTTTCCTTGGTTAAATGCTCTAAGTGGTTCATTGTATTGCTTCATAGCATTTAACTCAGTTCATAATGTTTTCTGTACATTTTTTGACCATCACCCAAAGATTCACATTACCATTTAAGAGAAAAGGAGGGGTGACGTCAGCAAGATGGTGGAATTGGAATCCCTGGGCCCTCCTTTCCTCCATGAACACATTGATTCAACAACAATAAATGGACAAACCCCCTTATGAGAAATCCAGAAACAAATCGAGAGGCTCCTGCACCCTGGGTGAGTGCAAATCCAGCCACTTTGAAGCCAGTAGGAAAAGCTGAGAATCCTCTAACCGTAATCCCTACCCCTGGCACAGCACCATACAATCAGAAGGAAACCCCTAGCGCCCACTTTTTCGTGGAGAGGGAAAGAGTTGGACGATGTGTCCAACACTCCAGCTTTTTGGGGGTGCTGCCCAAGGTACTGGCTTCTATCTCACCTGTGCTCTTGGAGCGCTCATGGGACCTGGCATATTCTAGGTGCCCTGGGGGCCAGTGGGAACAAAAATGGTGGTTTGAAGTAGCAGCAAGCAGTCACCATAGCCCCTCCCTCAGGCTCCACACAGAGCAAGCAGGTGAAAAACCCCAGATCCCAGCTTCTCCCTGGGGAAGGAATGAGTTGGACTGTGTATGGGTTTATAATATACATGTAAAAGTATAAAAATATGGTAACAATAGTGTAAAAGGGGAAATGAAGAAATGAAAGTATACTATTGTAAGAATATTATACTATATAGAGAGTATAATATCACTTGCAGGTAAACTGTGATAAAGATGAATACCATAAACCTCAAAGCAATGAAAAAACCCCACTAAAATAACAAAACAAAATTACGGCTAATAAGACAGTAAAGGGGATAAAATAGATAAATAAAAATAATTTTTACAAAAGAAGGCAGAAAAAAAGGAACATAAAAGATAGGACTAATAGAAAACAAATAGTAAAACTGAAACCTAATCATATGAATAATAGCATTAGATGTAAATACTCTATCTCAAGTAACAAGTAGGTTAAAAGTAAAAGAATGGAAACATATACCATGCTAACATTGATTAAAAGAAATCTGGAGTGACTATTTTAATATCAGACAAAGTAAGTTTCAGAGAAAAGACTTTACCAGGGTAAAAGGTGATTTCATAATGATAAAGGGGTCAATTTATCAAGAGGACATAATAATTCTAAATGTTTATGCACCTAATAACAGATTTTCAGAATACATGTCACTACACACTGATAGAATTGCAACTAATAGACAAATCCACAATTTTAGTTATAGATTTTTAAAAAATAAATAAATTTATTTATTTTTTGATGCTTTGGGTCTTCATTGCTGCGCACGGGCTTTCTCTAGTTGTGGCGAGTGGGGGCTACTCTTCTTTGTGGTGCGCAGGCTTCTCATTGAAGTGGCTTCTCTTGTTGCAGAGCACAGGCTCTAGGTGTGCGGGCCTCAGTAGTTGTGGCACACGGGCTTAGTTGCTCCACGGCATGTGGGATCTTCCCGGACCAGGGATCGAACCCGTGTCCCCCTGTATTGGCAGGCGGATTCTTAACCACTGCACCATCAGGGAAGTCCCTTAGTTAGAGATTTGAATACATCTCTCTTAATACTTGATAAGAGAAGAGACAGAAATCTGGTAAAGAAGACTCAAAATTAAGATGTAAATTATCCCCAATTTATCTAATAGATCCAATGCAGTCCCAGCCAAAACTTCCAGCAGTCTTTGTGTGTCAAAATAGACAAACTGATTCTAAGATTCACATGGAAATGCAAAGGACTTAGCATAGCCAAAAATTTTTGAGAAAGAATAAAGTTGAAGGATTTACCCTACCTGATTTCAAGACTTAATATAAAGTTGCATAATCAAGACAGTGTGATGATGGTTTCCCGAGTGTATACATATGTTAAAACTAATCAAATTGTACACTTTTAAATATGTGCAATTTACCGTATGTCAATTATACCTCAGTAAAGCTGTTAAAAGTGATTACTGCAAAGAAATCATGAATTTTAAGTTATATCAATAATGCAAGAAAAAAGCCAACACTAGAAAATGGTAGAGCCACATTCCTTCTGCCTCCAGTACAAGCCTGTTGGAGTACACAGTGAGGTCAAAAACAACAAGCTAATCAAGTCAAAGAAGAAGTAAACTGGAAAAAAAAAAAAAAAAGAAATTTTCTAGGAAACTACTTGGTATATGATTAACAGGTACGATTATTAATATACCACATTCTGTTTATTTTGCCTTGAGATATTGACTAAAGCTTGTATGAAATCATCCCCTTAGCAAGGTATTTAAAAATGATACATCCAAGACATGAAGTGAACCCTATGTGATTAGTAAATGAACATGATGACTTATTTAGCAAGCTCATGATGCATTTTCTCCCCCTTTTAGAATTCTCTGTGTTGTGAGAGGTAGCTTGTTTAGTTATACTGGTGACTAAAACCCAGTGTTGAAATAAGTTCAACTAAGAGCCAGACCTTTGAATCATAGTGATACATTTTTAGTGACAATAACAAGGTTACTTGTTCCATTAATACATAAAATACTTATTTTTAAAAACATGGCTGGTTTCATCCTTATTTCATATTTTAAAAATATCTTTTTTTCTGGTATTTAAAATGTATATTATATGAGTAGACTTGCATATACATAAAATTTATAAGTAAGTATACATGTATTGGAAAAATCCAAAGCAGGAACAAGCCTGTTGAGAATATTCAAGAAGTATGCAGACTGTCCAAGAGAATGCTACTGAATTCACAGAGAATTTATGAGTGTGTTTTTTGCACTTCACCCTACAGGGCTAGTTCAAGTTTGAGTTTAATAACATTGGAACTTAATAGTCCTGAAAAATACGGCATTTGGACATATTCCATTTTGTGTTTTATAGACAAGTTGCTGAGCTGACCTACAACTATTTAAACCCAAAAAGACTTGAAATTTCAGAGAAAATACTGGAAGCTTTCTCTAGTCCTACTGAATGGTGAGGGGCATACAGAATGTGGAATTAAGATCATGCCTGTATCTTTTCAATACTTATTATTATATAAAGAGCAGTCAAAGCTTTAAAGAGGTCAAAGAACAATAGCCACACACCTAGGATTTACTAAAACCATCCAAAATTAAACTAATTTATTGTAGAGTTTATATTGTGATTGAGAAAATACTTGACTCAGTTTTTTAAAAAATTGAGATTGAAATATAACATTATATTAGTTTCAGGTGTTCAACATAATAATTTGATATTTGTATATATTGTGAAATGATCACCATAGGAAGTCTAGTTAGCATCCATCACCACACATAACTACACATTTTTTTCTTGTGATGAGAAATTTTAAGGTCTACTTTCTTTCTTCAAACATTTGATATAGTGTTAACTATAATAACCGTGCTTTACATTACATCCCCATGACTTTGATTCAATATTAAGAAAAAAATCGTAACACAAAACTGTATAGTGCTTACGATTTCAATCATCTGTTTAAATACACTTTGATATCTTTATGGTTTTGTTTTTAAACAAAGAATAGTTGCTTTGGGGATATGGATTTATATATTATTATTTTTCTCCTTTTAAAATTTATATGTTTTACATAAAATTGACATGACTATGTGTTAATTATTTGAAAAAGTTCACTGATAAACATATTTAGGTAGCTTCATATATAATTTCTTATTCTTTACTTTTTATAAAATATATATTTAATGTGATTTTAATTTTATAATTTAAAAAATATTTTTATTTACAAAATCAGAAATTAGAAACTCTCTTTTGCTAACCTATGAACAGGATCTTTAATTTTAAATAGAGAAATTTGTATCATAGGACAATGATATAGTGGGGGTATTTTGTATAAGATATTATTTGCATCTGTATAGGTAAGCTTTATTTTTCCTCATTAAAAAATATTTTTATATATAATATGGGGGAACTAACCTATACTTCCTTTCCTGTTCTTATTTGCTCTCTTTTAAAAATTGTCATGTTAGGGATGGAGGCTTTTTTTGGTAGTAGCTTTATTGAAGTATAAATAAATACAATAAACTACACATACCTAAGGTGTATAAGTTTTGATGTATGCTACACCCAGGAAATCATCACCACAGTGAAGATCATGATCACATCCATTATCCCCCAAAAGTTTCCTCATGTACCTTTGTAATCCCGATCTCCCAAGCTTGCACAAACCTCCCCTTCACTCCAGCCATGTCTTAGGCAACCAATGATCTGCTTTCTATCGATATGGATTATTTTAATATTTTCTATAATTTTAAATTCATTGTAGTACATAATAATTTCTATTTTTGATCTGGCTTCTTTCATTCAACTTAGTTATTTTGAGATTCACTGATGTTTGTAGTGTTTATTAATAATTCATTTCTTTCTATTGCTGAGTAGTATTCCTTTGTATGATATACCAATTTATTCATTCATTTACCCATTGATAGACCTTTGGGTTGTTTCCAAGTTTTGACATTACAAATATATCTGTTATGAATATTTGTGCACAAGTCATTGTATGGACATATGCTTTCTTTCTCTTAGGTAAATAACTAGGAGAGGGGGTTTCCCTGGTCGCACAGTGGTTAAGAATCTGCCTGCCAACGCAGGGGACACGGGTTCGAGTCCTGGTCCGGGAAGATCCCACATGGCACGGAGCAACTAAGCCCGTGTGTCACAACTACTGAGCCTGCACTGTAGAGCCTGCAAGCCACAACTACTGAAGCCCACATGCCTAGAGCCGGGGCTTCACAACAAGAGAAGCCACCGCGATGAGAAACCCACACACCACAGCGAAGAGTAGCCCCCGCTCGCTGCAACTAGAGAAAGCCTGCATGCAGCAACAAAGACCCAATGCAGCCAAAAATAAATAAATAAATAAAATAAATAAATTTATTAAAAAAAATAACTAGGAGAGGAATGGTTGGATCATATGGTAGGTTTAACTTTTTAAAGAAAATGCCCAACATTTTCGAAAGCAATTCTACCATTTTACTTTCCCATTAGCAATGTTTGAAAGTTCCAGTTCCTCCACATCTTTGCCAATACTTGGTATGGTCATTTAAAAAAAAATTTAACCACTTAAATAGATTTGTTGTGGTTTTAATTTGCATTTTCCTAATGACTAATGTTGTTGAATTGTTTCATATACTTATTTGCCATTCATACATCTTCTCTGTTGAACTGTGTGTTCAGATCTTTTGCTCATTTTTAAAAGCTGGGTTGTTTGGTTTCTTATTGTTGAATTTTGAGAGTTCTTAATATATTCCGAATAAGAGTCCCTTACCAGGTATATGCTTTGCAAATGTTTTCTCTCAGTCTTTTGCTTGTCTTTTCATTGCCTTAGAGTGTCTTTCAAGGAGGAGTAGTTTAAAATCTTGGTGATGTCTGTGATAGTTAATTTGATGGGTCATCTTTACTAGACCATGGGGTGCCCAAATATTTGGACCCACATTATTAGGGGTGTGTCTGTGAGGATTTTTTCTTTTTTAGGCCGCACCACATAGCATGCGGGATCTTAGTTTCCCAACCAGGGATCAAACTGTGCCCGTTGCAGTGGAAGCACAGAGTCTTAACCACTGTACCGCCAGGGAGGTCCTGTGTGAGGATGTTTTTAGATGAGATTAACATTTGAATCAGTAGACTGAGTAAAGCAGATTGCCCTCCCTAATTTGGATGGCCCTCATCCAATCAACTGAAAGCCTGAATAGAACAAAAAAGCCCATCTCCTGCTCTAATAAGAGGAAACTCCTGCCTGACTGCTTTGAGCTGGGACTTCAGTCTTTTCTGGTGTTGGACTCAAACAGAAACGTTGGCTCTTCTTTACTCTCAAGCCTGTTGGCTTTCGGACTGGAACTTACACCGTCAGCTCTCTTGGTTTTCAGGCCTTTGGACTTAGACTAGAAGTACACATCCTGTGTCTCCAGCTTGCTGACTGCAGATCTTGAGACTTCTTAGCCTCCATAATTGCATGAGCCAATTCCTTACAATAAGTTTCTTCTCTCTCTCTCTCTCTATACATCTTATTGGCTCTGTTTCTCTGGAGAATGCTGACTAATACGAAGTCCAATATATCAGTTTTTTTTATGGACCATTATTTTGATGTCATAGCTTAGAAATTTCCCCCTAATTCAAATTACAAAAGTTTTCTGCCATGATTTATTCTAGAAATTTATAATTTTCAGTTTTTACAATGGGTCTATGACCCACTTTGAGTTAATTTTTCTATGTGATATGAGGATATATCAGATAATTTTTTTCTGCTTTTGCATATGGATATCCAATTGTTGCACCACCATCTGTTTAAAAGATTATTCTTTCTCTGCTGAATTGGCTTTGTGCCTTTGTTGAAAACCAGTTGTTCATGTATGTTTGAATCTGATTTCTGAATTCGTTATTCTGTTAGGTTGATTTATTTGTTAATTTTTTTTGGCAATAGCTCACTCTTGATTGCCATAGCTTTTGTAATAATAATGCTAGTCCTTCAACTTTTTCCTTCTTTTTCAAAGTTGTTTTGGATATCCTAGGTCCTTTGTATTTCCGTATAAGTGTTAGAATCAGGTTGTCAATTTCTACAAAAAAAGGTCTATTTGGACTTTGATTGTGATTTTATGTGATTGGTTTGGGGAGAATTGATATTTTAATGATTTTGAGTCTTCTGACTCATAAACACGGTTTATCACTTCATTTATTTAGGTCTTCAGTTTCTCTCAACAGTGTTTTGTAGTTTTCTGTGTTCTCATTTTGCACATACTTTATCCAGTTTGTCCCTAATAATTTAATATTTTTGATGCTGTTGAAAATGATATATTAAAAAATTTCAACTTTCAATAGTTTGTTGCTGGTAAATTGAAATATAATTGATTTTTGTATGTTGATATTGTATCCTGCAACCTTTCTAAATCCACTTACCAGTTCTAGTTGCTTTATTGCACATTCCATCATGTTGTCTATGTTTTTTACATAGACAACCATGTCTTCTATGAATAAAGACTGTTTTACTTCTTTTGTTCCAAACTGGATACCCTTTATTTGTTTTCCTTGCCTTATTGCCCTGACCAGAGTCTCTAGTACAGTGCTGACTAGAACTGATGAGAATGGACATCCTTGTCTTGTTCCTGTTCTTAGGGGGAAGTCTCTTACCATTATTATTATTATTTTAAAAATTTGTTTTTAAAAAATTTATTTATTTTAGGCTGCATTGGGTCGTCTTTGCTGCACATGAGCTTTCTCTAGTTGCAGTGAGTTGTGGTGCGCGGGCTTCTCATTGTTGTGGCTTCTCTTGTTGTGGAGCATGGGCTCTAGGCATGCAGGCTTCAGTAGCTGTGGCACGTGGACTCAGTAATTGTGGCTCGCGGACTCAGTAATTGTGGCTCGCGGGCTCTAGAGTGCAGGCTCAGTAGTTGTGGCTCTCTGTGGCATGTGGGATCTTCCTGGACCAGGGCTCGAACCCGTGTCCCCTGCATCGGCAGGTGGATTCTCAACCCCTGTGCCACCAGGGAAGCCCTCTTACCATTATTTTTGATGGTAGCTGTACATTTTAGGTAGACTGCTTTTATTGCATTGAGAAAGTTCTCTTCTGTTTGTAGTTTGCTGAGAGTTTTTTTTGTTTGTTTTAAATCAGGAATTAATGTTGGATTTTGTCAAATGTATTTTCTGTATCTACTGAGACAATCATATAGGTTTTTTTTTAGTGTGTTAATAAGGTGAATTACATTGATTTTTGAATGTTGAGCCAACTGTGCCTTTTTGGGATTAAACTCAAGTTGGTCATGATGTATTATCCTTGTAAATGTTGGAATTATTTTGCTAAAATTTTGCTTAGAATTTTTGTATTCATGATCATGAGAGTTATTGGCATGTAGTTTTCTTGTAATATCTTTTATTTTTGTATTAGGATAATGCTAGTCTTGTGTAATGGTTTAGGAAGTATTCCCTCATTTTCAAATTTCTGCAAGAGTTGTGTAGAATTGGTATTATTTCTTTGTTAAATATTTGGCAGATTTCACCAGCGAAGCTATCTGGGCCTGGAATTTTTTTTTTTTTCTTTTTTTTTCTTTTGTGTGTGTGTGTGGAAAAGCTTTTAACTGCAGATACAATTTATTTAATAGATACGGACTATTCAGGTTATTTCTTCTCGAGTGAGTGGTATTTTGTGTCTTTCAAGAAATTTTTCCATTTCATCTAAGTTGTTAATTTATTGACATAAAATTATTCATAATATTTCATTATCTTTAGAATCTGTAGTGATTTTACTTCTCCCATTCCTGATAGAGGTAATGTGTTCTCTCTCTCTTTTTGTGAAAAATTTTGGTAGAGGTTTATCAGTATTTTTGGTTTTCCCAAACAGCCCAGTTTTGGTTTTGTTGATTTTCTCTCTTGTTTTTCTATTTCACTGACTTCCACTTTAATCTTAATTATTTTGTCTCTTTTGCTAACTTTGGGTTTATTTTTAATTTGATCTTTTTCTCATTTCTCAAGATGGATGCTAAGGTCATTGATTTAAGACCTTTCTCCCCATCCTCCTTCTTGTTCTCTTCCTCCTCCTCCTTTTTAAAAAAACATAGGTGTTCAGTGCTATAAATTTCGTCCCCACTGCTGCTTTGGAAGCATCCTAAAAATTTTAATATGCTGTACTTTTATGTTTATTCAATTGAAAAACTTTCTAATTTTTCTGTTAATTTTTTCTTTGATTTATGGGTTATTTGTAAGGCTGTTATTTCATTTCCAAATATTTTGGGATTTTCTAGAGATACTTCTGTTGATTTCTATTTTAATTTCATTAGGTACAGAGACTATATACTTCATATGTCCAAATTATTTTACATTTATTGAGACTTAATTTATGGCCCAGATTATGCTCTGTCTTTGCAGTGTTCCATGTGCACTTGAAAAGACTGTGTATTGTGCTGTTACTGGGAGGAATGTTCTATAAATGTCAGTTAAGTCAAATTTGTTTGTGGTTTTCAAGACATATATATCTTTACTAATATTCTGTATACTTGTTCTATTAATTATATCTGATTGTAGTTGTGGATTTTTCTACTTTTCTTTTTTCTTTTTCTTTTTTTTTTCCTAATGTAAGGGCTTGGGTGCTCTTACAGCTACTTTATTTATTTATTTATTTATTTTTGACTGTGTTGGGTCCTCGGTTCATGCGAGGGCTTTCTCCAGTTGCGGCAAGCGGGGGCCACTCTTCATTGCGGTGCGGGGACCGCTCTTCATCGCGGTGCGTGGGCCTTTCACTATTGCGGCCCCTCCCGTTGCGGGGCACAGGCTGCAGACACGCAGGCTCAGTAGTTGTGGCTCACGGGCCCAGCTGCTCCGTGGCATGTGGGATCCTCCCAGACCAGGGCTCGAACCCGTGTCCCCTGCATTAGCAGGCAGATTCTCAACCACTGCGCCACCAGGGAAGCCCTCTACTTTTACTTGAAGTTTTAACATTTATTTTTGCTTCATGTATTTTGAAGCTCTATTATTAGGTGTGTAAATGTTTATGAGTTTTAAATCTTTTGCTTGGCATGGACACCATTTTTGCATGTGTCTTTGTAACAAAATGTAACACAGCTTAATCTTCTTGGATAAATCTTCATTTCATAGGCCCAATAATGCATTTCTTTTTGTTTGGAAGGAAAATATGAAAATATGATTACATCTCTTGCTATGATTATTTGTTTCACTAACATCAAACATATACTCTGTTTCTGGTACTGTGTTTCTGTGACTTTCGGTGTATTCAATTCAATGCTAAATTATAACGTAATGTTCAAAGATATTTTACATGGCAGTTAAACTTCACACGTGTAGTTTCAACAGTATACAAACTCCAATGAAGAAATAACAACATGAGCAGATATGACCGAGTTTGAGCATGTCCAGGCAATGCCAATTATATCTGATTGCAGTCTTAGTGGCACTAAGTGTAACACACACCTTGATGTTAAAATGTGAAAAAAAACCAACTCTTAAAAAGTCTAAGAAATATGGTATATATTAGATAAGAAGTATAGGATTCTGTTCAGTGATGGATGAAACAGCCAAGATTACTGCCTCCATTTACCTTACATTCTAGTATGTAAAGGCCAATATGAAACGAGTACAAAATAAGCAAGGTAATTCTTGCCCATGGTATATACTATGAAAAAAGAAAGAATGATGTATTGGCCTTTCTGAAGATGTCATGAGTGAGATGAATGACATTGACACCTGAATAGTGAGAAGAAACCATTGGGGGATGACCCAGGGGAGGAGCATTTGAGTGAGAGCAAGTAGAAAGCCTTTTGGTCAGGAATGAACTTGATATTAGGGAAACATAATGAAAACCAGTGTGGCTGGTGCTTAGTGGTTAAGGTAAGCACGGTACCAAGTGAAGGTAGAGAATGGTTGATGGGGGCTGTTTTTGCATCAGTTTCTCTAAAGTTGAGCCAGATTAAGTATTCCTTTAGTACATTACGGTGAACACATTACAACTCATGGATCGGTTTCAGTTCAACCCTGTTTGGGGACTAAAAGCAGAAGAAAATAAGTTGAGCCTCCCAGGGTGCTTAGCATCTGTACTACATGTAATTTAGCACTTGGATATATGTTTCCTTGTGTTACTTGCAAATTGTATCATCTGTTTAAGCCTTTTCACTCTGAGGGGAAAGAGCCATGTTATATTGGCTTGATTAATACTACAGGGCTTCTCAAAACGATGGTTATGGTTGGGGGAAGCAGGGGGTAGGAGAGGGTTGATGCAAAATCAGCAGGTTTCCTGGCAATTATATTAACCTGTTAGCACTTAGAAGGAGTATAATTGGAACATCTTTCTGGAGGGAAATCAGGAAGTATGTATCAACAAATATAAGATTTTTGAAAGTTTTTCATCTAAGAAAGTATATGAAAGAAATGATCAAGGCACAGATGCTTTAACAAGGATGCTCACTCAACTTTTTTTTTATAACAGCAAAAAATTTTTCAGTTAATATTGGAAAACAGTCACCATAAAATATTATACAGTATTATGAAATATTATATAGAAATATTATGTAGTTGTGATATAGATTTATGCTTCTTGACCTGAAAAAAAATGTGTAAAATATTTTAAGTGAAAAATTGGGGATAGAGTATAATCCCCGTGTTGGAAAATAACGAATTTGTATATGTGTAAATAGAAAAAGAAAATGTCAGTCCATATACAAAATTGGAAACAGTGGTTATTTCTTTGTAGTGGGGTTATGGGTAGGTTCCCTTTTATCTTTACACATTTTTGTATTGTCTGAGTATTTTACAATGAGCATACATTATGTATATTAAATAATTAGGAATAAACCCTGTTTCTATTTTGGAAAAAAAATAAGGGTAGGTAAACTGCTAAAGGAGCTGACTTAAAGAGTAAAAAGAAGTAAAGCTAAGGCTGAACACTTTCTGTGATGCTGTTGCTCATGTTTCTGGTTCTGAGGCCTGAGGCAGGACAAGAAGTTGGGAAGGAAAGATGAATGAGAAACGGGTAAGGGGAATGATCAAGAACAAACAGGAATCTGCAAGTACAAGCAGAAACCCATGAGGATGGACTGAAATCCAAGCGTCCAACTCCAACACTGGGGGTGACCTATCAGAGAATGTGGTGCCTTTCATCAAAAAGCTAAACACACACCTGACCCAAGAGTCAGATAAAGATGAGATCTGTCGGACAAGATGAGCTGGAAGAGTTATTGACTTAGTTGCTTCACCAACCTACCAGGTTGAGCCAGCAGATAAATAGCAGCATGTGTGAGCTGCCGTGGCTCCTGGTGTTTAGCATCAGCCTTCTGAGTGTAAAAAGAACATGGCTGATGCTTCATTTTTGCTTCCCAAATCTTGTACAAAATGTTTTTCGCGTTCCACACTTAACCTGTGCAGAAAAGTGATCAACATTCTTTTGGGGTCAAACCTGAAGGATTCTACCTGTGCATTATTTGTATGCACCTCCTTTTATATAAGGGTTAGACTCCTGAAAAGATTTTTAAAAATAAAACTTACATAAAAATTGAAAAAGAAGTAAAGCTAAGAACATATTTGGATCTAGTTCAGAAGAAAGTGGTTTCTGGCATTGTGCCTGACACATAATAGATAATAAATAGTAAGTGGTTGTTACGAGGTGAATTTTGTCCCGTTGCCCCAAATTCATATGTTGAACTCCCAACCCTCAGTACCTCAGAATGTACCTGTAGTTGGAGAGAAGGTCTTTAAAGAGGTGATTAAGTTAAAATGAGGCCATTACGATGAGGCCCTAATCTGATATGATTGGTGTCCTTTTAAGAAGAGGAAGGGACAGCAGGGAGGCACACACGCAAAGAAAAGATCATGTGAGGGCACGGTGAGAAGGTGCCATCTACGTGCCAAGGAGAGAGGCCTCCGGAGGTACCAAACCTGCTGACACCCTGATCTTGGCCTTCTAGCCTCCAGAACTGTGAGAAGATACATTTCTGTTGTTTAAACTACCCAATCTGTGGTACTTTGTTATGACGGCCCTAACAAACTAATGCAGTGTTCAAAAATGATGGCTGCTTATATTGATAAGAGTTATCAAATGTCAGGTACTATCCTAAGTACTTTACATGTTGTATCTTATTTAGTCATCACAAAATCTTATGTTAGATGCTGCAATTCATGCACACTTTGCAAATTAAGGAGTGGAGGTTTAAGAATCTTAATTCCTTGCATAGCTAGTAAAGTGGTAGAACAAGTTTTGTTTTAAATACATTTATTTATTTATTTTTGGCTGCGTTGGGTCTTCGTTGCTGCGCATGGGCTTTCTCTAGTTGCGGGGAGCGGGGGCAACTCTTGTTGCAGTGTGCGGGCTTCTCATTGCAGTGGCTTTTCTTGTTACGGAGCATGGGCTCTAGGCACGAGGGCTTCAATAGTTGTTGCGCACAGGCTTAATTGCTCCGAGGCATGTGGGATCTTCCCAGACCAGGGCTCGAACCCGTGTCCCCTGCATTGACAGGTGGATTCTTAACCACTGCGCCACCAGGGAAGTCCCAGAACTAGGTTTTGAATGTAGGTTGTCTGATGCTATAACCCCTGCTCTCAAGGGCTGCACTAATAGTAGTACAACTATATAGCAGTGTGCAAAGTTAGGGTCCAAGGAAGTTGACATGGCAAAACCAATAAATAATCTGGCATATTAGTCCAACTACAGATAATACAACACAATAGAGCTATTTTCATATATTGTACACGATTTTTTGTATCCTTTTTTGTTGAATTAAAAAATCCTCCTCTTTATTTTTATTTTTTAATTTTTTGCCTTAATTCTGCCGTTATTTGCCAGCTGTTAGCCGTTCAGGTTTCTAAACCAACAGACTTCTTTTCATATTTATATTTTTATAGTTATGAAATATTTCAAATATAGACAAAATAAAAATAATATATTTGACATTCCTATACCCACAACCCAGCTTTACCAAATTTAACTTTTGCCACAATTATTTAAGTTAAAAAAAAAAACCCAAACAAAAACTCTCCTAAACTGTATCTTCCTCCCCTCTGTAACCTTCCCAGAGGTTCTTCTGTCTTGAATTTTGTATAGATTATTTCCATAAATATTTATGTACTTTTATTCATAGCTTATAAAAAATCCTCCTCTTTATAATAAGGTAAAGATATTTCATGATATTTTGAATCACTGGGGGTATAATCCCATACAGCTCAATGAAAATAATTAACTTCTCCAACTGTGTCCAGGTCTCTTGGAAACTAAACAGAGACCAAGAATAAAAGAGGAAGTTATCATTTGGAATCTGAAGCCCTTAAATAGCCAGTGCCCCTTGACAGGTCAGGTGGCCCTTTATTTTGGGTGTTCTTTCATATACTCTTCAAATCAACCTTTTGAGGAAAGGCCTACTATTGGTGAAAAAAATTAAGTTCTGAGAGATTAAGCAACTTCTTTAAGCTCACAGGTCTGAGAAGTGCTCCGATGTCTTCTCACTCCTGTGACATGACTGAAGAGGAGAGTCCTGCTCATCAGGGGAATTAACCCTTTCTCTGTAACCATTAATTTATATTTATTTCACGTTCACTATAGAAGACTTTGGGATTTGACTGTATAGAAGAAAATCCCTGACCTCAAGGAGTTTTGAACTTCAGATAATTAAGACTTGGAAAATTTAATTCCCCAAAACAACTTATTGGAGACTAACTGGGAAAAAAATGGGAGGAAATCACTCTTGTAATCCAAGCGTTCCAAAACAATACTAACATTTAATCATTTAGTGAATGTTTACTATGTGCCATGCACCATGAAATATATTATCTTACTTAATCCTCAGGAATTGTTGTGAGACAAGCATTACTATTATATGTTCAGTTTCTACACTAGGAAACTAATTCCTAGAGAGAGCAGGGAAAGTGTGCAAATAGAATGTGGCTAGTACCGGGTTGTAGCCCAGGTGCTTTACAAACACCCTGTATTGCCCTGGGACCTAAACTAGAAGAATTGGGATTTTGATTTCTTGTGTCCCCTTCCTGCCATCGATATGAGCCAATCATTTGTTGTCTCCTTTATTTATTGGGAGGTAGTAGAAGCTGCAGTACAGCACAGACCCACCCCCTCCTTTAGAATGAGGCATTCATCTCTCTAGATGATGGGAAGGTTGGCTGCTAACAAGAGTTCAGAGCTGAGTCCCTCTCTGGGCATTTCCCTTAGCCAAGGGAGTGGTCGTTATCCGATGACTAGTTGATATAGGGTTCAAGAAGAACAGGATAACTCTGAGGAGCCATGCAGAGCTTCCTCTAGGGTTGGCTGAGGCTTCTTTGTGGTTTATCTGACCCAGTCTTGCTTCTCTCATCCTCTTACAAGTGTTGTTCCTGAGACTGCTTTCCCAAACACCTTGCACTCCAATCTCTGCCTCAAAGTCTAGTTCCTAGGGAAACTGATCTAAGTCAGATGCAAAGTAAAATTTTATTTCATTCATTCATTCATTCTCCAGATAGTATTAAACACCTGATATTTGCAAGGCAGTATTCAAGGTCTTGAGAATACATTGGGATTTTTGGAATTTCTGAAAGCAAAATCCCTGTGGAGCTCCTTACTGCTTTTACTTAAAAATTAAAGTGCTTTAGGCTAGGAGGAAGGCTTAGCACTTTATCATCATTAAGTGTTCTTTAGTTTTGTTATGACTAAATTATAAAAGTTACCCCAGTCAGTATAAATCCTGATTTGGGTTACAGCATCTCCCACCTCAAATTATTAAAATAACTTCTTCCTAGGTCTTTCTAACTAAAATCCCTTGTCTGACCTTGTCCCCAGTTTTCTTCTTGAAAAGCAAATCTGATCATTTAAAGCGTCTGATATGATGTAACTTTCTTAGTGTGGCAAGCAGGCTCTTTACAAACTGGCTCCATGCAATTTTTTCAGCTTAAACTCCCATCACTACTCCCCTATAATTTAACTTCTTTCCATCAGGCCTCACTGATACTTCTTTTCCTTTACTATAGGGAAATAATTGGTCACATCATTTCGTATTCTTGAGGCATCGCACGTACATCATTCCCTCCTCCTGAAAGGCCACTTCACCTCCCAGGTCATCTGTAGCCCCCATCAGCACTTCCACTTATTAAGCTTCTGCTTGAATGTAACCTCTTAAATTTTCACGTTTAATTATCTTCCCTCCCCCACGTAATATCAACCAAATACAGTAGGTTGATTCCTTCCTTTTTCTGTCCTCCCATGACATTTTGTGTACCCATCCTTTGTCCACTTCACCAGTTTGCACTGCAATTTCTTATTTGTGTCCGTTGAAGAACTGTTACATCCTTGAAAGCAATGACTATCTTATCTTTATATCTCCAGAATTTTACAGTGTGTGTACAGCAGAAACTGGATGTATTGCAGTTGAATGCATATCTTGTTTTTCTGCTTGACTGTCGGAGATACAGAATTAGCATTCCATTCCACTGGATTTCTTTTACACAATGAAAGTAATGTTTTCATATTAGTTTGTATTAGTTCCTCTAGGGTAAATTTCAACTGAGGAGAAATGGATACATGGTGGCCCTGTTAATGCCTTTTCTTTATTTAAATGATCTATTTCTTTGTTTTTGCTGCTATTTACCATTGTCTTTTTGCACTGACTTAGTTCATAATGCAGATCTCTTCAGTCAGTAGATACACTTGGAATAGTTAGCGTCTGTTATGGTGTTTGAATACCTTTTCATCACCCAGCCTTCTGCCTAACAAGTACTGTAGAAGGGAGGGCTTTTTGAGGGCTTGAGGGCTTCTGTTGGGAGGGAGGAGCTGCAAGGAGAAGGATGAGGTATTATGGAGAGCAGGAGAAGGAAAAGCAGGAAATCTTTTTCAGTTTGGAAGAAGTCATCTTTACCATAAATAGTAACAGTTTAATTTTTAAGGATTTTTTTTTTTACCTGGCGAATAACTATATATGAAATAGGTCCCAGTATGCAGGAACAGGAATATTTTAGCTCTGTCCCTTCACTCCTGCTCTCCTTTTCACTTAAAATTGGGCAACTGGTGGATCATTAAACCTACTAGGATTCTGTCCCCACTTTGCATCTACCTCTTCCTGTTCTCCCTGACACATGCACCTAAAATACTCTCCTATTCAGTCCTCAAATGTCACCTCTTGTATTATGTTTTCTTGACTTCCCTTACATCAGCTCTTTATTTTTTCTTCTGTGATGTCAGGTTAGGTTGTTTGCACCCATACTATTATTCTGGCAATGACATTTAATCATTTGCTTGTGTGTCTGCAAAAAAGAGGCTCCAGTGACTCCAAAAAGAGGACAAGTCTTAACACACCTTGGCATTCTCAGAAGTTGCATGGTGAATGGGATAAAGTAGTAATTAGGAAAAATATGTTCTGTATAAATGATTAAATGATTCAGAAGAAATATTTATTGAGGATTTTTTTTGCATATTACCTAACACAACTCTTCTAAAATGTTCACCCGCTTCAACAATAACTTGGTTTCACTCAAGAATATGATAAAAAGACTAGTACATGGCAAAGAAAGAATTAGAAGTACCAGCAATATACTTTCTGTCTTTCTCTCAGACGTGAAAAGTTTTTATGATTTAAACCAGAAAACTTTACTCCTGAGTCTGAGCGACTGTTATTAGATGTGGCATGAGCCTTTAGTATGTTGAGTGTTTAGGAAACCAGAGCTAGTGTGTGATTTAAAAATGTCAATAATGGAAACCTATTGGAATCTTACTCTTCATGGAAGTAATTGGTCCAAGTGTGCACAACAGTCAGATGTTAAGACTGGCTCAGGTGGATATATATTGATTATATTTTGTGTATATTTAATGAGTTTTGTGATTGATCATTATTGTGCTACTATGTCCATTACGTCTGTAAAAATATTGGCTAAGAACTAGCCTAACCTGGTGTATACCTGCTCTTTCTAAAATTTATCTCTATATACTTTTCGGTATTATGGATTTGTTATTTTGAGGAGGGAAGAACATGTTGGTTAAACTTTTAAATAATCCCTTTGCCTAAACCATTTACTGAATGCAAAAATGGACACCAGTGGCACATATAAATGTTGTATGATGTGGGCGGATAAGCCTTCTTCCAAACAAAAGTTGAGTACTCACCAATTTTACTGATTAGAGTCCAGCTTCTATACTAGCTTCTTCTTAAGTGGAAAACCATTTCTGTTTAATCTCTTCCATTGAGTTAAAAAAACAATCAAATAGAATTTCCTGACTATTTGAAATAGTACCTTTTAAAAACAGGTTTGAAACCTGAATGCCCTGGAACTAAGCAGAGTATAAGGCATTGAAGCTAGGAAAAGTGTAATTCTGACATGTGGTCCTACTTGAGGCATGCTGAACTCAAGAGGTGTTTAGGGAATTGTAAACCAAAATGTTCCATCTTTAGTACTCAGGCAGGGTTAATGGAAGGAAAGTGTCATAGTTGCAGCTACAGTGGCTGGTCCCTAAAGTCTGCTTTAGGTTACAATTTCATCCACTCTGGTCTCCTAGGAGGTTTGCAATTGACAAGGCGATAAGAATCAATCTGTGGGGAAGAAACAAGCTGTAGACTTAAGAAACAGAAGGCACCAACATGCTGGTTTGGCTCAAAGGAGGAATATTCTATCTTAAAAATATCACTATCGTGACACTTATAACTGCTTTTTTTGGGTGATTATTTACAATTTTGTTTCTCCAGTAATAGACAGTGAATTCCTAGAGGATCAACTTTGTATCTTCAGTGGCAAGGACCCTGTTTGGAACACACACACACACACACACACACACACACACACACACACACACACACGGAGAGAGAGAGCTAGAGAGAGAGGAAAATAATTTGTATTCTTTGACTCCTACATTGATTTGACAGGTAATTAATTATTGTAGAAGGGAGGCAAGGAGGGAGGAAGGAAGGAAACTTTGTTTTTAATCTTGACTTTCCCATTAATCTTGACTTAATCTTGATTTTTACCTTGGGAAAGTTAGTTCCTGCATTTCAGATTCTTCATCTGCAAAATGGTTAGAAAAGACTAGATATGCTTTCTAAACATTTTGCAGAATTAATATCTATGGTTAATTTGAAATGTTTGTAACAAAGGAGAGAATATTATAGAATGCACGTGCTGGGGAAGCATTTTGTGTAATCAAATGTCAAGGAAGTAAACCTTACCAGTATTCACTGCTGTTTCCAGACTTACTTATTGCCAGCCTTCAGTGCCAACACAAGAGTTGCTGTCTTGCTCACTCATATTACTGGGCTGTCTGTGCGGAATGGAACAGAGGAGGGCAATTCAGAGAAAGGCCTTCCTTCGGTTTGTAAGAAAACTCGCAAGCAATGTTCAGCCAAGGTATCTGCGTCTTCAACATTGCTACCACTTTTTAGGGGATAAGGAATTATTTCATGGATGGGCTTCAGAATCACAAAGAAATTTGGCCCTATCATTTATAATCATGTGACACTGGGCAAGTCACTTGACATTTCTAAATCAAATGTGTAAAGTATTTGTAAACTTTAAGGAACTGTACAAAAGTTGAAAGTCTTGATGATGATTATGGACATTAGTTATTATTATAATTACTTCATCTCTTAATTGGGGATGCTTAGTCCATTATCATTTTTCTCTGGGCAGGAGGTCATAAAGGATTTTACTAATGCATTATCAATATATTTTTTTAATCTTGTGATTAACCCAACCTCATGCAGGAAGAGAGGATGCTACAGTTGATAGCGCAGGAACTTTGGAGTTGTACAGGTCTGAAATAAATATCAACTCAGTCTGTTACTGTATATGAGATGTTGGCAAATC
Organism: Balaenoptera musculus; assembly: GCF_009873245.2. NCBI lineage: Eukaryota > Metazoa > Chordata > Mammalia > Artiodactyla > Balaenopteridae > Balaenoptera > Balaenoptera musculus. The sequence goes on from NC_045803.1 coordinate 34,222,344, forward strand.
AATAAACATCCTAAACCTCAGATTTCTCCATGCAAAATGGTGTTTATATTTCACTGTCAGGGTAGTTTGTAGGATTGACTAAGAAAGCACATGGTCAGCTTCTTCTAGTAGAGGATTGGGAACAAAGCAGATATTCATTCATGCAACCAAAATTTATTGAAATACCTGTTATATTTTGACAATAAAATAATTAACAAAATATCATCTTTATTCTCACAAATGTTACTGTTTAGTTAGTTCCTTTAGTTCCCTGTTTCCTAACTAAGAAAGAACACATACTCAAGCGAATGTGTATTAGGATGGGTGAACACTGCCAAGGATAGCATGGATTTGTCAGTCGAGAATAGTGGTCTCTGTCTTGGGTATGGCCTGGGGCAAAAAAGAACCTGTTGACAAAAGGGGCAGATACGGTTGAATAGCAGCCTAATTCAATCTTCACATTGTGGTCCCAATAATATTATTTGAAAATAATAAAAATTAATTAAGTACAGTCTCTTACTAAACTCACTTATTTAAAGGTAGTGACATTCCCTAAATATCTTTGTAGCTTTTCCATGCCTTGCACAAAGCCTGAAGTGCAGGAGACACTCACCACTTGCTGAGCATCTTTAATCGGTATTTGCTCATTTAGTTCTCTCAACAGACTTATTTGTAAGTAGCATCTGTAAGCATTCCCACTGTGCAGATGGGGAAATTTGAGAAATTAAGCAATTTGGTCAGGGTCAAACATTTAAGTAGCTCATGTGGAATTGAACTCAGGTCTCTGGCTTAAAAAAAGTTATCCGGGCTTCCCTGGTGGCACAGTGGTTGAGAATCTGCCTGCCAATGCAGGGGGCACAGGTTCGAGCCCTGGTCTGGGAAGATCCCACATGCCACGGAGCAACTAGGCCCGTGAGCCACAATTTCTGAGCCTGCGCGTCTGGAGCCTGGGCTCCGCAACAAGAGAGGCAGCGATAGTGAGAGGTCCGCGCACCGCGATGAAGAGTGGCCCCCGCTCGCCGCAACTAGAGAAAGCCCTCGCACAGAAACGAAGACACAACACAGACAAAAAAAAAAAAAAAAAAAAAGTTATCCGACTGCACTTTGTCAAAAAATTACGACAAATAAAAAATTAAAATGAATAAAGGAAATATTAATTTCCTTTATTGCGGTGAAAAAGAGAACTTCCTTGTGCCCTGAAGATGATAATGTGCACAGTTTATCTTTTTGAATATTTCTATGAAACTATGGTGAACAGTTGCTTGTCAAGGGATAATGAACCCTTCACAAATCCAGAATTTTCTACCAGCTACTGAGTAAAATTATCAGTTGGTCACTGCTTAAGTTGTTAAATGTTTATTTACTTGAATCTATTTTCTGTCTAAATTATTTTCATAAGTTGGCATTCTATTATTTGCCAAAATTGTTTCAGTAGCAGATCTTTGGTGTTTTTCTTAGTAATACCAACATTTTGCATAGAACCTGTGAATTCTGAGTAGGTGTCTCTGAATGCTTTGAAAACTGATTTGTGTGGCTAATTTAGCCACATGAACAAAGGATGAGAAAGTCTGTGAGTTATGATTGTATAAGTGTGTTCTCTCAATTGTTTAAATAATCCTGTCATGACCATAATGACAGGAACCTTGCTTAATTAGCCCCTTTTATCATCTATCAGGATATGAGATAAGTAAAATGTGCAGAAGGTAAAGAATGCAACTCAAGCATGTTCCCTTCATTCAGAAAAGGAATTACAGGAAAATGCTCTAGAAGTTTTCTTCATGGAGATAGGAAATTGTCTTGACATATACTCATAGAGAAGTAGAAACCTCTAGAAATATAACGTCTAGAGATTTCTCCTTCCTTGTGAGTTTTGGTACAGGTAAGTTATAGAAATATGTTATTACCAGTTGGAAGTTTGGCTCGAACCACAAATTTTAACTCTTCTTGGAGGACTCCTTTTACCTAGACAAGTTATATCTCTATGCCCTACTGCAGCAAAAACACATACTTTGGCTCGTATCATTCAGGTATGAGCATGGCCACCTGAGGAAAGAAGGAAAACAGTTCAAACGTGAAGCTAGCATGGTGTGGTGGCTCTGGCTGCATGCCCGGGGTGGCTCTCAGTATTTCCTAGGCCCATTTCCTTTAGCCACATCTGTGAAGAGGAAGTATTCAATGTGTATGCTTGATCTTTTCACTTCTTTGAAATTCTCAGTCTCTCAATCTGTGACATGTGACGTTATCCTGGAGTTTGGCCAATCCATATCAGCATCCTTAACAAATGTAGGGAAGGAGAATGGGACCAAGAGGAGCCCAGAGCTTCATTTAGCCGCTTACACAGCTCACCAGGATTTTCGTTACAAACATGTGATAGGTGAACAAGTTCATATAAAACAGCCCACTGTGTGGCATTTGTGCAAGTACCTTATAAAATCGATTATTATAAAAAATCCTAGCCTGTTACTAGCCTAATTATAATTCTTTAAATTTGAGTTATAGGGAATTCTCGGGCGGTTCAGTGGTTAGGACTCAGTGCTTTCACTACTGTGGGCCTGGGTTTGATCCCTGGTCTGGGAACTAAGATCCTGCAAGCCGCATGTCACGGCCAATAAATAAATAAACAAACAAATAACTAAATAAATTTGAGTTATATAATAGGGGCCTACCAGAGTAAATTAGCTAGCCAGGATTTGGATTAGTTTTGTGATCTAGCTATATTTTAGAGGGAAAAAAATTGGATATAATACTGTAAATAAGATATTAAAATATGTAAATGAGAATATACAATGTTAATATTCTTTTTCACATGAGAATGCCATTGTTGTCAATTACATACATCTTTTCATGTAAAAACCCATGGGAACCAACTCTCCCAGAGCACTGCCTGAATTAGAACATCAGCTGCTGCACTTCCGTTCCTCATCAAAGCTAGATCCAGGTTAAGTGCAGTGTTTCAGTCACTGGCTCCTATTTTCAAATCTATATGTCTATCTTCCTGTCTTTATATACCATCTCCCATGAAACTGTGTTGAGAATAAAGTCAATTATCAAAAGCTGTTTTTAATAAAATTTTCTCAATTAGTCGAGATTTTTAGCAACAGTGGAATTTTTTTCATTCATCCAAAAAATGCTCACATACTACCAAAACTCTCTTTTAAATAAATTTTTTGAATGGTGAAGGATTAATTCTTTCATTTTTGGGTTATAATCAATTTAGGACTATTTATCCAATGAAAGAAATAAAAGTAAAAACTAAATCAGAGGGCTTCCCTGGTGGCTCAGTGGTTGAGAATCTGCCTGCCAATGCTGGGGACACGGGTTCGAGCCCTGGTCTGGGAAGATCCCACATACCGCGGAGCAACTAGGTCCGTGAGCCACAATTACTGAGCCTGCGCGTCTGGAGCCTGTGCTCCGCAACAAGAGAGGCCGCGATAGTGAGAGGACCACGCACCGCGATGAAGAGTGGCCCCCGCTCACCGCAACTAGAGAAAGCCCTCGCACAGAAACGAAGACCCAACACAGCCAAAAATAAATTAAAAAAAAAAAAAAAAAAAACTAAATCAGAAATTATAGACTAGTATGTATTATTCATGCTGCACAAGCCATATCTTTAAAAAATATTCAAGTTGTGAGAGTAATTCTTTTTGTCTTCATAGTCAATTGATCCACATTTGACCGAGCATTAAATTATAAATATATTTAGTTTTTTCCATACTGTCCTACTCTTGCTTCAAATTAGCGTGAGTTGTACTGAACTTGTATTACATATTTTATCTGTAGAATCCTGCAACTTTCCTTTTTATTTACTCACACTTCACTGTTGGCATAAGAGAAGATTTTCCTTTTATGACTTGATTTTGATAACTATATGCTTTAAAGAGTAAACACTAAGATTTTAATGTTTCTCCTTCTGTTGCCTAAAAGCTGTCATTCAGATGGGAGAAAAACACTGTGTTTTAAACAAATGAGAATGCTTAATGTGTAAATGGTGTAGTGTGATGTGATGTGACAACTATACCTTGATCAAATTTGATCCTACTCTCTATTGTTATTCTAAATGGGAAAAAATATCCTTCATTCTGAGGGTAACCATATGCAAAATGTTCACAGAAATATGGCAGGATCTTTGGGATTTGGTTGAAACCTTGACTCTCAATTTAAACATCTTCATGGATCGGTTGTGATGGCAAGTGCATTGTCAAGTTCTAATGTGACAACTTCACCCTTAGTGTTAAAAAGAAATGATTCAGATGGTTTATCCTTTCGGAAATTGCAAGGCCAAAACCATGGGTGATTTTGTACTTGTTGAGGAGACATCTATTGTGTTCTAATGCTTCTCTCCATCAAAACTAAACAATGCTGTCAAGTCATCACAAGCATTTATTTATTAGTAGCTTCCTAAAAATGCACAGCTGCTAATTTTCTAATAATTGGAAATCAGAATATAAGAGGCCTTTTTCAAGGGTGAGATCCAGTGCCTTCAAGAACATCCCTCCAGGAAATCACACACATGTGCATGACTGTGGGCCGTCTTTATCTCCTCATTTCTCTTGCTTGGTTTTGTGAAGAATTTGCTACTAGCCTTCATATTCTTAACTTATTTGGTTTGGGTGTATCCCATTATGATCATTGAGCCTGATTTTTCTTCTGATAAGTGCATTGGCTTTGACATCTGCCAATATTCTTCGAAGATCCAATCACCAGTCCACTTTTTATCCTATTACTCAAAAGTTGATGATGACCAGTTTAACAAGAAGTTAATATGCTTCTCCTATATTGTGGAGTTTACATGTCAATGGAAGTTTGAAGCCAACAAAATAGAGGAGGGAGAATGGATTCATATATTAAAATGTATTCATAGTAGAAGCAGCATTTATTGTGTCAGTGTTCTGAGTGCTTTTCCTCTTTTATTTCAGTTACACCTGAAAACAAACACTAGTTAGGTAAGGAAAGTATCATCTCTATGGAGTGCTTACTATTACTATCCCCATTTAACAGATGAGAAAACAGAGGCAGAGAAAAGTTATATAATTTGCTGGAGCTCATGAAGCTGATGAGTACATATCTGAACTGGGATTCAAACCCCGACTAACTGAGTTTAAGCTCTTAACTGCTATGCTACACTCCTTTCTGGGGACAGGTGGTTGTAGGTAGAAGGTAAGAATTATGGGGGAATCATGTTGAATTAAAATAAAGACTCTAAATGATACTGAGAATCACTTCCTCTAGTACCAGTGATAGGTAGAGAACTATGCTAAATATTTTGCAAGCATTATCCAATTTAACCTTAAAAATCATGCTGGAAAGTAGATACCATTATATCCATTTTATAGATAGGCAAACTGAGCTGGGCTGGAATCTCAGTGTTGTGTTTTAGACACTATGATCTTAGATGTATTTCATCTGTTAGGCTCCAGATGATTCCAAACTCCTGTTTATTCTATTATGCTGTGCTAAGGAAAAAAACAACCTAATTCCATTTGCTAGCTTTAAGAGTGGTAGTCAACTCTAGCATGATCAGTAAAAATTTATTTGATTGCGCAATATTTACCTAACTCTGCCGAGGGAGCCAGATTTCCTCTAGTGCTGTAACAAAGAATAGCTCCTACCTGTCCCCAGAAATTCCCAGGGAAAGGTGGGGCTATATTCTCATAAATAGAGAGGCATATTTTTTTCTTTATAGTCCTATTACTGTCAGCTTCCAAATTTAATAACTCAGTGCTCACTTAACAATCAAAGGAATAAAAGCTGAACTTGCCACAAGGGAAAAATGCTACGATGTATCAGACCCAGGAATAAGTGATATTCCTGGGAAGGCCACTGCCTGAGGCTGCTTGATAAACTCCAGGCCTTTCCATACCCACTGTTTGATGTTTAAGCTTTGGATGCTGAGACTGGTTATAATAAACTGTCCAACAGTTTCTCTCTTAGACATCTGAAGAAGGTGACAAAATAAAATCAATGTAAGGCTGTCAAAAAAAAGGCTCATCACTGAATTATATTTTGCTCAAGTAACCCATCTGAAATCAAATGTGTCCTTTGTTCAACTCTTTTGAGAATTCAGCCAATGGAAACACCAAGGGGCATTTTAATGACCATTTCCCACCCAGGCCCCTTTTAAAACAAAAGCAGGCAAATTCCTGAGTTGACCTTGTTGTGATAAGTCTCCTTGAAGCAAGGTCATCATAATTCTCACCCACATTTTTCTGCTGTCTTGTCAGATGAATCCGTGAAATTCACAGATTAACCGAAGTCCCTTACTTAGACATTCTAAACGTGCCAAATGTTCAAGTGTAACAAAATATTACACATCTGATAATTCTGCATGTTATTTATAGCCTTTCTGATAGAGGCATAATTGATTCAGAAATGTAATTTACAGCTTGGCATCTCCATATCAAAGCCTCAATTCTATGACATCCAACAAGAGAGTAATCTCACTTTCATGGGGAAGCAGAGATAATAATTGTAAAGAATTTTTGTATGATAGACTCATGCTTCTGCATAAAGTTTTTCTTACTCCTTGTTTTTTCATTTGCAAAATGGGCAATATTCACGTCAGCCACACACTTTTAATTTCATGGTATGATTTATGGAGACATAAATGGAGCATAAAGTTGATCAACAGACCCTGGGGTGATGGCAAATGGCTAAAGCAAGTTTCTCTTGCCCTCTATTTTTAATTGCAATCCTCATAAGAAAACAGTCTTTAACTAGGTAATTGTTCTTTTTAAAGAGAACATTTATTATTTAGTTCCATTTTGAAAACTACTAAAGAATGCTGGAGCATTTCCTTTATCTGAGAATAGTCATAAAATTGCTTTTTCTTCTTCTGCCTCTGACTTCCCCACCCTTCTTCTTAAACATAAAATCATTGCTTTCATTTACTACTCTATCCCCTCTCTAGGCCTTGTGCATATTTTGAGGAAGATAGGTTTATGGGAGGGAATTAATTTCCACTAGCTAGTGGGTTCAGTATAAGTTTTATTGAAATAAGTCTAGGTATCTTATGCTTACCTTCATGCCCCCAAATTATGATTACCCTAATTCTGACCATGCATATCTAATCTATATAAGTCTACTTCAGCTCCTAATTAGCAACTCAGATTTTTCTCTGCTTCCAGAACTTGATCTGTTAGTCCCATCCCTTTGTGCAATTCATGACACTAGGAGCTATTCTAGGAAATTTCAGCTGGTCCCTGGCCATTGATCCCTGCTTTCTGGACTTGCTCTTGGCTCCCCGGTTTTCATTCCTGCCTTTGATACTAGTGTCTGACCCCAATATTGCCACCCATCTAACTTTCAACATTAGCTCTGTCCTGAGAGTCCAGCTGTGATGTTCCACATCTGCAAATGTGACTGCTTTGGTTATAGATACTGGCCAAGATGAAGTCAGTATTCACTGTGGCTCTTTTGCTTTTCTATTGTGTTTTTACTTGACTCATCACAGGAAATCAGAAATGTACTTCAAGGCATAATAAGCAAACACATATTACCCATAAGCCAAATATAAAACCTATTATCATATTTGTATAATTTTCTTTCTTTCTTTCTTTCTTTCTTTCTTTCTTTCTTTCTTTCTTTCTTTCTTTCTTTCTTTCTTTCTTTCTTTCTTTCTTTCTCTCCTTCCTTCCTTCCTTCCTTCCTTCCTTCCTTCCTTCCTTCCTTTCCTTCCTTTCTTCTTTCTATCATCTATCTATTTCTCTACCTACCTACCTATCTTTGTTATCTACCTATCATACTGATATCTTATTGTTAATGCAGATTTTGTCTGTGATTTTCGCTCAATATTCCATCAATTCTATGCTCCCATCTATGAAAAAATTTCAAAAACATTTTTTACTTTGAGAAGGAAAAATGCTATTTTCTACCGTATAGATGCACCAAAATTTGTTTACTCATTTGCATAGTTAGGCTTAGTTATCAGTTTTCTGTTTTTGTAATCAAACCTTGACAAATATCTTGATGTTCATTAAAAATTCTTTATTGAGGACTTATTATGTGCAAGGCCATAACACAATTGCTGAATTTAAGAATTTTAAGAAGAGGTCCAGAGAGGAATTTAATAAAAGGCAATTACATTATTCTGTGAAAAGTGCTGAGGGCATATGATAAGTACTGGATATAATTGGAAGTCAGAAAACTTTAAGGAAGTTAACTAGACTCAAACCTGAAGGGTGAATAAGAGTTAATGAGATAAATGAGAATATTGGGGAAGGGTCACTTTTCTAAATGTAGTGAACAGCACGTACAAAGACCTATGGGCAAGAAAGAGCATGACAAGTTGGAAAAACTACAAGTAATTTTGTACATCTGGAAGATTGATTTCTTGAGAAGATAGGTTGGGGCTCGATCATGAAAGGACTTTTCCAAAAATGTAAGGAATTTGTTCCTTATCCTGAAGGCAGTGAAAGTATTTAAAATGTTTTAATCAAGGGAGCAACATAATTAGAAATGCATTGTGAAAGATGAGTGGTGGCTTTGTGGAGATTGCATTGGTAGAACAAAGTAGACAAGGAGGCTAGTTAACAAACTATTCCCATGATGCAAAGTATAGATGATGATAGTTGGACCTAAGGTAGTAGGAGAGTGGGAATTAGGATGGAGAAAAAGATTTTTTAAAAATTAATATGGAAGAGACATGATTTTATTAAGCAACTAAGGGAGAAGAAGCAGTCACAGATGGTGTTCATTGGAGTAATTGTGGTGCCATGTGCTTGGAGAGGCAACATAGAAGAAACCAGCCTGTGGAGGAGTGTTCGTTTAAAAGCTGTGAGGTATTCCTGAAGAACAGGCAGTTTATTATGTGAAGTTTAAAAGAAATTTGAACGGAGGTAGAATAGAGATTTGAGAGTGAGAGGTATGTCAACTCTGATCATTTTATTAGAAGAGAATTCTAGAAGTGAAATTATTCATCAAAGTTTATTGATGCATTTGACACAGTGATATCTAGAAAGGTCACAGATGTTGGCCTATTGGCACAATAATTTTGACTTTGGACCAGCCCGTTACTGTAGTTTTAGAGACCTTTTGTACTCTGGGTTTATTGCGTGAGGCCAGAATATCTCTCTTCCTCCATTCCACTGTTGCAGCACCAGAATGTCTACAGGAGAACCACTTTACCTCCTGACTCATTTCTCTGGTCCCATGGGACAGGGGGATATTAAATGCATGACATCTTTGAAGTGTTGTTTTAGCATTCTGAGCCACAGCTGGAATATTTCTACTAACAGTAAATAACACAATGGAAGAGAGACCTTTTTCAATATTTGGCTTCCTTTCAAATTGCAGACTCAGCTGTGATCCCTAAATATTTTAATTAATGTCTCTCAAAGGGAGGTTTTACTAAAGCAAATGAGAGGCGCCTTGATACATATCCATTTATGTACCGAGGCTTATAAGCAGGGGGCTCTGACATTCCCTAAAGATCATACCTCTTATCTTGGAATAGATAATGCTTATCACTCTGATGATAGGTCTGCATTCCTTCTACTATATCACTCCATTCCAGAAGAAAAGGAAAGGAATAAATCCATTAATCAGATGGTGAGCCATTGAGTGCTGGAGAATTGGCTTTGCATTAAGATCCATTTGGAATTTTTGAAATGTATTCATATTGTTAGGTAGTTTATTAATTTCCTGAGAGGACAGGGTGACTGGGAAAAATATTATATATGAGTCCACTGTAAATCCATCATAAGAAGATTCAGTGCCTTCTGCCTAGAAGAGTACACTTTGTTTTGCTTTAAGTTATAACTAGTCTTGCATATTAGATATTTATTAGGTACCCAGGAGTTAGGTTAAACACTTCACATGTATGATCCCTTTTAAGTCTAACCACAAGTCTGCGGTATACATACTATCAAGATCATCATGTTTTAGAAGAGGAAACTGACAAGATGAGATATCTTGTTTAAGACCATACTGGGAGTGAGTAGTAGAACCCACATTCAAACTCAGGGAATCTAATTCCAGAACATGAATTGGAGATTATCCAAGATTCAGACTGAAATAGTTCAAGAGTGTCTAGGACAGAAATCATCCTTTGTTCTTATTCTGGGACTTAAAATAATAATCTCACAAAGGAAGGCATGTTTTAAAGAATAGTAACGGTGTCAGTATATATGAAGAAAAGACAAGAATTTCTAAATGTTTTGTAAAACACAATTCAGAACATATAAGCCTTCTTGTATGATTTCTGGCAAGGAATAAGCAGACTGACCTTTTGGTCTACCTCCTCTTACCCTTAATTAGCAAATATTGTCTTCTGTGAGCAGAAACCTGAACAGTCATTGGGGTTTAAACAAGTCATAATCCACATGAAAAGAAAACAGTAATTTCTTTTTGGGAAGCAATGGGATTTCATTATTTGATTTGGTTCTTAAGGTCTCGACCTAGTCAGTGGATATCCACTGAATTCACAGTGGATCTCAGCTAAAGCAGAAGGCCAAACTCCCTTTCTTTGATTAGTAAAGAGGTACGTCAGGGAGAGTCAATATGAACTCTGTGGGTGTGACAGGACTGCTGAGAACGGCCACGGACAATCTTCTATGCCATTGAACTCAGCTTTCCATTTGCTTTCTATCCTTGATTGACCTTTGAAAAGTTAGTCATTTTCACATTCATATACATATATATTTAAACATTCCCATTCAGCACTTTTAATAGGTGTTCTGTAGTGGTTGGTTCCATCTCCCATAGAATGAGCCAGCATTAATCTCTTGATGTTTAATAATATTGATTAATTTTCCAGTAATATTTCAATATTCATCAGTAATGAATTTTTATAAGGGCTGATCTTTGATTCTCTCTTCTCGCACCTAGGATAAACTTGAGCTGACCTGGTAGTCTGTATACAGAGGGTGATATTTGACATTTAAAGATGTTGAAGGTCAAACAAAGGAGGTTACCAACTGTGTTGATATATGGATGTACTACCAATAGGTGACATAGTACACTAAGATCATTCACTATCCTAAGGGCTAAAAACCAGAGGGGCTAGAAAACTAGCTGACAAAAGGCAGTCCCCACATTACAATCAAGTGCTCATTTGTCAGTATTTATTGGGGAGTCATGTCTTTCTTTTATTTTCAGTTTATCAGTGGCTCTAGGTTTAGTGCACAATTACAGTTAAGCCAAGTTTGGGCTTCTGTAAATGCCAGTGCTATTTGTGATCTTTTTCCAGCCTGGCATATCAAAGTCTAAGGAGCCCACCAGAGAATGAAGTTGGTTAGACTGGCATGCCTGTTTTCTTATAACTGGATTCTTCACTTGGGATCCTAATATTTTAAGCAGCCCTCAGGAAAATCATATGACGTTCACAGACCTAGTCACATAGGAGTTTAAAAACTGTGTGTGTGATTGGGGGGAGGGTGTTATGTAATAATAAGAAAAAAATAGTAAAAAGATCCTTTGAAATCAGAAGAACTCAGAATGGAAATTACATCACTACCATTTGCTAGCTGGGCAATTTAGGCAAGTCATTTATCTCTATGTTAAATAATTCTGCTTGCCTACCCGATATCCAGTCCCATTTATTTATTCTTTCATTACTTAATTCCTTCATTTCTTCATGTATTAAACACATAGCACTTAACTGTGTGTCAGATTTTATTCTAAGCACTTTACAAATATTAACTCATGACTAACTCTGATTTTAGTCAGGACTACACTGGAGTTTAGAATATTCTAAATACTCAATTCACTGGCTTCTCTTACAGATATAGGTGGTTATGTAATGGAGTTCTGAGCAAGAAGATTAAGCTTTGGGTATGGCTTTCAGAAACTCTGTTGTCCTTTTGATAAAAAGGGACAGGTTTGGCTGGCATGGTTCTTTTCTCTTCACCTTTTGCTCTTCCATATTCCTTCATCTTCCTACCTGGAATGTATTTATAATGCCCAGAGGTCCAGCAGCCGTGTTGAAAGAATAAGGATAAAAGCCACATGCTGGGGATAGTGTACAGGCAGGCAGAAGGAGCCTGAGTCCCTGATGGCAATGTCGACTCTGTGTACTAGCCTCTGCTGTCCACCCCAGACTTCCTATTTCATGAGAGACAAGGCTTTACTTGCCCAAGTCATTGTTAGTCAGGTTTTCTGTAGCTTGTAGGTACAATTTAACAATTGTATAATTTAACAGTTCTACAGTTAACAAAGGTAGAATTTAACAATTCTAAGTGTTAAACTCTCTTTGGGCTTCAGTTTATTCATCTGTAAAATGAGAACTGTATTCTCTGAATGAGGGGATTGTTAGGATTCAACAAGATAGAGCATCTACAACACGAAGTACATAATATTGTTCAATAAACTCTAGTTCTGCTTGCCATATGGACATATAATTTTCTCTATTTCAGCACACATGGGGGTAGGGATAAGGGTAGGATGTTAGATAATCTTGATTGCCACTAACATTTTATACTCATTTGGTTAACTTTTAAACTATAATTATCTATTCTTTTCTGTTTTTTTTTTTTTTTGTCTTTATTTCCCCTACAGACATTGCTATGAGGCACAGCAACTGCCCACTCAATGTGAAGTTGTGCCAAATTTGCTTCTTAAAACTTCGTATTTTCCCTTCAAGGGAGGAGGAATAGTAGTATTCAGGTGAGACCAGAGAATGGGCCCTGCTGTGTTTTTGAAAATATGTGCTTGGATGTTGGAATGATCTGTTTTTGAGTCCCATCTCTTCAGTGTATAAACTGTGTGACCATATTGGCAAGTTGCTTACCCTTTCTGAGCCTCAGTTCCCCACCTGAAGACAAAAAGGATAAAGGCCGTGTCTCAGGCTCCTTGTAAATGTTAAATAAGTTAATGCCCTTGGATGCCCAGTGTCTGGCCTTCAGAGGGGTTCTATAAGCATTCCTTTCTTTTAGCCTACTTTTCAGGTTTTTTTCTCAGCCAATAGTTAGGCTCTTTTTGCTCCTGTCAATGTTTGTGGCACAATTCCAAGAATTTTCTTAGAGCACACTCTCTCAAGTGGCCAGAGAAAAGAAGGATGTCTCTGTGTTGGACATCTTCAGATGGAGCTCCATTATGATAAAGCTTAAATATTACTATAATGTCTCTCCAAAGGGATTCACACTAAGTGATGTTTTGTACTGTGGGACGATGGATTTCATTTGTGGAACAGAAGATAAAAAGCTTTGAGCATCGAAATTTCTTTTAGATGCAGAATCCTAATAAACACTGCATTCTGGAGAGATTGAAGTTTAGGAAACAAAATGGAAATGCAGGCAGAAAAAAATGACAAGTCTGAACTTCTCTCCTGTGTCGCCCCTCATTGGCTTAAGTGGAGATTTGCTCTGTCCGAAATAACCATTGGCATTGCAACACTTGCAAGTGAGTAACCCAAACAGATATTGGAGAATAACACGTATCTTTAAGCTGTTTTCCTCATCTGTAGTGGTGCATGGGGCATGGAGTGAAAAGTGACAGAAAAAAGTGGTTGAAATCACATCAAATGATGAAATTTCCAGAGGCTCAAAAGATAACAGATTTCTGGTCACTTATTGAAATTCTGAGAGACAGCAGATATCATCAGTGTTACTGAAATGGAGCAGGACCCTATGGTCCTTGTCCACCCCCCCACCCCCCATCTCCTCAGCCTGCCTTTTGTCTGTGGAAAAAATTTAGCCAAAGAATAAGTTTAATCAGAGAAGTGAGAAAATGCAGAAACAGAGGAAAACAGTCAAAGGAGACCAAATAATAATAGTTTAGTCATTAAGCATAGTCAAGGACCTTTAGTTCCTCCTTAAGGGCTATAGATAATATTCTGAGCTGTATCCTGTGAGCTGTCTTATAGATACTGAAACCCCCACCAGGTGGGAGAAGTTGACTACATGATGACCAGGCCGTAGCCATGACATAAGCTGCCACAGTTTCAAGAATTGGCCTCAAAGAAATGGAAACAAACCGACCCTGGAACTGAAGATTAACTGTACCTAAAAGAGTCAAGATGATGCTGGTCAGACCACCGATGACCAATTTCAAGATGACCGACAGAGCTGGCTGTATTGTTTCTGCTAGCCCCCTCCCTCTGTCTATAAAAGCTCTTGCCCCCTGATTGTCGGGGCGGGGGGGGGGGGCGGGGCAGCGGTAATTGGCCTTTGGACAGGCGTCCGCCCTCCCCCCTTCCCCGCTCCCCGGTTGCCGGCCTCCGAAATAAAGCAGCTTTTCCTTTCCTACCAACACTTGTCTCTCAAAAATTGGCTTTTGAGTGGCGAGCAGCCAGACCTGGGTTCAGTAACATTACCTTAAGAGGCAGTGGCCTCATGCAGTTACGAGAATACCCGGGGACAGAGAGGAGTATTTAGAACTGTCTCCAGATGGAAAAGCTGCTTCTGAAAAAAGTGGGTTCTTTTGCATCAGAGGAGTTGTAGAGGGTGTATTTGTCATATCAATTTAAACTAGTGCTTTTGATTTTCTTAACAGATGGGGGTCTGTTCAGTGGGCGCCTTCTCTAGGGCCGAGACTCTGACAGCCACTTTGTGCTAGATAACCCTCCCGCATTGGGAAGAGATGACAGGACCAGAGTTAGACATCCAGTCCAAGCTGGATCAGTCATATTCTTTGTCTGATCATTTAAAATGTGAAAAATAGAGACTAGAAAGTGGGCTCTGAGCCAAGGCAATGGCAGATTTCTAGATGGAAGTTTTAATGACCTCTAAACCCGAGGTCCTTGGAGGCTCTCACCCTTTCTGAGACTTGTTATAGGAGATCTGCTTGGAACATTCTCTACCCTTGTGCCACACTGATCTACTTTTCCACACAGGTTTGGGAAACAACTCTTCCATGGTTTCTGCAGCCTTTCTTCTTGAGGGGAATTTCCAAAAGCAGGAGGTCACTGAGATCAACTGTAACCCCCATCACTGCAGCTGATCTTGAGGCTGCCACTGGTACTCACTTCCTCCTCCCTTATTATCCATTCTTAAATTCTCTTTACTCTCAGCTATCACTTTGGCAAGTCTGTGTGGCTTACCTGGTGGTGTGACCAAACCTTCATTTTTTAAAAAAAATTTATTTATTTTTGGCTGTGTTGGGTCTTCGTTGCTGCGCACGGGCTTTCTCTAGTTGTGGCGGGCAGGGGCATCTCTTGGTTGTGGTGTGCGGGCTTCTCATTGTGGTGGCTTCTCTTGTTGTGGAGCACAGGCTCTAGGCACATGGGCTCAGTAGCTGTGGCTCATGGGCTCAGTAGTTGTGGCTCGCGGGCTCTGGAGTGCAGGCTCAGTAGTTGTGGCGCACGGGCTTAGTTGCTCCGCAGCATGTGGGATCTTCCTGGACCAGGGCTCGAACCCGTGTCCCCTGCATTGACAGGCGGATTCTTAACCGCAGCACAACCAGGGAAGTCCCAAACCTTCATTCTTGAATGATCTGAACACTTGATAATCATACCCTTCCCAGTTTAGGGTTGTTAAATGTGTGCGCTCACAGTTATTCTGAGGCAAGAGAGTACCTGGAGATACCCAGTGGATTACCTAGGTTCAACATAAATTTCTCCCAAGCCCTATCTCCTCCTGCTGATGAGGGTAAACTACTCCTGTCGGCATGGTGACTCCTCTTTTCATCTACTGGCCTCTGGACACAAGGAGTCCAAATGGCCCTGGAGGAGTCTGTATTTTGTAGTTCAGTAGAATGAACCCTGGTGATGTCTGCTTATAAGAGTTTGCCCCCTCTTGGAACCAATATCTCCAACCTTGCATTGCCCAGAATTAAAGGGGCAGAAAGCACAAGGTCCCCCTGTGGGTCATTGGGAGAGAGGGTCATTGGGAGAAAGGGTAAGACTTCTACTCTTTCATTCCCAAACCCATATATTCCTTCTACTGGGGAGACAGTATCATATAGTGATCTCTAACTTAATAAGTTTACTATATCTTGAAGGATGACACCCCATCCTTTTAGAGTGTTTCTTCCAAGCTGGCACTTTATTTGTGCCTTTAGAAGCTGTTCTAGTGTTCTGTGAAGCTAACTGACTACTTTTGGATGGTGTAGTATGTGATATGACTAGTAAATCCCATAGTCATGGGTCCATTCCTACACCTCTTTTGCTGTAAGCGGGTCCCATCTTTGGATGCTATGCGATACGGAATTTCATGCTTGTGGACTAGAAATTCCATAAATCCCCAGATAGCAGTGCTGGAATAGGCTCTCTGTGAATGAAAGACTAATTCATACCAGAAATAACTGTCTATTCCTTTAGGTCTGTGAGGCACATCCTTATGTTTGCCACAACTTCTTAACTTGGACTTTGAAGTTCCCAAACCTCATTTTTTGAAGCCCAATTTTCCCATTACTGTATTTCATGAAGCCTATATTCTGGTTAGGTTATGGACTTTCCTGCTTTGTGCCTCAACACAAGTTTGATAAGAGAAAGGGAAGAAATGTAACTCACATTTATAGTATGCCTCATGAATCAGGATTTAGCTTTACCATCCCTTTTGTTTATTTGCTCACTTACTTGTACATTTGTTTTACAGATAAGGAAACTGAACTTAGAAATTCTACTGCGTTACAGACTTGCATGTCAGGAAGCTATGTAGAGTTATTCAGGGTGAGACAAGTAGTAAATGCTTTCCAATAACTCTCATAATCTTGGCTTTCTGTTTTACAAGGTTATCTCCGAAGGAAGCTTGAAGATTTCTCTTTTCTTCTTCTCCTAGAGAAAATAGCTCTTTTCCTAGATCAGAACTTTGAAAATTTGTGATTTGCTTTTTGCATGCAGAGCTTTGGAAAACTGGTCAACCAAGGTGAGACTGAAAAATCCCTATGATTCATGGTAAATATTAACATAGTCCTATATGGAAATAAATGTACATTTTCTCCAGCGTTCAAAGGACCTACCATATGGTTTGATCTGCTGAACTATATTGGAAGAATATCCCCTCTTCTTTCACCCCTTTTTTTCCTCCACGCTTTTGCTATATGAATTCAAGCCCTGAGTTTTGTTTTGATTTAACTCTAATTGGAGCCATGCTTTTACTGAATCTAATTTCAGTTGGAACTAATTACAGGGGAAAAGGTCATAGCTGTACTGAGAGTATTACTCTGCTCACGATATATTGGCACCATATAACACTAACTCAACTTTTATACATATACAAATGAAGATAAGAATAAACGACCAAAACATTGTGCATCTTCCTTTTGTTTAAATCAGTAGGGAAAAATCCATACATAGTTATTGACAAGAAAACCTGTCTTGGGTATGAATAAATACAAGCTTTTCAGTTGATTTGTGTCTATTTCCTGACAGCAGTCTGGGAATTGCCAAGTAAGAGATGTATTTTGTGCCTATTGAGCTTGAAATGATGATACAATTGTGTTTCAATTGGTGTACCATACTCACCTATATAAAATACTCTTTTATAATAATCTGGCAGTCTGTAGGGAGAAAAGAAAAAGACAAATACCATTCATTTTTCTGGGGGAAAAAAAGAGGGTGGGATGGGGAGTGTGGGAGGGAGATGCAAGAGGGAGGGGATATGGGGATATGGGTATACATATGGCTGATTTACTTTGTAATACAGCAGAAGCTAATGCACCATTGTAGAGCAATTATACTCCAATAAAGATGTTGAAAAAAAAAAAAAGAGGACATTTAAGTGCACATGTGAGAGAAACATTTATCCAAACTGAGAGTAAGTCTTTGACTTCTAAATAGTTATGTGGTATCTTGGCTAATGCTGTTACCTTTCAGAGCAGGTAAGATTCATTTTCCTTACCAGGCTCACACTGGATTCTTATTAATATGCATCTGTTAGAGCATTTCTTATCTCTGTTTGCTCACCATTGGTTATTGCTCATCTCTGGTGTTTCATACAAGTCAGTGTCAGTAATACGATTTTGGTGTCAGGGTAAGAGTGTTATGGAATACAAAGCAGCATCAGAATATACTGTGGTTTCTGCAGAAATTTGTTTTCATCTATTATCTAGCCCTAAGTGGTCATATAGATAATTTCCCTGTGAAAATTTGAAGTATATGTGTCTAATGATCTGCCTTAGTTCTCCAGTGTGATAGGGAACTGACCCAGTATTAGAAAACCCAGATCAGATTAAGCATGTTTCCTAACCACCTTCTCCATATGACCCCCTATGCAAATTGCTATCCTTATCTTTTTTGGTGGTGTTGAGAGCACTATTTACTTGTCAAAAAGGAGTGAGAGGTTGGTATCCTTGACTCTCAACTACCAAATGCAAGTAAATTAAAGAAAAATATCAGTGACTTCCAGCAGTGTATCAGGGTTGGGGATCATTTGTCCTGGAATGCCAATAATGTAATATATACTTTTAAGGAAGTATATTAATACTAGAGGCTGCATGCAGGCCCTGGGATAGCCATTAAAAAAATCATTTCTTAAATCTAAATATAAGCGATAAAATATTTTCCTTTAAACTGAGACTTCACTGCTTTGAAAACATGTATGCAATCCAGATGCTAGGTCTATTCACACTTCCGAGTACCCAGATAGTAAAGACTAAAATATATGCAGTGGTGGAAGGAATGGAAGACCCATCAGAGTCAAATATTGCTGTGCATTCTTATGAAATTACTAGCTAAAAGGCCCATTGCCTTTGTACTTTTATTTATATATTTATTTGTTTAAATTTGTCTGCCCACTGCTCCACACTGCAAGTCTGAAAAAAAAGAGCATAACGTATGAGGGATTAATGGATCTAGAGCCACCACCCAGGCTCACTACTTGAACAGGAGCAATCAGTTAGTTAGTGGAACAACCCAGTTCTCTCTGTGGATCTGATGTTGCCTTGGTCCTGTACAGAGCATGTTTAACTCCAAGCAGTCAAATATAGATCCCAAGGAACAATCACGCCCTGCTGTAGTTCAGTAATTTACAGATTATCCCGTGAGGTCCCTCTCTGAGTCTTCTGGTCCATATAAAACTGTGAGTTATAGTTGTATGTATTAATTCAAATGAGCTAATTGCTATCTCCTGGTAATAATGAAGCCATTAATCAGGATAACTAAACCTATTTCTAGTAATTTCATGAGAGAGGGGAAACTTACAAAAGAGTCATACTGCACCAGGGTCCTATAACCCCATCTTCTGCCACTCAACACACTGACATTTTGTAATGCTAACATGAGTAAAGGATAATCATAATACTTAGCATTTATATAGCTCTTAACAAACATGAGTTAATTAATCCTCATGCCATCTCTGGAAGGCAAGCACTGTGTCTATTGTTATCCATACCTTTCAAAGCCTGGAACTGGAAAAATGTTAAGAGATTCTCAGAAAGGTTAAGAGACTTGCCAAAGGTCACAAAATAAGATAGTAATAGAAGTTAAATTCCAGCTGAGACATTATGCCATGCAGACATGTGGCCTCTTACAGGTTTGAGGATCCGTTAGTAATATGAGGCCTGCCTGGACTATGAAACACTCAGTGGTGTTGTGGAGAAAATACAGTTCAGTAGCCTGAAACAGGTGACTTGTACCCATCAGTATGGGATCAGAGGAAAGAAGCAATGCGATCTCGATTTCTCCATCTCCCTTGGCAGGAGAGAATGTGTCCTGCATAACGGCTTCTTTCTCTTTTCTGCTCTTCTGATATTACAGAATGAAATGTGCAAAACTCTTAAAAACTGCCCCAAAGTTTAGAGGCTCTCAAAATTTCACTGCTCTTCTCTGGGCTAGTGTCAGCCTAGTAGAAACCCCCACTGAGGTATAATATAAGAGGGGTACCAAGTTTCACATTGGTAGGCCCACAGAACCTCAAGAGGAACGATAATTATCTGGCTCATATATCCTACTTGCGAAAATACACACATGCACAAAAAACAAAAGCAACAATGAAAAAACCCAAAACAACTAAACAGAAAAATCCCTTCAAGTTTCAAATGTGGGAAATTGTCTTGATTTAAATAAGGAATATGCTTTTTAATGGTCACCAATTCACATGAGCTTGTAATATATGATCAATACATTCTAAACTAAAAACTACCTTTCAGAGGTAAAAAGGTTGAGATCAAGGGCTGAGCTCATGGGAGGAACGAGAAAATGTTTGTTAAATTAATACAAAGTCAGAGTTACAATTAACATAAAATCATCTATGGGTCTGCTAAATCAAATACAAAAACTCAGACTCTACTTTCTCAAAAAAAATTTTTTTCTATAGTTCTTTACCATTACGAATTAACAGTCCTAGAATAAAAATGTTCAGTTTGAGATTCTGAAAAGGAAAACTTGCCTCCCTTAACAATACTAATACCTGGAACATAAATAGAAAAAATAAAACCTTCAGACTGGGAAGGTCAGATGGAAAAGGTAGCTCTAACTCTCCCTCTTGAGATACGAGATGTTGTCACCATAAAAATTTCCGGAGAATACCGCCTGCTACCCTGGCCCACGCCCTTAAAACACTTAGTGGTGATGTGTGAAAACCCCTTGGTTTGTAGAGCAAAAATGAGGTAATCTGAGTCTTTTAAAAAAGGCTTTATAAAAGAGAAAGGGAAAGCAGAGACAGATTAAACCATGAAACTACAGGAAGCAAGAAAATCCACCCACTACTCAAGCTACAACGACATTAAGAAAAATCCACTAGTTTACAAAGCCTAAGTGATCTATCACTGTTTTGTAGCTCTAAATAGCTGGCACTTCTTTCCAGGCATTTTGCCTGCATTGCATCTCAAGATCACATACTTTAGATGAGGTAGGTCTGGAACTACTTTTTAAAGTTATCTTAGTTGGTTAATAGTCCACATTATCATCTATTCATCAAAATAGAGATATATATTCTTAGAATTAATATAACTGAAGCATTCAAATGTTTATTTTAATCTACTGGTCACTCGTATATAGAAGAAATATTTAGAATTGACAATATTTAATGAAGTTTTCATTAAAATGCCGCTCTTTTTGGTTTGCTGGAGATTGATAAGGCATCTTAGAAAAAGGACTGGGTCTGGCAACAACAGTCCACTAAGCATGGTGAGTAGTATTAGAAGCCAAGCATATCCATGGGCTAAACTACCGCCCTTGCTTTGTAGTCTGAGAATACATTACGTAAGAACAATCATACTAGCTGTCAGGAGAGAAGCATACAGGAAGAAGCTCACTGTGAATCCAAACTTTGATGGCAATCTTGAACTGTTCATGGTAAACTTTTAAATTATTTTTCTGTATTCAAACATGGGCTGCAACGTAGAATGACTTTAAACGAGACAGTTGTGATTTTGTGTGAAATCGTCGTAAATCAAAACAGTTCCTCTTAGGCATCAACACACAGTCTTAATCATCTTGTAATAAA
Organism: Balaenoptera musculus; assembly: GCF_009873245.2. Lineage (NCBI taxonomy): Eukaryota > Metazoa > Chordata > Mammalia > Artiodactyla > Balaenopteridae > Balaenoptera > Balaenoptera musculus. The sequence goes on from NC_045803.1 coordinate 34,243,583, forward strand.
TCATTCAGAGTTGAAGGGTAAAGGTGGCACTTTATAATCAAATAATAAAAGATTGCTTCATCTCCCCCACATGTTTTGTATTAACCAGCATCCAGCTTCCCTGCATGTAAGTGCTTTATGGTGCTTTCATCTGATAGGGCAGAAATGTATTTGAATCATTAGCATTCTTGGGCTGAAGGCAACAGGATACTCACTTTCAATTCTGAAAAGACTCTCTCTCAAAGGTGACATACATTCATTATGCTCTGATGCCTTGCCTATGTAAATTAGTAATCACATATTCTAAATGGGTAATGGAAAATAATTTTACCTACTACTAGCATCCTAAATCATAGTCATAAGGTTTAAAAAGTCTGATTAGGGAGTTTTGTTAAAATATCTTCCTCAGTGTTATTTTGGTACATTTTCCGTTATTAAATCTTCCATAAGCATATGAAAAAATCTATATATGTCTAAAATTGGATACAAAATTCTTTATGCCCAATTTAGTGAACTTCTTCCTGAGATGAGCTAGTAGAATGAATGAACTTGATTGGCTCCTTGGTCACATGATTGCTGTGTTAATCATTTTAATATGTTGTCTTCTATGGGTATTTTTTTTTTAACATCTTTATTTTACAATGTTGTGTTAGTTTCTGCTGTATAACAAGGTGAATCAGGTATACTTATACATATATCCCCATATCCCCTCCCTCTTGTGTCTCTCTTTTTGATGATTAGATTTTTTGATGATGGCCATTCTGACTGGTGTGAAGTGATACCTCATTGTAGTTTTTTAAAAAAATTTTTATTATTTATTTTTTTACATATACTTTTTTTTTTAACATCTTTATTGGAGTATAATTGCTTTACAATGGTGTGTTAGTTTCTGCTTTATAACAAAGTGAATCAGTTATACATATACATATGTTCCCATATCTCTTCCCTCTTGCATCTCCCTCCCACCCTCCCTATCCCACCCCTCTAGGTGTTCACAAAGCACAGAGCTGGTCTCCCTGGGCTATGCGGCTGCTTCCCACTAGCTATCTATTTTACATTTTGTAGTGTATATATGTCCATGCCACTCTCTTACTTGGTCCCAGCTTACCCTTCCCCCTCCCCGTATCCTCAAGTCCATTCTCTAGTAGGTCTGTGTCTTTATTCCCGTCTTGCCCCTAGGTTCTTCAGGACCATTTTTTTTTTTTTTAGATTCCATATATATGTGTTAGCATATGGTATTTGTTTTTCTCTTTCTGACTTACTTCACTCTGTATGACAGACTCTAGGTCCATCCACCTCACTACAAATAACTCAAATTCATTTCTTTTTATGGCTGAGTAATATTCCATTGTATATATGTGCCACATCTTTGTCCATTCATCTGTTGATGGACACTTAGGTTGCTTCCATGTCCTGGCTATTGTAAATAGAGCTGCAATGAACATTTTGGTACATGACACTTTTTGAATTATGGTTTTCTCAGGGTATATGCTTAGTAGTGGGATTGCTGGGTCATATGGTAATTCTATTTTTAGTTTTTTAAGGAAGCTCCATACTGTTCTCCATAGTGGCTGTATCAATTTACCTTCCCACCAACAGTGCAAGAGGGTTCCCTTTTCTGCACACCCTCTCCAGCATTCATTGTTTGTAGATTTTTTGATGATGGCCATTCTGACCAGTGTGAGATGATACCTCATGGTAGTTTTGATTTGCATTTCTCTAATGATTAATGATGTTGAGCATTCTTTCATGTGTTATTTTGCAATCTGTACATCTTCTTTGGAGAAATGTCTATTTATGTCTTCTGCCCATTTTTGGATTGGGTTGTTTGTTTTTTTGATACTGAGCTGCATGAGCTGCTTGTAAATTTTGGAGATTAATCCTTTGTCAGTTGCTTCATTTGCAAATATTTTCTCCCATTCTGAGGGTTGTCTTTTGGTCTTGTTTATGGTTTCCTTTGCTGTGCAAAAGCTTTTAAGTTTCATTAGGTCCCATTTGTTTATTTTTGTTTTTATTTCCATTTCTCTAGGAGGTGGGTGAAAAAGGATCTTGCTGTGATTTATGTCATAGAGTGTTCTGCCTATGTCTTCCTATAAGAGTTTGATAGTGTGTGGCCTTACATTTAGGTCTTTAATCCATTTTGAGTTTATTTTTGTGTATGGTGTTAGGAAGTGTTCTAATTTCATTCTTCTACATGTAGCTGTCCAGTTTTCCCAGCACCACTTATTGAAGTGGCTGTCTTTTCTCCATTGTATATTCTTGCCTCCTTTATCAAAGATAAGGTGACCATATATGTGTGGGTTTATCTCTGGTCTCTCTATCCTTTCAATTGATCTATATATCTGTTTTTGTGCCAGTACCATACTCTCTTGATTACTGTAGCTTTGTAATATAGTCTGAAGATCGGGAGCCAGATTCCTCCAGCTCCGTTTGTCTTTCTCGAGATTGCTTTGGCTATTCGGGGTCTTTTGTGTTTCCATACAAGTTGTGAAATTTTTTGTTCTAGTTCTGTGAAAAATGCCATTGGTAGTTTGATAGGGATTGCATTGAATCTGTAGATTGCTTCGGGTAGTAGAGTCATTTTCACAGTATTGATTCTTCGAACCTAAGAACATGGTATATCTCTCCATCTGTTTGTATCATCTTTAACTTCTTTCATCAGTGTCTTATAGTTTCTGCATATAGGTCTTTTGCCTCCTTAGGTAGGTTTATTCCTAGATATTTTATTCTTTTTGTTGCAATGGTAAATGGGAGTGTTTCCTTAATTTCTCTTTCCGATTTTTCAACATTAGTGTATAGGAATGCAAGAGATTTCTGTGCATTAATTTTGTATCCTGCTACTTTACCAGATTCATTGATCAGCTCTAGTAGTTTTCTGGTAGCGTCTTTAGGATTCTCTTTGTTTAGTATCATGTCATCTGCAAACAGTGACAGTTTTACTTCTTCTTTTCAGATTTGGATTCCTTTTATTTCTTTTTCTTCTCTGATTGCTGTGGCTAAAACTTCCAAAACTGTGTGGAATAATAGTGGTGATAGTGGGCAACCTTGTCTTGTTCCTGATTTTAGTGGAAATGGTTTCACTTTTTCACCATTGAGGACGATGTTGGCTGTGGGTTTGTCATATATGGCCTTTATTATGTTGAGGTAAGTTCCCTCTCTGCCTACTTTCTGGAGGATTTTTATCATAAATGGGTGTTGAATTGTGTCAAAAGGTTATTTCTGCATCTAGTGAGATTATCATATGGTTTTTATCCTTCAGTTGTTTAATATGGTGTATCACACTGATTGATTTGCATATATTGAAGAATCCTTGCATTCCTGGGATAAACCCCACTTGATCATGGTGTATGATCCTTTTAATGTGCTGCTGGATTCTGTTTGCTAGTATTTTGTTGAGGATTTTTACATCTATGTTCATCAGTGATATTGGCGTGTAGTTTTCTTTCTTTGTGACATCTTTGTCTGGTTTTGCTATCAGGGTGATGGTGGCTTTGTAGAGTGAGTTTGGGAGTGTTCCTTTCTCTGCTATATTTTGGAAGAGTTTGAGAAGGATAGGTGTTAGCTCTTCTCTAAATGTTTGATAGAATTCGACTGTGAAACCATCCGGTCCTGGGCTTTTGTTTGTTGGAAGATTTTTAATCACAGTCTCAATTCAGTGCATGTGATTGGTCCGTTTATATTTTCAGTTTCTTCCTGGTTCATTCTCAGAAGGTTGTGCTTCTCTAAGAATTTGCCCATTTCTTCTTAGTTGTCTATTTTATTGACATATAGTTGCTTGTAGTAATCTCTCATGATCCTTGGTATTTCTGCAGTGTCAGTTGTTACTTCTTTTTCATTTCTAATTCTATTGATTTGAGTCTTCTCCCTTTTTTTCTTGATGAGTCTGGCTAATGGTTTATCAATTTTGTTTATCTTCTCAAAGAACCAGCTCTTAGTTTTATTGATCTTTGCTATCGTTTCCTTCATTTCTTTTCCATTTATTTCTCATCTGATTTTTATGATGTCTTTCCTTCTGCTAACTTTGGGGTTTTTTGGTTTTTCTTTCTCTAATTGCTTTAGGTGTAAATTTAGGTTTTTTATTTGAGATTTTTCTTGTTTCTTGAGGTAGGATTGTATTGCTATAAACTTCCCTCTTAGAACTGCTTTTGCTGCATCCCATAGGTTTTGGGTCATTGTGTTTTCATTTTCATTTGTTTCTAGGTATTTTTTGATTTCCTCTTTGATTTCTTCAGTGATCTGTTATTTAATAGTGTATTGTCTAGCCTCCATGTGTTTTAATTTTTTACAGTTTATTTCCTGTAATTGATATCTAGTCTCCTAGCATTGTGGTTGGAAAAGATTCTTGGTACAATTTCAATTTTCTTAAATTTACCAAGGCTTGATTTGTGACCCAAGATATGGTCTACCCTGGAGAATGTTCCGAGCACTTGAGAAGAGTGTATTCTGTTGTTTTTGGGTGGAATGTCCTATAAATATCAAGTAAGATCATCTTGTTTAACGTGTCATTTAAAGCTTGTGTTTCCTTATTTATTTTCATTTTGGATGATCTGTCCATTGGTGAAAGTGGGGTGTTAAAGTCCCCTACTATGATTGTGTTACTGTCGATTTCGCCTTTTATGACTGTTAGCATTTGCCCTATGCATTGAGGTACTCCTATGTTGGGTGCATAAATATTTACAATTGTTATATCTTCTTCTTGTATGTAGTGTCCTTCTTTGTCTATTGTAATAGTCTTTGTTTTACAGTCTATTTTGTCTGATGTGAGAATTGCTACTCCAGGTTTCTTTTGATTTCCATTTGCATGGAATATCTTTTTCCATCCCCTCACTTTCAGTCTGTATGTGTCTCTAGGTCTGAAGTGTGTCTCTCTTGTAGGCAACATAGGTAAGGGTCTTGTTTTTGTATCCATTTAGCCAGTCTATGTCTTTTGGTTGGAGCATTTAATCCATTTAAGGTAGTTATCGATATATATGTTCCCATTACCATTTTGTTAATTGTTTTGGGTTTGTTTTTGTAGGTCTTTTCTTTCTCTTGTGTTTCCTGCCTAGAGAAGTTCCTTTAGAATTTGTTGTAAAGCTGGTTTGGTGGTGCTGAATTCTCTTAGCTTTTGTTTGTCCGTAAAGGTTTTAATTTCTCCGTCAAATCTGAATGAGATCCTTGCTGGGTAGAGTAATCTTGGTTGTAGGTTTTTCCCTTTCATCACTTTAAATATGTGCTGCCACTCCCTTCTGGCTTGCAGAGTTTCTGCTGAAAGATCAGCTGTTAACCTTGTGGGGATTCCCTTGTATGTTATTTGTTGCTTTTCCCTTGCTGCTTTTAATATTTTTTCTTTGTATTTAATTTTTGATAGTTTGATTAATATGTATCTTGGTGTGTTTCTCCTTGGATTTATCCTGTATGGGACTCTTTGTGCTTCTTGGACTTGGTTGACTATTTCCTTTCCCATGTTAGGGAAGTTTTCAACTACAATCTCTTCAAATATTTTCTCAGTCCCTTTCTTTTTCTCTTCTTCTTCTGGACCCCTCTAATTTGAATGTTGGTGCATTTAATGTTGTCCCAGAGGTCTCTGAGATTGTCCTCAGTTCTTTTCATTCTTTTTTCTTTATTCTGCTCTGTGGTAGTTATTTCCACCATTGTATCTTCCAGGTCACTTATCCGTTCTTCTGCCTCAGTTATTCTGCTATTGATTCCTTTAGAGAATTTTAAATTTCATTTACTGTGTTGTTTGTCATTGTTTGTTTGCTCTTTAGTTCTTCTAGGTCCTTGTTAAACGTTTCTTGTATTTTCTCCATTCTGTTTCCAAGATTTTGGATCATTTTTACTATCATTACTCTGAATTCTTTTTCAGGTAGACTGCTTATTTCCTCTTCATTTGTTTGGTCTGGTGGGTTTTTACCTTGCTCTTTTATCTGCTGTATTTTTCTCCGTCTTCTCATTTTGCTTAACTTACTGTGTTTGGAGTCTCCTTTTCACAGGCTACAGGTTCGTAGTTCCCATTGTTTTTGGTGTCTGCCCCCAGTGGGTAAGGTTGGTTCAGTGGGTTCTATAGACTTCCCGGTGGAGGGGATGGTTCCTGTGGTCTGGTGCGTGGGGCTGGATCTTGTCTTTCTGGTGGGCAGGGCCACATCTGGTGGTGTGTTTTGGGGTTTCTGTGAATTTAGTGTGATTTTAGGCAGCAAGACCCTGTCTGCCACATGGCTCAGAAGAAAAGGGAGAAAAAGAGAAAGAAAAAAAATAATTAAAATAAAACAATAAAATTATTCAAATAAAAGTTAAAAAGTTTAAAAAAAAAAAGAGCAACCAAACAAATAAACAAATCCACCAATGATAACAAGTGCTAAAAAGTATACTAAGATACACATAAAAATCTGAAATAAGTCAGTTGCAGACAGCAAGCCCTAACTCTGCCATTGCTCTCAAAGTCCACCGCCTCAATTTTGGCTTGATCCGTTGTCTATTCAGGTATTCCACAGATGCAGGGTACTTCAAGTTGATTGTGGGGATTTAATCCGCTGCTCCGGATGCTGCATGGAGAAATTTCTCTTTCTCTCCTTTGTTTGCACAGCTCCTGGGGTTCAGCTTTGGTTTTGGCCCCGCCTCTGCGTGTAGGTTGCCCTCAGGCTTCTGTTCCCGCCCGGACAGGACAGGGTTAAAGCAGTGGCTGGTTAGGGGGCTGTGGCTCACTCATGCCAGGGATGGGGAGGGAGGGGTATGGTAGTTATAATTGGAATGTGGGGCGAGCCTATGGTGGCAGAGGCCGGCATGACGTTGCAACAGCCTGAGGCGCGCCGTGTGTTCTCCCGGGAAAGTTGTCCGTGGATCATGGGAACCTGGCAGTGGCTGGGGTGCACAGGCTCCTAGTGTGTATGGGGGCCATGTGGATAGTGACCTGTGCTTGCACACAGGATTCTTGGTGGCTGCAGCAGCAGCGTTAGCATTTCATGCACATCTCTGGTGTCCGTGCTGTTAGCTGTGGCTCGCGCCTGTCTCTGGAGCTCATTTACATGGTGCTCTGCCTTCTGTGGGCAGACAGGGGAGGAATCCTCTCTCCTCACGCACCCTGAAACAGTGGTGTCTTCCTCTTAGGCAGTTTCAGACTTTTTCCCAGACTCCCTCCTGGCTGGCTGTGGTGCACTAGCCCCCTTCAGGCTGTGTTCACACAGCCAACCCCAGTCCTCTCCCTGGGATCTGACCTCCAAATTCCGAGCCTCAGCTCCTAGCCCCCACCCACCACGGCAGGTGAGCAGACACGCCTCTCAGGCTGGTGAGTGCTGGTCGGCACCGATACCCTGTGCGGGAATCTCTCTGCTTTGCCCTCTGCACCCCTGTTGCTGCGCTCTCCTCTGTAGCTCTGAGGCTTCCCCCCTGCCCACCCCCCGTCTCCACCAGTGAAGGGGCTTCCTAGTGTGTGGAAACTTTTCCTCCTTCACAGCTCCCTCCCAGAGGTGCAGGTCCCATCCCTATTCTTTTGTCCCTGTTTTTTCTTTTTTCTTTTGTCCTACCCAGGTACGTGGGGAGTTTCTTGCCTTTTGGGAAGTCTGAGGTCTTCTTCCAGTGTTCAGTAGGTGTTCTGTAGGAGTTGTTCCACATGTAGATGTATTTTTGACGTATTTGTGGGGAGGAAGGTGATCTCCACGTCTTACTCTTCTGCCATCTTGAAGGTGCCCCCTCTTCTATGGGTATTTTTGTTTTGTTTTGTTTTTTATTTTTATTTATTTATTTATTTATTTATTTATTTATTTATTTATTTATGGCTGTGTTGGGTCTTCATTCCTGTGCTCGGGCTTTCTCTAGTTGTGGAGAGTGGGGGCTACTCTTCATTGCGGTGCGTGGGCTTCTCATTGCTGTGGCTTCTCTTCATTGTGGAGCACAGGCTCTAGGTGTGCAGGCTTCAGTAGTTCCTGCATGCAGGCTCAGTAGTTGTGGCTTGTGGGCTCTAGAGCGCAGGCTCAGTAGTTGTGGTGCACAGGCTTAGTTGCTCCGTGGTATGTGGGATCTTCCCGGACCAGGGCTCGAGCCTGTGTCTCCTGCATTGGCAGGCAGATTCTTAACCACTGCGCCACCAGGGAAGTCCCTATGGGTATTTTAAAAAATAAATATTAGAGGGAATGAACCAACAAATTGTTTTCTAATAATTCTCTGCACAGTATTTCAAATCGTATCCATCATTCTCAGATGTTTAATTACTGTTCTATAAACGTATGAGTAGAAGATGCAGATGCTTCTTTGTTTCTAAAGAATTTGAGAGAAAATAAGTAATTTAATGCTAAGTAGAGAAAATTTAGGAGTAAAAGTTAAGAGTTCTGAGTTTTGGCAAAATGCACAGTCATGTAACTACCATCACAGTGAAGATATGTGACAGCTTTGTCACCTCTCAAATTTCCCTCATGGCCTTTGTATCTTTCACTTAGCAAAATACATATAAGATTTATCCATGATGTTGTGTGTATCAGTAGTTCAGTTCATTTTATTGCTAAGCAGCATTCCATTGTATAGATGTACCACAGTTGGTTTATCCATTCACCAGTGGATATTTTCATTTATTTCCAGGGTAGGCGATTATGAATAGAAAACACTAAAAATTCATGTTCAATTTTTTTGTGTAAACCAGTTTTCATTTCTCATGAGTAAATACATAGGAGTAGGACTACATGGTAATATTGTATGTGTATGTTTAATTTATTAGACTGCCAAACTTCTCTAAGGGGCTGTAACATATTGCATTCCCATCAGTGATGTAAGAGAATTCCAAGTATATATTTGCCAGCACTTGGTACTATATCTCATTATGGTTTTTTGGTTTTGTTTTTTATTTTTTTTAATTGAGATATAATTGACATATAATGTTATATTAGTTTCAGGTTACAACATAATGACTTAATGTATTATATATAACAGGGGTCCCCAACCCCTTGTTAGGAACCGCCCTTCACAGCAGGAGGTGAGCAGCAGGCAAGAGAGCAAAGCTTCATCAGTATTTACAGCCACTCCCTATCACTTGCATAACTGCCTGAGCTCTGCCTCCTGTCAGATCAGCGGCGGCATTAGGTTCTCATAGGAGCGCAAACCCTACTGTGAACTGCACATGTGAGGGATCTAGGTTGCATGCTCCTTATGAGAATCTGATGCCTGATGATCTGAGATGGCGCTGAGGCAGTGATGCTAGCTAGCACTGGGGAGCGGCTGCAAATACAGATTATCATTAGCAGAGAGGTTTGACTGCACAGAGACCATAATAAATTAATTGCTTTGTATAATTATTTCATTATATATTACAGTGTAATAATAATAGAAATAAAGTATGCGAGAAATGTAATGCGCTTGAATCATCCTGAAACCCAGTCAGTGGAAGAATTGTCTTCTACGATACCAGTTCCCGGTGCCAAAAAGGTTGGGGACTGCTGGTATATAATAATGTGAAATGATCACCACAATAAGTCTTGTTAACATCCATCACCACATGTTGTAACAAATTTGTTTTTTCTTGTGATGAGAACTTTTAAGATCTACTCTCTTAGCAACTTTCAAATATACAATACAATATTATTAACTACAGTCACCATGCTGTACATGACATCCCTAGGACTTATTTATTTTTTAACTGGAAGTTTGTACCTTTTGACCACCGTCACCCATTTCTCACACTCCCCGTCTCCTGCTTCTGGCAACCACCAATTTGTTCTCTGTATTATGAGTTCATTTTTTTAATTTTTAGATTCCACATAAAAGTGAGATCATATGGAATTTGTCTTTCTGTCTGACTTATTTCACTTAGCATATGCTCTTAAGGTCCATGCATGTTGCAAATGGCAACATTTCCTTTTTTATGGCTGAATAATATTATATCTACATCTATCTATCTATCTATCTCACATCCTCTTTGTCCATTCATCCATCGATGGACACTTAGGTTATTTTCATGTCTTGGCTTTTGTAAATAATGTTGCAATGAACATGAAGGGGCAGATATCCCTTTGAGTGAGCGTTCTCGTTTCCTTCAGATAAATACCTAGAAGTGGAATTGCTGAATCCTATGGTGGTTCTATTTTTAATTTTTTGAAAAGCCTTCATACTGTTTTCCGTAGAGGCTGCACCAATTTACATTCCCACTAGCAGTGCACCAGGTTACCTTTTCTCCACATCCTTTCCAACACTTGTTATTTCTTGTCTTTTTGATAATAGCCATTCTAACAAGTATGAGGTGACTATATTTTTAATTTGCATTTTCATAATGGCTAATAATGTTGGGCATCATACATGTACTTATTTGCCATTTTTGTATCTTGTTTGGTGAAGTGTGTGTTCAAATCTTCTGCAATTTAAAAAAAAATTGTGTTGTTTGCTTTCTTGAGTTTTGAGATTTTTTTTAATATTCTGGACATATATTCTGGATGCAAGTCCTTTGTCAGATGTGTTTTCTGCAAATATTTTATCTCAGAAAGTGGTTTGCCTTTTCGTTCTGTTAATTGTGCCTTTTACACAGAAGTTTATAATTTTGATTTATCCTATTTAACAATTCATTAATTTTTTTTTTAATGGATCGTGATTTTGGTATTGTAGCTAAGAATTTTTGCCTAACTCAAGTCACAAATACTTTCTCCTATTTTTATTTTAGAAATTTTATAGGTTTAGGGTTTACATTTAGGTATCTAATACATTTTGTGTTTACCACAGTTTGTTTATTCATTAAACTATTGAAAGACATCTTGGTTACTGCCAACTTTTTGGAATTATGAATAGAGCTATGGTAAACTTGTGTCCAAGTTTATATGTGGATGTAACTTTTCAACTCCTTTGGGTAAATACCAAGGAGCATGATTGCTGGATCATATGGTAAGACTATGATTAGCTTTGTAAGAAACTGCCACAGTACCTTCCAATAGGCTGTACTGTTCTGCCTTCATAACAGCAATGAGTTGGAGTTTCTGTTGCTCCACATCCTCGCTAGTATTTGGTGTTGTCAGTGTTTTGGATTTTAGTCATTCTAATATACGTGTAGTGGTATCTCATTGCTGTTTTATTTTCCTTCACTTTTAAAGGATATTGTCCCCTTAGTACAGAGTCCTGAGTTGAGGATTTTCTTTTTCTTTCAGCACCTTAAAAATGTCACTTTGTTCCCTTCTGGCTTATATGGCTTCTGATGAGAAGTTCTTCTATAATTAATATCTTTGTTCCTTTTAATGTAATATGTCTTTTTCCTCTGAATGCCTTCAAGATTTTCTCCTTATGTTTGGTTTCCAGCAGTTTGAATGTGATGTTTCATTTATTTACTTGAAAAATCCTGTTTGGTGTTCTTGGAACTTCTTGGATATTTGATTTTACATCTTCCATTATTTTTGGAAAATATTTGCCATTATCTTTTCAAATGTTTCTTCTGCCGTGTTCTTTCTCTTTTCCATTGAGGAGTCCAGTTACATGTGAATTGGACCTTTTGTTATTGTCTTAAAGCTCTTGCATACTCTGTTCCTTTTTTTCTTTTTTTGACTCTCTCTGCATTTCTGTTTGGATAATTTCTATGACCTAACTTCAAATTCACTGATTCTTTCCTCAGTTGCCTAGAGTACTGATGAACCCACCAAAAGCATTATTAATTTCTTTTACCATTTTTCCCTAACATCCCATTTCATTCTTTCTTGTAGTTTTCATCTCTCTGTTAAAATTCTCCATTTGTTCATTTATATTTTTCACCTTTACCACTGAAGTTGTACCAAGTTACTTTTCATTGTCTTAAGGACTTTCTTAAGGAATTTTAAATTCTTTGATATTTTGAACTATCATGAGTCTAATTCCATTGATAATTTTGTCTCTTGACAATGGTTTTTTGTTTTTTCTTTCTAATCTTGAGTCTCATCACTTTTGGTTGAATGGGAGATATTCTCTGTAGAACAGTAGACACTAAGGTGTATGCCAGGAAAAGAGACATAGCTCTTTTTCTGCTAGACTATTAGTGTGTGGAGTTCAATTAATTTACCCAAGAGGTGTGCTGGGTTTGTGTTTTGTTGTTACAGTGGTTCCTCTCAGTAAATCACTGGCTTCAAATTCCTTTGATTACTTTCTGCTTAGGTTGGGGTTGGGTGTTAGAGGGCTTCTCTTAGTTCTTCTGCTCTACTCTAGATTTAGACTTCTCTTATCAGCATGAACATCAAGAGTGAGAGCTTTTCCCTAAGTTTTGTACCTTTCCCCTGAATTAGACTGCTGTTTTGTGTGACTTGCTCTTTGCTACCTAGTGGTATGTGTCAGGGAGCATTCTGTCTTATTGTAGCCTCAGTCTTAGGCACACCCATTGTTTCTTGGTCTTGAAGATGAGGATTTTTCAGTGATTCTGCCCTTACCTAGTGGGTAGCATTAAGGTATTTCTAATGGCAGGTCCAGGATGGAGTCTTGCCCCTTCTTGAGGCAGAGGATTATTATTATTTTTTGTTTCCTTCCAGTTGCTTCAATGGGTCTTCACCTGTGCTGTGTGGGCCACAGGGTTTCCTGCTTATGACTTTTGTTCTTTAGGGGAGATAGGAGAGAAGGATCTGTATGGGGCTTTGTGCCTTTCCTGCGGTGAATTGCTGCTCCTTTCTGCCAGGCCAGCACCAATGAGGGAAGCTACCTCTGGTTTCCCACTCTACTCCCATTTTTCTCATGAGCACAGCAGTAGTTTGTTAGGCTTGCCACAACAAAGGACCTCAAACTGGGTCACTTAAACAGCAGAAATTTATTGTCTTGTGGGCTAGAAGTCTAGAAATCTATCATCCAGGTGTTGGCAGGTTTGGTTCCCTCTAAGGTCTGTGAGGGAAGGATCTGTTCCACGCCTTTACCTGACTTGTAGGTGGCCACCTTCTTCTCATGTCTCTTTGCATCGTTTTCCCTCTATGTGCATCTCTGTCCAGATTTCCCCTTTTTATGAAAACACTGGTCATATTGGATTAGTGCCCACCGTAATGACCTCGTTTTAACTTGATTATCTCTGTAAAGACCCTGTCTCCAAATAAGGCCACGTTCTGAGTTACTGGGGATTATGACTTCAACATATAAATTTTCAACCCATAACAAGCACCCATTAGGTTCTATGGGGAAGAATCTAGAAATGGACTGCAGACACTCATTGTGTCTGTAGCTCCTAGGGGTTCTATCCTTCAGCAGTTTGTTAAAAATTTTAACGGAAATATTTTTACCTGCTTCTGTGGTGGCTTTGTCAAGTGCTGTGTCTTAGGTAAAGCAGTGCTGTGTCTTCATCTCTCCTTGGAGATGTCTGTTTTTCCTTAGGCTACTTGGTTGCTGTGACCACAGCTCTGCAAAAGATTTGACAGAAGTTATAGTTTTGTTGATTATCCGGCTTTTCCTTATTGTTAGGTGGGAGTGATACTCTTTCCAGATTTATACATACTGAGGGAGAGAAGGCAACACTTTAAAAATCTGTTTACAATTTTTTATTACTATATGAAGAAATACAGTTGATTTTTATGTTGATCTTTTTTTAAAAATTTAATTTAATTAATATATTTATTTTTGGCTGCATTGGGTCTTCGTTGCTGCATGCGGGCTTTCTCTAGTTGCGGCGAGCATGGGCTACTCTTCGTTGTGGTGTGCAGACTTCTCATTGCAGTGGCTTCTCTTGTTGTGGAGCATGGGCTCGAGGCGCACGAGCTTCAGTAGTTGCAGCACGTGGGCTCAGTAGTTGTGGTGCACGAGAGTAGTTGCTCCACGGCATGTGGGATCTTCCTGGACCAGAGCTTGAACCCGTGTCCCCTGAATTGGCAGGCGGATTCTTAACCACTGCGCCACCAGGGAAGTCCCTATATTGATCTTGAGTTTTGCAACTTTGCTAAATTCACTTATTAGTTCTAGTGGTTTTTTTGGGTAGACTTCCTTGGGTTTTCTATGAAGACAATCATAATTTGAAAATAGAGTTTTATTTCTTCTTTTTCAATATATATACTATTATTTATATTTATATTTATACATTTATCTGTTTGTTTATCTACCTACCTATCTTGACTAGTTGCACTGGCTAGGACCTTCAGTATAATGTGGAATAGAAGTGGGGAGGGTGGATATCCTTGTCTTGTCCACTCTGCAGAAAAGTATTCAGCCTTCACCCTGACGTATAATGTTAGCTGACCCGGGTGTTTTCCTACATGCCCTTTATTAGCTTAAGGAAAGTTTTCTTCTGTTCCTAGTTTGTTGAGAGTTATTTACCATGAATGGATGTTGACTTTTGTCAAATGCTTTTTGACAGGGCATTTTCAACCTGGTTGATTCTTCTTACTTCTTGAGAAGAAATACTTGTACAAAAATTATTGAGTGACTTGAGTAAAACATTTCAGTAATGACTATGATCCCAGATTACCAGGAGTTTAAAATGACTGTTACTTCAGTCTCACCTTGTGATTTATAAACAATTATTCAGTATCAATCAGGTTAGTAGAGTTTTCTAGTCAAGTGAGAGCTTTAGCTATAGAATTACCAAAGGGCCGCATTATAAATAAATGTCACCTCCAAAGTAGTCCCGGATGGGTTATCACAGAAAGCATTTTAGTAACTCTGTTTTTATTTTCTGCTATGTTTTGGGCATTGTGCTTGTTGTCTGGCATCCAGTATCTCATTTATTCTTAACAAAAACTCTGAAAAATTGGTATTGACATCTTCAGGATGTTACAAGGTTTAAGAGTATGAACACTGAAGACCAACTGCCAAGGTTCATATTTCAGCTCTGCCACTTGCTGAATGAGCACAAGCAAGTCATTTAACCTCACTTAATTCATTGCTTCACATGTAGAATAGGGAAAAGAGTAACAATATGAGTAGTTGTTAAGATATTTAAATGAAGCTATTCAATATTACACCTTAGCATATTTTCTGGTGCGTTGTAAACACTACATCAAAGTTAGATATACATCCTGCTATCTTACAGACGAGGAAATGGAGAGATATGGAAACAAATGCGTATAACTAATGTAAGTCAGAGTTTAGATTCAAATCTAAGCCTAGCTGCTTCCAAAGCACATCCTCCCTCCCCCCATCATGCTGCTGTTTTCTTATATTCTGATTAGGAAGAGAATATTTTGCTAATATATAGTGTCATTATATATCCTAGTTTTTGCCTGTTGTCTCAGTGCAATTATTAATTGTGCCCCTTTTAACTCTCATGATTGTCCATTTTAGATAATAATTTATATGATCACTCTACTAATCAGATTTTAATTTATGTTTCAGTGGCAAATTATTATTTTTATTTCTAAATTTTCCTGTGGTCCAGACTCTCCAACACACATACACACACACACACACACACACACAATCTAGCCTACAGTGGATTTTATAAGGAAGTTGCAGATACTATGTGTGTGTTGCGTCTAAGACATTAATCACAATTTAGCAACTTCATGGCTTTATGCAGAGTAAACATACACCCTTTCAAAAATCTTATCTTTTTAAAAAAAATATTTATTTATTTATTTGGTCACACCAGGTCTCAGTTGCGTCAGGCTGGCTCCTTAGTTGCGGCTTGTGGGCTCCTTATACTGACACAATTGTAAATCTATTCCTCATGTTGGGAGCACCATACCAATTCCACATGAATGGATACACACTGAAGTTGACTAGTGTTGAAATGAATTTGGGCTATTAATAAAATGCTGTTGGTTGTCCAAACCAGAAAAATATGGTCTAGTAGAGAATTAGAGTCTATGAATGGTTTCTAGGTGTGATTCTTTTGGGGACTTGTTTCAGAGAGAGGAAGATAAAGGCTATGAGGTATTTCCAACGTAAGGTTTTGCCCCCTAATGGGAATTTAGCTCATATCTGACTTTTCTTAGTATTTTCTTAGTAGTTCTATAGATCAATATTATTAGTCCTTTAAATAAACATTCTTATTGTGAGGAAAAGTATCTTCCTTTGTTGCTTTCACTTTTAAACATACAGTATAACTGAAGTGTCTGTGCATATGTCATAACTGAAATGTTTGCGTTAGTGAGACTCAAAGTGAGAGCCAAGAATTTTATTTTCCATAGACACTAAACCTTTATAGAGACCCAAATTCAAACAATTTTATTTTTATTCCTTTGAGGCTTGGTGATATTCACACCTTTATATTCCTTATAGCCAGTATTTTATTTTACAATGTGTATTTCAGTCTCAAGATAGTTAAATTAATTCCTTTTATACTACATTCTATGAACACCTTTTTTCAGTTGTCATTGGAGGCCTGCCATAAGCAATGTGTTTAGCCTTCTGCTCACCCAGTCGTGTTCAGCAAAAAAAATAGACTTTCATCTGAAGAAATCCCCTGTGGAGTAGGAAACACAGCTGTTTCATCGTACTAGACAGCCTGCAGAGAGATACTATTTTCCTTGGGGGAAAGGACACTCAAGTTTTGAGAATCTAGGTACTGCACCATTGGGGAAAAAGATGAAAAGAAAATTGACCATCCTTTTCAATTCTATTGTGCAGAATATAAAGAAACTCTTTGTTCAGATTTCATGTCCTCCTCCTCCTTTCTCAATCTTTAGTCTTTTAAAATTCTACCCTTAACTAAATGGGTAAGCTGCAAAAAAGATTAAACTTAAAAATATACCAGGAATACAGAATGAAGAGAGGTGACTGATCTTTGAGTAGGTATCCAACAGTGCAATGAAATTCTCAAGCAGGTTCCTTTTTATTTCAAAATGGGTTTGATTCAGAGAGGTTTTATAGCTGCTAAATCATGCGGTTGGCAGAGATTGTGCGTGCTTCTTACAGTTACTTTGAAAGATGTCAAATTTGGCAAAGGCAGTAAAAATACTGGGATTTACTGAGTTTACTTTTTTTTTTCTCTTCTAGAGAATGCTCTAAAATTCAGTGTGCTCAGAAGTAACACAGTACAACCAAAGTGTGCAGAATTGCAGATTTCACAGAAAGTGTGGCTTTCTCAGCCAGTGTGTTGCAACTACATCTTTGGCAAAAGCCTATGTTAGTTGTTACAAAAGCCTCCTCTTTACCACCAGTGTACTTTCAGTGTCATTGCCATTGGCATCTGAAAGCTGCTCATTTCCAGCATGATAGTTCCTGAACAGCCTTGCTTTGTTCATCCAGAGAGGAGGTCTGAAGCAGCACTTCTGGCCAGGTAGGCATGCCTACACGAGACCACTACCCTATATTGGTGCATCATGAGCATGGCTCTGGTTTGATGAATGCCTTGATTATCAGTTCCACTGGTGACTTGCATAACCTTTCCAAGCCCCAGCTTTACTAAGTGTAAATGGAGGCAACAGACAATTTTATTAGGCTGCTAGGAGATTAAGTGAGATACAAAGTGCTTAAGACAGATACATAAGTGTCAATAAATGCCATTATAACTATTGTCATTATGATGTTCAATGAATGGAATTTATTATTATTATTAGATTATCTCCAGTCCAGGAGAATAGATTATTATTCATAAAGTTCACATTTGTTTTCATGACACAAATGATGCAATTGTTACTACTAAACTTATAATACAATACCTCACTTCTATCTTGTCTGGAAGAAAGTGATACCCACTGTCTGTGGGTCCCTAAATGCTGTTCTGCTACCAATCAGATTCAGATTACTATCTCTATTTGTACATTAAAAAAATTAGCTTTTTAAAGCTAATTTTATTCCTAAAGCCAAGCTCATGGCCCCTTTGATAGATAAAATGTGTATTAATATACAACAATATATACAATATAATTGAAGGATGCACCCAACTGGTGTGGTCTAGGTAATCTGCTAAGAAATTGCTCATTCCTAGCAGATTATATATAAATCCATTCCTAAAATCCATTGGCATCTGCAGCTCAAAGAAACCTTGATTATAGGACAGGAAATCAGAGTAGTTCTATAATTCTAAGCAGTTCACTTTCTGATATCCAGAGCTCTATAAATGTGGCTTTTTAAAATGTATCTGCTATGTGCTAGTCAATGTGACGATTTAAAATTTTTTATCCTTAAAACAATCTTATCGTCCCCATTTCCAGATGAAGACACTTTCTTGTTTTAGAGGAAAATTTTGTTAATTAATATGACCTTTGACCTTAACACTTTGAGATGCATTTATTCAGTCATTTATTCTCTTTCACATAGGAATAGCCTGTCTTATCAATTACTATAACCCTAGTGGCCAACACAGTGCCTGAAACATAGTACACGTTCCATAAATATTTTAAGTGTGTGCATAAATGCTAATATAGAGATTCTGAAGAACTATAATGTCTTCATTTTCTATACCTCTTTTTAAAACCTATCCCTAACTATAATAAAGTATACAAGCCCCTGGTTCCTTGAATGAATGGTGAGGATGGATTATGGTGCAAACCAAGACTGTTCAAGCTTCAGGGATTACTCCAAACTGTGACTAAGCCTCTATTGTAGGACTAATGGGATTCAGGCAGAAATTAAACCATCAAGGCAAGTAAGATGATGGAAGCATTTAACTAAATCTCCCACTGTGCCAACTGGAATAAATATAAACGAGCAGGTCCAATGTTATAGACTGTTGATAGATAATTGAGGGGCAGATATTGTAGGCCACTTTCTCATTCTGTTTTCTTCATAAAAGTCCAAGGAATATGTTTTAAAATATAAATTGGTTTGTCCCACATCCTCACTTAAAATGCACTCGTGTCTTGTGGCATTTTTAATGTAACACATAAGCGCTACCATGACCTACCACATCCTATATGATCTAGACCTTTTGCCGCCAAACTGTCCTCTCAATTGTATACTCCAATCACACTGCTCTTGGCATCTCAAAATCTTTTTCTTATTGTTCCCTTACCTGGAGTTTCTCACAGCTCTTTTCATTTCTGATCCTTCAGTTTCAGCTCAAATGTCACCCTCAGACCTTCCCAGACTATTGCATCTAAATTGCCCTCCATTTCCAGACTCTATCACAGTGCTTTGATGATTTCAGCTTGTGATAAATGCAATGAAAGGAGTCATTTCTGACTAGGTGTCCTCCAAAATAATGAAGTCAGCAAATAAGTTTTGTGTGAGTGGGGGGCTTCTTTTTTTCCCCATATTTAAGACTGATAAAAGCCTAGAATTTGGTATGTTCTTAACAAATATTTGTGGTACATATTACTGTCTGAAGAATGCAATGCTGGGTACTATGGGCTGGCCTAAAATATGAAAGATTTATGATTTTGATGATCTGATAGTTCTTGAAATGACTAGGGACATTATGCTGCTTGACAGTTAGGGATTGGTATCACAGCACAGAAAGCTGTGTGCCAAAACCTGTACAGAGGGGACCAGCAGCAAATGAAAACTTATGTTGGGGTTGAGGGCATTCAGATAATATAACCTGCCTGGACAACAGCCTTAAGAGAGTACTGTGATGGTTAATTTTGTTTTACTTGGCTGGGCCATGGTATTCAGATATTTGGTCAAACGTTATTCTGGATTTTTCTATGAGGGTGTTTTTAGATGAGATTAACATTTACATTGGTGAACTTTAAGTAAAGCAGATTGCCCTCCTAAATGTGTGTGGGCCCCATCCAATAATTGAAGGTGTGAATAGAACAAAAGACTGACCTCCCCTGAGTAAAAGGGAATTCTGCCAGCAGACAGTCTTTGGGCTTGAACTGAAACATTGGGCTCTTCCCTGAGTCTCCAGCCTACTGGCCTACCCTGCAGATTTTGAACTTGCTAGACTCCATAATCATGTGAGCCAATTCCTTAAAATAAATCTCTATACACGTTCTGTTTGTTCTTTTTCTCTGGAGAACCCTGAAAAATACAAGGATATTGGGGTGAAGGATCCAAAAGGCTCTGAGAGGTTAGAGATAATTGCAATAATCATAGCAGAAGGCTTATCACAGTTGGTGAGACATCGGCTGGGGTGTTTCCATTTTGAAGTCCAGTAGGATAGTGGTCATACCTGGGAATCTGTCCAAATAAAGTAGTATTTCCCTTAGTGGCTTGGAAGTGTGCCAAAAAAGCTTCAATTTAGAGAATGGGCAGAAACAGTAAGCAGCAAGCCATCAGATGGAGTTGATAGGATGCCACAGATGCACTGTGCAACTTCTCTGAGGAAAGATAAAATGGGAATCTGTAGTAGCAAAGATAAGGCTATCATCAGGGGCTATCTCACATGCTTTATATGCATTATCTTACTTAATACCCTCAAGCAAACCTTCAGGGTAGATGAGAATATTCCTATATTACAAATGAGAAAACTGAGCCTCAGAAGAGTGAAATTACTTTCCAAATTCACATAGCTGGTAGGTGCTGGTGACAGGACTCACACCCAAGCATGCTGTTTCTAGCATCTGTCTTAGCCTGCTGTGGTGTTTCCTTTAGCGCTTTGGCTCTGAAAGACACTTGAGGGTAGGAGTTGGTAGAACTTCAGAACTTAGAAGGTCATATGGAAGCACTGGATCCTTGGATTAAAACAAAAGTATGTTTCATATTTTTAGTGCCTTCATTTTTGAAATGATTAGTATTATCAAGTGGACATAACATCTAGAATGATATTTCACAATTGAAATCTCTGACTGCATGAAATTTCATGTACTGTATTTCAGAGCAGTATATCCATTCCCTTCCACTGCCCTCTAGAAGATTGTGGGAAGTGTGCACATGAAGGGAAAAATGGTACACACTATATCTCTTTAGGTATTAAAAGTACTTGAGTGTAAGAAAATGTCTTCTTTTAAGAGGCCATGCATTCATATGAATCACCTCTCCCCATCTACTCTAATTAGACATTCTACTGTATTTCTTCATTGTGAAGAAGTTCAGGAAAAATATGGACAGATATGTGCAGACTCCAATTTATTTCGAGAGGAAAAGCTGTCTCTCTCTCAATTTCTAGTACCTTTATTTCCATCCTGTGTGGCCTGTACCTTTGTCGCTTTGTCACCAGCATGATTAGTAAGAAGTACAAGGAACATCGTTCAACTTGGTATTTGTCTCAGCTAGATTATAAGCAGAAACACAAAATAATATAGGTAGAACAGTATTTTTAAATCTTGTGTTTCAGAAGTAATACCTATCTCAATAATAGCCATCTGAATGCATACCCACCGTAAACTGGCAGTGTCCTGGCAGAATTAAATACGTTGTCACACCTAATTCTCACAACAGTCATGTTTCCTCATTGACTTATTTATAAATTGAGATTTGGAGAAGTTAATATGTTACCACCGTCACAGGCTCGGATAGGAATCTAACCAGGATTCAAACTCAAGCTTGTCTGTTCCTCAAGCTCATGTTTTTTCGCTGTGAATATACCTCTAACTTCCTGAAATCTCTACAAAGACTTGTGCTGCCCAGCGAGCCATGAGACAAGGGGAAAACCCCACGCTACTTCTTAGAACAGCGGATCCTTAAGTAACACGCAGTGAAAGAATTTGGGTATCAGAAACTCCAGCTGGGATTGTGGCCAACCAGATGAGCTGAAGCCTCAGGGAGGCTGCACGAGAATTTGGACATTTTCTCATATTTTAACAAGAAACAGCAAATTTTCACACACAAAGAAATACCATTTGACACATGCACGAAGCCTGTTGTTGGGTCAAAAATTCTTCCCTAGGCTCTTCAGGCATCTGTTTCCCAGCAACTCCTCGAAGTCAAAGACCATTTTCCCTTCTGGTTCCTAAATCTGCAAGACCATCTCAACGCTGCATCTAGCCGGCGCCTCTTTGCAATTGGAACATTAAACATATTTTCTCTCTTGTTGTCCCCTCATGCAGTCAGCTTCCTTCTGTTGCTAGCTTGAGGGGTTATCTCTTTTTAGTCACAGCACAGGGCAATGTTTTTGTAGCCTTATTATGGAATTGTGTTCCACGTTTTCTCTTTCATCCAACAAGTCTGTCTAATAGAATTATAATACACAAACCAGTCTTGCCATCCTGATGCTGTATTTCATGGTACATGAGACTGCGTGATGACTAGAATATCCTCCCAACCCGAAGACGTGATGGTTCTGTGACTAGGTTTGATTTGTGTAGAAAAAACACTGGAATAACTACTTGATACCTCTTCTTCCTGTCTTTCTCTCTCAAGATTTCTCAACAGTGGCACCATTGACATTTTGGGCTGGAAAATTCCTTGTCGTGAAGGGCTGCCCTGTGCCTTGCAGGGTGTTTAGCAGCATCCCTGGGCTATGATCCCAGTAGCACCCACCCCCGCCTCAGTTGTGACAACCAAAAATGTCTCCACATATTGTCAGGTGTTTCCTGGAAGGTAAAATAGTCCCTGGTTGAAATCATGGTTCCCTCTTTTTTCTCCCTCTTCTCTCTCTCTGTCTCTCTCTCACACACATACTCACACGCACGCACGCATGCACACACACGCACTTTGAAGGGACAGGTTTCATACTAAAATTACCTGTTGTATGTGTGGTACTTACATGGTTTTGTGCATTTGACTGTGGAAGAAATTCTTCTACATCCAAAAATACATGGCTAGCTGTTTCTTTAAAGATAAAACTTGAGGTTGTGTAAATCCTTAGGCCTGTGCAAAAGTTTGAAACCATCTGGAGTTGAACCAGCCCCAAAGCCTAACTCATCTGCCCTGGAACTTGCAGATGGAAAGCTTGGGGGGAGGAGGGACTGGACATGGGAATCATCTCAACTTTATAAACGTGAAAGCTTAGGAATAAATTGCTTTTAGCTCCCAAACAAGTCTGGCTTCTAGATTTCAATTCAAGGCAGTAATAAATGCTTCTTTCAGGTGCTCTCCACCCCACATAATGGCACAGGGTCAGAATACCAGCAAGGAGGTCCAGGGTGCAGAAAGGCAGTTTACAGATTAGTTGTACTGATGCCAGGCAGGAAGAAGGGTCCGGTTTCCCTTGGGGTCTGGTGTGAATGGCAACCCTCTTCCTTCTCTGGGTGGGATTTTTTTTTTACACTTTAATGTAGATTATCTATTTCAGAATGTGTGACTTTCCCAGAAGTTACAGAATTTCAGGCCCATCATGTGTACTCACTTACTGAACTCCACGTAGCGGTCCTCAAGGCTTGAGTATGAAAAAAGTTCTGATTCTTGAATTCAAGTGGTTTGCACACCATTTTAGAAGACAAAAACCTGATGTATTATATCCTCTGAAGATTTTATTTTCACTAACTCAGTTTCTCTTCCCTTGAGGTAATTCTGTACTGAATAGCAGTTCTATTTTGCACTGTTCCCACTCTACTGTCACATATTTGTTTACCTGTCTATGTCTCTGTGAAGGCTAGAGTGATGATGTATTCAGATTTATATTCTCAGTGTCTTGCAAAGGTCTTGGCATGGGGTTAGCGGAACTCTCTGCTCCATTTAATGGCAGAGAGCAATAAAGGCTTTCTGAAACTCTTTACTCCTTGGAGTCAGTGTCACTCCTGCTTTCCTCTCTGGCCTTACTTTCCTTTTTTCTTTGTTTCCTTGGTCATTCCTACCTTATAAGACTCTTAGATACTGGACCTATAGAGATTTATCTTTGATTCTCCATTTTACTTATTTTGAATAATTTCCCTAAATGATCTAATCTGTTTTCATTGGTCTAACTGTAGAGACTGTTGATTCTTAAATCTACTACCATCTGTCCTAACTTCCTTCCCAAGCTTTAGGCTTGTGAGCGCTTTGCTGGATATATCCACCTAGCGTTCCAAAGAAATTTCAATTTAACACATTCAAAACTTGGTGGATATTATCTTTTCGTCAACTGTAGTTAACTTCTTTAGTATTAAATCTCAGTTGATAGCCCTATCAGCTTCCTAGCCATTCAATCCAGAAACATTTGGGTCACCATTAATTCTTCCTTCTCCCTCCTCTCCCTGAATTCTGTGTTGGATTTTCCGCCAAATTCTGCTTTTACCTTCTAAATTTTGTTTTGTTTTGGTTTTGTTTTTTTGTCAAGGCTATCCTCCCTTCTCTATTTGTATCATTACTGTCCTAGTAAATGTCCTCCTCATCTTTCAGTAGTCTCTTACCATCTCCCTGACTCTGGTCTTGCCTGTCTTAAATTTAACCTTCTCACTGCAGCCAGAATGAGTTATCTAAAAAGTAAGTCCAACTCTGATGCATTCCTCCCCACTCTAAAAACTGATTGTCTATGGAATAAAGCCCAACACTCTTCACATGGCACGACCTGGCCCCATTCTACTTCTCCAGCCTCACTTGTTATGACTTGTTCCAGTTACTATTGCTGTGTTACAAGGTACCCTATAATTTAACAGCTTAAAATAGCTCTCTTATTAAGCTTACAGATTCTATGGGTCAGGAATTCAGATAGGACCCAACAGGGACTGCTTTTCTCTGATCCACATTCTGGGGATTCAGTTGGGAAGACTCACTGGCCAAGTTGACGAGAAGGCTGGTGGCTAGAAAATTCTAAAGACTCATCTCATATCTGTTAGAATGACTCAAATCAGAGTGCCTACATGTGGTTTGATTGGTTTATGGCATGGAGGCCTCGTGGAGTTGGGTTTCTTAGAGTATGGTTCAGGGCTCTGAGTATGAATGGTCCATTGAACAAGGTGGAAGCTGCATGGCCTTTTATGACTCAGCTTTGTGCATCACACAGAATCACTTTAACAGTTCTCTCTTTGTGAAAGCAATCGCAAGGTCTGGTATAATAAAGAATATATCTGGTCTTTGTCCCTGGTTCCTGGCACAGAGTTTCAAGAATCCTTGGAATTTTCTGAGGGATTAGAATGTCTTTTGTTATTCATAATGACCCCTCTTCAACCATATCTGAATTTATGCAGTGAGGTAACTCATAGTGGGGCCTCTAGATAGCTTTAGCATGGGGGCTGATTGACAGCAAAACCAACCATGTGATGAGAGGGTTGGAAATTTCGGTCCCATCCCCTGACCTCTCTAGTCCCTCTTAGAGGGTAGAGGGACTAGAGAGCTTCTTGGTTGGTGAGCATATTGATGTACTGGGAGGGTGACATACTCTGATTTCATGGGACCAGAAGCTCCAGTGCTTGGGACCTTTGCCCCATGTACCTGTTCAACTGGCTGTTCATTTATATCCTTTATAATGAAATGGTAATTTAAATATAGCACTTCCTTGAGTTTTTTGAGTTGTTCTAGCAAATTATTGAAACTGTAGGGGATCAGGGGAACCTGTGAATTTGTAGCCAAGCCTATTGGTCAAAAGTATAGTAGTCTCTAGCACCTGTAGCTGGGGCCCAAAGTAAGGGCCGTCTCATAGCACTGAGCCTTTTAGTCTGTGGGGTCTGTGCTATATCTGGGTAGTTAGTATCAGAATTTATTTGAATTGTAGGACATCTCGTTGGTTTTAGAAAATTGATGTTGGAAAGCGCAACCCCATCCAGATTCACAGTAGGGGACATAGACTCCCACCTTTTGATAAGACGAGTATGAATACTCCTCATATGTTTTTCCAGCTTTATTGACAAATTATATTACAATTTATAAAGTGTACAATGTGATAATTTGATATACGTATATATTGTAAAAGAATTCCTACCGTCACATTAACACATCTATCACCTCACATTTTTATTCACTTTTTTTTTTCTTCTGGTGAGAACACTTAAGTTCCACTCTCTTAGCAAATTTCAGTTATACAATACTGTATTATGAACTCTAATCGCAATGTTATACATTAGGTCCTCAGATCTTATTCATTTTATAACTGAAAGTTTGTACCCTTTTACCACCTCTCCCTCTTTCTCCTATTCCCCATCTCCTGGCAACCACCATTCTACTCTCTGTTTCTATGAGCTCAACTTTTTTTTTTCCAGGTTCTACACATAAGTGATACCACACAGTGTTCGTTTTTCTGTTGTGGGTTATTTCACTTAGCATAATGACCTTCAGGTTCATACAAATGTCAGGATTCCCTTCTTTTTCAAGGCTGAAGAGTATTCCTCTGTGTGTGTGTGTGTGTGTGTGTATCAATCACATTTTCTGTATCCACTGATCTGCTGACAAACTTATGTTGTTTCCATACCTTGGCTATTGTGAGTAATGCTGCAATGAACATTGGAGTACAACTCTCTCTTCAAGATAGTAATTTTGTTTCCTTTGAATATATATCTGGGAGTGGGATTGCTGGATCATGTGGTAGTTTTATTTTTAATTTGAGGAACCTCTATACTGTTTTCCATAGTGGCTGTACCAGTTTACATTTCCATTAACAGTGTACAAGCATTCTCTTTTCTCTACATTCTCACCATGATTTCTCTCTTGTGTTTTTGATGATAGCCATCCTAACAGGTATGAGGTGATACCATTTGTGGCTTTGATTTGCATTTCCATGATATTAGTGATGTTGAGCACCTTTTTGTAGCTGTTGGTCATTTTCATGTCTTCCTTGGAAAAATGTCTATTCAGGTCCTTTGCCCATTTTTAAATTAGGTTATTTGTTTTTTCTTGCTATTGAGTTGTATGAGTTCCAGGTATATTTTGGATATTAACTGCTTATCAGATATGTGGTTTGCAATTTTTTATCCCATTTCATGGGTTACTTTTTCATTTTGTTGATAATTTCCTTTGCTGTGCAGAAGCTTTTTAGTTTGTTGTAGTCTCACTTGTTTATTTTTGCTTTTGTTGCCTTTGCTTTTAATGTCAAATCAAAATCATTGCTAAAACCAGGGTCAAGGAGCTTACCCATATGTTTTCTTCTAGTAGTTTTATGGTTTCAGGTCTTATGTTCAAGTCTAATTCATTTTGAGTTGATTTCTGTATATGGTGTAAGATAGTAGTCCAGTTTCATTCTTTTGTATGTGGCTATCTAATTTTCTCAACACTGTTTATTGTAGAGACTATCCTTTCCCCATTGTATATTCTTGGCTCCTTTGTTGTAGATTAACTGACCATATGTGCATGGTTTATTTCTGGGCCCAATATTCTGTTCTATTGATCTATGTGTATGTTTTTATGCCAATACCATACTGTTTTGATTCCTATTGCTCTGTAATATAGTTTGAAATCACAAAGCATGATAACCCCAGCTTTGTTCTTCTTTCTCAAGGTTGCTTTGGCTATTTGGAGTCTTTTGTGGTTCCATACAAATTTTAGGAATGTTAGCTCTATTTCTGTGAAAAATGACATTAAGAATTTGTTAGGGATTTCATTGCATCTGTAGGTTGCTTTGGGTAGTATGGACATTTTAACAATATTAATTCTTCCAGTCCATGAGCATGGGATGTCTTTCTACTTATTTGTGTCTTCTTCAGTTTCTTTCATCAGTGTCTTATAGTTTCCAGTGTACAGATCTTTTACCTCCTTGGTTAAATTTATTCCTAGGTCCTTTATTTATTTATTTATTTGATTGTAAATGTCATTTATTTCTGTAGAATATCTTTTCTATCCTTATTTACTTGGTTAATGGAGAACAAGGACCATGTCATTCCTCTTTATACTCCCAATAAAATTTAATGAAAGGCAAAAGTCAGTCATAATTTAGTTTCTTCGTAGTTGGATATTTAGGACTTTGTGATTCAAATGCTGCAAATATCTCTAAGACATTTTAGCTGAGAGATCATAACTATATGGTATGCAAATAACTACCGTCCCCTCCTCTGTCTGTGTAGATATTGTTAACCAATCAGAATACTCTACCCACTTAGGTCCTAACTTGACTTCAGAATATTTTTCGATACAAATTTCAAAAAGATTTTCCCAACTTCTTTCCTCTTTTTAATCAGAAAATAATTTACATTTTCTTAATGATTTGACTTTTATATCAATTGATGTACTGCTCTTAAATGTGGTATTGGAGGAAATAGAATTGGTAGGCAAAACAAAGAAGGAAACCATAATTGATTGGGTATTTACTACATGCTACACCATTTACCTGCATCATTTTAAATTCTATCAATGGGTTTTTAACGTAAGTTTTGTCCCCATTATACAAATGAGACGACTGGAATTCAGAGGGTTAGAATCATTTGCCCAAAGTCACACAGCTGGCAAATATGATACAGGATTTAAACACGAGCAATTCTGTTTCAGGAGTTCCTCCATTTGTCTTTCTTTGGAACACCACCCTACTCAATCACTGTGCCTCTGAATAAAACAACCATCTCCCCTGCTTCTCACATGACTGCTGGGCACTGTTGCCTTCCTCAGGGTGCATTAGTGACAGTGAGGTTATTAAGAAGCATGTGGTTCCCTTTCTACCCATCTGACTTCCTCCTCTGACTTAGTCCAAGTAAGGATTAATTTTCTAATTTTCACAGAGGCAAAAGTAGAAGTAAGTGGAGGTAAGCTTTAATGCCATCTCCTATCCTTTTCCTCTTCAGATCTCAATAAGTTAAGAGATGTAGGAATTTAATGGTTACTTTCTCATCCCTTCAGGTAATGGCTAGCAAGGAACTGTCCTATCAGTAGCAGCATGGACCAAGTTCAGGCTCTGTTGCTTTATGATTCTCCAAAGAGAGAGAAGGTCATTGGCCTTTTGCTTCATGAAGTTCCCTGGATGTTATCCTGACTCTTGTTGGAAGGGCCAGGAAGCAATGACTAGGCTTCCTTACTATATTAAATGTAATTAGAGATTTAGGAGCTGCACCACTCAGGTACAAATCCTTTAAAAAATATGTATTAAAATAAATATATGTTTATATATTTTATATTGGCTAAGCTAACTCTCCCATTTCAAAAACAGTATTGTCACCTCAGCTCACATTGCTCTATTATGATCAGTGGCACTGAGCAGCTTTATATTCAAGGCTCACGAGTTTCAATTACTTCAGGAGACAATCTGGTAACTGAAGATAGAAAGTCTCACTTCAGAGTGGCATTCACTAAGAATTTCATTCCATGGGGGGATAGTCCAGAGGAATCTTACCAATATACTTTCCTTCTCCAAAATATGGGGTGCACATATAGTCAGTGTGTGTGCTTGTGTATCTGTGTGTGTGTTTAGTGACTAAATATTAAAAAGTGCAGCCATTGTACATTTAGACACTCTCTGCTGTGATCATAGAGCATCTTATACAAATATCTATCAGAGCACTTAACTGACTGAATTGTTACTCCCTGTGTATCTACTCATTTTCTAGATCTTAAGCTTTTAGAGCATTTTCGAAGTAGTAGTATTAGTATTAGTAATAACAAGAACAACAACTTATTGAGAATGGATCTTGTGCCAGATACTACCCCATCTATACCTATGCACATATTTTGTCCTTACAACTGACCCTTTGATGTAGGTACTATAAGATCCCAGCCATTGAGGAAATTATGAGGATAGTGGTGATTCTAATGGACAGAAACTGGGATGGGCTTAGAGGAGTATGCCTATGGGAGATTGATTACCCTCCAGTTAAAAACACTCAGACCTAATTAGCTGTATATATAAGCCAAGGACTCAGGTGGCCGAGTCTAGAGCCGAGGTGTAAATAAAGAAGTTGCGTGTATATCTGAAAGAGTATGATCATTTGGGTCAGGCAAATCTGGTTTTAAGTTTTCTTTTGAAGGCTAGGAATAAAACCAATGTGTAAAAGAGGCAAATATTAGAAGCAACTTGTAGAATTGTTGCAAGATTTAGGATGCCTGCCGTTAGTAGTTGATGCCAATTATTAGTGGAATAAGAATTTTTAAAGTTGTTTCTAGGAATGAAGGTATAAGGGAACATGGGGCCAAGGACTCTGTTGTGTTATGGGGCTCTCCATGCGTGGAATAGTAGGAAGAAGAAGAGATGCCGATGGGGACAAAAGAGTAATTAAAGAGGCAGAAAGAAAAGCAGAACAGGAATTTGTTCTGGGAATCTAATTCTTTGGTCAGGATTATCAAGGTTGAGGAATATGCAAACCAAGGTCATTGTGAAGAATGAAGTCACCTCTGAGAGGGAGGACCATTCTGATATAATTGAGACCACAAATACAAACTCAGAAAAATTATTCTGATTTTTCCACAGACCCAATAAAATAAAGACCAGGATTCCTGGGAACCAGGGCTCAGCAAAGTTAACTGAAATATGAAGTTACATAGGGAGTAAATGGCAAAGACAGAGCTTGGGCCTAGGTTTGTCTGGATTCACGTCCATAAGAATGGGGACTTCCAAAGCAAAAACCCACTAGCGAGAGATGTGAAAATGATGATTTTTTTCCCTTTTCTTTAGAAGTCATGCCCAGCCATTGAGGTCAGCAGCTATTATGGAACTAACATCTTGGTAAACCCCTAGTTAGATTCTTCTGCATCTTTAAAAAGCCATAGATTAAACAAGGAAGAGATGCTATAGATCAATACATTTACACGTTTTATAATTCCTGGGTCCTGCTCAGCTGCAGTGTTCAGTGAATGCAAGTGCAGTAAATACTTGGTCACAGATCCCATTTACATAACTATAGCCTGACAATGCAGGGAGTAAGAAAGTATCATTTTCTGTACCCTTTAGAATTACATGGAAATGAACAAGCCTTTTCTTTCTTTTTTTTATAAATTTGTTTATATATTTATTTATTTATTGTTTGGCTACGTTGGGTCTTCATTGCTGTGCGTGGACTCTCTCTAGTTGCATTGAGCTGGGGCTTCTCTTGTTGCGGAGCACGGGCTGAAGGCACGCGGGCTTTGGTAGTTGTAGCACGTGGGCTCAGTAGTTGTGGCTCGTGGGTTCTAGAGCACAGGCTCAGTAGTTGTGGCGCACAGGCTTAGTTGCTCCATGGCATGTGGGATCTTCCCAGATGAGGGCTTGAACCCGTGTCCCCTGCATTGGCAGGCGGACTCCTATCCACTGCACCACGAGAGAAGTCCCAACAAACTTTTCTTTTTTCCTCAACAGTGGTTATGTAAAACAAATATTTGTGATAATTTTAAAAAGTTGTTTCAGTGCAAAAATAAAGCAATTTATAAGACAAAGGAGATAAATAGCTAAATTAAGACAGTTGAATGATTACAGTGTACACACACATGAGATCAAAAAGTGTGGTTAAATTGCACACTGAAATCACAATAAAAGAGGAGAATTTTATTGCCAAATAATTAAATCTCTTTTTAAGTGTATGTTTTTTTCTATACAAGCAAATTTAAAATCTTAGTGAATCATTTCTTTTTTCCTCAGAAAAATATTTGCCAGATTAAGTCTTTATCCTCAGCATGCAGAGTTTTCATAATTGTTTGGCTATTTTTGTTTATAAAAATGTCCAATAGAGGCCATGCCTGATTTTGCAGATCTATCATTCATATGCTGTGGGCAGGCAGGTAAAAGAGTGAAGTCATGAACTTCTGCAGCTCACTGGATAGTAGTCATAGTTAACATTTACTGAGCATGTACTAAGTGTCAGGGACTCTGTGAATGCTTTAAGTGGATTGTCTACTTCAGTTAACTCAATGAATTAAATATGAGAGAACTGAAATGTAGAGAGATTAATCTAATTTCCCAGAATCAAATAATAAGGAAGTGGGTAGGCTGAGATTCAAAGCAGCTATAGAGTCTGTACTCCTAATCAAGGGGTTACATTCTTCATTTTCTTATCAAATTGAAGACAAATTGTCAGTCCAGGCCTTCACACCCACTGGTTGCTAGACTAATGTAAACTTAACCTTGAAAAAAATCTGGTAGCTCTTAAATTTACATCTGTGACATTTCTCCCTGATATATTTGGATTTTCTAACAGTGGAAGATATTTGTTAATGAGCTTATATTGTCAGTAACTGACAGCTTTGTAACAAGATTTTTATTATTATTAACCATTATGGCAACAACAACAACATTAAAGAACAAGATAGTAACACCTAATACGTACTGAGCATTTACATATGCCAAGAGTGGCATTTAAAGAACATCTGTGGTTTCTGCTTTTTCTTTGGGCATTTGCTACTCCAGCCAGTCCATATTTAAAATGCTGGGAGGAGCTTCAAGTGGTGGAAGAGTAAGATGTGGAGATTGCCTTCCTCCCCACAAATACATCAGAAATACATCTACGTGTGGAACAAATCCTACAGAACACCTACTGAACGCTGACAGAAGACCTTAGATCTCCCAAAAGGCAAGAAACTCACCACGTACCTGGGTAGGGCAAAAGAAAAAGAAAAAACAGAGACAAAAGAATAGGGATGGGACCTGCACCAGTGGGAGGGAGCTGTGAAGGAGGAAAGGTTTCCACACACTAGGAAGCCCCTTCGCGGGCAGAGACTGCGGGTGGCGGAGGGGGGAAGCTTCGGAGCCACAGAGGAGAGCTCAGCAATAGGGGAGCGGAGGGCAAAGCGGAGAGATTGCCGCACAGAGGATCAGTGCTGACCAGCACTCACCAGCCCGAGAGGCTTGTCTGCTCACCCGCCGGGACGGGCTGGGCTGGGAGCTGAGACTCGGGCTTTGGTCGGATCCCGGGGAGAGGACTGGGGTTGGCTGCGTGAACACAGCCTGAAGGGGGCTAGTGCACCACAGCTAGCTGGGAGGGAGTCCGGGAAAAAGTCTGGAGCTGCCTAAGAGGCAAGAGACCAATGTTTCACGGTGCGGGAGGAGAGGGCATTCAGAGCACCGCTTTAAGGAGCTCCAGAGACGGGCGCGAGCCGCGGCTATCAGCGCGGACCCCAGAGACGGGCGTGAGACGCTAAGGCTGCTGCTGCCGCCACCAAGAAGCCTGTGTGCGAGCACAGGTCACTACCCATACCTCTGCTCCTGGGAGCCTGTGCAGCCCGCCACTGCCAGGGTCCCGTGATCCAGGGACAACTTCCCCGGGAGAACACACGGCACGCCTCAGGCTGCTGCAACGTCTCCCTGGCCTCTGCAGCCGCAGGCTCGCCCCGCATTCCATGCCCCTCCATCCCCCCTGCCTGAGTGAGCCAGAGCCCGTGAAGCAGCTGCTCTTTTAACTCCATCCTGTATGAGCGAAGAACAGACGCCCTCAAGCGACCTACACGCTGAGGCGGGTGAGGCGGGGCCAAATCCAAAGCTGAATCCCAGGAGCTGTGCAAACAAAGAAGAGAAAGGGACATTTCTCCAAGCAGCCTCAGGAGCAGCGGATTAAATCTCCACAATCAACTTGATGTACCCTGCATCTGTGGAATACCTGAATACACAACGAATCATGCCACATTGAGGAGGTGGACTTTGGGAGCAAAGATATATATATATTTTTCCCTTTTTCTCTTTTTCTGAGTGTGTATGTGTATGCTTCTGTGTGTGATTTTGTCTGTATAGCTTTGCTTTTACCATTTGTCCTAGGGTTCTGTCTGTCCGTATTTTTTTTTTTAATTACTTAAATTTTTTTCTTAATATTTTTTATTTTAATAACTTTTATTTTACTTCATTTTTATTTTATTTTATCTTCTTTCTTTCCTTCTTTCTTTTTTATTCTCCTTTTCATTCTGAGCCGTGTGGATGAAAGGCTCTTGGTACTCCAGCTAGGTATCAGGGCTGTGCCTCTGAGGTGGGAGAGCCAAGTTCAGGACACTGGTCCACAAGAGACCTCCCAGCTCCACGTAATATCAAATGGCAGAAATCCCCCAGACATCTCCATCTCAACGCCAAGACCCAGCTTCACTCAATGACCAGCAAGCTACAGCACTGGACACCCTATGCCAAACAACTAGCAAGACAGGAAAACAAACCCGTCCTTTAGCAGAGAGCCTGCCTAAAATCATAATAAGGCCACAGACACCCCAGAACACACCCCCAGATGTGGACCTGCCTAACAGAAAGACAAAATCCAGCCTCATAGACCAGAACACAGGCACTAGTCCCTTCCACCAGGAAGCCTACACAACCCACTGAACCAACCTTAGACACTGGGGACAGACACCGAAAAAAACGGGAACTACGAACCTGCAGCCTTCGAAAAGGAGACAAAAAACACAGTAAGTTAAGCAAAATGAGAAAACAGAAAAAAACACAGCAGATGAAGGAGCAAGACAAAAACCCACCAGACCTAAAAAATGAAGAGGAAATAGACAGTCTACCTGAAAAAGAATTCAGAATAATGATAGTAAAGATGATCCTAAATCTTGGAAATAGAATAGAGAAAATACAAGAAACGTTTAACAAGGACCTAGAAGAACTAAAGAGCAGGCAAACAGTGATGAACAATACAATAAATGAAATTAAAAATTCTCTGGAAGGGATCAATAGCAGAATAACTGAGGCAGAAGAACGGATAAGTGACCTGGAAGATAAAATAGTGGAAATAACTAGAGCAGAGAGAATAAAGAAAAAAGAATGAAAAGAATTGAGGACAGTCTCAGAGACCTCTGGGACAACATTAAATGCACCAACATTCGAATTATAGGGGTCCCAGAAGAAGAAGAAAAAAAGAAAGGGATTGAGAAAATATTTGAAGACATTATAGTTGAAAACTTACCTGATACGGAAAAAGAAATAGTTAATCAAGCCTAGGAAGCACAGAGAGTTCCATACAGGATAAATGCAAGGAGAAACACGCCAAGTCACATATTAATCAAACTATCAAAAATTAAATACAAAGAAAAAATATTAAAAGCAGCAAGGGAAAAACAACAAATAACACACAATGGAATCCCCATAAGGTTAACAGCTGATCTTTCAGCAGAAACTCTGCAAGCCAGAAGGGAGTGGCAGGACATATTTAAAGTGATGAAGGGGAAAAAACCTGCAACCAAGATTACTCGACCCAGCAAGGATCTCATTCAGATTCGATGGAGAAATTAAAACCTTTACAGACAAGCAAAAGCTAAGAGAATTCAGCACCACCAAACCAACTTTACAACAAATGCTAAAGGAACTTCTCTAGGCACGAAACACAAGAGAAGGAAAAGACCTGCAATAGTAAACCCAAAACAATTAAGAAAATGGTAATAGGAACATACATATCGATAATTACCTTAAATGTAAATGGATTAAATGCTCCAACCAAAAGACATAGATTGGCTGAATGGATACAAAAACAAGACCCGTATATATGCTGTCTACAAGAGACCCACCTCAGACCTAGGGACACATACAGACTGAAAGTGAGGGGTTGGAAAAAGATACTCCATGCACATGGAAATCAAAAGAAAGCAGGAGTAGCAATTCTCATATCAGACAAAACAGACTTTAAAACAAAGACTATTACAAGAGACAAAGAAGGACACTACATGATGATCAACGGATTGGTCCAAGAAGAAGATACAACAGTTGTAAATATTTATGCACCCAACAGAGGAGCACCTCAATACATAAGGCAAATATAGCCATAAAAGGGGATATCAACAGGAACATAATCATAGTAGGGGACTTTAACACCCCACTTTCACCAATGGACAGATCATCCAAAATGAAAATAAATAAGGAAACACAAGCTTTAAATGATACATTAAACAAGATGGACTTGATATTTATAGGACATTCCATGCAAAAACAACAGAATACACAGTCTTCTCAAGTGCTCATGGAACATTCTCCAGGATAGATCATATCTTGGGTCACAAATCAAGCCTTGGTAAATTTAGAGAAAATTGAAATTGTATCAAGTATCTTTTCCGACCACAATGCTAGGAGACTACATATGAATTACAGGAAAAAATCTGTAAAAAATACAAACATATGGAGGCTAAACAATGCACTACTTAAAAACCAAGAGATCACTGAAGAAATCAAAGAGGAAATCAAAAAATACCTAGAAACAAATGACAATGAAAACATGACAACCCAAAACCTATGGGATGCAGCAAAAGCAGTTCTAAGAGGGAAGTTTATAGCAATACAATCCTACCTCAAGAAACAAGAAACATCTCCAATAAACAACCTAACCTTACACCTAAAGCAATTAGAGAAAGAAGAACAGAAAAACCCCAAAGTTAGCAGAAGGAAAGAAATCATAAAGATCAGATCAGAAATAAATGAAAAAGAAATGAAGGAAATGATAGCAAATATCAATAAAACTAAAAGCTAGTTCTTTGAGAAGATAAACAAAATTGATAAACCATTAGCAAGACTCATCAAGAAAAAGGAGAAGACTCAGATCAATAGAATTAGAAATGAAAAAGGAGAAGTAACAACTGACACTGTAGAAATACAAAGGATCATGAGAGAGTACTGCAAGCAACTCTATGCCAATAAAATGGACAACCTGGAAGAAATGGACAAATTCTTAGAAATGCACCACCTTCCGAGACTGAACCAGGAAGAAACAGAAAATATGAACAGACCAATCACAAGTACTGAAATTGAAACTGTGATTAAAAATCTTCCAACAAACAAAAACCCAGGACCAGATGGCTTCACAGGTGAATTTTATCAAACATTTAGAGAAGAGCTAACACCTATCCTTCTCAAACTCTTCCAAAATATAGCAGAGGGAGGAACATTCCCAAACTCATTCTACGAGGCCATCATCACCGTGATACCAAAACCAGACAAAGATGTCACAAAGAAAGAAAACTACAGGCAAATATCACTGATGAACATAGATGCAAAAATCCTCAACAAAATACTAGCAAACAGAATCCAACAGCACATTAAAAGGATCATACACCATGATCAAGTGGGGTTTATCCCCGGAATGCAAGGGATTCTTCAATATATGCAAATCAATCAATGTGATACACCATATTAACAAATTGAAGGAGAAAAACCATATGATCATCTCAATAGATGCAGAGAAAGCTTTTGACAAAATTCAACACCCATTTATGATTAAAACCCTCCAGAAAGTAGGCACAGAGGGAACTTTCCTCAACATAATAAAGGCCACATATGACAAACCCACAGCCAACATCGTCCTCAATGGTGAAAAACTGAAACCATTTCCACTAAGATCAGGAACAAGACAAGGTTGCCCACTCTCAACACTATTATTCAACATAGTTTTGGAAGTCCTAGCCACAGCAATCAGAGAAAAAAAAGAAATAAAAGGAATTCAAATTAGAAAACAAGAAGTAAAGCTGTCACTGTTTGCAGATGACATGATACTATACATAGAGAATCATAAAGATGCTACCAGAAAACTACTAGAGCTGATCAATGAATTTGGTAAAGTAGCAGGATACAAAATTAATGCACAGAAATCTCTAGCATTCCTATACACTAATGATGAAAACTCTGAAAGTGAAATTAAGAAACCACTCCCATTTACCATTGCAACAAAAAGAATAAAATATCTAGGAATAAACCTACCTAAGGAGACAAAAGACCTGTATGCAGAAAACTATAAGACACTGATGCAAGAAATTAAAGATGATACAGATAGAAGGAGAGATATAGCATGTTCTTGGATTGGAAGAATCAACATTGTGAAAATGACTCTAATACCCAAAGCAATCTACAGATTCAATGCAATCCCTATCAAACTACCACTGGCATTTTTCACAGAACTAGAACAAAAAGTTTCCCAATTTGTATGGAAACACAGAAGACCCCAAATAGCCAAAGCAATCTTGAGAAAGAAAAACAGAGCTGGAGGAATCAGGCTTCCTGACTTCAGACTATACTACAAAGCTACAGTAATCAAGACAATATGGTACTGTCACAAAAACAGAAGTATAGATCAATGGAACAGGATAGAAAGCCCAGAGATAAACCCACGCACATATGGTCACCTTATCTTTGATAAAGGAGGCAAGAATATACAGTGGAGAAAAGACAGTCTCTTCAATAAGTGGTGCTGGGAAAACTGGACAGCTACATGTAAAAGTATGAAATTAGAACACTCCCTAACACCATACACAAAAATAAACTCAAAATGGATTAAAGACCTAAATGTAAGGCCAGACACTATCAAACTCTTATAGGAAGACATAGGCAGAACACTCTATGACATAAATCACAGCAAGATCCTTTTTGACCCACCTCCTAGAGAAATGGAAATAAAAACAAAAATAAACAAATGGGACCTAATGAAACCTAAAAGCTTTTGCACAGCAAAGGAAACCATAAACAAGACACAAAAAGACAACCCTCAGAATGGGAGAAAATATTTTCAAATGAAGGAACAGACAAAGGATTAATCTCCAAAATTTACACGCAGCTCATGCAGGTTAGTACCAAAAAAACAAACAACCCAATCCAAAAATGGGCAGAAGACATAAATAGACATGTCTCCAAAGATATACACATTGCCAACAAACACATGAAAGAATGCTCAACATTGTTAATCATTAGAGAAATGCAAATCTAAACTACAATGAGATATCATCTCACACCAGTCAGAATGACCATCATCAAAAAATCTACAAACAATGAATGCTGGAGAGGGTGTGGAGAAAAGGGAACCCTCTTGCACTGTTGTTGGGAAGGTAAACTGATACAACCACTATGGAGAACAGTATGGAGCTCCCTTAAAAAACTAAAAATAGAGCTACCACATGACCCAGCAATCCCACTACTGGTCATGTACCCTGAGAAAACCAGAATTCAAAAAGAATCATGTACCATAATGTTCATTGCAGCTCTGTTTACAATAACCAGGACATGGAAGCAACCTAAGTGTCCATTGACAGATGAATGGATAAAGAAGATGTGGCACATATATACAATGGAATAATACTCAGCCATTAAAAGAAACGAAATTGAGTTATTCATAGTGAGGTGGATGGACCTAGAGTCTGTCATACAGAGTGAAGTAAGTCAGAGAGAGAAAAACAAATACCATATGCTAACACATATATATGGAACCTAAAAAAAAAAATCATCCTGAAGAACCCAGGGGCAAGATGGGAACAAAGACACAGACCTTCTAGAGAATGGACTTGAGGATATGAGGAACGGGAAGGGTAAACTGAAAAAGTGAGAGAGTGGCATGGACGTATATACACTACGAAACGTAAAATAGATAGCTAGTGGGAAGCAGCTGCATAGCGCCGGGAGATCAGCTCGGTGCTTTGTGACCACCTAGAGGGGTGGGATAGGGAGGGTGGAGGGAGGGAGACGCAAGAGGGAAGAGATATGGGAACATATGTATATGTATAACTGATTCACTTTGTTATAAAGCAGAAACTAACACACCATTGTAAAGCAATTATACTCCAATAAAGATGTTAAAAAAATAAAATAAAATAAAATGCCTGTCCCTCTTCTCTCCCTATCACATTACCTTGGTCAAAGGGAAAAGACATGATCCAAGCTCAACTAATCAATGTTCCTTTCCTAGGAATGAGAATCTTTTTTTTTTTTTAATTGATTTTATTTATTTATTTTTCACTGCGTTGGGTCTTCGTTGCTGCATGCGGGTTTTCTCTAGTTGCAGCAAGCGGGGGCTACTCTTTGTAGCGGAGCACAGGCTCTAGGTGTGCGGGCTTCAGTAGTTGTGGCACACGGGCTCAGTAGTTGTGGCTCGCAGGCTCTAGAGCGCAGGCTCAGTAGTTGTGGTGCATGGGCTTAGTTGCTCCACGGCATGTGGGATCTTCCTGGACCAGGGCTCGAACCTGTGTCCCCTGCATTGGCAGGCAGATTCTTTACCACTGTGCCACCAGGGAAGCCCTAGGAATTAGAATCTTGAACTTAAAGATAGAAGGTAATTGGAGTTAATATCATTCAAAATAACCCCAGAGATGATGGCCTGTGAATTCCCATGTCTGAGACAGCACCCAAAAGTATTCCATTTCTGACTTTCCTGTGACTAGTAAGCTTGTGGTTGTTTCCTTTTGTATTGTTTTGTTGTTAGCACAATGCAGTATTTAGACTTATTTGATTGCTAATGAAAACATGTAATTCTGGCTCAGCACTTGTGTTTGTGGTTATGATCTTAGCATTCAAAAGACAAAAACTGTAGCTCAAAAAAAGTTAAATGGAAAAATAGACCCAGATTCTAATGCCAAAATTATTACCAAATGTCCAGAACAGTGAAAAGGTTGTGATTTTACTCTACTTACAGGCTAACAAGTTAGTCTGCTTCAGTATCACGGACTGACTGGAAATATGAGACTCCTGGTTCAGAGAAAAGAATGTTTTTCCTCACAACAAAAGCAGAAACGAGAGCTTTATGATCATTTGTTTTGGTTCCCCCACCTTCTCCCTTCACCAAGTCTAAGGGAGTGCATTACAGGAGAGAAACTCTGGATTATAGGATTCAGCACTGTCATAGTATGTGGAAGCAGTTTTTGCTAGGGGACTGGAGAGGGTAGAGACATTATCTCATTCCTCAAGGTTGCTTTCTGCGAACTGAGTCCTGAGAAATGGTCCAGGTAAAGAAAGCTCAAGATCTTGCATTCTTGGCATACCCAGCAAGTATGTGCTGGGATGCTCAAGGTCTATGGCAGATGGTGCCTCTCAACACTTACTGTGCTCTATTGCTTTTCAAACTTTGAGGTGGCCATATTAGTCTTCCAATAAATTATAAAATAAATTTCCCACTCCTTCCTCCTGTGCCCCACTCCTGTTTTTCAGAAGGAAATTGAGTTAGAGAATAAAGGGAAAGGATCAATTAGTAAAGGCACTAGCTCTGCTTAGAAATATTTCAGGACCTTTTCAGGCTGGTTAATAGGCATAGATTTGGTGAATAGTGCAGGAAGCACAAGAGAGAGACTATGTAATCATATTTGGTTTAATATGCTTGTGTTTTGATGCCTTAGACAGAAACAACACAGGAACCTAAATCAAAGAGATAATATGTGCACACATAGCTGTATACACACTGAAAAATAAAAGCATAATCTGTATCAATGGGTATTTCATTATCAGGTGTTTATTGAGTGAGTGCTTTAGTCTAGGTACCTCAATGGATGCTATGAATGTAGGGGTGAACTAAATAAATTTGGCTCCTGTGCTCAGGGAACTTGTCATCTTAGTGATATTTATGGAGGAAAACTCCTATTTATGAGAGACTTAACTAATGTTTGTGCAGCTCTTAAGTCGTTTCATGTCCACTTTTTCATGGAATCCTAAAAATAATCTAGAGTTGTCGTATTAGAAATAATAGTAGCCGACAAATAAGGAAACTAAGGCTTAGACAAGTAATTTATTTGCCAAAGATTGTACCTCTAGCAAGTAACTGAATCAACACTCACAGAATACTTCTTAGAAATGTCATTTATTCATTCAACAAATACTTATTGACCTCTATATGCTAGGCACTGTGCTATGTACTGAGTACACAAAGGACATGGTTTTTTGGGCCTCCTATGTTCCATAATAACATAAGATACTTTTTTGTGTTGTTCAGTCCATATGGAATGCTTTTCTTTCCTTCACCTGG
The DNA here is from genome assembly GCF_009873245.2 of Balaenoptera musculus. Taxonomy (NCBI): domain Eukaryota; kingdom Metazoa; phylum Chordata; class Mammalia; order Artiodactyla; family Balaenopteridae; genus Balaenoptera; species Balaenoptera musculus. The sequence goes on from NC_045803.1 coordinate 34,284,550, forward strand.
TAAATCTGCTATCTTCCAGATTCAAGTTGATGATCCTCAGCACAGCCTTCCCAGCCCTCAGATGGCCTCCACAAACTTCTGCTTTGTTGTAAGTAGCACGATTAATCGTATACTTATATGTTTATTTCTTAAGTACACAGATTTCTAATTAGACTGGATGCTTCCCTGAGGGGAGGCACTGTATCTACTTCTGTTGACCATGTTTTATTCAACATGTAGCAGAGTTTCTGTCACAAATTATGCACTCGGTTAATTGTTTGAATGAATAAATGGATGACTTAAGTACCCTAAATATGGTCTATAGTAGTTATCATTTAGTTTGCAGATTGTGATAGGTATTATAAAGTCCATTTTTCAGAAGGGAAAAACTGGATTTGGAGCACCTAACAGGATCCCCTGAGGTGGCACAGCTAATACAGACAGAGCTGGGACTGGAGCCCAGGTCAACATGGTATCCAAGCCATTGCTCCTCACAACCTCAACAGAGATTTTATTTGTGTTCTCAAGGAAGTAATTTTTCTCTGAGAGACTTTTATTGCCCTCATTTGTATCCTGCAAGCAACTTGCATGGACCTGTAGATTGTCTTTCTCACAGATCCATAGCTCGATCCTCTGCTTTCTACTTCCTTTCCTCCTATTTCTAGCTAAATGTCCAAGCAGCACACAGCAGAAGGTGATCCAGAAGGAAAGGCTGGCAAGGGAAGAATCTGTAATTAAGCCAACGAGCAATAACATACAGTATCCATGGGCAGTACCACCTGGATTGACCTTCTAGCCAATGCAGATGTGACCTTCTAGAGGCCTGGGTGTGGGGGGTTAGAGGCTTTAGCTGCTGCAGCAGAAATCACTTGGGCAAGAGGTAGGAAGACTGGAGAGAGATGACTTTGTTACGTGGGCCATTGTTCCCTGGGCAGAGACTGCAGGCCTGGTCTTCAAAGACCTGCTGCTGTTTTGTGTGTTCAGAAGCAATTTGGAAAATGCCATCATGTCAACTTTATTTCCCTGCTCTCTAGGGGTACTCTGTGGTTGCCCATAAATAATCCTATCTGAGGCTGAAAATTACTCTAAAGTGTTCACTGCACTGGGCCTAACTTCAAATGTACAGGAGCCAGAATTTTTAATGAACTTTATAAAGCTTACTGATTTTTTCTAATAATAAAAGAAATGCACACTTGTAGAAAAACTTGAAATTATAAAGCATCAAGCAAATGAAAAAAAACCCTCTAATCCAGGTTTTATTGTATATTCACTAAATGATTTACTCCAAATGTCTCAAAAAATATGCTCGTCTGTCTCTTATGTTTACTAAAATGTAGTGGTTTTTTTTTTTTTTTGGAGAGTTGGCATTTGAAGCATAAGGTATCTTATGAGGTATTAGCACCCTAAAACTCAAGTGTTGCATTATGTCTTCTTCTAACTCCAATACGCAAAGTAAAATCTTGGTGACTGTAAGTGCTGTGACTACTTTTTCCGGAATTCATGAGTTCCAAGTCAGGAGTCAGATTTATTCAATTTTTCATTCTCTCCTAGACTTTCCTTTCTAGGACTTAGTGCATAATTACACCCTTTAAATAACTAGAACCAGGTCTACATGAGAATGCTATTTACTATAGGGCAAGATTTGCTGAACCTCCAAATGGTCAGGAAAAAGTGACTAAAGGAAAGAAAGAGTTGATGAATGAATGAACGGGTGTGCGAATGGATGTATGAATTCTGTCGGGTCCTTAGTAGGTGTACCTTAACTTTAACTTTTTTCCTGTAGTTTACTAAGCAGGTGTGGAATGTTTTCACAGTGGTTCTCAACCTGGGGGTGATTTCGCAATATGGCATTTGGCATTTCTGTTGTCACGTCGGGGTGGGTGGGGTGTGCTACTGACATCTAGTGGGTAAAAGCCACGGATGCTGCTAAACATCCTACATTGCACAGGCCATCCCCCTCCCCCACCTCCCCAACAAAGAACTATCAAATTATTCATCACTCAAATGTCAGTAGTGCTGGGAGGCTGAGAAACCTTGGTTTAACATAAAGGTGGGTGTGTTTCATTGGCTTCATAGGGGAGATACCTATAGGTCAAACATGGAGGATTCTTGTGTGCAGATAAGCAAGATTATGAAAGTGATAATAAAACATGCCATGTCTTCTATTAAGAAAAAAAAATCATCTTCTTTTCTTGGTACAGATGGTCTTATGCCTGTAAATCTACCATTCTTTCAGTAATCACATAAAGAAAACAGATGATTTAAAGCAGTCGTAAGGTTTATCTTGCAGAAGGAAAGTGTGGGTGTCTGAAGAAGAAGAGTAAACATAAATTCTGTTTTACATCTGAGAAGCAAAGTCATTTAGAGTATAACACAGCTTCCATCTGAACTGTGGCTGAAAGAGAGGTGTAAGATATGGTCAATGATTTTAAATGATTTACGAGTATTTTTGTAAAAGAAATACATAGACCTGGGTAGAGCCAGGCTTTTCTGATGTGCCATAATAGAATTTTTACTGTTTTTCTCGCAGTCAAATAAAGTTCAGTAGTATAGATAGATTGTTACCTTGTATTAGTACTTTCTAGGCTGCCTGTCAGAATGCTTTATTCAAAGAGACAGATTTATATTTCACAAGGAAATGATTTCTAAAGCTCTCCCATTAATAATTTTTCATTGAGAGAAAAACCAGATTCAGTCATTCCACCCATAGATTGGGAGATTAGCCCAGAATGAGCTCTTACGTGAAGTACTTTTTTTGGTATTTAAATAGGGAATAGTATTTTAATGCTGTGAAAGAGAACATAGAAAAATGACTGGTCTCTTCACAGAAAATTCTACTTGTGATTTCCTTTGGTTTTCCATGGCCAAGAAATCAGCTGATGAAGAATATCCCTAACAATTAATGTTGCCCGAACACATAGTTGCTAATGCAATGAACTTAATCAGCGTATATGTGCAGGATGCCCCAAAAATGTATCTAAGGGGAAAGACTCATAATAGGAAGAAATAACATACTGTTTGCTTGGAACAACCTTCTTCCTTCTTCTCCTTCTTCTCCTTCTTTTACTTCTTCAATGAACCGTTATAGAGCACCTACCATATTCCTAGTACTGTTCTAGGATCAGGGAACATGACTGTGATAGGCAAAGCAAATGTACAAAAATGGTTGTTTCCCACGTGCCAGGCACTGTCCGGGGTCCTGAATGGATGGAGTTGTCAAGTTCGTGTGTAAAGAGAATTTGTATGTCGAGAATGGCATATTAGAAAAGGACAGGATCAAAAATTGGGACCCTGGCTCTTATCCAGTATTAGGACTCATCAGCTCTGTGACCTTGACTAAAACGCTTAACCTTTCCTACAAAATTATTTTCAGATGTAAAGTCAAAATCCTGTGTAAGTGAGATTCCTTATTTAATGAAAGGTGGCCTTCAACAAGCATTTAACTCACTTCAATACAATAAACATTCATGGTAACTATACTGAACTAGTACGTATCAAATGGCAGTGAGGACTGAGATACAAAAAGGAATTAAGTCCTTGCCGTCAAGGTATTAACAATAAGAAAAATAAATATATGAACTCATTATTTGTTAAGCTAAAGGAAACCTGTTGTCACATTTGATGAAACAGAATAAAACTTTATGCCTAATTCACTAGTGAACATATGTATATTTATATGTTTCCATACATATATACAGAGGCTAACCTACTTAAATATACCCTCAGTGGAACATTTTCTGCTTGCTTCTCCAGATCCACTTTCTACTTTTTTCCTTCTTGTCTTGTGCCATGAGAGGCTGACCTGTATAGACTATATACATGGAAAGAGGGAGGGTGGAGAGTGAGCTTGGGGGGTTTAGTCCCCCAGATCCTCACTGTGACTTGCCGTAGGCTTGTTCTCTCTTTTTTTTTTTTTTTGTTTAGAATCTAGTTCTTTATAAGTAGACTAAATGTTTAGGTGATATAAGGAGCAAAGAGCTACTTTGGATGCTGAAGAAGGATTTTCAGTTAAGTTTTATGTCTGCTGTAAAAACATAACAGACACACACACATATGAATCTTCCACACTCTTTGGGGCTATAAAGCCATACTTTCTTTTTTTTTTTTTTTTTTGTTTTTTTTTTTTATTCACACACACACACACTGTATTTTATTTTTACAAGACATAAATAGACTGACACCAAGCATTGTACATGGATGACCACAACAAAAGCAACAATGATTGCAATTACCAAACATGAAACACACTCATACTATGTCATAATATTGACATTCAGTCCAGTAATCCTCCACTGTAACAGCTCCTTTACTTTGCAGTGAAAATTGATTTGTATATTCTTTGCCTCTGAGTCCTTGTGGGATTTTTTTTTTTTTTTTAAATTCAGACAGAAAGTCACAAAAATTATACTCATCCTCATCAGTTCACTCAGTCCCATGTAATTAATTTTTTTTTCATCTTGATCTTTTGTTAGCACTTTTATGAGTTCATCAGTTTTTCATTAGAGTTCTGAAAATGCTTATTCATTCAGTTCAGCAGTACAGTCAGTTACCAGAAACCTGTACTTGTCAGAGTCTTTTCCATGAATTTCTTGAAGATGAAACCCTTTTATAGGAACATATTTGCAAAGTCATCAGAGTACACCCAGAACTGTCTGTAAATGACAAAAGACTTAAAAATGACCACGGTTAAAGATTTGATGAAAGTTCATAATAATGCAGTTGACAAGAAAATTAGTTATTTCTGAGATATACATTTTAAAGTAATAACTAGGATTATTACTTATAACATTATACCAGAACATATAAGATTTTTAGAAATTTCATGTAATGTCTGAAACATTTATATTAACATATTTCCATACATATTTCCATACAAATACAAATATAAGATTTTTAGAAATTTCATGTAATGTCTGAAACATTTATATTAACATATTTCCATACATATTTCCATACAAATACAAATATAAGATTTTTAGAAATTTCATGTAATGTCTGAAACATTTATATTAACATATTTCCATACAAATAACCCAATGAAAGTTTAGTATTAGTTGTTTTGTTTGTTTTTTTATACTGCAGGTTCTTATTAGGCATCAGTTTCATACACATCAGTGTATACATGTCAATCCCAATTGCCCAATCCAGCACACCACCATCCCCACCTCACCGCAGTTTTCCCCCCTTGGTGTCCATATGACCATTCTCTACATTTGTGTCTCAACTTCTGCCCTGCAAACTGGCTCATCTGTACCATTTTTCTAGGTTCCGCATACATGCATTAATATACGATATTTGTTTTTCTCTTTCTGACTTACTTCACTCTGTATGACAGTCTCTAGATCCATCCATGTCTCAACAAATGACTCAATTTCGTTCCTTTTTATGGCTGAGTAATATTCCATTGTATATATGTACCACAACTTCTTTATCCATTCGTCTGTTGATGGGCATTTAGGTTGCTTCCATGACCTGGCTATTGTAAATAGTGCTGCAATGAACAATCGGGTGCATGTGTCTTTTTGAATTACGGTTTTCTCTGGGTATATGCCCAGTAGTGGGATTGCTGGGTCATATGGTAATTCTATTTTTAGTTTTTTAAGGAACCTCCATACTGTTCTCCATAGTGGCTGTATCAATTTACATTCCCACCAACAGTGCAAGAGGGTTCCCTTTTCTCCACACCCTCTCCAGCATTTGTTGTTTGTAGATTTTCTGATGATGCCCATTCTAACAGGAGTGAGGTGATACCTCATTGTAGTTTTGATTTGCATTTCTCTAATAATTAGTGATGTTGAGCATCTTTTCATGTGCTTCGTGGCCATCTGTATGTCTTCTTTGGAGAAATGTCTATTTAGGTCTTCTGCCCATTTTTGGATTGGGGTGTTTGTTTCTTTGATATTGAGCTGAATGAGCTGTTTATATATTTTGGAGATTAATCCTTTGTCCGTTGATTCATTTGCAAATATTTTCTCCCATTCTGAGGGTTGTCTTTTCGTCTTGTTTATGGTTTCCTTTGCTGTGCAAAAGCTTTGAAGTTTCATTAGGTCCCATTTGTTTATTTTTGTTTTTATTTCCATTACTCTAGGAGGTGGATCAAAAAAGATCTTGCTGTGATTTATGTCAAAGAGTGTTCTTCCTATGTTTTCCTCTAAGAGTTTTATAGTGTCCAGTCTTATATTTAGGTCTCTAATCCATTTTGAGTTTATTTTTGTGTATGGTGTTAGGGAGTATTCTAATTTCATTCTTTTACATGTAGCTGTCCAGTTTTCCCAGCACCACTTATTGAAGAGACTGTCTTTTCTCCATTGTATATCTTTGCCTCCTTTGTCATAGATTAGTTGACCATAGGTGCGTGGGTTAATCTCTGGGCTTTCTATCTTGTTCCATTGATCTATGGTTCTGTTTTTGTGCCAGTACCATACTGTCTTGATTACTGTAGCTTTGTAGTATAGTCTGAAGTCAGGGAGTCTGATTCCTCCAGCTCCATTTTTTTCCCTCAAGACTGCTTTGGCTATTCGGGGGCTTTTGTGTCTCCATACAAATTTTATGATGATTTGTTCTAGCTCCGTAAAAAATGCCATTGGTAATTTGATAGGGATTGCATTGAATCTGTAGATTGCTTTGGGTAGTATACTCATTTTCACGATGTTGATTCTTCCAATCCAAGAACATGGTATATCTCTCCATCTGTTGGTATCATCTTTAATTTCTTTCATCAGTGTCTTATAGTTTTCTGCATACAGGTCTTTCGTCTCCCTAGGTAGGTTTATTCCTAGGTATTTTATTCTTTTTGTTGCAATGGTAAATGGGAGTGTTTCCATAATTTCTCTTTCAGATTTTTCATCATTAGTGTATAGGAATGCAAGAGATTTCTGTGCATTAATTTTGTATCCTGCAACTTTACCATATTCATTAATCAGCTCTAGCAGTTTTCTGGTGGCAGTTTTAGGATTCTCTATGTATAGTATCATGTCATCCGCAAACAGTGACAGTTTTACTTCTTCTTTTCCAATTTGTATTCCTTTTATTTCTTTTTCTTCTCTGATTGCCGTGGCTAGGACTTCCAGAACTATGTTGAATAATAGTGGTGAGAGTGGACATCCTTGTCTCGTTCCTGATCTTAGAGGAAATGCTTTCAGTTTTTCACCATTGAGAATGATGTTTGCTGTGGGTTTGTCATATATGGCCTTTATTATGTTGAGGTAGGTTCCCTCTATGCCCACTTTCTGGAGAGTTTTTATCAGAAATGGGTGTTGAATTTTGTCAAAAGCTTTTTCTGCATCTATTGAGATGATCATATGGTTTTTATTCTTCAATTTGTTAATATGGTGTATCACATTGATTGATTTGCGTATATTGAAGAATCCTTGCATCCCTGGGATAAATCCCACTTGATCGTGGTGTATGATCCTTTTAATGTGTTGCTGGATTCTGTTTGCTAGTATTTTGTTGAGGATTTTTGCATCTATATTCATCAGTGATATTGGTCTGTAATTTTCTTTTTTTGTAGTGTCTTTGTCTGGTTTTGGTATCAGGGTGATGGTGGCCTCATAGAATGAGTTTGGGAGAGTTCCTTCCTCTGCAATTTTTTGGAAGAGTTTGAGAAGGATGGGTGTTAGCTCTTCTCTAAATGTTTGATAGAATTCACCTGTGAAGCCATCTGGTCCTGGACTTTTGTTTGTTGGAAGATTTTTAATCACAGTTTCAATTTCATTACTTGTGATTGGTCTGTTCATATTTTCTGTTTCTTCCTGATTCAGTCTGGGAAGGTTATACCTTTCTAAGAATTTGTCCATTTCTTCCAGGTTGTCCATTTTATTGGCATAAAGTTGCTTGTAGTAGTCTCTTAGGATGCTTTGTATTTCTGTGGTGTCTGTTGTAACTTCTCCTTTTTCATTTCTGATTTTATTGATTTGAGTCCTCTCCCTCTTTTTCTTGATGAGTCTGGCTAATGGCTTATCAATTTTGTTTATCTTCTCAAAGAACCAACTTTTAGTTTTATTGATCTTTGCTATTGTTTTCTTTGTTTCTATTTCATTTATTTCTGCTCTGATCTTTATGATTTCTTTCCTTCTGCTAACTTTGGGTTTTGTTTGTTCTTCTTTCTCTAGTTTCTTTAGGTGTAAGGTTAGATTGTTTACTTGAGATTTTTCTTGTTTCTTTAGGTAGGCTTGTATAGCTATAAACTTCCCTCTTAGAACCGCTTTTGCTGCATCCCATAGGTTTTGGGTTGTCGTGTTTTCATTGTCATTTGTCTCTAGGTATTTTTTGATTTCCTCTTTGATTTCTTCAGTGATCTCTTGGTTATTTAGTAACGTATTGTTTAGCCTCCATGTGTTTGTCCTTTTTACGTTTTTTTCCCTGTAATTCATTTCTAATCTCATAGCGTTGTGGTCAGAAAAGATGCTTGATATGATTTCAATTTTCTTAAATTTACTGAGGCTTGATTTGTGACCCAAGATGTGATCTATCCTGGAGAATGTTCCGTGCGCACTTGAGAAGAACGTGTAATCTGCTGTTTTTGGATGGAATGTCCTATATATATCAATTAAATCTATCTGGTCTATTGTGTCATTTAAAGCTTCTGTTTCCTTATTTATTTTCATTTTGGATGATCTGTCCATTGGTGTAAGTGAGGTGTTAAAGTCCCCCACTATTATTGTGTTACTGTCGATTTCCTCTTTTATAGCTGTTAGCAGTTGCCTTATGTATTGAGGTGCTCCTATGTTGGGTGCATATATATTTATAATTGTTATATCTTCTTCTTGGATTGATCCCTGGATCATTATGTAGTGTCCTTCCTTGTCTCTTGTAACATTCTTTATTTTAAAGTCTATTTTATCTGATATGAGTATAGCTACTCCAGCTTTCTTTTGATTTCCATTTGCATGGAATATCTTTTTCCATCCCCTCACTTTCAGTCTGTATGTGTCCCTAGGTCTAAAGTGGGTCTCTTGTAGACAGCATATATATGGGTCTTGTTTTTGTATCCATTCAGCCAGTCTATGTCTTTTGGTTGGGGCATTTAATCCATTCACGTTTAAGGTAATTACCGATATGTATGTTCCTATGACCATTTTCTTAATTGTTTTGGGTTTGTCTTTGTAGGTCCTTTTCTTCTCTTGTGTTTCCCACTTAGAGAAGTTCCTTTAGCATTTGTTGTAGAGCTGGTTTGGTGGTGCTGAATTCTCTTAGCTTTTGCTTGTCTGCAAAGCTTTTGATTTCTCCATCAAATCTAAATGAGATCCTTGCCGGGTAGAGTAATCTTGGTTGTAGGTTCTTCCCTTTCATCACTTTAAGTATATCATGCCACTCCCTTCTGGCTTGCAGAGTTTCTGCTGAGAAATCAGCTGTTAACCTTATGGGAGTTCCCTTGTATGTTATTTGTCGTTTTTCCCTTGCTGCTTTCAATAATTTTTCTTTGTCTTTAATTTTTGCCACTTTGATTACTATGTGTCTCGGCGTGTTTCTCCTTGGGTTTATTCTGTATGGGACTCTCTGCGCTTCCTGGACTTGGGTGGCTATTTCCTTTCCCATGTTAGGGAAGTTTTCAACTATAATCTCTTCAAATATTTTCTCTGGTCCTTTCTCTCTCTCTTCTCCTTCTGGGACCCCTATAATGCGAATGTTGTTGCGTTTAATGTTGTCCCAGAGGTCTCTTAGGCTGTCTTCATTTCTTTTCATTCTTTTTTCTTTAGTCTGTTCTGCAGCAGTGAATTCCACCATTCTGTCTTCCAGGTCACTTATCCGTTCTTCTGCCTCAGTTATTCTGCTATTGATTCCTTCTAGTGTAGTTTTCATTTCAGTTATTGTATTGGTGATCTCTGTTTGTTTGTTCTTTAATTCTTCTAGGTCTTTGTTAATCATTTCTTGCATCTTCTCAATCTTTGCCTCCATTCTTATTCCGAGGTCCTGGATCATCTTCACTATCATTATTCTGAATTCTTTTTCTGGAAGGTTGCCTATCTCCACTTCATTTAGTTGTTTTTCTGGGGTTTTTTCTTGTTCCTTCATCTGGTGCATAGCCCTCTGCCTTTTCATCTTCTCTATCTTTCTGTAACTGTGGTTTTTGGTCCACAGGCTGCAGTATCGTAGTTTTTCTTGCTTCTGTTGTCTGCCCTCTGGTGGTTGAGGCTATCTAAGAGGCTTGATGGGAGGCTCTGGTGGTGGGTAGAGCTGACTGTTGCTGTGGCGGTCAGAGCTCAGTAAAACCTTAATCCACTTGACTGTTGATGGGTGGGGCTGGGTTCCCTCCCTGTTGCTGTGGCGGTCAGAGCTCAGTAAAACCTTAATCCACTTGACTGTTGATGGGTGGGGCTGGGTTCCCTCCCTGTTGGTTGTTTTGCCTGAGGCAACCCAACACTGGAGCCTACCGGTGCTCTTTGGTGGGGTCAATGGCAGACTCTGGGAGGGCTCACGCCAAGGAGAACTTCCCAGAGCCTCTGCTGCCAGTGTCCTTATCCCCACGGTGAAACAGAGCCACCACTCGCCTCTGCAGGAGACCCCCCAACACCAGCAGGTAGGTCCGGTTCAGTCTCCCCCAGGGTCACTGCTCCTTCCCCTGGGTCCCGATGCACACATTACTTTGTGTGTGCCCTCCAAGAGTGGGGTCTCTGTTTCCCCCAGTCCTGTCAAAGTCCTGCAATCAATTCCCTCTAGGCTTCAAATTCTGATTCTCTAGGAATTCCTCCTCCCGTTGCCGGACCCCCAGGTTGGGAAGCCTGACGTGGGGCTCAGAACCTTCACTCCAGTGGGTGGAATTCTGTGGTATAAGTGTTCGCCAGTCTGTGAGTCACCCACCCAGCAGTTATGGGATTTGATTTTACTCTGATTGCGCCCCTCCTACCGTCTCACTGTGGCTTCTCCTCTGTCCTTGGACGCGGGGTATCCTCCTTGGTGAAGTCCAGGGTCTTCCTGTCAATGATTGTCCAGCAGCCAGTGGTGATTCTGGTGCTCTCGCAAGAGGGAGTGAGAGCACGTCCTTCTACTCCGCCATCTTGGTTAATCTCGGCTTGTTCTCTCTTTTAACTGAAAGTTCTCAGCTGCCTAGAATGGCTCTCAGCTCACAACCTTGTCCATTTTGAGCAAAACCGCCCCTTTTTACCCACTCTATTTCAACCCTAAGGTACTGTAATATCTTCCATGGGTTCTATATCCTTTTTCTCATGTTTTAAAATAGCGTATTTATTAAACTCTCCTCAAATTATCCTAATTTCAAAGTGCCACATGTTTTCAGCTGGAACCCCACTTGAGAGACTCCATACCATCTTGTATTATTATGTTACCTTGAGCAACAATTTATTGCACATTTACTTTGTGTCAGCCAGTACAAGTACTTTGCAGATTTCTCCTTTTAATATTCTGTTAAGAAATAATAATTTCATCATTAGAATCTATGTAACTTTACCAAGGTCTGCAGAGTTTATGATATTTCCACCAATTTTTGCTCATAGTAGAAATGTCACATTATAAGACTATGGAAAATTATGGGGCAATGGAAAGTGAGATTTTGGAAGGTAAGCAGGGGCCTAATTATGATAAAGGTGATGGTGATGATGATGATGTGACAGAGGTTAAAAAACTTTAAAATTTGTAGAGCATGTGTTGACGTAAGTGCTATGTGGCTTATCTCATTTAATTTTCACAGTGAACCTATGATATAAGTAGTATTGATATTACAATTTTTCATATGCAGTTCCACAGACTGCTTCCTATGCTTTTGTTCTTGTTACCCTCTCCCACCCCTTTTCCCTATTCCACTTGACTCCTGCTCTTATCAATATCAACTTAATTTCTGTCTGTCTCTCCTGGAAACTTCCCTTCAGTCCTTGGATATTGCCTTCCTCAGCCTTCAGTGGGAACACTAGGAAGATCTTCTTGATACGTAGATTGGCCAGGAAACAAATTGGAACACCTTGTGAGGGAGTGGTGGTGGTATTTAAATTAATTAAAAATTGAATAAAATTATATAAATACCATTGCACATATTTATACAGGTAGCTTTAAAAAATTGAGATATAATTGACATACAACATTGTATTAGTTTTAAGTGTACAACATAATGATTTGATAGTTAGCATTTGTTCAAAAGCTGTCACTGTAAAAAAGGTCCTTTTAGTACTGCTAGATATGATTGGAAAGAAAAAAAAAAAAAAAGTAAAGCATTGTACTTTGCAAAATGCAGCTCCACATTTGATGTTTGAATAAAGCCATCTTTCCTACAAATATCCTTACATATTTAGACTACAGAGGACATGACTGAATTGTGTAAAAAGCATGGGCTTTGAAGTCTCAGCCAGAATTCTAATTTAATTATGTCTATCACTGCAACTGTGTGACCTTTGGTAAGTTACTTAATGTCTCTGAGCCCTAGACTTGATCTCCTAAGTCTTACCTGCTAAGACTGCTGAGAAGATGAAACAAGGTATTGTATTAAAACATGTAGCAAATAACAAGAGCTCAAAAATAGTGCTGATTTCTGTTTCCAGTATTAATTTATTGTGTAATCATGCAGAGGTAAGAATTACATAGCTTTGGAAATGAACTCAGAAAACACCCTAGGTTTCCCTCAGTCTCTGAGTGAACTTCTCATGACTGGATTGCTTTGAATGGTACAGACACATGCATAATATAGGCAGGGCAGGGCAGAGATTAAGTCACTACTTTAAAATGAGACTTCTCGGGTAATCTTGGGCAGATCACTTAACTCCTCTGTGCCTCATTTTTCTAATATATAAAATAAATATTATAATGGAGCTATGACATAGAGTTGCAGTGAAAATTAAAATAAAAAATTAAGTCAGTCAATGCATGTAAATAGCTTAGATTAGAACACTGTCTAGATCTAATAAAAGCTCAATTAATTTTTATTATTATTATTATTTGCCCCTTTTTTTTCCCCCAGCTAATAGAATGAGAAAAGCTATGTTAAATAAAACAAGAATGCTTGCCTAAAGACTCTGGGGAAAAAAAAAAAAATACTACATATAAATATCAATAAGACTGTAGGTGGGAAACGTGGAGAATGTGTGTTTAAGATTTAAAAATATTTTTCACGAGTCAATGAGGAAACTGATCATTGACTTTCCCAACTTAATAATAAAATGATTACTTCATCACCTATTGACCTTGTGGTCAAGAGAAAATCCTTTAAACTTTCGAAATGTGAGTTATTTCGTCAGTGAATTGAAATGATATATACCTGAGTGTTAAGTTAGGTAATGTATAAGTCCAAAATATTTTTCTGTATATCTCTATCCTAGTTAATTAATTCCTTTTATTATTTAGTTCTTTAGTTCTTAGCTATTATTTTCTCCCAGTGCCTTTCCATAGCAGAGGATACCTGTAGGAGACTGTGGGGCAGATGTGGAATTGTGGAAAAGTACTGAATGCCCATAGATGACCCAAAATAAGAGTGGAACAGGAGTCAATGGATAGCTTTTCCTTTCATTCCTCCAGGGAATAATTCTACACACTCTCCAAAGGGTCCAGTGGTATCATCAGAGCCAACTGGATGATGCATTTTTTTTTTTTGGTTTTCCTTTCTCCTTTATTTCATTCTTTCTAGTCCTGATGCCTGCTTCCCATGATCATTTCCCAAATAAGCCACTTGTACACAACAAGCTCCTTTCCCCAGAGTCTACTGTTGAAGCTAAGAAAGAAGTCCTTAGATTCATTCAAAATACTAGATAGAGTGGACTTGCCCAGTAAATCTAGACCTTATATCATGGGGTTTTTTTTTGTTTGTTTTGCAAGATGTAACTCTGGCCATCCGAAGCCCAGAGGGAATTTATAGAAAAGAGACAGGGTGCCACAATGCTACAATTTTCATCTCAGGAAGGAGAGCAGCCTGAAGAATTCTTGGCACATCAGCAGAAATTTATGGCACATCACTTTAAAGTATCACAGTGAGATGCCTCAGAGGCAACTGTTTGTGTCTCTGAGCCCTCAATAAAGGGTCATACTCCGGAAGGGGAGACTGATCTACCTGCACATGTCTGTGTCTAGCAGTAGGGTGTCTCGTTTTAGCTCCCAAAGAATCCTAGAGTTGGGGAAAGGCAGAACCCAAAGGTCAGGATTATGGGCAGATGGGATGCCTAACTCAGTTGTAAATCCAGCATTTCTCCTCTATTGTTTCCTGACCTTCAGCAAGTCACTCTCCTGTTCCAGTGACCTCTGGAAGAGGGGTGAACGCAACCAGATTAACTTCACATTATCTACTAGCTCTGACTTACTTTTAAAATGTGACCCGTAATTTTGCTCTTGCTGGATCACAGGTATTCTAGTTCTAACATCTTTCTTTCTGCTTCAATAGCAATTTATGCTTGAAATCTTCTGATGTCATTTTATTTGACTACTGGAAACATAACTGAAATATTTTTATTTAAAAATAAAAATTTAACACTGCCATATGCACAAGTGGTGAGGTGACAGCTAGATGACAATCATGACTAAGCATGTATACAGAATAGAGAAATACTTTCCATTAATTAATGAGTGAATGAATGAGCCCTGATATGTGGCAGTATTGTCTTAAGGAAAAAAATATTCTATTGTTTATAAGGGAGTTGATATTTGAGAAAGTCAATATTGTTATTTTTTTATCAATTGCTCCCGCTTTTTCCAAACTCTATCCTAAAAGTTGGACCATCAGAATACAAATTATAATGTTCCTTTCGTCTTCAGCATTTATTGAGTTAATGGGATAGTGAATTGAATAATGTGAAAATGCCTTCTGTAAAATGGCAGTTAAGTATATTATTACTTGGTTAACTTAGTGTCTTCAAAAGGAAGTTCAAGTCAGTCATCGTGTTAAGTAAAGACGATAACATGTGAAAGTACCCACTTTCATTTGCTTTCAACATTTGCTAAACAATTACTATTTGCCAAAACTTGTTCCATGAGAGCGACTTCAGTCTATTCATTATCGCCTTCCTTAAACCACCCGTAGTGCAGGTCATACCCATGAAAGGCACATTCCTTTAGAGCCTTCCCTTGTGGTATCTTTCTCCTTTTCTTTGCCTCCCTTCTTCTTGGCTCCTATGACACCCCACATCTCCATCACATTCATTGCTTCTTTAGATGGATTACATTATGCTTCCTATTTAAAACCAGGAGATGGGTGGAGATTTATTATGTGGATTCTATATGTATATATACATATACACATTTTAAAAAATTAGCAATTAGGAAATATGGAGGACTCAATTTTTTACCCAAAGCAGTACCTGCATTAATTCTGGTTCTGAATATGCTCATTCCTTCTGCTCTTTTTGATTAAACTTATGATGGGTTTAGGTCTCACTTTACCTATGCATTCATCTGCAGACAGTCTCATGCCCCTGTGAAGCCAGATGGGGCATAAATCTTAAATAAATAAATAAGTAAGTAAAAAGTATGATAAAAGATCACTACCCTGGTTAGCTTATACCATAAAAATGAATTCAGTAAGCGTATAAATATATGTGAATTCTGAAATAAAATACCTAAAATACCATCTGCTTTTGTAGGAAAAAACACGTTAATTTTATATCACAACATGTTATCCTGTGGAAATTCAATTCAGTGATATAAATAAGGTACTTAAAGTAAATACGTGGAATACTCAAATTATCTTCCTGCTCCTGCCAAATTAAAAAAAAAACTTTTTTTTTTGGCAGTAATGTGCACTTAACTGAGTTAGATTTTAAAACGTCTGGAACTGGCAGATTTCCCCAGAGTTGCATCAGACATCAGAATCAAGGGTTATTAACATTACAAAGAGCACCACTGTCCTACAGTGTCCGCTTTGTCATTTTGAGCAGCTGCCTCAAGGCAACGTATTTAACCTTGGGAAATGTGATAGAAATTCTGGGTAGTCAAAACCTGCCAGCAGATTTCCTCAACTGGGATCTACTGTAAAGCTTTATTTAGCTGTAACACAGGAGAAAGATGAAACTCTTAATATCATTTGATGTTTATCATTTCCATTCATCCCTTCTAAGTCCCCTGAATGCTGTTACTTTTACTTACAAATGGCAATATTCCATTTGCTGGCAGGACAGTGTTTTCCCCACTGAGAATGTCATTAAAAATAAAGGCCTCTGAGAAAGGAGTGCTAAATATTAAAAAATAGATGCCCTGATTATTTCCTTCCAGGTGTTTTAGAGCAAGATGCTAACTTTGACTATTTTTTTTTTTTTTGGTAGAACTTTATTTTCTATTTTGGCTGAAAAAGGCTGTTGTTTGTACAATTTCTTGCTTAAAATTAGAAATTAGGAACAGTGCTGGTGACTGAATAGTGAATGGGCATGCTCAAAAATGACTGCTGGCATAACCATTGACATAAACCTTTAAAAAAGTGTACTTGGCAAGATTTCATAATAGACTTAAAGCCTTTTATAGCTTTGATCCAGTAATTTCAGTTCTGGAAATCCATTATGGCAATACTATTATTTATCAAGAGAATGGGCTATTATTTTATGCCTGGCGCTGTCATCTCTTTTTAATTCTTAAAACAGGATGAATTCAGTCTTACAAATGAGGAAACTGAGGCGTGGAGTGTTTTAGCTGCTTTCTAAGATCTCACAGGTAGGAAACGGTAGAGTCAGGTCTTCAACCCAGGGGATCTAACATCAGTGCTTGAACACAAAATCACTAAAACCTCAACGCTCTGTGTAATGTCTGTCTCCTAAAATATTTGTTGCCTTTGTATTTATGATGATCCCAAAGTTAAAAACAATATAAGGAGAATGGCTAGGTAAATTATATTACATAAAATGATATAAACAATTTATATTGGCAGCTTTTAAAAATAATCCTAAATCTAAATGTATGATAAAAACACATTTGTTTCAGCTACAAATAGCAAAAAACAAACAAACAAAAAACCCCCCAAACACCCAAAACATCAAAATGTCACTAGGGATTGTATTTAAGTTGTACAAATATGTTTGAATGTTTAATCTTAATTCTACCTTTTTTCTATATTTTCTCTTTCTCTGTAATGAGTATATTATTGTAGAAATAATAAATGTATTTATTTTAAACACTGACATTTAAAGATGTCTGTCAAGGACATTGGAAACATATTTTTATTTTTTTAAGTTAAAAATCCTCTACTTTCTTTTATAAGTCAGTCCATAGTCGCAAAAAAAGTGAAAATATTGACTTTCATACTCATTTTTAGTTGGTATATCAAGAATCATAGGACTTTCTGATACCATGGTCAATGTACTGAAAAAATTTTGCTTCATATCACACAGGTTTAGATTTACAAGAATTTCAGGTTATGTACACTTAGTGACATCTGGTGTCACATTTCATGCTAAATCTAGGGTATAAAAAATATTTTATCATTTCCACTTTAAGATCATGGCTATTTGTATCTGTGAACTATCTGCCTACTGAAATTAAGAAAGTTAAGAGAAAATGTATTATTCAGCACTTAGTTCATAATAAAATTTGCAATCTCTAGTGTTTGCCTTAAGAAATGAAGATAATAGAGCAACCTGATTGATTAGCCAATTTATAGTATATTTTATTTCAGTTCCATTTAAAAAAAACTACATTTTTTAGGCAGATGAAAATCCCTCCCCGTGAGTGGCATATCTCTGATCCCCAAGTTTGAGATTAAACTTTGACTCTATGTGTCACCTGGACCCCATATTATAGATCACATTTTCTCACTTTCCAGCTCTAACTTTACCTCTTACTTCTTTCTAGTATAGAAAGATTTATCCATTAAAAGCTGATATGTTTCCTCTCAACTGGTTTTCTGACTGTTTTGTCCTTAAGACCCTGTAGATGCAATATTCACTACCCTTTCCCATCAGAAATTTATTTTCTCCTTTTGTTTTTCACTTCTGAATTCTATATTTCTTCCGGTATGCATTGTGTTTCTCATTATTTTGCTTGCCAAATTAAGGCTTAAAAATATAAGTGCTATTCAGTAGAACCTTCTGTGATGGTGGAAATAGTCTATATTCACGCTGTCTATTATGGTAGCCATTAGCCACATGTGACTATTGTGCACTTGAAACGTGGTTTGTGCACTGAGGAACTGAATTTTAAATTTTGCTTAATTTTAATTAATTTAAATTGAAGTAAGCACATGTAGCTGGTGGCTACCATATTAAACAGTACAGATGAACATATCGTTATAGAGTAATGAAATCCTAGTCTATTGTTATGTTTAGAGGGAACATGGAGCACGCTGGAATGTTCATTTATTTTCTCATCCATTGATAGTCTCCTCTTTCTTCTATAACCTTTCCATCATTTCTCCTTTTTTCTCCTCCATCGTTCTTTCCTCCTTCCCTTTCAACAAGGATCTTTGATACATGGTTAGCAGTGTGGAGATAGGAAATCTTGAGAGCACATGGGAGAAATGGTGATTGTTTACTTTCAAACATTGAATGGAAGGAATTGATGATGGAGAAAGCTCAAGACTTTCCTTCTCTTTTAATCAACTTCACTGTCTAAGAGGAGAAATTCTGTCTAAGGAGAAAATAATGTAAATTTGACAGGAGTGTCCACTAGGGTATCTAATATTCATGAATCCAGACCAGCTAATAAATTCTCTTTACTGTGTAAGCTAGTTTGAAATTGGTTTCTATCAACTAAAAAGTTCTCCCTAATTCAGAAGGTTAGCATGAAGATCATTTGAATGACATATGAGGAGTAGCATGGCATTGCGATTACCTAAAAAGTATTATTTTCTTTTTTCCCCGGAGCTTCATCTGATACCATGCATAGTGATATTTTTTTTTACTGGGTTCATTTACCTAGCACATTCATGGAAATCCTGTCATTCTCATGTTTTGGAGAAAAGAAATATATCATAGAGGCCATGGTGCTTCCAAATGCCCTGCCCTCTGTTTCTCTTAAATACTCTGATACGTGTGAGTTGTTTTGGGATCTTATTGATATCTTCCTTTGGCTTGATGCCACGTGATAGGCTATAATGTTTTCTGCATTTTGGCAGTTTCCATGCTGGGCACAGTTGTCAGTATCTCTTTGCTTCACTTCAGAGAATATGATGGTACTGGCAAGACATCAGAAAGCAAGCCAGAGAATAACTGGGGTTTCTCTTTAGCAAAGGAGAAATGGAAAGATCATCTTCCAGACCTTTCCTCTACCCCAGCTGTTTTTTGGGCAATGCCTCCATTTCAGTGATGAAAAAATCAGATTTTTTTTCTTTATTTTTCCTATTCACATGCCCCAGTGCACAGAGGAGAAGCTGAATTGTCCCATTTTTATTACATTACTTGCTGTTTTAGCACGATACTGTGCTTGAAGTTATAGAACAGAGAGACAGCTTTTACACAGAAGGCATATGCCCTGCCTGCTGGGAACAGGCTCTTCAGGTTCATCCCTGAGCCATGGACTGTGAATCAACTTATTAGTCTTTACTAACAGGCACATGGAAGTGGAAGGACTGTCCTCTTCAGTTATTCAGTTGACTAGTATTTGGCTCATTAATATCATTTGGAATTGCAGTGCAACAACCAAGTAGCTGAAATCAGTCTACTTAAAGGCAAAGGGTAGGATATTGGAAGGTCACAAAAAGGGAGAAGGAATGATGCTATACAAGAGGGAGAGGGGATAAATGTAAAAGTCCTTTAAGTAAGTAAAAAGTGAATGATTAGGATGGGGGGAGATAGCATTTTTAAATGGTCAAAAAAGCCATTGGAATGCTTGTTGAATGCTCAATATAATAAATATTAATATAAAAGCCAAACAATCTAATATGTCCTTGGACCATGTTCATAGATTAGTAAGGTGTGTAATGTTGATAGTAGCAAAGTGGTGTTCACTTTCTTGTTGGTGATGCTCAAGGTTTAGTTTAAACTCTGTGGAAGTGATTTGCTAACATAATCTTAATTAATTATCATGATAATTTTGGGAAATAGGTAATACTAATCCCATTTTACGTATGAGTTAACTGAGACTAAGAGTAGATAAAAACTTGACCATACTCCTAAAAAATTGGATTCAAACCCAGGGTGCCAGAACCCAAGTTTATCACCTTAACCTACACCTTGACCTCACTCTGGAATGGCAGGCTGTGTATCAACAATGACTAACAATGCTGCACAACTGGTTTTCTTTAGCCAACAAGCTCTAAGCTCTTAGCCTCATAATCTCCAACACATTTCCTATCCCTTACCTTGTCTGTCTTTTCTCTATGAGCTTCACCTTTCCTTTGCCAGGGAAGGAGCACTTGGGTACTCAGTGTAAGGGGAGGACATTGCAAAGTACTTTAAAGGGTCGAAACACTGTGGATGGAGGTAGAGTTAGAAAAACTTGGCAAGAACTCGATTTATTTAGTAGTAGTGGGAAGACCAACTATTTGCAGTGAGTAAATAATGATAATTTTTTTAAAAAGTATTTTAAGTAACGAATTCCTTTCCTTGGTTTTTTTGCTGTAAATAAATATTGGCTGTTTTCTGGGCCTTAATAATTACTCAGAAATTTAAAATAATATTGTGCCATCTAAAATTAGTCTCCTTAAAGTATTTTTCAAGATTTTATTTTGAAAATGAAGACATGCCACATGTTAGGGCAGTTCTGCTGGAAGCAATTTGGGAAAAAGTAGCCCAGGGTTTTTTTCTTTATTGTAATTGTTTTATCGGAAGCGGTTGACCTCTTATTTTAGAAGCAAACTGTTCAGTTTTCTCTACTTCCATTTCTTGATCTCTATAAGAGTAAATGTTGGCAACTTTCAGAGTAGTTTGATTTCAGATGAATATCCTGAGGCTTTGGAATTGAAGTTAAAAAGATTTTCTGTGGGCCAAAGATACTGTTATTAGTATTTTTGTGTTTTTTAAAAATTGAGGTAAAATTCACATAACATAAAATTCACCATATTAACCATTTTAAAGTGTACAGTTTATTGGCTCTTAGCACATTTAAAATGTTGTTCAACCATCATCACCACTTAATCCCAGAACATTTTCCTCAACCGAGAAAGAAACCCCGTACCTATTCCCCATTTCCCCCTCTGCCACAACCCCTGGAAACCACCCATTTGCTTTCTGTCTCTATGAATTTGCCTATTCTGGACTATTCATATAAATGGAATCATATAATATGTTGCCTTTTGTATCTGGTTTCTTTTACTTAGCATAATGTTTTCAAGGTTCATCCCTGTTGTAGCATGTAGTTTTGTGTTTTAGTAGGGTTGAAAGAGTCAACATAGATCAAGAGCTAATGGCATTGTCAACATAGATCAAGAGCTAATGGCATTAATTTTCATGTAGTCTTGGATATACTTAAGGAATTTTCTTATTTCTTTCATGGCACTTGTGCCCATCCAAGAACAATATTTATTATATTT
Source organism: Balaenoptera musculus (assembly GCF_009873245.2). Lineage (NCBI taxonomy): Eukaryota > Metazoa > Chordata > Mammalia > Artiodactyla > Balaenopteridae > Balaenoptera > Balaenoptera musculus. Next base: position 34,305,851 of record NC_045803.1, read on the forward strand.
TTAATAGAGGGATATGCTAATCTTAAGCAAACTACAAATACATTTTTTCTCCCTAGGGTAATTGGGAGTGAAGAGATAAGTAGCTAAAATGGACAGTGGAGAAAAAAAGAAAATTATAATAGAAATTCAAGTTAAACATATTTATTGCAGCTGAGGCTAAGATGGATAATTATAGTTTGAGCTTCCTGGAAGACAATGTGAAAAGGGAATCAGTGGATGCATACCTCTGAAATGTGTCAGAGTTCATGTTGCCAAGCCTAAACTCTAATAGGAGTGCGCTGTGTAAATGCTCATATAAGGAATGCTGAATCACTTCAGGGAAAATGTCCTCAAAAGCCAAAAACATTTTCTTACCTCAGCTGCCATAGGTATAATTTGCCTTGATCCATCTATCTGGTTTTCCAGTGCCCACATAAGCTTTTCCAAAGGTTGAGGGTTTTTCATGATTGCTTTTCTTTGCCAGGGCGCTGTCTCAATCCCAAACCGTATCCCACGTCTTCTTGGGTTGATGGTTCTACCTTCTAGAGTTCTCTGAACTTGTAATAAGGAAGTTTTGTTTCATTCAGTTGTGTTTCGTATGTTTACTGTGTCAGCTGTGCCACACGACTGAGGGAGGTGAGAAGGTGATACTACCGTTAATAAAGACATGTTCCTTGCCCACGAAGTGGTGATATTTAGTGAGAGATAGGAACATTTAAATACACTGCAATGATGTATCATAGTAAGGGACTACAGTATGTGCAGGGTTAGGAGTCATGAATAGAGAGTGTGCTCTGTGTAGAGGGAGGTCTAGCATCTATGGGTTCCTGTCATCGTTTCATAGATGCCAAGTCAGGGGGAAAAGGAAAAAGCCAGAGGCAGGTCACAAGATTCATTCAGGGTCACCTTTCTGTTTGTTCTCAGACCTATAACTGACTGCTTTCTTCCTTTCTCTCCAGTCACTGGCTTTATAATCCAGCTTTTGTGGAAATATCTCAATATTCATCATTCTGTTTAGAATAGACATCCCTTTATATTAGTTACTAAAGTGCTCACTTTCTCCTTTAATTGTCCCGTTTCAACTCTGCCCTTTTTACCTTGGAACTGTTCCTCCACCACATTTTCCTCTGCAGGGTACTCAAAATAGAGCCTGAGATATTTTAGATTCCCCACACATTGCTTATTGAATAAATAAAATAGCACATAGTGAAGTAGTTAAAAACTTGTGGTTTGAAGTCTGAAATCTTTGGGTTCCATACCAGACTCTACCACTTGTTAGCTTTGTAACCTTGGGCAAGTTAGTTAGCCTTTATGAGCTTCAAAATCCTCATCTGTAAAATCAGGATAAAAATCAACTTACTTGGGACTTCCCAGGAGGTCCAGTGGTTAAGAGTCTGCCTTCCAATGCAGGGGACGCTGGTTCGATTCCTCGTCAGGGAACTAAGATCCCACATGCCGCGGGGCAGCTAAGCCTGCGGGCCACAGCTACTGAGCCTGCGTGCCTCAGTTAGAGAGCCCTTGTGCCGCAAACTACAGAGCCCACGCACTTTGGAGCCCGCGCACCACAACTAGAGAGGAGGCTGTGCGCCGCAACGAAAGATCCCGCATGCTGCAACGAAGATCCCACCTGCCGAAACCCGACACAGCCAAAAATAAAATAAAATAAATAAATTTTTAAAAATACTAAAAAAATCAACTTACCCCATAAGGACATGCTAACATTCAATAAGGTATTGCATATCAATTGCCTAGTTTATAGTAAATGCTTAATAAATATTTACTACAACTGCATATATTACTGCAACTCACCCTGAAATTCTCTGGGCTATTAGAGCCACTTCACTGGTAAGATTCATTAAGTCTGAGTCTAGTTTTTCATTCAGCAGCAGAATTTATTTTCTCTTCAGTTAAATTTTTATTTATATTTTTCTGGAATAACAGAATCCTAGAAGAGTCTCCCTTGCTATTATGAAAATAGGCAAATGTAATTATATACTTATTCAGCGATTATGTATTGAACATCTGTTATGTGGTAGGCACTATTTAGTTACTGAAGATGCAACAGTGAACAATACAGATAAAAATTCCTGCCCTCTTGGATCTTATATCCTAATACTTAAAATCGCTAACATGTGTAAAGAACTTATTCTGTGCCAGGAATTTCCCAAAGCACTTTATAAATATTACCCTATTTAATCATTTGAATGACCGTATGAGAGATTATAATTATCCCTAGTTTTATAAGTAAGGAAACTGAAGCACAGAGACTACGCACTGTGTCCATAGAGCTATTGAGATGAAATAAGTGACACAGCTGAGAAGTTAACTCAGGCAGTTTGGTTCCAGAGCCATGCTTTTATGCTGTTTTTCTATAAATGACTTTCAGGTAGTGAAATTTGCTGAAAAGGCAAGTGTGGGAAAATAGGACAGATTTTTGCCTAACTAATGTTGACCATCAATTTGATACCAAAGGGTAAACTAGAATGGAGAATTGAAAAGAAAAAAAAAACACCTTACAATCAACACAGCTAGAGAGTATTTGCCTTAAAAAATAAGTTAAAAGCCACAAACATCTAGGACCTTTCTTCCATGCCTCTGAAAGATAGTTAAAATAAAGTTCCAATAGTGTTATTTTTAAAAGGGAAGAAAACCTTTCCAGAAAGCACCAAGTGCTCCGTGGGGGTGGAGGGGGCCATTAAGGTAACTGCCCCAGATATCATTTTGCATCTGAGAGAATATCTTCAATACACAACTGTCTTTTCAAGACTTCTCTGCTGGGTTTACATCATCTGTCTTGCATTGGGAAAAGCCTCCAAGCTGCAAAGATAGGATTAAACCTGCCATGAAATTAAGCCCACAGTGGAGTCTCCATCTTTTAGTTAGGATTTCTATGCAAACCCTATTAATTATCAATGTGAATAACATACAAGTACACAGCAAAATGCCTGTGGCAAAATAGGTGCCTGATATGTTTATCTTTTATTTAAATTTTAGGCAAAACAACACTTTACTGAAAGACAAAATGATCAAACGTTGTGATATTTGTATCCTCAACCCCTCTCTGAAATTATGTTTTTCCCACCTTTCCTGCTGATCTGTCATTCCATCATTTAAAAAGAAATTAATAGAAACAAATTTTATTATAACATGTTATATGACTTAATTATCTTCCCCCACCAGCCCAGACCTAGATACTTTCCCTTATACCAGCCTCTCCATATTTATTGCATATTTTTCACTCCACCATTTTTAATGTCACGCTCAAGCCCTGCTTAGTCACAAAAACCATCCCTGACAAGTTCAGGTGCAGGCACAGTTTTCTCTTTAAACTCTTAGTATGATTGTCTAGATTTCTTAACAATCAAATGATTACTTCTAATGAGGAGGTGGGGCGTAGGGAACAGTTGTGAAGCATAGGTGAATGCGAATATGAAGTAGACTGTTCAGGCTTAGCTCTTATCAAGGAACTAAGACAAATTCATAAAAGAAGTTTTTTTTTTAATAATTTTTTTATATTTATTATTTATGGCTGTGTTGGGTCTTCGTTTCTGTGCGAGGGCCCTCTCCAGTTGCGGCAAGTGGGGGCCACTCTTCATCGCGGTGCGCGGGCCTCTCACTATCGTGGCCTCTCTTGTTGCGGAGCCCAAGCTCCAGACGCGCAGGCTCAGTAATTGTGGCTCACGGGCCCAGCCGCTCCGCGGCATGTGGGATCTTCCCAGACCAGGGCTCGAACCCGTGTCCCCTGCATTAGCAGGCAGACTCTCAACCACTGCGCCACCAGGGAAGCCCAAAAGTAGTTTTTAAAAATGCACTTAACTTGGTTATACATATGTGGCTTGGAGGCACATTAGAGGCCAAAAAGGTAGCATGTCTAAAGATGCTCTCAGGTATTAGCGGGGTAAGCAGGAATTCTAGCTTAACTCAAGGGCAGGAAAAAAAACTTAAAGGATACAGAAAATCAAGTGATGCAGGGAACACGGAGACGGATGAACGCTGATGCACTCCTCTGTTTTGTTTGTGATTAATTCTGTTTAATTCTGCATTTCAAGAGCCGTCCTGAGCCTAGTGCTCAGTGTCCACTATTCTTTGTTGTCCATCTTCACCTTCATTGCACAGTGAATAGAAAGTGTGATTCTAAATTGATAGGCTGCAAAAAACCCTCAACTCTGTCGGGTGACTTTGAGCAAGTCACCTAACCTGTTTAATCGTGTCCTTTTATTTGCAAGTGAGAAAAAGAAAGAATTTATCTTACAGTTTTGTGTAAATACAATGTCTGCTTTGGATCTTCAAATGTTGGATTATTTCTCTCATATCAGAATTCTTCTCTCCTTGTTTTCTTGATGTCCTTTGGTCCTTTGGGGAAAGTACATGTTTTCAAGCAAAAAGTGAGTAAATTGTGTCATCACTTCACATATGCTTGTCTTATCCCTAGAGAGCTTGCCAGAGCTCTCTGGGGATAGAAATTATGTTCTGTTCCTTTTTTTCTTTTTCTACCTCAGGATTCTTTGTACACTGTGGATACTCAATATATCTTGTTTGATGATGATTGACAAGAACAAATTCAATTGCTCTGCTTCACCTTTATGAAAGATGCTTGCCTACACTAGAATTCTACATCCATTAACTGTCCCCTCCCATCTGTGAGCTGTGTTGAAGCTAAAATCTAAATAGCTGTCTATTTTTCAATTACTTGCCACATTTGATTTCTGGAAGATGTAGCAGAGGATATTTTGAGGGAGTGGGGAGAATGTAAGGACCTTTATTCTGGTACATTTTTCTCTCCTAAATAACCATTAAATCATAAGAACTGAGTTAGATCCCAGTGCCTTAAAGATCGCTTTTATACTTTTGGTTCAGCTTAATGATTTAATAAATGTCGTGTCTCAGCATCCTACCTCGTATTTTCTTTTACCTTTGCTACACGTTAGTATTCATTGGACCTACCTATCTGACCACTCAGTTCACTAAAGGAAAGGTGATTTCAAAGCTATATGTTCTCTCCACTGAAATCCCACATCCAGAATGTGAAAAATAATGAGAATTATATACCCCAGGGAATATATAATTGGGAAAAATAATACCCCTGCATCAGACACAATGAGCTCCAAATCCTAGCTTTATGATTTACTAGCTGTGCTTCTCAGTTATTATTGCCCCAAAACCTTAGTGCTTTAAAATAAACTATTTTATTTTGCTCATGATTTTGTGGGTTAGAAATTTACGTAGGGCCTGGCTGGGAAGTTTTCACTTGAGGTCTCTCATGCAGTTGCAGTTAGATGGTGGCTGGAGTTGCAGTCATCTGAAGGCTCAACTGGGCTGGATGTCCAAGATGGCACACTTACATGACTGGCAAGTGATGTTGGCTGTTGCCCGGAAGCTCAGCTAAGGCTATGGCACCTACATGTGACCACTTCAATGTGGTAGTCTCAGGGTAGTTGGAATTCTTATGTGGTACCTAGCTTTCATCCAAAGAGAATGAGGCAGGAGCTGCATGGTCTTTTGTAACCTAGCTTCGGAAGTCATATAGCATCACTTCTGCCATACTCTGTTGGTTAGGACGGATATGAGATTTCCCAGAAAAATGGAGAGAGGGTATAGACTTCACCTCAAGGCTGCATTGTAGAAGAGCATGTGGAGGTATTGGTGTGACTGTCTTTGGAAAATACCATCTGCTGTATCATGCGACTTTTATTAAGTTACTGACACACTTGGAGCCTCAATTCCCTCATCCCTAAAACTTGTGATAACTTGTAGGGAATTTAATGAGAATCAGATAGATAGGTACATGTTGGCTAAACATTTTTCTCTTATAAGTTTGACATCTTATATAGTTATTTGGCATCCCCAAATCTAGTTTATCTGCAGATATTTTAGACCTTTGGACATGTCTATAAATGCATGTCTCTGCAAAGATAATTCTGAGATTATATCTGCATTTTCATACTGAAAGGGCCTTCAGATCCATTATTGAGTATATTACGGTGACTGTAATATATCCAAATACTTCAATTCTCTAATGGAACATTCCCTAAGAGACTGTCATATCTAGTGTAGTTAACTATCCAAATTTAATTATTATTCAAGCAGTGAGACCTAATATTCATTTTCTTGCAAAGAACCTGGCTTTGGTACCTATTGATATGTGCCAGGCAATAGGTTATTATTGAAATGGGAAAGGAGTCCTGACTCCCATCCTGGGTCCCAGATGGAGCATTTATGGTTTAGGATCATGATTGCTGGATTCATTTTGAGTGTTGAAATTCAAGCTGACCAAGCCCAGGGATTGTGCTTTCAGAAATGAGCTCTCCATTCCCATTTCTACCTCAATTAGCAACACACAGGGCCAACTCTCTTCTTCAGTTATTATTAAGAGGAAGGCAAAACAGTACTAATTTGCAATGGTCTTTTATATCATATTTATTTTATTATGAATTACTGAATGGCTTACCATCCAAATTTAGTTAACATGCCTGCTAATTTGAAGGTGGGGAGGACCCAAACCTTCACATTTATTTGTCTAATGGACATGCCTAACTGAAAATAGAAGGTTCTTCATATAAAGATTCTTTACTATTATCAACAGTGGGTAGCAGGAAGGGATCACTGTTTATTGTATTATGTTATTAGAATACTCATAATTGTCAAGCTGTAATGACTCTAAAGGGAGGAGGCCTGTGACTTCCTTGGTGGTCCAGTGGGTAAGACTCCGCACTCCCAATGCAGGGGGCCTGGGTTCGATTTCTTGTCAGGGAACTAGATCCCACATGCATGCAGCAGCTAAGAGTTTGCATGCCACAACTAGGAATGCTGCATGCCACAACTAAGAAGTCTGCATGATGCAACGAAGATCCTGTGTGCTGCAACTGAGACCCAGTACAGCCTAAATAAATGAATAAATAAATAACAACAACAAAACAAACAAAAAACCTCTAAAACTTTTTTTAAAAAGGGGAGGATACCTGAATAAAAGAAAACTGTGTTTTTGTAAAATAACAGTGTGGGTCAATTTTTAAAGAAACCATGCAAAAACGGAGATACTCAGGAAACTTTTCCCATTGAGCTATCAACATAACTGAAACTTTTTCCACAGCTTATCAAATAACTAAATTTTAGGACCTCACTTTATAAAACTGGCAGGATTCATCTGAATAAAGTGGGAAGGGGGGAGCTAAAGTTTTAACCTATAGTTCTGACTGAGTTGGTCCCTTTGTAACTGATGTATGTTTATAGAAATTAGAATTTAGAGATGCCATCACACTGTGCCCAATTTTCTGTTAAGTTTACAAGTAGTGAAAGCATGTCTGAAAGGATGAAAATAAAGATGAATATGTTCTACTCTAAAAAAAATAAAAAGAGAAAGAAAGGTTCTTTGCACATATCAGTAACTTACCAATGAGTTGCTTGGTAGAAAGTTTGAAAATTAAAATGAAATGAAAGGTGTCCTAAATAAAAGTGCCAGCTGTAATCTTGTGCCTGTTTGTTCGTTTGTGTGTATGTGTACAAATTGCGTTATTGTGGCATAGATCTAAAATGTCGGGATGTTTTGGACATTTAATATAGGATAGAAGAGATCTCTTATCTATGTTGCATTACATGCCTTCTGGGAATTCAGATCCCAAATGGAAAGTTTAGGGATGCTTTCTGGAAAGAATGAACCTGGATCATTTCTACAAATTGGGTTGTGTGCCATGGGATATATCCTACCCTGATAAGATATTTTATTTTATTCCCTCTAAAACAAAAATCTTAAATTTAAATCACTGAGAATGAGAGGTTGGTTGGGAATATTTTCCAGCTGTTTAGTTTCAAGACAGAAAGGAAATGCAGTTTATGGGCAAAAAAGTGAAGAAGGCATTTAAAATTCTGTTTCCTTATGAATGATGTCTCTGGGTCTTAAATGAATAAGAATAGGTTACATATTTGATGTCTCTGATGTATAATATTAGGATAAAATAGTATATGTCAATCCAAATTATCTTGTACCATGATATAGAAAGAATGGTAATGTAATTTCATAGTCTCCTTTTCTTAAGAAGTTGTCATACTTATTTGAATGCCTTTTCTGCCAACTATTTTGCTAGGTGGTTTAATTACGTTATCTCATTTAATCTTTGCATTACTATAATAGCAATTTTTATAGCTGGCAATTTAGTAGGCTAAATTCTAAAACATAAACTCCAAAGTAATAATTTCAGATTCACTTTTCTTCCTAGATTAGTGACACATTACACTTAATTAAATTGTTAAGTTTATCTTAAAATTATATTTCCTTTCCATGGAAACCATTTCACTTAGAGAAACAGGCACCTCCATTCTACCTCATGAGTTGTCCATGCAAAGTTTTAGTTGTTGACTTGATGGAAATTGTAAGCATATGAAAGCCTTGGCTAAAACTGGTCCTATGTGAATTGAGAGAAACATGGAATGCAAAGCTTTCCAAAGAAGCATAATCAATTTCAGAGGCAATTAATACAATTGGACTAGAAATTAGCCTGGGAAGATTGAGCAATACCAAAACAAAAATTACAACTCTGAGCACTTGCAATGTGCTAGCAACATTAAATATATTTTTGATAATTTTCATAAAGCTCCTGAAAATTAGGTATTGTTATTCTCATCATATAGATAATAAATGACCTAGAGGGATCAAGGATTTTGTTCAAGGTCACACAATTGGTAATAAATTTAGCTAGCAGTATGTAGCTTCAAGGATCCTTTACTTCATTGGTTATTAATGGGAACATCTATTTTAAAAATAGAGATAATATAGTCTTAATACTTGACATAACATATTTCAAAAACACTGAGATAGACTGAGGATGAGAGAATCAATTCAACTGATCAAAACTCTGTTGAATGTGAAAATGGTAAAACAAAAATCCAGTAAGATTACAGCTGGTTCAACTAAGAGAGGTAAAGATTCAGGAGAGATTAAAGTGGTAATTTGGCAGTTGTAGCATCAACACAGGAGAAATTTGGTCTCATGTAACCTTATGCCTTGCATTATTTGATTTGCCATCTATTTTGATTAAATTATACCAAATAATTTCCAAACCTCCTCTTCAGTGTATGCTGCACAGACAGCTCATGGGATAAGATTGGACAAGTAAAGCATTGAAAATAAATGATTGGATTTGCTTTTTTTCCCTGTCCATGAAGCAATCTGATTAACTGTGTAGAACATTTTTGCTTTTGTGATCACTGGGTTAGTCACAGAGCAGGTGCTATAAATACAATACAAACACCTACAGGAGATGTGTGGTTAACATACATGTTTGAAACATGTTGGTGTAATGAAAAGGTGTTAAGCTGTAGGTACTGGGAATGAGCATCACAGCTGCTTATTTGCATTGCATTTTAAAACATGGTGTGGCAAAGAATGCCTGAGGAATGTTGCCAAACAATGTGTCTTAATTTGGGTTACCCTAGAAGCAGACCTAAGACAAGATGAAGCACCTGGAAGGTGATTCCAGTAGGCACCAGTAGGGAAGTGCAAAAGTGAGACATGGAAGAGAAGGGAGAAAATATAGGGTTCGTAAGTCAGATCATTACTGCTGTGAGCCCTGGGATTAATCTCACCAAGAAACTCTGGGTGACGTTGCTGAGTATCCCTCAAAGCTGTCCCCCACAAGATCTGAGAATACTAAGTTATTTTCCGCCAAATTCTGCTGTCATTCATCTAGGGCTGTTTCTAGTGATATTAAATACATAGCACTAATGGGTTGCCTGTGTGGACTAAGAATGTTTGTGTGATGAGAAAAATCTTTAGGCAGAGAGTTGCATGTGTTTGCCGTAAAATGCCATTGGTAAGTAAGAAGCTGAGAAGTGAGAGCCAAGGGCTTAGGAGTGGGGCACCAACTACATCTGAAAGTTAGGTATTGTTACTCTCCTTACACAGAGATAACGTCTAGTAAGGCTTTTATTTCTTACACTTCAAAATTTACTAAGCACCTACCCACCTCCTGTGCCCAGTGAGCTGAGTTAGTAGGTGCTGGGAGATGTAAAAACAAAGAAGAAACATTCCCTATCTATAAAGAATCACCATCTTTCGTAGTCCACAGCTCACCTAGAATGGTCGCTCATGTTTCCTTAAGTCTTCTATCACATGATCTGAATTACTTTGAACCAAATAATTGGTAGGGTAGAGTTTTAGGCAGTGTCAGTATGACACATCACCAACATACCTTCTTCAATCAAGGGTAAAGACCTACTGCTATTGATACTTTCCCATTAAACACTGCATTACATTCTATCTTTCTCTTTAAAAAAAAAAAAAATACATTCAGGAAAACATGTTTTTCCCTGGCTTTAAACTCCTCTGCAATTATTGCACCCTTGTTGACATTTCACTGTTACATCCACATACCCAAAAGAATAATTACAAAAATATAATGTGAAAAAAGAGAAACATCACTGTTTCAGTTGGTGGGGATTAATCAAATCATAAACCCACTACATATTAACCTCAATGAACTGTTTCAGACTGTCACCTCCAAAGTTGATATAAAGGTAACCTGAACTCTCCTGTGAGGCCTATTCATATCCATTAATTGTTAACAGTACAAGGTACACTGGCTCTCAGCTGGTTGCCATTTCTTCTGTATTTGAAATGTGCTTCTCAGCAGAGATCGGAGGACACCATTGGGACTCATTTGAGTCTGACTTTCACATTAATTTTGCTGTGCTGTGAAGAGCAAAGGCAAAATCAATGTCCATCAGTGATTATTCAAGGTAAAATATCTAGTGATATTGAATACCAATGGCAGTACCAGACATAAAATTTACTTAAGGTTTGTTGAGTTGACAGCCATTTATTCCAGTCCTGCTTCATTTTCCATGTTGCACATATTTTTTAGGAAAATAAAACAATTACAAGGAAAAAAATAAATTCTACTCACTGACTCAATTTGCCAGAAACCAGATCTATTTCAGAATGGTAGAGAAGAATTAAAGTTGTAGGATTTTTTTAAACCTAACTGAGGATAATATCTTTGCAACTGGTAGAAGCAAAATATTTCACAGTGCATATTGACACAAAACCACGTGGCTTGATTAAATTTTCATAATGAAGGTTCTTTGTAACTCATGACTGAACTTGAAAAAAAGTAGAGCCTAGAGCTATTTCTTGGTTCCTGAATAAATATTCTTAAGCTGAACACATGCTCACGGCAAAAGAGTAATAATATATCTGGGTTTAAAAGTTTGTTTCAACTGTTAGGCTGAAATTCAAATATGTTCTCAACACTATGTTATGCTTTTGAAAATATTACAAACAAAAAACAAAGAACAAGAGCAGGAAAATATTAAAACCTTCTTTATTTTATCATGCCTGAGGTGCCAGTGTAACTTTTTGGTTAAATAATGGTAGAAGAGTGATGGGAGGAGGGTCTCCAATCAGTGTTTGGGCCACTAGCAACTTGGTAGATACTCTTTTCCATCACATTGAGTTGGTGATGCTGGATCGACACATGCGTCATTTCCGTCTGAACTATTGTTCACACGTTCAACATTGTTGAACAGAAGGACAAAGGATAAAATTTCAGGCTTTTCTTTGTCTTTCTGACAGCAAATAGTCAGTTTGAGTTTATTTTTTCAGTGGCTGTTTTGTCACAGTGTATGCAATACTTGGTATCTTATATGAGCATTACCTTCTGAGGTATTATCTTCCAAGATACAACTTCCAAGAATGATCTTCCATTTTTATTCCTGTATTTTGTAACTTCACATGAGAACTTTCGAATTTAGCCCTGAGGGATATTTGCTTCCCTGTTTGTTCAGGTGACTGGTTCCAGGAGGCCAAGGGCAAAGTGCTGAATGAGATAAAGTTTTATTCTTTCCACATTATCTCCCTCTTTCAAGAGCCTGAGGTTTGACCTGATATCTAGGTCGATGAGGTAGGGATGATGATGAACGAGAATGGGTGATTCTGAGGTCATGGAGAAAATCTGAAGTCTGGGGACTCTGGTCTAATTCAAGATCAATGTACACATGTCTTATGTTAGATCTAAGCCTTCATTGGGGCCAGTATTCCTTCAGAACATACGATATATAGGGCTATAGAACCTATATATTAGACAGTTGCACATGTGCTTAAGTAAGAATATAGCAGTGGATGATGGAAAGGGTCCAGATTACCAGGCAGAGGGTAGTGTTCAGGCAATAGGCACTTGGGGATGTATGTTCAGTCGATATTGAGATGAATGAAATAATACTGTGCCTTCAAGGAGCTCACAACATTGTGCGGGAAATAAGTAGATGCTAAAACAACCATAGCTTGGAATAACAAGCTAATGACAACTATAGCTTTCATAAAGAGAGAAGAAATGAATTCTTAGATTTCCCAAAGTAAGGGAGACTTTACTTTGTGGAATGGTGGAGGGATTTGGAAATGTGGCAGAAAACGGCAGCCTCCTTTCACATGGCTGCATTTAAGGACAGACCTTCAGCCTCTGTATCCTTCTTAGAAAAAATTATGACCCAAGGACTGAAGTTGTTGCTAAGTATATTCCTGAGTAGCGTTAAAGTGAGCGCTTAAAGGTGTGAGATGAGCAACCTATACCTTATTAAGAAGTTTTATTCTACACACTGTGAATCCAGTACATTTGGTTTGCAATAAATATATACCTGTCCTCTATGCTTTATTGTCAGTTAGGGCATAGGACAAGTTTACTTTTACCATTTGATTTTCATGCCTGGCACAGCACGTGGAACAAAGAGCAGGCTCCATAAACATGTGCTGACTGAATATATAAGAGCCAAGAGGAGACAGCCTACGCCTGGGAATTCATATCTCAGTTTCGTTGCTAATTATTCTTGTAACCTTGCCAATCTGCTTCAGCAGCTTCAGTTTTCATTACGTGTAGAGTTAGGGGTACAGCTATTTGTGTCCCAAGTAGGATCACTATTCAATAATTTATTGCATTCATTTTGCCTGTTCTTAGAGTTCCGTATAAACAGAATCATACAGTATGTACTCCTTCGTCTCCTTTTTTCTCAGAATGAAATTTTGAGATTCATCTGCATTGCTGATGTATCAATAATTTGCTACTTTTTAAAATTGCAAAATAGTGTTCCATTGTATTAATAAACCACAATATATCAAATTCTGTGAATATACCATTCATACAATGTAAATCAATGTATGAATCAATCAGTAATTCATACAATGTATATACATGTGTGAATATGCCATTCTCCTGTCGATGAACATTTGGGTTGCTTTTACTTCTTAGCTATTATATATAAAGCTGTTCTGAATATTTTTTTTTTGGCAAGTCTCTAAATGCCTCCTCAACTTACTTTTGTCTGGCTCCTAAGAATTCAGTCTGTTTGATATTGGAGATATTTACCCTCCAACACCCATTGCTGTACAAACACAGACAATGTCTATTCCTTTTTCTAGGTTTGTCCAGATAAAATTTGAATACATGGACTCTCCATCAATTAAACACATGCACATGAT